>NW_027436710.1:0-1399774 GCF_047716275.1 Strix uralensis | reverse complement strand
CTGAACAAGTGTTACTGTTTTCTGCACAAAAGCGATTCTGCGAAGCAATGTGAAGACTTCTGCTTCCCAGGCACAGAGAAGGTGCTAGCAGGGAATTCTCTGCCTGCTTTTCCCCAGTGCTCTGCAAGCTCTCCAGGACAACATAAAATCTGGGGCTCTGTGCTTTCTTTCGTTCTGAACAAGTGTTACTGTTTTCTGCACAAAAGCGATTCTGCGAAGCAATGTGAACACTTCTGCTTCCCAGGCACAGAGAAGGTGCTAGCACGGAATTCTCTGCCTGCTTTTCCCCAGTGCTCTGCAAGCTCTCCAGGACAACATAAAATCTGGGGCTCTGTGCTTTCTTTCGTTCTGAACAAGTGTTATTGTTTTCTGCACAAAAGCGATTCTGCGAAGCAATGTGAACACTTCTGCTTCCCAGGCACAGAGAAGGTGGTAGCAGGGAATTCTCTGCCTGCTTTTCCCCAGTGCTCTGCAAGCTCTCCAGGACAACATAAAATCTGGGGCTCTGTGCTTTCCTTCGTTCTGAACAAGTGTTACTGTTTTCTGCACAAAAGCGATTCTGCGAAGCAATGTGAACACTTCTGCTTCCCAGGCACAGAGAAGGTGCTAGCAGGGAATTCTCTGCCTGCTTTTCCCCAGTGCTCTGCAAGCTCTCCAGGACAACATAAAATCTGGGGCTCTGTGCTTTCTTTCGTTCTGAACAAGTGTTACTGTTTTCTGCACAAAAGCGATTCTGCGAAGCAATGTGAACACTTCTGCTTCCCAGGCACAGAGAAGGTGCTAGCAGGGAATTCTCTGCCTGCCTTTCCCCAGTGCTCTGCAAGCTCTCCAGGACAACATAAAATCTGGGGCTCTGTGCTTTCTTTCGTTCTGAACAAGTGTTACTGTTTTCTGCACAGAAGCGATTCTGCGAAGCAATGGGAACACTTCTGCTTCCCAGGCACAGAGAAGGTGCTAGCAGGGAATTCTCTGCCTGCTTTTCCCCAGTGCTCTGCAAGCTCTCCAGGACAACAGCAAATCTGGGGCTCTGTGCTTTCTTTCGTTCTGAACAAGTGTTACTGTTTTCTGCACAAAAGCGATTCTGCGAAGCAATGGGAACACTTCTGTTTCCCAGGCACAGAGAAGGTGCTAGCAGGGAATTCTCTGCCTGCTTTTCCCCAGTGCTCTGCAAGCTCTCCAGGACAACATAAAATCTGGGGCTCTGTGCTTTCCTTCGTTCTGAACAAGTGTTACTGTTTTCTGCACAGAAGCGATTCTGCGAAGCAATGGGAACACTTCTGTTTCCCAGGCACAGAGAAGGTGCTAGCAGGGAATTCTCTGCCTGCTTTTCCCCAGTGCTCTGCAAGCTCTCCAGGACAACATAAAATCTGGGGCTCTGTGCTTTCTTTCATTCTGAACAAGTGTTACTGTTTTCTGCACAAAAGCGATTCTGCGAAGCAATGTGAAGACTTCTGCTTCCCAGGCACAGAGAAGGTGCTAGCAGGGAATTCTCTGCCTGCTTTTCCCCAGTGCTCTGCAAGTTCTCCAGGACAACATAAAATCTGGGGCTCTGTGCTTTCTTTCGTTCTGAACAAGTGTTACTGTTTTCTGCACAAAAGCGATTCTGCGAAGCAATGTGAACAGGCACAGAGAAGGTGGTAGCAGGGAATTCTCTGCCTGCCTTTCCCCAGTGCTCTGCAAGCTCTCCAGGACAACATAAAATCTGGGGCTCTGTGCTTTCTTTCGTTCTGAACAAGTGTTACTGTTTTCTGCACAAAAGCGATTCTGCGAAGCAATGGGAACACTTCTGTTTCCCAGGCACAGAGAAGGTGGTAGCAGGGAATTCTCTGCCTGCTTTTCCCCAGTGCTCTGCAAGCTCTCCATGACAACATAAAATCTGGGGCTCTGTGCTTTCTTTCATTCTGAACAAGTGTTACTGTTTTCTGCACAAAAGCGATTCTGCGAAGCAATGTGAAGACTTCTGCTTGCCAGGCACAGAGAAGGTGCTAGCAGGGAATTCTCTGACTGCTTTTCCCCAGTGCTCTGCAAGCTCTCCAGGACAACATAAAATCTGGGGCTCTGTGCTTTCTTTCGTTGTGAACAAGTGTTACTGTTTTCTGCACAAAAGCGATTCTGCGAAGCAATGTGAACAGGCACAAAGAAGGTGCTAGCAGGGAATTCTCTGCCTGCCTTTCCCCACTGCTCTGCAAGCTCTCCAGGACAACAGCAAATCTGGGGCTCTGTGCTTTCTTTCGTTCTGAACAAGTGTTACTGTTTTCTGCACAAAAGCGATTCTGCGAAGCAATGTGAACACTTCTGTTTCCCAGGCACAGAGAAGGTGCTAGCAGGGAATTCTCTGCCTGCTTTTCCCCAGTGCTCTGCAAGCTCTCCAGGACAACATAAAATCTGGGGCTCTGTGCTTTCTTTCGTTCTGAACAAGTGTTACTGTTTTCTGCACAAAAGCGATTCTGCGAAGCAATGTGAAGACTTCTGCTTCCCAGGCACAGAGAAGGTGCTAGCAGGGAATTCTCTGCCTGCTTTTCCCCAGTGCTCTGCAAGCTCTCCAGGACAACATAAAATCTGAGGCTCTGTGCTTTCTTTTGTTCTGAACAAGTGTTACTGTTTTCTGCACAAAAGCGATTCTGCGAAGCAATGTGAACACTTCTGTTTCCCAGGCACAGAGAAGGTGCTAGCAGGGAATTCTCTGCCTGCTTTTCCCCAGTGCTCTGCAAGCTCTCCAGGACAACATAAAATCTGGGGCTCTGTGCTTTCTTTCGTTCTGAACAAGTGTTACTGTTTTCTGCACAAAAGCGATTCTGCGAAGCAATGGGAACACTTCTGTTTCCCAGGCACAGAGAAGGTGGTAGCAGGGAATTCTCTGCCTGCTTTTCCCCAGTGCTCTGCAAGCTCTCCAGGACAACATAAAATCTGGGGCTCTGTGCTTTCTTTCGTTCTGAACAAGTGTTACTGTTTTCTGCACAAAAGCGATTCTGCGAAGCAATTTGAACACTTCTGCTTCCCAGGCACAGAGAAGGTGCTAACAGGGAATTCTCTGCCTGCCTTTCCCCAGTGCTCTGCAAGCTCTCCAGGACAACATAAAATCTGGGGCTCTGTGCTTTCCTTCGTTCTGAACAAGTGTTACTGTTTTCTGCACAAAAGCGATTCTGCGAAGCAATGTGAAGACTTCTGCTTCCCAGGCACAGAGAAGGTGCTAGCAGGGAATTCTCTGCCTGCTTTTCCCCAGTGCTCTGCAAGCTCTCCATGACAACATAAAATCTGGGGCTCTGTGCTTTCTTTCGTTCTGAACAAGTGTTACTGTTTTCTGCACAAAAGCGATTCTGCGAAGCAATGTGAACACTTCTGCTTCCCAGGCACAGAGAAGGTGCTAGCAGGGAATTCTCTGCCTGCATTTCCCCAGTGCTCTGCAAGCTCTCCAGGACAACATAAAATCTGGGGCTCTGTGCTTTCCTTCGTTCTGAACAAGTGTTACTGTTTTCTGCACAAAAGCGATTCTGCGAAGCAATGTGAACACTTCTGTTTCCCAGGCACAGAGAAGGTGGTAGCAGGGAATTCTCTGCCTGCTTTTCCCCAGTGCTCTGCAAGCTCTCCAGGACAACATAAAATCTGGGGCTCTGTGCTTTCTTTCATTCTGAACAAGTGTTACAGTTTTCTGCACAAAAGCGATTCTGCGAAGCAATGTGAAGACTTCTGCTTCCCAGGCACAGAGAAGGTGCTAGCAGGGAATTCTCTGCCTGCCTTTCCCCAGTGCTCTGCAAGCTCTCCAGGACAACATAAAATCTGGGGCTCTGTGCTTTCTTTCGTTCTGAACAAGTGTTACTGTTTTCTGCACAAAAGCGATTCTGCGAAGCAATGGGAACACTTTTGCTTCATAGGCACAGAGAAGGTGCTAGCAGGGAATTCTCTGCCTGCCTTTCCCCAGTGCTCTGCAAGCTCTCCAGGACAACATAAAATCTGGGGCTCTGTGCTTTCTTTCGTCTGAACAAGTGTTACTGTTTTCTGCACAAAAGCGATTCTGCGAAGCAATGTGAACACTTCTGCTTCCCAGGCACAGAGAAGGTGCTAGCAGGGAATTCTCTGCCTGCCTTTCCCCAGTGCTCTGCAAGCTCTCCAGGACAACATAAAATCTGGGGCTCTGTGCTTTCCTTCGTTCTGAACAAGTGTTACTGTTTTCTGCACAAAAGCGATTCTGCGAAGCAATGTGAACACTTCTGTTTCCCAGGCACAGAGAAGGTGGTAGCAGGGAATTCTCTGCCTGCATTTCCCCAGTGCTCTGCAAGCTCTCCAGGACAACATAGAATCTGGGGCTCTGTGCTTTCTTTTGTTCTGAACAAGTGTTAGGGTTTTGTGCACAAAAGCGATTCTGCAAAGCAATGTGAAGACTTCTGCTTCCCAGGCACAGAGAAGGTGCTAGCAGGGAATTCTCTGCCTGCCTTTCCCCAGTGCTCTGCAAGCTCTCCAGGACAACATAAAATCTGGGGCTCTGTGCTTTCTTTCGTCTGAACAAGTGTTACTGTTTTCTGCACAAAAGCGATTCTGCGAAGCAATGTGAACAGGCACAGAGAAGGTGCTAGCAGGGAATTCTCTGCCTGCCTTTCCCCAGTGCTCTGCAAGCTCTCCAGGACAACATAAAATCTGGGGCTCTGTGCTTTCTTTCGTTCTGAACAAGTGTTACTGTTTTCTGCACAAAAGCGATTCTGCGAAGCAATGGGAACACTTCTGTTTCCCAGGCACAGAGAAGGTGCTAGCAGGGAATTCTCTGCCTGCTTTTCCCCAGTGCTCTGCAAGCTCTCCAGGACAACATAAAATCTGGGGCTCTGTGCTTTCTTTCGTTCTGAAAAAGTGTTACTGTTTTCTGCACAAAAGCGATTCTGCGAAGCAATGTGAACAGGCACAAAGAAGGTGCTAGCAGGGAATTCTCTGCCTGCTTTTCCCCAGTGCTCTGCAAGCTCTCCAGGACAACATAAAATCTGGGGCTCTGTGCTTTCTTTCGTTGTGAACAAGTGTTACTGTTTTCTGCACAAAAGCGATTCTGCGAAGCAATTTGAACACTTCTGCTTCCCAGGCACAGAGAAGGTGCTAGCAGGGAATTCTCTGCCTGCCTTTCCCCAGTGCTCTGCAAGCTCTCCATGACAACATAAAATCTGGGGCTCTGTGCTTTCTTTCGTTCTGAACAAGTGTTATTGTTTTCTGCACAAAAGCGATTCTGCGAAGCAATGTGAACACTTCTGCTTCCCAGGCACAGAGAAGGTGCTAGCAGGGAATTCTCTGCCTGCCTTTCCCCAGTGCTCTGCAAGCTCTCCAGGACAACATAAAATCTGGGGCTCTGTGCTTTCCTTCGTTCTGAACAAGTGTTACTGTTTTCTGCACAAAAGCGATTCTGCGAAGCAATGTGAACACTTCTGCTTCCCAGGCACAGAGAAGGTGCTAGCAGGGAATTCTCTGCCTGCCTTTCCCCAGTGCTCTGCAAGCTCTCCAGGACAACATAAAATCTGGGCCTCTGTGCTTTCTTTCGTTCTGAACAAGTGTTATTGTTTTCTGCACAAAAGCGATTCTGCGAAGCAATGTGAAGACGTCTGCTTCCCAGGCACAGAGAAGGTGCTAGCAGGGAATTCTCTGCCTGCCTTTCCCCAGTGCTCTGCAAGCTCTCCAGGACAACATAAAATCTGGGGCTCTGTGCTTTCCTTCGTTCTGAACAAGTGTTACTGTTTTCTGCACAAAAGCGATTCTGCGAAGCAATGTGAACACTTCTGCTTCCCAGGCACAGAGAAGGTGCTAGCAGGGAATTCTCTGCCTGCCTTTCCCCAGTGCTCTGCAAGCTCTCCAGGACAACATAAAATCTGGGGCTCTGTGCTTTCTTTCATTCTGAACAAGTGTTACTGTTTTCTGCACAAAAGCGATTCTGCGAAGCAATTTGAACACTTCTGCTTCCCAGGCACAGAGAAGGTGCTAGCAGGGAATTCTCTGCCTGCTTTTCCCCAGTGCTCTGCAAGCTCTCCAGGACAACATAAAATCTGGGGCTCTGTGCTTTCTTTCGTTCTGAACAAGTGTTACTGTTTTCTGCACAAAAGCGATTCTGCGAAGCAATGTGAACACTTCTGCTTCCCAGGCACAGAGAAGGTGCTAGCAGGGAATTCTCTGCCTGCCTTTCCCCAGTGCTCTGCAAGCTCTCCAGGACAACATAAAATCTGGGGCTCTGTGCTTTCCTTCGTTCTGAACAAGTGTTATTGTTTTCTGCACAAAAGCGATTCTGCGAAGCAATGTGAACACTTCTGTTTCCCAGGCACAGAGAAGGTGGTAGCAGGGAATTCTCTGCCTGCTTTTCCCCAGTGCTCTGCAAGCTCTCCAGGACAACATAAAATCTGGGGGTCTGTGCTTTCTTTCATTCTGAACAAGTGTTATTGTTTTCTGCACAAAAGCGATTCTGCGAAGCAATGTGAACACTTCTGCTTCCCAGGCACAGAGAAGGTGCTAGCAGGGAATTCTCTGCCTGCCTTTCCCCAGTGCTCTGCAAGCTCTCCAGGACATCATAAAATCTGGGGCTCTGTGCTTTCCTTCATTCTGAACAACTGTTACTGTTTTCTGCACAAAAGCGATTCTGCGAAGCAATGTGAATACTTCTGTTTCCCAGGCACAGAGAAGGTGCTAGCAGGGAATTCTCTGCCTGCTTTTCCCCAGTGCTCTGCAAGCTCTCCAGGACAACATAAAATCTGGGGCTCTGTGCTTTCTTTCATTCTGAACAAGTGTTACTGTTTTCTGCACAAAAGCGATTCTGCGAAGCAATGGGAACACTTCTGTTTCCCAGGCACAGAGAAGGTGCTAGCAGGGAATTCTCTGCCTGCTTTTCCCCAGTGCTCTGCAAGCTCTCCAGGACAACATAAAATCTGGGGCTCTGTGCTTTCTTTCGTTCTGAACAAGTGTTACTGTTTTCTGCACAAAAGCGATTCTGCGAAGCAATGTGAACACTTCTGCTTCCCAGGCACAGAGAAGGTGCTAGCAGGGAATTCTCTGCCTGCTTTTCCCCAGTGCTCTGCAAGCTCTCCAGGACAACATAAAATCTGGGGCTCTGTGCTTTCTTTCGTTCTGAACAAGTGTTATTGTTTTCTGCACAAAAGCGATTCTGCGAAGCAATGTGAACACTTCTGCTTCCCAGGCACAGAGAAGGTGCTAGCAGGGAATTCTCTGCCTGCCTTTCCCCAGTGCTCTGCAAGCTCTCCAGGACAACATAAAATCTGGGGCTCTGTGCTTTCTTTCATTCTGAACAAGTGTTACTGTTTTCTGCACAAAAGCGATTCTGCGAAGCAATTTGAACACTTCTGCTTCCCAGGCACAGAGAAGGTGCTAGCAGGGAATTCTCTGCCTGCTTTTCCCCAGTGCTCTGCAAGCTCTCCAGGACAACATAAAATCTGGGGCTCTGTGCTTTCTTTCGTTCTGAACAAGTGTTATTGTTTTCTGCACAAAAGCGATTCTGCGAAGCAATGTGAACACTTCTGCTTCCCAGGCACAGAGAAGGTGCTAGCAGGGAATTCTCTGCCTGCCTTTCCCCAGTGCTCTGCAAGCTCTCCAGGACAACATAAAATCTGGGGCTCTGTGCTTTCCTTCGTTCTGAACAAGTGTTATTGTTTTCTGCACAAAAGCGATTCTGCGAAGCAATGTGAACACTTCTGTTTCCCAGGCACAGAGAAGGTGGTAGCAGGGAATTCTCTGCCTGCTTTTCCCCAGTGCTCTGCAAGCTCTCCAGGACAACATAAAATCTGGGGGTCTGTGCTTTCTTTCGTTCTGAACAAGTGTTATTGTTTTCTGCACAAAAGCGATTCTGCGAAGCAATGTGAACACTTCTGCTTCCCAGGCACAGAGAAGGTGGTAGCAGGGAATTCTCTGCCTGCCTTTCCCCAGTGCTCTGCAAGCTCTCCAGGACATCATAAAATCTGGGGCTCTGTGCTTTCCTTCATTCTGAACAACTGTTACTGTTTTCTGCACAAAAGCGATTCTGCGAAGCAATGTGAATACTTCTGTTTCCCAGGCACAGAGAAGGTGCTAGCAGGGAATTCTCTGCCTGCTTTTCCCCAGTGCTCTGCAAGCTCTCCAGGACAACATAAAATCTGGGGCTCTGTGCTTTCTTTCGTTCTGAACAAGTGTTACTGTTTTCTGCACAAAAGCGATTCTGCGAAGCAATGGGAACACTTCTGTTTCCCAGGCACAGAGAAGGTGGTAGCAGGGAATTCTCTGCCTGCTTTTCCCCAGTGCTCTGCAAGCTCTCCAGGACAACATAAAATCTGGGGCTCTGTGCTTTCTTTCGTTCTGAACAAGTGTTACTGTTTTCTGCACAAAAGCGATTCTGCGAAGCAATGTGAACACTTCTGCTTCCCAGGCACAGAGAAGGTGCTAGCAGGGAATTCTCTGCCTGCTTTTCCCCAGTGCTCTGCAAGCTCTCCAGGACAACATAAAATCTGGGGCTCTGTGCTTTCTTTCGTTCTGAACAAGTGTTATTGTTTTCTGCACAAAAGCGATTCTGCGAAGCAATGTGAACACTTCTGCTTCCCAGGCACAGAGAAGGTGCTAGCAGGGAATTCTCTGCCTGCCTTTCCCCAGTGCTCTGCAAGCTCTCCAGGACAACATAAAATCTGGGGCTCTGTGCTTTCCTTCGTTCTGAACAAGTGTTACTGTTTTCTGCACAAAAGCGATTCTGCGAAGCAATGTGAACACTTCTGTTTCCCAGGCACAGAGAAGGTGCTAGCAGGGAATTCTCTGCCTGCTTTTCCCCAGTGCTCTGCAAGCTCTCCAGGACAACATAAAATCTGGGGCTCTGTGCTTTCTTTCGTTCTGAACAAGTGTTACTGTTTTCTGCACAAAAGCGATTCTGCGAAGCAATGTGAACACTTCTGCTTCCCAGGCACAGAGAAGGTGCTAGCAGGGAATTCTCTGCCTGCCTTTCCCCAGTGCTCTGCAAGCTCTCCAGGACAACATAAAATCTGGGCCTCTGTGCTTTCTTTCGTTCTGAACAAGTGTTATTGTTTTCTGCACAAAAGCGATTCTGCGAAGCAATGTGAAGACGTCTGCTTCCCAGGCACAGAGAAGGTGCTAGCAGGGAATTCTCTGCCTGCCTTTCCCCAGTGCTCTGCAAGCTCTCCAGGACAACATAAAATCTGGGGCTCTGTGCTTTCTTTCGTTCTGAACAAGTGTTATTGTTTTCTGCACAAAAGCGATTCTGCGAAGCAATGTGAACACTTCTGCTTCCCAGGCACAGAGAAGGTGCTAGCAGGGAATTCTCTGCCTGCTTTTCCCCACTGCTCTGCAAGCTCTCCAGGACAACAGCAAATCTGGGGCTCTGTGCTTTCTTTCGTTCTGAACAAGTGTTACTGTTTTCTGCACAAAAGCGATTCTGCGAAGCAATGGGAACACTTCTGTTTCCCAGGCACAGAGAAGGTGCTAGCAGGGAATTCTCTGCCTGCTTTTCCCCAGTGCTCTGCAAGCTCTCCAGGACAACATAAAATCTGGGGCTCTGTGCTTTCCTTCGTTCTGAACAAGTGTTACTGTTTTCTGCACAGAAGCGATTCTGCGAAGCAATGGGAACACTTCTGTTTCCCAGGCACAGAGAAGGTGCTAGCAGGGAATTCTCTGCCTGCTTTTCCCCAGTGCTCTGCAAGCTCTCCAGGACAACATAAAATCTGGGGCTCTGTGCTTTCCTTCGTTCTGAACAACTGTTACTGTTTTCTGCACAAAAGCGATTCTGCGAAGCAATGTGAACACTTCTGCTTCCCAGGCACAGAGAAGGTGGTAGCAGGGAATTCTCTGCCTGCCTTTCCCCAGTGCTCTGCAAGCTCTCCAGGACAACATAAAATCTGGGGCTCTGTGCTTTCTTTCGTTCTGAACAAGTGTTACTGTTTTCTGCACAAAAGCGATTCTGCGAAGCAATGTGAACACTTCTGCTTCCCAGGCACAGAGAAGGTGCTAGCAGGGAATTCTCTGCCTGCTTTTCCCCAGTGCTCTGCAAGCTCTCCAGGACAACATAAAATCTGGGGCTCTGTGCTTTCTTTCGTTCTGAAGAAGTGTTACTGTTTTCTGCACAAAAGCGATTCTGCGAAGCAATGTGAACACTTCTGTTTCCCAGGCACAGAGAAGGTGGTAGCAGGGAATTCTCTGCCTGCTTTTCCCCAGTGCTCTGCAAGCTCTCCAGGACAACATAAAATCTGGGGCTCTGTGCTTTCTTTCATTCTGAACAAGTGTTACTGTTTTCTGCACAAAAGCGATTCTGCGAAGCAATGTGAAGACTTCTGCTTCCCAGGCACAGAGAAGGTGCTAGCAGGGAATTCTCTGCCTGCTTTTCCCCAGTGCTCTGCAAGCTCTCCAGGACAACATAAAATCTGGGGCTCTGTGCTTTCTTTCGTTCTGAACAAGTGTTACTGTTTTCTGCACAAAAGCGATTCTGCGAAGCAATGTGAACACTTCTGCTTCCCAGGCACAGAGAAGGTGCTAGCACGGAATTCTCTGCCTGCTTTTCCCCAGTGCTCTGCAAGCTCTCCAGGACAACATAAAATCTGGGGCTCTGTGCTTTCTTTCGTTCTGAACAAGTGTTATTGTTTTCTGCACAAAAGCGATTCTGCGAAGCAATGTGAACACTTCTGCTTCCCAGGCACAGAGAAGGTGGTAGCAGGGAATTCTCTGCCTGCTTTTCCCCAGTGCTCTGCAAGCTCTCCAGGACAACATAAAATCTGGGGCTCTGTGCTTTCCTTCGTTCTGAACAAGTGTTACTGTTTTCTGCACAAAAGCGATTCTGCGAAGCAATGTGAACACTTCTGCTTCCCAGGCACAGAGAAGGTGCTAGCAGGGAATTCTCTGCCTGCCTTTCCCCAGTGCTCTGCAAGCTCTCCAGGACAACATAAAATCTGGGGCTCTGTGCTTTCTTTCGTTCTGAACAAGTGTTATTGTTTTCTGCACAAAAGCGATTCTGCGAAGCAATGTGAACACTTCTGCTTCCCAGGCACAGAGAAGGTGCTAGCAGGGAATTCTCTGCCTGCTTTTCCCCAGTGCTCTGCAAGCTCTCCAGGACAACAGCAAATCTGGGGCTCTGTGCTTTCTTTCGTTCTGAACAAGTGTTACTGTTTTCTGCACAAAAGCGATTCTGCGAAGCAATGGGAACACTTCTGTTTCCCAGGCACAGAGAAGGTGCTAGCAGGGAATTCTCTGCCTGCTTTTCCCCAGTGCTCTGCAAGCTCTCCAGGACAACATAAAATCTGGGGCTCTGTGCTTTCCTTCGTTCTGAACAAGTGTTACTGTTTTCTGCACAGAAGCGATTCTGCGAAGCAATGGGAACACTTCTGTTTCCCAGGCACAGAGAAGGTGCTAGCAGGGAATTCTCTGCCTGCTTTTCCCCAGTGCTCTGCAAGCTCTCCAGGACAACATAAAATCTGGGGCTCTGTGCTTTCTTTCATTCTGAACAAGTGTTACTGTTTTCTGCACAAAAGCGATTCTGCGAAGCAATGTGAAGACTTCTGCTTCCCAGGCACAGAGAAGGTGCTAGCAGGGAATTCTCTGCCTGCTTTTCCCCAGTGCTCTGCAAGTTCTCCAGGACAACATAAAATCTGGGGCTCTGTGCTTTCTTTCGTTCTGAACAAGTGTTACTGTTTTCTGCACAAAAGCGATTCTGCGAAGCAATGTGAACAGGCACAGAGAAGGTGGTAGCAGGGAATTCTCTGCCTGCCTTTCCCCAGTGCTCTGCAAGCTCTCCAGGACAACATAAAATCTGGGGCTCTGTGCTTTCTTTCGTTCTGAACAAGTGTTACTGTTTTCTGCACAAAAGCGATTCTGCGAAGCAATGGGAACACTTCTGTTTCCCAGGCACAGAGAAGGTGGTAGCAGGGAATTCTCTGCCTGCTTTTCCCCAGTGCTCTGCAAGCTCTCCATGACAACATAAAATCTGGGGCTCTGTGCTTTCTTTCATTCTGAACAAGTGTTACTGTTTTCTGCACAAAAGCGATTCTGCGAAGCAATGTGAAGACTTCTGCTTGCCAGGCACAGAGAAGGTGCTAGCAGGGAATTCTCTGACTGCTTTTCCCCAGTGCTCTGCAAGCTCTCCAGGACAACATAAAATCTGGGGCTCTGTGCTTTCTTTCGTTCTGAACAAGTGTTACTGTTTTCTGCACAAAAGCGATTCTGCGAAGCAATGTGAACAGGCACAAAGAAGGTGCTAGCAGGGAATTCTCTGCCTGCCTTTCCCCACTGCTCTGCAAGCTCTCCAGGACAACAGCAAATCTGGGGCTCTGTGCTTTCTTTCGTTCTGAACAAGTGTTACTGTTTTCTGCACAAAAGCGATTCTGCGAAGCAATGTGAACACTTCTGTTTCCCAGGCACAGAGAAGGTGCTAGCAGGGAATTCTCTGCCTGCTTTTCCCCAGTGCTCTGCAAGCTCTCCAGGACAACATAAAATCTGGGGCTCTGTGCTTTCTTTCGTTCTGAACAAGTGTTACTGTTTTCTGCACAAAAGCGATTCTGCGAAGCAATGTGAAGACTTCTGCTTCCCAGGCACAGAGAAGGTGCTAGCAGGGAATTCTCTGCCTGCTTTTCCCCAGTGCTCTGCAAGCTCTCCAGGACAACATAAAATCTGAGGCTCTGTGCTTTCTTTTGTTCTGAACAAGTGTTACTGTTTTCTGCACAAAAGCGATTCTGCGAAGCAATGTGAACACTTCTGTTTCCCAGGCACAGAGAAGGTGCTAGCAGGGAATTCTCTGCCTGCTTTTCCCCAGTGCTCTGCAAGCTCTCCAGGACAACATAAAATCTGGGGCTCTGTGCTTTCTTTCGTTCTGAACAAGTGTTACTGTTTTCTGCACAAAAGCGATTCTGCGAAGCAATGGGAACACTTCTGTTTCCCAGGCACAGAGAAGGTGGTAGCAGGGAATTCTCTGCCTGCTTTTCCCCAGTGCTCTGCAAGCTCTCCAGGACAACATAAAATCTGGGGCTCTGTGCTTTCTTTCGTTCTGAACAAGTGTTACTGTTTTCTGCACAAAAGCGATTCTGCGAAGCAATTTGAACACTTCTGCTTCCCAGGCACAGAGAAGGTGCTAACAGGGAATTCTCTGCCTGCCTTTCCCCAGTGCTCTGCAAGCTCTCCAGGACAACATAAAATCTGGGGCTCTGTGCTTTCCTTCGTTCTGAACAAGTGTTACTGTTTTCTGCACAAAAGCGATTCTGCGAAGCAATGTGAAGACTTCTGCTTCCCAGGCACAGAGAAGGTGCTAGCAGGGAATTCTCTGCCTGCTTTTCCCCAGTGCTCTGCAAGCTCTCCATGACAACATAAAATCTGGGGCTCTGTGCTTTCTTTCGTTCTGAACAAGTGTTACTGTTTTCTGCACAAAAGCGATTCTGCGAAGCAATGTGAACACTTCTGCTTCCCAGGCACAGAGAAGGTGCTAGCAGGGAATTCTCTGCCTGCCTTTCCCCAGTGCTCTGCAAGCTCTCCAGGACAACATAAAATCTGGGGCTCTGTGCTTTCCTTCGTTCTGAACAAGTGTTACTGTTTTCTGCACAAAAGCGATTCTGCGAAGCAATGTGAACACTTCTGTTTCCCAGGCACAGAGAAGGTGGTAGCAGGGAATTCTCTGCCTGCTTTTCCCCAGTGCTCTGCAAGCTCTCCAGGACAACATAAAATCTGGGGCTCTGTGCTTTCTTTCATTCTGAACAAGTGTTACAGTTTTCTGCACAAAAGCGATTCTGCGAAGCAATGTGAAGACTTCTGCTTCCCAGGCACAGAGAAGGTGCTAGCAGGGAATTCTCTGCCTGCCTTTCCCCAGTGCTCTGCAAGCTCTCCAGGACAACATAAAATCTGGGGCTCTGTGCTTTCTTTCGTTCTGAACAAGTGTTACTGTTTTCTGCACAAAAGCGATTCTGCGAAGCAATGGGAACACTTTTGCTTCATAGGCACAGAGAAGGTGCTAGCAGGGAATTCTCTGCCTGCCTTTCCCCAGTGCTCTGCAAGCTCTCCAGGACAACATAAAATCTGGGGCTCTGTGCTTTCTTTCGTCTGAACAAGTGTTACTGTTTTCTGCACAAAAGCGATTCTGCGAAGCAATGTGAACACTTCTGCTTCCCAGGCACAGAGAAGGTGCTAGCAGGGAATTCTCTGCCTGCCTTTCCCCAGTGCTCTGCAAGCTCTCCAGGACAACATAAAATCTGGGGCTCTGTGCTTTCCTTCGTTCTGAACAAGTGTTACTGTTTTCTGCACAAAAGCGATTCTGCGAAGCAATGTGAACACTTCTGTTTCCCAGGCACAGAGAAGGTGGTAGCAGGGAATTCTCTGCCTGCCTTTCCCCAGTGCTCTGCAAGCTCTCCAGGACAACATAGAATCTGGGGCTCTGTGCTTTCTTTTGTTCTGAACAAGTGTTAGGGTTTTGTGCACAAAAGCGATTCTGCAAAGCAATGTGAAGACTTCTGCTTCCCAGGCACAGAGAAGGTGCTAGCAGGGAATTCTCTGCCTGCCTTTCCCCAGTGCTCTGCAAGCTCTCCAGGACAACATAAAATCTGGGGCTCTGTGCTTTCTTTCGTCTGAACAAGTGTTACTGTTTTCTGCACAAAAGCGATTCTGCGAAGCAATGTGAACAGGCACAGAGAAGGTGCTAGCAGGGAATTCTCTGCCTGCCTTTCCCCAGTGCTCTGCAAGCTCTCCAGGACAACATAAAATCTGGGGCTCTGTGCTTTCTTTCGTTCTGAACAAGTGTTACTGTTTTCTGCACAAAAGCGATTCTGCGAAGCAATGGGAACACTTCTGTTTCCCAGGCACAGAGAAGGTGCTAGCAGGGAATTCTCTGCCTGCTTTTCCCCAGTGCTCTGCAAGCTCTCCAGGACAACATAAAATCTGGGGCTCTGTGCTTTCTTTCGTTCTGAAAAAGTGTTACTGTTTTCTGCACAAAAGCGATTCTGCGAAGCAATGTGAACAGGCACAAAGAAGGTGCTAGCAGGGAATTCTCTGCCTGCTTTTCCCCAGTGCTCTGCAAGCTCTCCAGGACAACATAAAATCTGGGGCTCTGTGCTTTCTTTCGTTGTGAACAAGTGTTACTGTTTTCTGCACAAAAGCGATTCTGCGAAGCAATTTGAACACTTCTGCTTCCCAGGCACAGAGAAGGTGCTAGCAGGGAATTCTCTGCCTGCCTTTCCCCAGTGCTCTGCAAGCTCTCCATGACAACATAAAATCTGGGGCTCTGTGCTTTCTTTCGTTCTGAACAAGTGTTATTGTTTTCTGCACAAAAGCGATTCTGCGAAGCAATGTGAACACTTCTGCTTCCCAGGCACAGAGAAGGTGCTAGCAGGGAATTCTCTGCCTGCCTTTCCCCAGTGCTCTGCAAGCTCTCCAGGACAACATAAAATCTGGGGCTCTGTGCTTTCCTTCGTTCTGAACAAGTGTTACTGTTTTCTGCACAAAAGCGATTCTGCGAAGCAATGTGAACACTTCTGCTTCCCAGGCACAGAGAAGGTGCTAGCAGGGAATTCTCTGCCTGCCTTTCCCCAGTGCTCTGCAAGCTCTCCAGGACAACATAAAATCTGGGGCTCTGTGCTTTCTTTCGTTCTGAACAAGTGTTATTGTTTTCTGCACAAAAGCGATTCTGCGAAGCAATGTGAAGACGTCTGCTTCCCAGGCACAGAGAAGGTGCTAGCAGGGAATTCTCTGCCTGCCTTTCCCCAGTGCTCTGAAAGCTCTCCAGGACAACATAAAATCTGGGGCTCTGTGCTTTCCTTCGTTCTGAACAAGTGTTACTGTTTTCTGCACAAAAGCGATTCTGCGAAGCAATGTGAACACTTCTGCTTCCCAGGCACAGAGAAGGTGCTAGCAGGGAATTCTCTGCCTGCCTTTCCCCAGTGCTCTGCAAGCTCTCCAGGACAACATAAAATCTGGGGCTCTGTGCTTTCTTTCATTCTGAACAAGTGTTACTGTTTTCTGCACAAAAGCGATTCTGCGAAGCAATTTGAACACTTCTGCTTCCCAGGCACAGAGAAGGTGCTAGCAGGGAATTCTCTGCCTGCTTTTCCCCAGTGCTCTGCAAGCTCTCCAGGACAACATAAAATCTGGGGCTCTGTGCTTTCTTTCGTTCTGAACAAGTGTTATTGTTTTCTGCACAAAAGCGATTCTGCGAAGCAATGTGAACACTTCTGCTTCCCAGGCACAGAGAAGGTGCTAGCAGGGAATTCTCTGCCTGCCTTTCCCCAGTGCTCTGCAAGCTCTCCAGGACAACATAAAATCTGGGGCTCTGTGCTTTCCTTCGTTCTGAACAAGTGTTATTGTTTTCTGCACAAAAGCGATTCTGCGAAGCAATGTGAACACTTCTGTTTCCCAGGCACAGAGAAGGTGGTAGCAGGGAATTCTCTGCCTGCTTTTCCCCAGTGCTCTGCAAGCTCTCCAGGACAACATAAAATCTGGGGGTCTGTGCTTTCTTTCGTTCTGAACAAGTGTTATTGTTTTCTGCACAAAAGCGATTCTGCGAAGCAATGTGAACACTTCTGCTTCCCAGGCACAGAGAAGGTGCTAGCAGGGAATTCTCTGCCTGCCTTTCCCCAGTGCTCTGCAAGCTCTCCAGGACATCATAAAATCTGGGGCTCTGTGCTTTCCTTCATTCTGAACAACTGTTACTGTTTTCTGCACAAAAGCGATTCTGCGAAGCAATGTGAATACTTCTGTTTCCCAGGCACAGAGAAGGTGCTAGCAGGGAATTCTCTGCCTGCTTTTCCCCAGTGCTCTGCAAGCTCTCCAGGACAACATAAAATCTGGGGCTCTGTGCTTTCTTTCATTCTGAACAAGTGTTACTGTTTTCTGCACAAAAGCGATTCTGCGAAGCAATGGGAACACTTCTGTTTCCCAGGCACAGAGAAGGTGCTAGCAGGGAATTCTCTGCCTGCTTTTCCCCAGTGCTCTGCAAGCTCTCCAGGACAACATAAAATCTGGGGCTCTGTGCTTTCTTTCGTTCTGAACAAGTGTTACTGTTTTCTGCACAAAAGCGATTCTGCGAAGCAATGTGAACACTTCTGCTTCCCAGGCACAGAGAAGGTGCTAGCAGGGAATTCTCTGCCTGCTTTTCCCCAGTGCTCTGCAAGCTCTCCAGGACAACATAAAATCTGGGGCTCTGTGCTTTCTTTCGTTCTGAACAAGTGTTACTGTTTTCTGCACAAAAGCGATTCTGCGAAGCAATGTGAACACTTCTGCTTCCCAGGCACAGAGAAGGTGCTAGCAGGGAATTCTCTGCCTGCCTTTCCCCAGTGCTCTGCAAGCTCTCCAGGACAACATAAAATCTGGGGCTCTGTGCTTTCTTTCATTCTGAACAAGTGTTACTGTTTTCTGCACAAAAGCGATTCTGCGAAGCAATTTGAACACTTCTGCTTCCCAGGCACAGAGAAGGTGCTAGCAGGGAATTCTCTGCCTGCTTTTCCCCAGTGCTCTGCAAGCTCTCCAGGACAACATAAAATCTGGGGCTCTGTGCTTTCTTTCGTTCTGAACAAGTGTTATTGTTTTCTGCACAAAAGCGATTCTGCGAAGCAATGTGAACACTTCTGCTTCCCAGGCACAGAGAAGGTGCTAGCAGGGAATTCTCTGCCTGCCTTTCCCCAGTGCTCTGCAAGCTCTCCAGGACAACATAAAATCTGGGGCTCTGTGCTTTCCTTCGTTCTGAACAAGTGTTATTGTTTTCTGCACAAAAGCGATTCTGCGAAGCAATGTGAACACTTCTGTTTCCCAGGCACAGAGAAGGTGGTAGCAGGGAATTCTCTGCCTGCTTTTCCCCAGTGCTCTGCAAGCTCTCCAGGACAACATAAAATCTGGGGGTCTGTGCTTTCTTTCGTTCTGAACAAGTGTTATTGTTTTCTGCACAAAAGCGATTCTGCGAAGCAATGTGAACACTTCTGCTTCCCAGGCACAGAGAAGGTGGTAGCAGGGAATTCTCTGCCTGCCTTTCCCCAGTGCTCTGCAAGCTCTCCAGGACATCATAAAATCTGGGGCTCTGTGCTTTCCTTCATTCTGAACAACTGTTACTGTTTTCTGCACAAAAGCGATTCTGCGAAGCAATGTGAATACTTCTGCTTCCCAGGCACAGAGAAGGTGCTAGCAGGGAATTCTCTGCCTGCTTTTCCCCAGTGCTCTGCAAGCTCTCCAGGACAACATAAAATCTGGGGCTCTGTGCTTTCTTTCGTTCTGAACAAGTGTTACTGTTTTCTGCACAAAAGCGATTCTGCGAAGCAATGGGAACACTTCTGTTTCCCAGGCACAGAGAAGGTGCTAGCAGGGAATTCTCTGCCTGCTTTTCCCCAGTGCTCTGCAAGCTCTCCAGGACAACATAAAATCTGGGGCTCTGTGCTTTCTTTCATTCTGAACAAGTGTTACTGTTTTCTGCACAAAAGCGATTCTGCGAAGCAATGTGAAGACTTCTGCTTCCCAGGCACAGAGAAGGTGCTAGCAGGGAATTCTCTGCCTGCTTTTCCCCAGTGCTCTGCAAGTTCTCCAGGACAACATAAAATCTGGGGCTCTGTGCTTTCTTTCGTTCTGAACAAGTGTTACTGTTTTCTGCACAAAAGCGATTCTGCGAAGCAATGTGAACAGGCACAGAGAAGGTGGTAGCAGGGAATTCTCTGCCTGCCTTTCCCCAGTGCTCTGCAAGCTCTCCAGGACAACATAAAATCTGGGGCTCTGTGCTTTCTTTCGTTCTGAACAAGTGTTACTGTTTTCTGCACAAAAGCGATTCTGCGAAGCAATGGGAACACTTCTGTTTCCCAGGCACAGAGAAGGTGGTAGCAGGGAATTCTCTGCCTGCTTTTCCCCAGTGCTCTGCAAGCTCTCCATGACAACATAAAATCTGGGGCTCTGTGCTTTCTTTCATTCTGAACAACTGTTACTGTTTTCTGCACAAAAGCGATTCTGCGAAGCAATGTGAAGACTTCTGCTTGCCAGGCACAGAGAAGGTGCTAGCAGGGAATTCTCTGACTGCTTTTCCCCAGTGCTCTGCAAGCTCTCCAGGACAACATAAAATCTGGGGCTCTGTGCTTTCTTTCGTTCTGAACAAGTGTTACTGTTTTCTGCACAAAAGCGATTCTGCGAAGCAATGTGAACAGGCACAAAGAAGGTGCTAGCAGGGAATTCTCTGCCTGCCTTTCCCCACTGCTCTGCAAGCTCTCCAGGACAACAGCAAATCTGGGGCTCTGTGCTTTCTTTCGTTCTGAACAAGTGTTACTGTTTTCTGCACAAAAGCGATTCTGCGAAGCAATGGGAACACTTCTGTTTCCCAGGCACAGAGAAGGTGGTAGCAGGGAATTCTCTGACTGCTTTTCCCCAGTGCTCTGCAAGCTCTCCAGGACAACATAAAATCTGGGGCTCTGTGCTTTCTTTCGTTCTGAACAAGTGTTACTGTTTTCTGCACAAAAGCGATTCTGCGAAGCAATGTGAACAGGCACAAAGAAGGTGCTAGCAGGGAATTCTCTGCCTGCCTTTCCCCACTGCTCTGCAAGCTCTCCAGGACAACATAAAATCTGGGGCTCTGTGCTTTCTTTCGTTCTGAACAAGTGTTACTGTTTTCTGCACAAAAGCGATTCTGCGAAGCAATGGGAACACTTCTGTTTCCCAGGCACAGAGAAGGTGGTAGCAGGGAATTCTCTGCCTGCTTTTCCCCAGTGCTCTGCAAGCTCTCCATGACAACATAAAATCTGGGGCTCTGTGCTTTCTTTCATTCTGAACAAGTGTTACTGTTTTCTGCACAAAAGCGATTCTGCGAAGCAATGTGAAGACTTCTGCTTGCCAGGCACAGAGAAGGTGCTAGCAGGGAATTCTCTGACTGCTTTTCCCCAGTGCTCTGCAAGCTCTCCAGGACAACATAAAATCTGGGGCTCTGTGCTTTCTTTCGTTCTGAACAAGTGTTACTGTTTTCTGCACAAAAGCGATTCTGCGAAGCAATGTGAACACTTCTGTTTCCCAGGCACAGAGAAGGTGCTAGCAGGGAATTCTCTGCCTGCTTTTCCCCAGTGCTCTGCAAGCTCTCCAGGACAACATAAAATCTGGGGCTCTGTGCTTTCTTTCGTTCTGAACAAGTGTTACTGTTTTCTGCACAAAAGCGATTCTGCGAAGCAATGTGAAGACTTCTGCTTCCCAGGCACAGAGAAGGTGCTAGCAGGGAATTCTCTGCCTGCTTTTCCCCAGTGCTCTGCAAGCTCTCCAGGACAACATAAAATCTGAGGCTCTGTGCTTTCTTTTGTTCTGAACAAGTGTTACTGTTTTCTGCACAAAAGCGATTCTGCGAAGCAATGTGAACACTTCTGTTTCCCAGGCACAGAGAAGGTGCTAGCAGGGAATTCTCTGCCTGCTTTTCCCCAGTGCTCTGCAAGCTCTCCAGGACAACATAAAATCTGGGGCTCTGTGCTTTCTTTCGTTCTGAACAAGTGTTACTGTTTTCTGCACAAAAGCGATTCTGCGAAGCAATGGGAACACTTCTGTTTCCCAGGCACAGAGAAGGTGGTAGCAGGGAATTCTCTGCCTGCTTTTCCCCAGTGCTCTGCAAGCTCTCCAGGACAACATAAAATCTGGGGCTCTGTGCTTTCTTTCGTTCTGAACAAGTGTTACTGTTTTCTGCACAAAAGCGATTCTGCGAAGCAATTTGAACACTTCTGCTTCCCAGGCACAGAGAAGGTGCTAACAGGGAATTCTCTGCCTGCCTTTCCCCAGTGCTCTGCAAGCTCTCCAGGACAACATAAAATCTGGGGCTCTGTGCTTTCCTTCGTTCTGAACAAGTGTTACTGTTTTCTGCACAAAAGCGATTCTGCGAAGCAATGTGAAGACTTCTGCTTCCCAGGCACAGAGAAGGTGCTAGCAGGGAATTCTCTGCCTGCTTTTCCCCAGTGCTCTGCAAGCTCTCCATGACAACATAAAATCTGGGGCTCTGTGCTTTCTTTCGTTCTGAACAAGTGTTACTGTTTTCTGCACAAAAGCGATTCTGCGAAGCAATGTGAACACTTCTGCTTCCCAGGCACAGAGAAGGTGCTAGCAGGGAATTCTCTGCCTGCCTTTCCCCAGTGCTCTGCAAGCTCTCCAGGACAACATAAAATCTGGGGCTCTGTGCTTTCCTTCGTTCTGAACAAGTGTTACTGTTTTCTGCACAAAAGCGATTCTGCGAAGCAATGTGAACACTTCTGTTTCCCAGGCACAGAGAAGGTGGTAGCAGGGAATTCTCTGCCTGCTTTTCCCCAGTGCTCTGCAAGCTCTCCAGGACAACATAAAATCTGGGGCTCTGTGCTTTCTTTCATTCTGAACAAGTGTTACAGTTTTCTGCACAAAAGCGATTCTGCGAAGCAATGTGAAGACTTCTGCTTCCCAGGCACAGAGAAGGTGCTAGCAGGGAATTCTCTGCCTGCCTTTCCCCAGTGCTCTGCAAGCTCTCCAGGACAACATAAAATCTGGGGCTCTGTGCTTTCTTTCGTTCTGAACAAGTGTTACTGTTTTCTGCACAAAAGCGATTCTGCGAAGCAATGGGAACACTTTTGCTTCATAGGCACAGAGAAGGTGCTAGCAGGGAATTCTCTGCCTGCCTTTCCCCAGTGCTCTGCAAGCTCTCCAGGACAACATAAAATCTGGGGCTCTGTGCTTTCTTTCGTCTGAACAAGTGTTACTGTTTTCTGCACAAAAGCGATTCTGCGAAGCAATGTGAACACTTCTGCTTCCCAGGCACAGAGAAGGTGCTAGCAGGGAATTCTCTGCCTGCCTTTCCCCAGTGCTCTGCAAGCTCTCCAGGACAACATAAAATCTGGGGCTCTGTGCTTTCCTTCGTTCTGAACAAGTGTTACTGTTTTCTGCACAAAAGCGATTCTGCGAAGCAATGTGAACACTTCTGTTTCCCAGGCACAGAGAAGGTGGTAGCAGGGAATTCTCTGCCTGCATTTCCCCAGTGCTCTGCAAGCTCTCCAGGACAACATAGAATCTGGGGCTCTGTGCTTTCTTTTGTTCTGAACAAGTGTTAGGGTTTTGTGCACAAAAGCGATTCTGCAAAGCAATGTGAAGACTTCTGCTTCCCAGGCACAGAGAAGGTGCTAGCAGGGAATTCTCTGCCTGCCTTTCCCCAGTGCTCTGCAAGCTCTCCAGGACAACATAAAATCTGGGGCTCTGTGCTTTCTTTCGTCTGAACAAGTGTTACTGTTTTCTGCACAAAAGCGATTCTGCGAAGCAATGTGAACAGGCACAGAGAAGGTGCTAGCAGGGAATTCTCTGCCTGCCTTTCCCCAGTGCTCTGCAAGCTCTCCAGGACAACATAAAATCTGGGGCTCTGTGCTTTCTTTCGTTCTGAACAAGTGTTACTGTTTTCTGCACAAAAGCGATTCTGCGAAGCAATGGGAACACTTCTGTTTCCCAGGCACAGAGAAGGTGCTAGCAGGGAATTCTCTGCCTGCTTTTCCCCAGTGCTCTGCAAGCTCTCCAGGACAACATAAAATCTGGGGCTCTGTGCTTTCTTTCGTTCTGAAAAAGTGTTACTGTTTTCTGCACAAAAGCGATTCTGCGAAGCAATGTGAACAGGCACAAAGAAGGTGCTAGCAGGGAATTCTCTGCCTGCTTTTCCCCAGTGCTCTGCAAGCTCTCCAGGACAACATAAAATCTGGGGCTCTGTGCTTTCTTTCGTTGTGAACAAGTGTTACTGTTTTCTGCACAAAAGCGATTCTGCGAAGCAATTTGAACACTTCTGCTTCCCAGGCACAGAGAAGGTGCTAGCAGGGAATTCTCTGCCTGCCTTTCCCCAGTGCTCTGCAAGCTCTCCATGACAACATAAAATCTGGGGCTCTGTGCTTTCTTTCGTTCTGAACAAGTGTTATTGTTTTCTGCACAAAAGCGATTCTGCGAAGCAATGTGAACACTTCTGCTTCCCAGGCACAGAGAAGGTGCTAGCAGGGAATTCTCTGCCTGCCTTTCCCCAGTGCTCTGCAAGCTCTCCAGGACAACATAAAATCTGGGGCTCTGTGCTTTCCTTCGTTCTGAACAAGTGTTACTGTTTTCTGCACAAAAGCGATTCTGCGAAGCAATGTGAACACTTCTGCTTCCCAGGCACAGAGAAGGTGCTAGCAGGGAATTCTCTGCCTGCCTTTCCCCAGTGCTCTGCAAGCTCTCCAGGACAACATAAAATCTGGGCCTCTGTGCTTTCTTTCGTTCTGAACAAGTGTTATTGTTTTCTGCACAAAAGCGATTCTGCGAAGCAATGTGAAGACGTCTGCTTCCCAGGCACAGAGAAGGTGCTAGCAGGGAATTCTCTGCCTGCCTTTCCCCAGTGCTCTGCAAGCTCTCCAGGACAACATAAAATCTGGGGCTCTGTGCTTTCCTTCGTTCTGAACAAGTGTTACTGTTTTCTGCACAAAAGCGATTCTGCGAAGCAATGTGAACACTTCTGCTTCCCAGGCACAGAGAAGGTGCTAGCAGGGAATTCTCTGCCTGCCTTTCCCCAGTGCTCTGCAAGCTCTCCAGGACAACATAAAATCTGGGGCTCTGTGCTTTCTTTCGTTCTGAACAAGTGTTATTGTTTTCTGCACAAAAGCGTTTCTGCGAAGCAATGTGAACACTTCTGCTTCCCAGGCACAGAGAAGGTGCTAGCAGGGAATTCTCTGCCTGCCTTTCCCCAGTGCTCTGCAAGCTCTCCAGGACAACATAAAATCTGGGGCTCTGTGCTTTCCTTCGTTCTGAACAAGTGTTATTGTTTTCTGCACAAAAGCGATTCTGCGAAGCAATGTGAACACTTCTGTTTCCCAGGCACAGAGAAGGTGGTAGCAGGGAATTCTCTGCCTGCTTTTCCCCAGTGCTCTGCAAGCTCTCCAGGACAACATAAAATCTGGGGGTCTGTGCTTTCTTTCGTTCTGAACAAGTGTTATTGTTTTCTGCACAAAAGCGATTCTGCGAAGCAATGTGAACACTTCTGCTTCCCAGGCACAGAGAAGGTGCTAGCAGGGAATTCTCTGCCTGCCTTTCCCCAGTGCTCTGCAAGCTCTCCAGGACATCATAAAATCTGGGGCTCTGTGCTTTCCTTCATTCTGAACAACTGTTACTGTTTTCTGCACAAAAGCGATTCTGCGAAGCAATGTGAATACTTCTGTTTCCCAGGCACAGAGAAGGTGCTAGCAGGGAATTCTCTGCCTGCTTTTCCCCAGTGCTCTGCAAGCTCTCCAGGACAACATAAAATCTGGGGCTCTGTGCTTTCTTTCGTTCTGAACAAGTGTTACTGTTTTCTGCACAAAAGCGATTCTGCGAAGCAATGGGAACACTTCTGTTTCCCAGGCACAGAGAAGGTGCTAGCAGGGAATTCTCTGCCTGCTTTTCCCCAGTGCTCTGCAAGCTCTCCAGGACAACATAAAATCTGGGGCTCTGTGCTTTCTTTCGTTCTGAACAAGTGTTACTGTTTTCTGCACAAAAGCGATTCTGCGAAGCAATGTGAACACTTCTGCTTCCCAGGCACAGAGAAGGTGCTAGCAGGGAATTCTCTGCCTGCTTTTCCCCAGTGCTCTGCAAGCTCTCCAGGACAACATAAAATCTGGGGCTCTGTGCTTTCTTTCGTTCTGAACAAGTGTTATTGTTTTCTGCACAAAAGCGATTCTGCGAAGCAATGTGAACACTTCTGCTTCCCAGGCACAGAGAAGGTGCTAGCAGGGAATTCTCTGCCTGCCTTTCCCCAGTGCTCTGCAAGCTCTCCAGGACAACATAAAATCTGGGGCTCTGTGCTTTCTTTCATTCTGAACAAGTGTTACTGTTTTCTGCACAAAAGCGATTCTGCGAAGCAATTTGAACACTTCTGCTTCCCAGGCACAGAGAAGGTGCTAGCAGGGAATTCTCTGCCTGCTTTTCCCCAGTGCTCTGCAAGCTCTCCAGGACAACATAAAATCTGGGGCTCTGTGCTTTCTTTCGTTCTGAACAAGTGTTATTGTTTTCTGCACAAAAGCGATTCTGCGAAGCAATGTGAACACTTCTGCTTCCCAGGCACAGAGAAGGTGCTAGCAGGGAATTCTCTGCCTGCCTTTCCCCAGTGCTCTGCAAGCTCTCCAGGACAACATAAAATCTGGGGCTCTGTGCTTTCCTTCGTTCTGAACAAGTGTTATTGTTTTCTGCACAAAAGCGATTCTGCGAAGCAATGTGAACACTTCTGTTTCCCAGGCACAGAGAAGGTGGTAGCAGGGAATTCTCTGCCTGCTTTTCCCCAGTGCTCTGCAAGCTCTCCAGGACAACATAAAATCTGGGGGTCTGTGCTTTCTTTCGTTCTGAACAAGTGTTATTGTTTTCTGCACAAAAGCGATTCTGCGAAGCAATGTGAACACTTCTGCTTCCCAGGCACAGAGAAGGTGGTAGCAGGGAATTCTCTGCCTGCCTTTCCCCAGTGCTCTGCAAGCTCTCCAGGACATCATAAAATCTGGGGCTCTGTGCTTTCCTTCATTCTGAAGAACTGTTACTGTTTTCTGCACAAAAGCGATTCTGCGAAGCAATGTGAATACTTCTGTTTCCCAGGCACAGAGAAGGTGCTAGCAGGGAATTCTCTGCCTGCTTTTCCCCAGTGCTCTGCAAGCTCTCCAGGACAACATAAAATCTGGGGCTCTGTGCTTTCTTTCGTTCTGAACAAGTGTTACTGTTTTCTGCACAAAAGCGATTCTGCGAAGCAATGGGAACACTTCTGCTTCCCAGGCACAGAGAAGGTGCTAGCAGGGAATTCTCTGCCTGCTTTTCCCCAGTGCTCTGCAAGCTCTCCAGGACAACATAAAATCTGGGGCTCTGTGCTTTCTTTCGTTCTGAACAAGTGTTACTGTTTTCTGCACAAAAGCGATTCTGCGAAGCAATGTGAACACTTCTGCTTCCCAGGCACAGAGAAGGTGCTAGCAGGGAATTCTCTGCCTGCTTTTCCCCAGTGCTCTGCAAGCTCTCCAGGACAACATAAAATCTGGGGCTCTGTGCTTTCTTTCGTTCTGAACAAGTGTTACTGTTTTCTGCACAAAAGCGATTCTGCGAAGCAATGTGAACACTTC
Organism: Strix uralensis; assembly: GCF_047716275.1. Classification (NCBI taxonomy): domain Eukaryota; kingdom Metazoa; phylum Chordata; class Aves; order Strigiformes; family Strigidae; genus Strix; species Strix uralensis. Next base: position 1,373,789 of record NW_027436710.1, on the reverse strand, counting down.
TGCTTCCCAGGCACAGAGAAGGTGCTAGCAGGGAATTCTCTGCCTGCTTTTCCCCAGTGCTCTGCAAGCTCTCCAGGACAACATAGAATCTGGGGCTCTGTGCTTTCTTTTGTTCTGAACAAGTGTTAGGGTTTTGTGCACAAAAGCGATTCTGCAAAGCAATGTGAAGACTTCTGCTTCCCAGGCACAGAGAAGGTGCTAGCAGGGAATTCTCTGCCTGCCTTTCCCCAGTGCTCTGCAAGCTCTGCAGGACAACATAAAATCTGGGGCTCTGTGCTTTCTTTCGTCTGAACAAGTGTTACTGTTTTCTGCACAAAAGCGATTCTGCGAAGCAATGTGAACAGGCACAGAGAAGGTGCTAGCAGGGAATTCTCTGCCTGCCTTTCCCCAGTGCTCTGCAAGCTCTCCAGGACAACATAAAATCTGGGGCTCTGTGCTTTCTTTCGTTCTGAACAACTGTTACTGTTTTCTGCACAAAAGCGATTCTGCGAAGCAATGGGAACACTTCTGTTTCCCAGGCACAGAGAAGGTGCTAGCAGGGAATTCTCTGCCTGCTTTTCCCCAGTGCTCTGCAAGCTCTCCAGGACAACATAAAATCTGGGGCTCTGTGCTTTCTTTCGTTCTGAAAAAGTGTTACTGTTTTCTGCACAAAAGCGATTCTGCGAAGCAATGTGAACAGGCACAAAGAAGGTGCTAGCAGGGAATTCTCTGCCTGCTTTTCCCCAGTGCTCTGCAAGCTCTCCAGGACAACATAAAATCTGGGGCTCTGTGCTTTCTTTCGTTGTGAACAAGTGTTACTGTTTTCTGCACAAAAGCGATTCTGCGAAGCAATTTGAACACTTCTGCTTCCCAGGCACAGAGAAGGTGCTAGCAGGGAATTCTCTGCCTGCCTTTCCCCAGTGCTCTGCAAGCTCTCCATGACAACATAAAATCTGGGGCTCTGTGCTTTCTTTCGTTCTGAACAAGTGTTATTGTTTTCTGCACAAAAGCGATTCTGCGAAGCAATGTGAACACTTCTGCTTCCCAGGCACAGAGAAGGTGCTAGCAGGGAATTCTCTGCCTGCCTTTCCCCAGTGCTCTGCAAGCTCTCCAGGACAACATAAAATCTGGGGCTCTGTGCTTTCCTTCGTTCTGAACAAGTGTTACTGTTTTCTGCACAAAAGCGATTATGCGAAGCAATGTGAACACTTCTGCTTCCCAGGCACAGAGAAGGTGCTAGCAGGGAATTCTCTGCCTGCCTTTCCCCAGTGCTCTGCAAGCTCTCCAGGACAACATAAAATCTGGGCCTCTGTGCTTTCTTTCGTTCTGAACAAGTGTTATTGTTTTCTGCACAAAAGCGATTCTGCGAAGCAATGTGAAGACGTCTGCTTCCCAGGCACAGAGAAGGTGCTAGCAGGGAATTCTCTGCCTGCCTTTCCCCAGTGCTCTGCAAGCTCTCCAGGACAACATAAAATCTGGGGCTCTGTGCTTTCCTTCGTTCTGAACAAGTGTTACTGTTTTCTGCACAAAAGCGATTCTGCGAAGCAATGTGAACACTTCTGCTTCCCAGGCACAGAGAAGGTGCTAGCAGGGAATTCTCTGCCTGCCTTTCCCCAGTGCTCTGCAAGCTCTCCAGGACAACATAAAATCTGGGGCTCTGTGCTTTCTTTCGTTCTGAACAAGTGTTATTGTTTTCTGCACAAAAGCGATTCTGCGAAGCAATGTGAACACTTCTGCTTCCCAGGCACAGAGAAGGTGCTAGCAGGGAATTCTCTGCCTGCCTTTCCCCAGTGCTCTGCAAGCTCTCCAGGACAACATAAAATCTGGGGCTCTGTGCTTTCCTTCGTTCTGAACAAGTGTTATTGTTTTCTGCACAAAAGCGATTCTGCGAAGCAATGTGAACACTTCTGTTTCCCAGGCACAGAGAAGGTGGTAGCAGGGAATTCTCTGCCTGCTTTTCCCCAGTGCTCTGCAAGCTCTCCAGGACAACATAAAATCTGGGGGTCTGTGCTTTCTTTCGTTCTGAACAAGTGTTATTGTTTTCTGCACAAAAGCGATTCTGCGAAGCAATGTGAACACTTCTGCTTCCCAGGCACAGAGAAGGTGCTAGCAGGGAATTCTCTGCCTGCCTTTCCCCAGTGCTCTGCAAGCTCTCCAGGACATCATAAAATCTGGGGCTCTGTGCTTTCCTTCATTCTGAACAACTGTTACTGTTTTCTGCACAAAAGCGATTCTGCGAAGCAATGTGAATACTTCTGTTTCCCAGGCACAGAGAAGGTGCTAGCAGGGAATTCTCTGCCTGCTTTTCCCCAGTGCTCTGCAAGCTCTCCAGGACAACATAAAATCTGGGGCTCTGTGCTTTCTTTCGTTCTGAACAAGTGTTACTGTTTTCTGCACAAAAGCGATTCTGCGAAGCAATGGGAACACTTCTGTTTCCCAGGCACAGAGAAGGTGCTAGCAGGGAATTCTCTGCCTGCTTTTCCCCAGTGCTCTGCAAGCTCTCCAGGACAACATAAAATCTGGGGCTCTGTGCTTTCTTTCGTTCTGAACAAGTGTTACTGTTTTCTGCACAAAAGCGATTCTGCGAAGCAATGTGAACACTTCTGCTTCCCAGGCACAGAGAAGGTGCTAGCAGGGAATTCTCTGCCTGCTTTTCCCCAGTGCTCTGCAAGCTCTCCAGGACAACATAAAATCTGGGGCTCTGTGCTTTCTTTCGTTCTGAACAAGTGTTATTGTTTTCTGCACAAAAGCGATTCTGCGAAGCAATGTGAACACTTCTGCTTCCCAGGCACAGAGAAGGTGCTAGCAGGGAATTCTCTGCCTGCCTTTCCCCAGTGCTCTGCAAGCTCTCCAGGACAACATAAAATCTGGGGCTCTGTGCTTTCTTTCATTCTGAACAAGTGTTACTGTTTTCTGCACAAAAGCGATTCTGCGAAGCAATTTGAACACTTCTGCTTCCCAGGCACAGAGAAGGTGCTAGCAGGGAATTCTCTGCCTGCTTTTCCCCAGTGCTCTGCAAGCTCTCCAGGACAACATAAAATCTGGGGCTCTGTGCTTTCTTTCGTTCTGAACAAGTGTTATTGTTTTCTGCACAAAAGCGATTCTGCGAAGCAATGTGAACACTTCTGCTTCCCAGGCACAGAGAAGGTGCTAGCAGGGAATTCTCTGCCTGCCTTTCCCCAGTGCTCTGCAAGCTCTCCAGGACAACATAAAATCTGGGGCTCTGTGCTTTCCTTCGTTCTGAACAAGTGTTATTGTTTTCTGCACAAAAGCGATTCTGCGAAGCAATGTGAACACTTCTGTTTCCCAGGCACAGAGAAGGTGGTAGCAGGGAATTCTCTGCCTGCTTTTCCCCAGTGCTCTGCAAGCTCTCCAGGACAACATAAAATCTGGGGGTCTGTGCTTTCTTTCGTTCTGAACAAGTGTTATTGTTTTCTGCACAAAAGCGATTCTGCGAAGCAATGTGAACACTTCTGCTTCCCAGGCACAGAGAAGGTGGTAGCAGGGAATTCTCTGCCTGCCTTTCCCCAGTGCTCTGCAAGCTCTCCAGGACATCATAAAATCTGGGGCTCTGTGCTTTCCTTCATTCTGAACAACTGTTACTGTTTTCTGCACAAAAGCGATTCTGCGAAGCAATGTGAATACTTCTGTTTCCCAGGCACAGAGAAGGTGCTAGCAGGGAATTCTCTGCCTGCTTTTCCCCAGTGCTCTGCAAGCTCTCCAGGACAACATAAAATCTGGGGCTCTGTGCTTTCTTTCGTTCTGAACAAGTGTTACTGTTTTCTGCACAAAAGCGATTCTGCGAAGCAATGGGAACACTTCTGTTTCCCAGGCACAGAGAAGGTGCTAGCAGGGAATTCTCTGCCTGCTTTTCCCCAGTGCTCTGCAAGCTCTCCAGGACAACATAAAATCTGGGGCTCTGTGCTTTCTTTCGTTCTGAACAAGTGTTACTGTTTTCTGCACAAAAGCGATTCTGCGAAGCAATGTGAACACTTCTGCTTCCCAGGCACAGAGAAGGTGGTAGCAGGGAATTCTCTGCCTGCTTTTCCCCAGTGCTCTGCAAGCTCTCCAGGACAACATAAAATCTGGGGCTCTGTGCTTTCTTTCGTTCTGAACAAGTGTTACTGTTTTCTGCACAAAAGCGATTCTGCGAAGCAATGTGAACACTTCTGCTTCCCAGGCACAGAGAAGGTGCTAGCAGGGAATTCTCTGCCTGCCTTTCCCCAGTGCTCTGCAAGCTCTCCAGGACAACATAAAATCTGGGGCTCTGTGCTTTCCTTCGTTCTGAACAAGTGTTACTGTTTTCTGCACAAAAGCGATTCTGCGAAGCAATGGTAACACTTCTGTTTCCCAGGCACAGAGAAGGTGGTAGCAGGGAATTCTCTGCCTGCTTTTCCCCAGTGCTCTGCAAGCTCTCCAGGACAACATAAAATCTGGGGCTCTGTGCTTTCTTTCGTTCTGAACAAGTGTTATTGTTTTCTGCACAAAAGCGATTCTGCGAAGCAATGTGAACACTTCTGCTTCCCAGGCACAGAGAAGGTGCTAGCAGGGAATTCTCTGCCTGCCTTTCCCCAGTGCTCTGCAAGCTCTCCAGGACAACATAAAATCTGGGGCTCTGTGCTTTCCTTCGTTCTGAACAAGTGTTACTGTTTTCTGCACAAAAGCGATTCTGCGAAGCAATGTGAACACTTCTGTTTCCCAGGCACAGAGAAGGTGCTAGCAGGGAATTCTCTGCCTGCTTTTCCCCAGTGCTCTACAAGCTCTCCAGGACAACATAAAATCTGGGGCTCTGTGCTTTCTTTCGTTCTGAACAAGTGTTACTGTTTTCTGCACAAAAGCGATTCTGCGAAGCAATGGGAACACTTCTGTTTCCCAGGCACAGAGAAGGTGCTAGCAGGGAATTCTCTGCCTGCTTTTCCCCAGTGCTCTGCAAGCTCTCCAGGACAACATAAAATCTGGGGCTCTGTGCTTTCTTTCGTTCTGAACAAGTGTTATTGTTTTCTGCACAAAAGCGATTCTGCGAAACAATGTGAACACTTCTGCTTCCCAGGCACAGAGAAGGTGCTAGCAGGGAATTCTCTGCCTGCTTTTCCCCAGTGCTCTGCAAGCTCTCCAGGACAACATAAAATCTGGGGCTCTGTGCTTTCTTTCGTTCTGAACAAGTGTTACTGTTTTCTGCACAAAAGCGATTCTGCGAAGCAATGGGAACACTTCTGTTTCCCAGGCACAGAGAAGGTGGTAGCAGGGAATTCTCTGCCTGCTTTTCCCCAGTGCTCTGCAAGCTCTCCAGGACAACATAAAATCTGGGGCTCTGTGCTTTCTTTCGTTCTGAACAAGTGTTACTGTTTTCTGCACAAAAGCGATTCTGCGAAGCAATTTGAACACTTCTGCTTCCCAGGCACAGAGAAGGTGCTAACAGGGAATTCTCTGCCTGCCTTTCCCCAGTGCTCTGCAAGCTCTCCAGGACAACATAAAATCTGGGGCTCTGTGCTTTCCTTCGTTCTGAACAAGTGTTACTGTTTTCTGCACAAAAGCGATTCTGCGAAGCAATGTGAAGACTTCTGCTTCCCAGGCACAGAGAAGGTGCTAGCAGGGAATTCTCTGCCTGCTTTTCCCCAGTGCTCTGCAAGCTCTCCATGACAACATAAAATCTGGGGCTCTGTGCTTTCTTTCGTTCTGAACAAGTGTTACTGTTTTCTGCACAAAAGCGATTCTGCGAAGCAATGTGAACACTTCTGCTTCCCAGGCACAGAGAAGGTGCTAGCAGGGAATTCTCTGCCTGCCTTTCCCCAGTGCTCTGCAAGCTCTCCAGGACAACATAAAATCTGGGGCTCTGTGCTTTCCTTCGTTCTGAACAAGTGTTACTGTTTTCTGCACAAAAGCGATTCTGCGAAGCAATGTGAACACTTCTGTTTCCCAGGCACAGAGAAGGTGGTAGCAGGGAATTCTCTGCCTGCTTTTCCCCAGTGCTCTGCAAGCTCTCCAGGACAACATAAAATCTGGGGCTCTGTGCTTTCTTTCGTTCTGAACAAGTGTTACAGTTTTCTGCACAAAAGCGATTCTGCGAAGCAATGTGAAGACGTCTGCTTCCCAGGCACAGAGAAGGTGCTAGCAGGGAATTCTCTGCCTGCCTTTCCCCAGTGCTCTGCAAGCTCTCCAGGACAACATAAAATCTGGGGCTCTGTGCTTTCTTTCGTTCTGAACAAGTGTTACTGTTTTCTGCACAAAAGCGATTCTGCGAAGCAATGGGAACACTTTTGCTTCATAGGCACAGAGAAGGTGCTAGCAGGGAATTCTCTGCCTGCCTTTCCCCAGTGCTCTGCAAGCTCTCCAGGACAACATAAAATCTGGGGCTCTGTGCTTTCTTTCGTTCTGAACAAGTGTTACTGTTTTCTGCACAAAAGCGATTCTGCGAAGCAATGTGAACACTTCTGCTTCCCAGGCACAGAGAAGGTGCTAGCAGGGAATTCTCTGCCTGCCTTTCCCCAGTGCTCTGCAAGCTCTCCAGGACAACATAAAATCTGGGGCTCTGTGCTTTCCTTCGTTCTGAACAAGTGTTACTGTTTTCTGCACAAAAGCGATTCTGCGAAGCAATGTGAACACTTCTGTTTCCCAGGCACAGAGAAGGTGCTAGCAGGGAATTCTCTGCCTGCTTTTCCCCAGTGCTCTGCAAGCTCTCCAGGACAACATAGAATCTGGGGCTCTGTGCTTTCTTTTGTTCTGAACAAGTGTTAGGGTTTTGTGCACAAAAGCGATTCTGCAAAGCAATGTGAAGACTTCTGCTTCCCAGGCACAGAGAAGGTGCTAGCAGGGAATTCTCTGCCTGCCTTTCCCCAGTGCTCTGCAAGCTCTCCAGGACAACATAAAATCTGGGGCTCTGTGCTTTCTTTCGTCTGAACAAGTGTTACTGTTTTCTGCACAAAAGCGATTCTGCGAAGCAATGTGAACACTTCTGCTTCCCAGGCACAGAGAAGGTGCTAGCAGGGAATTCTCTGCCTGCCTTTCCCCAGTGCTCTGCAAGCTCTCCAGGACAACATAAAATCTGGGGCTCTGTGCTTTCTTTCGTTCTGAACAAGTGTTACTGTTTTCTGCACAAAAGCGATTCTGCGAAGCAATGGGAACACTTCTGTTTCCCAGGCACAGAGAAGGTGCTAGCAGGGAATTCTCTGCCTGCTTTTCCCCAGTGCTCTGCAAGCTCTCCAGGACAACATAAAATCTGGGGCTCTGTGCTTTCTTTCGTTCTGAACAAGTGTTACTGTTTTCTGCACAAAAGCGATTCTGCGAAGCAATGTGAACACTTCTGCTTCCCAGGCACAGAGAAGGTGCTAGCAGGGAATTCTCTGCCTGCTTTTCCCCAGTGCTCTGCAAGCTCTCCAGGACAACATAAAATCTGGGGCTCTGTGCTTTCTTTCGTTCTGAACAAGTGTTATTGTTTTCTGCACAAAAGCGATTCTGCGAAGCAATGTGAACACTTCTGCTTCCCAGGCACAGAGAAGGTGCTAGCAGGGAATTCTCTGCCTGCCTTTCCCCAGTGCTCTGCAAGCTCTCCAGGACAACATAAAATCTGGGGCTCTGTGCTTTCCTTCGTTCTGAACAAGTGTTACTGTTTTCTGCACAAAAGCGATTCTGCGAAGCAATGTGAAGACTTCTGCTTCCCAGGCACAGAGAAGGTGCTAGCAGGGAATTCTCTGCCTGCCTTTCCCCAGTGCTCTGCAAGCTCTCCAGGACAACATAAAATCTGGGCCTCTGTGCTTTCTTTCGTTCTGAACAAGTGTTATTGTTTTCTGCACAAAAGCGATTCTGCGAAGCAATGTGAAGACGTCTGCTTCCCAGGCACAGAGAAGGTGGTAGCAGGGAATTCTCTGCCTGCCTTTCCCCAGTGCTCTGCAAGCTCTCCAGGACAACATAAAATCTGGGGCTCTGTGCTTTCCTTCGTTCTGAACAAGTGTTACTGTTTTCTGCAGAAAAGCGATTCTGCGAAGCACTGTGAACACTTCTGTTTCCCAGGCACAGAGAAGGTGCTAGCAGGGAATTCTCTGCCTGCTTTTCCCCAGTGCTCTGCAAGCTCTCCAGGACAACATAAAATCTGGGGCTCTGTGCTTTCTTTCGTTCTGAACAAGTGTTACTGTTTTCTGCACAAAAGCGATTCTGCGAAGCAATGGTAACACTTCTGTTTCCCAGGCACAGAGAAGGTGGTAGCAGGGAATTCTCTGCCTGCTTTTCCCCAGTGCTCTGCAAGCTCTCCAGGACAACATAAAATCTGGGGCTCTGTGCTTTCTTTCGTTCTGAACAAGTGTTATTGTTTTCTGCACAAAAGCGATTCTGCGAAGCAATGTGAACACTTCTGCTTCCCAGGCACAGAGAAGGTGCTAGCAGGGAATTCTCTGCCTGCCTTTCCCCAGTGCTCTGCAAGCTCTCCAGGACAACATAAAATCTGGGGCTCTGTGCTTTCCTTCGTTCTGAACAAGTGTTACTGTTTTCTGCACAAAAGCGATTCTGCGAAGCAATGTGAACACTTCTGTTTCCCAGGCACAGAGAAGGTGCTAGCAGGGAATTCTCTGCCTGCTTTTCCCCAGTGCTCTACAAGCTCTCCAGGACAACATAAAATCTGGGGCTCTGTGCTTTCTTTCGTTCTGAACAAGTGTTACTGTTTTCTGCACAAAAGCGATTCTGCGAAGCAATGGGAACACTTCTGTTTCCCAGGCACAGAGAAGGTGCTAGCAGGGAATTCTCTGCCTGCTTTTCCCCAGTGCTCTGCAAGCTCTCCAGGACAACATAAAATCTGGGGCTCTGTGCTTTCTTTCGTTCTGAACAAGTGTTATTGTTTTCTGCACAAAAGCGATTCTGCGAAACAATGTGAACACTTCTGCTTCCGAGGCACAGAGAAGGTGCTAGCAGGGAATTCTCTGCCTGCTTTTCCCCAGTGCTCTGCAAGCTCTCCAGGACAACATAAAATCTGGGGCTCTGTGCTTTCTTTCGTTCTGAACAAGTGTTACTGTTTTCTGCACAAAAGCGATTCTGCGAAGCAATGGGAACACTTCTGTTTCCCAGGCACAGAGAAGGTGGTAGCAGGGAATTCTCTGCCTGCTTTTCCCCAGTGCTCTGCAAGCTCTCCAGGACAACATAAAATCTGGGGCTCTGTGCTTTCTTTCGTTCTGAACAAGTGTTACTGTTTTCTGCACAAAAGCGATTCTGCGAAGCAATTTGAACACTTCTGCTTCCCAGGCACAGAGAAGGTGCTAACAGGGAATTCTCTGCCTGCCTTTCCCCAGTGCTCTGCAAGCTCTCCAGGACAACATAAAATCTGGGGCTCTGTGCTTTCCTTCGTTCTGAACAAGTGTTACTGTTTTCTGCACAAAAGCGATTCTGCGAAGCAATGTGAACACTTCTGTTTCCCAGGCACAGAGAAGGTGGTAGCAGGGAATTCTCTGCCTGCTTTTCCCCAGTGCTCTGCAAGCTCTCCAGGACAACATAAAATCTGGGGCTCTGTGCTTTCTTTCGTTCTGAACAAGTGTTACAGTTTTCTGCACAAAAGCGATTCTGCGAAGCAATGTGAAGACGTCTGCTTCCCAGGCACAGAGAAGGTGCTAGCAGGGAATTCTCTGCCTGCCTTTCCCCAGTGCTCTGCAAGCTCTCCAGGACAACATAAAATCTGGGGCTCTGTGCTTTCTTTCGTTCTGAACAAGTGTTACTGTTTTCTGCACAAAAGCGATTCTGCGAAGCAATGGGAACACTTTTGCTTCATAGGCACAGAGAAGGTGCTAGCAGGGAATTCTCTGCCTGCCTTTCCCCAGTGCTCTGCAAGCTCTCCAGGACAACATAAAATCTGGGGCTCTGTGCTTTCTTTCGTTCTGAACAAGTGTTACTGTTTTCTGCACAAAAGCGATTCTGCGAAGCAATGTGAACACTTCTGCTTCCCAGGCACAGAGAAGGTGCTAGCAGGGAATTCTCTGCCTGCCTTTCCCCAGTGCTCTGCAAGCTCTCCAGGACAACATAAAATCTGGGGCTCTGTGCTTTCCTTCGTTCTGAACAAGTGTTACTGTTTTCTGCACAAAAGCGATTCTGCGAAGCAATGTGAACACTTCTGTTTCCCAGGCACAGAGAAGGTGGTAGCAGGGAATTCTCTGCCTGCTTTTCCCCAGTGCTCTGCAAGCTCTCCAGGACAACATAGAATCTGGGGCTCTGTGCTTTCTTTTGTTCTGAACAAGTGTTAGGGTTTTGTGCACAAAAGCGATTCTGCAAAGCAATGTGAAGACTTCTGCTTCCCAGGCACAGAGAAGGTGCTAGCAGGGAATTCTCTGCCTGCCTTTCCCCAGTGCTCTGCAAGCTCTCCAGGACAACATAAAATCTGGGGCTCTGTGCTTTCTTTCGTCTGAACAAGTGTTACTGTTTTCTGCACAAAAGCGATTCTGCGAAGCAATGTGAACAGGCACAGAGAAGGTGCTAGCAGGGAATTCTCTGCCTGCCTTTCCCCAGTGCTCTGCAAGCTCTCCAGGACAACATAAAATCTGGGGCTCTGTGCTTTCTTTCGTTCTGAACAAGTGTTACTGTTTTCTGCACAAAAGCGATTCTGCGAAGCAATGGGAACACTTCTGTTTCCCAGGCACAGAGAAGGTGCTAGCAGGGAATTCTCTGCCTGCTTTTCCCCAGTGCTCTGCAAGCTCTCCAGGACAACATAAAATCTGGGGCTCTGTGCTTTCTTTCGTTCTGAACAAGTGTTACTGTTTTCTGCACAAAAGCGATTCTGTGAAGCAATGTGAACAGGCACAAAGAAGGTGCTAGCAGGGAATTCTCTGCCTGCTTTTCCCCAGTGCTCTGCAAGCTCTCCAGGACAACATAAAATCTGGGGCTCTGTGCTTTCTTTCGTTGTGAACAAGTGTTACTGTTTTCTGCACAAAAGCGATTCTGCGAAGCAATTTGAACACTTCTGCTTCCCAGGCACAGAGAAGGTGCTAGCAGGGAATTCTCTGCCTGCCTTTCCCCAGTGCTCTGCAAGCTCTCCAGGACAACATAAAATCTGGGGCTCTGTGCTTTCTTTCGTTCTGAACAAGTGTTATTGTTTTCTGCACAAAAGCGATTCTGCGAAGCAATGTGAAGACGTCTGCTTCCCAGGCACAGAGAAGGTGCTAGCAGGGAATTCTCTGCCTGCCTTTCCCCAGTGCTCTGCAAGCTCTCCAGGACAACATAAAATCTGGGGCTCTGTGCTTTCCTTCGTTCTGAACAAGTGTTACTGTTTTCTGCACGAAAGCGATTCTGCGAAGCAATGTGAACACTTCTGTTTCCCAGGCACAGAGAAGGTGCTAGCAGGGAATTCTCTGCCTGCTTTTCCCCAGTGCTCTGCAAGCTCTCCAGGACAACATAAAATCTGGGGCTCTGTGCTTTCTTTCGTTCTGAACAAGTGTTACTGTTTTCTGCACAAAAGCGATTCTGCGAAGCAATGGTAACACTTCTGTTTCCCAGGCACAGAGAAGGTGGTAGCAGGGAATTCTCTGCCTGCTTTTCCCCAGTGCTCTGCAAGCTCTCCAGGACAACATAAAATCTGGGGCTCTGTGCTTTCTTTCGTTCTGAACAAGTGTTATTGTTTTCTGCACAAAAGCGATTCTGCGAAGCAATGTGAACACTTCTGCTTCCCAGGCACAGAGAAGGTGCTAGCAGGGAATTCTCTGCCTGCCTTTCCCCAGTGCTCTGCAAGCTCTCCAGGACAACATAAAATCTGGGGCTCTGTGCTTTCTTTCATTCTGAACAAGTGTTACTGTTTTCTGCACAAAAGCGATTCTGCGAAGCAATTTGAACACTTCTGCTTCCCAGGCACAGAGAAGGTGCTAGCAGGGAATTCTCTGCCTGCCTTTCCCCAGTGCTCTGCAAGCTCTCCAGGACAACATAAAATCTGGGGCTCTGTGCTTTCTTTCGTTCTGAACAAGTGTTACTGTTTTCTGCACAAAAGCGATTCTGCGAAGCAATGGGAACACTTCTGTTTCCCAGGCACAGAGAAGGTGCTAGCAGGGAATTCTCTGCCTGCTTTTCCCCAGTGCTCTGCAAGCTCTCCAGGACAACATAAAATCTGGGGCTCTGTGCTTTCTTTCGTTCTGAACAAGTGTTACTGTTTTCTGCACAAAAGCGATTCTGCGAAGCAATGTGAACACTTCTGCTTCCCAGGCACAGAGAAGGTGCTAGCAGGGAATTCTCTGCCTGCTTTTCCCCAGTGCTCTGCAAGCTCTCCAGGACAACATAAAATCTGGGGCTCTGTGCTTTCTTTCGTTCTGAACAAGTGTTATTGTTTTCTGCACAAAAGCGATTCTGCGAAGCAATGTGAACACTTCTGCTTCCCAGGCACAGAGAAGGTGCTAGCAGGGAATTCTCTGCCTGCCTTTCCCCAGTGCTCTGCAAGCTCTCCAGGACAACATAAAATCTGGGGCTCTGTGCTTTCCTTCGTTCTGAACAAGTGTTACTGTTTTCTGCACAAAAGCGATTCTGCGAAGCAATGTGAACACTTCTGCTTCCCAGGCACAGAGAAGGTGGTAGCAGGGAATTCTCTGCCTGCTTTTCCCCAGTGCTCTGCAAGCTCTCCAGGACAACATAAAATCTGGGGCTCTGTGCTTTCTTTCGTTCTGAACAAGTGTTACTGTTTTCTGCACAAAAGCGATTCTGCGAAGCAATGTGAACACTTCTGCTTCCCAGGCACAGAGAAGGTGCTAGCAGGGAATTCTCTGCCTGCCTTTCCCCAGTGCTCTGCAAGCTCTCCAGGACAACATAAAATCTGGGGCTCTGTGCTTTCCTTCGTTCTGAACAAGTGTTACTGTTTTCTGCAGAAAAGCGATTCTGCGAAGCACTGTGAACACTTCTGTTTCCCAGGCACAGAGAAGGTGCTAGCAGGGAATTCTCTGCCTGCTTTTCCCCAGTGCTCTGCAAGCTCTCCAGGACAACATAAAATCTGGGGCTCTGTGCTTTCTTTCGTTCTGAACAAGTGTTACTGTTTTCTGCACAAAAGCGATTCTGCGAAGCAATGGTAACACTTCTGTTTCCCAGGCACAGAGAAGGTGGTAGCAGGGAATTCTCTGCCTGCTTTTCCCCAGTGCTCTGCAAGCTCTCCAGGACAACATAGAATCTGGGGCTCTGTGCTTTCTTTTGTTCTGAACAAGTGTTAGGGTTTTGTGCACAAAAGCGATTCTGCAAAGCAATGTGAAGACTTCTGCTTCCCAGGCACAGAGAAGGTGCTAGCAGGGAATTCTCTGCCTGCCTTTCCCCAGTGCTCTGCAAGCTCTCCAGGACAACATAAAATCTGGGGCTCTGTGCTTTCTTTCGTCTGAACAAGTGTTACTGTTTTCTGCACAAAAGCGATTCTGCGAAGCAATGTGAACAGGCACAGAGAAGGTGCTAGCAGGGAATTCTCTGCCTGCCTTTCCCCAGTGCTCTGCAAGCTCTCCAGGACAACATAAAATCTGGGGCTCTGTGCTTTCTTTCGTTCTGAACAAGTGTTACTGTTTTCTGCACAAAAGCGATTCTGCGAAGCAATGGGAACACTTCTGTTTCCCAGGCACAGAGAAGGTGCTAGCAGGGAATTCTCTGCCTGCTTTTCCCCAGTGCTCTGCAAGCTCTCCAGGACAACATAAAATCTGGGGCTCTGTGCTTTCTTTCGTTCTGAACAAGTGTTACTGTTTTCTGCACAAAAGCGATTCTGTGAAGCAATGTGAACAGGCACAAAGAAGGTGCTAGCAGGGAATTCTCTGCCTGCTTTTCCCCAGTGCTCTGCAAGCTCTCCAGGACAACATAAAATCTGGGGCTCTGTGCTTTCTTTCGTTGTGAACAAGTGTTACTGTTTTCTGCACAAAAGCGATTCTGCGAAGCAATTTGAACACTTCTGCTTCCCAGGCACAGAGAAGGTGCTAGCAGGGAATTCTCTGCCTGCCTTTCCCCAGTGCTCTGCAAGCTCTCCAGGACAACATAAAATCTGGGGCTCTGTGCTTTCTTTCGTTCTGAACAAGTGTTATTGTTTTCTGCACAAAAGCGATTCTGCGAAGCAATGTGAAGACGTCTGCTTCCCAGGCACAGAGAAGGTGCTAGCAGGGAATTCTCTGCCTGCCTTTCCCCAGTGCTCTGCAAGCTCTCCAGGACAACATAAAATCTGGGGCTCTGTGCTTTCTTTCATTCTGAACAAGTGTTACTGTTTTCTGCACAAAAGCGATTCTGCGAAGCAATTTGAACACTTCTGCTTCCCAGGCACAGAGAAGGTGCTAGCAGGGAATTCTCTGCCTGCCTTTCCCCAGTGCTCTGCAAGCTCTCCAGGACAACATAAAATCTGGGGCTCTGTGCTTTCTTTCGTTCTGAACAAGTGTTACTGTTTTCTGCACAAAAGCGATTCTGCGAAGCAATGTGAACACTTCTGCTTCCCAGGCACAGAGAAGGTGCTAGCAGGGAATTCTCTGCCTGCTTTTCCCCAGTGCTCTGCAAGCTCTCCAGGACAACATAAAATCTGGGGCTCTGTGCTTTCTTTCGTTCTGAACAAGTGTTACTGTTTTCTGCACAAAAGCGATTCTGCGAAGCAATGTGAACACTTCTGCTTCCCAGGCACAGAGAAGGTGCTAGCAGGGAATTCTCTGCCTGCTTTTCCCCAGTGCTCTGCAAGCTCTCCAGGACAACATAAAATCTGGGGCTCTGTGCTTTCTTTCGTTCTGAACAAGTGTTATTGTTTTCTGCACAAAAGCGATTCTGCGAAGCAATGTGAACACTTCTGCTTCCCAGGCACAGAGAAGGTGCTAGCAGGGAATTCTCTGCCTGCCTTTCCCCAGTGCTCTGCAAGCTCTCCAGGACAACATAAAATCTGGGGCTCTGTGCTTTCCTTCGTTCTGAACAAGTGTTACTGTTTTCTGCACAAAAGCGATTCTGCGAAGCAATGTGAACACTTCTGCTTCCCAGGCACAGAGAAGGTGGTAGCAGGGAATTCTCTGCCTGCTTTTCCCCAGTGCTCTGCAAGCTCTCCAGGACAACATAAAATCTGGGGCTCTGTGCTTTCTTTCGTTCTGAACAAGTGTTACTGTTTTCTGCACAAAAGCGATTCTGCGAAGCAATGTGAACACTTCTGCTTCCCAGGCACAGAGAAGGTGCTAGCAGGGAATTCTCTGCCTGCCTTTCCCCAGTGCTCTGCAAGCTCTCCAGGACAACATAAAATCTGGGGCTCTGTGCTTTCCTTCGTTCTGAACAAGTGTTACTGTTTTCTGCAGAAAAGCGATTCTGCGAAGCACTGTGAACACTTCTGTTTCCCAGGCACAGAGAAGGTGCTAGCAGGGAATTCTCTGCCTGCTTTTCCCCAGTGCTCTGCAAGCTCTCCAGGACAACATAAAATCTGGGGCTCTGTGCTTTCTTTCGTTCTGAACAAGTGTTACTGTTTTCTGCACAAAAGCGATTCTGCGAAGCAATGGTAACACTTCTGTTTCCCAGGCACAGAGAAGGTGGTAGCAGGGAATTCTCTGCCTGCTTTTCCCCAGTGCTCTGCAAGCTCTCCAGGACAACATAAAATCTGGGGCTCTGTGCTTTCTTTCGTTCTGAACAAGTGTTATTGTTTTCTGCACAAAAGCGATTCTGCGAAGCAATGTGAACACTTCTGCTTCCCAGGCACAGAGAAGGTGCTAGCAGGGAATTCTCTGCCTGCCTTTCCCCAGTGCTCTGCAAGCTCTCCAGGACAACATAAAATCTGGGGCTCTGTGCTTTCTTTCGTTCTGAACAAGTGTTACTGTTTTCTGCACAAAAGCGATTCTGCGAAGCAATGGGAACACTTCTGTTTCCCAGGCACAGAGAAGGTGCTAGCAGGGAATTCTCTGCCTGCTTTTCCCCAGTGCTCTGCAAGCTCTCCAGGACAACATAAAATCTGGGGCTCTGTGCTTTCTTTCGTTCTGAACAAGTGTTATTGTTTTCTGCACAAAAGCGATTCTGCGAAACAATGTGAACACTTCTGCTTCCCAGGCACAGAGAAGGTGCTAGCAGGGAATTCTCTGCCTGCTTTTCCCCAGTGCTCTGCAAGCTCTCCAGGACAACATAAAATCTGGGGCTCTGTGCTTTCTTTCGTTCTGAACAAGTGTTACTGTTTTCTGCACAAAAGCGATTCTGCGAAGCAATGTGAACACTTCTGTTTCCCAGGCACAGAGAAGGTGGTAGCAGGGAATTCTCTGCCTGCTTTTCCCCAGTGCTCTGCAAGCTCTCCAGGACAACATAAAATCTGGGGCTCTGTGCTTTCTTTCGTTCTGAACAAGTGTTACTGTTTTCTGCACAAAAGCGATTCTGCGAAGCAATTTGAACACTTCTGCTTCCCAGGCACAGAGAAGGTGCTAGCAGGGAATTCTCTGCCTGCCTTTCCCCAGTGCTCTGCAAGCTCTCCAGGACAACATAAAATCTGGGGCTCTGTGCTTTCCTTCGTTCTGAACAAGTGTTATTGTTTTCTGCACAAAAGCGATTCTGCGAAGCAATGTGAACACTTCTGTTTCCCAGGCACAGAGAAGGTGGTAGCAGGGAATTCTCTGCCTGCTTTTCCCCAGTGCTCTGCAAGCTCTCCATGACAACATAAAATCTGGGGCTCTGTGCTTTCTTTCGTTCTGAACAAGTGTTACTGTTTTCTGCACAAAAGCGATTCTGCGAAGCAATGTGAACACTTCTGCTTCCCAGGCACAGAGAAGGTGCTAGCAGGGAATTCTCTGCCTGCCTTTCCCCAGTGCTCTGCAAGCTCTCCAGGACAACATAAAATCTGGGGCTCTGTGCTTTCCTTCGTTCTGAACAAGTGTTACTGTTTTCTGCACAAAAGCGATTCTGCGAAGCAATGTGAACACTTCTGTTTCCCAGGCACAGAGAAGGTGGTAGCAGGGAATTCTCTGCCTGCTTTTCCCCAGTGCTCTGCAAGCTCTCCAGGACAACATAAAATCTGGGGCTCTGTGCTTTCTTTCGTTCTGAACAAGTGTTACAGTTTTCTGCACAAAAGCGATTCTGCGAAGCAATGTGAAGACGTCTGCTTCCCAGGCACAGAGAAGGTGCTAGCAGGGAATTCTCTGCCTGCCTTTCCCCAGTGCTCTGCAAGCTCTCCAGTACAACATAAAATCTGGGGCTCTGTGCTTTCTTTCGTTCTGAACAAGTGTTACTGTTTTCTGCACAAAAGCGATTCTGCGAAGCAATGGGAACACTTTTGCTTCATAGGCACAGAGAAGGTGCTAGCAGGGAATTCTCTGCCTGCCTTTCCCCAGTGCTCTGCAAGCTCTCCAGGACAACATAAAATCTGGGGCTCTGTGCTTTCTTTCGTTCTGAACAAGTGTTACTGTTTTCTGCACAAAAGCGATTCTGCGAAGCAATGGGAACACTTCTGCTTCCCAGGCACAGAGAAGGTGCTAGCAGGGAATTCTCTGCCTGCCTTTCCCCAGTGCTCTGCAAGCTCTCCAGGACAACATAAAATCTGGGGCTCTGTGCTTTCCTTCGTTCTGAACAAGTGTTACTGTTTTCTGCACAAAAGCGATTCTGCGAAGCAATGTGAACACTTCTGTTTCCCAGGCACAGAGAAGGTGGTAGCAGGGAATTCTCTGCCTGCTTTTCCCCAGTGCTCTGCAAGCTCTCCAGGACAACATAGAATCTGGGGCTCTGTGCTTTCTTTTGTTCTGAACAAGTGTTAGGGTTTTGTGCACAAAAGCGATTCTGCAAAGCAATGTGAAGACTTCTGCTTCCCAGGCACAGAGAAGGTGCTAGCAGGGAATTCTCTGCCTGCCTTTCCCCAGTGCTCTGCAAGCTCTCCAGGACAACATAAAATCTGGGGCTCTGTGCTTTCTTTCGTCTGAACAAGTGTTACTGTTTTCTGCACAAAAGCGATTCTGCGAAGCAATGTGAACAGGCACAGAGAAGGTGCTAGCAGGGAATTCTCTGCCTGCCTTTCCCCAGTGCTCTGCAAGCTCTCCAGGACAACATAAAATCTGGGGCTCTGTGCTTTCTTTCGTTCTGAACAAGTGTTACTGTTTTCTGCACAAAAGCGATTCTGCGAAGCAATGGGAACACTTCTGTTTCCCAGGCACAGAGAAGGTGCTAGCAGGGAATTCTCTGCCTGCTTTTCCCCAGTGCTCTGCAAGCTCTCCAGGACAACATAAAATCTGGGGCTCTGTGCTTTCTTTCGTTCTGAACAAGTGTTACTGTTTTCTGCACAAAAGCGATTCTGTGAAGCAATGTGAACAGGCACAAAGAAGGTGCTAGCAGGGAATTCTCTGCCTGCTTTTCCCCAGTGCTCTGCAAGCTCTCCAGGACAACATAAAATCTGGGGCTCTGTGCTTTCTTTCGTTCTGAACAAGTGTTATTGTTTTCTGCACAAAAGCGATTCTGCGAAGCAATGTGAAGACGTCTGCTTCCCAGGCACAGAGAAGGTGCTAGCAGGGAATTCTCTGCCTGCCTTTCCCCAGTGCTCTGCAAGCTCTCCAGGACAACATAAAATCTGGGGCTCTGTGCTTTCCTTCGTTCTGAACAAGTGTTACTGTTTTCTGCACGAAAGCGATTCTGCGAAGCAATGTGAACACTTCTGTTTCCCAGGCACAGAGAAGGTGCTAGCAGGGAATTCTCTGCCTGCTTTTCCCCAGTGCTCTGCAAGCTCTCCAGGACAACATAAAATCTGGGGCTCTGTGCTTTCTTTCGTTCTGAACAAGTGTTACTGTTTTCTGCACAAAAGCGATTCTGCGAAGCAATGGTAACACTTCTGTTTCCCAGGCACAGAGAAGGTGGTAGCAGGGAATTCTCTGCCTGCTTTTCCCCAGTGCTCTGCAAGCTCTCCAGGACAACATAAAATCTGGGGCTCTGTGCTTTCTTTCGTTCTGAACAAGTGTTATTGTTTTCTGCACAAAAGCGATTCTGCGAAGCAATGTGAACACTTCTGCTTCCCAGGCACAGAGAAGGTGCTAGCAGGGAATTCTCTGCCTGCCTTTCCCCAGTGCTCTGCAAGCTCTCCAGGACAACATAAAATCTGGGGCTCTGTGCTTTCTTTCATTCTGAACAAGTGTTACTGTTTTCTGCACAAAAGCGATTCTGCGAAGCAATTTGAACACTTCTGCTTCCCAGGCACAGAGAAGGTGCTAGCAGGGAATTCTCTGCCTGCTTTTCCCCAGTGCTCTGCAAGCTCTCCAGGACAACATAAAATCTGGGGCTCTGTGCTTTCCTTCGTTCTGAACAAGTGTTATTGTTTTCTGCACAAAAGCGATTCTGCGAAGCAATGTGAACACTTCTGTTTCCCAGGCACAAAGAAGGTGGTAGCAGGGAATTCTCTGCCTGCTTTTCCCCAGTGCTCTGCAAGCTCTCCAGGACAACATAAAATCTGGGGCTCTGTGCTTTCTTTCGTTCTGAACAAGTGTTATTGTTTTCTGCACAAAAGCGATTCTGCGAAGCAATGTGAACACTTCTGCTTCCCAGGCACAGAGAAGGTGCTAGCAGGGAATTCTCTGCCTGCCTTTCCCCAGTGCTCTGCAAGCTCTCCAGGACATCATAAAATCTGGGGCTCTGTGCTTTCCTTCATTCTGAACAACTGTTACTGTTTTCTGCACAAAAGCGATTCTGCGAAGCAATGTGAATACTTCTGCTTCCCAGGCACAGAGAAGGTGCTAGCAGGGAATTCTCTGCCTGCTTTTCCCCAGTGCTCTGCAAGCTCTCCAGGACAACATAAAATCTGGGGCTCTGTGCTTTCTTTCGTTCTGAACAAGTGTTACTGTTTTCTGCACAAAAGCGATTCTGCGAAGCAATGGGAACACTTCTGTTTCCCAGGCACAGAGAAGGTGCTAGCAGGGAATTCTCTGCCTGCTTTTCCCCAGTGCTCTGCAAGCTCTCCAGGACAACATAAAATCTGCGGCTCTGTGCTTTCTTTCGTTCTGAACAAGTGTTATTGTTTTCTGCACAAAAGCGATTCTGCGAAGCAATGTGAACACTTCTGCTTCCCAGGCACAGAGAAGGTGCTAGCAGGGAATTCTCTGCCTGCTTTTCCCCAGTGCTCTGCAAGCTCTCCAGGACAACATAAAATCTGGGGCTCTGTGCTTTCTTTCGTTCTGAACAAGTGTTATTGTTTTCTGCACAAAAGCGATTCTGCGAAGCAATGTGAACACTTCTGCTTCCCAGGCACAGAGAAGGTGCTAGCAGGGAATTCTCTGCCTGCCTTTCCCCAGTGCTCTGCAAGCTCTCCAGGACAACATAAAATCTGGGGCTCTGTGCTTTCCTTCGTTCTGAACAAGTGTTACTGTTTTCTGCACAAAAGCGATTCTGCGAAGCAATGTGAACACTTCTGTTTCCCAGGCACAGAGAAGGTGGTAGCAGGGAATTCTCTGCCTGCTTTTCCCCAGTGCTCTGCAAGCTCTCCATGACAACATAAAATCTGGGGCTCTGTGCTTTCTTTCGTTCTGAACAAGTGTTACTGTTTTCTGCACAAAAGCGATTCTGCGAAGCAATGTGAACACTTCTGCTTCCCAGGCACAGAGAAGGTGCTAGCAGGGAATTCTCTGCCTGCCTTTCCCCAGTGCTCTGCAAGCTCTCCAGGACAACATAAAATCTGGGGCTCTGTGCTTTCCTTCGTTCTGAACAAGTGTTACTGTTTTCTGCACAAAAGCGATTCTGCGAAGCAATGTGAACACTTCTGTTTCCCAGGCACAGAGAAGGTGGTAGCAGGGAATTCTCTGCCTGCTTTTCCCCAGTGCTCTGCAAGCTCTCCAGGACAACATAAAATCTGGGGCTCTGTGCTTTCTTTCGTTCTGAACAAGTGTTACAGTTTTCTGCACAAAAGCGATTCTGCGAAGCAATGTGAAGACGTCTGCTTCCCAGGCACAGAGAAGGTGCTAGCAGGGAATTCTCTGCCTGCCTTTCCCCAGTGCTCTGCAAGCTCTCCAGGACAACATAAAATCTGGGGCTCTGTGCTTTCTTTCGTTCTGAACAAGTGTTACTGTTTTCTGCACAAAAGCGATTCTGCGAAGCAATGGGAACACTTTTGCTTCATAGGCACAGAGAAGGTGCTAGCAGGGAATTCTCTGCCTGCCTTTCCCCAGTGCTCTGCAAGCTCTCCAGGACAACATAAAATCTGGGGCTCTGTGCTTTCTTTCGTTCTGAACAAGTGTTATTGTTTTCTGCACAAAAGCGATTCTGCGAAGCAATGTGAACACTTCTGCTTCCCAGGCACAGAGAAGGTGCTAGCAGGGAATTCTCTGCCTGCCTTTCCCCAGTGCTCTGCAAGCTCTCCAGGACAACATAAAATCTGGGGCTCTGTGCTTTCTTTCGTTCTGAACAAGTGTTACTGTTTTCTGCACAAAAGCGATTCTGCGAAGCAATGGGAACACTTCTGTTTCCCAGGCACAGAGAAGGTGCTAGCAGGGAATTCTCTGCCTGCTTTTCCCCAGTGCTCTGCAAGCTCTCCAGGACAACATAAAATCTGGGGCTCTGTGCTTTCTTTCGTTCTGAACAAGTGTTATTGTTTTCTGCACAAAAGCGATTCTGCGAAGCAATGTGAACACTTCTGCTTCCCAGGCACAGAGAAGGTGCTAGCAGGGAATTCTCTGCCTGCTTTTCCCCAGTGCTCTGCAAGCTCTCCAGGACAACATAAAATCTGGGGCTCTGTGCTTTCTTTCGTTCTGAACAAGTGTTACTGTTTTCTGCACAAAAGCGATTCTGCGAAGCAATGTGAACACTTCTGTTTCCCAGGCACAGAGAAGGTGGTAGCAGGGAATTCTCTGCCTGCTTTTCCCCAGTGCTCTGCAAGCTCTCCAGGACAACATAAAATCTGGGGCTCTGTGCTTTCTTTCGTTCTGAACAAGTGTTACTGTTTTCTGCACAAAAGCGATTCTGCGAAGCAATTTGAACACTTCTGCTTCCCAGGCACAGAGAAGGTGCTAACAGGGAATTCTCTGCCTGCCTTTCCCCAGTGCTCTGCAAGCTCTCCAGGACAACATAAAATCTGGGGCTCTGTGCTTTCTTTCGTTCTGAACAAGTGTTACTGTTTTCTGCACAAAAGCGATTCTGCGAAGCAATGTGAACACTTCTGCTTCCCAGGCACAGAGAAGGTGCTAGCAGGGAATTCTCTGCCTGCCTTTCCCCAGTGCTCTGCAAGCTCTCCAGGACAACATAAAATCTGGGGCTCTGTGCTTTCCTTCGTTCTGAACAAGTGTTACTGTTTTCTGCACAAAAGCGATTCTGCGAAGCAATGTGAACACTTCTGTTTCCCAGGCACAGAGAAGGTGGTAGCAGGGAATTCTCTGCCTGCTTTTCCCCAGTGCTCTGCAAGCTCTCCAGGACAACATAAAATCTGGGGCTCTGTGCTTTCTTTCGTTCTGAACAAGTGTTACAGTTTTCTGCACAAAAGCGATTCTGCGAAGCAATGTGAAGACGTCTGCTTCCCAGGCACAGAGAAGGTGCTAGCAGGGAATTCTCTGCCTGCCTTTCCCCAGTGCTCTGCAAGCTCTCCAGGACAACATAAAATCTGGGGCTCTGTGCTTTCTTTCGTTCTGAACAAGTGTTACTGTTTTCTGCACAAAAGCGATTCTGCGAAGCAATGTGAACACTTCTGCTTCCCAGGCACAGAGAAGGTGGTAGCAGGGAATTCTCTGCCTGCTTTTCCCCAGTGCTCTGCAAGCTCTCCAGGACAACATAGAATCTGGGGCTCTGTGCTTTCTTTTGTTCTGAACAAGTGTTAGGGTTTTGTGCACAAAAGCGATTCTGCAAAGCAATGTGAAGACTTCTGCTTCCCAGGCACAGAGAAGGTGCTAGCAGGGAATTCTCTGCCTGCCTTTCCCCAGTGCTCTGCAAGCTCTCCAGGACAACATAAAATCTGGGGCTCTGTGCTTTCTTTCGTCTGAACAAGTGTTACTGTTTTCTGCACAAAAGCGATTCTGCGAAGCAATGTGAACAGGCACAGAGAAGGTGCTAGCAGGGAATTCTCTGCCTGCCTTTCCCCAGTGCTCTGCAAGCTCTCCAGGACAACATAAAATCTGGGGCTCTGTGCTTTCTTTCGTTCTGAACAAGTGTTACTGTTTTCTGCACAAAAGCGATTCTGTGAAGCAATGTGAACAGGCACAAAGAAGGTGCTAGCAGGGAATTCTCTGCCTGCTTTTCCCCAGTGCTCTGCAAGCTCTCCAGGACAACATAAAATCTGGGGCTCTGTGCTTTCTTTCGTTGTGAACAAGTGTTACTGTTTTCTGCACAAAAGCGATTCTGCGAAGCAATTTGAACACTTCTGCTTCCCAGGCACAGAGAAGGTGCTAGCAGGGAATTCTCTGCCTGCCTTTCCCCAGTGCTCTGCAAGCTCTCCAGGACAACATAAAATCTGGGGCTCTGTGCTTTCTTTCGTTCTGAACAAGTGTTATTGTTTTCTGCACAAAAGCGATTCTGCGAAGCAATGTGAAGACGTCTGCTTCCCAGGCACAGAGAAGGTGCTAGCAGGGAATTCTCTGCCTGCCTTTCCCCAGTGCTCTGCAAGCTCTCCAGGACAACATAAAATCTGGGGCTCTGTGCTTTCCTTCGTTCTGAACAAGTGTTACTGTTTTCTGCACGAAAGCGATTCTGCGAAGCAATGTGAACACTTCTGTTTCCCAGGCACAGAGAAGGTGCTAGCAGGGAATTCTCTGCCTGCTTTTCCCCAGTGCTCTGCAAGCTCTCCAGGACTACATAAAATCTGGGGCTCTGTGCTTTCTTTCGTTCTGAACAAGTGTTACTGTTTTCTGCACAAAAGCGATTCTGCGAAGCAATGGTAACACTTCTGTTTCCCAGGCACAGAGAAGGTGGTAGCAGGGAATTCTCTGCCTGCTTTTCCCCAGTGCTCTGCAAGCTCTCCAGGACAACATAAAATCTGGGGCTCTGTGCTTTCTTTCGTTCTGAACAAGTGTTATTGTTTTCTGCACAAAAGCGATTCTGCGAAGCAATGTGAACACTTCTGCTTCCCAGGCACAGAGAAGGTGCTAGCAGGGAATTCTCTGCCTGCCTTTCCCCAGTGCTCTGCAAGCTCTCCAGGACAACATAAAATCTGGGGCTCTGTGCTTTCTTTCATTCTGAACAAGTGTTACTGTTTTCTGCACAAAAGCGATTCTGCGAAGCAATTTGAACACTTCTGCTTCCCAGGCACAGAGAAGGTGGTAGCAGGGAATTCTCTGCCTGCTTTTCCCCAGTGCTCTGCAAGCTCTCCAGGACAACATAAAATCTGGGGCTCTGTGCTTTCCTTCGTTCTGAACAAGTGTTATTGTTTTCTGCACAAAAGCGATTCTGCGAAGCAATGTGAACACTTCTGTTTCCCAGGCACAAAGAAGGTGGTAGCAGGGAATTCTCTGCCTGCTTTTCCCCAGTGCTCTGCAAGCTCTCCAGGACAACATAAAATCTGGGGCTCTGTGCTTTCTTTCGTTCTGAACAAGTGTTATTGTTTTCTGCACAAAAGCGATTCTGCGAAGCAATGTGAACACTTCTGCTTCCCAGGCACAGAGAAGGTGCTAGCAGGGAATTCTCTGCCTGCCTTTCCCCAGTGCTCTGCAAGCTCTCCAGGACATCATAAAATCTGGGGCTCTGTGCTTTCCTTCATTCTGAACAACTGTTACTGTTTTCTGCACAAAAGCGATTCTGCGAAGCAATGTGAATACTTCTGCTTCCCAGGCACAGAGAAGGTGCTAGCAGGGAATTCTCTGCCTGCTTTTCCCCAGTGCTCTGCAAGCTCTCCAGGACAACATAAAATCTGGGGCTCTGTGCTTTCTTTCGTTCTGAACAAGTGTTACTGTTTTCTGCACAAAAGCGATTCTGCGAAGCAATGGGAACACTTCTGTTTCCCAGGCACAGAGAAGGTGCTAGCAGGGAATTCTCTGCCTGCTTTTCCCCAGTGCTCTGCAAGCTCTCCAGGACAACATAAAATCTGCGGCTCTGTGCTTTCTTTCGTTCTGAACAAGTGTTATTGTTTTCTGCACAAAAGCGATTCTGCGAAGCAATGTGAACACTTCTGCTTCCCAGGCACAGAGAAGGTGCTAGCAGGGAATTCTCTGCCTGCTTTTCCCCAGTGCTCTGCAAGCTCTCCAGGACAACATAAAATCTGGGGCTCTGTGCTTTCTTTCGTTCTGAACAAGTGTTATTGTTTTCTGCACAAAAGCGATTCTGCGAAGCAATGTGAACACTTCTGCTTCCCAGGCACAGAGAAGGTGCTAGCAGGGAATTCTCTGCCTGCCTTTCCCCAGTGCTCTGCAAGCTCTCCAGGACAACATAAAATCTGGGGCTCTGTGCTTTCCTTCGTTCTGAACAAGTGTTACTGTTTTCTGCACAAAAGCGATTCTGCGAAGCAATGTGAACACTTCTGCTTCCCAGGCACAGAGAAGGTGCTAGCAGGGAATTCTCTGCCTGCCTTTCCCCAGTGCTCTGCAAGCTCTCCAGGACAACATAAAATCTGGGGCTCTGTGCTTTCTTTCGTTCTGAACAAGTGTTACTGTTTTCTGCACAAAAGCGATTCTGCGAAGCAATGTGAACACTTCTGCTTCCCAGGCACAGAGAAGGTGCTAGCAGGGAATTCTCTGCCTGCCTTTCCCCAGTGCTCTGCAAGCTCTCCAGGACAACATAAAATCTGGGGCTCTGTGCTTTCTTTCGTTCTGAACAAGTGTTACTGTTTTCTGCACAAAAGCGCTTCTGCGAAGCAATGGGAACACTTCTGTTTCCCAGGCACAGAGAAGGTGCTAGCAGGGAATTCTCTGCCTGCTTTTCCCCAGTGCTCTGCAAGCTCTCCAGGACAACATAAAATCTGGGGCTCTGTGCTTTCTTTCATTCTGAACAAGTGTTACTGTTTTCTGCACAAAAGCGATTCTGCGAAGCAATGTGAAGACTTCTGCTTCCCAGGCACAGAGAAGGTGCTAGCAGGGAATTCTCTGCCTGCTTTTCCCCAGTGCTCTGCAAGCTCTCCAGGACAACATAAAATCTGAGGCTCTGTGCTTTCTTTTGTTCTGAACAAGTGTTACTGTTTTCTGCACAAAAGCGATTCTGCGAAGCAATGTGAACACTTCTGTTTCCCAGGCACAGAGAAGGTGCTAGCAGGGAATTCTCTGCCTGCTTTTCCCCAGTGCTCTGCAAGCTCTCCAGGACAACATAAAATCTGGGGCTCTGTGCTTTCTTTCGTTCTGAACAAGTGTTACTGTTTTCTGTACAAAAGCGATTCTGCGAAGCAATGGGAACACTTCTGTTTCCCAGGCACAGAGAAGGTGGTAGCAGGGAATTCTCTGCCTGCTTTTCCCCAGTGCTCTGCAAGCTCTCCAGGACAACACAAAATCTGGGGCTCTGTGCTTTCTTTCGTTCTGAACAAGTGTTACTGTTTTCTGCACAAAAGCGATTCTGCGAAGCAATTTGAACACTTCTGCTTCCCAGGCACAGAGAAGGTGCTAACAGGGAATTCTCTGCCTGCCTTTCCCCAGTGCTCTGCAAGCTCTCCAGGACAACATAAAATCTGGGGCTCTGTGCTTTCCTTCGTTCTGAACAAGTGTTACTGTTTTCTGCACAAAAGCGATTCTGCGAAGCAATGTGAAGACTTCTGCTTCCCAGGCACAGAGAAGGTGCTAGCAGGGAATTCTCTGCCTGCTTTTCCCCAGTGCTCTGCAAGCTCTCCATGACAACATAAAATCTGGGGCTCTGTGCTTTCTTTCGTTCTGAACAAGTGTTACTGTTTTCTGCACAAAAGCGATTCTGCGAAGCAATGTGAACACTTCTGCTTCCCAGGCACAGAGAAGGTGCTAGCAGGGAATTCTCTGCCTGCCTTTCCCCAGTGCTCTGCAAGCTCTCCAGGACAACATAAAATCTGGGGCTCTGTGCTTTCCTTCGTTCTGAACAAGTGTTACTGTTTTCTGCACAAAAGCGATTCTGCGAAGCAATGTGAACACTTCTGTTTCCCAGGCACAGAGAAGGTGGTAGCAGGGAATTCTCTGCCTGCTTTTCCCCAGTGCTCTGCAAGCTCTCCAGGACAACATAAAATCTGGGGCTCTGTGCTTTCTTTCGTTCTGAACAAGTGTTACAGTTTTCTGCACAAAAGCGATTCTGCGAAGCAATGTGAAGACGTCTGCTTCCCAGGCACAGAGAAGGTGCTAGCAGGGAATTCTCTGCCTGCCTTTCCCCAGTGCTCTGCAAGCTCTCCAGGACAACATAAAATCTGGGGCTCTGTGCTTTCTTTCGTTCTGAACAAGTGTTACTGTTTTCTGCACAAAAGCGATTCTGCGAAGCAATGGGAACACTTTTGCTTCATAGGCACAGAGAAGGTGCTAGCAGGGAATTCTCTGCCTGCCTTTCCCCAGTGCTCTGCAAGCTCTCCAGGACAACATAAAATCTGGGGCTCTGTGCTTTCTTTCGTTCTGAACAAGTGTTACTGTTTTCTGCACAAAAGCGATTCTGCGAAGCAATGTGAACACTTCTGCTTCCCAGGCACAGAGAAGGTGCTAGCAGGGAATTCTCTGCCTGCCTTTCCCCAGTGCTCTGCAAGCTCTCCAGGACAACATAAAATCTGGGGCTCTGTGCTTTCCTTCGTTCTGAACAAGTGTTACTGTTTTCTGCACAAAAGCGATTCTGCGAAGCAATGTGAACACTTCTGTTTCCCAGGCACAGAGAAGGTGGTAGCAGGGAATTCTCTGCCTGCTTTTCCCCAGTGCTCTGCAAGCTCTCCAGGACAACATAGAATCTGGGGCTCTGTGCTTTCTTTTGTTCTGAACAAGTGTTAGGGTTTTGTGCACAAAAGCGATTCTGCAAAGCAATGTGAAGACTTCTTCTTCCCAGGCACAGAGAAGGTGCTAGCAGGGAATTCTCTGCCTGCCTTTCCCCAGTGCTCTGCAAGCTCTCCAGGACAACATAAAATCTGGGGCTCTGTGCTTTCTTTCGTCTGAACAAGTGTTACTGTTTTCTGCACAAAAGCGATTCTGCGAAGCAATGTGAACAGGCACAGAGAAGGTGCTAGCAGGGAATTCTCTGCCTGCCTTTCCCCAGTGCTCTGCAAGCTCTCCAGGACAACATAAAATCTGGGGCTCTGTGCTTTCTTTCGTTCTGAACAAGTGTTACTGTTTTCTGCACAAAAGCGATTCTGTGAAGCAATGTGAACAGGCACAAAGAAGGTGCTAGCAGGGAATTCTCTGCCTGCTTTTCCCCAGTGCTCTGCAAGCTCTCCAGGACAACATAAAATCTGGGGCTCTGTGCTTTCTTTCGTTGTGAACAAGTGTTACTGTTTTCTGCACAAAAGCGATTCTGCGAAGCAATTTGAACACTTCTGCTTCCCAGGCACAGAGAAGGTGCTAGCAGGGAATTCTCTGCCTGCCTTTCCCCAGTGCTCTGCAAGCTCTCCAGGACAACATAAAATCTGGGGCTCTGTGCTTTCCTTCGTTCTGAACAAGTGTTACTGTTTTCTGCACGAAAGCGATTCTGCGAAGCAATGTGAACACTTCTGTTTCCCAGGCACAGAGAAGGTGCTAGCAGGGAATTCTCTGCCTGCTTTTCCCCAGTGCTCTGCAAGCTCTCCAGGACAACATAAAATCTGGGGCTCTGTGCTTTCTTTCGTTCTGAACAAGTGTTACTGTTTTCTGCACAAAAGCGATTCTGCGAAGCAATGGTAACACTTCTGTTTCCCAGGCACAGAGAAGGTGGTAGCAGGGAATTCTCTGCCTGCTTTTCCCCAGTGCTCTGCAAGCTCTCCAGGACAACATAAAATCTGGGGCTCTGTGCTTTCTTTCATTCTGAACAAGTGTTACTGTTTTCTGCACAAAAGCGATTCTGCGAAGCAATTTGAACACTTCTGCTTCCCAGGCACAGAGAAGGTGCTAGCAGGGAATTCTCTGCCTGCTTTTCCCCAGTGCTCTGCAAGCTCTCCAGGACAACATAAAATCTGGGGCTCTGTGCTTTCCTTCGTTCTGAACAAGTGTTATTGTTTTCTGCACAAAAGCGATTCTGCGAAGCAATGGGAACACTTTTGCTTCATAGGCACAGAGAAGGTGCTAGCAGGGAATTCTCTGCCTGCCTTTCCCCAGTGCTCTGCAAGCTCTCCAGGACAACATAAAATCTGGGGCTCTGTGCTTTCTTTCGTTCTGAACAAGTGTTACTGTTTTCTGCACAAAAGCGATTCTGCGAAGCAATGTGAACACTTCTGCTTCCCAGGCACAGAGAAGGTGCTAGCAGGGAATTCTCTGCCTGCCTTTCCCCAGTGCTCTGCAAGCTCTCCAGGACAACATAAAATCTGGGGCTCTGTGCTTTCCTTCGTTCTGAACAAGTGTTACTGTTTTCTGCACAAAAGCGATTCTGCGAAGCAATGTGAACACTTCTGTTTCCCAGGCACAGAGAAGGTGGTAGCAGGGAATTCTCTGCCTGCTTTTCCCCAGTGCTCTGCAAGCTCTCCAGGACAACATAGAATCTGGGGCTCTGTGCTTTCTTTTGTTCTGAACAAGTGTTAGGGTTTTGTGCACAAAAGCGATTCTGCAAAGCAATGTGAAGACTTCTGCTTCCCAGGCACAGAGAAGGTGCTAGCAGGGAATTCTCTGCCTGCCTTTCCCCAGTGCTCTGCAAGCTCTCCAGGACAACATAAAATCTGGGGCTCTGTGCTTTCTTTCGTCTGAACAAGTGTTACTGTTTTCTGCACAAAAGCGATTCTGCGAAGCAATGTGAACAGGCACAGAGAAGGTGCTAGCAGGGAATTCTCTGCCTGCCTTTCCCCAGTGCTCTGCAAGCTCTCCAGGACAACATAAAATCTGGGGCTCTGTGCTTTCTTTCGTTCTGAACAAGTGTTACTGTTTTCTGCACAAAAGCGATTCTGCGAAGCAATGGGAACACTTCTGTTTCCCAGGCACAGAGAAGGTGCTAGCAGGGAATTCTCTGCCTGCTTTTCCCCAGTGCTCTGCAAGCTCTCCAGGACAACATAAAATCTGGGGCTCTGTGCTTTCTTTCGTTCTGAACAAGTGTTACTGTTTTCTGCACAAAAGCGATTCTGTGAAGCAATGTGAACAGGCACAAAGAAGGTGCTAGCAGGGAATTCTCTGCCTGCTTTTCCCCAGTGCTCTGCAAGCTCTCCAGGACAACATAAAATCTGGGGCTCTGTGCTTTCTTTCGTTGTGAACAAGTGTTACTGTTTTCTGCACAAAAGCGATTCTGCGAAGCAATTTGAACACTTCTGCTTCCCAGGCACAGAGAAGGTGCTAGCAGGGAATTCTCTGCCTGCCTTTCCCCAGTGCTCTGCAAGCTCTCCAGGACAACATAAAATCTGGGGCTCTGTGCTTTCTTTCGTTCTGAACAAGTGTTATTGTTTTCTGCACAAAAGCGATTCTGCGAAGCAATGTGAAGACGTCTGCTTCCCAGGCACAGAGAAGGTGCTAGCAGGGAATTCTCTGCCTGCCTTTCCCCAGTGCTCTGCAAGCTCTCCAGGACAACATAAAATCTGGGGCTCTGTGCTTTCCTTCGTTCTGAACAAGTGTTACTGTTTTCTGCACGAAAGCGATTCTGCGAAGCAATGTGAACACTTCTGTTTCCCAGGCACAGAGAAGGTGCTAGCAGGGAATTCTCTGCCTGCTTTTCCCCAGTGCTCTGCAAGCTCTCCAGGACAACATAAAATCTGGGGCTCTGTGCTTTCTTTCGTTCTGAACAAGTGTTACTGTTTTCTGCACAAAAGCGATTCTGCGAAGCAATGGTAACACTTCTGTTTCCCAGGCACAGAGAAGGTGGTAGCAGGGAATTCTCTGCCTGCTTTTCCCCAGTGCTCTGCAAGCTCTCCAGGACAACATAAAATCTGGGGCTCTGTGCTTTCTTTCGTTCTGAACAAGTGTTATTGTTTTCTGCACAAAAGCGATTCTGCGAAGCAATGTGAACACTTCTGCTTCCCAGGCACAGAGAAGGTGCTAGCAGGGAATTCTCTGCCTGCCTTTCCCCAGTGCTCTGCAAGCTCTCCAGGACAACATAAAATCTGGGGCTCTGTGCTTTCTTTCGTTCTGAACAAGTGTTACTGTTTTCTGCACAAAAGCGATTCTGCGAAGCAATTTGAACACTTCTGCTTCCCAGGCACAGAGAAGGTGCTAGCAGGGAATTCTCTGCCTGCTTTTCCCCAGTGCTCTGCAAGCTCTCCAGGACAACATAAAATCTGGGGCTCTGTGCTTTCCTTCGTTCTGAACAACTGTTACTGTTTTCTGCACAAAAGCGATTCTGCGAAGCAATGTGAATACTTCTGCTTCCCAGGCACAGAGAAGGTGCTAGCAGGGAATTCTCTGCCTGCTTTTCCCCAGTGCTCTGCAAGCTCTCCAGGACAACATAAAATCTGGGGCTCTGTGCTTTCTTTCGTTCTGAACAAGTGTTACTGTTTTCTGCACAAAAGCGATTCTGCGAAGCAATGGGAACACTTCTGTTTCCCAGGCACAGAGAAGGTGCTAGCAGGGAATTCTCTGCCTGCTTTTCCCCAGTGCTCTGCAAGCTCTCCAGGACAACATAAAATCTGCGGCTCTGTGCTTTCTTTCGTTCTGAACAAGTGTTATTGTTTTCTGCACAAAAGCGATTCTGCGAAGCAATGTGAACACTTCTGCTTCCCAGGCACAGAGAAGGTGCTAGCAGGGAATTCTCTGCCTGCTTTTCCCCAGTGCTCTGCAAGCTCTCCAGGACAACATAAAATCTGGGGCTCTGTGCTTTCTTTCGTTCTGAACAAGTGTTATTGTTTTCTGCACAAAAGCGATTCTGCGAAGCAATGTGAACACTTCTGCTTCCCAGGCACAGAGAAGGTGCTAGCAGGGAATTCTCTGCCTGCCTTTCCCCAGTGCTCTGCAAGCTCTCCAGGACAACATAAAATCTGGGGCTCTGTGCTTTCCTTCGTTCTGAACAAGTGTTACTGTTTTCTGCACAAAAGCGATTCTGCGAAGCAATTTGAACACTTCTGCTTCCCAGGCACAGAGAAGGTGCTAGCAGGGAATTCTCTGCCTGCCTTTCCCCAGTGCTCTGCAAGCTCTCCAGGACAACATAAAATCTGGGGCTCTGTGCTTTCTTTCGTTCTGAACAAGTGTTACTGTTTTCTGCACAAAAGCGATTCTGCGAAGCAATGTGAACACTTCTGCTTCCCAGGCACAGAGAAGGTGCTAGCAGGGAATTCTCTGCCTGCCTTTCCCCAGTGCTCTGCAAGCTCTCCAGGACAACATAAAATCTGGGCCTCTGTGCTTTCTTTCGTTCTGAACAAGTGTTACTGTTTTCTGCACAAAAGCGCTTCTGCGAAGCAATGGGAACACTTCTGTTTCCCAGGCACAGAGAAGGTGCTAGCAGGGAATTCTCTGCCTGCTTTTCCCCAGTGCTCTGCAAGCTCTCCAGGACAACATAAAATCTGGGGCTCTGTGCTTTCTTTCATTCTGAACAAGTGTTACTGTTTTCTGCACAAAAGCGATTCTGCGAAGCAATGTGAAGACTTCTGCTTCCCAGGCACAGAGAAGGTGCTAGCAGGGAATTCTCTGCCTGCTTTTCCCCAGTGCTCTGCAAGCTCTCCAGGACAACATAAAATCTGAGGCTCTGTGCTTTCTTTTGTTCTGAACAAGTGTTACTGTTTTCTGCACAAAAGCGATTCTGCGAAGCAATGTGAACACTTCTGTTTCCCAGGCACAGAGAAGGTGCTAGCAGGGAATTCTCTGCCTGCTTTTCCCCAGTGCTCTGCAAGCTCTCCAGGACAACATAAAATCTGGGGCTCTGTGCTTTCTTTCGTTCTGAACAAGTGTTACTGTTTTCTGTACAAAAGCGATTCTGCGAAGCAATGGGAACACTTCTGTTTCCCAGGCACAGAGAAGGTGGTAGCAGGGAATTCTCTGCCTGCTTTTCCCCAGTGCTCTGCAAGCTCTCCAGGACAACACAAAATCTGGGGCTCTGTGCTTTCTTTCGTTCTGAACAAGTGTTACTGTTTTCTGCACAAAAGCGATTCTGCGAAGCAATTTGAACACTTCTGCTTCCCAGGCACAGAGAAGGTGCTAACAGGGAATTCTCTGCCTGCCTTTCCCCAGTGCTCTGCAAGCTCTCCAGGACAACATAAAATCTGGGGCTCTGTGCTTTCCTTCGTTCTGAACAAGTGTTACTGTTTTCTGCACAAAAGCGATTCTGCGAAGCAATGTGAAGACTTCTGCTTCCCAGGCACAGAGAAGGTGCTAGCAGGGAATTCTCTGCCTGCTTTTCCCCAGTGCTCTGCAAGCTCTCCATGACAACATAAAATCTGGGGCTCTGTGCTTTCTTTCGTTCTGAACAAGTGTTACTGTTTTCTGCACAAAAGCGATTCTGCGAAGCAATGTGAACACTTCTGCTTCCCAGGCACAGAGAAGGTGCTAGCAGGGAATTCTCTGCCTGCCTTTCCCCAGTGCTCTGCAAGCTCTCCAGGACAACATAAAATCTGGGGCTCTGTGCTTTCCTTCGTTCTGAACAAGTGTTACTGTTTTCTGCACAAAAGCGATTCTGCGAAGCAATGTGAACACTTCTGTTTCCCAGGCACAGAGAAGGTGGTAGCAGGGAATTCTCTGCCTGCTTTTCCCCAGTGCTCTGCAAGCTCTCCAGGACAACATAAAATCTGGGGCTCTGTGCTTTCTTTCGTTCTGAACAAGTGTTACAGTTTTCTGCACAAAAGCGATTCTGCGAAGCAATGTGAAGACGTCTGCTTCCCAGGCACAGAGAAGGTGCTAGCAGGGAATTCTCTGCCTGCCTTTCCCCAGTGCTCTGCAAGCTCTCCAGGACAACATAAAATCTGGGGCTCTGTGCTTTCTTTCGTTCTGAACAAGTGTTACTGTTTTCTGCACAAAAGCGATTCTGCGAAGCAATGGGAACACTTTTGCTTCATAGGCACAGAGAAGGTGCTAGCAGGGAATTCTCTGCCTGCCTTTCCCCAGTGCTCTGCAAGCTCTCCAGGACAACATAAAATCTGGGGCTCTGTGCTTTCTTTCGTTCTGAACAAGTGTTACTGTTTTCTGCACAAAAGCGATTCTGCGAAGCAATGTGAACACTTCTGCTTCCCAGGCACAGAGAAGGTGCTAGCAGGGAATTCTCTGCCTGCCTTTCCCCAGTGCTCTGCAAGCTCTCCAGGACAACATAAAATCTGGGGCTCTGTGCTTTCCTTCGTTCTGAACAAGTGTTACTGTTTTCTGCACAAAAGCGATTCTGCGAAGCAATGTGAACACTTCTGTTTCCCAGGCACAGAGAAGGTGGTAGCAGGGAATTCTCTGCCTGCTTTTCCCCAGTGCTCTGCAAGCTCTCCAGGACAACATAGAATCTGGGGCTCTGTGCTTTCTTTTGTTCTGAACAAGTGTTAGGGTTTTGTGCACAAAAGCGATTCTGCAAAGCAATGTGAAGACTTCTGCTTCCCAGGCACAGAGAAGGTGCTAGCAGGGAATTCTCTGCCTGCCTTTCCCCAGTGCTCTGCAAGCTCTCCAGGACAACATAAAATCTGGGGCTCTGTGCTTTCTTTCGTCTGAACAAGTGTTACTGTTTTCTGCACAAAAGCGATTCTGCGAAGCAATGTGAACAGGCACAGAGAAGGTGCTAGCAGGGAATTCTCTGCCTGCCTTTCCCCAGTGCTCTGCAAGCTCTCCAGGACAACATAAAATCTGGGGCTCTGTGCTTTCTTTCGTTCTGAACAAGTGTTACTGTTTTCTGCACAAAAGCGATTCTGTGAAGCAATGTGAACAGGCACAAAGAAGGTGCTAGCAGGGAATTCTCTGCCTGCTTTTCCCCAGTGCTCTGCAAGCTCTCCAGGACAACATAAAATCTGGGGCTCTGTGCTTTCTTTCGTTGTGAACAAGTGTTACTGTTTTCTGCACAAAAGCGATTCTGCGAAGCAATTTGAACACTTCTGCTTCCCAGGCACAGAGAAGGTGCTAGCAGGGAATTCTCTGCCTGCCTTTCCCCAGTGCTCTGCAAGCTCTCCAGGACAACATAAAATCTGGGGCTCTGTGCTTTCCTTCGTTCTGAACAAGTGTTACTGTTTTCTGCACGAAAGCGATTCTGCGAAGCAATGTGAACACTTCTGTTTCCCAGGCACAGAGAAGGTGCTAGCAGGGAATTCTCTGCCTGCTTTTCCCCAGTGCTCTGCAAGCTCTCCAGGACAACATAAAATCTGGGGCTCTGTGCTTTCTTTCGTTCTGAACAAGTGTTACTGTTTTCTGCACAAAAGCGATTCTGCGAAGCAATGGTAACACTTCTGTTTCCCAGGCACAGAGAAGGTGGTAGCAGGGAATTCTCTGCCTGCTTTTCCCCAGTGCTCTGCAAGCTCTCCAGGACAACATAAAATCTGGGGCTCTGTGCTTTCTTTCGTTCTGAACAAGTGTTATTGTTTTCTGCACAAAAGCGATTCTGCGAAGCAATGTGAACACTTCTGCTTCCCAGGCACAGAGAAGGTGCTAGCAGGGAATTCTCTGCCTGCCTTTCCCCAGTGCTCTGCAAGCTCTCCAGGACAACATAAAATCTGGGGCTCTGTGCTTTCTTTCATTCTGAGCAAGTGTTACTGTTTTCTGCACAAAAGCGATTCTGCGAAGCAATTTGAACACTTCTGCTTCCCAGGCACAGAGAAGGTGCTAGCAGGGAATTCTCTGCCTGCTTTTCCCCAGTGCTCTGCAAGCTCTCCAGGACAACATAAAATCTGGGGCTCTGTGCTTTCCTTCGTTCTGAACAAGTGTTATTGTTTTCTGCACAAAAGCGATTCTGCGAAGCAATGGGAACACTTTTGCTTCATAGGCACAGAGAAGGTGCTAGCAGGGAATTCTCTGCCTGCCTTTCCCCAGTGCTCTGCAAGCTCTCCAGGACAACATAAAATCTGGGGCTCTGTGCTTTCTTTCGTTCTGAACAAGTGTTACTGTTTTCTGCACAAAAGCGATTCTGCGAAGCAATGTGAACACTTCTGCTTCCCAGGCACAGAGAAGGTGCTAGCAGGGAATTCTCTGCCTGCCTTTCCCCAGTGCTCTGCAAGCTCTCCAGGACAACATAAAATCTGGGGCTCTGTGCTTTCCTTCGTTCTGAACAAGTGTTACTGTTTTCTGCACAAAAGCGATTCTGCGAAGCAATGTGAACACTTCTGTTTCCCAGGCACAGAGAAGGTGGTAGCAGGGAATTCTCTGCCTGCTTTTCCCCAGTGCTCTGCAAGCTCTCCAGGACAACATAGAATCTGGGGCTCTGTGCTTTCTTTTGTTCTGAACAAGTGTTAGGGTTTTGTGCACAAAAGCGATTCTGCAAAGCAATGTGAAGACTTCTGCTTCCCAGGCACAGAGAAGGTGCTAGCAGGGAATTCTCTGCCTGCCTTTCCCCAGTGCTCTGCAAGCTCTCCAGGACAACATAAAATCTGGGGCTCTGTGCTTTCTTTCGTCTGAACAAGTGTTACTGTTTTCTGCACAAAAGCGATTCTGCGAAGCAATGTGAACAGGCACAGAGAAGGTGCTAGCAGGGAATTCTCTGCCTGCCTTTCCCCAGTGCTCTGCAAGCTCTCCAGGACAACATAAAATCTGGGGCTCTGTGCTTTCTTTCGTTCTGAACAAGTGTTACTGTTTTCTGCACAAAAGCGATTCTGCGAAGCAATGGGAACACTTCTGTTTCCCAGGCACAGAGAAGGTGC
The DNA here is from genome assembly GCF_047716275.1 of Strix uralensis. Classification (NCBI taxonomy): domain Eukaryota; kingdom Metazoa; phylum Chordata; class Aves; order Strigiformes; family Strigidae; genus Strix; species Strix uralensis. The sequence goes on along the minus strand of NW_027436710.1, from coordinate 1,337,281 downwards.
TAGCAGGGAATTCTCTGCCTGCTTTTCCCCAGTGCTCTGCAAGCTCTCCAGGACAACATAAAATCTGGGGCTCTGTGCTTTCTTTCGTTCTGAACAAGTGTTACTGTTTTCTGCACAAAAGCGATTCTGTGAAGCAATGTGAACAGGCACAAAGAAGGTGCTAGCAGGGAATTCTCTGCCTGCTTTTCCCCAGTGCTCTGCAAGCTCTCCAGGACAACATAAAATCTGGGGCTCTGTGCTTTCTTTCGTTGTGAACAAGTGTTACTGTTTTCTGCACAAAAGCGATTCTGCGAAGCAATTTGAACACTTCTGCTTCCCAGGCACAGAGAAGGTGCTAGCAGGGAATTCTCTGCCTGCCTTTCCCCAGTGCTCTGCAAGCTCTCCAGGACAACATAAAATCTGGGGCTCTGTGCTTTCTTTCGTTCTGAACAAGTGTTATTGTTTTCTGCACAAAAGCGATTCTGCGAAGCAATGTGAAGACGTCTGCTTCCCAGGCACAGAGAAGGTGCTAGCAGGGAATTCTCTGCCTGCCTTTCCCCAGTGCTCTGCAAGCTCTCCAGGACAACATAAAATCTGGGGCTCTGTGCTTTCCTTCGTTCTGAACAAGTGTTACTGTTTTCTGCACGAAAGCGATTCTGCGAAGCAATGTGAACACTTCTGTTTCCCAGGCACAGAGAAGGTGCTAGCAGGGAATTCTCTGCCTGCTTTTCCCCAGTGCTCTGCAAGCTCTCCAGGACAACATAAAATCTGGGGCTCTGTGCTTTCTTTCGTTCTGAACAAGTGTTACTGTTTTCTGCACAAAAGCGATTCTGCGAAGCAATGGTAACACTTCTGTTTCCCAGGCACAGAGAAGGTGGTAGCAGGGAATTCTCTGCCTGCTTTTCCCCAGTGCTCTGCAAGCTCTCCAGGACAACATAAAATCTGGGGCTCTGTGCTTTCTTTCGTTCTGAACAAGTGTTATTGTTTTCTGCACAAAAGCGATTCTGCGAAGCAATGTGAACACTTCTGCTTCCCAGGCACAGAGAAGGTGCTAGCAGGGAATTCTCTGCCTGCCTTTCCCCAGTGCTCTGCAAGCTCTCCAGGACAACATAAAATCTGGGGCTCTGTGCTTTCTTTCGTTCTGAACAAGTGTTACTGTTTTCTGCACAAAAGCGATTCTGCGAAGCAATTTGAACACTTCTGCTTCCCAGGCACAGAGAAGGTGCTAGCAGGGAATTCTCTGCCTGCTTTTCCCCAGTGCTCTGCAAGCTCTCCAGGACAACATAAAATCTGGGGCTCTGTGCTTTCCTTCGTTCTGAACAACTGTTACTGTTTTCTGCACAAAAGCGATTCTGCGAAGCAATGTGAATACTTCTGCTTCCCAGGCACAGAGAAGGTGCTAGCAGGGAATTCTCTGCCTGCTTTTCCCCAGTGCTCTGCAAGCTCTCCAGGACAACATAAAATCTGGGGCTCTGTGCTTTCTTTCGTTCTGAACAAGTGTTACTGTTTTCTGCACAAAAGCGATTCTGCGAAGCAATGGGAACACTTCTGTTTCCCAGGCACAGAGAAGGTGCTAGCAGGGAATTCTCTGCCTGCTTTTCCCCAGTGCTCTGCAAGCTCTCCAGGACAACATAAAATCTGCGGCTCTGTGCTTTCTTTCGTTCTGAACAAGTGTTATTGTTTTCTGCACAAAAGCGATTCTGCGAAGCAATGTGAACACTTCTGCTTCCCAGGCACAGAGAAGGTGCTAGCAGGGAATTCTCTGCCTGCTTTTCCCCAGTGCTCTGCAAGCTCTCCAGGACAACATAAAATCTGGGGCTCTGTGCTTTCTTTCGTTCTGAACAAGTGTTATTGTTTTCTGCACAAAAGCGATTCTGCGAAGCAATGTGAACACTTCTGCTTCCCAGGCACAGAGAAGGTGCTAGCAGGGAATTCTCTGCCTGCCTTTCCCCAGTGCTCTGCAAGCTCTCCAGGACAACATAAAATCTGGGGCTCTGTGCTTTCCTTCGTTCTGAACAAGTGTTACTGTTTTCTGCACAAAAGCGATTCTGCGAAGCAATTTGAACACTTCTGCTTCCCAGGCACAGAGAAGGTGCTAGCAGGGAATTCTCTGCCTGCCTTTCCCCAGTGCTCTGCAAGCTCTCCAGGACAACATAAAATCTGGGGCTCTGTGCTTTCTTTCGTTCTGAACAAGTGTTACTGTTTTCTGCACAAAAGCGATTCTGCGAAGCAATGTGAACACTTCTGCTTCCCAGGCACAGAGAAGGTGCTAGCAGGGAATTCTCTGCCTGCCTTTCCCCAGTGCTCTGCAAGCTCTCCAGGACAACATAAAATCTGGGCCTCTGTGCTTTCTTTCGTTCTGAACAAGTGTTACTGTTTTCTGCACAAAAGCGCTTCTGCGAAGCAATGGGAACACTTCTGTTTCCCAGGCACAGAGAAGGTGCTAGCAGGGAATTCTCTGCCTGCTTTTCCCCAGTGCTCTGCAAGCTCTCCAGGACAACATAAAATCTGGGGCTCTGTGCTTTCTTTCATTCTGAACAAGTGTTACTGTTTTCTGCACAAAAGCGATTCTGCGAAGCAATGTGAAGACTTCTGCTTCCCAGGCACAGAGAAGGTGCTAGCAGGGAATTCTCTGCCTGCTTTTCCCCAGTGCTCTGCAAGCTCTCCAGGACAACATAAAATCTGAGGCTCTGTGCTTTCTTTTGTTCTGAACAAGTGTTACTGTTTTCTGCACAAAAGCGATTCTGCGAAGCAATGTGAACACTTCTGTTTCCCAGGCACAGAGAAGGTGCTAGCAGGGAATTCTCTGCCTGCTTTTCCCCAGTGCTCTGCAAGCTCTCCAGGACAACATAAAATCTGGGGCTCTGTGCTTTCTTTCGTTCTGAACAAGTGTTACTGTTTTCTGTACAAAAGCGATTCTGCGAAGCAATGGGAACACTTCTGTTTCCCAGGCACAGAGAAGGTGGTAGCAGGGAATTCTCTGCCTGCTTTTCCCCAGTGCTCTGCAAGCTCTCCAGGACAACATAAAATCTGGGGCTCTGTGCTTTCTTTCGTTCTGAACAAGTGTTACTGTTTTCTGCACAAAAGCGATTCTGCGAAGCAATTTGAACACTTCTGCTTCCCAGGCACAGAGAAGGTGCTAACAGGGAATTCTCTGCCTGCCTTTCCCCAGTGCTCTGCAAGCTCTCCAGGACAACATAAAATCTGGGGCTCTGTGCTTTCCTTCGTTCTGAACAAGTGTTACTGTTTTCTGCACAAAAGCGATTCTGCGAAGCAATGTGAAGACTTCTGCTTCCCAGGCACAGAGAAGGTGCTAGCAGGGAATTCTCTGCCTGCTTTTCCCCAGTGCTCTGCAAGCTCTCCATGACAACATAAAATCTGGGGCTCTGTGCTTTCTTTCGTTCTGAACAAGTGTTACTGTTTTCTGCACAAAAGCGATTCTGCGAAGCAATGTGAACACTTCTGCTTCCCAGGCACAGAGAAGGTGCTAGCAGGGAATTCTCTGCCTGCCTTTCCCCAGTGCTCTGCAAGCTCTCCAGGACAACATAAAATCTGGGGCTCTGTGCTTTCCTTCGTTCTGAACAAGTGTTACTGTTTTCTGCACAAAAGCGATTCTGCGAAGCAATGTGAACACTTCTGTTTCCCAGGCACAGAGAAGGTGGTAGCAGGGAATTCTCTGCCTGCTTTTCCCCAGTGCTCTGCAAGCTCTCCAGGACAACATAAAATCTGGGGCTCTGTGCTTTCTTTCATTCTGAACAAGTGTTACAGTTTTCTGCACAAAAGCGATTCTGCGAAGCAATGTGAAGACTTCTGCTTCCCAGGCACAGAGAAGGTGCTAGCAGGGAATTCTCTGCCTGCCTTTCCCCAGTGCTCTGCAAGCTCTCCAGGACAACATAAAATCTGGGGCTCTGTGCTTTCTTTCGTTCTGAACAAGTGTTACTGTTTTCTGCACAAAAGCGATTCTGCGAAGCAATGGGAACACTTTTGCTTCATAGGCACAGAGAAGGTGCTAGCAGGGAATTCTCTGCCTGCCTTTCCCCAGTGCTCTGCAAGCTCTCCAGGACAACATAAAATCTGGGGCTCTGTGCTTTCTTTCGTCTGAACAAGTGTTACTGTTTTCTGCACAAAAGCGATTCTGCGAAGCAATGTGAACACTTCTGCTTCCCAGGCACAGAGAAGGTGCTAGCAGGGAATTCTCTGCCTGCCTTTCCCCAGTGCTCTGCAAGCTCTCCAGGACAACATAAAATCTGGGGCTCTGTGCTTTCCTTCGTTCTGAACAAGTGTTACTGTTTTCTGCACAAAAGCGATTCTGCGAAGCAATGTGAACACTTCTGTTTCCCAGGCACAGAGAAGGTGGTAGCAGGGAATTCTCTGCCTGCATTTCCCCAGTGCTCTGCAAGCTCTCCAGGACAACATAGAATCTGGGGCTCTGTGCTTTCTTTTGTTCTGAACAAGTGTTAGGGTTTTGTGCACAAAAGCGATTCTGCAAAGCAATGTGAAGACTTCTGCTTCCCAGGCACAGAGAAGGTGCTAGCAGGGAATTCTCTGCCTGCCTTTCCCCAGTGCTCTGCAAGCTCTCCAGGACAACATAAAATCTGGGGCTCTGTGCTTTCTTTCGTCTGAACAAGTGTTACTGTTTTCTGCACAAAAGCGATTCTGCGAAGCAATGTGAACAGGCACAGAGAAGGTGCTAGCAGGGAATTCTCTGCCTGCCTTTCCCCAGTGCTCTGCAAGCTCTCCAGGACAACATAAAATCTGGGGCTCTGTGCTTTCTTTCGTTCTGAACAAGTGTTACTGTTTTCTGCACAAAAGCGATTCTGCGAAGCAATGGGAACACTTCTGTTTCCCAGGCACAGAGAAGGTGCTAGCAGGGAATTCTCTGCCTGCTTTTCCCCAGTGCTCTGCAAGCTCTCCAGGACAACATAAAATCTGGGGCTCTGTGCTTTCTTTCGTTCTGAACAAGTGTTACTGTTTTCTGCACAAAAGCGATTCTGCGAAGCAATGTGAACAGGCACAAAGAAGGTGCTAGCAGGGAATTCTCTGCCTGCTTTTCCCCAGTGCTCTGCAAGCTCTCCAGGACAACATAAAATCTGGGGCTCTGTGCTTTCTTTCGTTGTGAACAAGTGTTACTGTTTTCTGCACAAAAGCGATTCTGCGAAGCAATTTGAACACTTCTGCTTCCCAGGCACAGAGAAGGTGCTAGCAGGGAATTCTCTGCCTGCCTTTCCCCAGTGCTCTGCAAGCTCTCCAGGACAACATAAAATCTGGGGCTCTGTGCTTTCTTTCGTTCTGAACAAGTGTTATTGTTTTCTGCACAAAAGCGATTCTGCGAAGCAATGTGAACACTTCTGCTTCCCAGGCACAGAGAAGGTGCTAGCAGGGAATTCTCTGCCTGCCTTTCCCCAGTGCTCTGCAAGCTCTCCAGGACAACATAAAATCTGGGGCTCTGTGCTTTCCTTCGTTCTGAACAAGTGTTACTGTTTTCTGCACAAAAGCGATTCTGCGAAGCAATGTGAACACTTCTGCTTCCCAGGCACAGAGAAGGTGCTAGCAGGGAATTCTCTGCCTGCCTTTCCCCAGTGCTCTGCAAGCTCTCCAGGACAACATAAAATCTGGGCCTCTGTGCTTTCTTTCGTTCTGAACAAGTGTTATTGTTTTCTGCACAAAAGCGATTCTGCGAAGCAATGTGAAGACGTCTGCTTCCCAGGCACAGAGAAGGTGCTAGCAGGGAATTCTCTGCCTGCCTTTCCCCAGTGCTCTGCAAGCTCTCCAGGACAACATAAAATCTGGGGCTCTGTGCTTTCCTTCGTTCTGAACAAGTGTTACTGTTTTCTGCACAAAAGCGATTCTGCGAAGCACTGTGAACACTTCTGCTTCCCAGGCACAGAGAAGGTGCTAGCAGGGAATTCTCTGCCTGCTTTTCCCCAGTGCTCTGCAAGCTCTCCAGGACAACATAAAATCTGGGGCTCTGTGCTTTCTTTCGTTCTGAACAAGTGTTACTGTTTTCTGCACAAAAGCGATTCTGCGAAGCAATGGTAACACTTCTGTTTCCCAGGCACAGAGAAGGTGGTAGCAGGGAATTCTCTGCCTGCTTTTCCCCAGTGCTCTGCAAGCTCTCCAGGACAACATAAAATCTGGGGCTCTGTGCTTTCTTTCGTTCTGAACAAGTGTTATTGTTTTCTGCACAAAAGCGATTCTGCGAAGCAATGTGAACACTTCTGCTTCCCAGGCACAGAGAAGGTGCTAGCAGGGAATTCTCTGCCTGCCTTTCCCCAGTGCTCTGCAAGCTCTCCAGGACAACATAAAATCTGGGGCTCTGTGCTTTCTTTCGTTCTGAACAAGTGTTACTGTTTTCTGCACAAAAGCGATTCTGCGAAGCAATGGGAACACTTCTGTTTCCCAGGCACAGAGAAGGTGCTAGCAGGGAATTCTCTGCCTGCTTTTCCCCAGTGCTCTGCAAGCTCTCCAGGACAACATAAAATCTGGGGCTCTGTGCTTTCTTTCGTTCTGAACAAGTGTTATTGTTTTCTGCACAAAAGCGATTCTGCGAAACAATGTGAACACTTCTGCTTCCCAGGCACAGAGAAGGTGCTAGCAGGTAATTCTCTGCCTGCTTTTCGCCAGTGCTCTGCAAGCTCTCCAGGACAACATAAAATCTGGGGCTCTGTGCTTTCTTTCGTTCTGAACAAGTGTTACTGTTTTCTGCACAAAAGCGATTCTGCGAAGCAATGTGAACACTTCTGTTTCCCAGGCACAGAGAAGGTGGTAGCAGGGAATTCTCTGCCTGCTTTTCCCCAGTGCTCTGCAAGCTCTCCAGGACAACATAAAATCTGGGGCTCTGTGCTTTCTTTCGTTCTGAACAAGTGTTACTGTTTTCTGCACAAAAGCGATTCTGCGAAGCAATTTGAACACTTCTGCTTCCCAGGCACAGAGAAGGTGCTAACAGGGAATTCTCTGCCTGCCTTTCCCCAGTGCTCTGCAAGCTCTCCAGGACAACATAAAATCTGGGGCTCTGTGCTTTCCTTCGTTCTGAACAAGTGTTACTGTTTTCTGCACAAAAGCGATTCTGCGAAGCAATGTGAACACTTCTGTTTCCCAGGCACAGAGAAGGTGGTAGCAGGGAATTCTCTGCCTGCTTTTCCCCAGTGCTCTGCAAGCTCTCCATGACAACATAAAATCTGGGGCTCTGTGCTTTCTTTCGTTCTGAACAAGTGTTACTGTTTTCTGCACAAAAGCGATTCTGCGAAGCAATGTGAACACTTCTGTTTCCCAGGCACAGAGAAGGTGGTAGCAGGGAATTCTCTGCCTGCTTTTCCCCAGTGCTCTGCAAGCTCTCCAGGACAACATAAAATCTGGGGCTCTGTGCTTTCTTTCGTTCTGAACAAGTGTTACAGTTTTCTGCACAAAAGCGATTCTGCGAAGCAATGTGAAGACGTCTGCTTCCCAGGCACAGAGAAGGTGCTAGCAGGGAATTCTCTGCCTGCCTTTCCCCAGTGCTCTGCAAGCTCTCCAGGACAACATAAAATCTGGGGCTCTGTGCTTTCTTTCGTTCTGAACAAGTGTTACTGTTTTCTGCACAAAAGCGATTCTGCGAAGCAATGGGAACACTTTTGCTTCATAGGCACAGAGAAGGTGCTAGCAGGGAATTCTCTGCCTGCCTTTCCCCAGTGCTCTGCAAGCTCTCCAGGACAACATAAAATCTGGGGCTCTGTGCTTTCTTTCGTTCTGAACAAGTGTTACTGTTTTCTGCACAAAAGCGATTCTGCGAAGCAATGTGAACACTTCTGCTTCCCAGGCACAGAGAAGGTGCTAGCAGGGAATTCTCTGCCTGCCTTTCCCCAGTGCTCTGCAAGCTCTCCAGGACAACATAAAATCTGGGGCTCTGTGCTTTCCTTCGTTCTGAACAAGTGTTACTGTTTTCTGCACAAAAGCGATTCTGCGAAGCAATGTGAACACTTCTGTTTCCCAGGCACAGAGAAGGTGGTAGCAGGGAATTCTCTGCCTGCTTTTCCCCAGTGCTCTGCAAGCTCTCCAGGACAACATAGAATCTGGGGCTCTGTGCTTTCTTTTGTTCTGAACAAGTGTTAGGGTTTTGTGCACAAAAGCGATTCTGCAAAGCAATGTGAAGACTTCTGCTTCCCAGGCACAGAGAAGGTGCTAGCAGGGAATTCTCTGCCTGCCTTTCCCCAGTGCTCTGCAAGCTCTCCAGGACAACATAAAATCTGGGGCTCTGTGCTTTCTTTCGTCTGAACAAGTGTTACTGTTTTCTGCACAAAAGCGATTCTGCGAAGCAATGTGAACAGGCACAGAGAAGGTGCTAGCAGGGAATTCTCTGCCTGCCTTTCCCCAGTGCTCTGCAAGCTCTCCAGGACAACATAAAATCTGGGGCTCTGTGCTTTCTTTCGTTCTGAACAAGTGTTACTGTTTTCTGCACAAAAGCGATTCTGCGAAGCAATGGGAACACTTCTGTTTCCCAGGCACAGAGAAGGTGCTAGCAGGGAATTCTCTGCCTGCTTTTCCCCAGTGCTCTGCAAGCTCTCCAGGACAACATAAAATCTGCGGCTCTGTGCTTTCTTTCGTTCTGAACAAGTGTTACTGTTTTCTGCACAAAAGCGATTCTGTGAAGCAATGTGAACAGGCACAAAGAAGGTGCTAGCAGGGAATTCTCTGCCTGCTTTTCCCCAGTGCTCTGCAAGCTCTCCAGGACAACATAAAATCTGGGGCTCTGTGCTTTCTTTCGTTGTGAACAAGTGTTACTGTTTTCTGCACAAAAGCGATTCTGCGAAGCAATTTGAACACTTCTGCTTCCCAGGCACAGAGAAGGTGCTAGCAGGGAATTCTCTGCCTGCCTTTCCCCAGTGCTCTGCAAGCTCTCCAGGACAACATAAAATCTGGGGCTCTGTGCTTTCTTTCGTTCTGAACAAGTGTTATTGTTTTCTGCACAAAAGCGATTCTGCGAAGCAATGTGAAGACGTCTGCTTCCCAGGCACAGAGAAGGTGCTAGCAGGGAATTCTCTGCCTGCCTTTCCCCAGTGCTCTGCAAGCTCTCCAGGACAACATAAAATCTGGGGCTCTGTGCTTTCCTTCGTTCTGAACAAGTGTTACTGTTTTCTGCACGAAAGCGATTCTGCGAAGCAATGTGAACACTTCTGTTTCCCAGGCACAGAGAAGGTGCTAGCAGGGAATTCTCTGCCTGCTTTTCCCCAGTGCTCTGCAAGCTCTCCAGGACAACATAAAATCTGGGGCTCTGTGCTTTCTTTCGTTCTGAACAAGTGTTACTGTTTTCTGCACAAAAGCGATTCTGCGAAGCAATGGTAACACTTCTGTTTCCCAGGCACAGAGAAGGTGGTAGCAGGGAATTCTCTGCCTGCTTTTCCCCAGTGCTCTGCAAGCTCTCCAGGACAACATAAAATCTGGGGCTCTGTGCTTTCTTTCGTTCTGAACAAGTGTTATTGTTTTCTGCACAAAAGCGATTCTGCGAAGCAATGTGAACACTTCTGCTTCCCAGGCACAGAGAAGGTGCTAGCAGGGAATTCTCTGCCTGCCTTTCCCCAGTGCTCTGCAAGCTCTCCAGGACAACATAAAATCTGGGGCTCTGTGCTTTCTTTCATTCTGAACAAGTGTTACTGTTTTCTGCACAAAAGCGATTCTGCGAAGCAATGTGAACACTTCTGCTTCCCAGGCACAGAGAAGGTGCTAGCAGGGAATTCTCTGCCTGCTTTTCCCCAGTGCTCTGCAAGCTCTCCAGGACAACATAAAATCTGGGGCTCTGTGCTTTCCTTCGTTCTGAACAAGTGTTATTGTTTTCTGCACAAAAGCGATTCTGCGAAGCAATGTGAACACTTCTGTTTCCCAGGCACAAAGAAGGTGGTAGCAGGGAATTCTCTGCCTGCTTTTCCCCAGTGCTCTGCAAGCTCTCCAGGACAACATAAAATCTGGGGCTATGTGCTTTCTTTCGTTCTGAACAAGTGTTATTGTTTTCTGCACAAAAGCGATTCTGCGAAGCAATGTGAACACTTCTGCTTCCCAGGCACAGAGAAGGTGCTAGCAGGGAATTCTCTGCCTGCCTTTCCCCAGTGCTCTGCAAGCTCTCCAGGACATCATAAAATCTGGGGCTCTGTGCTTTCCTTCATTCTGAACAACTGTTACTGTTTTCTGCACAAAAGCGATTCTGCGAAGCAATGTGAACAGGCACAGAGAAGGTGCTAGCAGGGAATTCTCTGCCTGCTTTTCCCCAGTGCTCTGCAAGCTCTCCAGGACAACAGCAAATCTGGGGCTCTGTGCTTTCTTTCGTTCTGAACAAGTGTTACTGTTTTCTGCACAAAAGCGATTCTGCGAAGCAATGTGAACACTTCTGTTTCCCAGGCACAGAGAAGGTGCTAGCAGGGAATTCTCTGCCTGCTTTTCCCCAGTGCTCTGCAAGCTCTCCAGGACAACATAAAATCTGGGGCTCTGTGCTTTCTTTTGTTCTGAACAAGTGTTACTGTTTTCTGCACAAAAGCGATTCTGCGAAGCAATGTGAACAGGCACAGAGAAGGTGCTAGCAGGGAATTCTCTGCCTGCTTTTCCCCAGTGCTCTGCAAGCTCTCCAGGACAACATAAAATCTGGGGCTCTGTGCTTTCTTTCGTTCTGAACAAGTGTTACTGTTTTCTGCACAAAAGCGATTCTGCGAAGCAATGTGAACACTTCTGTTTCCCAGGAACAGAGAAGGTGCTAGCAGGGAATTCTCTGCCTGCTTTTCCCCAGTGCTCTGCAATCTCTCCAGGACAACATAAAATCTGGGGCTCTGTGCTTTCTTTCGTTCTGAACAAGTGTTACTGTTTTCTGCACAAAAGCGATTCTGCCAAGCAATGTAAACACTTCTGCTTCCCAGGCACAGAGAAGGTGCTAGCAGGGAATTCTCTGCCTGCCTTTCCCCAGTGCTCTGCAAGCTCTCCAGGACAACATAAAATCTGGGGCTCTGTGCTTTCTTTCGTCTGAACAAGTGTTACTGTTTTCTGCACAAAAGCGATTCTGCGAAGCAATGTGAACAGGCACAGAGAAGGTGCTAGCAGGGAATTCTCTGCCTGCCTTTCCCCAGTGCTCTGCAAGCTCTCCAGGACAACATAAAATCTGGGGCTCTGTGCTTTCTTTCGTTCTGAACAAGTGTTACTGTTTTCTGCACAAAAGCGATTCTGCGAAGCAATGTGAACACTTCTGTTTCCCAGGAACAGAGAAGGTGCTAGCAGGTAATTCTCTGCCTGCTTTTCGCCAGTGCTCTGCAAGCTCTCCAGGACAACATAAAATCTGGGGCTCTGTGCTTTCTTTCGTTCTGAACAAGTGTTACTGTTTTCTGCACAAAAGCGATTCTGCGAAGCAATGTGAACACTTCTGTTTCCCAGGCACAGAGAAGGTGCTAGCAGGGAATTCTCTGCCTGCCTTTCCCCAGTGCTCTGCAAGCTCTCCAGGACAACATAAAATCTGGGGCTCTGTGCTTTCTTTCGTCTGAACAAGTGTTACTGTTTTCTGCACAAAAGCGATTCAGCGAAGCAATGTGAACAGGCACAGAGAAGGTGCTAGCAGGGAATTCTCTGCCTGCCTTTCCCCAGTGCTCTGCAAGCTCTCCAGGACAACATAAAATCTGGGGCTCTGTGCTTTCTTTCGTTCTGAACAAGTGTTACTGTTTTCTGCACAAAAGCGATTCTGCGAAGCAATGTGAACAGGCACAGAGAAGGTGCTAGCAGGGAATTCTCTGCCTGCCTTTCCCCAGTGCTCTGCAAGCTCTCCAGGACAACAGCAAATCTGGGGCTCTGTGCTTTCTTTCGTTCTGAACAAGTGTTACTGTTTTCTGCACAAAAGCGATTCTGCGAAGCAATGGGAACACTTCTGTTTCCCAGGCACAGAGAAGGTGCTAGCAGGGAATTCTCTGCCTGCCTTTCCCCAGTGCTCTGCAAGCTCTCCAGGACAACATAGAATCTGGGGCTCTGTGCTTTCTTTCGTTCTGAACAAGTGTTACTGTTTTCTGCACAAAAGTGATTCTGCGAAGCAATGTGAACATTTCTGCTTCCCAGGCACAGAGAAGGTGCTAGCAGGGAATTCTCTGCCTGCCTTTCCCCAGTGCTCTGCAAGCTCTCCAGGACAACATAAAATCTGGGGCTCTGTGCTTTCTTTCGTTCTGAACAAGTGTTACTGTTTTCTGCACAAAAGCGATTCTGCGAAGCAATGTGAACACTTCTGTTTCCCAGGCACAGAGAAGGTGCTACCAGGGAATTCTCTGCCTGCTTTTCCCCAGTGCTCTGCAAGCTCTCCAGGACAACATAAAATCTGGGGCTCTGTGCTTTCTTTCGTTCTGAACAAGTGTTACTGTTTTCTGCACAAAAGCGATTCTGCGAAGCAATGTGAACACTTCTGCTTCCCAGGCACAGAGAAGGTGCTAGCAGGGAATTCTCTGCCTGCCTTTCCCCAGTGCTCTGCAAGCTCTCCAGGACAACAGCAAATCTGGGGCTCTGTGCTTTCTTTCGTTCTGAACAAGTGTTACTGTTTTCTGCACAAAAGCGATTCTGCGAAGCAATGGGAACACTTCTGTTACCCAGACACAGAGAAGGTGCTAGCAGGGAATTCTCTGCCTGCCTTTCCCCAGTGCTCTGCAAGCTCTCCAGGACAACATAAAATCTGGGGCTCTGTGCTTTCTTTCGTCTGAACAAGTGTTACTGTTTTCTGCACAAAAGCGATTCTGCGAAGCAATGTGAACAGGCACAGAGAAGGTGCTAGCAGGGAATTCTCTGCCTGCCTTTCCCCAGTGCTCTGCAAGCTCTCCAGGACAACAACAAATCTGGGGCTCTGTGCTTTCTTTCATTCTGAACAAGTGTTACTGTTTTCTGCACAAAAGCGATTCTGCGAAGCAATGGGAACACTTCTGTTTCCCAGGCACAGAGAAGGTGCTACCAGGGAATTCTCTGCCTGCTTTTCCCCAGTGCTCTGCAAGCTCTCCAGGACAACATAAAATCTGGGGCTCTGTGCTTTCTTTCATTCTGAACAAGTGTTACTGTTTTCTGCACAAAAGCGATTCTGCGAAGCAATGGGAACACTTTTGCTTCATAGGCACAGAGAAGGTGCTAGCAGGGAATTCTCTGCCTGCTTTTCCCCAGTGCTCTGCAAGCTCTCCAGGACAACATAAAATCTGGGGCTCTGTGCTTTCTTTCGTTCTGAACAAGTGTTATTGTTTTCTGCACAAAAGCGATTCTGCGAAGCAATGTGAACAGGCACAGAGAAGGTGCTAGCAGGGAATTCTCTGCCTGCCTTTCCCCAGTGCTCTGCAAGCTCTCCAGGACAACATAAAATCTGGGGCTCTGTGCTTTCTTTCGTTCTGAACAAGTGTTACTGTTTTCTGCACAAAAGCGATTCTGCCAAGCAATGTGAACACTTCTGTTTCCCAGGAACAGAGAAGGTGCTAGCAGGGAATTCTCTGCCTGCTTTTCCCCAGTGCTCTGCAAGCTCTCCAGGACAACATAAAATCTGGGGCTCTGTGCTTTCTTTCGTTCTGAACAAGTGTTACTGTTTTCTGCACAAAAGCGATTCTGCGAAGCAATGTGAACAGGCACAGAGAAGGTGCTAGCAGGGAATTCTCTGCCTGCTTTTCCCCAGTGCTCTGCAAGCTCTCCAGGACAACAGCAAATCTGGGGCTCTGTGCTTTCTTTCGTTCTGAACAAGTGTTACTGTTTTCTGCACAAAAGCGATTCTGCGAAGCAATGTGAACACTTCTGTTTCCCAGGCACAGAGAAGGTGCTAGCAGGGAATTCTCTGCCTGCTTTTCCCCAGTGCTCTGCAAGCTCTCCAGGACAACATAAAATCTGGGGCTCTGTGCTTTCTTTCGTTCTGAACAAGTGTTACTGTTTTGGCACAAAAGCGATTCTGCCAAGCAATGTGAACACTTCTGCTTCCCAGGCACAGAGAAGGTGCTAGCAGGGAATTCTCTGCCTGCTTTTCCCCAGTGCTCTGCAAGCTCTCCAGGACAACATAAAATCTGGGGCTCTGTGCTTTCTTTCGTTCTGAACAAGTGTTACTGTTTTCTGCACAAAAGCGATTCTGCGAAGCAATGTGAACACTTCTGTTTCCCAGGAACAGAGAAGGTGCTAGCAGGTAATTCTCTGCCTGCCTTTCCCCAGTGCTCTGCAAGCTCTCCAGGACAACATAAAATCTGGGGCTCTGTGCTTTCTTTCGTTCTGAACAAGTGTTACTGTTTTCTGCACAAAAGCGATTCTGCGAAGCAATGGGAACACTTCTGTTTCCCAGACACAGAGAAGGTGCTAGCAGGGAATTCTCTGCCTGCTTTTCCCCAGTGCTCTGCAAGCTCTCCAGGACAACATAAAATCTGGGGCTCTGTGCTTTCTTTCGTTCTGAACAAGTGTTACTGTTTTCTGCACAAAAGCGATTCTGCCAAGCAATGTAAACACTTCTGCTTCCCAGGCACAGAGAAGGTGCTAGCAGGGAATTCTCTGCCTGCCTTTCCCCAGTGCTCTGCAAGCTCTCCAGGACAACATAAAATCTGGGGCTCTGTGCTTTCTTTCATCTGCACAAGTGTTACTGTTTTCTGCACAAAAGCGATTCTGCGAAGCAATGTGAACAGGCACAGAGAAGGTGCTAGCAGGGAATTCTCTGCCTGCCTTTCCCCAGTGCTCTGCAAGCTCTCCAGGACAACATAAAATCTGGGGCTCTGTGCTTTCTTTCGTTCTGAACAAGTGTTACTGTTTTCTGCACAAAAGCGATTCTGCGAAGCAATGTGAACACTTCTGTTTCCCAGGCACAGAGAAGGTGCTACCAGGGAATTCTCTGCCTGCTTTTCCCCAGTGCTCTGCAAGCTCTCCAGGACAACATAAAATCTGGGGCTCTGTGCTTTCTTTCGTTCTGAACAAGTGTTACTGTTTTCTGCACAAAAGCGATTCTGCGAAGCAATGTGAACAGGCACAGAGAAGGTGCTAGCAGGGAATTCTCTGCCTGCCTTTCCCCAGTGCTCTGCAAGCTCTCCAGGACAACATAAAATCTGGGGCTCTGTGCTTTCTTTCGTTCTGAACAAGTGTTACTGTTTTCTGCACAAAAGCGATTCAGCGAAGCAATGTGAACAGGCACAGAGAAGGTGCTAGCAGGGAATTCTCTGCCTGCCTTTCCCCAGTGCTCTGCAAGCTCTCCAGGACAACAGCAAATCTGGGGCTCTGTGCTTTCTTTCGTTCTGAACAAGTGTTACTCTTTTCTGCACAAAAGCGATTCTGCGAAGCAATGGGAACACTTCTGTTTCCCAGGCACAGAGAAGGTGCTAGCAGGGAATTCTCTGCCTGCCTTTCCCCAGTGCTCTGCAAGCTCTCCAGGACAACATAAAATCTGGGGCTCTGTGCTTTCTTTCGTCTGAACAAGTGTTACTGTTTTCTGCACAAAAGCGATTCAGCGAAGCAATGTGAACAGGCACAGAGAAGGTGCTAGCAGGGAATTCTCTGCCTGCCTTTCCCCAGTGCTCTGCAAGCTCTCCAGGACAACATAAAATCTGGGGCTCTGTGCTTTCTTTCGTTCTGAACAAGTGTTACTGTTTTCTGCACAAAAGCGATTCAGCGAAGCAATGTGAACAGGCACAGAGAAGGTGCTAGCAGGGAATTCTCTGCCTGCCTTTCCCCAGTGCTCTGCAAGCTCTCCAGGACAACAACAAATCTGGGGCTCTGTGCTTTCTTTCGTTCTGAACAAGTGTTACTGTTTTCTGCACAAAAGCGATTCTGCGAAGCAATGGGAACACTTCTGTTTCCCAGGCACAGAGAAGGTGCTAGCAGGGAATTCTCTGCCTGCCTTTCCCCAGTGCTCTGCAAGCTCTCCAGGACAACATAGAATCTGGGGCTCTGTGCTTTCTTTCGTTCTGAACAAGTGTTACTGTTTTCTGCACAAAAGTGATTCTGCGAAGCAATGTGAACATTTCTGCTTCCCAGGCACAGAGAAGGTGCTAGCAGGGAATTCTCTGCCTGCCTTTCCCCAGTGCTCTGCAAGCTCTCCAGGACAACATAGAATCTGGGGCTCTGTGCTTTCTTTCGTTCTGAACAAGTGTTACTCTTTTCTGCACAAAAGCGATTCTGCGAAGCAATGGGAACACTTCTGTTTCCCAGGCACAGAGAAGGTGCTAGCAGGGAATTCTCTGCCTGCCTTTCCCCAGTGCTCTGCAAGCTCTCCAGGACAACATAAAATCTGGGGCTCTGTGCTTTCTTTCGTTCTGAACAAGTGTTACTGTTTTCTGCACAAAAGCGATTCTGCCAAGCAATGTGAACACTTCTGCTTCCCAGGCACAGAGAAGGTACTAGCAGGGAATTCTCTGCCTGCTTTTCCCCAGTGCTCTGCAAGCTCTCCAGGACAACATAAAATCTGGGGCTCTGTGCTTTCTTTCGTTCTGAACAAGTGTTATTGTTTTCTGCACAAAAGCGATTCTGCGAAGCAATGTGAACAGGCACAGAGAAGGTGCTAGCAGGGAATTCTCTGCCTGCCTTTCCCCAGTGCTCTGCAAGCTCTCCAGGACAACATAAAATCTGGGGCTCTGTGCTTTCTTTCGTTCTGAACAAGTGTTACTGTTTTCTGCACAAAAGCGATTCTGCGAAGAAATGTGAACAGCCACAGAGAAGGTGCTAGCAGGGAATTCTCTGCCTGCTTTTCCCCAGTGCTCTGCAAGCTCTCCAGGACAACAGCAAATCTGGGGCTCTGTGCTTTCTTTCGTTCTGAACAAGTGTTACTGTTTTCTGCACAAAAGCGATTCTGCGAAGCAATGTGAACACTTCTGTTTCCCAGGCACAGAGAAGGTGCTAGCAGGGAATTCTCTGCCTGCTTTTCCCCAGTGCTCTGCAAGCTCTCCAGGACAACATAAAATCTGGGGCTCTGTGCTTTCTTTTGTTCTGAACAAGTGTTACTGTTTTCTGCACAAAAGCGATTCTGCGAAGCAATGTGAACAGGCACAGAGAAGGTGCTAGCAGGGAATTCTCTGCCTGCTTTTCCCCAGTGCTCTGCAAGCTCTCCAGGACAACATAAAATCTGGGGTTCTGTGCTTTCTTTCGTTCTGAACAAGTGTTACTGTTTTGGCACAAAAGCGATTCTGCCAAGCAATGTGAACACTTCTGTTTCCCAGGAACAGAGAAGGTGCTAGCAGGGAATTCTCTGCCTGCCTTTCCCCAGTGCTCTGCAAGCTCTCCAGGACAACAACAAATCTGGGGCTCTGTGCTTTCTTTCGTTCTGAACAAGTGTTACTGTTTTCTGCACAAAAGCGATTCTGCGAAGCAATGTGAACACTTCTGTTTCCCAGGCACAGAGAAGGTGCTACCAGGGAATTCTCTGCCTGCTTTTCCCCAGTGCTCTGCAAGCTCTCCAGGACAACATAAAATCTGGGGCTCTGTGCTTTCTTTCGTTCTGAACAAGTGTTACTGTTTTCTGCACAAAAGCGATTCTGCCAAGCAATGTAAACACTTCTGCTTCCCAGGCACAGAGAAGGTGCTAGCAGGGAATTCTCTGCCTGCCTTTCCCCAGTGCTCTGCAAGCTCTCCAGGACAACATAAAATCTGGGGCTCTGTGCTTTCTTTCGTCTGAACAAGTGTTACTGTTTTCTGCACAAAAGCGATTCTGCGAAGCAATGTGAACAGGCACAGAGAAGGTGCTAGCAGGGAATTCTCTGCCTGCCTTTCCCCAGTGCTCTGCAAGCTCTCCAGGACAACATAAAATCTGGGGCTCTGTGCTTTCTTTCGTCTGAACAAGTGTTACTGTTTTCTGCACAAAAGCGATTCTGCGAAGCAATGTGAACACTTCTGTTTCCCAGGAACAGAGAAGGTGCTAGCAGGGAATTCTCTGCCTGCCTTTCCCCAGTGCTCTGCAAGCTCTCCAGGACAACAGCAAATCTGGGGCTCTGTGCTTTCTTTCGTTCTGAACAAGTGTTACTGTTTTCTGCACAAAAGCGATTCTGCGAAGCAATGGGAACACTTCTGTTTCCCAGACACAGAGAAGGTGCTAGCAGGGAATTCTCTGCCTGCTTTTCCCCAGTGCTCTGCAATCTCTCCAGGACAACATAAAATCTGGGGCTCTGTGCTTTCTTTCGTTCTGAACAAGTGTTACTGTTTTCTGCACAAAAGCGATTCTGCCAAGCAATGTGAACACTTCTGCTTCCCAGGAACAGAGAACGTGCTAGCAGGGAATTCTCTGCCTGCCTATCCCCAGTGCTCTGCAAGTTCTCCAGGACAACATAAAATCTGGGGCTCTGTGCTTTCTTTCGTCTGAACAAGTGTTACTGTTTTCTGCACAAAAGCGATTCTGCGAAGCAATGTGAACAGGCACAGAGAAGGTGCTAGCAGGGAATTCTCTGCCTGCCTTTCCCCAGTGCTCTGCAAGCTCTCCAGGACAACAACAAATCTGGGGCTCTGTGCTTTCTTTCGTTCTGAACAAGTGTTACTGTTTTCTGCACAAAAGCGATTCTGCGAAGCAATGGGAACACTTCTGTTTCCCAGGCACAGAGAAGGTGCTACCAGGGAATTCTCTGCCTGCTTTTCCCCAGTGCTCTGCAAGCTCTCCAGGACAACATAAAATCTGGGGCTCTGTGCTTTCTTTTGTTCTGAACAAGTGTTACTGTTTTCTGCACAAAAGCGATTCTGCGAAGCAATGTGAACACTTCTGTTTCCCAGGCACAGAGAAGGTGCTACCAGGGAATTCTCTGCCTGCTTTTCCCCAGTGCTCTGCAAGCTCTCCAGGACAACATAAAATCTGGGGCTCTGTGCTTTCTTTCGTTCTGAACAAGTGTTACTGTTTTCTGCACAAAAGCGATTCTGCGAAGCAATGTGAACACTTCTGCTTCCCAGGCACAGAGAAGGTGCTAGCAGGGAATTCTCTGCCTGCTTTTCCCCAGTGCTCTGCAAGCTCTCCAGGACAACATAAAATCTGGGGCTCTGTGCTTTCTTTCGTTCTGAACAAGTGTTACTGTTTTCTGCACAAAAGCGATTCTGCGAAGCAATGTGAACACTACTGTTTCCCAGGAACAGAGAAGGTGCTAGCAGGGAATTCTCTGCCTGCTTTTCCCCAGTGCTCTGCAAGCTCTCCAGGACAACATAAAATCTGGGGCTCTGTGCTTTCTTTCGTTCTGAACAAGTGTTACTGTTTTCTGCACAAAAGCGATTCTGCGAAGCAATGTGAACAGGCACAGAGAAGGTGCTAGCAGGGAATTCTCTGCCTGCTTTTCCCCAGTGCTCTGCAAGCTCTCCAGGACAACATAAAATCTGGGGCTCTGTGCTTTCTTTCGTTCTGAACAAGTGTTACTGTTTTCTGCACAAAAGCGATTCTGCGAAGCAATGTGAACAGGCACAGAGAAGGTGCTAGCAGGGAATTCTCTGCCTGCCTTTCCCCAGTGCTCTGCAAGCTCTCCAGGACAACATAAAATCTGGGGCTCTGTGCTTTCTTTTGTTCTGAACAAGTGTTACTGTTTTCTGCACAAAAGCGATTCTGCGAAGCAATGTGAACAGGCACAGAGAAGGTGCTAGCAGGGAATTCTCTGCCTGCTTTTCCCCAGTGCTCTGCAAGCTCTCCAGGACAACATAAAATCTGGGGCTCTGTGCTTTCTTTCGTTCTGAACAAGTGTTACTGTTTTCTGCACAAAAGCGATTCTGCGAAGCAATGTGAACACTTCTGTTTCCCAGGCACAGAGAAGGTGCTAGCAGGGAATTCTCTGCCTGCTTTTCCCCAGTGCTCTGCAATCTCTCCAGGACAACATAAAATCTGGGGCTCTGTGCTTTCTTTCGTTCTGAACAAGTGTTACTGTTTTCTGCACAAAAGCGATTCTGCCAAGCAATGTAAACACTTCTGCTTCCCACGCACAGAGAAGGTGCTAGCAGGGAATTCTCTGCCTGCCTTTCCCCAGTGCTCTGCAAGCTCTCCAGGACAACATAAAATCTGGGGCTCTGTGCTTTCTTTCGTCTGAACAAGTGTTACTGTTTTCTGCACAAAAGCGATTCTGCGAAGCAATGTGAACAGGCACAGAGAAGGTGCTAGCAGGGAATTCTCTGCCTGCCTTTCCCCAGTGCTCTGCAAGCTCTCCAGGACAACATAAAATCTGGGGCTCTGTGCTTTCTTTCGTTCTGAACAAGTGTTACTGTTTTCTGCACAAAAGCGATTCTGCGAAGCAATGTGAACACTTCTGTTTCCCAGGAACAGAGAAGGTGCTAGCAGGTAATTCTCTGCCTGCTTTTCGCCAGTGCTCTGCAAGCTCTCCAGGACAACATAAAATCTGGGGCTCTGTGCTTTCTTTCGTTCTGAACAAGTGTTACTGTTTTCTGCACAAAAGCGATTCTGCGAAGCAATGTGAACACTTCTGTTTCCCAGGCACAGAGAAGGTGCTAGCAGGGAATTCTCTGCCTGCCTTTCCCCAGTGCTCTGCAAGCTCTCCAGGACAACATAAAATCTGGGGCTCTGTGCTTTCTTTCGTCTGAACAAGTGTTACTGTTTTCTGCACAAAAGCGATTCAGCGAAGCAATGTGAACAGGCACAGAGAAGGTGCTAGCAGGGAATTCTCTGCCTGCCTTTCCCCAGTGCTCTGCAAGCTCTCCAGGACAACATAAAATCTGGGGCTCTGTGCTTTCTTTCGTTCTGAACAAGTGTTACTGTTTTCTGCACAAAAGCGATTCTGCGAAGCAATGTGAACAGGCACAGAGAAGGTGCTAGCAGGGAATTCTCTGCCTGCCTTTCCCCAGTGCTCTGCAAGCTCTCCAGGACAACAACAAATCTGGGGCTCTGTGCTTTCTTTCGTTCTGAACAAGTGTTACTGTTTTCTGCACAAAAGCGATTCTGCGAAGCAATGGGAACACTTCTGTTTCCCAGGCACAGAGAAGGTGCTACCAGGGAATTCTCTGCCTGCTTTTCCCCAGTGCTCTGCAAGCTCTCCAGGACAACATAAAATCTGGGGCTCTGTGCTTTCTTTCGTTCTGAACAAGTGTTACTGTTTTCTGCACAAAAGCGATTCTGCCAAGCAATGTGAACACTTCTGCTTCCCAGGAACAGAGAACGTGCTAGCAGGGAATTCTCTGCCTGCCTTTCCCCAGTGCTCTGCAAGCTCTCCAGGACAACATAAAATCTGGGGCTCTGTGCTTTCTTTCGTTCTGAACAAGTGTTACTGTTTTCTGCACAAAAGCGATTCTGCGAAGCAATGTGAACACTTCTGTTTCCCAGGCACAGAGAAGGTGCTACCAGGGAATTCTCTGCCTGCTTTTCCCCAGTGCTCTGCAAGCTCTCCAGGACAACATAAAATCTGGGGCTCTGTGCTTTCTTTCGTTCTGAACAAGTGTTACTGTTTTCTGCACAAAAGCGATTCTGCGAAGCAATGTGAACACTTCTGCTTCCCAGGCACAGAGAAGGTGCTAGCAGGGAATTCCCTGCCTGCTTTTCCCCAGTGCTCTGCAAGCTCTCCAGGACAACATAAAATCTGGGGCTCTGTGCTTTCTTTCGTTCTGAACAAGTGTTATTGTTTTCTGCACAAAAGCGATTCTGCGAAGCAATGTGAACAGGCACAGAGAAGGTGCTAGCAGGGAATTCTCTGCCTGCCTTTCCCCAGTGCTCTGCAAGCTCTCCAGGACAACATAAAATCTGGGGCTCTGTGCTTTCTTTCGTTCTGAACAAGTGTTACTGTTTTCTGCACAAAAGCGATTCTGCCAAGCAATGTGAACACTTCTGTTTCCCAGGAACAGAGAAGGTGCTAGCAGGGAATTCTCTGCCTGCTTTTCCCCAGTGCTCTGCAAGCTCTCCAGGACAACATAAAATCTGGGGCTCTGTGCTTTCTTTCGTTCTGAACAAGTGTTACTGTTTTCTGCACAAAAGCGATTCTGCGAAGCAATGTGAACAGGCACAGAGAAGGTGCTAGCAGGGAATTCTCTGCCTGCTTTTCCCCAGTGCTCTGCAAGCTCTCCAGGACAACAGCAAATCTGGGGCTCTGTGCTTTCTTTCGTTCTGAACAAGTGTTACTGTTTTCTGCACAAAAGCGATTCTGCGAAGCAATGTGAACACTTCTGTTTCCCAGGCACAGAGAAGGTGCTAGCAGGGAATTCTCTGCCTGCTTTTCCCCAGTGCTCTGCAAGCTCTCCAGGACAACATAAAATCTGGGGCTCTGTGCTTTCTTTTGTTCTGAACAAGTGTTACTGTTTTCTGCACAAAAGCGATTCTGCGAAGCAATGTGAACAGGCACAGAGAAGGTGCTAGCAGGGAATTCTCTGCCTGCTTTTCCCCAGTGCTCTGCAAGCTCTCCAGGACAACATAAAATCTGGGGCTCTGTGCTTTCTTTCGTTCTGAACAAGTGTTACTGTTTTGGCACAAAAGCGATTCTGCCAAGCAATGTGAACACTTCTGCTTCCCAGGCACAGAGAAGGTGCTAGCAGGGAATTCTCTGCCTGCTTTTCCCCAGTGCTCTGCAAGCTCTCCAGGACAACATAAAATCTGGGGCTCTGTGCTTTCTTTCGTTCTGAACAAGTGTTACTGTTTTCTGCACAAAAGCGATTCTGCGAAGCAATGTGAACACTTCTGTTTCCCAGGAACAGAGAAGGTGCTAGCAGGTAATTCTCTGCCTGCCTTTCCCCAGTGCTCTGCAAGCTCTCCAGGACAACATAAAATCTGGGGCTCTGTGCTTTCTTTCGTTCTGAACAAGTGTTACTGTTTTCTGCACAAAAGCGATTCTGCGAAGCAATGGGAACACTTCTGTTTCCCAGACACAGAGAAGGTGCTAGCAGGGAATTCTCTGCCTGCTTTTCCCCAGTGCTCTGCAAGCTCTCCAGGACAACATAAAATCTGGGGCTCTGTGCTTTCTTTCGTTCTGAACAAGTGTTACTGTTTTCTGCACAAAAGCGATTCTGCCAAGCAATGTAAACACTTCTGCTTCCCAGGCACAGAGAAGGTGCTAGCAGGGAATTCTCTGCCTGCCTTTCCCCAGTGCTCTGCAAGCTCTCCAGGACAACATAAAATCTGGGGCTCTGTGCTTTCTTTCATCTGAACAAGTGTTACTGTTTTCTGCACAAAAGCGATTCTGCGAAGCAATGTGAACAGGCACAGAGAAGGTGCTAGCAGGGAATTCTCTGCCTGCCTTTCCCCAGTGCTCTGCAAGCTCTCCAGGACAACATAAAATCTGGGGCTCTGTGCTTTCTTTCGTTCTGAACAAGTGTTACTGTTTTCTGCACAAAAGCGATTCTGCGAAGCAATGTGAACACTTCTGTTTCCCAGGAACAGAGAAGGTGCTAGCAGGGAATTCTCTGCCTGCTTTTCCCCAGTGCTCTGCAAGCTCTCCAGGACAACATAAAATCTGGGGCTCTGTGCTTTCTTTCGTTCTGAACAAGTGTTACTCTTTTCTGCACAAAAGCGATTCTGCGAAGCAATGGGAACACTTCTGTTTCCCAGGCACAGAGAAGGTGCTAGCAGGGAATTCTCTGCCTGCCTTTCCCCAGTGCTCTGCAAGCTCTCCAGGACAACATAAAATCTGGGGCTCTGTGCTTTCTTTCGTCTGAACAAGTGTTACTGTTTTCTGCACAAAAGCGATTCAGCGAAGCAATGTGAACAGGCACAGAGAAGGTGCTAGCAGGGAATTCTCTGCCTGCCTTTCCCCAGTGCTCTGCAAGCTCTCCAGGACAACATAAAATCTGGGGCTCTGTGCTTTCTTTCGTTCTGAACAAGTGTTACTGTTTTCTGCACAAAAGCGATTCTGCGAAGCAATGTGAACAGGCACAGAGAAGGTGCTAGCAGGGAATTCTCTGCCTGCCTTTCCCCAGTGCTCTGCAAGCTCTCCAGGACAACATAAAATCTGGGGCTCTGTGCTTTCTTTCGTTCTGAACAAGTGTTACTGTTTTCTGCACAAAAGCGATTCTGCGAAGCAATGGGAACACTTCTGTTTCCCAGGCACAGAGAAGGTGCTAGCAGGGAATTCTCTGCCTGCCTTTCCCCAGTGCTCTGCAAGCTCTCCAGGACAACATAGAATCTGGGGCTCTGTGCTTTCTTTCGTTCTGAACAAGTGTTACTGTTTTCTGCACAAAAGTGATTCTGCGAAGCAATGTGAACATTTCTGCTTCCCAGGCACAGAGAAGGTGCTAGCAGGGAATTCTCTGCCTGCCTTTCCCCAGTGCTCTGCAAGCTCTCCAGGACAACATAGAATCTGGGGCTCTGTGCTTTCTTTCGTTCTGAACAAGTGTTACTCTTTTCTGCACAAAAGCGATTCTGCGAAGCAATGGGAACACTTCTGTTTCCCAGGCACAGAGAAGGTGCTACCAGGGAATTCTCTGCCTGCCTTTCCCCAGTGCTCTGCAAGCTCTCCAGGACAACATAAAATCTGGGGCTCTGTGCTTTCTTTCGTTCTGAACAAGTGTTACTCTTTTCTGCACAAAAGCGATTCTGCGAAGCAATGTGAACACTTCTGCTTCCCAGGCACAGAGAAGGTACTAGCAGGGAATTCTCTGCCTGCTTTTCCCCAGTGCTCTGCAAGCTCTCCAGGACAACATAAAATCTGGGGCTCTGTGCTTTCTTTCGTTCTGAACAAGTGTTATTGTTTTCTGCACAAAAGCGATTCTGCGAAGCAATGTGAACAGGCACAGAGAAGGTGCTAGCAGGGAATTCTCTGCCTGCCTTTCCCCAGTGCTCTGCAAGCTCTCCAGGACAACATAAAATCTGGGGCTCTGTGCTTTCTTTCGTTCTGAACAAGTGTTACTGTTTTCTGCACAAAAGCGATTCTGCGAAGCAATGTGAACACTTCTGTTTCCCAGGAACAGAGAAGGTGCTAGCAGGGAATTCTCTGCCTGCTTTTCCCCAGTGCTCTGCAAGCTCTCCAGGACAACATAAAATCTGGGGCTCTGTGCTTTCTTTCGTTCTGAACAAGTGTTACTGTTTTCTGCACAAAAGCGATTCTGCGAAGCAATGTGAACAGGCACAGAGAAGGTGCTAGCAGGGAATTCTCTGCCTGCTTTTCCCCAGTGCTCTGCAAGCTCTCCAGGACAACAGCAAATCTGGGGCTCTGTGCTTTCTTTCGTTCTGAACAAGTGTTACTGTTTTCTGCACAAAAGCGATTCTGCGAAGCAATGTGAACACTTCTGTTTCCCAGGCACAGAGAAGGTGCTAGCAGGGAATTCTCTGCCTGCTTTTCCCCAGTGCTCTGCAAGCTCTCCAGGACAACATAAAATCTGGGGCTCTGTGCTTTCTTTTGTTCTGAACAAGTGTTACTGTTTTCTGCACAAAAGCGATTCTGCGAAGCAATGTGAACAGGCACAGAGAAGGTGCTAGCAGGGAATTCTCTGCCTGCTTTTCCCCAGTGCTCTGCAAGCTCTCCAGGACAACATAAAATCTGGGGCTCTGTGCTTTCTTTCGTTCTGAACAAGTGTTACTGTTTTGGCACAAAAGCGATTCTGCGAAGCAATGTGAACACTTCTGCTTCCCAGGCACAGAGAAGGTGCTAGCAGGGAATTCTCTGCCTGCTTTTCCCCAGTGCTCTGCAAGCTCTCCAGGACAACATAAAATCTGGGGCTCTGTGCTTTCTTTCGTTCTGAACAAGTGTTACTGTTTTCTGCACAAAAGCGATTCTGCGAAGCAATGTGAACACTTCTGTTTCCCAGGAACAGAGAAGGTGCTAGCAGGTAATTCTCTGCCTGCCTTTCCCCAGTGCTCTGCAAGCTCTCCAGGACAACATAAAATCTGGGGCTCTGTGCTTTCTTTCGTTCTGAACAAGTGTTACTGTTTTCTGCACAAAAGCGATTCTGCGAAGCAATGTGAACAGGCACAGAGAAGGTGCTAGCAGGGAATTCTCTGCCTGCCTTTCCCCAGTGCTCTGCAAGCTCTCCAGGACAACAGCAAATCTGGGGCTCTGTGCTTTCTTTCGTTCTGAACAAGTGTTACTGTTTTCTGCACAAAAGCGATTCTGCGAAGCAATGTGAACAGGCACAGAGAAGGTGCTAGCAGGGAATTCTCTGCCTGCCTTTCCCCAGTGCTCTGCAAGCTCTCCAGGACAACATAAAATCTGGGGCTCTGTGCTTTCTTTTGTTCTGAACAAGTGTTACTGTTTTCTGCACAAAAGCGATTCTGCGAAGCAATGTGAACAGGCACAGAGAAGGTGCTAGCAGGGAATTCTCTGCCTGCCTTTCCCCAGTGCTCTGCAAGCTCTCCAGGACAACAGCAAATCTGGGGCTCTGTGCTTTCTTTCGTTCTGAACAAGTGTTACTGTTTTCTGCACAAAAGCGATTCTGCGAAGCAATGTGAACAGGCACAGAGAAGGTGCTAGCAGGGAATTCTCTGCCTGCCTTTCCCCAGTGCTCTGCAAGCTCTCCAGGACAACATAAAATCTGGGGCTCTGTGCTTTCTTTCGTCTGAACAAGTGTTACTGTTTTCTGCACAAAAGCGATTCTGCGAAGCAATGTGAACAGGCACAGAGAAGGTGCTAGCAGGGAATTCTCTGCCTGCCTTTCCCCAGTGCTCTGCAAGCTCTCCAGGACAACATAAAATCTGGGGTTCTGTGCTTTCTTTCGTTCTGAACAAGTGTTACTGTTTTCTGCACAAAAGCGATTCTGCGAAGCAATGGGAACACTTCTGTTTCAGGGCACAGAGAAGGTGCTAGCAGGGAATTCTCTGCCTGCTTTTCCCCAGTGCTCTGCAAGCTCTCCAGGACAACATAAAATCTGGGGCTCTGTGCTTTCTTTCGTTCTGAACAAGTGTTACTGTTTTCTGCACAAAAGCGATTCTGCGAAGCAATGTGAACAGGCACAGAGAAGGTGCTAGCAGGGAATTCTCTGCCTGCCTTTCCCCAGTGCTCTGCAAGCTCTCCAGGACAACATAAAATCTGGGGTTCTGTGCTTTCTTTCGTTCTGAACAAGTGTTACTGTTTTCTGCACAAAAGCGATTCTGCGAAGCAATGGGAACACTTCTGTTTCCCGGGCACAGAGAAGGTGCTAGCAGGGAATTCTCTGCCTGCTTTTCCCCAGTGCTCTGCAAGCTCTCCAGGACAACATAAAATCTGGGGCTCTGTGCTTTCTTTTGTTCTGAACAAGTGTTACTGTTTTCTGCACAAAAGCGATTCTGCGAAGCAATGTGAACAGGCACAGAGAAGGTGCTAGCAGGGAATTCTCTGCCTGCCTTTCCCCAGTGCTCTGCAAGCTCTCCAGGACAACAGCAAATCTGGGGCTCTGTGCTTTCTTTCGTTCTGAACAAGTGTTACTGTTTTCTGCACAAAAGTGATTCTGCGAAGCAATGTGAACACTTCTGCTTCCCAGGCACAGAGAAGGTGCTAGCAGGGAATTCTCTGCCTGCCTTTCCCCAGTGCTCTGCAAGCTCTCCAGGACAACATAAAATCTGGGGCTCTGTGCTTTCTTTCGTCTGAACAAGTGTTACTGTTTTCTGCACAAAAGCGATTCTGCGAAGGAATGTGAACAGGCACAGAGAAGGTGCTAGAGGGAATTCTCTGCCTGCCTTTCCCCAGTGCTCTGCAAGCTCTCCAGGACAACATAAAATCTGGGGCTCTGTGCTTTCTTTCGTTCTGAACAAGTGTTACTGTTTTCTGCACAAAAGCGATTCTGCGAAGCAATGTGAACACTTCTGTTTCCCAGGCACAGAGAAGGTGCTAGCAGGGAATTCTCTGCCTGCTTTTCCCCAGTGCTCTGCAAGCTCTCCAGGACAACATAAAATCTGGGGCTCTGTGCTTTCTTTTGTTCTGAACAAGTGTTAGGGTTTTCTGCACAAAAGCGATTCTGCGAAGCAATGTGAACACTTCTGCTTCCCAGGCACAGAGAAGGTGCTAGCAGGGAATTCTCTGCCTGCCTTTCCCCAGTGCTCTGCAAGCTCTCCAGGACAACATAAAATCTGGGGCTCTGTGCTTTCTTTCGTCTGAACAAGTGTTACTGTTTTCTGCACAAAAGCGATTCTGCGAAGCAATGTGAACAGGCACAGAGAAGGTGCTAGCAGGGAATTCTCTGCCTGCCTTTCCCCAGTGCTCTGCAAGCTCTCCAGGACAACATAAAATCTGGGGTTCTGTGCTTTCTTTCGTTCTGAACAAGTGTTACTGTTTTCTGCACAAAAGCGATTCTGCGAAGCAATGGGAACACTTCTGTTTCCCGGGCACAGAGAAGGTGCTAGCAGGGAATTCTCTGCCTGCTTTTCCCCAGTGCTCTGCAAGCTCTCCAGGACAACATAAAATCTGGGGCTCTGTGCTTTCTTTCGTTCTGAACAAGTGTTACTGTTTTCTGCACAAAAGCGATTCTGCGAAGCAATGTGAACAGGCACAGAGAAGGTGCTAGCAGGGAATTCTCTGCCTGCCTTTCCCCAGTGCTCTGCAAGCTCTCCAGGACAACAGCAAATCTGGGGCTCTGTGCTTTCTTTCGTTCTGAACAAGTGTTACTGTTTTCTGCACAAAAGCGATTCTGCCAAGCAATGTGAACACTTCTGCTTCCCAGGAACAGAGAACGTGCTAGCAGGGAATTCTCTGCCTGCCTTTCCCCAGTGCTCTGCAAGCTCTCCAGGACAACATAAAATCTGGGGCTCTGTGCTTTCTTTCGTTCTGAACAAGTGTTACTGTTTTCTGCACAAAAGCGATTCTGCGAAGCAATGTGAACACTTCTGTTTCCCAGGCACAGAGAAGGTGCTACCAGGGAATTCTCTGCCTGCTTTTCCCCAGTGCTCTGCAAGCTCTCCAGGACAACATAAAATCTGGGGCTCTGTGCTTTCTTTCGTTCTGAACAAGTGTTACTGTTTTCTGCACAAAAGCGATTCTGCGAAGCAATGTGAACACTTCTGCTTCCCAGGCACAGAGAAGGTGCTAGCAGGGAATTCCCTGCCTGCTTTTCCCCAGTGCTCTGCAAGCTCTCCAGGACAACATAAAATCTGGGGCTCTGTGCTTTCTTTCGTTCTGAACAAGTGTTATTGTTTTCTGCACAAAAGCGATTCTGCGAAGCAATGTGAACAGGCACAGAGAAGGTGCTAGCAGGGAATTCTCTGCCTGCCTTTCCCCAGTGCTCTGCAAGCTCTCCAGGACAACATAAAATCTGGGGCTCTGTGCTTTCTTTCGTTCTGAACAAGTGTTACTGTTTTCTGCACAAAAGCGATTCTGCCAAGCAATGTGAACACTTCTGTTTCCCAGGAACAGAGAAGGTGCTAGCAGGGAATTCTCTGCCTGCTTTTCCCCAGTGCTCTGCAAGCTCTCCAGGACAACATAAAATCTGGGGCTCTGTGCTTTCTTTCGTTCTGAACAAGTGTTACTGTTTTCTGCACAAAAGCGATTCTGCGAAGCAATGTGAACAGGCACAGAGAAGGTGCTAGCAGGGAATTCTCTGCCTGCTTTTCCCCAGTGCTCTGCAAGCTCTCCAGGACAACAGCAAATCTGGGGCTCTGTGCTTTCTTTCGTTCTGAACAAGTGTTACTGTTTTCTGCACAAAAGCGATTCTGCGAAGCAATGTGAACACTTCTGTTTCCCAGGCACAGAGAAGGTGCTAGCAGGGAATTCTCTGCCTGCTTTTCCCCAGTGCTCTGCAAGCTCTCCAGGACAACATAAAATCTGGGGCTCTGTGCTTTCTTT
Source organism: Strix uralensis (assembly GCF_047716275.1). Classification (NCBI taxonomy): domain Eukaryota; kingdom Metazoa; phylum Chordata; class Aves; order Strigiformes; family Strigidae; genus Strix; species Strix uralensis. The sequence continues at coordinate 1,307,768 of NW_027436710.1, read as the reverse complement.
TGTTCTGAACAAGTGTTACTGTTTTCTGCACAAAAGCGATTCTGCGAAGCAATGTGAACAGGCACAGAGAAGGTGCTAGCAGGGAATTCTCTGCCTGCTTTTCCCCAGTGCTCTGCAAGCTCTCCAGGACAACATAAAATCTGGGGCTCTGTGCTTTCTTTCGTTCTGAACAAGTGTTACTGTTTTGGCACAAAAGCGATTCTGCCAAGCAATGTGAACACTTCTGCTTCCCAGGCACAGAGAAGGTGCTAGCAGGGAATTCTCTGCCTGCTTTTCCCCAGTGCTCTGCAAGCTCTCCAGGACAACATAAAATCTGGGGCTCTGTGCTTTCTTTCGTTCTGAACAAGTGTTACTGTTTTCTGCACAAAAGCGATTCTGCGAAGCAATGTGAACACTTCTGTTTCCCAGGAACAGAGAAGGTGCTAGCAGGTAATTCTCTGCCTGCCTTTCCCCAGTGCTCTGCAAGCTCTCCAGGACAACATAAAATCTGGGGCTCTGTGCTTTCTTTCGTTCTGAACAAGTGTTACTGTTTTCTGCACAAAAGCGATTCTGCGAAGCAATGGGAACACTTCTGTTTCCCAGACACAGAGAAGGTGCTAGCAGGGAATTCTCTGCCTGCTTTTCCCCAGTGCTCTGCAAGCTCTCCAGGACAACATAAAATCTGGGGCTCTGTGCTTTCTTTCGTTCTGAACAAGTGTTACTGTTTTCTGCACAAAAGCGATTCTGCCAAGCAATGTAAACACTTCTGCTTCCCAGGCACAGAGAAGGTGCTAGCAGGGAATTCTCTGCCTGCCTTTCCCCAGTGCTCTGCAAGCTCTCCAGGACAACATAAAATCTGGGGCTCTGTGCTTTCTTTCATCTGAACAAGTGTTACTGTTTTCTGCACAAAAGCGATTCTGCGAAGCAATGTGAACAGGCACAGAGAAGGTGCTAGCAGGGAATTCTCTGCCTGCCTTTCCCCAGTGCTCTGCAAGCTCTCCAGGACAACATAAAATCTGGGGCTCTGTGCTTTCTTTCGTTCTGAACAAGTGTTACTGTTTTCTGCACAAAAGCGATTCTGCGAAGCAATGTGAACACTTCTGTTTCCCAGGAACAGAGAAGGTGCTAGCAGGGAATTCTCTGCCTGCTTTTCCCCAGTGCTCTGCAAGCTCTCCAGGACAACATAAAATCTGGGGCTCTGTGCTTTCTTTCGTTCTGAACAAGTGTTACTCTTTTCTGCACAAAAGCGATTCTGCGAAGCAATGGGAACACTTCTGTTTCCCAGGCACAGAGAAGGTGCTAGCAGGGAATTCTCTGCCTGCCTTTCCCCAGTGCTCTGCAAGCTCTCCAGGACAACATAAAATCTGGGGCTCTGTGCTTTCTTTCGTCTGAACAAGTGTTACTGTTTTCTGCACAAAAGCGATTCAGCGAAGCAATGTGAACAGGCACAGAGAAGGTGCTAGCAGGGAATTCTCTGCCTGCCTTTCCCCAGTGCTCTGCAAGCTCTCCAGGACAACATAAAATCTGGGGCTCTGTGCTTTCTTTCGTTCTGAACAAGTGTTACTGTTTTCTGCACAAAAGCGATTCTGCGAAGCAATGTGAACAGGCACAGAGAAGGTGCTAGCAGGGAATTCTCTGCCTGCCTTTCCCCAGTGCTCTGCAAGCTCTCCAGGACAACATAAAATCTGGGGCTCTGTGCTTTCTTTCGTTCTGAACAAGTGTTACTGTTTTCTGCACAAAAGCGATTCTGCGAAGCAATGGGAACACTTCTGTTTCCCAGGCACAGAGAAGGTGCTAGCAGGGAATTCTCTGCCTGCCTTTCCCCAGTGCTCTGCAAGCTCTCCAGGACAACATAGAATCTGGGGCTCTGTGCTTTCTTTCGTTCTGAACAAGTGTTACTGTTTTCTGCACAAAAGTGATTCTGCGAAGCAATGTGAACATTTCTGCTTCCCAGGCACAGAGAAGGTGCTAGCAGGGAATTCTCTGCCTGCCTTTCCCCAGTGCTCTGCAAGCTCTCCAGGACAACATAGAATCTGGGGCTCTGTGCTTTCTTTCGTTCTGAACAAGTGTTACTCTTTTCTGCACAAAAGCGATTCTGCGAAGCAATGGGAACACTTCTGTTTCCCAGGCACAGAGAAGGTGCTACCAGGGAATTCTCTGCCTGCCTTTCCCCAGTGCTCTGCAAGCTCTCCAGGACAACATAAAATCTGGGGCTCTGTGCTTTCTTTCGTTCTGAACAAGTGTTACTCTTTTCTGCACAAAAGCGATTCTGCGAAGCAATGTGAACACTTCTGCTTCCCAGGCACAGAGAAGGTACTAGCAGGGAATTCTCTGCCTGCTTTTCCCCAGTGCTCTGCAAGCTCTCCAGGACAACATAAAATCTGGGGCTCTGTGCTTTCTTTCGTTCTGAACAAGTGTTATTGTTTTCTGCACAAAAGCGATTCTGCGAAGCAATGTGAACAGGCACAGAGAAGGTGCTAGCAGGGAATTCTCTGCCTGCCTTTCCCCAGTGCTCTGCAAGCTCTCCAGGACAACATAAAATCTGGGGCTCTGTGCTTTCTTTCGTTCTGAACAAGTGTTACTGTTTTCTGCACAAAAGCGATTCTGCGAAGCAATGTGAACACTTCTGTTTCCCAGGAACAGAGAAGGTGCTAGCAGGGAATTCTCTGCCTGCTTTTCCCCAGTGCTCTGCAAGCTCTCCAGGACAACATAAAATCTGGGGCTCTGTGCTTTCTTTCGTTCTGAACAAGTGTTACTGTTTTCTGCACAAAAGCGATTCTGCGAAGCAATGTGAACAGGCACAGAGAAGGTGCTAGCAGGGAATTCTCTGCCTGCTTTTCCCCAGTGCTCTGCAAGCTCTCCAGGACAACAGCAAATCTGGGGCTCTGTGCTTTCTTTCGTTCTGAACAAGTGTTACTGTTTTCTGCACAAAAGCGATTCTGCGAAGCAATGTGAACACTTCTGTTTCCCAGGCACAGAGAAGGTGCTAGCAGGGAATTCTCTGCCTGCTTTTCCCCAGTGCTCTGCAAGCTCTCCAGGACAACATAAAATCTGGGGCTCTGTGCTTTCTTTTGTTCTGAACAAGTGTTACTGTTTTCTGCACAAAAGCGATTCTGCGAAGCAATGTGAACAGGCACAGAGAAGGTGCTAGCAGGGAATTCTCTGCCTGCTTTTCCCCAGTGCTCTGCAAGCTCTCCAGGACAACATAAAATCTGGGGCTCTGTGCTTTCTTTCGTTCTGAACAAGTGTTACTGTTTTGGCACAAAAGCGATTCTGCGAAGCAATGTGAACACTTCTGCTTCCCAGGCACAGAGAAGGTGCTAGCAGGGAATTCTCTGCCTGCTTTTCCCCAGTGCTCTGCAAGCTCTCCAGGACAACATAAAATCTGGGGCTCTGTGCTTTCTTTCGTTCTGAACAAGTGTTACTGTTTTCTGCACAAAAGCGATTCTGCGAAGCAATGTGAACACTTCTGTTTCCCAGGAACAGAGAAGGTGCTAGCAGGTAATTCTCTGCCTGCCTTTCCCCAGTGCTCTGCAAGCTCTCCAGGACAACATAAAATCTGGGGCTCTGTGCTTTCTTTCGTTCTGAACAAGTGTTACTGTTTTCTGCACAAAAGCGATTCTGCGAAGCAATGTGAACAGGCACAGAGAAGGTGCTAGCAGGGAATTCTCTGCCTGCCTTTCCCCAGTGCTCTGCAAGCTCTCCAGGACAACAGCAAATCTGGGGCTCTGTGCTTTCTTTCGTTCTGAACAAGTGTTACTGTTTTCTGCACAAAAGCGATTCTGCGAAGCAATGTGAACAGGCACAGAGAAGGTGCTAGCAGGGAATTCTCTGCCTGCCTTTCCCCAGTGCTCTGCAAGCTCTCCAGGACAACATAAAATCTGGGGCTCTGTGCTTTCTTTTGTTCTGAACAAGTGTTACTGTTTTCTGCACAAAAGCGATTCTGCGAAGCAATGTGAACAGGCACAGAGAAGGTGCTAGCAGGGAATTCTCTGCCTGCCTTTCCCCAGTGCTCTGCAAGCTCTCCAGGACAACAGCAAATCTGGGGCTCTGTGCTTTCTTTCGTTCTGAACAAGTGTTACTGTTTTCTGCACAAAAGCGATTCTGCGAAGCAATGTGAACAGGCACAGAGAAGGTGCTAGCAGGGAATTCTCTGCCTGCCTTTCCCCAGTGCTCTGCAAGCTCTCCAGGACAACATAAAATCTGGGGCTCTGTGCTTTCTTTCGTCTGAACAAGTGTTACTGTTTTCTGCACAAAAGCGATTCTGCGAAGCAATGTGAACAGGCACAGAGAAGGTGCTAGCAGGGAATTCTCTGCCTGCCTTTCCCCAGTGCTCTGCAAGCTCTCCAGGACAACATAAAATCTGGGGTTCTGTGCTTTCTTTCGTTCTGAACAAGTGTTACTGTTTTCTGCACAAAAGCGATTCTGCGAAGCAATGGGAACACTTCTGTTTCAGGGCACAGAGAAGGTGCTAGCAGGGAATTCTCTGCCTGCTTTTCCCCAGTGCTCTGCAAGCTCTCCAGGACAACATAAAATCTGGGGCTCTGTGCTTTCTTTCGTTCTGAACAAGTGTTACTGTTTTCTGCACAAAAGCGATTCTGCGAAGCAATGTGAACAGGCACAGAGAAGGTGCTAGCAGGGAATTCTCTGCCTGCCTTTCCCCAGTGCTCTGCAAGCTCTCCAGGACAACATAAAATCTGGGGTTCTGTGCTTTCTTTCGTTCTGAACAAGTGTTACTGTTTTCTGCACAAAAGCGATTCTGCGAAGCAATGGGAACACTTCTGTTTCCCGGGCACAGAGAAGGTGCTAGCAGGGAATTCTCTGCCTGCTTTTCCCCAGTGCTCTGCAAGCTCTCCAGGACAACATAAAATCTGGGGCTCTGTGCTTTCTTTTGTTCTGAACAAGTGTTACTGTTTTCTGCACAAAAGCGATTCTGCGAAGCAATGTGAACAGGCACAGAGAAGGTGCTAGCAGGGAATTCTCTGCCTGCCTTTCCCCAGTGCTCTGCAAGCTCTCCAGGACAACAGCAAATCTGGGGCTCTGTGCTTTCTTTCGTTCTGAACAAGTGTTACTGTTTTCTGCACAAAAGTGATTCTGCGAAGCAATGTGAACACTTCTGCTTCCCAGGCACAGAGAAGGTGCTAGCAGGGAATTCTCTGCCTGCCTTTCCCCAGTGCTCTGCAAGCTCTCCAGGACAACATAAAATCTGGGGCTCTGTGCTTTCTTTCGTCTGAACAAGTGTTACTGTTTTCTGCACAAAAGCGATTCTGCGAAGGAATGTGAACAGGCACAGAGAAGGTGCTAGAGGGAATTCTCTGCCTGCCTTTCCCCAGTGCTCTGCAAGCTCTCCAGGACAACATAAAATCTGGGGCTCTGTGCTTTCTTTCGTTCTGAACAAGTGTTACTGTTTTCTGCACAAAAGCGATTCTGCGAAGCAATGTGAACACTTCTGTTTCCCAGGCACAGAGAAGGTGCTAGCAGGGAATTCTCTGCCTGCTTTTCCCCAGTGCTCTGCAAGCTCTCCAGGACAACATAAAATCTGGGGCTCTGTGCTTTCTTTTGTTCTGAACAAGTGTTAGGGTTTTCTGCACAAAAGCGATTCTGCGAAGCAATGTGAACACTTCTGCTTCCCAGGCACAGAGAAGGTGCTAGCAGGGAATTCTCTGCCTGCCTTTCCCCAGTGCTCTGCAAGCTCTCCAGGACAACATAAAATCTGGGGCTCTGTGCTTTCTTTCGTCTGAACAAGTGTTACTGTTTTCTGCACAAAAGCGATTCTGCGAAGCAATGTGAACAGGCACAGAGAAGGTGCTAGCAGGGAATTCTCTGCCTGCCTTTCCCCAGTGCTCTGCAAGCTCTCCAGGACAACATAAAATCTGGGGTTCTGTGCTTTCTTTCGTTCTGAACAAGTGTTACTGTTTTCTGCACAAAAGCGATTCTGCGAAGCAATGGGAACACTTCTGTTTCCCGGGCACAGAGAAGGTGCTAGCAGGGAATTCTCTGCCTGCTTTTCCCCAGTGCTCTGCAAGCTCTCCAGGACAACATAAAATCTGGGGCTCTGTGCTTTCTTTCGTTCTGAACAAGTGTTACTGTTTTCTGCACAAAAGCGATTCTGCGAAGCAATGTGAACAGGCACAGAGAAGGTGCTAGCAGGGAATTCTCTGCCTGCCTTTCCCCAGTGCTCTGCAAGCTCTCCAGGACAACAGCAAATCTGGGGCTCTGTGCTTTCTTTCGTTCTGAACAAGTGTTACTGTTTTCTGCACAAAAGCGATTCTGCGAAGCAATGTGAACACTTCTGTTTCCCAGGCACAGAGAAGGTGCTAGCAGGGAATTCTCTGCCTGCTTTTCCCCAGTGCTCTGCAAGCTCTCCAGGACAACATAAAATCTGGGGCTCTGTGCTTTCTTTCGTTCTGAACAAGTGTTACTGTTTTCTGCACAAAAGCGATTCTGCGAAGCAATGTGAACAGGCACAGAGAAGGTGGTAGCAGGGAATTCTCTGCCTGCCTTTCCCCAGTGCTCTGCAAGCTCTCCAGGACAACAGCAAATCTGGGGCTCTGTGCTTTCTTTCGTTCTGAACAAGTGTTACTGTTTTCTGCACAAAAGCGATTCTGCGAAGCAATGTGAACACTTCTGTTTCCCAGGAACAGAGAAGGTGCTAGCAGGTAATTCTCTGCCTGCTTTTCCCCAGTGCTCTGCAAGCTCTCCAGGACAACATAAAATCTGGGGCTCTGTGCTTTCTTTCGTTCTGAACAAGTGTTACTGTTTTCTGCACAAAAGCGATTCTGCGAAGCAATGTGAACAGGCACAGAGAAGGTGCTAGCAGGGAATTCTCTGCCTGCCTTTCCCCAGTGCTCCGCAAGCTCTCCAGGACAACAGCAAATCTGGGGCTCTGTGCTTTCTTTCGTTCTGAACAAGTGTTACTGTTTTCTGCACAAAAGCGATTCTGCGAAGCAATGTGAACACTTCTGTTTCCCAGGCACAGAGAAGGTGCTAGCAGGGAATTCTCTGCCTGCCTTTCCCCAGTGCTCTGCAAGCTCTCCAGGACAACATAAAATCTGGGGCTCTGTGCTTTCTTTTGTTCTGAACAAGTGTTACTGTTTTCTGCACAAAAGCGATTCTGCGAAGCAATGTGAACAGGCACAGAGAAGGTGCTAGCAGGGAATTCTCTGCCTGCCTTTCCCCAGTGCTCTGCAAGCTCTCCAGGACAACATAAAATCTGGGGCTCTGTGCTTTCTTTCGTTCTGAACAAGTGTTACTGTTTTCTGCACAAAAGCGATTCTGCGAAGCAATGTGAACACTTCTGCTTCCCAGGAACAGAGAAGGTGCTAGCAGGGAATTCTCTGCCTGCCTTTCCCCAGTGCTCTGCAAGCTCTCCAGGACAACATAAAATCTGGGGCTCTGTGCTTTCTTTCGTCTGAACAAGTGTTACTGTTTTCTGCACAAAAGCGATTCTGCGAAGCAATGTGAACAGGCACAGAGAAGGTGCTAGCAGGGAATTCTCTGCCTGCCTTTCCCCAGTGCTCTGCAAGCTCTCCAGGACAACATAAAATCTGGGGCTCTGTGCTTTCTTTCGTTCTGAACAAGTGTTACTGTTTTCTGCACAAAAGCGATTCTGCGAAGCAATGTGAACAGGCACAGAGAAGGTGCTAGCAGGGAATTCTCTGCCTGCCTTTCCCCAGTGCTCTGCAAGCTCTCCAGGACAACAGCAAATCTGGGGCTCTGTGCTTTCTTTCGTTCTGAACAAGTGTTACTGTTTTCTGCACAAAAGCGATTCTGCGAAGCAATGTGAACACTTCTGTTTCCCAGGAACAGAGAAGGTGCTAGCAGGGAATTCTCTGCCTGCTTTTCCCCAGTGCTCTGCAAGCTCTCCAGGACAACATAGAATCTGGGGCTCTGTGCTTTCTTTCGTTCTGAACAAGTGTTACTGTTTTCTGCACAAAAGTGATTCTGCGAAGCAATGTGAACATTTCTGCTTCCCAGGCACAGAGAAGGTGCTAGCAGGGAATTCTCTGCCTGCCTTTCCCCAGTGCTCTGCAAGCTCTCCAGGACAACATAAAATCTGGGGCTCTGTGCTTTCTTTCGTCTGAACAAGTGTTACTGTTTTCTGCACAAAAGCGATTCTGCGAAGCAATGTGAACAGGCACAGAGAAGGTGCTAGCAGGGAATTCTCTGCCTGCCTTTCCCCAGTGCTCTGCAAGCTCTCCAGGACAACATAAAATCTGGGGCTCTGTGCTTTCTTTCGTCTGAACAAGTGTTACTGTTTTCTGCACAAAAGCGATTCTGCGAAGCAATGTGAACAGGCACAGAGAAGGTGCTAGCAGGGAATTCTCTGCCTGCCTTTCCCCAGTGCTCTGCAAGCTCTCCAGGACAACATAAAATCTGGGGCTCTGTGCTTTCTTTCGTTCTGAACAAGTGTTACTGTTTTCTGCACAAAAGCGATTCTGCGAAGCAATGGGAACACTTCTGTTTCCCAGGCACAGAGAAGGTGGTAGCAGGGAATTCTCTGCCTGCTTTTCCCCAGTGCTCTGCAAGCTCTCCAGGACAACATAGAATCTGGGGCTCTGTGCTTTCTTTCGTTCTGAACAAGTGTTACTGTTTTCTGCACAAAAGCGATTCTGCGAAGCAATGTGAACACTTCTGCTTCCCAGGCACAGAGAAGGTGCTAGCAGGGAATTCTCTGCCTGCCTTTCCCCAGTGCTCTGCAAGCTCTCCAGGACAACATAAAATCTGGGGCTCTGTGCTTTCTTTCGTCTGAACAAGTGTTACTGTTTTCTGCACAAAAGCGATTCTGCGAAGCAATGTGAACAGGCACAGAGAAGGTGCTAGCATGGAATTCTCTGCCTGCCTTTCCCCAGTGCTCTGCAAGCTCTCCAGGACAACATAAAATCTGGGGCTCTGTGCTTTCTTTCGTCTGAACAAGTGTTACTGTTTTCTGCACAAAAGCGATTCTGCGAAGCAATGTGAACACTTCTGCTTCCCAGGCACAGAGAAGGTGCTAGCAGGGAATTCTCTGCCTGCCTTTCCCCAGTGCTCTGCAAGCTCTCCAGGACAACATAAAATCTGGGGCTCTGTGCTTTCTTTCTGCTGAACAAGTGTTACTGTTTTCTGCACAAAAGCGATTCTGCGAAGCAATGTGAACACTTCTGTTTCCCAGGAACAGAGAAGGTGCTAGCAGGGAATTCTCTGCCTGCTTTTCCCCAGTGCTCTGCAAGCTCTCCAGGACAACATAAAATCTGGGGCTCTGTGCTTTCTTTCGTTCTGAACAAGTGTTACTGCTTTCTGCACAAAAGCGATTCAGCGAAGCAATGTGAACAGGCACAGAGAAGGTGCTAGCAGGGAATTCTCTGCCTGCCTTTCCCCAGTGCTCTTCAAGCTCTCCAGGACAACATAAAATCTGGGGCTCTGTGCTTTCTTTCGTTCTGAACAAGTGTTACTGTTTTCTGCACAAAAGCGATTCTGCGAAGCAATGTGAACACTTCTGTTTCCCAGGCACAGAGAAGGTGCTAGCAGGGAATTCTCTGCCTGCTTTTCCCCAGTGCTCTGCAAGCTCTCCAGGACAACATAGAATCTGGGGCTCTGTGCTTTCTTTCGTTCTGAACAAGTGTTACTGTTTTCTGCACAAAAGTGATTCTGCGAAGCAATGTGAACAGGCACAGAGAAGGTGCTAGCAGGGAATTCTCTGCCTGCCTTTCCCCAGTGCTCTTCAAGCTCTCCAGGACAACATAAAATCTGGGGCTCTGTGCTTTCTTTCGTTCTGAACAAGTGTTACTGTTTTCTGCACAAAAGCGATTCTGCGAAGCAATGTGAACACTTCTGTTTCCCAGGCACAGAGAAGGTGCTAGCAGGGAATTCTCTGCCTGCTTTTCCCCAGTGCTCTGCAAGCTCTCCAGGACAACATAGAATCTGGGGCTCTGTGCTTTCTTTCGTTCTGAACAAGTGTTACTGTTTTCTGCACAAAAGTGATTCTGCGAAGCAATGTGAACACTTCTGCTTCCCAGGCACAGAGAAGGTGCTAGCAGGGAATTCTCTGCCTGCCTTTCCCCAGTGCTCTGCAAGCTCTCCAGGACAACATAAAATCTGGGGCTCTGTGCTTTCTTTCGTCTGAACAAGTGTTACTGTTTTCTGCACAAAAGCGATTCTGCGAAGCAATGTGAACAGGCACAGAGAAGGTGCTAGCATGGAATTCTCTGCCTGCCTTTCCCCAGTGCTCTGCAAGCTCTCCAGGACAACATAAAATCTGGGGCTCTGTGCTTTCTTTCGTCTGAACAAGTGTTACTGTTTTCTGCACAAAAGCGATTCTGCGAAGCAATGTGAACACTTCTGCTTCCCAGGCACAGAGAAGGTGCTAGCAGGGAATTCTCTGCCTGCCTTTCCCCAGTGCTCTGCAAGCTCTCCAGGACAACATAAAATCTGGGGCTCTGTGCTTTCTTTCTGCTGAACAAGTGTTACTGTTTTCTGCACAAAAGCGATTCTGCGAAGCAATGTGAACACTTCTGTTTCCCAGGAACAGAGAAGGTGCTAGCAGGGAATTCTCTGCCTGCTTTTCCCCAGTGCTCTGCAAGCTCTCCAGGACAACATAAAATCTGGGGCTCTGTGCTTTCTTTCGTTCTGAACAAGTGTTACTGCTTTCTGCACAAAAGCGATTCAGCGAAGCAATGTGAACAGGCACAGAGAAGGTGCTAGCAGGGAATTCTCTGCCTGCCTTTCCCCAGTGCTCTTCAAGCTCTCCAGGACAACATAAAATCTGGGGCTCTGTGCTTTCTTTTGTTCTGAACAAGTGTTACTGTTTTCTGCACAAAAGCGATTCTGCGAAGCAATGTGAACACTTCTGTTTCCCAGGCACAGAGAAGGTGCTAGCAGGGAATTCTCTGCCTGCTTTTCCCCAGTGCTCTGCAAGCTCTCCAGGACAACATAGAATCTGGGGCTCTGTGCTTTCTTTCGTTCTGAACAAGTGTTACTGTTTTCTGCACAAAAGTGATTCTGCGAAGCAATGTGAACACTTCTGCTTCCCAGGCACAGAGAAGGTGCTAGCAGGGAATTCTCTGCCTGCCTTTCCCCAGTGCTCTGCAAGCTCTCCAGGACAACATAAAATCTGGGGCTCTGTGCTTTCTTTCGTTTGAACAAGTGTTACTGTTTTCTGCACAAAAGCGATTCTGCGAAGGAATGTGAACAGGCACAGAGAAGGTGCTAGAGGGAATTCTCTGCCTGCCTTTCCCCAGTGCTCTGCAAGCTCTCCAGTACAACATAAAATCTGGGGCTCTGTGCTTTCTTTCGTTCTGAACAAGTGTTACTGTTTTCTGCACAAAAGCGATTCTGCGAAGCAATGTGAACACTTCTGTTTCCCAGGCACAGAGAAGGTGCTAGCAGGGAATTCTCTGCCTGCTTTTCCCCAGTGCTCTGCAAGCTCTCCAGGACAACATAAAATCTGGGGCTCTGTGCTTTCTTTCGTTCTGAACAAGTGTTACTGCTTTCTGCACAAAAGCGATTCTGCGAAGCAATGTGAACACTTCTGCTTCCCAGGCACAGAGAAGGTGCTAGCAGGGAATTCTCTGCCTGCCTTTCCCCAGTGCTCTGCAAGCTCTCCAGGACAACATAAAATCTGGGGCTCTGTGCTTTCTTTCTGCTGAACAAGTGTTACTGTTTTCTGCACAAAAGCGATTCTGCGAAGCAATGTGAACAGGCACAGAGAAGGTGCTAGCAGGGAATTCTCTGCCTGCCTTTCCCCAGTGCTCTGCAAGCTCTCCAGGACAACATAAAATCTGGGGTTCTGTGCTTTCTTTCGTTCTGAACAAGTGTTACTGTTTTCTGCACAAAAGCGATTCTGCGAAGCAATGGGAACACTTCTGTTTCCCAGGCACAGAGAAGGTGCTAGCAGGGAATTCTCTGCCTGCTTTTCCCCAGTGCTCTGCAAGCTCTCCAGGACAACATAAAATCTGGTGCTCTGTGCTTTCTTTCGTTCTGAACAAGTGTTACTGTTTTCTGCACAAAAGCGATTCTGCGAAGCAATGTGAACAGGCACAGAGAAGGTGCTAGCAGGGAATTCTCTGCCTGCCTTTCCCCAGTGCTCTGCAAGCTCTCCAGGACAACAGCAAATCTGGGGCTCTGTGCTTTCTTTCGTTCTGAACAAGTGTTACTGTTTTCTGCACAAAAGCGATTCTGCGAAGCAATGGGAACACTTCTGTTTCCCAGGCACAGAGAAGGTGCTAGCAGGGAATTCTCTGCCTGCTTTTCCCCAGTGCTCTGCAAGCTCTCCAGGACAACATAGAATCTGGGGCTCTGTGCTTTCTTTCGTTCTGAACAAGTGTTACTGTTTTCTGCACAAAAGTGATTCTGCGAAGCAATGTGAACATTTCTGCTTCCCAGGCACAGAGAAGGTGCTAGCAGGGAATTCTCTGCCTGCCTTTCCCCAGTGCTCTGCAAGCTCTCCAGGACAACATAAAATCTGGGGCTCTGTGCTTTCTTTCGTCTGAACAAGTGTTACTGTTTTCTGCACAAAAGCGATTCTGCGAAGCAATGTGAACAGGCACAGAGAAGGTGCTAGCAGGGAATTCTCTGCCTGCCTTTCCCCAGTGCTCTGCAAGCTCTCCAGGACAACATAAAATCTGGGGCTCTGTGCTTTCTTTCGTTCTGAACAAGTGTTACTGTTTTCTGCACAAAAGCGATTCTGCGAAGCAATGTGAACACTTCTGCTTCCCAGGCACAGAGAAGGTGCTAGCAGGGAATTCTCTGCCTGCTTTTCCCCAGTGCTCTGCAAGCTCTCCAGGACAACAGCAAATCTGGGGCTCTGTGCTGTCTTTCGTCTGAACAAGTGTTACTGTTTTCTGCACAAAAGCGATTCTGCGAAGCAATGTGAACAGGCACAGAGAAGGTGCTAGCAGGGAATTCTCTGCCTGCTTTTCCCCAGTGCTCTGCAAGCTCTCCAGGACAACAGCAAATCTGGGGCTCTGTGCTTTCTTTCGTTCTGAACAAGTGTTACTGTTTTCTGCACAAAAGCGATTCTGCGAAGCAATGGGAACACTTCTGTTTCCCAGGCACAGAGAAGGTGCTAGCAGGGAATTCTCTGCCTGCTTTTCCCCAGTGCTCTGCAAGCTCTCCAGGACAACATAAAATCTGGGGCTCTGTGCTTTCTTTTGTTCTGAACAAGTGTTACTGTTTTCTGCACAAAAGCGATTCTGCGAAGCAATGTGAACAGGCACAGAGAAGGTGCTAGCAGGGAATTCTCTGCCTGCTTTTCCCCAGTGCTCTGCAAGCTCTCCAGGACAACATAAAATCTGGGGCTCTGTGCTTTCTTTCGTTCTGAACAAGTGTTATTGTTTTCTGCACAAAAGCGATTCTGCGAAGCAATGTGAAGACGTCTGCTTCCCAGGAACAGAGAAGGTGCTAGCAGGGAATTCTCTGCCTGCCTTTCCCCAGTGCTCTGCAAGCTCTCCAGGACAACATAAAATCTGGGGCTCTGTGCTTTCTTTCGTTCTGAACAAGTGTTACTGTTTTCTGCACAAAAGCGATTCTGCGAAGCAATGTGAACAGGCACAGAGAAGGTGCTAGCAGGGAATTCTCTGCCTGCTTTTCCCCAGTGCTCTGCAATCTCTCCAGGACAACATAAAATCTGGGGCTCTGTGCTTTCTTTTGTTCTGAACAAGTGTTACTGTTTTCTGCACAAAAGCGATTCTGCGAAGGAATGTGAACAGGCACAGAGAAGGTGCTACCAGGGAATTCTCTGCCTGCCTTTCCCCAGTGCTCTGCAAGCTCTCCAGGACAACATAAAATCTGGGGCTCTGTGCTTTCTTTCGTTCTGAACAAGTGTTACTGTTTTCTGCACAAAAGCGATTCTGCGAAGCAATGTGAACACTTCTGCTTCCCAGGCACAGAGAAGGTGCTAGCAGGGAATTCTCTGCCTGCTTTTCCCCAGTGCTCTGCAAGCTCTCCAGGACAACATAAAATCTGGGGCTCTGTGCTTTCTTTCGTTCTGAACAAGTGTTATTGTTTTCTGCACAAAAGCGATTCTGCGAAGCAATGTGAAGACGTCTGCTTCCCAGGCACAGAGAAGGTGCTAGCAGGGAATTCTCTGCCTGCCTTTCCCCAGTGCTCTGCAAGCTCTCCAGGACAACATAAAATCTGGGGCTCTGTGCTTTCTTTCGTTCTGAACAAGTGTTACTGTTTTCTGCACAAAAGCGATTCTGCGAAGCAATGGGAACACTTCTGTTTCCCAGGCACAGAGAAGGTGCTAGCAGGGAATTCTTTGCCTGCTTTTCCCCAGTGCTCTGCAAGCTCTCCAGGACAACATAAAATCTGGGGCTCTGTGCTTTCTTTCTGCTGAACAAGTGTTACTGTTTTCTGCACAAAAGCGATTCTGCGAAGCAATGTGAACACTTCTGTTTCCCAGGAACAGAGAAGGTGCTAGCAGGGAATTCTCTGCCTGCTTTTCCCCAGTGCTCTGCAATCTCTCCAGGACAACATAAAATCTGGGGCTCTGTGCTTTCTTTTGTTCTGAACAAGTGTTACTGTTTTCTGCACAAAAGCGATTCTGCGAAGCACTGTGAACAGGCACAGAGAAGGTGCTAGCAGGGAATTCTCTGCCTGCCTTTCCCCAGTGCTCTGCAAGCTCTCCAGGACAACATAAAATCTGGGGCTCTGTGCTTTCTTTCGTTCTGAACAAGTGTTACTGTTTTCTGCACAAAAGCGATTCTGCGAAGCAATGTGAACACTTCTGCTTCCCAGGCACAGAGAAGGTGCTAGCAGGGAATTCTCTGCCTGCCTTTCCCCAGTGCTCTGCAAGCTCTCCAGGACAACATAAAATCTGGGGCTCTGTGCTGTCTTTCGTCTGAACAAGTGTTACTGTTTTCTGCACAAAAGCGATTCAGCGAAGCAATGTGAACAGGCACAGAGAAGGTGCTAGCAGGGAATTCTCTGCCTGCCTTTCCCCAGTGCTCTGCAAGCTCTCCAGGACAACATAAAATCTGGGGCTCTGTGCTTTCTTTCGTCTGAACAAGTGTTACTGTTTTCTGCACAAAAGCGATTCTGCGAAGCAATGTGAACACTTCTGTTTCCCAGGCACAGAGAAGGTGCTAGCAGGGAATTCTCTGCCTGCTTTTCCCCAGTGCTCTGCAAGCTCTCCAGGACAACATAAAATCTGGGGCTCTGTGCTTTCTTTCGTTCTGAACAAGTGTTATTGTTTTCTGCACAAAAGCGATTCTGCGAAGCAATGTGAAGACGTCTGCTTCCCAGGCACAGAGAAGGTGCTAGCAGGGAATTCTCTGCCTGCCTTTCCCCAGTGCTCTGCAAGCTCTCCAGGACAACATAAAATCTGGGGCTCTGTGCTTTCTTTCGTTCTGAACAAGTGTTACTGTTTTCTGCACAAAAGCGATTCTGCGAAGCAATGTGAACAGGCACAGAGAAGGTGCTAGCAGGGAATTCTCTGCCTGCCTTTCCCCAGTGCTCTGCAAGCTCTCCAGGACAACAGCAAATCTGGGGCTCTGTGCTTTCTTTCGTTCTGAACAAGTGTTACTGTTTATTGCACAAAAGCGATTCTGCGAAGGAATGTGAACAGGCACAGAGAAGGTGCTAGCAGGGAATTCTCTGCCTGCCTTTCCCCAGTGCTCTGCAAGCTCTCCAGGACAACATAAAATCTGGGGCTCTGTGCTTTCTTTCGTTGTGAACAAGTGTTACTGTTTTCTGCACAAAAGCGATTCTGCGAAGCAATGTGAACACTTCTGTTTCCCAGGCACAGAGAAGGTGCTAGCAGGGAATTCTCTGCCTGCCTTTCCCCAGTGCTCTGCAAGCTCTCCAGGACAACATAAAATCTGGGGCTCTGTGCTTTCTTTCGTCTGAACAAGTGTTACTGTTTTCTGCACAAAAGCGATTCTGCGAAGCAATGTGAACAGGCACAGAGAAGGTGCTAGCAGGGAATTCTCTGCCTGCCTTTCCCCAGTGCTCTGCAAGCTCTCCAGGACAACATAAAATCTGGGGCTCTGTGCTTTCTTTCATTCTGAACAAGTGTTACTGTTTTCTGCACAAAAGCGATTCTGCGAAGCAATGTGAACACTTCTGTTTCCCGGGCACAGAGAAGGTGCTAGCAGGGAATTCTCTGCCTGCTTTTCCCCAGTGCTCTGCAAGCTCTCCAGGACAACAGCAAATCTGGGGCTCTGTGCTTTCTTTCGTTCTGAACAAGTGTTACTGTTTTCTGCACAAAAGCGATTCTGCGAAGCAATGTGAACAGGCACAGAGAAGGTGCTAGCAGGGAATTCTCTGCCTGCCTTTCCCCAGTGCTCTGCAAGCTCTCCAGGACAACATAAAATCTGGGGCTCTGTGCTTTCTTTCGTTCTGAACAAGTGTTACTGTTTTCTGCACAAAAGCGATTCTGCGAAGCAATGGGAACACTTCTGTTTCCCAGGCACAGAGAAGGTGGTAGCAGGGAATTCTCTGCCTGCTTTTCCCCAGTGCTCTGCAAGCTCTCCAGGACAACATAGAATCTGGGGCTCTGTGCTTTCTTTCGTTCTGAACAAGTGTTACTGTTTTCTGCACAAAAGTGATTCTGCGAAGCAATGTGAACATTTCTGCTTCCCAGGCACAGAGAAGGTGCTAGCAGGGAATTCTCTGCCTGCCTTTCCCCAGTGCTCTGCAAGCTCTCCAGGACAACATAAAATCTGGGGCTCTGTGCTTTCTTTCGTCTGAACAAGTGTTACTGTTTTCTGCACAAAAGCGATTCTGCGAAGCAATGTGAACAGGCACAGAGAAGGTGCTAGCATGGAATTCTCTGCCTGCCTTTCCCCAGTGCTCTGCAAGCTCTCCAGGACAACATAAAATCTGGGGCTCTGTGCTTTCTTTCGTCTGAACAAGTGTTACTGTTTTCTGCACAAAAGCGATTCTGCGAAGCAATGTGAACACTTCTGCTTCCCAGGCACAGAGAAGGTGCTAGCAGGGAATTCTCTGCCTGCCTTTCCCCAGTGCTCTGCAAGCTCTCCAGGACAACATAAAATCTGGGGCTCTGTGCTTTCTTTCTGCTGAACAAGTGTTACTGTTTTCTGCACAAAAGCGATTCTGCGAAGCAATGTGAACACTTCTGTTTCCCAGGAACAGAGAAGGTGCTAGCAGGGAATTCTCTGCCTGCTTTTCCCCAGTGCTCTGCAAGCTCTCCAGGACAACATAAAATCTGGGGCTCTGTGCTTTCTTTCGTTCTGAACAAGTGTTACTGCTTTCTGCACAAAAGCGATTCAGCGAAGCAATGTGAACAGGCACAGAGAAGGTGCTAGCAGGGAATTCTCTGCCTGCCTTTCCCCAGTGCTCTTCAAGCTCTCCAGGACAACATAAAATCTGGGGCTCTGTGCTTTCTTTCGTTCTGAACAAGTGTTACTGTTTTCTGCACAAAAGCGATTCTGCGAAGCAATGTGAACACTTCTGTTTCCCAGGCACAGAGAAGGTGCTAGCAGGGAATTCTCTGCCTGCTTTTCCCCAGTGCTCTGCAAGCTCTCCAGGACAACATAGAATCTGGGGCTCTGTGCTTTCTTTCGTTCTGAACAAGTGTTACTGTTTTCTGCACAAAAGTGATTCTGCGAAGCAATGTGAACAGGCACAGAGAAGGTGCTAGCAGGGAATTCTCTGCCTGCCTTTCCCCAGTGCTCTTCAAGCTCTCCAGGACAACATAAAATCGGGGGCTCTGTGCTTTCTTTCGTTCTGAACAAGTGTTACTGTTTTCTGCACAAAAGCGATTCTGCGAAGCAATGTGAACACTTCTGTTTCCCAGGCACAGAGAAGGTGCTAGCAGGGAATTCTCTGCCTGCTTTTCCCCAGTGCTCTGCAAGCTCTCCAGGACAACATAGAATCTGGGGCTCTGTGCTTTCTTTCGTTCTGAACAAGTGTTACTGTTTTCTGCACAAAAGTGATTCTGCGAAGCAATGTGAACACTTCTGCTTCCCAGGCACAGAGAAGGTGCTAGCAGGGAATTCTCTGCCTGCCTTTCCCCAGTGCTCTGCAAGCTCTCCAGGACAACATAAAATCTGGGGCTCTGTGCTTTCTTTCGTCTGAACAAGTGTTACTGTTTTCTGCACAAAAGCGATTCTGCGAAGCAATGTGAACAGGCACAGAGAAGGTGCTAGCATGGAATTCTCTGCCTGCCTTTCCCCAGTGCTCTGCAAGCTCTCCAGGACAACATAAAATCTGGGGCTCTGTGCTTTCTTTCGTCTGAACAAGTGTTACTGTTTTCTGCACAAAAGCGATTCTGCGAAGCAATGTGAACACTTCTGCTTCCCAGGCACAGAGAAGGTGCTAGCAGGGAATTCTCTGCCTGCCTTTCCCCAGTGCTCTGCAAGCTCTCCAGGACAACATAAAATCTGGGGCTCTGTGCTTTCTTTCTGCTGAACAAGTGTTACTGTTTTCTGCACAAAAGCGATTCTGCGAAGCAATGTGAACACTTCTGTTTCCCAGGAACAGAGAAGGTGCTAGCAGGGAATTCTCTGCCTGCTTTTCCCCAGTGCTCTGCAAGCTCTCCAGGACAACATAAAATCTGGGGCTCTGTGCTTTCTTTCGTTCTGAACAAGTGTTACTGCTTTCTGCACAAAAGCGATTCAGCGAAGCAATGTGAACAGGCACAGAGAAGGTGCTAGCAGGGAATTCTCTGCCTGCCTTTCCCCAGTGCTCTTCAAGCTCTCCAGGACAACATAAAATCTGGGGCTCTGTGCTTTCTTTCGTTCTGAACAAGTGTTACTGTTTTCTGCACAAAAGCGATTCTGCGAAGCAATGTGAACACTTCTGCTTCCCAGGCACAGAGAAGGTGCTAGCAGGGAATTCTCTGCCTGCCTTTCCCCAGTGCTCTGCAAGCTCTCCAGGACAACATAAAATCTGGGGCTCTGTGCTTTCTTTCGTCTGAACAAGTGTTACTGTTTTCTGCACAAAAGCGATTCTGCGAAGCAATGTGAACAGGCACAGAGAAGGTGCTAGCAGGGAATTCTCTGCCTGCCTTTCCCCAGTGCTCTGCAAGCTCTCCAGGACAACATAAAATCTGGGGTTCTGTGCTTTCTTTCGTTCTGAACAAGTGTTACTGTTTTCTGCACAAAAGCGATTCTGCGAAGCAATGGGAACACTTCTGTTTCCCGGGCACAGAGAAGGTGCTAGCAGGGAATTCTCTGCCTGCTTTTCCCCAGTGCTCTGCAAGCTCTCCAGGACAACATAAAATCTGGGGCTCTGTGCTTTCTTTCGTTCTGAACAAGTGTTACTGTTTTCTGCACAAAAGCGATCCTGCGAAGCAATGTGAACAGGCACAGAGAAGGTGCTAGCAGGGAATTCTCTGCCTGCCTTTCCCCAGTGCTCTGCAAGCTCTCCAGGACAACAGCAAATCTGGGGCTCTGTGCTTTCTTTCGTTCTGAACAAGTGTTACTGTTTTCTGCACAAAAGCGATTCTGCGAAGCAATGGGAACACTTCTGTTTCCCAGGCACAGAGAAGGTGCTAGCAGGGAATTCTCTGCCTGCTTTTCCCCAGTGCTCTGCAAGCTCTCCAGGACAACATAGAATCTGAGGCTCTGTGCTTTCTTTCGTTCTGAACAAGTGTTACTGTTTTCTGCACAAAAGTGATTCTGCGAAGCAATGTGAACATTTCTGCTTCCCAGGCACAGAGAAGGTGCTAGCAGGGAATTCTCTGCCTGCCTTTCCCCAGTGCTCTGCAAGCTCTCCAGGACAACATAAAATCTGGGGCTCTGTGCTTTCTTTCGTCTGAACAAGTGTTACTGTTTTCTGCACAAAAGCGATTCTGCGAAGCAATGTGAACAGGCACAGAGAAGGTGCTAGCATGGAATTCTCTGCCTGCCTTTCCCCAGTGCTCTGCAAGCTCTCCAGGACAACATAAAATCTGGGGCTCTGTGCTGTCTTTCGTCTGAACAAGTGTTACTGTTTTCTGCACAAAAGCGATTCTGCGAAGCAATGTGAACAGGCACAGAGAAGGTGCTAGCAGGGAATTCTCTGCCTGCTTTTCCCCAGTGCTCTGCAAGCTCTCCAGGACAACAGCAAATCTGGGGCTCTGTGCTTTCTTTCGTTCTGAACAAGTGTTACTGTTTTCTGCACAAAAGCGATTCTGCGAAGCAATGGGAACACTTCTGTTTCCCAGGCACAGAGAAGGTGCTAGCAGGGAATTCTCTGCCTGCTTTTCCCCAGTGCTCTGCAAGCTCTCCAGGACAACATAAAATCTGGGGCTCTGTGCTTTCTTTCGTCTGAACAAGTGTTACTGTTTTCTGCACAAAAGCGATTCAGCGAAGCAATGTGAACAGGCACAGAGAAGGTGCTAGCAGGGAATTCTCTGCCTGCTTTTCCCCAGTGCTCTGCAAGCTCTCCAGGACAACATAAAATCTGGGGCTCTGTGCTTTCTTTCGTCTGAACAAGTGTTACTGTTTTCTGCACAAAAGCGATTCTGCGAAGCAATGTGAACACTTCTGCTTCCCAGGCACAGAGAAGGTGCTAGCAGGGAATTCTCTGCCTGCTTTTCCCCAGTGCTCTGCAAGCTCTCCAGGACAACATAAAATCTGGGGCTCTGTGCTTTCTTTCGTTCTGAACAAGTGTTATTGTTTTCTGCACAAAAGCGATTCTGCGAAGCAATGTGAAGACGTCTGCTTCCCAGGCACAGAGAAGGTGCTAGCAGGGAATTCTCTGCCTGCCTTTCCCCAGTGCTCTGCAAGCTCTCCAGGACAACATAAAATCTGGGGCTCTGTGCTTTCTTTCGTTCTGAACAAGTGTTACTGTTTTCTGCACAAAAGCGATTCTGCGAAGCAATGTGAACAGGCACAGAGAAGGTGCTAGCAGGGAATTCTCTGCCTGCCTTTCCCCAGTGCTCTGCAAGCTCTCCAGGACAACAGCAAATCTGGGGCTCTGTGCTTTCTTTCGTTCTGAACAAGTGTTACTGTTTATTGCACAAAAGCGATTCTGCGAAGCAATGTGAACAGGCACAGAGAAGGTGCTAGCAGGGAATTCTCTGCCTGCCTTTCCCCAGTGCTCTGCAAGCTCTCCAGGACAACATAAAATCTGGGGCTCTGTGCTTTCTTTCGTTGTGAACAAGTGTTACTGTTTTCTGCACAAAAGCGATTCTGCGAAGCAATGTGAACACTTCTGTTTCCCAGGCACAGAGAAGGTGCTAGCAGGGAATTCTCTGCCTGCTTTTCCCCAGTGCTCTGCAAGCTCTCCAGGACAACATAAAATCTGGGGCTCTGTGCTTTCTTTCGTTCTGAACAAGTGTTACTGTTTTCTGCACAAAAGCGATTCTGCGAAGCAATGTGAACAGGCACAGAGAAGGTGCTAGCAGGTAATTCTCTGCCTGCTTTTCCCCAGTGCTCTGCAAGCTCTCCAGGACAACAGCAAATCTGGGGCTCTGTGCTTTCTTTCGTTCTGAACAAGTGTTACTGTTTTCTGCACAAAAGCGATTCTGCGAAGCAATGTGAACACTTCTGTTTCCCAGGCACAGAGAAGGTGCTAGCAGGGAATTCTCTGCCTGCTTTTCCCCAGTGCTCTGCAAGCTCTCCAGGACAACATAGAATCTGGGGCTCTGTGCTTTCTTTCGTTCTGAACAAGTGTTACTGTTTTCTGCACAAAAGTGATTCTGCGAAGCAATGTGAACATTTCTGCTTCCCAGGCACAGAGAAGGTGCTAGCAGGGAATTCTCTGCCTGCCTTTCCCCAGTGCTCTGCAAGCTCTCCAGGACAACATAAAATCTGGGGCTCTGTGCTTTCTTTCGTTCTGAACAACTGTTACTGTTTTCTGCACAAAAGCGATTCTGCGAAGCAATGTGAACACTTCTGCTTCCCAGGCACAGAGAAGGTGCTAGCAGGGAATTCTCTGCCTGCTTTTCCCCAGTGCTCTGCAAGCTCTCCAGGACAACATAAAATCTGGGGCTCTGTGCTTTCTTTCGTTCTGAACAAGTGTTATTGTTTTCTGCACAAAAGCGATTCTGCGAAGCAATGTGAAGACGTCTGCTTCCCAGGCACAGAGAAGGTGCTAGCAGGGAATTCTCTGCCTGCCTTTCCCCAGTGCTCTGCAAGCTCTCCAGGACAACATAAAATCTGGGGCTCTGTGCTTTCTTTCGTTCTGAACAAGTGTTACTGTTTTCTGCACAAAAGCGATTCTGCGAAGCAATGGGAACACTTCTGTTTCCCAGGCACAGAGAAGGTGCTAGCAGGGAATTCTTTGCCTGCTTTTCCCCAGTGCTCTGCAAGCTCTCCAGGACAACATAAAATCTGGGGCTCTGTGCTTTCTTTCGTCTGAACAAGTGTTACTGTTTTCTGCACAAAAGCGATTCTGCGAAGCAATGTGAACACTTCTGTTTCCCAGGAACAGAGAAGGTGCTAGCAGGGAATTCTCTGCCTGCTTTTCCCCAGTGCTCTGCAATCTCTCCAGGACAACATAAAATCTGGGGCTCTGTGCTTTCTTTTGTTCTGAACAAGTGTTACTGTTTTCTGCACAAAAGCGATTCTGCGAAGCAATGTGAACAGGCACAGAGAAGGTGCTAGCAGGGAATTCTCTGCCTGCCTTTCCCCAGTGCTCTGCAAGCTCTCCAGGACAACATAAAATCTGGGGCTCTGTGCTTTCTTTCGTTCTGAACAAGTGTTATTGTTTTCTGCACAAAAGCGATTCTGCGAAGCAATGTGAAGACGTCTGCTTCCCAGGCACAGAGAAGGTGCTAGCAGGGAATTCTCTGCCTGCCTTTCCCCAGTGCTCTGCAAGCTCTCCAGGACAACATAAAATCTGGGGCTCTGTGCTTTCTTTCGTTCTGAACAAGTGTTACTGTTTTCTGCACAAAAGCGATTCTGCGAAGCAATGTGAACAGGCACAGAGAAGGTGCTAGCAGGGAATTCTCTGCCTGCCTTTCCCCAGTGCTCTGCAAGCTCTCCAGGACAACAGCAAATCTGGGGCTCTGTGCTTTCTTTCGTTCTGAACAAGTGTTACTGTTTATTGCACAAAAGCGATTCTGCGAAGGAATGTGAACAGGCACAGAGAAGGTGCTACCAGGGAATTCTCTGCCTGCCTTTCCCCAGTGCTCTGCAAGCTCTCCAGGACAACATAAAATCTGGGGCTCTGTGCTTTCTTTCGTTGTGAACAAGTGTTACTGTTTTCTGCACAAAAGCGATTCTGCGAAGCAATGTGAACACTTCTGTTTCCCAGGCACAGAGAAGGTGCTAGCAGGGAATTCTCTGCCTGCTTTTCCCCAGTGCTCTGCAAGCTCTCCAGGACAACATAAAATCTGGGGCTCTGTGCTTTCGTTCGTTCTGAACAAGTGTTACTGTTTTCTGCACAAAAGCGATTCTGCGAAGCAATGTGAACAGGCACAGAGAAGGTGCTAGCAGGTAATTCTCTGCCTGCTTTTCCCCAGTGCTCTGCAAGCTCTCCAGGACAACAGCAAATCTGGGGCTCTGTGCTTTCTTTCGTTCTGAACAAGCGTTACTGTTTTCTGCACAAAAGCGATTCTGCGAAGCAATGTGAACACTTCTGTTTCCCAGGCACAGAGAAGGTGCTAGCAGGGAATTCTCTGCCTGCTTTTCCCCAGTGCTCTGCAAGCTCTCCAGGACAACATAGAATCTGGGGCTCTGTGCTTTCTTTCGTTCTGAACAAGTGTTACTGTTTTCTGCACAAAAGTGATTCTGCGAAGCAATGTGAACAGGCACAGAGAAGGTGCTAGCAGGGAATTCTCTGCCTGCCTTTCCCCAGTGCTCTGCAAGCTCTCCAGGACAACATAAAATCTGGGGCTCTGTGCTTTCTTTCGTCTGAACAAGTGTTACTGTTTTCTGCACAAAAGCGATTCTGCGAAGCAATGTGAACAGGCACAGAGAAGGTGCTAGCAGGGAATTCTCTGCCTGCTTTTCCCCAGTGCTCTGCAAGCTCTCCAGGACAACATAAAATCTGGGGCTCTGTGCTTTCTTTCGTTCTGAACAAGTGTTATTGTTTTCTGCACAAAAGCGATTCTGCGAAGCAATGTGAAGACGTCTGTTTCCCAGGCACAGAGAAGGTGCTAGCAGGGAATTCTCTGCCTGCCTTTCCCCAGTGCTCTGCAAGCTCTCCAGGACAACATAAAATCTGGGGCTCTGTGCTTTCTTTCGTTCTGAACAAGTGTTACTGTTTTCTGCACAAAAGCGATTCTGCGAAGCAATGGGAACACTTCTGTTTCCCAGGCACAGAGAAGGTGCTAGCAGGGAATTCTTTGCCTGCTTTTCCCCAGTGCTCTGCAAGCTCTCCAGGACAACATAAAATCTGGGGCTCTGTGCTTTCTTTCTGCTGAACAAGTGTTACTGTTTTCTGCACAAAAGCGATTCTGCGAAGCAATGTGAACACTTCTGTTTCCCAGGAACAGAGAAGGTGCTAGCAGGGAATTCTCTGCCTGCTTTTCCCCAGTGCTCTGCAATCTCTCCAGGACAACATAAAATCTGGGGCTCTGTGCTTTCTTTTGTTCTGAACAAGTGTTACTGTTTTCTGCACAAAAGCGATTCTGCGAAGCAATGTGAACAGGCACAGAGAAGGTGCTAGCAGGGAATTCTCTGCCTGCCTTTCCCCAGTGCTCTGCAAGCTCTCCAGGACAACATAAAATCTGGGGCTCTGTGCTTTCTTTCGTTCTGAACAAGTGTTACTGTTTTCTGCACAAAAGCGATTCTGCGAAGCAATGTGAACACTTCTGCTTCCCAGGCACAGAGAAGGTGCTAGCAGGGAATTCTCTGCCTGCCTTTCCCCAGTGCTCTGCAAGCTCTCCAGGACAACATAAAATCTGGGGCTCTGTGCTGTCTTTCGTCTGAACAAGTGTTACTGTTTTCTGCACAAAAGCGATTCTGCGAAGCAATGTGAACAGGCACAGAGAAGGTGCTAGCAGGGAATTCTCTGCCTGCTTTTCCCCAGTGCTCTGCAAGCTCTCCAGGAGAACAGCAAATCTGGGGCTCTGTGCTTTCTTTCGTTCTGAACAAGTGTTACTGTTTTCTGCACAAAAGCGATTCTGCGAAGCAATGGGAACACTTCTGTTTCCCAGGCACAGAGAAGGTGCTAGCAGGGAATTCTCTGCCTGCTTTTCCCCAGTGCTCTGCAAGCTCTCCAGGACAACATAAAATCTGGGGCTCTGTGCTTTCTTTTGTTCTGAACAAGTGTTACTGTTTTCTGCACAAAAGCGATTCTGCGAAGCAATGTGAACAGGCACAGAGAAGGTGCTAGCAGGGAATTCTCTGCCTGCTTTTCCCCAGTGCTCTGCAAGCTCTCCAGGACAACATAAAATCTGGGGCTCTGTGCTTTCTTTCGTTCTGAACAAGTGTTACTGTTTTCTGCACAAAAGCGATTCTGCGAAGCAATGTGAACACTTCTGTTTCCCAGGAACAGAGAAGGTGCTAGCAGGGAATTCTCTGCCTGCTTTTCCCCAGTGCTCTGCAAGCTCTCCAGGACAACATAAAATCTGGGGCTCTGTGCTTTCTTTCGTCTGAACAAGTGTTACTGTTTTCTGCACAAAAGCGATTCAGCGAAGCAATGTGAACAGGCACAGAGAAGGTGCTAGCAGGGAATTCTCTGCCTGCCTTTCCCCAGTGCTCTGCAAGCTCTCCAGGACAACATAAAATCTGGGGCTCTGTGCTTTCTTTCGTTCTGAACAAGTGTTACTGTTTTCTGCACAAAAGCGATTCTGCGAAGCAATGTGAACACTTCTGCTTCCCAGGCACAGAGAAGGTGCTAGCAGGGAATTCTCTGCCTGCTTTTCCCCAGTGCTCTGCAAGCTCTCCAGGACAACATAAAATCTGGGGCTCTGTGCTTTCTTTCGTTCTGAACAAGTGTTATTGTTTTCTGCACAAAGGCGATTCTGCGAAGCAATGTGAAGACGTCTGCTTCCCAGGCACAGAGAAGGTGCTAGCAGGGAATTCTCTGCCTGCCTTTCCCCAGTGCTCTGCAAGCTCTCCAGGACAACATAAAATCTGGGGCTCTGTGCTTTCTTTCGTTCTGAACAAGTGTTACTGTTTTCTGCACAAAAGCGATTCTGCGAAGCAATGTGAACAGGCACAGAGAAGGTGCTAGCAGGGAATTCTCTGCCTGCCTTTCCCCAGTGCTCTGCAAGCTCTCCAGGACAACAGCAAATCTGGGGCTCTGTGCTTTCTTTCGTTGTGAACAAGTGTTACTGTTTTCTGCACAAAAGCGATTCTGCGAAGCAATGTGAACACTTCTGTTTCCCAGGCACAGAGAAGGTGCTAGCAGGGAATTCTCTGCCTGCTTTTCCCCAGTGCTCTGCAAGCTCTCCAGGACAACATAAAATCTGGGGCTCTGTGCTTTCTTTCGTTCTGAACAAGTGTTACTGTTTTCTGCACAAAAGCGATTCTGCGAAGCAATGTGAACAGGCACAGAGAAGGTGCTAGCAGGGAATTCTCTGCCTGCTTTTCCCCAGTGCTCTGCAAGCTCTCCAGGACAACAGCAAATCTGGGGCTCTGTGCTTTCTTTCGTTCTGAACAAGCGTTACTGTTTTCTGCACAAAAGCGATTCTGCGAAGCAATGTGAACACTTCTGTTTCCCAGGCACAGAGAAGGTGCTAGCAGGGAAT
The DNA here is from genome assembly GCF_047716275.1 of Strix uralensis. Taxonomy (NCBI): domain Eukaryota; kingdom Metazoa; phylum Chordata; class Aves; order Strigiformes; family Strigidae; genus Strix; species Strix uralensis. Next base: position 1,281,277 of record NW_027436710.1, on the reverse strand, counting down.
TCTCTGCCTGCTTTTCCCCAGTGCTCTGCAAGCTCTCCAGGACAACATAGAATCTGGGGCTCTGTGCTTTCTTTCGTTCTGAACAAGTGTTACTGTTTTCTGCACAAAAGTGATTCTGCGAAGCAATGTGAACATTTCTGCTTCCCAGGCACAGAGAAGGTGCTAGCAGGGAATTCTCTGCCTGCCTTTCCCCAGTGCTCTGCAAGCTCTCCAGGACAACATAAAATCTGGGGCTCTGTGCTTTCTTTCGTCTGAACAAGTGTTACTGTTTTCTGCACAAAAGCGATTCTGCGAAGCAATGTGAACAGGCACAGAGAAGGTGCTAGCAGGGAATTCTCTGCCTGCCTTTCCCCAGTGCTCTGCAAGCTCTCCAGGACAACATAAAATCTGGGGCTCTGTGCTTTCTTTCGTTCTGAACAAGTGTTACTGTTTTCTGCACAAAAGCGATTCTGCGAAGCAATGTGAACACTTCTGCTTCCCAGGCACAGAGAAGGTGCTAGCAGGGAATTCTCTGCCTGCTTTTCCCCAGTGCTCTGCAAGCTCTCCAGGACAACATAAAATCTGGGGCTCTGTGCTTTCTTTCGTTCTGAACAAGTGTTATTGTTTTCTGCACAAAAGCGATTCTGCGAAGCAATGTGAAGACGTCTGCTTCCCAGGCACAGAGAAGGTGCTAGCAGGGAATTCTCTGCCTGCCTTTCCCCAGTGCTCTGCAAGCTCTCCAGGACAACATAAAATCTGGGGCTCTGTGCTTTCTTTTGTTCTGAACAAGTGTTACTGTTTTCTGCACAAAAGCGATTCTGCGAAGCAATGTGAACAGGCACAGAGAAGGTGCTAGCAGGGAATTCTCTGCCTGCCTTTCCCCAGTGCTCTGCAAGCTCTCCAGGACAACATAAAATCTGGGGCTCTGTGCTTTCTTTCGTTCTGAACAAGTGTTACTGTTTTCTGCACAAAAGCGATTCTGCGAAGCAATGTGAACAGGCACAGAGAAGGTGCTAGCAGGGAATTCTCTGCCTGCCTTTCCCCAGTGCTCTGCAAGCTCTCCAGGACAACATAAAATCTGGGGCTCTGTGCTTTCTTTCGTCTGAACAAGTGTTACTGTTTTCTGCACAAAAGCGATTCTGCGAAGCAATGTGAACACTTCTGCTTCCCAGGCACAGAGAAGGTGCTAGCAGGGAATTCTCTGCCTGCTTTTCCCCAGTGCTCTGCAAGCTCTCCAGGACAACATAAAATCTGGGGCTCTGTGCTTTCTTTCTGCTGAACAAGTGTTACTGTTTTCTGCACAAAAGCGATTCTGCGAAGCAATGGGAACACTTCTGTTTCCCAGGCACAGAGAAGGTGCTAGCAGGGAATTCTCTGCCTGCTTTTCCCCAGTGCTCTGCAAGCTCTCCAGGACAACATAGAATCTGGGGCTCTGTGCTTTCTTTCGTTCTGAACAAGTGTTACTGTTTTCTGCACAAAAGTGATTCTGCGAAGCAATGTGAACATTTCTGCTTCCCAGGCACAGAGAAGGTGCTAGCAGGGAATTCTCTGCCTGCCTTTCCCCAGTGCTCTGCAAGCTCTCCAGGACAACATAAAATCTGGGGCTCTGTGCTTTCTTTCGTCTGAACAAGTGTTACTGTTTTCTGCACAAAAGCGATTCTGCGAAGCAATGGGAACACTTCTGTTTCCCAGGCACAGAGAAGGTGCTAGCAGGGAATTCTCTGCCTGCTTTTCCCCAGTGCTCTGCAAGCTCTCCAGGACAACATAGAATCTGGGGCTCTGTGCTTTCTTTCGTTCTGAACAAGTGTTACTGTTTTCTGCACAAAAGTGATTCTGCGAAGCAATGTGAACATTTCTGCTTCCCAGGCACAGAGAATGCTAGCAGGGAATTCTCTGCCTGCCTTTCCCCAGTGCTCTGCAAGCTCTCCAGGACAACATAAAATCTGGGGCTCTGTGCTGTCTTTCGTCTGAACAAGTGTTACTGTTTTCTGCACAAAAGCGATTCTGCGAAGCAATGTGAACAGGCACAGAGAAGGTGCTAGCAGGGAATTCTCTGCCTGCTTTTCCCCAGTGCTCTGCAAGCTCTCCAGGACAACAGCAAATCTGGGGCTCTGTGCTTTCTTTCGTTCTGAACAAGTGTTACTGTTTTCTGCACAAAAGCGATTCTGCGAAGCAATGGGAACACTTCTGTTTCCCAGGCACAGAGAAGGTGCTAGCAGGGAATTCTCTGCCTGCTTTTCCCCAGTGCTCTGCAAGCTCTCCAGGACAACATAAAATCTGGGGCTCTGTGCTTTCTTTTGTTCTGAACAAGTGTTACTGTTTTCTGCACAAAAGCGATTCTGCGAAGCAATGTGAACAGGCACAGAGAAGGTGCTAGCAGGGAATTCTCTGCCTGCTTTTCCCCAGTGCTCTGCAAGCTCTCCAGGACAACATAAAATCTGGGGCTCTGTGCTTTCTTTCGTTCTGAACAAGTGTTACTGTTTTCTGCACAAAAGCGATTCTGCGAAGCAATGTGAACACTTCTGTTTCCCAGGAACAGAGAAGGTGCTAGCAGGGAATTCTCTGCCTGCTTTTCCCCAGTGCTCTGCAAGCTCTCCAGGACAACATAAAATCTGGGGCTCTGTGCTTTCTTTCGTCTGAACAAGTGTTACTGTTTTCTGCACAAAAGCGATTCAGCGAAGCAATGTGAACAGGCACAGAGAAGGTGCTAGCAGGGAATTCTCTGCCTGCCTTTCCCCAGTGCTCTGCAAGCTCTCCAGGACAACATAAAATCTGGGGCTCTGTGCTTTCTTTCGTCTGAACAAGTGTTACTGTTTTCTGCACAAAAGCGATTCTGCGAAGCAATGTGAACACTTCTGCTTCCCAGGCACAGAGAAGGTGCTAGCAGGGAATTCTCTGCCTGCTTTTCCCCAGTGCTCTGCAAGCTCTCCAGGACAACATAAAATCTGGGGCTCTGTGCTTTCTTTCGTTCTGAACAAGTGTTATTGTTTTCTGCACAAAGGCGATTCTGCGAAGCAATGTGAAGACGTCTGCTTCCCAGGCACAGAGAAGGTGCTAGCAGGGAATTCTCTGCCTGCCTTTCCCCAGTGCTCTGCAAGCTCTCCAGGACAACATAAAATCTGGGGCTCTGTGCTTTCTTTCGTTCTGAACAAGTGTTACTGTTTTCTGCACAAAAGCGATTCTGCGAAGCAATGTGAACAGGCACAGAGAAGGTGCTAGCAGGGAATTCTCTGCCTGCCTTTCCCCAGTGCTCTGCAAGCTCTCCAGGACAACAGCAAATCTGGGGCTCTGTGCTTTCTTTCGTTCTGAACAAGTGTTACTGTTTTCTGCACAAAAGCGATTCTGCGAAGGAATGTGAACAGGCACAGAGAAGGTGCTACCAGGGAATTCTCTGCCTGCCTTTCCCCAGTGCTCTGCAAGCTCTCCAGGACAACATAAAGTCTGGGGCTCTGTGCTTTCTTTCGTTGTGAACAAGTGTTACTGTTTTCTGCACAAAAGCGATTCTGCGAAGCAATGTGAACACTTCTGTTTCCCAGGCACAGAGAAGGTGCTAGCAGGGAATTCTCTGCCTGCTTTTCCCCAGTGCTCTGCAAGCTCTCCAGGACAACATAAAATCTGGGGCTCTGTGCTTTCTTTCGTTCTGAACAAGTGTTACTGTTTTCTGCACAAAAGCGATTCTGCGAAGCAATGTGAACAGGCACAGAGAAGGTGCTAGCAGGTAATTCTCTGCCTGCTTTTCCCCAGTGCTCTGCAAGCTCTCCAGGACAACAGCAAATCTGGGGCTCTGTGCTTTCTTTCGTTCTGAACAAGCGTTACTGTTTTCTGCACAAAAGCGATTCTGCGAAGCAATGTGAACACTTCTGTTTCCCAGGCACAGAGAAGGTGCTAGCAGGGAATTCTCTGCCTGCTTTTCCCCAGTGCTCTGCAAGCTCTCCAGGACAACATAGAATCTGGGGCTCTGTGCTTTCTTTCGTTCTGAACAAGTGTTACTGTTTTCTGCACAAAAGTGATTCTGCGAAGCAATGTGAACATTTCTGCTTCCCAGGCACAGAGAAGGTGCTAGCAGGGAATTCTCTGCCTGCCTTTCCCCAGTGCTCTGCAAGCTCTCCAGGACAACATAAAATCTGGGGCTCTGTGCTTTCTTTCGTCTGAACAAGTGTTACTGTTTTCTGCACAAAAGCGATTCTGCGAAGCAATGTGAACACTTCTGCTTCCCAGGCACAGAGAAGGTGCTAGCAGGGAATTCTCTGCCTGCTTTTCCCCAGTGCTCTGCAAGCTCTCCAGGACAACATAAAATCTGGGGCTCTGTGCTTTCTTTCGTTCTGAACAAGTGTTATTGTTTTCTGCACAAAAGCGATTCTGCGAAGCAATGTGAAGACGTCTGCTTCCCAGGCACAGAGAAGGTGCTAGCAGGGAATTCTCTGCCTGCCTTTCCCCAGTGCTCTGCAAGCTCTCCAGGACAACATAAAATCTGGGGCTCTGTGCTTTCTTTCGTTCTGAACAAGTGTTACTGTTTTCTGCACAAAAGCGATTCTGCGAAGCAATGGGAACACTTCTGTTTCCCAGGAACAGAGAAGGTGCTAGCAGGGAATTCTCTGCCTGCTTTTCCCCAGTGCTCTGCAATCTCTCCAGGACAACATAAAATCTGGGGCTCTGTGCTTTCTTTTGTTCTGAACAAGTGTTACTGTTTTCTGCACAAAAGCGATTCTGCGAAGCAATGTGAACAGGCACAGAGAAGGTGCTAGCAGGGAATTCTCTGCCTGCCTTTCCCCAGTGCTCTGCAAGCTCTCCAGGACAACATAAAATCTGGGGCTCTGTGCTTTCTTTCGTTCTGAACAAGTGTTACTGTTTTCTGCACAAAAGCGATTCTGCGAAGCAATGTGAACAGGCACAGAGAAGGTGCTAGCAGGGAATTCTCTGCCTGCCTTTCCCCAGTGCTCTGCAAGCTCTCCAGGACAACATAAAATCTGGGGCTCTGTGCTTTCTTTCGTCTGAACAAGTGTTACTGTTTTCTGCACAAAAGCGATTCTGCGAAGCAATGTGAACACTTCTGCTTCCCAGGCACAGAGAAGGTGCTAGCAGGGAATTCTCTGCCTGCTTTTCCCCAGTGCTCTGCAAGCTCTCCAGGACAACATAAAATCTGGGGCTCTGTGCTTTCTTTCTGCTGAACAAGTGTTACTGTTTTCTGCACAAAAGCGATTCTGCGAAGCAATGGGAACACTTCTGTTTCCCAGGCACAGAGAAGGTGCTAGCAGGGAATTCTCTGCCTGCTTTTCCCCAGTGCTCTGCAAGCTCTCCAGGACAACATAGAATCTGGGGCTCTGTGCTTTCTTTCGTTCTGAACAAGTGTTACTGTTTTCTGCACAAAAGTGATTCTGCGAAGCAATGTGAACATTTCTGCTTCCCAGGCACAGAGAAGGTGCTAGCAGGGAATTCTCTGCCTGCCTTTCCCCAGTGCTCTGCAAGCTCTCCAGGACAACATAAAATCTGGGGCTCTGTGCTTTCTTTCGTCTGAACAAGTGTTACTGTTTTCTGCACAAAAGCGATTCTGCGAAGCAATGGGAACACTTCTGTTTCCCAGGCACAGAGAAGGTGCTAGCAGGGAATTCTCTGCCTGCTTTTCCCCAGTGCTCTGCAAGCTCTCCAGGACAACATAGAATCTGGGGCTCTGTGCTTTCTTTCGTTCTGAACAAGTGTTACTGTTTTCTGCACAAAAGTGATTCTGCGAAGCAATGTGAACATTTCTGCTTCCCAGGCACAGAGAAGGTGCTAGCAGGGAATTCTCTGCCTGCCTTTCCCCAGTGCTCTGCAAGCTCTCCAGGACAACATAAAATCTGGGGCTCTGTGCTTTCTTTCGTCTGAACAAGTGTTACTGTTTTCTGCACAAAAGCGATTCTGCGAAGCAATGTGAACAGGCACAGAGAAGGTGCTAGCAGGGAATTCTCTGCCTGCCTTTCCCCAGTGCTCTGCAAGCTCTCCAGGACAACATAAAATCTGGGGCTCTGTGCTTTCTTTCGTTCTGAACAAGTGTTACTGTTTTCTGCACAAAAGCGATTCTGCGAAGCAATGTGAACACTTCTGCTTCCCAGGCACAGAGAAGGTGCTAGCAGGGAATTCTCTGCCTGCCTTTCCCCAGTGCTCTGCAAGCTCTCCAGGACAACATAAAATCTGGGGCTCTGTGCTGTCTTTCGTCTGAACAAGTGTTACTGTTTTCTGCACAAAAGCGATTCTGCGAAGCAATGTGAACAGGCACAGAGAAGGTGCTAGCAGGGAATTCTCTGCCTTCTTTTCCCCAGTGCTCTGCAAGCTCTCCAGGACAACAGCAAATCTGGGGCTCTGTGCTTTCTTTCGTTCTGAACAAGTGTTACTGTTTTCTGCACAAAAGCGATTCTGCGAAGCAATGGGAACACTTCTGTTTCCCAGGCACAGAGAAGGTGCTAGCAGGGAATTCTCTGCCTGCTTTTCCCCAGTGCTCTGCAAGCTCTCCAGGACAACATAAAATCTGGGGCTCTGTGCTTTCTTTTGTTCTGAACAAGTGTTACTGTTTTCTGCACAAAAGCGATTCTGCGAAGCAATGTGAACAGGCACAGAGAAGGTGCTAGCAGGGAATTCTCTGCCTGCTTTTCCCCAGTGCTCTGCAAGCTCTCCAGGACAACATAAAATCTGGGGCTCTGTGCTTTCTTTCGTTCTGAACAAGTGTTACTCTTTTCTGCACAAAAGCGATTCTGCGAAGCAATGTGAACACTTCTGTTTCCCAGGCACAGAGAAGGTGCTAGCAGGGAATTCTCTGCCTGCTTTTCCCCAGTGCTCTGCAAGCTCTCCAGGACAACATAAAATCTGGGGCTCTGTGCTTTCTTTCGTCTGAACAAGTGTTACTGTTTTCTGCACAAAAGCGATTCAGCGAAGCAATGTGAACAGGCACAGAGAAGGTGCTAGCAGGGAATTCTCTGCCTGCCTTTCCCCAGTGCTCTGCAAGCTCTCCAGGACAACATAAAATCTGGGGCTCTGTGCTTTCTTTCGTCTGAACAAGTGTTATGTTTTCTGCACAAAAGCGATTCTGCGAAGCAATGTGAACACTTCTGCTTCCCAGGCACAGAGAAGGTGCTAGCAGGGAATTCTCTGCCTGCTTTTCCCCAGTGCTCTGCAAGCTCTCCAGGACAACATAAAATCTGGGGCTCTGTGCTTTCTTTCGTTCTGAACAAGTGTTATTGTTTTCTGCACAAAAGCGATTCTGCGAAGCAATGTGAAGACGTCTGCTTCCCAGGCACAGAGAAGGTGCTAGCAGGGAATTCTCTGCCTGCCTTTCCCCAGTGCTCTGCAAGCTCTCCAGGACAACATAAAATCTGGGGCTCTGTGCTTTCTTTCGTTCTGAACAAGTGTTACTGTTTTCTGCACAAAAGCGATTCTGCGAAGCAATGTGAACAGGCACAGAGAAGGTGCTAGCAGGGAATTCTCTGCCTGCCTTTCCCCAGTGCTCTGCAAGCTCTCCAGGACAACAGCAAATCTGGGGCTCTGTGCTTTCTTTCGTTCTGAACAAGTGTTACTGTTTTCTGCACAAAAGCGATTCTGCGAAGGAATGTGAACAGGCACAGAGAAGGTGCTACCAGGGAATTCTCTGCCTGCCTTTCCCCAGTGCTCTGCAAGCTCTCCAGGACAACATAAAATCTGGGGCTCTGTGCTTTCTTTCGTTCTGAACAACTGTTACTGTTTTCTGCACAAAAGCGATTCTGCGAAGCAATGTGAACACTTCTGCTTCCCAGGCACAGAGAAGGTGCTAGCAGGGAATTCTCTGCCTGCTTTTCCCCAGTGCTCTGCAAGCTCTCCAGGACAACATAAAATCTGGGGCTCTGTGCTTTCTTTCGTTCTGAACAAGTGTTATTGTTTTCTGCACAAAAGCGATTCTGCGAAGCAATGTGAAGACGTCTGCTTCCCAGGCACAGAGAAGGTGCTAGCAGGGAATTCTCTGCCTGCTTTTCCCCAGTGCTCTGCAAGCTCTCCAGGACAACATAGAATCTGGGGCTCTGTGCTTTCTTTCGTTCTGAACAAGTGTTACTGTTTTCTGCACAAAAGTGATTCTGCGAAGCAATGTGAACATTTCTGCTTCCCAGGCACAGAGAAGGTGCTAGCAGGGAATTCTCTGCCTGCCTTTCCCCAGTGCTCTGCAAGCTCTCCAGGACAACATAAAATCTGGGGCTCTGTGCTTTCTTTCGTCTGAACAAGTGTTACTGTTTTCTGCACAAAAGCGATTCTGCGAAGCAATGTGAACAGGCACAGAGAAGGTGCTAGCAGGGAATTCTCTGCCTGCCTTTCCCCAGTGCTCTGCAAGCTCTCCAGGACAACATAAAATCTGGGGCTCTGTGCTTTCTTTCGTTCTGAACAAGCGTTACTGTTTTCTGCACAAAAGCGATTCTGCGAAGCAATGTGAACACTTCTGTTTCCCAGGCACAGAGAAGGTGCTAGCAGGGAATTCTCTGCCTGCTTTTCCCCAGTGCTCTGCAAGCTCTCCAGGACAACATAGAATCTGGGGCTCTGTGCTTTCTTTCGTTCTGAACAAGTGTTACTCTTTTCTGCACAAAAGTGATTCTGCGAAGCAATGTGAACATTTCTGCTTCCCAGGCACAGAGAAGGTGCTAGCAGGGAATTCTCTGCCTGCCTTTCCCCAGTGCTCTGCAAGCTCTCCAGGACAACATAAAATCTGGGGCTCTGTGCTTTCTTTCGTCTGAACAAGTGTTACTGTTTTCTGCACAAAAGCGATTCTGCGAAGCAATGTGAACAGGCACAGAGAAGGTGCTAGCAGGGAATTCTCTGCCTGCCTTTCCCCAGTGCTCTGCAAGCTCTCCAGGACAACATAAAATCTGGGGCTCTGTGCTTTCTTTCGTTCTGAACAACTGTTACTGTTTTCTGCACAAAAGCGATTCTGCGAAGCAATGTGAACACTTCTGCTTCCCAGGCACAGAGAAGGTGCTAGCAGGGAATTCTCTGCCTGCTTTTCCCCAGTGCTCTGCAAGCTCTCCAGGACAACATAAAATCTGGGGCTCTGTGCTTTCTTTCGTTCTGAACAAGTGTTATTGTTTTCTGCACAAAAGCGATTCTGCGAAGCAATGTGAAGACGTCTGCTTCCCAGGCACAGAGAAGGTGCTAGCAGGGAATTCTCTGCCTGCCTTTCCCCAGTGCTCTGCAAGCTCTCCAGGACAACATAAAATCTGGGGCTCTGTGCTTTCTTTCGTTCTGAACAAGTGTTACTGTTTTCTGCACAAAAGCGATTCTGCGAAGCAATGGGAACACTTCTGTTTCCCAGGCACAGAGAAGGTGCTAGCAGGGAATTCTTTGCCTGCTTTTCCCCAGTGCTCTGCAAGCTCTCCAGGACAACATAAAATCTGGGGCTCTGTGCTTTCTTTCTGCTGAACAAGTGTTACTGTTTTCTGCACAAAAGCGATTCTGCGAAGCAATGTGAACACTTCTGTTTCCCAGGAACAGAGAAGGTGCTAGCAGGGAATTCTCTGCCTGCTTTTCCCCAGTGCTCTGCAATCTCTCCAGGACAACATAAAATCTGGGGCTCTGTGCTTTCTTTTGTTCTGAACAAGTGTTACTGTTTTCTGCACAAAAGCGATTCTGCGAAGCAATGTGAACAGGCACAGAGAAGGTGCTAGCAGGGAATTCTCTGCCTGCCTTTCCCCAGTGCTCTGCAAGCTCTCCAGGACAACATAAAATCTGGGGCTCTGTGCTTTCTTTCGTTCTGAACAAGTGTTACTGTTTTCTGCACAAAAGCGATTCTGCGAAGCAATGTGAACAGGCACAGAGAAGGTGCTAGCAGGGAATTCTCTGCCTGCCTTTCCCCAGTGCTCTGCAAGCTCTCCAGGACAACATAAAATCTGGGGCTCTGTGCTTTCTTTCGTCTGAACAAGTGTTACTGTTTTCTGCACAAAAGCGATTCTGCGAAGCAATGTGAACACTTCTGCTTCCCAGGCACAGAGAAGGTGCTAGCAGGGAATTCTCTGCCTGCTTTTCCCCAGTGCTCTGCAAGCTCTCCAGGACAACATAAAATCTGGGGCTCTGTGCTTTCTTTCTGCTGAACAAGTGTTACTGTTTTCTGCACAAAAGCGATTCTGCGAAGCAATGGGAACACTTCGGTTTCCCAGGCACAGAGAAGGTGCTAGCAGGGAATTCTCTGCCTGCTTTTCCCCAGTGCTCTGCAAGCTCTCCAGGACAACATAGAATCTGGGGCTCTGTGCTTTCTTTCGTTCTGAACAAGTGTTACTGTTTTCTGCACAAAAGTGATTCTGCGAAGCAATGTGAACATTTCTGCTTCCCAGGCACAGAGAAGGTGCTAGCAGGGAATTCTCTGCCTGCCTTTCCCCAGTGCTCTGCAAGCTCTCCAGGACAACATAAAATCTGGGGCTCTGTGCTTTCTTTCGTCTGAACAAGTGTTACTGTTTTCTGCACAAGAGCGATTCTGCGAAGCAATGGGAACACTTCTGTTTCCCAGGAACAGAGAAGGTGCTAGCAGGGAATTCTCTGCCTGCTTTTCCCCAGTGCTCTGCAATCTCTCCAGGACAACATAAAATCTGGGGCTCTGTGCTTTCTTTCGTTCTGAACAAGTGTTACTGTTTTCTGCACAAAAGCGATTCTGCGAAGCAATGTGAACAGGCACAGAGAAGGTGCTAGCAGGGAATTCTCTGCCTGCCTTTCCCCAGTGCTCTGCAAGCTCTCCAGGACAACAGCAAATCTGGGGCTCTGTGCTTTCTTTCGTTCTGAACAAGTGTTACTGTTTTCTGCACAGAAGCGATTCTGCGAAAGAATGTGAACAGGCACAGAGAAGGTGCTACCAGGGAATTCTCTGCCTGCCTTTCCCCAGTGCTCTGCAAGCTCTCCAGGACAACATAAAATCTGGGGCTCTGTGCTTTCTTTCGTTGTGAACAAGTGTTACTGTTTTCTGCACAAAAGCAATTCTGCGAAGCAATGTGAACACTTCTGTTTCCCAGGCACAGAGAAGGTGCTAGCAGGGAATTCTCTGCCTGCTTTTCCCCAGTGCTCTGCAAGCTCTCCAGGACAACATAAAATCTGGGGCTCTGTGCTTTCTTTTGTTCTGAACAAGTGTTACTGTTTTCTGCACAAAAGCGATTCTGCCAAGCAATGTGAACAGGCACAGAAAAGGTGCTAGCAGGGAATTCTCAGCCTGTCTTTCCCCAGTGCTCTGCAAGCTCTCCAGGACAACATAAAATCTGGGGCTCTGTGCTTTCTTTTGTTCTGAACAAGTGTTAGGGTTTTCTACACAAAAGCGTTTCTGCGAAGCAACGTGAAGACTTCTGCTTCCCAGGCACAGAGAAGGTGCTAGCAGGGAATTCTCTGCCTGCCTTTCCCCAGTGCTCTGCAAGCTCTCCAGGACAACATAAAATCTGGGGCTCTGTGCTTTCTTTCGTTCTGAACAAGTGTTACTGTTTTCTGCACAAAAGCGATTCTGCGAAGCAATGTGAACAGGCACAGAGAAGGTGCTAGCAGGGAATTCTCTGCCTGCTTTTCCCCAGTGCTCTGCAAGCTCTCCAGGACAACATAGAATCTCGGGCTCTGTGCTTTCTTTCGTTCTGAACAAGTGTTACTGTTTTCTGCACAAAAGTGATTCTGCGAAGCAATGTGAACATTTCTGCTTCCCAGGCACAGAGAAGGTGCTAGCAGGGAATTCTCTGCCTGCCTTTCCCCAGTGCTCTGCAAGCTCTCCAGGACAACATAAAATCTGGGGCTCTGTGCTTTCTTTCGTCTGAACAAGTGTTACTGTTTTCTGCACAAAAGCGATTCTGCGAAGCAATGTGAACAGGCACAGAGAAGGTGCTAGCAGGGAATTCTCTGCCTGCCTTTCCCCAGTGCTCTGCAAGCTCTCCAGGACAACATAAAATCTGGGGCTCTGTGCTTTCTTTCGTTCTGAACAAGTGTTACTGTTTTCTGCACAAAAGCGATTCTGCGAAGCAATGTGAACACTTCTGCTTCCCAGGCACAGAGAAGGTGCTAGCAGGGAATTCTCTGCCTGCTTTTCCCCAGTGCTCTGCAAGCTCTCCAGGACAACATAAAATCTGGGGCTCTGTGCTTTCTTTCGTTCTGAACAAGTGTTATTGTTTTCTGCACAAAAGCGATTCTGCGAAGCAATGTGAAGACGTCTGCTTCCCAGGCACAGAGAAGGTGCTAGCAGGGAATTCTCTGCCTGCCTTTCCCCAGTGCTCTGCAAGCTCTCCAGGACAACATAAAATCTGGGGCTCTGTGCTTTCTTTCGTTCTGAACAAGTGTTACTGTTTTCTGCACAAAAGCGATTCTGCGAAGCAATGGGAACACTTCTGTTTCCCAGGCACAGAGAAGGTGCTAGCAGGGAATTCTTTGCCTGCTTTTCCCCAGTGCTCTGCAAGCTCTCCAGGACAACATAAAATCTGGGGCTCTGTGCTTTCTTTCGTTCTGAACAAGTGTTACTGTTTTCTGCACAAAAGCGATTCTGCGAAGCAATGTGAACACTTCTGTTTCCCAGGAACAGAGAACGTGCTAGCAGGGAATTCTCTGCCTGCTTTTCCCCAGTGCTCTGCAATCTCTCCAGGACAACATCAAATCTGGGGCTCTGTGCTTTCTTTTGTTCTGAACAAGTGTTACTGTTTTCTGCACAAAAGCGATTCTGCGAAGCAATGTGAACAGGCACAGAGAAGGTGCTAGCATGGAATTCTCTGCCTGCCTTTCCCCAGTGCTCTGCAAGCTCTCCAGGACAACATAAAATCTGGGGCTCTGTGCTTTCTTTCGTTCTGAACAAGTGTTACTGTTTTCTGCACAAAAGCGATTCTGCGAAGCAATGTGAACAGGCACAGAGAAGGTGCTAGCAGGGAATTCTCTGCCTGCCTTTCCCCAGTGCTCTGCAAGCTCTCCAGGACAACATAAAATCTGGGGCTCTGTGCTTTCTTTCGTCTGAACAAGTGTTACTGTTTTCTGCACAAAAGCGATTCTGCGAAGCAATGTGAACAGGCACAGAGAAGGTGCTAGCAGGGAATTCTCTGCCTGCCTTTCCCCAGTGCTCTGCAAGCTCTCCAGGACAACATAAAATCTGGGGCTCTGTGCTTTCTTTCTGCTGAACAAGTGTTACTGTTTTCTGCACAAAAGCGATTCTGCGAAGCAATGTGAACACTTCTGCTTCCCAGGCACAGAGAAGGTGCTAGCAGGGAATTCTCTGCCTGCTTTTCCCCAGTGCTCTGCAAGCTCTCCAGGACAACATAAAATCTGGGGCTCTGTGCTTTCTTTCTGCTGAACAAGTGTTACTGTTTTCTGCACAAAAGCGATTCTGCGAAGCAATGGGAACACTTCTGTTTCCCAGGCACAGAGAAGGTGCTAGCAGGGAATTCTCTGCCTGCTTTTCCCCAGTGCTCTGCAAGCTCTCCAGGACAACATAGAATCTGGGGCTCTGTGCTTTCTTTCGTTCTGAACAAGTGTTACTGTTTTCTGCACAAAAGTGATTCTGCGAAGCAATGTGAACATTTCTGCTTCCCAGGCACAGAGAAGGTGCTAGCAGGGAATTCTCTGCCTGCCTTTCCCCAGTGCTCTGCAAGCTCTCCAGGACAACATAAAATCTGGGGCTCTGTGCTTTCTTTCGTCTGAACAAGTGTTACTGTTTTCTGCACAAAAGCGATTCTGCGAAGCAATGTGAACAGGCACAGAGAAGGTGCTAGCAGGGAATTCTCTGCCTGCCTTTCCCCAGTGCTCTGCAAGCTCTCCAGGACAACATAAAATCTGGGGCTCTGTGCTTTCTTTCGTCTGAACAAGTGTTACTGTTTTCTGCACAAAAGCGATTCTGCGAAGCAATGGGAACACTTCTGCTTCCCAGGCACAGAGAAGGTGCTAGCAGGGAATTCTCTGCCTGCTTTTCCCCAGTGCTCTGCAAGCTCTCCAGGACAACATAAAATCTGGGGCTCTGTGCTTTCTTTCTGCTGAACAAGTGTTACTGTTTTCTGCACAAAAGCGATTCTGCGAAGCAATGGGAACACTTCTGTTTCCCAGGCACAGAGAAGGTGCTAGCAGGGAATTCTCTGCCTGCTTTTCCCCAGTGCTCTGCAAGCTCTCCAGGACAACATAGAATCTGGGGCTCTGTGCTTTCTTTCGTTCTGAACAAGTGTTACTGTTTTCTGCACAAAAGTGATTCTGCGAAGCAATGTGAACATTTCTGCTTCCCAGGCACAGAGAAGGTGCTAGCAGGGAATTCTCTGCCTGCCTTTCCCCAGTGCTCTGCAAGCTCTCCAGGACAACATAAAATCTGGGGCTCTGTGCTTTCTTTCGTCTGAACAAGTGTTACTGTTTTCTGCACAAAAGCGATTCTGCGAAGCAATGTGAACAGGCACAGAGAAGGTGCTAGCAGGGAATTCTCTGCCTGCCTTTCCCCAGTGCTCTGCAAGCTCTCCAGGACAACATAAAATCTGGGGCTCTGTGCTTTCTTTCGTCTGAACAAGTGTTACTGTTTTCTGCACAAAAGCGATTCTGCGAAGCAATGGGAACACTTCTGCTTCCCAGGCACAGAGAAGGTGCTAGCAGGGAATTCTCTGCCTGCTTTTCCCCAGTGCTCTGCAAGCTCTCCAGGACAACATAAAATCTGGGGCTCTGTGCTTTCTTTCTGCTGAACAAGTGTTACTGTTTTCTGCACAAAAGCGATTCTGCGAAGCAATGTGAACACTTCTGTTTCCCAGGAACAGAGAAGGTGCTAGCAGGGAATTCTCTGCCTGCTTTTCCCCAGTGCTCTGCAAGCTCTCCAGGACAACATAAAATCTGGGGCTCTGTGCTGTCTTTCGTCTGAACAAGTGTTACTGTTTTCTGCACAAAAGCGATTCTGCGAAGCAATGTGAACAGGCACAGAGAAGGTGCTAGCAGGGAATTCTCTGCCTGCCTTTCCCCAGTGCTCTGCAAGCTCTCCAGGACAACATAAAATCTGGGGCTCTGTGCTTTCTTTCGTCTGAACAAGTGTTACTGTTTTCTGCACAAAAGCGATTCTGCGAAGCAATGTGAACACTTCTGCTTCCCAGGCACAGAGAAGGTGCTAGCAGGGAATTCTCTGCCTGCTTTTCCCCAGTGCTCTGCAAGCTCTCCAGGACAACATAAAATCTGGGGCTCTGTGCTTTCTTTCGTTCTGAACAAGTGTTATTGTTTTCTGCACAAAAGCGATTCTGCGAAGCAATGTGAAGACGTCTGCTTCCCAGGCACAGAGAAGGTGCTAGCAGGGAATTCTCTGCCTGCCTTTCCCCAGTGCTCTGCAAGCTCTCCAGGACAACATAAAATCTGGGGCTCTGTGCTTTCTTTTGTTCTGAACAAGTGTTACTGTTTTCTGCACAAAAGCGATTCTGCGAAGCAATGTGAACAGGCACAGAGAAGGTGCTAGCAGGGAATTCTCTGCCTGCCTTTCCCCAGTGCTCTGCAAGCTCTCCAGGACAACATAAAATCTGGGGCTCTGTGCTTTCTTTCGTTGTGAACAAGTGTTACTGTTTTCTGCACAAAAGCGATTCTGCGAAGCAATGTGAACACTTCTGTTTCCCAGGCACAGAGAAGGTGCTAGCAGGGAATTCTCTGCCTGCTTTTCCCCAGTGCTCTGCAAGCTCTCCAGGTCAACATAAAATCTGGGGCTCTGTGCTTTCTTTCGTTCTGAACAAGTGTTACTGTTTTCTGCACAAAAGCGATTCTGCGAAGCAATGTGAACAGGCACAGAGAAGGTGCTAGCAGGTAATTCTCTGCCTGCTTTTCCCCAGTGCTCTGCAAGCTCTCCAGGACAACAGCAAATCTGGGGCTCTGTGCTTTCTTTCGTTCTGAACAAGCGTTACTGTTTTCTGCACAAAAGCGATTCTGCGAAGCAATGTGAACACTTCTGTTTCCCAGGCACAGAGAAGGTGCTAGCAGGGAATTCTCTGCCTGCTTTTCCCCAGTGCTCTGCAAGCTCTCCAGGACAACATAAAATCTGGGGCTCTGTGCTTTCTTTCGTTCTGAACAAGTGTTACTGTTTTCTGCACAAAAGTGATTCTGCGAAGCAATGTGAACATTTCTGCTTCCCAGGCACAGAGAAGGTGCTAGCAGGGAATTCTCTGCCTGCCTTTCCCCAGTGCTCTGCAAGCTCTCCAGGACAACATAAAATCTGGGGCTCTGTGCTTTCTTTCGTCTGAACAAGTGTTACTGTTTTCTGCACAAAAGCGATTCTGCGAAGCAATGTGAACAGGCACAGAGAAGGTGCTAGCAGGGAATTCTCTGCCTGCCTTTCCCCAGTGCTCTGCAAGCTCTCCAGGACAACATAAAATCTGGGGCTCTGTGCTTTCTTTCGTTCTGAACAACTGTTACTGTTTTCTGCACAAAAGCGATTCTGCGAAGCAATGTGAACACTTCTGCTTCCCAGGCACAGAGAAGGTGCTAGCAGGGAATTCTCTGCCTGCTTTTCCCCAGTGCTCTGCAAGCTCTCCAGGACAACATAAAATCTGGGGCTCTGTGCTTTCTTTCGTTCTGAACAAGTGTTATTGTTTTCTGCACAAAAGCGATTCTGCGAAGCAATGTGAAGACGTCTGCTTCCCAGGCACAGAGAAGGTGCTAGCAGGGAATTCTCTGCCTGCCTTTCCCCAGTGCTCTGCAAGCTCTCCAGGACAACATAAAATCTGGGGCTCTGTGCTTTCTTTCGTTCTGAACAAGTGTTACTGTTTTCTGCACAAAAGCGATTCTGCGAAGCAATGGGAACACTTCTGTTTCCCAGGCACAGAGAAGGTGCTAGCAGGGAATTCTTTGCCTGCTTTTCCCCAGTGCTCTGCAAGCTCTCCAGGACAACATAAAATCTGGGGCTCTGTGCTTTCTTTCTGCTGAACAAGTGTTACTGTTTTCTGCACAAAAGCGATTCTGCGAAGCAATGTGAACACTTCTGTTTCCCAGGAACAGAGAAGGTGCTAGCAGGGAATTCTCTGCCTGCTTTTCCCCAGTGCTCTGCAATCTCTCCAGGACAACATAAAATCTGGGGCTCTGTGCTTTCTTTTGTTCTGAACAAGTGTTACTGTTTTCTGCACAAAAGCGATTCTGCGAAGCAATGTGAACAGGCACAGAGAAGGTGCTAGCAGGGAATTCTCTGCCTGCCTTTCCCCAGTGCTCTGCAAGCTCTCCAGGACAACATAAAATCTGGGGCTCTGTGCTTTCTTTCGTTCTGAACAAGTGTTACTGTTTTCTGCACAAAAGCGATTCTGCGAAGCAATGTGAACAGGCACAGAGAAGGTGCTAGCAGGGAATTCTCTGCCTGCCTTTCCCCAGTGCTCTGCAAGCTCTCCAGGACAACATAAAATCTGGGGCTCTGTGCTTTCTTTCGTCTGAACAAGTGTTACTGTTTTCTGCACAAAAGCGATTCTGCGAAGCAATGTGAACACTTCTGCTTCCCAGGCACAGAGAAGGTGCTAGCAGGGAATTCTCTGCCTGCTTTTCCCCAGTGCTCTGCAAGCTCTCCAGGACAACATAAAATCTGGGGCTCTGTGCTTTCTTTCGTTCTGAACAAGTGTTATTGTTTTCTGCACAAAAGCGATTCTGCGAAGCAATGTGAAGACGTCTGCTTCCCAGGCACAGAGAAGGTGCTAGCAGGGAATTCTCTGCCTGCCTTTCCCCAGTGCTCTGCAAGCTCTCCAGGACAACATAAAATCTGGGGCTCTGTGCTTTCTTTCGTTCTGAACAAGTGTTACTGTTTTCTGCACAAAAGCGATTCTGCGAAGCAATGGGAACACTTCTGTTTCCCAGGCACAGAGAAGGTGCTAGCAGGGAATTCTTTGCCTGCTTTTCCCCAGTGCTCTGCAAGCTCTCCAGGACAACATAAAATCTGGGGCTCTGTGCTTTCTTTCTGCTGAACAAGTGTTACTGTTTTCTGCACAAAAGCGATTCTGCGAAGCAATGTGAACACTTCTGTTTCCCAGGAACAGAGAAGGTGCTAGGAGGGAATTCTCTGCATGCTTTTCCCCAGTGCTCTGCAATCTCTCCAGGACAACATAAAATCTGGGGCTCTGTGCTTTCTTTTGTTCTGAACAAGTGTTACTGTTTTCTGCACAAAAGCGATTCTGCGAAGCAATGTGAACAGGCACAGAGAAGGTGCTAGCAGGGAATTCTCTGCCTGCCTTTCCCCAGTGCTCTGCAAGCTCTCCAGGACAACATAAAATCTGGGGCTCTGTGCTTTCTTTCGTTCTGAACAAGTGTTACTGTTTTCTGCACAAAAGCGATTCTGCGAAGCAATGTGAACAGGCACAGAGAAGGTGCTAGCAGGGAATTCTCTGCCTGCCTTTCCCCAGTGCTCTGCAAGCTCTCCAGGACAACATAAAATCTGGGGCTCTGTGCTTTCTTTCGTCTGAACAAGTGTTACTGTTTTCTGCACAAAAGCGATTCTGCGAAGCAATGTGAACACTTCTGCTTCCCAGGCACAGAGAAGGTGCTAGCAGGGAATTCTCTGCCTGCTTTTCCCCAGTGCTCTGCAAGCTCTCCAGGACAACATAAAATCTGGGGCTCTGTGCTTTCTTTCTGCTGAACAAGTGTTACTGTTTTCTGCACAAAAGCGATTCTGCGAAGCAATGGGAACACTTCTGTTTCCCAGGCACAGAGAAGGTGCTAGCAGGGAATTCTCTGCCTGCTTTTCCCCAGTGCTCTGCAAGCTCTCCAGGACAACATAGAATCTGGGGCTCTGTGCTTTCTTTCGTTCTGAACAAGTGTTACTGTTTTCTGCACAAAAGTGATTCTGCGAAGCAATGTGAACATTTCTGCTTCCCAGGCACAGAGAAGGTGCTAGCAGGGAATTCTCTGCCTGCCTTTCCCCAGTGCTCTGCAAGCTCTCCAGGACAACATAAAATCTGGGGCTCTGTGCTTTCTTTCGTCTGAACAAGTGTTACTGTTTTCTGCACAAAAGCGATTCTGCGAAGCAATGGGAACACTTCTGTTTCCCAGGAACAGAGAAGGTGCTAGCAGGGAATTCTCTGCCTGCTTTTCCCCAGTGCTCTGCAATCTCTCCAGGACAACATAAAATCTGGGGCTCTGTGCTTTCTTTCGTTCTGAACAAGTGTTACTGTTTTCTGCACAAAAGCGATTCTGCGAAGCAATGTGAACAGGCACAGAGAAGGTGCTAGCAGGGAATTCTCTGCCTGCCTTTCCCCAGTGCTCTGCAAGCTCTCCAGGACAACAGCAAATCTGGGGCTCTGTGCTTTCTTTCGTTCTGAACAAGTGTTACTGTTTTCTGCACAGAAGCGATTCTGCGAAAGAATGTGAACAGGCACAGAGAAGGTGCTACCAGGGAATTCTCTGCCTGCCTTTCCCCAGTGCTCTGCAAGCTCTCCAGGACAACATAAAATCTGGGGCTCTGTGCTTTCTTTCGTTGTGAACAAGTGTTACTGTTTTCTGCACAAAAGCGATTCTGCGAAGCAATGTGAACACTTCTGTTTCCCAGGCACAGAGAAGGTGCTAGCAGGGAATTCTCTGCCTGCTTTTCCCCAGTGCTCTGCAAGCTCTCCAGGACAACATAAAATCTGGGGCTCTGTGCTTTCTTTTGTTCTGAACAAGTGTTACTGTTTTCTGCACAAAAGCGATTCTGCCAAGCAATGTGAACAGGCACAGAAAAGGTGCTAGCAGGGAATTCTCTGCCTGCCTTTCCCCAGTGCTCTGCAAGCTCTCCAGGACAACATAAAATCTGGGGCTCTGTGCTTTCTTTTGTTCTGAACAAGTGTTAGGGTTTTCTACACAAAAGCGTTTCTGCGAAGCAACGTGAAGACTTCTGCTTCCCAGGCACAGAGAAGGTGCTAGCAGGGAATTCTCTGCCTGCCTTTCCCCAGTGCTCTGCAAGCTCTCCAGGACAACATAAAATCTGGGGCTCTGTGCTTTCTTTCGTCTGAACAAGTGTTACTGTTTTCTGCACAAAAGCGATTCAGCGAAGCAATGTGAACAGGCACAGAGAAGGTGCTAGCAGGGAATTCTCTGCCTGCTTTTCCCCAGTGCTCTGCAAGCTCTCCAGGACAACATAAAATCTGGGGCTCTGTGCTTTCTTTCGTTCTGAACAAGTGTTACTGTTTTCTGCACAAAAGCGATTCTGCGAAGCAATGTGAACAGGCACAGAGAAGGTGCTAGCAGGGAATTCTCTGCCTGCTTTTCCCCAGTGCTCTGCAAGCTCTCCAGGACAACAGCAAATCTGGGGCTCTGTGCTTTCTTTCGTTCTGAACAAGCGTTACTGTTTTCTGCACAAAAGCGATTCTGCGAAGCAATGTGAACACTTCTGTTTCCCAGGCACAGAGAAGGTGCTAGCAGGGAATTCTCTGCCTGCTTTTCCCCAGTGCTCTGCAAGCTCTCCAGGACAACATAAAATCTGGGGCTCTGTGCTTTCTTTCGTCTGAACAAGTGTTACTGTTTTCTGCACAAAAGCGATTCTGCGAAGCAATGTGAACATTTCTGCTTCCCAGGCACAGAGAAGGTGCTAGCAGGGAATTCTCTGCCTGCCTTTCCCCAGTGCTCTGCAAGCTCTCCAGGACAACATAAAATCTGGGGCTCTGTGCTTTCTTTCTGCTGAACAAGTGTTACTGTTTTCTGCACAAAAGCGATTCTGCGAAGCAATGTGAACACTTCTGCTTCCCAGGCACAGAGAAGGTGCTAGCAGGGAATTCTCTGCCTGCTTTTCCCCAGTGCTCTGCAAGCTCTCCAGGACAACATAAAATCTGGGGCTCTGTGCTTTCTTTCTGCTGAACAAGTGTTACTGTTTTCTGCACAAAAGCGATTCTGCGAAGCAATGGGAACACTTCTGTTTCCCAGGCACAGAGAAGGTGCTAGCAGGGAATTCTCTGCCTGCTTTTCCCCAGTGCTCTGCAAGCTCTCCAGGACAACATAGAATCTGGGGCTCTGTGCTTTCTTTCGTTCTGAACAAGTGTTACTGTTTTCTGCACAAAAGTGATTCTGCGAAGCAATGTGAACATTTCTGCTTCCCAGGCACAGAGAAGGTGCTAGCAGGGAATTCTCTGCCTGCCTTTCCCCAGTGCTCTGCAAGCTCTCCAGGACAACATAAAATCTGGGGCTCTGTGCTTTCTTTCGTCTGAACAAGTGTTACTGTTTTCTGCACAAAAGCGATTCTGCGAAGCAATGTGAACAGGCACAGAGAAGGTGCTAGCAGGGAATTCTCTGCCTGCCTTTCCCCAGTGCTCTGCAAGCTCTCCAGGACAACATAAAATCTGGGGCTCTGTGCTTTCTTTCGTCTGAACAAGTGCTACTGTTTTCTGCACAAAAGCGATTCTGCGAAGCAATGGGAACACTTCTGCTTCCCAGGCACAGAGAAGGTGCTAGCAGGGAATTCTCTGCCTGCTTTTCCCCAGTGCTCTGCAAGCTCTCCAGGACAACATAAAATCTGGGGCTCTGTGCTTTCTTTCTGCTGAACAAGTGTTACTGTTTTCTGCACAAAAGCGATTCTGCGAAGCAATGTGAACACTTCTGTTTCCCAGGAACAGAGAAGGTGCTAGCAGGGAATTCTCTGCCTGCTTTTCCCCAGTGCTCTGCAAGCTCTCCAGGACAACATAAAATCTGGGGCTCTGTGCTTTCTTTCGTTCTGAACAAGTGTTACTGTTTTCTGCACAAAAGCGATTCTGCGAAGCAATGTGAACAGGCACAGAGAAGGTGCTAGCAGGGAATTCTCTGCCTGCCTTTCCCCAGTGCTCTGCAAGCTCTCCAGGACAACAGCAAATCTGGGGCTCTGTGCTTTCTTTCGTTCTGAACAAGTGTTACTGTTTTCTGCACAAAAGCGATTCTGCGAAGCAATGTGAACACTTCTGTTTCCCAGGCACAGAGAAGGTGCTAGCAGGGAATTCTCTGCCTGCCTTTCCCCAGTGCTCTGCAAGCTCTCCAGGACAACATAAAATCTGGGGCTCTGTGCTTTCTTTCGTTCTGAACAAGTGTTACTGTTTTCTGCACAAAAGCGATTCTGCGAAGGAATGTGAACAGGCACAGAGAAGGTGCTAGAGGGAATTCTCTGCCTGCCTTTCCCCAGTGCTCTGCAAGCCCTCCAGGACAACATAAAATCTGGGGCTCTGTGCTTTCTTTCGTTGTGAACAAGTGTTACTGTTTTCTGCACAAAAGCGATTCTGCGAAGCAATGTGAACACTTCTGTTTCCCAGGAACAGAGAAGGTGCTAGCAGGGAATTCTCTGCCTGCTTTTCCCCAGTGCTCTGCAAGCTCTCCAGGACAACATAATATCTGGGGCTCTGTGCTTTCTTTCGTTCTGAACAAGTGTTACTGTTTTCTGCACAAAAGCGATTCTGCGAAGGAATGTGAACAGGCACAGAGAAGGTGCTAGCAGGGAATTCTCTGCCTGCCTTTCCCCAGTGCTCTGCAAGCTCTCCAGGACAACATAAAATCTGGGGCTCTGTGCTTTCTTTCGTCTGAACAAGTGTTACTGTTTTCTGCACAAAAGCGATTCTGCGAAGCAATGTGAACAGGCACAGAGAAGGTGCTAGCAGGGAATTCTCTGCCTGCCTTTCCCCAGTGCTCTGCAAGCTCTCCAGGACAACATAAAATCTGGGGCTCTGTGCTTTCTTTCGTCTGAACAAGTGTTACTGTTTTCTGCACAAAAGCGATTCTGCGAAGCAATGTGAACAGGCACAGAGAAGGTGCTAGCAGGGAATTCTCTGCCTGCCTTTCCCCAGTGCTCTGCAAGCTCTCCAGGACAACATAAAATCTGGGGCTCTGTGCTTTCTTTCGTTCTGAACAAGTGTTACTGTTTTCTGCACAAAAGCGATTCTGCGAAGCAATGTGAACACTTCTGCTTCCCAGGCACAGAGAAGGTGCTAGCAGGGAATTCTCTGCCTGCTTTTCCCCAGTGCTCTGCAAGCTCTCCAGGACAACATAAAATCTGGGGCTCTGTGCTTTCTTTCGTTCTGAACAAGTGTTACTGTTTTCTGCACAAAAGCGATTCTGCGAAGCAATGTGAACACTTCTGTTTCCCAGGAACAGAGAACGTGCTAGCAGGGAATTCTCTGCCTGCTTTTCCCCAGTGCTCTGCAATCTCTCCAGGACAACATAAAATCTGGGGCTCTGTGCTTTCTTTTGTTCTGAACAAGTGTTACTGTTTTCTGCACAAAAGCGATTCTGCGAAGCAATGTGAACAGGCACAGAGAAGGTGCTAGCAGGGAATTCTCTGCCTGCCTTTCCCCAGTGCTCTGCAAGCTCTCCAGGACAACATAAAATCTGGGGCTCTGTGCTTTCTTTCGTTCTGAACAAGTGTTACTGTTTTCTGCACAAAAGCGATTCTGCGAAGCAATGTGAACAGGCACAGAGAAGGTGCTAGCAGGGAATTCTCTGCCTGCTTTTCCCCAGTGCTCTGCAAGCTCTCCAGGACAACATAAAATCTGGGGCTCTGTGCTTTCTTTCGTCTGAACAAGTGTTACTGTTTTCTGCACAAAAGCGATTCTGCGAAGCAATGTGAACAGGCACAGAGAAGGTGCTAGCAGGGAATTCTCTGCCTGCCTTTCCCCAGTGCTCTGCAAGCTCTCCAGGACAACATAAAATCTGGGGCTCTGTGCTTTCTTTCTGCTGAACAAGTGTTACTGTTTTCTGCACAAAAGCGATTCTGCGAAGCAATGTGAACACTTCTGCTTCCCAGGCACAGAGAAGGTGCTAGCAGGGAATTCTCTGCCTGCTTTTCCCCAGTGCTCTGCAAGCTCTCCAGGACAACATAAAATCTGGGGCTCTGTGCTTTCTTTCTGCTGAACAAGTGTTACTGTTTTCTGCACAAAAGCGATTCTGCGAAGCAATGGGAACACTTCTGTTTCCCAGGCACAGAGAAGGTGCTAGCAGGGAATTCTCTGCCTGCTTTTCCCCAGTGCTCTGCAAGCTCTCCAGGACAACATAGAATCTGGGGCTCTGTGCTTTCTTTCGTTCTGAACAAGTGTTACTGTTTTCTGCACAAAAGTGATTCTGCGAAGCAATGTGAACATTTCTGCTTCCCAGGCACAGAGAAGGTGCTAGCAGGGAATTCTCTGCCTGCCTTTCCCCAGTGCTCTGCAAGCTCTCCAGGACAACATAAAATCTGGGGCTCTGTGCTTTCTTTCGTCTGAACAAGTGTTACTGTTTTCTGCACAAAAGCGATTCTGCGAAGCAATGTGAACAGGCACAGAGAAGGTGCTAGCAGGGAATTCTCTGCCTGCCTTTCCCCAGTGCTCTGCAAGCTCTCCAGGACAACATAAAATCTGGGGCTCTGTGCTTTCTTTCGTCTGAACAAGTGTTACTGTTTTCTGCACAAAAGCGATTCTGCGAAGCAATGGGAACACTTCTGCTTCCCAGGCACAGAGAAGGTGCTAGCAGGGAATTCTCTGCCTGCTTTTCCCCAGTGCTCTGCAAGCTCTCCAGGACAACATAAAATCTGGGGCTCTGTGCTTTCTTTCTGCTGAACAAGTGTTACTGTTTTCTGCACAAAAGCGATTCTGCGAAGCAATGTGAACACTTCTGTTTCCCAGGAACAGAGAAGGTGCTAGCAGGGAATTCTCTGCCTGCTTTTCCCCAGTGCTCTGCAAGCTCTCCAGGACAACATAAAATCTGGGGCTCTGTGCTTTCTTTCGTTCTGAACAAGTGTTACTGTTTTCTGCACAAAAGCGATTCTGCGAAGGAATGTGAACAGGCACAGAGAAGGTGCTAGCAGGGAATTCTCTGCCTGCCTTTCCCCAGTGCTCTGCAAGCTCTCCAGGACAACATAAAATCTGGGGCTCTGTGCTTTCTTTCGTTCTGAACAAGTGTTACTGTTTTCTGCACAAAAGCGATTCTGCGAAGCAATGTGAACACTTCTGTTTCCCAGGCACAGAGAAGGTGCTAGCAGGGAATTCTCTGCCTGCCTTTCCCCAGTGCTCTGCAAGCTCTCCAGGACAACATAAAATCTGGGGCTCTGTGCTTTCTTTCGTTCTGAACAAGTGTTACTGTTTTCTGCACAAAAGCGATTCTGCGAAGCAATGGGAACACTTCTGTTTCCCGGGCACAGAGAAGGTGCTAGCAGGGAATTCTCTGCCTGCTTTTCCCCAGTGCTCTGCAAGCTCTCCAGGACAACATAGAATCTGGGGCTCTGTGCTTTCTTTCGTTCTGAACAAGTGTTACTTTTTTCTGCACAAAAGCGATTCTGCGAAGCAATGTGAACAGGCACAGAGAAGGTGCTAGCAGGGAATTCTCTGCCTGCCTTTCCCCAGTGCTCTGCAAGCTCTCCAGGACAACAGCAAATCTGGGGCTCTGTGCTTTCTTTCGTCTGAACAAGTGTTACTGTTTTCTGCACAAAAGCGATTCTGCGAAGCAATGGGAACACTTCTGCTTCCCAGGCACAGAGAAGGTGCTAGCAGGGAATTCTCTGCCTGCTTTTCCCCAGTGCTCTGCAAGCTCTCCAGGACAACATAAAATCTGGGGCTCTGTGCTTTCTTTCGTTCTGAACAAGTGTTATTGTTTTCTGCACAAAAGCGATTCTGCGAAGCAATGTGAAGACGTCTGCTTCCCAGGCACAGAGAAGGTGCTAGCAGGGAATTCTCTGCCTGCCTTTCCCCAGTGCTCTGCAAGCTCTCCAGGACAACATAAAATCTGGGGCTCTGTGCTTTCTTTCGTCTGAACAAGTGTTACTGTTTTCTGCACAAAAGCGATTCTGCGAAGCAATGTGAACAGGCACAGAGAAGGTGCTAGCAGGGAATTCTCTGCCTGCCTTTCCCCAGTGCTCTGCAAGCTCTCCAGGACAACATAAAATCTGGGGCTCTGTGCTTTCTTTCGTTCTGAACAAGTGTTACTGTTTTCTGCACAAAAGCGATTCTGCGAAGCAATGTGAATAGGCACAGAGAAGGTGCTAGCAGGGAATTCTCTGCCTGCCTTTCCCCAGTGCTCTGCAAGCTCTCCAGGACAACATAGAATCTGGGGCTCTGTGCTTTCTTTCGTTCTGAACAAGTGTTACTTTTTTCTGCACAAAAGCGATTCTGCGAAGCAATGTGAACAGGCACAGAGAAGGTGCTAGCAGGGAATTCTCTGCCTGCCTTTCCCCAGTGCTCTGCAAGCTCTCCAGGACAACAGCAAATCTGGGGCTCTGTGCTTTCTTTCGTCTGAACAAGTGTTACTGTTTTCTGCACAAAAGCGATTCTGCGAAGCAATGGGAACACTTCTGCTTCCCAGGCACAGAGAAGGTGCTAGCAGGGAATTCTCTGCCTGCTTTTCCCCAGTGCTCTGCAAGCTCTCCAGGACAACATAGAATCTGGGGCTCTGTGCTTTCTTTCGTCTGAACAAGTGTTACTGTTTTCTGCACAAAAGCGATTCTGCGAAGCAATGTGAACAGGCACAGAGAAGGTGCTAGCAGGGAATTCTCTGCCTGCCTTTCCCCAGTGCTCTGCAAGCTCTCCAGGACAACATAAAATCTGGGGCTCTGTGCTTTCTTTCGTTCTGAACAAGTGTTACTGTTTTCTGCACAAAAGCGATTCTGCGAAGCAATGTGAATAGGCACAGAGAAGGTGCTAGCAGGGAATTCTCTGCCTGCCTTTCCCCAGTGCTCTGCAAGCTCTCCAGGACAACATAGAATCTGGGGCTCTGTGCTTTCTTTCGTTCTGAACAAGTGTTACTTTTTTCTGCACAAAAGCGATTCTGCGAAGCAATGTGAACAGGCACAGAGAAGGTGCTAGCAGGGAATTCTCTGCCTGCCTTTCCCCAGTGCTCTGCAAGCTCTCCAGGACAACAGCAAATCTGGGGCTCTGTGCTTTCTTTCGTCTGAACAAGTGTTACTGTTTTCTGCACAAAAGCGATTCTGCGAAGCAATGGGAACACTTCTGCTTCCCAGGCACAGAGAAGGTGCTAGCAGGGAATTCTCTGCCTGCTTTTCCCCAGTGCTCTGCAAGCTCTCCAGGACAACATAGAATCTGGGGCTCTGTGCTTTCTTTCGTTCTGAACAAGTGTTACTGTTTTCTGCACAAAAGTGATTCTGCGAAGCAATGTGAACATTTCTGCTTCCCAGGCACAGAGAAGGTGCTAGCAGGGAATTCTCTGCCTGCCTTTCCCCAGTGCTCTGCAAGCTCTCCAGGACAACATAAAATCTGGGGCTCTGTGCTTTCTTTCGTCTGAACAAGTGTTACTGTTTTCTGCACAAAAGCGATTCTGCGAAGCAATGTGAACAGGCACAGAGAAGGTGCTAGCAGGGAATTCTCTGCCTGCCTTTCCCCAGTGCTCTGCAAGCTCTCCAGGACAACATAAAATCTGGGGCTCTGTGCTTTCTTTCGTCTGAACAAGTGTTACTGTTTTCTGCACAAAAGCGATTCTGCAAAGCAATGGGAACACTTCTGCTTCCCAGGCACAGAGAAGGTGCTAGCAGGGAATTCTCTGCCTGCTTTTCCCCAGTGCTCTGCAAGCTCTCCAGGACAACATAAAATCTGGGGCTCTGTGCTTTCTTTCGTTCTGAACAAGTGTTACTGCTTTCTGCACAAAAGCGATTCTGCGAAGGAATGTGAACAGGCACAGAGAAGGTGCTAGCAGGGAATTCTCTGCCTGCCTTTCCCCAGTGCTCTGCAAGCTCTCCAGGACAACATAAAATCTGGGGCTCTGTGCTTTCTTTCGTTCTGAACAAGTGTTACTGTTTTCTGCACAAAAGCGATTCTGCGAAGCAATGTGAACACTTCTGTTTCCCAGGCACAGAGAAGGTGCTAGCAGGGAATTCTCTGCCTGCCTTTCCCCAGTGCTCTGCAAGCTCTCCAGGACAACATAAAATCTGGGGCTCTGTGCTTTCTTTCGTCTGAACAAGTGTTACTGTTTTCTGCACAAAAGCGATTCTGCGAAGGAATGTGAACAGGCACAGAGAAGGTGCTAGAGGGAATTCTCTGCCTGCCTTTCCCCAGTGCTCTGCAAGCTCTCCAGGACAACATAAAATCTGGGGCTCTGTGCTTTCTTTCGTTGTGAACAAGTGTTACTGTTTTCTGCACAAAAGCGATTCTGCGAAGCAATGTGAACACTTCTGTTTCCCAGGCACAGAGAAGATGCTAGCAGGGAATTCTCTGCCTGCTTTTCCCCAGTGCTCTGCAAGCTCTCCAGGACAACATAATATCTGGGGCTCTGTGCTTTCTTTCGTTCTGAACAAGTGTTACTGTTTTCTGCACAAAAGCGATTCTGCGAAGGAATGTGAACAGGCACAGAGAAGGTGCTAGCAGGGAATTCTCTGCCTGCCTTTCCCCAGTGCTCTGCAAGCTCTCCAGGACAACATAAAATCTGGGGCTCTGTGCTTTCTTTCGTTCTGAACAAGTGTTACTGTTTTCTGCACAAAAGCGATTCTGCGAAGCAATGTGAACACTTCTGTTTCCCAGGCACAGAGAAGGTGCTAGCAGGGAATTCTCTGCCTGCTTTTCCCCAGTGCTCTGCAAGCTCTCCAGGACAACATAAAATCTGGGGCTCTGTGCTTTCTTTTGTTCTGAACAAGTGTTAGGGTTTTCTGCACAAAAGCGATTCTGCGAAGCAATGTGAAGACTTCTGCTTCCCAGGCACAGAGAAGGTGCTAGCAGGGAATTCTCTGCCTGCCTTTCCCCAGTGCTCTGCAAGCTCTCCAGGACAACATAAAATCTGGGGCTCTGTGCTTTCTTTCGTCTGAACAAGTGTTACTGTTTTCTGCACAAAAGCGATTCTGCGAAGCAATGTGAACAGGCACAGAGAAGGTGCTAGCAGGGAATTCTCTGCCTGCCTTTCCCCAGTGCTCTGCAAGCTCTCCAGGACAACAGCAAATCTGGGGCTCTGTGCTTTCTTTCGTTCTGAACAAGTGTTACTGTTTTCTGCACAAAAGCGATTCTGCGAAGCAATGGGAACACTTCTGTTTCCCAGGCACAGAGAAGGTGCTAGCAGGGAATTCTCTGCCTGCTTTTCCCCAGTGCTCTGCAAGCTCTCCAGGACAACATAAAATCTGGGGCTCTGTGCTTTCTTTCGTTCTGAACAAGTGTTACTGTTTTCTGCACAAAAGCGATTCTGCGAAGCAATGTGAACAGGCACAGAGAAGGTGCTAGCAGGGAATTCTCTGCCTGCCTTTCCCCAGTGCTCTGCAAGCTCTCCAGGACAACAGCAAATCTGGGGCTCTGTGCTTTCTTTCGTCTGAACAAGTGTTACTGTTTTCTGCACAAAAGCGATTCTGCGAAGCAATGGGAACACTTCTGTTTCCCAGGCACAGAGAAGGTGCTAGCAGGGAATTCTCTGCCTGCTTTTCCCCAGTGCTCTGCAAGCTCTCCAGGACAACATAGAATCTGGGGCTCTGTGCTTTCTTTCGTTCTGAACAAGTGTTACTGTTTTCTGCACAAAAGTGATTCTGCGAAGCAATGGGAACACTTCTGTTTCCCAGGCACAGAGAAGGTGCTAGCAGGGAATTCTCTGCCTGCCTTTCCCCAGTGCTCTGCAAGCTCTCCAGGACAACATAGAATCTGGGGCTCTGTGCTTTCTTTCGTTCTGAACAAGTGTTACTGTTTTCTGCACAAAAGTGATTCTGCGAAGCAATGTGAACATTTCTGCTTCCCAGGCACAGAGAAGGTGCTAGCAGGGAATTCTCTGCCTGCCTTTCCCCAGTGCTCTGCAAGCTCTCCAGGACAACATAAAATCTGGGGCTCTGTGCTTTCTTTCGTCTGAACAAGTGTTACTGTTTTCTGCACAAAAGCGATTCTGCGAAGCAATGTGAACAGGCACAGAGAAGGTGCTAGCAGGGAATTCTCTGCCTGCCTTTCCCCAGTGCTCTGCAAGCTCTCCAGGACAACATAAAATCTGGGGCTCTGTGCTTTCTTTCGTTCTGAACAACTGTTACTGTTTTCTGCACAAAAGCGATTCTGCGAAGCAATGTGAACACTTCTGCTTCCCAGGCACAGAGAAGGTGCTAGCAGGGAATTCTCTGCCTGCTTTTCCCCAGTGCTCTGCAAGCTCTCCAGGACAACATAAAATCTGGGGCTCTGTGCTTTCTTTCGTTCTGAACAAGTGTTATTGTTTTCTGCACAAAAGCGATTCTGCGAAGCAATGTGAAGACGTCTGCTTCCCAGGCACAGAGAAGGTGCTAGCAGGGAATTCTCTGCCTGCCTTTCCCCAGTGCTCTGCAAGCTCTCCAGGACAACATAAAATCTGGGGCTCTGTGCTTTCTTTCGTTCTGAACAAGTGTTACTGTTTTCTGCACAAAAGCGATTCTGCGAAGCAATGGGAACACTTCTGTTTCCCAGGCACAGAGAAGGTGCTAGCAGGGAATTCTTTGCCTGCTTTTCCCCAGTGCTCTGCAAGCTCTCCAGGACAACATAAAATCTGGGGCTCTGTGCTTTCTTTCTGCTGAACAAGTGTTACTGTTTTCTGCACAAAAGCGATTCTGCGAAGCAATGTGAACACTTCTGTTTCCCAGGAACAGAGAACGTGCTAGCAGGGAATTCTCTGCCTGCTTTTCCCCAGTGCTCTGCAATCTCTCCAGGACAACATAAAATCTGGGGCTCTGTGCTTTCTTTTGTTCTGAACAAGTGTTACTGTTTTCTGCACAAAAGCGATTCTGCGAAGCAATGTGAACAGGCACAGAGAAGGTGCTAGCAGGGAATTCTCTGCCTGCCTTTCCCCAGTGCTCTGCAAGCTCTCCAGGACAACATAAAATCTGGGGCTCTGTGCTTTCTTTCGTTCTGAACAAGTGTTACTGTTTTCTGCACAAAAGCGATTCTGCGAAGCAATGTGAACAGGCACAGAGAAGGTGCTAGCAGGGAATTCTCTGCCTGCCTTTCCCCAGTGCTCTGCAAGCTCTCCAGGACAACATAAAATCTGGGGCTCTGTGCTTTCTTTCGTCTGAACAAGTGTTACTGTTTTCTGCACAAAAGCGATTCTGCGAAGCAATGTGAACAGGCACAGAGAAGGTGCTAGCAGGGAATTCTCTGCCTGCCTTTCCCCAGTGCTCTGCAAGCTCTCCAGGACAACATAAAATCTGGGGCTCTGTGCTTTCTTTCTGCTGAACAAGTGTTACTGTTTTCTGCACAAAAGCGATTCTGCGAAGCAATGTGAACACTTCTGCTTCCCAGGCACAGAGAAGGTGCTAGCAGGGAATTCTCTGCCTGCTTTTCCCCAGTGCTCTGCAAGCTCTCCAGGACAACATAAAATCTGGGGCTCTGTGCTTTCTTTCGTTCTGAACAAGTGTTACTGTTTTCTGCACAAAAGCGATTCTGCGAAGCAATGGGAACACTTCTGTTTCCCAGGCACAGAGAAGGTGCTAGCAGGGAATTCTCTGCCTGCTTTTCCCCAGTGCTCTGCAAGCTCTCCAGGACAACATAGAATCTGGGGCTCTGTGCTTTCTTTCGTTCTGAACAAGTGTTACTGTTTTCTGCACAAAAGCGATTCTGCGAAGCAATGTGAACATTTCTGCTTCCCAGGCACAGAGAAGGTGCTAGCAGGGAATTCTCTGCCTGCCTTTCCCCAGTGCTCTGCAAGCTCTCCAGGACAACATAAAATCTGGGGCTCTGTGCTTTCTTTCGTCTGAACAAGTGTTACTGTTTTCTGCACAAAAGCGATTCTGCGAAGCAATGTGAACAGGCACAGAGAAGGTGCTAGCAGGGAATTCTCTGCCTGCCTTTCCCCAGTGCTCTGCAAGCTCTCCAGGACAACATAAAATCTGGGGCTCTGTGCTTTCTTTCGTCTGAACAAGTGTTACTGTTTTCTGCACAAAAGCGATTCTGCGAAGCAATGGGAACACTTCTGCTTCCCAGGCACAGAGAAGGTGCTAGCAGGGAATTCTCTGCCTGCTTTTCCCCAGTGCTCTGCAAGCTCTCCAGGACAACATAAAATCTGGGGCTCTGTGCTTTCTTTCGTTCTGAACAAGTGTTACTGCTTTCTGCACAAAAGCGATTCTGCGAAGGAATGTGAACAGGCACAGAGAAAGTGCTAGAGGGAATTCTCTGCCTGCCTTTCCCCAGTGCTCTGCAAGCTCTCCAGGACAACATAAAATCTGGGGCTCTGTGCTTTCTTTCATTCTGAACAAGTGTTACTGTTTTCTGCACAAAAGCGATTCTGCGAAGCAATGTGAACACTTCTGTTTCCCAGGCACAGTGAAGGTGCTAGCAGGGAATTCTCTGCCTGCTTTTCCCCAGTGCTCTGCAAGCTCTCCAGGACAACATAATATCTGGGGCTCTGTGCTTTCTTTCGTTCTGAACAAGTGTTACTGTTTTCTGCACAAAAGCGATTCTGCGAAGGAATGTGAACAGGCACAGAGAAGGTGCTAGCAGGGAATTCTCTGCCTGCCTTTCCCCAGTGCTCTGCAAGCTCTCCAGGACAACATAAAATCTGGGGCTCTGTGCTTTCTTTCGTTCTGAACAAGTGTTACTGTTTTCTGCACAAAAGCGATTCTGCGAAGCAATGTGAACACTTCTGTTTCCCAGGCACAGAGAAGGTGCTAGCAGGGAATTCTCTGCCTGCTTTTCCCCAGTGCTCTGCAAGCTCTCCAGGACAACATAAAATCTGGGGCTCTGTGCTTTCTTTTGTTCTGAACAAGTGTTAGGGTTTTCTGCACAAAAGCGATTCTGCGAAGCAATGTGAAGACTTCTGCTTCCCAGGCACAGAGAAGGTGCTAGCAGGGAATTCTCTGCCTGCCTTTCCCCAGTGCTCTGCAAGCTCTCCAGGACAACATAAAATCTGGGGCTCTGTGCTTTCTTTCGTCTGAACAAGTGTTACTGTTTTCTGCACAAAAGCGATTCTGCGAAGCAATGTGAACAGGCACAGAGAAGGTGCTAGCAGGGAATTCTCTGCCTGCCTTTCCCCAGTGCTCTGCAAGCTCTCCAGGACAACATAAAATCTGGGGCTCTGTGCTTTCTTTCGTTCTGAACAAGTGTTACTGTTTTCTGCACAAAAGCGATTCTGCGAAGCAAAGGGAACACTTCTGTTTCCCAGGCACAGAGAAGGTGCTAGCAGGGAATTCTCTGCCTGCTTTTCCCCAGTGCTCTGCAAGCTCTCCAGGACAACATAAAATCTGGGGCTCTGTGCTTTCTTTCGTTCTGAACAAGTGTTACTGTTTTCTGCACAAAAGCGATTCTGCGAAGCAATGTGAACAGGCACAGAGAAGGTGCTAGCAGGGAATTCTCTGCCTGCCTTTCCCCAGTGCTCTGCAAGCTCTCCAGGACAACAGCAAATCTGGGGCTCTGTGCTTTCTTTCGTTCTGAACAAGTGTTACTGTTTTCTGCACAAAAGCGATTCTGCGAAGCAATGGGAACACTTCTGTTTCCCAGGCACAGAGAAGGTGCTAGCAGGGAATTCTCTGCCTGCTTTTCCCCAGTGCTCTGCAAGCTCTCCAGGACAACATAGAATCTGGTGCTCTGTGCTTTCTTTCGTTCTGAACAAGTGTTACTGTTTTCTGCACAAAAGCGATTCTGCGAAGCAAAGGGAACACTTCTGTTTCCCAGGCACAGAGAAGGTGCTAGCAGGGAATTCTCTGCCTGCTTTTCCCCAGTGCTCTGCAAGCTCTCCAGGACAACATAAAATCTGGGGCTCTGTGCTTTCTTTCGTCTGAACAAGTGTTACTGTTTTCTGCACAAAAGCGATTCTGCGAAGCAATGTGAACAGGCACAGAGAAGGTGCTAGCAGGGAATTCTCTGCCTGCCTTTCCCCAGTGCTCTGCAAGCTCTCCAGGACAACATAAAATCTGGGGCTCTGTGCTTTCTTTCGTTCTGAACAAGTGTTACTGTTTTCTGCACAAAAGCGATTCTGCGAAGCAATGTGAACACTTCTGCTTCCCAGGCACAGAGAAGGTGCTAGCAGGGAATTCTCTGCCTGCCTTTCCCCAGTGCTCTGCAAGCTCTCCAGGACAACATAAAATCTGGGGCTCTGTGCTGTCTTTCGTCTGAACAAGTGTTACTGTTTTCTGCACAAAAGCGATTCTGCGAAGCAATGTGAACAGGCACAGAGAAGGTGCTAGCAGGGAATTCTCTGCCTGCTTTTCCCCAGTGCTCTGCAAGCTCTCCAGGACAACAGCAAATCTGGGGCTCTGTGCTTTCTTTCGTTCTGAACAAGTGTTACTGTTTTCTGCACAAAAGCGATTCTGCGAAGCAATGGGAACACTTCTGTTTCCCAGGCACAGAGAAGGTGCTAGCAGGGAATTCTCTGCCTGCTTTTCCCCAGTGCTCTGCAAGCTCTCCAGGACAACATAAAATCTGGGGCTCTGTGCTTTCTTTCGTTCTGAACAAGTGTTACTGTTTTCTGCACAAAAGCGATTCTGCGAAGCAATGGGAACACTTCTGCTTCCCAGGCACAGAGAAGGTGCTAGCAGGGAATTCTCTGCCTGCTTTTCCCCAGTGCTCTGCAAGCTCTCCAGGACAACATAAAATCTGGGGCTCTGTGCTTTCTTTCGTTCTGAACAAGTGTTATTGTTTTCTGCACAAAAGCGATTCTGCGAAGCAATGTGAACAGGCACAGAGAAGGTGCTAGCAGGGAATTCTCTGCCTGCCTTTCCCCAGTGCTCTGCAAGCTCTCCAGGACAACATAAAATCTGGGGCTCTGTGCTTTCTTTCGTTCTGAACAAGTGTTACTGTTTTCTGCACAAAAGCGATTCTGCGAAGCAATGTGAACACTTCTGTTTCCCAGGAACAGAGAAGGTGCTAGCAGGGAATTCTCTGCCTGCTTTTCCCCAGTGCTCTGCAAGCTCTCCAGGACAACATAAAATCTGGGGCTCTGTGCTTTCTTTCGTTCTGAACAAGTGTTACTGTTTTCTGCACAAAAGCGATTCTGCGAAGCAATGTGAACAGGCACAGAGAAGGTGCTAGCAGGGAATTCTCTGCCTGCCTTTCCCCAGTGCTCTGCAAGCTCTCCAGGACAACAGCAAATCTGGGGCTCTGTGCTTTCTTTCGTTCTGAACAAGTGTTACTGTTTTCTGCACAAAAGCGATTCTGCGAAGCAATGGGAACACTTCTGTTTCCCAGGAACAGAGAAGGTGCTAGCAGGGAATTCTCTGCCTGCTTTTCCCCAGTGCTCTGCAAGCTCTCCAGGACAACATAAAATCTGGGGCTCTGTGCTTTCTTTCGTTGTGAACAAATGTTACTGTTTTCTGCACAAAAGCGATTCAGCGAAGCAATGTGAACAGGCACAGAGAAGGTGCTAGCAGGGAATTCTCTGCCTGCCTTTCCCCAGTGCTCTGCAAGCTCTCCAGGACAACATAAAATCTGGGGCTCTGTGCTTTCTTTCGTCTGAACAAGTGTTACTGTTTTCTGCACAAAAGCGATTCTGCGAAGCAATGTGAACACTTCTGCTTCCCAGGCACAGAGAAGGTGCTAGCAGGGAATTCTCTGCCTGCTTTTCCCCAGTGCTCTGCAAGCTCTCCAGGACAACATAAAATCTGGGGCTCTGTGCTTTCTTTCGTTCTGAACAAGTGTTATTGTTTTCTGCACAAAAGCGATTCTGCGAAGCAATGTGAAGACGTCTGCTTCCCAGGCACAGAGAAGGTGCTAGCAGGGAATTCTCTGCCTGCCTTTCCCCAGTGCTCTGCAAGCTCTCCAGGACAACATAAAATCTGGGGCTCTGTGCTTTCTTTCGTTCTGAACAAGTGTTACTGTTTTCTGCACAAAAGCGATTCTGCGAAGCAATGTGAACACTTCTGTTTCCCAGGCACAGAGAAGGTGCTAGCAGGGAATTCTCTGCCTGCTTTTCCCCAGTGCTCTGCAAGCTCTCCAGGACAACATAAAATCTGGGGCTCTGTGCTTTCTTTCTGCTGAACAAGTGTTACTGTTTTCTGCACAAAAGCGATTCTGCGAAGCAATGTGAACACTTCTGTTTCCCAGGCACAGAGAAGGTGCTAGCAGGGAATTCTCTGCCTGCTTTTCCCCAGTGCTCTGCAATCTCTCCAGGACAACATAAAATCTGGGGCTCTGTGCTTTCTTTCGTTCTGAACAAGTGTTACTGTTTTCTGCACAAAAGCGATTCTGCGAAGCAATGTGAACAGGCACAGAGAAGGTGCTAGCAGGGAATTCTCTGCCTGCCTTTCCCCAGTGCTCTGCAAGCTCTCCAGGACAACAGCAAATCTGGGGCTCTGTGCTTTCTTTCGTTCTGAACAAGTGTTACTGTTTTCTGCACAAAAGCGATTCTGCGAAGGAATGTGAACAGGCACAGAGAAGGTGCTAGCAGGGAATTCTCTGCCTGCCTTTCCCCAGTGCTCTGCAAGCTCTCCAGGACAACATAAAATCTGGGGCTCTGTGCTTTCTTTCGTTGTGAACAAGTGTTACTGTTTTCTGCACAAAAGCGATTCTGCGAAGCAATGTGAACACTTCTGTTTCCCAGGCACAGAGAAAGTGCTAGCAGGGAATTCTCTGCCTGCTTTTCCCCAGTGCTCTGCAAGCTCTCCAGGACAACATAAAATCTGGGGCTCTGTGCTTTCTTTCGTTCTGAACAAGTGTTACTCTTTTCTGCACAAAAGCGATTCTGCGAAGCAATGTGAACAGGCACAGAGAAGGTGCTAGCAGGTAATTCTCTGCCTGCTTTTCCCCAGTGCTCTGCAAGCTCTCCAGGACAACAGCAAATCTGGGGCTCTGTGCTTTCTTTCGTTCTGAACAAGCGTTACTGTTTTCTGCACAAAAGCGATTCTGCGAAGCAATGTGAACACTTCTGTTTCCCAGGCACAGAGAAGGTGCTAGCAGGGAATTCTCTGCCTGCTTTTCCCCAGTGCTCTGCAAGCTCTCCAGGACAACATAGAATCTGGGGCTCTGTGCTTTCTTTCGTTCTGAACAAGTGTTACTGTTTTCTGCACAAAAGTGATTCTGCGAAGCAATGTGAACATTTCTGCTTCCCAGGCACAGAGAAGGTGCTAGCAGGGAATTCTCTGCCTGCCTTTCCCCAGTGCTCTGCAAGCTCTCCAGGACAACATAAAATCTGGGGCTCTGTGCTTTCTTTCGTCTGAACAAGTGTTACTGTTTTCTGCACAAAAGCGATTCTGCGAAGCAATGTGAACAGGCACAGAGAAGGTGCTAGCAGGGAATTCTCTGCCTGCCTTTCCCCAGTGCTCTGCAAGCTCTCCAGGACAACATAAAATCTGGGGCTCTGTGCTTTCTTTCGTTCTGAACAACTGTTACTGTTTTCTGCACAAAAGCGATTCTGCGAAGCAATGTGAACACTTCTGCTTCCCAGGCACAGAGAAGGTGCTAGCAGGGAATTCTCTGCCTGCCTTTCCCCAGTGCTCTGCAAGCTCTCCAGGACAACATAAAATCTGGGGCTCTGTGCTTTCTTTTGTTCTGAACAAGTGTTACTGTTTTCTGCACAAAAGCGATTCTGCGAAGCAATGTGAACAGGCACAGAGAAGGTGCTAGCAGGGAATTCTCTGCCTGCCTTTCCCCAGTGCTCTGCAAGCTCTCCAGGACAACATAAAATCTGGGGCTCTGTGCTTTCTTTCGTTCTGAACAAGTGTTACTGTTTTCTGCACAAAAGCGATTCTGCGAAGGAATGTGAACAGGCACAGAGAAGGTGCTACCAGGGAATTCTCTGCCTGCCTTTCCCCAGTGCTCTGCAAGCTCTCCAGGACAACATAAAATCTGGGGCTCTGTGCTTTCTTTCGTTGTGAACAAGTGTTACTGTTTTCTGCACAAAAGCGATTCTGCGAAGCAATGTGAACACTTCTGTTTCCCAGGCACAGAGAAGGTGCTAGCAGGGAATTCTCTGCCTGCTTTTCCCCAGTGCTCTGCAAGCTCTCCAGGTCAACATAAAATCTGGGGCTCTGTGCTTTCTTTCGTTCTGAACAAGTGTTACTGTTTTCTGCACAAAAGCGATTCTGCGAAGCAATGTGAACAGGCACAGAGAAGGTGCTAGCAGGGAATTCTCTGCCTGCTTTTCCCCAGTGCTCTGCAAGCTCTCCAGGACAACATAAAATCTGGGGCTCTGTGCTTTCTTTCGTCTGAACAAGTGTTACTGTTTTCTGCACAAAAGCGATTCTGCGAAGCAATGTGAACAGGCACAGAGAAGGTGCTAGCAGGGAATTCTCTGCCTGCCTTTCCCCAGTGCTCTGCAAGCTCTCCAGGACAACATAAAATCTGGGGCTCTGTGCTTTCTTTCGTTCTGAACAACTGTTACTGTTTTCTGCACAAAAGCGATTCTGCGAAGCAATGTGAACACTTCTGCTTCCCAGGCACAGAGAAGGTGCTAGCAGGGAATTCTCTGCCTGCTTTTCCCCAGTGCTCTGCAAGCTCTCCAGGACAACATAAAATCTGGGGCTCTGTGCTTTCTTTCGTTCTGAACAAGTGTTATTGTTTTCTGCACAAAAGCGATTCTGCGAAGCAATGTGAAGACGTCTGCTTCCCAGGCACAGAGAAGGTGCTAGCAGGGAATTCTCTGCCTGCCTTTCCCCAGTGCTCTGCAAGCTCTCCAGGACAACATAAAATCTGGGGCTCTGTGCTTTCTTTCGTTCTGAACAAGTGTTACTGTTTTCTGCACAAAAGCGATTCTGCGAAGCAATGGGAACACTTCTGTTTCCCAGGCACAGAGAAGGTGCTAGCAGGGAATTCTTTGCCTGCTTTTCCCCAGTGCTCTGCAAGCTCTCCAGGACAACATAAAATCTGGGGCTCTGTGCTTTCTTTCTGCTGAACAAGTGTTACTGTTTTCTGCACAAAAGCGATTCTGCGAAGCAATGTGAACACTTCTGTTTCCCAGGAACAGAGAACGTGCTAGCAGGGAATTCTCTGCCTGCTTTTCCCCAGTGCTCTGCAATCTCTCCAGGACAACATAAAATCTGGGGCTCTGTGCTTTCTTTTGTTCTGAACAAGTGTTACTGTTTAGTGCACAAAAGCGATTCTGCGAAGCAATGTGAACAGGCACAGAGAAGGTGCTAGCAGGGAATTCTCTGCCTGCCTTTCCCCAGTGCTCTGCAAGCTCTCCAGGACAACATAAAATCTGGGGCTCTGTGCTTTCTTTCGTTCTGAACAAGTGTTACTGTTTTCTGCACAAAAGCGATTCTGCGAAGCAATGTGAACAGGCACAGAGAAGGTGCTAGCAGGGAATTCTCTGCCTGCCTTTCCCCAGTGCTCTGCAAGCTCTCCAGGACAACATAAAATCTGGGGCTCTGTGCTTTCTTTCGTCTGAACAAGTGTTACTGTTTTCTGCACAAAAGCGATTCTGCGAAGCAATGTGAACACTTCTGCTTCCCAGGCACAGAGAAGGTGCTAGCAGGGAATTCTCTGCCTGCTTTTCCCCAGTGCTCTGCAAGCTCTCCAGGACAACATAAAATCTGGGGCTCTGTGCTTTCTTTCGTTCTGAACAAGTGTTATTGTTTTCTGCACAAAAGCGATTCTGCGAAGCAATGTGAAGACGTCTGCTTCCCAGGCACAGAGAAGGTGCTAGCAGGGAATTCTCTGCCTGCCTTTCCCCAGTGCTCTGCAAGCTCTCCAGGACAACATAAAATCTGGGGCTCTGTGCTTTCTTTCGTTCTGAACAAGTGTTACTGTTTTCTGCACAAAAGCGATTCTGCGAAGCAATGGGAACACTTCTGTTTCCCAGGCACAGAGAAGGTGCTAGCAGGGAATTCTTTGCCTGCTTTTCCCCAGTGCTCTGCAAGCTCTCCAGGACAACATAAAATCTGGGGCTCTGTGCTTTCCTTCGTTCTGAACAAGTGTTACTGTTTTCTGCACAAAAGCGATTCTGCGAAGCAATGTGAACACTTCTGTTTCCCAGGAACAGAGAAGGTGCTAGGAGGGAATTCTCTGCATGCTTTTCCCCAGTGCTCTGCAATCTCTCCAGGACAACATAAAATCTGGGGCTCTGTGCTTTCTTTTGTTCTGAACAAGTGTTACTGTTTTCTGCACAAAAGCGATTCTGCGAAGCAATGTGAACAGGCACAGAGAAGGTGCTAGCAGGGAATTCTCTGCCTGCCTTTCCCCAGTGCTCTGCAAGCTCTCCAGGACAACATAAAATCTGGGGCTCTGTGCTTTCTTTCGTTCTGAACAAGTGTTACTGTTTTCTGCACAAAAGCGATTCTGCGAAGCAATGTGAACAGGCACAGAGAAGGTGCTAGCAGGGAATTCTCTGCCTGCCTTTCCCCAGTGCTCTGCAAGCTCTCCAGGACAACATAAAATCTGGGGCTCTGTGCTTTCTTTCGTCTGAACAAGTGTTACTGTTTTCTGCACAAAAGCGATTCTGCGAAGCAATGTGAACACTTCTGCTTCCCAGGCACAGAGAAGGTGCTAGCAGGGAATTCTCTGCCTGCTTTTCCCCAGTGCTCTGCAAGCTCTCCAGGACAACATAAAATCTGGGGCTCTGTGCTTTCTTTCTGCTGAACAAGTGTTACTGTTTTCTGCACAAAAGCGATTCTGCGAAGCAATGGGAACACTTCTGTTTCCCAGGCACAGAGAAGGTGCTAGCAGGGAATTCTCTGCCTGCTTTTCCCCAGTGCTCTGCAAGCTCTCCAGGAAAACATAGAATCTGGGGCTCTGTGCTTTCTTTCGTTCTGAACAAGTGTTACTGTTTTCTGCACAAAAGTGATTCTGCGAAGCAATGTGAACATTTCTGCTTCCCAGGCACAGAGAAGGTGCTAGCAGGGAATTCTCTGCCTGCCTTTCCCCAGTGCTCTGCAAGCTCTCCAGGACAACATAAAATCTGGGGCTCTGTGCTTTCTTTCGTCTGAACAAGTGTTACTGTTTTCTGCACAAAAGCGATTCTGCGAAGCAATGGGAACACTTCTGTTTCCCAGGAACAGAGAAGGTGCTAGCAGGGAATTCTCTGCCTGCTTTTCCCCAGTGCTCTGCAATCTCTCCAGGACAACATAAAATCTGGGGCTCTGTGCTTTCTTTCGTTCTGAACAAGTGTTACTGTTTTCTGCACAAAAGCGATTCTGCGAAGCAATGTGAACAGGCACAGAGAAGGTGCTAGCAGGGAATTCTCTGCCTGCCTTTCCCCAGTGCTCTGCAAGCTCTCCAGGACAACAGCAAATCTGGGGCTCTGTGCTTTCTTTCGTTCTGAACAAGTGTTACTGTTTTCTGCACAGAAGCGATTCTGCGAAAGAATGTGAACAGGCACAGAGAAGGTGCTACCAGGGAATTCTCTGCCTGCCTTTCCCCAGTGCTCTGCAAGCTCTCCAGGACAACATAAAATCCGGGGCTCTGTGCTTTCTTTCGTTGTGAACAAGTGTTACTGTTTTCTGCACAAAAGCGATTCTGCGAAGCAATGGGAACACTTCTGTTTCCCAGGCACAGAGAAGGTGCTAGCAGGGAATTCTCTGCCTGCTTTTCCCCAGTGCTCTGCAAGCTCTCCAGGACAACATAAAATCTGGGGCTCTGTGCTTTCTTTTGTTCTGAACAAGTGTTACTGTTTTCTGCACAAAAGCGATTCTGCCAAGCAATGTGAACAGGCACAGAAAAGGTGCTAGCAGGGAATTCTCTGCCTGCCTTTCCCCAGTGCTCTGCAAGCTCTCCAGGACAACATAAAATCTGGGGCTCTGTGCTTTCTTTTGTTCTGAACAAGTGTTAGGGTTTTCTACACAAAAGCGTTTCTGCGAAGCAACGTGAAGACTTCTGCTTCCCAGGCACAGAGAAGGTGCTAGCAGGGAATTCTCTGCCTGCCTTTCCCCAGTGCTCTGCAAGCTCTCCAGGACAACATAAAATCTGGGGCTCTGTGCTTTCTTTCGTCTGAACAAGTGTTACTGTTTTCTGCACAAAAGCGATTCAGCGAAGCAATGTGAACAGGCACAGAGAAGGTGCTAGCAGGGAATTCTCTGCCTGCTTTTCCCCAGTGCTCTGCAAGCTCTCCAGGACAACATAAAATCTGGGGCTCTGTGCTTTCTTTCGTTCTGAACAAGTGTTACTGTTTTCTGCACAAAAGCGATTCTGCGAAGCAATGTGAACAGGCACAGAGAAGGTGCTAGCAGGGAATTCTCTGCCTGCTTTTCCCCAGTGCTCTGCAAGCTCTCCAGGACAACAGCAAATCTGGGGCTCTGTGCTTTCTTTCGTTCTGAACAAGCGTTACTGTTTTCTGCACAAAAGCGATTCTGCGAAGCAATGTGAACACTTCTGTTTCCCAGGCACAGAGAAGGTGCTAGCAGGGAATTCTCTGCCTGCTTTTCCCCAGTGCTCTGCAAGCTCTCCAGGACAACATAAAATCTGGGGCTCTGTGCTTTCTTTCGTCTGAACAAGTGTTACTGTTTTCTGCACAAAAGCGATTCTGCGAAGCAATGTGAACATTTCTGCTTCCCAGGCACAGAGAAGGTGCTAGCAGGGAATTCTCTGCCTGCCTTTCCCCAGTGCTCTGCAAGCTCTCCAGGACAACATAAAATCTGGGGCTCTGTGCTTTCTTTCTGCTGAACAAGTGTTACTGTTTTCTGCACAAAAGCGATTCTGCGAAGCAATGTGAACACTTCTGCTTCCCAGGCACAGAGAAGGTGCTAGCAGGGAATTCTCTGCCTGCTTTTCCCCAGTGCTCTGCAAGCTCTCCAGGACAACATAAAATCTGGGGCTCTGTGCTTTCTTTCTGCTGAACAAGTGTTACTGTTTTCTGCACAAAAGCGATTCTGCGAAGCAATGGGAACACTTCTGTTTCCCAGGCACAGAGAAGGTGCTAGCAGGGAATTCTCTGCCTGCTTTTCCCCAGTGCTCTGCAAGCTCTCCAGGACAACATAGAATCTGGGGCTCTGTGCTTTCTTTCGTTCTGAACAAGTGTTACTGTTTTCTGCACAAAAGTGATTCTGCGAAGCAATGTGAACATTTCTGCTTCCCAGGCACAGAGAAGGTGCTAGCAGGGAATTCTCTGCCTGCCTTTCCCCAGTGCTCTGCAAGCTCTCCAGGACAACATAAAATCTGGGGCTCTGTGCTTTCTTTCGTCTGAACAAGTGTTACTGTTTTCTGCACAAAAGCGATTCTGCGAAGCAATGTGAACAGGCACAGAGAAGGTGCTAGCAGGGAATTCTCTGCCTGCCTTTCCCCAGTGCTCTGCAAGCTCTCCAGGACAACATAAAATCTGGGGCTCTGTGCTTTCTTTCGTCTGAACAAGTGCTACTGTTTTCTGCACAAAAGCGATTCTGCGAAGCAATGGGAACACTTCTGCTTCCCAGGCACAGAGAAGGTGCTAGCAGGGAATTCTCTGCCTGCTTTTCCCCAGTGCTCTGCAAGCTCTCCAGGACAACATAAAATCTGGGGCTCTGTGCTTTCTTTCTGCTGAACAAGTGTTACTGTTTTCTGCACAAAAGCGATTCTGCGAAGCAATGTGAACACTTCTGTTTCCCAGGAACAGAGAAGGTGCTAGCAGGGAATTCTCTGCCTGCTTTTCCCCAGTGCTCTGCAAGCTCTCCAGGACAACATAAAATCTGGGGCTCTGTGCTTTCTTTCGTTCTGAACAAGTGTTACTGTTTTCTGCACAAAAGCGATTCTGCGAAGCAATGTGAACAGGCACAGAGAAGGTGCTAGCAGGGAATTCTCTGCCTGCCTTTCCCCAGTGCTCTGCAAGCTCTCCAGGACAACAGCAAATCTGGGGCTCTGTGCTTTCTTTCGTTCTGAACAAGTGTTACTGTTTTCTGCACAAAAGCGATTCTGCGAAGCAATGTGAACACTTCTGTTTCCCAGGCACAGAGAAGGTGCTAGCAGGGAATTCTCTGCCTGCCTTTCCCCAGTGCTCTGCAAGCTCTCCAGGACAACATAAAATCTGGGGCTCTGTGCTTTCTTTCGTCTGAACAAGTGTTACTGTTTTCTGCACAAAAGCGATTCTGCGAAGGAATGTGAACAGGCACAGAGAAGGTGCTAGAGGGAATTCTCTGCCTGCCTTTCCCCAGTGCTCTGCAAGCCCTCCAGGACAACATAAAATCTGGGGCTCTGTGCTTTCTTTCGTTGTGAACAAGTGTTACTGTTTTCTGCACAAAAGCGATTCTGCGAAGCAATGTGAACACTTCTGTTTCCCAGGAACAGAGAAGGTGCTAGCAGGGAATTCTCTGCCTGCTTTTCCCCAGTGCTCTGCAAGCTCTCCAGGACAACATAATATCTGGGGCTCTGTGCTTTCTTTCGTTCTGAACAAGTGTTACTGTTTTCTGCACAAAAGCGAT
Source organism: Strix uralensis (assembly GCF_047716275.1). Lineage (NCBI taxonomy): Eukaryota > Metazoa > Chordata > Aves > Strigiformes > Strigidae > Strix > Strix uralensis. Next base: position 1,237,347 of record NW_027436710.1, on the reverse strand, counting down.
TCTGCGAAGGAATGTGAACAGGCACAGAGAAGGTGCTAGCAGGGAATTCTCTGCCTGCCTTTCCCCAGTGCTCTGCAAGCTCTCCAGGACAACATAAAATCTGGGGCTCTGTGCTTTCTTTCGTCTGAACAAGTGTTACTGTTTTCTGCACAAAAGCGATTCTGCGAAGCAATGTGAACAGGCACAGAGAAGGTGCTAGCAGGGAATTCTCTGCCTGCCTTTCCCCAGTGCTCTGCAAGCTCTCCAGGACAACATAAAATCTGGGGCTCTGTGCTTTCTTTCGTCTGAACAAGTGTTACTGTTTTCTGCACAAAAGCGATTCTGCGAAGCAATGTGAACAGGCACAGAGAAGGTGCTAGCAGGGAATTCTCTGCCTGCCTTTCCCCAGTGCTCTGCAAGCTCTCCAGGACAACATAAAATCTGGGGCTCTGTGCTTTCTTTCGTTCTGAACAAGTGTTACTGTTTTCTGCACAAAAGCGATTCTGCGAAGCAATGTGAACACTTCTGCTTCCCAGGCACAGAGAAGGTGCTAGCAGGGAATTCTCTGCCTGCTTTTCCCCAGTGCTCTGCAAGCTCTCCAGGACAACATAAAATCTGGGGCTCTGTGCTTTCTTTCGTTCTGAACAAGTGTTATTGTTTTCTGCACAAAAGCGATTCTGCGAAGCAATGTGAAGACGTCTGCTTCCCAGGCACAGAGAAGGTGCTAGCAGGGAATTCTCTGCCTGCCTTTCCCCAGTGCTCTGCAAGCTCTCCAGGACAACATAAAATCTGGGGCTCTGTGCTTTCTTTCGTTCTGAACAAGTGTTACTGTTTTCTGCACAAAAGCGATTCTGCGAAGCAATGGGAACACTTCTGTTTCCCAGGCACAGAGAAGGTGCTAGCAGGGAATTCTTTGCGTGCTTTTCCCCAGTGCTCTGCAAGCTCTCCAGGACAACATAAAATCTGGGGCTCTGTGCTTTCTTTCGTTCTGAACAAGTGTTACTGTTTTCTGCACAAAAGCGATTCTGCGAAGCAATGTGAACACTTCTGTTTCCCAGGAACAGAGAACGTGCTAGCAGGGAATTCTCTGCCTGCTTTTCCCCAGTGCTCTGCAATCTCTCCAGGACAACATAAAATCTGGGGCTCTGTGCTTTCTTTTGTTCTGAACAAGTGTTACTGTTTTCTGCACAAAAGCGATTCTGCGAAGCAATGTGAACAGGCACAGAGAAGGTGCTAGCAGGGAATTCTCTGCCTGCCTTTCCCCAGTGCTCTGCAAGCTCTCCAGGACAACATAAAATCTGGGGCTCTGTGCTTTCTTTCGTTCTGAACAAGTGTTACTGTTTTCTGCACAAAAGCGATTCTGCGAAGCAATGTGAACAGGCACAGAGAAGGTGCTAGCAGGGAATTCTCTGCCTGCTTTTCCCCAGTGCTCTGCAAGCTCTCCAGGACAACATAAAATCTGGGGCTCTGTGCTTTCTTTCGTCTGAACAAGTGTTACTGTTTTCTGCACAAAAGCGATTCTGCGAAGCAATGTGAACAGGCACAGAGAAGGTGCTAGCAGGGAATTCTCTGCCTGCCTTTCCCCAGTGCTCTGCAAGCTCTCCAGGACAACATAAAATCTGGGGCTCTGTGCTTTCTTTCTGCTGAACAAGTGTTACTGTTTTCTGCACAAAAGCGATTCTGCGAAGCAATGTGAACACTTCTGCTTCCCAGGCACAGAGAAGGTGCTAGCAGGGAATTCTCTGCCTGCTTTTCCCCAGTGCTCTGCAAGCTCTCCAGGACAACATAAAATCTGGGGCTCTGTGCTTTCTTTCTGCTGAACAAGTGTTACTGTTTTCTGCACAAAAGCGATTCTGCGAAGCAATGGGAACACTTCTGTTTCCCAGGCACAGAGAAGGTGCTAGCAGGGAATTCTCTGCCTGCCTTTCCCCAGTGCTCTGCAAGCTCTCCAGGACAACATAAAATCTGGGGCTCTGTGCTTTCTTTCGTTCTGAACAAGTGTTACTGTTTTCTGCACAAAAGCGATTCTGCGAAGCAATGTGAACACTTCTGTTTCCCAGGCACAGAGAAGGTGCTAGCAGGGAATTCTCTGCCTGCCTTTCCCCAGTGCTCTGCAAGCTCTCCAGGACAACATAAAATCTGGGGCTCTGTGCTTTCTTTCGTTCTGAACAAGTGTTACTGTTTTCTGCACAAAAGCGATTCTGCGAAGCAATGGGAACACTTCTGTTTCCCGGGCACAGAGAAGGTGCTAGCAGGGAATTCTCTGCCTGCTTTTCCCCAGTGCTCTGCAAGCTCTCCAGGACAACATAGAATCTGGGGCTCTGTGCTTTCTTTCGTTCTGAACAAGTGTTACTTTTTTCTGCACAAAAGCGATTCTGCGAAGCAATGTGAACAGGCACAGAGAAGGTGCTAGCAGGGAATTCTCTGCCTGCCTTTCCCCAGTGCTCTGCAAGCTCTCCAGGACAACAGCAAATCTGGGGCTCTGTGCTTTCTTTCGTCTGAACAAGTGTTACTGTTTTCTGCACAAAAGCGATTCTGCGAAGCAATGGGAACACTTCTGCTTCCCAGGCACAGAGAAGGTGCTAGCAGGGAATTCTCTGCCTGCTTTTCCCCAGTGCTCTGCAAGCTCTCCAGGACAACATAAAATCTGGGGCTCTGTGCTTTCTTTCGTTCTGAACAAGTGTTATTGTTTTCTGCACAAAAGCGATTCTGCGAAGCAATGTGAAGACGTCTGCTTCCCAGGCACAGAGAAGGTGCTAGCAGGGAATTCTCTGCCTGCCTTTCCCCAGTGCTCTGCAAGCTCTCCAGGACAACATAAAATCTGGGGCTCTGTGCTTTCTTTCGTCTGAACAAGTGTTACTGTTTTCTGCACAAAAGCGATTCTGCGAAGCAATGTGAACAGGCACAGAGAAGGTGCTAGCAGGGAATTCTCTGCCTGCCTTTCCCCAGTGCTCTGCAAGCTCTCCAGGACAACATAAAATCTGGGGCTCTGTGCTTTCTTTCGTTCTGAACAAGTGTTACTGTTTTCTGCACAAAAGCGATTCTGCGAAGCAATGTGAATAGGCACAGAGAAGGTGCTAGCAGGGAATTCTCTGCCTGCCTTTCCCCAGTGCTCTGCAAGCTCTCCAGGACAACATAAAATCTGGGGCTCTGTGCTTTCTTTCGTCTGAACAAGTGTTACTGTTTTCTGCACAAAAGCGATTCTGCGAAGCAATGGGAACACTTCTGCTTCCCAGGCACAGAGAAGGTGCTAGCAGGGAATTCTCTGCCTGCTTTTCCCCAGTGCTCTGCAAGCTCTCCAGGACAACATAAAATCTGGGGCTCTGTGCTTTCTTTCTGCTGAACAAGTGTTACTGTTTTCTGCACAAAAGCGATTCTGCGAAGCAATGTGAACACTTCTGTTTCCCAGGAACAGAGAAGGTGCTAGCAGGGAATTCTCTGCCTGCTTTTCCCCAGTGCTCTGCAAGCTCTCCAGGACAACATAAAATCTGGGGCTCTGTGCTTTCTTTCGTTCTGAACAAGTGTTACTGTTTTCTGCACAAAAGCGATTCTGCGAAGGAATGTGAACAGGCACAGAGAAGGTGCTAGCAGGGAATTCTCTGCCTGCCTTTCCCCAGTGCTCTGCAAGCTCTCCAGGACAACATAAAATCTGGGGCTCTGTGCTTTCTTTCGTTCTGAACAAGTGTTACTGTTTTCTGCACAAAAGCGATTCTGCGAAGCAATGTGAACACTTCTGTTTCCCAGGCACAGAGAAGGTGCTAGCAGGGAATTCTCTGCCTGCCTTTCCCCAGTGCTCTGCAAGCTCTCCAGGACAACATAAAATCTGGGGCTCTGTGCTTTCTTTCGTTCTGAACAAGTGTTACTGTTTTCTGCACAAAAGCGATTCTGCGAAGCAATGGGAACACTTCTGTTTCCCGGGCACAGAGAAGGTGCTAGCAGGGAATTCTCTGCCTGCTTTTCCCCAGTGCTCTGCAAGCTCTCCAGGACAACATAGAATCTGGGGCTCTGTGCTTTCTTTCGTTCTGAACAAGTGTTACTTTTTTCTGCACAAAAGCGATTCTGCGAAGCAATGTGAACAGGCACAGAGAAGGTGCTAGCAGGGAATTCTCTGCCTGCCTTTCCCCAGTGCTCTGCAAGCTCTCCAGGACAACAGCAAATCTGGGGCTCTGTGCTTTCTTTCGTCTGAACAAGTGTTACTGTTTTCTGCACAAAAGCGATTCTGCGAAGCAATGGGAACACTTCTGCTTCCCAGGCACAGAGAAGGTGCTAGCAGGGAATTCTCTGCCTGCTTTTCCCCAGTGCTCTGCAAGCTCTCCAGGACAACATAAAATCTGGGGCTCTGTGCTTTCTTTCGTTCTGAACAAGTGTTATTGTTTTCTGCACAAAAGCGATTCTGCGAAGCAATGTGAAGACGTCTGCTTCCCAGGCACAGAGAAGGTGCTAGCAGGGAATTCTCTGCCTGCCTTTCCCCAGTGCTCTGCAAGCTCTCCAGGACAACATAAAATCTGGGGCTCTGTGCTTTCTTTCGTCTGAACAAGTGTTACTGTTTTCTGCACAAAAGCGATTCTGCGAAGCAATGTGAACAGGCACAGAGAAGGTGCTAGCAGGGAATTCTCTGCCTGCCTTTCCCCAGTGCTCTGCAAGCTCTCCAGGACAACATAAAATCTGGGGCTCTGTGCTTTCTTTCGTTCTGAACAAGTGTTACTGTTTTCTGCACAAAAGCGATTCTGCGAAGCAATGTGAATAGGCACAGAGAAGGTGCTAGCAGGGAATTCTCTGCCTGCCTTTCCCCAGTGCTCTGCAAGCTCTCCAGGACAACATAAAATCTGGGGCTCTGTGCTTTCTTTCGTCTGAACAAGTGTTACTGTTTTCTGCACAAAAGCGATTCTGCGAAGCAATGTGAACAGGCACAGAGAAGGTGCTAGCAGGGAATTCTCTGCCTGCCTTTCCCCAGTGCTCTGCAAGCTCTCCAGGACAACATAAAATCTGGGGCTCTGTGCTTTCTTTCTGCTGAACAAGTGTTACTGTTTTCTGCACAAAAGCGATTCTGCGAAGCAATGTGAACACTTCTGCTTCCCAGGCACAGAGAAGGTGCTAGCAGGGAATTCTCTGCCTGCTTTTCCCCAGTGCTCTGCAAGCTCTCCAGGACAACATAAAATCTGGGGCTCTGTGCTTTCTTTCGTTCTGAACAAGTGTTACTGTTTTCTGCACAAAAGCGATTCTGCGAAGCAATGGGAACACTTCTGTTTCCCAGGCACAGAGAAGGTGCTAGCAGGGAATTCTCTGCCTGCTTTTCCCCAGTGCTCTGCAAGCTCTCCAGGACAACATAGAATCTGGGGCTCTGTGCTTTCTTTCGTTCTGAACAAGTGTTACTGTTTTCTGCACAAAAGTGATTCTGCGAAGCAATGTGAACATTTCTGCTTCCCAGGCACAGAGAAGGTGCTAGCAGGGAATTCTCTGCCTGCCTTTCCCCAGTGCTCTGCAAGCTCTCCAGGACAACATAAAATCTGGGGCTCTGTGCTTTCTTTCGTCTGAACAAGTGTTACTGTTTTCTGCACAAAAGCGATTCTGCGAAGCAATGTGAACAGGCACAGAGAAGGTGCTAGCAGGGAATTCTCTGCCTGCCTTTCCCCAGTGCTCTGCAAGCTCTCCAGGACAACATAAAATCTGGGGCTCTGTGCTTTCTTTCGTCTGAACAAGTGTTACTGTTTTCTGCACAAAAGCGATTCTGCAAAGCAATGGGAACACTTCTGCTTCCCAGGCACAGAGAAGGTGCTAGCAGGGAATTCTCTGCCTGCTTTTCCCCAGTGCTCTGCAAGCTCTCCAGGACAACATAAAATCTGGGGCTCTGTGCTTTCTTTCGTTCTGAACAAGTGTTACTGCTTTCTGCACAAAAGCGATTCTGCGAAGGAATGTGAACAGGCACAGAGAAGGTGCTAGCAGGGAATTCTCTGCCTGCCTTTCCCCAGTGCTCTGCAAGCTCTCCAGGACAACATAAAATCTGGGGCTCTGTGCTTTCTTTCGTTCTGAACAAGTGTTACTGTTTTCTGCACAAAAGCGATTCTGCGAAGCAATGTGAACACTTCTGTTTCCCAGGCACAGAGAAGGTGCTAGCAGGGAATTCTCTGCCTGCCTTTCCCCAGTGCTCTGCAAGCTCTCCAGGACAACATAAAATCTGGGGCTCTGTGCTTTCTTTCGTCTGAACAAGTGTTACTGTTTTCTGCACAAAAGCGATTCTGCGAAGGAATGTGAACAGGCACAGAGAAGGTGCTAGAGGGAATTCTCTGCCTGCCTTTCCCCAGTGCTCTGCAAGCTCTCCAGGACAACATAAAATCTGGGGCTCTGTGCTTTCTTTCGTTGTGAACAAGTGTTACTGTTTTCTGCACAAAAGCGATTCTGCGAAGCAATGTGAACACTTCTGTTTCCCAGGCACAGAGAAGATGCTAGCAGGGAATTCTCTGCCTGCTTTTCCCCAGTGCTCTGCAAGCTCTCCAGGACAACATAATATCTGGGGCTCTGTGCTTTCTTTCGTTCTGAACAAGTGTTACTGTTTTCTGCACAAAAGCGATTCTGCGAAGGAATGTGAACAGGCACAGAGAAGGTGCTAGCAGGGAATTCTCTGCCTGCCTTTCCCCAGTGCTCTGCAAGCTCTCCAGGACAACATAAAATCTGGGGCTCTGTGCTTTCTTTCGTTCTGAACAAGTGTTACTGTTTTCTGCACAAAAGCGATTCTGCGAAGCAATGTGAACACTTCTGTTTCCCAGGCACAGAGAAGGTGCTAGCAGGGAATTCTCTGCCTGCTTTTCCCCAGTGCTCTGCAAGCTCTCCAGGACAACATAAAATCTGGGGCTCTGTGCTTTCTTTTGTTCTGAACAAGTGTTAGGGTTTTCTGCACAAAAGCGATTCTGCGAAGCAATGTGAAGACTTCTGCTTCCCAGGCACAGAGAAGGTGCTAGCAGGGAATTCTCTGCCTGCCTTTCCCCAGTGCTCTGCAAGCTCTCCAGGACAACATAAAATCTGGGGCTCTGTGCTTTCTTTCGTCTGAACAAGTGTTACTGTTTTCTGCACAAAAGCGATTCTGCGAAGCAATGTGAACAGGCACAGAGAAGGTGCTAGCAGGGAATTCTCTGCCTGCCTTTCCCCAGTGCTCTGCAAGCTCTCCAGGACAACAGCAAATCTGGGTCTCTGTGCTTTCTTTCGTTCTGAACAAGTGTTACTGTTTTCTGCACAAAAGCGATTCTGCGAAGCAATGGGAACACTTCTGTTTCCCAGGCACAGAGAAGGTGCTAGCAGGGAATTCTCTGCCTGCTTTTCCCCAGTGCTCTGCAAGCTCTCCAGGACAACATAAAATCTGGGGCTCTGTGCTTTCTTTCGTTCTGAACAAGTGTTACTGTTTTCTGCACAAAAGCGATTCTGCGAAGCAATGTGAACAGGCACAGAGAAGGTGCTAGCAGGGAATTCTCTGCCTGCCTTTCCCCAGTGCTCTGCAAGCTCTCCAGGACAACAGCAAATCTGGGGCTCTGTGCTTTCTTTCGTCTGAACAAGTGTTACTGTTTTCTGCACAAAAGCGATTCTGCGAAGCAATGGGAACACTTCTGTTTCCCAGGCACAGAGAAGGTGCTAGCAGGGAATTCTCTGCCTGCTTTTCCCCAGTGCTCTGCAAGCTCTCCAGGACAACATAGAATCTGGGGCTCTGTGCTTTCTTTCGTTCTGAACAAGTGTTACTGTTTTCTGCACAAAAGTGATTCTGCGAAGCAATGGGAACACTTCTGTTTCCCAGGCACAGAGAAGGTGCTAGCAGGGAATTCTCTGCCTGCCTTTCCCCAGTGCTCTGCAAGCTCTCCAGGACAACATAGAATCTGGGGCTCTGTGCTTTCTTTCGTTCTGAACAAGTGTTACTGTTTTCTGCACAAAAGTGATTCTGCGAAGCAATGTGAACATTTCTGCTTCCCAGGCACAGAGAAGGTGCTAGCAGGGAATTCTCTGCCTGCCTTTCCCCAGTGCTCTGCAAGCTCTCCAGGACAACATAAAATCTGGGGCTCTGTGCTTTCTTTCGTCTGAACAAGTGTTACTGTTTTCTGCACAAAAGCGATTCTGCGAAGCAATGTGAACAGGCACAGAGAAGGTGCTAGCAGGGAATTCTCTGCCTGCCTTTCCCCAGTGCTCTGCAAGCTCTCCAGGACAACATAAAATCTGGGGCTCTGTGCTTTCTTTCGTTCTGAACAACTGTTACTGTTTTCTGCACAAAAGCGATTCTGCGAAGCAATGTGAACACTTCTGCTTCCCAGGCACAGAGAAGGTGCTAGCAGGGAATTCTCTGCCTGCTTTTCCCCAGTGCTCTGCAAGCTCTCCAGGACAACATAAAATCTGGGGCTCTGTGCTTTCTTTCGTTCTGAACAAGTGTTATTGTTTTCTGCACAAAAGCGATTCTGCGAAGCAATGTGAAGACGTCTGCTTCCCAGGCACAGAGAAGGTGCTAGCAGGGAATTCTCTGCCTGCCTTTCCCCAGTGCTCTGCAAGCTCTCCAGGACAACATAAAATCTGGGGCTCTGTGCTTTCTTTCGTTCTGAACAAGTGTTACTGTTTTCTGCACAAAAGCGATTCTGCGAAGCAATGGGAACACTTCTGTTTCCCAGGCACAGAGAAGGTGCTAGCAGGGAATTCTTTGCCTGCTTTTCCCCAGTGCTCTGCAAGCTCTCCAGGACAACATAAAATCTGGGGCTCTGTGCTTTCTTTCTGCTGAACAAGTGTTACTGTTTTCTGCACAAAAGCGATTCTGCGAAGCAATGTGAACACTTCTGTTTCCCAGGAACAGAGAAGGTGCTAGCAGGGAATTCTCTGCCTGCTTTTCCCCAGTGCTCTGCAATCTCTCCAGGACAACATAAAATCTGGGGCTCTGTGCTTTCTTTTGTTCTGAACAAGTGTTACTGTTTAGTGCACAAAAGCGATTCTGCGAAGCAATGTGAACAGGCACAGAGAAGGTGCTAGCAGGGAATTCTCTGCCTGCCTTTCCCCAGTGCTCTGCAAGCTCTCCAGGACAACATAAAATCTGGGGCTCTGTGCTTTCTTTCGTTCTGAACAAGTGTTACTGTTTTCTGCACAAAAGCGATTCTGCGAAGCAATGTGAACAGGCACAGAGAAGGTGCTAGCAGGGAATTCTCTGCCTGCCTTTCCCCAGTGCTCTGCAAGCTCTCCAGGACAACATAAAATCTGGGGCTCTGTGCTTTCTTTCGTCTGAACAAGTGTTACTGTTTTCTGCACAAAAGCGATTCTGCGAAGCAATGTGAACAGGCACAGAGAAGGTGCTAGCAGGGAATTCTCTGCCTGCCTTTCCCCAGTGCTCTGCAAGCTCTCCAGGACAACATAAAATCTGGGGCTCTGTGCTTTCTTTCTGCTGAACAAGTGTTACTGTTTTCTGCACAAAAGCGATTCTGCGAAGCAATGTGAACACTTCTGCTTCCAGGGCACAGAGAAGGTGCTAGCAGGGAATTCTCTGCCTGCTTTTCCCCAGTGCTCTGCAAGCTCTCCAGGACAACATAAAATCTGGGGCTCTGTGCTTTCTTTCGTTCTGAACAAGTGTTACTGTTTTCTGCACAAAAGCGATTCTGCGAAGCAATGGGAACACTTCTGTTTCCCAGGCACAGAGAAGGTGCTAGCAGGGAATTCTCTGCCTGCTTTTCCCCAGTGCTCTGCAAGCTCTCCAGGACAACATAGAATCTGGGGCTCTGTGCTTTCTTTCGTTCTGAACAAGTGTTACTGTTTTCTGCACAAAAGCGATTCTGCGAAGCAATGTGAACATTTCTGCTTCCCAGGCACAGAGAAGGTGCTAGCAGGGAATTCTCTGCCTGCCTTTCCCCAGTGCTCTGCAAGCTCTCCAGGACAACATAAAATCTGGGGCTCTGTGCTTTCTTTCGTCTGAACAAGTGTTACTGTTTTCTGCACAAAAGCGATTCTGCGAAGCAATGTGAACAGGCACAGAGAAGGTGCTAGCAGGGAATTCTCTGCCTGCCTTTCCCCAGTGCTCTGCAAGCTCTCCAGGACAACATAAAATCTGGGGCTCTGTGCTTTCTTTCGTCTGAACAAGTGTTACTGTTTTCTGCACAAAAGCGATTCTGCGAAGCAATGGGAACACTTCTGCTTCCCAGGCACAGAGAAGGTGCTAGCAGGGAATTCTCTGCCTGCTTTTCCCCAGTGCTCTGCAAGCTCTCCAGGACAACATAAAATCTGGGGCTCTGTGCTTTCTTTCGTTCTGAACAAGTGTTACTGCTTTCTGCACAAAAGCGATTCTGCGAAGGAATGTGAACAGGCACAGAGAAAGTGCTAGAGGGAATTCTCTGCCTGCCTTTCCCCAGTGCTCTGCAAGCTCTCCAGGACAACATAAAATCTGGGGCTCTGTGCTTTCTTTCATTCTGAACAAGTGTTACTGTTTTCTGCACAAAAGCGATTCTGCGAAGCAATGTGAACACTTCTGTTTCCCAGGCACAGTGAAGGTGCTAGCAGGGAATTCTCTGCCTGCTTTTCCCCAGTGCTCTGCAAGCTCTCCAGGACAACATAATATCTGGGGCTCTGTGCTTTCTTTCGTTCTGAACAAGTGTTACTGTTTTCTGCACAAAAGCGATTCTGCGAAGGAATGTGAACAGGCACAGAGAAGGTGCTAGCAGGGAATTCTCTGCCTGCCTTTCCCCAGTGCTCTGCAAGCTCTCCAGGACAACATAAAATCTGGGGCTCTGTGCTTTCTTTCGTTCTGAACAAGTGTTACTGTTTTCTGCACAAAAGCGATTCTGCGAAGCAATGTGAACACTTCTGTTTCCCAGGCACAGAGAAGGTGCTAGCAGGGAATTCTCTGCCTGCTTTTCCCCAGTGCTCTGCAAGCTCTCCAGGACAACATAAAATCTGGGGCTCTGTGCTTTCTTTTGTTCTGAACAAGTGTTAGGGTTTTCTGCACAAAAGCGATTCTGCGAAGCAATGTGAAGACTTCTGCTTCCCAGGCACAGAGAAGGTGCTAGCAGGGAATTCTCTGCCTGCCTTTCCCCAGTGCTCTGCAAGCTCTCCAGGACAACATAAAATCTGGGGCTCTGTGCTTTCTTTCGTCTGAACAAGTGTTACTGTTTTCTGCACAAAAGCGATTCTGCGAAGCAATGTGAACAGGCACAGAGAAGGTGCTAGCAGGGAATTCTCTGCCTGCCTTTCCCCAGTGCTCTGCAAGCTCTCCAGGACAACATAAAATCTGGGGCTCTGTGCTTTCTTTCGTTCTGAACAAGTGTTACTGTTTTCTGCACAAAAGCGATTCTGCGAAGCAAAGGGAACACTTCTGTTTCCCAGGCACAGAGAAGGTGCTAGCAGGGAATTCTCTGCCTGCTTTTCCCCAGTGCTCTGCAAGCTCTCCAGGACAACATAAAATCTGGGGCTCTGTGCTTTCTTTCGTTCTGAACAAGTGTTACTGTTTTCTGCACAAAAGCGATTCTGCGAAGCAATGTGAACAGGCACAGAGAAGGTGCTAGCAGGGAATTCTCTGCCTGCCTTTCCCCAGTGCTCTGCAAGCTCTCCAGGACAACAGCAAATCTGGGGCTCTGTGCTTTCTTTCGTTCTGAACAAGTGTTACTGTTTTCTGCACAAAAGCGATTCTGCGAAGCAATGGGAACACTTCTGTTTCCCAGGCACAGAGAAGGTGCTAGCAGGGAATTCTCTGCCTGCTTTTCCCCAGTGCTCTGCAAGCTCTCCAGGACAACATAGAATCTGGTGCTCTGTGCTTTCTTTCGTTCTGAACAAGTGTTACTGTTTTCTGCACAAAAGCGATTCTGCGAAGCAAAGGGAACACTTCTGTTTCCCAGGCACAGAGAAGGTGCTAGCAGGGAATTCTCTGCCTGCTTTTCCCCAGTGCTCTGCAAGCTCTCCAGGACAACATAAAATCTGGGGCTCTGTGCTTTCTTTCGTCTGAACAAGTGTTACTGTTTTCTGCACAAAAGCGATTCTGCGAAGCAATGTGAACAGGCACAGAGAAGGTGCTAGCAGGGAATTCTCTGCCTGCCTTTCCCCAGTGCTCTGCAAGCTCTCCAGGACAACATAAAATCTGGGGCTCTGTGCTTTCTTTCGTTCTGAACAAGTGTTACTGTTTTCTGCACAAAAGCGATTCTGCGAAGCAATGTGAACACTTCTGCTTCCCAGGCACAGAGAAGGTGCTAGCAGGGAATTCTCTGCCTGCCTTTCCCCAGTGCTCTGCAAGCTCTCCAGGACAACATAAAATCTGGGGCTCTGTGCTGTCTTTCGTCTGAACAAGTGTTACTGTTTTCTGCACAAAAGCGATTCTGCGAAGCAATGTGAACAGGCACAGAGAAGGTGCTAGCAGGGAATTCTCTGCCTGCTTTTCCCCAGTGCTCTGCAAGCTCTCCAGGACAACAGCAAATCTGGGGCTCTGTGCTTTCTTTCGTTCTGAACAAGTGTTACTGTTTTCTGCACAAAAGCGATTCTGCGAAGCAATGGGAACACTTCTGTTTCCCAGGCACAGAGAAGGTGCTAGCAGGGAATTCTCTGCCTGCTTTTCCCCAGTGCTCTGCAAGCTCTCCAGGACAACATAAAATCTGGGGCTCTGTGCTTTCTTTCGTTCTGAACAAGTGTTACTGTTTTCTGCACAAAAGCGATTCTGCGAAGCAATGGGAACACTTCTGCTTCCCAGGCACAGAGAAGGTGCTAGCAGGGAATTCTCTGCCTGCTTTTCCCCAGTGCTCTGCAAGCTCTCCAGGACAACATAAAATCTGGGGCTCTGTGCTTTCTTTCGTTCTGAACAAGTGTTATTGTTTTCTGCACAAAAGCGATTCTGCGAAGCAATGTGAACAGGCACAGAGAAGGTGCTAGCAGGGAATTCTCTGCCTGCCTTTCCCCAGTGCTCTGCAAGCTCTCCAGGACAACATAAAATCTGGGGCTCTGTGCTTTCTTTCGTTCTGAACAAGTGTTACTGTTTTCTGCACAAAAGCGATTCTGCGAAGCAATGTGAACACTTCTGTTTCCCAGGAACAGAGAAGGTGCTAGCAGGGAATTCTCTGCCTGCTTTTCCCCAGTGCTCTGCAAGCTCTCCAGGACAACATAAAATCTGGGGCTCTGTGCTTTCTTTCGTTCTGAACAAGTGTTACTGTTTTCTGCACAAAAGCGATTCTGCGAAGCAATGTGAACAGGCACAGAGAAGGTGCTAGCAGGGAATTCTCTGCCTGCCTTTCCCCAGTGCTCTGCAAGCTCTCCAGGACAACAGCAAATCTGGGGCTCTGTGCTTTCTTTCGTTCTGAACAAGTGTTACTGTTTTCTGCACAAAAGCGATTCTGCGAAGCAATGGGAACACTTCTGTTTCCCAGGAACAGAGAAGGTGCTAGCAGGGAATTCTCTGCCTGCTTTTCCCCAGTGCTCTGCAAGCTCTCCAGGACAACATAAAATCTGGGGCTCTGTGCTTTCTTTCGTTGTGAACAAATGTTACTGTTTTCTGCACAAAAGCGATTCAGCGAAGCAATGTGAACAGGCACAGAGAAGGTGCTAGCAGGGAATTCTCTGCCTGCCTTTCCCCAGTGCTCTGCAAGCTCTCCAGGACAACATAAAATCTGGGGCTCTGTGCTTTCTTTCGTCTGAACAAGTGTTACTGTTTTCTGCACAAAAGCGATTCTGCGAAGCAATGTGAACACTTCTGCTTCCCAGGCACAGAGAAGGTGCTAGCAGGGAATTCTCTGCCTGCTTTTCCCCAGTGCTCTGCAAGCTCTCCAGGACAACATAAAATCTGGGGCTCTGTGCTTTCTTTCGTTCTGAACAAGTGTTATTGTTTTCTGCACAAAAGCGATTCTGCGAAGCAATGTGAAGACGTCTGCTTCCCAGGCACAGAGAAGGTGCTAGCAGGGAATTCTCTGCCTGCCTTTCCCCAGTGCTCTGCAAGCTCTCCAGGACAACATAAAATCTGGGGCTCTGTGCTTTCTTTCGTTCTGAACAAGTGTTACTGTTTTCTGCACAAAAGCGATTCTGCGAAGCAATGTGAACACTTCTGTTTCCCAGGCACAGAGAAGGTGCTAGCAGGGAATTCTCTGCCTGCTTTTCCCCAGTGCTCTGCAAGCTCTCCAGGACAACATAAAATCTGGGGCTCTGTGCTTTCTTTCTGCTGAACAAGTGTTACTGTTTTCTGCACAAAAGCGATTCTGCGAAGCAATGTGAACACTTCTGTTTCCCAGGCACAGAGAAGGTGCTAGCAGGGAATTCTCTGCCTGCTTTTCCCCAGTGCTCTGCAATCTCTCCAGGACAACATAAAATCTGGGGCTCTGTGCTTTCTTTCGTTCTGAACAAGTGTTACTGTTTTCTGCACAAAAGCGATTCTGCGAAGCAATGTGAACAGGCACAGAGAAGGTGCTAGCAGGGAATTCTCTGCCTGCCTTTCCCCAGTGCTCTGCAAGCTCTCCAGGACAACAGCAAATCTGGGGCTCTGTGCTTTCTTTCGTTCTGAACAAGTGTTACTGTTTTCTGCACAAAAGCGATTCTGCGAAGGAATGTGAACAGGCACAGAGAAGGTGCTAGCAGGGAATTCTCTGCCTGCCTTTCCCCAGTGCTCTGCAAGCTCTCCAGGACAACATAAAATCTGGGGCTCTGTGCTTTCTTTCGTTGTGAACAAGTGTTACTGTTTTCTGCACAAAAGCGATTCTGCGAAGCAATGTGAACACTTCTGTTTCCCAGGCACAGAGAAGGTGCTAGCAGGGAATTCTCTGCCTGCTTTTCCCCAGTGCTCTGCAAGCTCTCCAGGACAACATAAAATCTGGGGCTCTGTGCTTTCTTTCGTTCTGAACAAGTGTTACTCTTTTCTGCACAAAAGCGATTCTGCGAAGCAATGTGAACAGGCACAGAGAAGGTGCTAGCAGGTAATTCTCTGCCTGCTTTTCCCCAGTGCTCTGCAAGCTCTCCAGGACAACAGCAAATCTGGGGCTCTGTGCTTTCTTTCGTTCTGAACAAGCGTTACTGTTTTCTGCACAAAAGCGATTCTGCGAAGCAATGTGAACACTTCTGTTTCCCAGGCACAGAGAAGGTGCTAGCAGGGAATTCTCTGCCTGCTTTTCCCCAGTGCTCTGCAAGCTCTCCAGGACAACATAGAATCTGGGGCTCTGTGCTTTCTTTCGTTCTGAACAAGTGTTACTGTTTTCTGCACAAAAGTGATTCTGCGAAGCAATGTGAACATTTCTGCTTCCCAGGCACAGAGAAGGTGCTAGCAGGGAATTCTCTGCCTGCCTTTCCCCAGTGCTCTGCAAGCTCTCCAGGACAACATAAAATCTGGGGCTCTGTGCTTTCTTTCGTCTGAACAAGTGTTACTGTTTTCTGCACAAAAGCGATTCTGCGAAGCAATGTGAACAGGCACAGAGAAGGTGCTAGCAGGGAATTCTCTGCCTGCCTTTCCCCAGTGCTCTGCAAGCTCTCCAGGACAACATAAAATCTGGGGCTCTGTGCTTTCTTTCGTTCTGAACAACTGTTACTGTTTTCTGCACAAAAGCGATTCTGCGAAGCAATGTGAACACTTCTGCTTCCCAGGCACAGAGAAGGTGCTAGCAGGGAATTCTCTGCCTGCCTTTCCCCAGTGCTCTGCAAGCTCTCCAGGACAACATAAAATCTGGGGCTCTGTGCTTTCTTTCGTTCTGAACAAGTGTTACTGTTTTCTGCACAAAAGCGATTCTGCGAAGCAATGGGAACACTTCTGTTTCCCAGGCAAAGAGAAGGTGCTAGCAGGGAATTCTCTGCCTGCTTTTCCCCAGTGCTCTGCAAGCTCTCCAGGACAACATAAAATCTGGGGCTCTGTGCTTTCTTTTGTTCTGAACAAGTGTTACTGTTTTCTGCACAAAAGCGATTCTGCCAAGCAATGTGAACAGGCACAGAAAAGGTGCTAGCAGGGAATTCTCTGCCTGCCTTTCCCCAGTGCTCTGCAAGCTCTCCAGGACAACATAGAATCTGGGGCTCTGTGCTTTCTTTTGTTCTGAACAAGTGTTAGGGTTTTCTGCACAAAAGCGATTCTGCGAAGCAATGTGAAGACTTCTGCTTCCCAGGCACAGAGAAGGTGCTAGCAGGGAATTCTCTGCCTGCCTTTCCCCAGTGCTCTGCAAGCTCTCCAGGACAACATAAAATCTGGGGCTCTGTGCTTTCTTTCGTCTGAACAAGCGTTACTGTTTTCTGCACAAAAGCGATTCTGCGAAGCAATGTGAACAGGCACAGAGAAGGTGCTAGCAGGGAATTCTCTGCCTGCCTTTCCCCAGTGCTCTGCAAGCTCTCCAGGACAACATAAAATCTGGGGCTCTGTGCTTTCTTTCGTTCTGAACAAGTGTTACTGTTTTCTGCACAAAAGCGATTCTGCGAAGCAATGTGAACACTTCTGTTTCCCGGGCACAGAGAAGGTGCTAGCAGGGAATTCTCTGCCTGCTTTTCCCCAGTGCTCTGCAAGCTCTCCAGGACAACAGCAAATCTGGGGCTCTGTGCTTTCTTTCGTTCTGAACAAGTGTTACTGTTTTCTGCACAAAAGCGATTCTGCGAAGCAATGTGAACAGGCACAGAGAAGGTGCTAGCAGGGAATTCTCTGCCTGCCTTTCCCCAGTGCTCTGCAAGCTCTCCAGGACAACATAAAATCTGGGGCTCTGTGCTTTCTTTCGTTCTGAACAAGTGTTACTCTTTTCTGCACAAAAGCGATTCTGCGAAGCAATGTGAACAGGCACAGAGAAGGTGCTAGCAGGTAATTCTCTGCCTGCTTTTCCCCAGTGCTCTGCAAGCTCTCCAGGACAACAGCAAATCTGGGGCTCTGTGCTTTCTTTCGTTCTGAACAAGCGTTACTGTTTTCTGCACAAAAGCGATTCTGCGAAGCAATGTGAACAGGCACAGAGAAGGTGCTAGCAGGGAATTCTCTGCCTGCTTTTCCCCAGTGCTCTGCAAGCTCTCCAGGACAACATAGAATCTGGGGCTCTGTGCTTTCTTTCGTTCTGAACAAGCGTTACTGTTTTCTGCACAAAAGCGATTCTGCGAAGCAATGTGAACACTTCTGTTTCCCAGGCACAGAGAAGGTGCTAGCAGGGAATTCTCTGCCTGCTTTTCCCCAGTGCTCTGCAAGCTCTCCAGGACAACATAGAATCTGGGGCTCTGTGCTTTCTTTCGTTCTGAACAAGTGTTACTGTTTTCTGCACAAAAGTGATTCTGCGAAGCAATGTGAACATTTCTGCTTCCCAGGCACAGAGAAGGTGCTAGCAGGGAATTCTCTGCCTGCCTTTCCCCAGTGCTCTGCAAGCTCTCCAGGACAACATAAAATCTGGGGCTCTGTGCTTTCTTTCGTCTGAACAAGTGTTACTGTTTTCTGCACAAAAGCGATTCTGCGAAGCAATGTGAACAGGCACAGAGAAGGTGCTAGCAGGGAATTCTTTGCCTGCTTTTCCCCAGTGCTCTGCAAGCTCTCCAGGACAACATAAAATCTGGGGCTCTGTGCTTTATTTCTGCTGAACAAGTGTTACTGTTTTCTGCACCAAAGCGATTCTGCGAAGCAATGTGAACACTTCTGTTTCCCAGGAACAGAGAACGTGCTAGCAGGGAATTCTCTGCCTGCTTTTCCCCAGTGCTCTGCAATCTCTCCAGGACAACATAAAATCTGGGGCTCTGTGCTTTCTTTTGTTCTGAACAAGTGTTACTGTTTTCTGCACAAAAGCGATTCTGCGAAGCAATGTGAACAGGCACAGAGAAGGTGCTAGCAGGGAATTCTTTGCCTGCCTTTCCCCAGTGCTCTGCAAGCTCTCCAGGACAACAGCAAATCTGGGGCTCTGTGCTTTCTTTCGTTCTGAACAAGTGTTACTGTTTTCTGCACAAAAGCGATTCTGCGAAGCAATGTGAACACTTCTGTTTCCCAGGCACAGAGAAGGTGCTAGCAGGGAATTCTCTGCCTGCCTTTCCCCAGTGCTCTGCAAGCTCTCCAGGACAACATAAAATCTGGGGCTCTGTGCTTTCTTTCGTTCTGAACAAGTGTTACTGTTTTCTGCACAAAAGCGATTCTGCGAAGCAATGTGAACACTTCTGTTTCCCAGGCACAGAGAAGGTGCTAGCAGGGAATTCTCTGCCTGCTTTTCCCCAGTGCTCTGCAAGCTCTCCAGGACAACATAAAATCTGGGGCTCTGTGCTTTCTTTTGTTCTGAACAAGTGTTACTGTTTTCTGCACAAAAGCGATTCTGCCAAGCAATGTGAACAGGCACAGAAAAGGTGCTAGCAGGGAATTCTCTGCCTGCCTTTCCCAATGCTCTGCAAGCTCTCCAGGACAACATAGAATCTGGGGCTCTGTGCTTTCTTTTGTTCTGAACAAGTGTTAGGGTTTTCTGCACAAAAGCGATTCTGCGAAGCAATGTGAAGACTTCTGCTTCCCAGGCACAGAGAAGGTGCTAGCAGGGAATTCTCTGCCTGCCTTTCCCCAGTGCTCTGCAAGCTCTCCAGGACAACATAAAATCTGGGGCTCTGTGCTTTCTTTCGTCTGAACAAGCGTTACTGTTTTCTGCACAAAAGCGATTCTGCGAAGCAATGTGAACAGGCACAGAGAAGGTGCTAGCAGGGAATTCTCTGCCTGCCTTTCCCCAGTGCTCTGCAAGCTCTCCAGGACAACATAAAATCTGGGGCTCTGTGCTTTCTTTCGTTCTGAACAAGTGTTACTGTTTTCTGCACAAAAGCGATTCTGCGAAGCAATGTGAACACTTCTGTTTCCCGGGCACAGAGAAGGTGCTAGCAGGGAATTCTCTGCCTGCTTTTCCCCAGTGCTCTGCAAGCTCTCCAGGACAACAGCAAATCTGGGGCTCTGTGCTTTCTTTCGTTCTGAACAAGTGTTACTGTTTTCTGCACAAAAGCGATTCTGCGAAGCAATGTGAACAGGCACAGAGAAGGTGCTAGCAGGGAATTCTCTGCCTGCCTTTCCCCAGTGCTCTGCAAGCTCTCCAGGACAACATAAAATCTGGGGCTCTGTGCTTTCTTTCGTCTGAACAAGTGTTACTGTTTTCTGCACAAAAGCGATTCTGCGAAGCAATGTGAACAGGCACAGAGAAGGTGCTAGCAGGGAATTCTCTGCCTGCCTTTCCCCAGTGCTCTGCAAGCTCTCCAGGACAACATAAAATCTGGGGCTCTGTGCTTTCTTTCTGCTGAACAAGTGTTACTGTTTTCTGCACAAAAGCGATTCTGCGAAGCAATGTGAACACTTCTGCTTCCCAGGCACAGAGAAGGTGCTAGCAGGGAATTCTCTGCCTGCTTTTCCCCAGTGCTCTGCAAGCTCTCCAGGACAACATAAAATCTGGGGCTCTGTGCTTTCTTTCGTCTGAACAAGTGTTACTGTTTTCTGCACAAAAGCGATTCTGCGAAGCAATGGGAACACTTCTGTTTCCCAGGCACAGAGAAGGTGCTAGCAGGGAATTCTCTGCCTGC
This sequence comes from Strix uralensis, assembly GCF_047716275.1. Taxonomy (NCBI): domain Eukaryota; kingdom Metazoa; phylum Chordata; class Aves; order Strigiformes; family Strigidae; genus Strix; species Strix uralensis. The sequence goes on along the minus strand of NW_027436710.1, from coordinate 1,217,943 downwards.
TTTTCCCCAGTGCTCTGCAAGCTCTCCAGGACAACATAGAATCTGGGGCTCTGTGCTTTCTTTCGTTCTGAACAAGTGTTACTGTTTTCTGCACAAAAGTGATTCTGCGAAGCAATGTGAACATTTCTGCTTCCCAGGCACAGAGAAGGTGCTAGCAGGGAATTCTCTGCCTGCCTTTCCCCAGTGCTCTGCAAGCTCTCCAGGACAACATAAAATCTGGGGCTCTGTGCTTTCTTTCGTCTGAACAAGTGTTACTGTTTTCTGCACAAAAGCGATTCTGCGAAGCAATGTGAACAGGCACAGAGAAGGTGCTAGCAGGGAATTCTCTGCCTGCCTTTCCCCAGTGCTCTGCAAGCTCTCCAGGACAACATAAAATCTGGGGCTCTGTGCTTTCTTTCGTCTGAACAAGTGTTACTGTTTTCTGCACAAAAGCGATTCTGCGAAGCAATGTGAACACTTCTGCTTCCCAGGAACAGAGAAGGTGCTAGCAGGGAATTCTCTGCCTGCTTTTCCCCAGTGCTCTGCAAGCTCTCCAGGACAACATAAAATCTGGGGCTCTGTGCTTTCTTTCGTTCTGAACAAGTGTTACTGCTTTCTGCACAAAAGCGATTCTGCGAAGGAATGTGAACAGGCACAGAGAAGGTGCTAGCAGGGAATTCTCTGCCTGCCTTTCCCCAGTGCTCTGCAAGCTCTCCAGGACAACATAAAATCTGGGGCTCTGTGCTTTCTTTCGTTCTGAACAAGTGTTACTGTTTTCTGCACAAAAGCGATTCTGCGAAGCAATGTGAACACTTCTGTTTCCCAGGCACAGAGAAGGTGCTAGCAGGGAATTCTCTGCCTGCTTTTCCCCAGTGCTCTGCAAGCTCTCCAGGACAACATAGAATCTGGGGCTCTGTGCTTTCTTTCGTTCTGAACAAGTGTTACTGTTTTCTGCACAAAAGTGATTCTGCGAAGCAATGTGAACACTTCTGCTTCCCAGGCACAGAGAAGGTGCTAGCAGGGAATTCTCTGCCTGCCTTTCCCCAGTGCTCTGCAAGCTCTCCAGGACAACATAAAATCTGGGGCTCTGTGCTTTCTTTCGTCTGAACAAGTGTTACTGTTTTCTGCACAAAAGCGATTCTGCGAAGGAATGTGAACAGGCACAGAGAAGGTGCTAGCAGGGAATTCTCTGCCTGCCTTTCCCCAGTGCTCTGCAAGCTCTCCAGGACAACATAAAATCTGGGGCTCTGTGCTTTCTTTCGTTGTGAACAAGTGTTACTGTTTTCTGCACAAAAGCGATTCTGCGAAGCAATGGGAACACTTCTGTTTCCCAGGCACAGAGAAGGTGCTAGCAGGGAATTCTCTGCCTGCTTTTCCCCAGTGCTCTGCAAGCTCTCCAGGACAGCATAAAATCTGGGGCTCTGTGCTTTCTTTTGTTCTGAACAAGTGTTACTGTTTTCTGCACAAAAGCGATTCTGCCAAGCAATGTGAACAGGCACAGAAAAGGTGCTAGCAGGGAATTCTCTGCCTGCCTTTCCCCAGTGCTCTGCAAGCTCTCCAGGACAACATAAAATCTGGGGCTCTGTGCTTTCTTTTGTTCTGAACAAGTGTTAGGGTTTTCTACACAAAAGCGTTTCTGCGAAGCAACGTGAAGACTTCTGCTTCCCAGGCACAGAGAAGGTGCTAGCAGGGAATTCTCTGCCTGCCTTTCCCCAGTGCTCTGCAAGCTCTCCAGGACAACATAAAATCTGGGGCTCTGTGCTTTCTTTCGTCTGAACAAGTGTTACTGTTTTCTGCACAAAAGCGATTCAGCGAAGCAATGTGAACAGGCACAGAGAAGGTGCTAGCAGGGAATTCTCTGCCTGCTTTTCCCCAGTGCTCTGCAAGCTCTCCAGGACAACATAAAATCTGGGGCTCTGTGCTTTCTTTCGTTCTGAACAAGTGTTACTGTTTTCTGCACAAAAGCGATTCTGCGAAGCAATGTGAACAGGCACAGAGAAGGTGCTAGCAGGGAATTCTCTGCCTGCTTTTCCCCAGTGCTCTGCAAGCTCTCCAGGACAACATAGAATCTGGGGCTCTGTGCTTTCTTTCGTTCTGAACAAGCGTTACTGTTTTCTGCACAAAAGCGATTCTGCGAAGCAATGTGAACACTTCTGTTTCCCAGGCACAGAGAAGGTGCTAGCAGGGAATTCTCTGCCTGCTTTTCCCCAGTGCTCTGCAAGCTCTCCAGGACAACATAGAATCTGGGGCTCTGTGCTTTCTTTCGTTCTGAACAAGTGTTACTGTTTTCTGCACAAAAGTGATTCTGCGAAGCAATGTGAACATTTCTGCTTCCCAGGCACAGAGAAGGTGCTAGCAGGGAATTCTCTGCCTGCCTTTCCCCAGTGCTCTGCAAGCTCTCCAGGACAACATAAAATCTGGGGCTCTGTGCTTTCTTTCGTCTGAACAAGTGTTACTGTTTTCTGCACAAAAGCGATTCTGCGAAGCAATGTGAACAGGCACAGAGAAGGTGCTAGCAGGGAATTCTCTGCCTGCCTTTCCCCAGTGCTCTGCAAGCTCTCCAGGACAACATAAAATCTGGGGCTCTGTGCTTTCTTTCGTTCTGAACAAGTGTTACTGTTTTCTGCACAAAAGCGATTCTGCGAAGCAATGTGAAGACGTCTGCTTCCCAGGCACAGAGAAGGTGCTAGCAGGGAATTCTCTGCCTGCCTTTCCCCAGTGCTCTGCAAGCTCTCCAGGACAACATAAAATCTGGGGCTCTGTGCTTTCTTTCGTTCTGAACAAGTGTTACTGTTTTCTGCACAAAAGCGATTCTGCGAAGCAATGGGAACACTTCTGTTTCCCAGGCACAGAGAAGGTGCTAGCAGGGAATTCTTTGCCTGCTTTTCCCCAGTGCTCTGCAAGCTCTCCAGGACAACATAAAATCTGGGGCTCTGTGCTTTCTTTCTGCTGAACAAGTGTTACTGTTTTCTGCACAAAAGCGATTCTGCGAAGCAATGTGAACACTTCTGTTTCCCAGGCACAGAGAAGGTGCTAGCAGGGAATTCTCTGCCTGCTTTTCCCCAGTGCTCTGCAATCTCTCCAGGACAACATAAAATCTGGGGCTCTGTGCTTTCTTTTGTTCTGAACAAGTGTTACTGTTTTCTGCACAAAAGCGATTCTGCGAAGCAATGTGAACAGGCACAGAGAAGGTGCTAGCAGGGAATTCTCTGCCTGCCTTTCCCCAGTGCTCTGCAAGCTCTCCAGGACAACATAAAATCTGGGGCTCTGTGCTTTCTTTCGTTCTGAACAAGTGTTACTGTTTTCTGCACAAAAGCGATTCTGCGAAGCAATGTGAACAGGCACAGAGAAGGTGCTAGCAGGGAATTCTCTGCCTGCCTTTCCCCAGTGCTCTGCAAGCTCTCCAGGACAACATAAAATCTGGGGCTCTGTGCTTTCTTTCGTCTGAACAAGTGTTACTGTTTTCTGCACAAAAGCGATTCTGCGAAGCAATGTCAACAGGCACAGAGAAGGTGCTAGCAGGGAATTCTCTGCCTGCCTTTCCCCAGTGCTCTGCAAGCTCTCCAGGACAACATAAAATCTGGGGCTCTGTGCTTTCTTTCTGCTGAACAAGTGTTACTGTTTTCTGCACAAAAGCGATTCTGCGAAGCAATGTGAACACTTCTGCTTCCCAGGCACAGAGAAGGTGCTAGCAGGGAATTCTCTGCCTGCTTTTCCCCAGTGCTCTGCAAGCTCTCCAGGACAACATAAAATCTGGGGCTCTGTGCTTTCTTTCTGCTGAACAAGTGTTACTGTTTTCTGCACAAAAGCGATTCTGCGAAGCAATGGGAACACTTCTGTTTCCCAGGCACAGAGAAGGTGCTAGCAGGGAATTCTCTGCCTGCTTTTCCCCAGTGCTCTGCAAGCTCTCCAGGACAACATAGAATCTGGGGCTCTGTGCTTTCTTTCGTTCTGAACAAGTGTTACTGTTTTCTGCACAAAAGTGATTCTGCGAAGCAATGTGAACATTTCTGCTTCCCAGGCACAGAGAAGGTGCTAGCAGGGAATTCTCTGCCTGCCTTTCCCCAGTGCTCTGCAAGCTCTCCAGGACAACATAAAATCTGGGGCTCTGTGCTTTCTTTCGTCTGAACAAGTGTTACTGTTTTCTGCACAAAAGCGATTCTGCGAAGCAATGTGAACAGGCACAGAGAAGGTGCTAGCAGGGAATTCTCTGCCTGCCTTTCCCCAGTGCTCTGCAAGCTCTCCAGGACAACATAAAACCTGGGGCTCTGTGCTTTCTTTCGTTCTGAACAAGTGTTACTGTTTTCTGCACAAAAGCGATTCTGCGAAGCAATGTGAACACTTCTGTTTCCCAGGCACAGAGAAGGTGCTAGCAGGGAATTCTCTGCCTGCCTTTCCCCAGTGCTCTGCAAGCTCTCCAGGACAACATAAAATCTGGGGCTCTGTGCTTTCTTTCGTCTGAACAAGTGTTACTGTTTTCTGCACAAAAGCGATTCTGCGAAGGAATGTGAACAGGCACAGAGAAGGTGCTAGAGGGAATTCTCTGCCTGCCTTTCCCCAGTGCTCTGCAAGCTCTCCAGGACAACATAAAATCTGGGGCTCTGTGCTTTCTTTCGTTGTGAACAAGTGTTACTGTTTTCTGCACAAAAGCGATTCTGCGAAGCAATGTGAACACTTCTGTTTCCCAGGAACAGAGAAGGTGCTAGCAGGGAATTCTCTGCCTGCTTTTCCCCAGTGCTCTGCAAGCTCTCCAGGACAACATAATATCTGGGGCTCTGTGCTTTCTTTCGTTCTGAACAAGTGTTACTGTTTTCTGCACAAAAGCGATTCTGCGAAGGAATGTGAACAGGCACAGAGAAGGTCCTAGCAGGGAATTCTCTGCCTGCCTTTCCCCAGTGCTCTGCAAGCTCTCCAGGACAACATAAAATCTGGGGCTCTGTGCTTTCTTTCGTCTGAACAAGTGTTACTGTTTTCTGCACAAAAGCGATTCTGCGAAGCAATGTGAACAGGCACAGAGAAGGTGCTAGCAGGGAATTCTCTGCCTGCCTTTCCCCAGTGCTCTGCAAGCTCTCCAGGACAACATAAAATCTGGGGCTCTGTGCTTTCTTTCGTTCTGAACAAGTGTTACTGTTTTCTGCACAAAAGCGATTCTGCGAAGCAATGGGAACACTTCTGTTTCCCGGGCACAGAGAAGGTGCTAGCAGGGAATTCTCTGCCTGCCTTTCCCCAGTGCTCTGCAAGCTCTCCAGGACAACATAGAATCTGGGGCTCTGTGCTTTCTTTCGTTCTGAACAAGTGTTACTGTTTTCTGCACAAAAGTGATTCTGCGAAGCAATGTGAACATTTCTGCTTCCCAGGCACAGAGAAGGTGCTAGCAGGGAATTCTCTGCCTGCCTTTCCCCAGTGCTCTGCAAGCTCTCCAGGACAACATAAAATCTGGGGCTCTGTGCTTTCTTTCGTTCTGAACAAGTGTTACTGTTTTCTGCACAAAAGCGATTCTGCGAAGCAATGTGAACATTTCTGCTTCCCAGGCACAGAGAAGGTGCTAGCAGGGAATTCTCTGCCTGCCTTTCCCCAGTGCTCTGCAAGCTCTCCAGGACAACATAAAATCTGGGGCTCTGTGCTTTCTTTTGTTCTGAACAAGTGTTATTGTTTTCTGCACAAAAGCGATTCTGCGAAGCAATGTGAAGACGTCTGCTTCCCAGGCACAGAGAAGGTGCTAGCAGGGAATTCTCTGCCTGCCTTTCCCCAGTGCTCTGCAAGCTCTCCAGGACAACATAAAATCTGGGGCTCTGTGCTTTCTTTCGTTCTGAACAAGTGTTACTGTTTTCTGCACAAAAGCGATTCTGCGAAGCAATGGGAACACTTCTGTTTCCCAGGCACAGAGAAGGTGCTAGCAGGGAATTCTTTGCCTGCTTTTCCCCAGTGCTCTGCAAGCTCTCCAGGACAACATAAAATCTGGGGCTCTGTGCTTTCTTTCTGCTGAACAAGTGTTACTGTTTTCTGCACAAAAGCGATTCTGCGAAGCAATGTGAACACTTCTGTTTCCCAGGAACAGAGAACGTGCTAGCAGGGAATTCTCTGCCTGCTTTTCCCCAGTGCTCTGCAATCTCTCCAGGACAACATAAAATCTGGGGCTCTGTGCTTTCTTTTGTTCTGAACAAGTGTTACTGTTTTCTGCACAAAAGCGATTCTGCGAAGCAATGTGAACAGGCACAGAGAAGGTGCTAGCAGGGAATTCTCTGCCTGCCTTTCCCCAGTGCTCTGCAAGCTCTCCAGGACAACATAAAATCTGGGGCTCTGTGCTTTCTTTCGTTCTGAACAAGTGTTACTGTTTTCTGCACAAAAGCGATTCTGCGAAGCAATGTGAACAGGCACAGAGAAGGTGCTAGCAGGGAATTCTCTGCCTGCCTTTCCCCAGTGCTCTGCAAGCTCTCCAGGACAACATAAAATCTGGGGCTCTGTGCTTTCTTTCGTCTGAACAAGTGTTACTGTTTTCTGCACAAAAGCGATTCTGCGAAGCAATGTGAACAGGCACAGAGAAGGTGCTAGCAGGGAATTCTCTGCCTGCCTTTCCCCAGTGCTCTGCAAGCTCTCCAGGACAACATAAAATCTGGGGCTCTGTGCTTTCTTTCTGCTGAACAAGTGTTACTGTTTTCTGCACAAAAGCGATTCTGCGAAGCAATGTGAACACTTCTGCTTCCCAGGCACAGAGAAGGTGCTAGCAGGGAATTCTCTGCCTGCTTTTCCCCAGTGCTCTGCAAGCTCTCCAGGACAACATAAAATCTGGGGCTCTGTGCTTTCTTTCGTTCTGAACAAGTGTTACTGTTTTCTGCACAAAAGCGATTCTGCGAAGCAATGGGAACACTTCTGTTTCCCAGGCACAGAGAAGGTGCTAGCAGGGAATTCTCTGCCTGCTTTTCCCCAGTGCTCTGCAAGCTCTCCAGGACAACATAGAATCTGGGGCTCTGTGCTTTCTTTCGTTCTGAACAAGTGTTACTGTTTTCTGCACAAAAGTGATTCTGCGAAGCAATGTGAACATTTCTGCTTCCCAGGCACAGAGAAGGTGCTAGCAGGGAATTCTCTGCCTGCCTTTCCCCAGTGCTCTGCAAGCTCTCCAGGACAACATAAAATCTGGGGCTCTGTGCTTTCTTTCGTCTGAACAAGTGTTACTGTTTTCTGCACAAAAGCGATTCTGCGAAGCAATGTGAACAGGCACAGAGAAGGTGCTAGCAGGGAATTCTCTGCCTGCCTTTCCCCAGTGCTCTGCAAGCTCTCCAGGACAACATAAAATCTGGGGCTCTGTGCTTTCTTTCGTCTGAACAAGTGTTACTGTTTTCTGCACAAAAGCGATTCTGCGAAGCAATGGGAACACTTCTGCTTCCCAGGCACAGAGAAGGTGCTAGCAGGGAATTCTCTGCCTGCTTTTCCCCAGTGCTCTGCAAGCTCTCCAGGACAACATAAAATCTGGGGCTCTGTGCTTTCTTTCGTTCTGAACAAGTGTTACTGCTTTCTGCACAAAAGCGATTCTGCGAAGGAATGTGAACAGGCACAGAGAAGGTGCTAGCAGGGAATTCTCTGCCTGCCTTTCCCCAGTGCTCTGCAAGCTCTCCAGGACAACATAAAATCTGGGGCTCTGTGCTTTCTTTCGTTCTGAACAAGTGTTACTGTTTTCTGCACAAAAGCGATTCTGCGAAGCAATGTGAACACTTCTGTTTCCCAGGCACAGAGAAGGTGCTAGCAGGGAATTCTCTGCCTGCCTTTCCCCAGTGCTCTGCAAGCTCTCCAGGACAACATAAAATCTGGGGCTCTGTGCTTTCTTTCGTCTGAACAAGTGTTACTGTTTTCTGCACAAAAGCGATTCTGCGAAGGAATGTGAACAGGCACAGAGAAGGTGCTAGAGGGAATTCTCTGCCTGCCTTTCCCCAGTGCTCTGCAAGCTCTCCAGGACAACATAAAATCTGGGGCTCTGTGCTTTCTTTCGTTGTGAACAAGTGTTACTGTTTTCTGCACAAAAGCGATTCTGCGAAGCAATGTGAACACTTCTGTTTCCCAGGCACAGAGAAGATGGTAGCAGGGAATTCTCTGCCTGCTTTTCCCCAGTGCTCTGCAAGCTCTCCAGGACAACATAATATCTGGGGCTCTGTGCTTTCTTTCGTTCTGAACAAGTGTTACTGTTTTCTGCACAAAAGCGATTCTGCGAAGGAATGTGAACAGGCACAGAGAAGGTGCTAGCAGGGAATTCTCTGCCTGCCTTTCCCCAGTGCTCTGCAAGCTCTCCAGGACAACATAAAATCTGGGGCTCTGTGCTTTCTTTTGTTCTGAACAAGTGTTAGGGTTTTCTGCACAAAAGCGATTCTGCGAAGCAATGTGAAGACTTCTGCTTCCCAGGCACAGAGAAGGTGCTAGCAGGGAATTCTCTGCCTGCCTTTCCCCAGTGCTCTGCAAGCTCTCCAGGACAACATAAAATCTGGGGCTCTGTGCTTTCTTTCGTCTGAACAAGTGTTACTGTTTTCTGCACAAAAGCGATTCTGCGAAGCAATGTGAACAGGCACAGAGAAGGTGCTAGCAGGGAATTCTCTGCCTGCCTTTCCCCAGTGCTCTGCAAGCTCTCCAGGACAACATAAAATCTGGGGCTCTGTGCTTTCTTTCGTTCTGAACAAGTGTTACTGTTTTCTGCACAAAAGCGATTCTGCGAAGCAAAGGGAACACTTCTGTTTCCCGGGCACAGAGAAGGTGGTAGCAGGGAATTCTCTGCCTGCTTTTCCCCAGTGCTCTGCAAGCTCTCCAGGACAACATAAAATCTGGGGCTCTGTGCTTTCTTTCGTCTGAACAAGTGTTACTGTTTTCTGCACAAAAGCGATTCTGCGAAGCAATGTGAACAGGCACAGAGAAGGTGCTAGCAGGGAATTCTCTGCCTGCCTTTCCCCAGTGCTCTGCAAGCTCTCCAGGACAACAGCAAATCTGGGGCTCTGTGCTTTCTTTCGTTCTGAACAAGTGTTACTGTTTTCTGCACAAAAGCGATTCTGCGAAGCAATGGGAACACTTCTGTTTCCCAGGCACAGAGAAGGTGCTAGAGGGAATTCTCTGCCTGCTTTTCCCCAGTGCTCTGCAAGCTCTCCAGGACAACATAGAATCTGGGGCTCTGTGCTTTCTTTCGTTCTGAACAAGTGTTACTGTTTTCTGCACAAAAGTGATTCTGCGAAGCAATGTGAAGACTTCTGCTTCCCAGGCACAGAGAAGGTGCTAGCAGGGAATTCTCTGCCTGCCTTTCCCCAGTGCTCTGCAAGCTCTCCAGGACAACATAAAATCTGGGGCTCTGTGCTTTCTTTCGTCTGAACAAGTGTTACTGTTTTCTGCACAAAAGCGATTCTGCGAAGCAATGTGAACAGGCACAGAGAAGGTGCTAGCAGGGAATTCTCTGCCTGCCTTTCCCCAGTGCTCTGCAAGCTCTCCAGGACAACATAAAATCTGGGGCTCTGTGCTTTCTTTCGTTCTGAACAAGTGTTACTGTTTTCTGCACAAAAGCGATTCTGCGAAGCAATGTGAACTCTTCTGTTTCCCGGGCACAGAGAAGGTGCTAGCAGGGAATTCTCTGCCTGCTTTTCCCCAGTGCTCTGCAAGCTCTCCAGGACAACAGCAAATCTGGGGCTCTGTGCTTTCTTTCGTTCTGAACAAGTGTTACTGTTTTCTGCACAAAAGCGATTCTGCGAAGCAATGTGAACAGGCACAGAGAAGGTGCTAGCAGGGAATTCTCTGCCTGCCTTTCCCCAGTGCTCTGCAAGCTCTCCAGGACAACATAAAATCTGGGGCTCTGTGCTTTCTTTCGTCTGAACAAGTGTTACTGTTTTCTGCACAAAAGCGATTCTGCGAAGCAATGTGAACAGGCACAGAGAAGGTGCTAGCAGGGAATTCTCTGCCTGCCTTTCCCCAGTGCTCTGCAAGCTCTCCAGGACAACATAAAATCTGGGGCTCTGTGCTTTCTTTCTGCTGAACAAGTGTTACTGTTTTCTGCACAAAAGCGATTCTGCGAAGCAATGTGAACACTTCTGCTTCCCAGGCACAGAGAAGGTGCTAGCAGGGAATTCTCTGCCTGCTTTTCCCCAGTGCTCTGCAAGCTCTCCAGGACAACATAAAATCTGGGGCTCTGTGCTTTCTTTCTGCTGAACAAGTGTTACTGTTTTCTGCACAAAAGCGATTCTGCGAAGCAATGGGAACACTTCTGTTTCCCAGGCACAGAGAAGGTGCTAGCAGGGAATTCTCTGCCTGCTTTTCCCCAGTGCTCTGCAAGCTCTCCAGGACAACATAGAATCTGGGGCTCTGTGCTTTCTTTCGTTCTGAACAAGTGTTACTGTTTTCTGCACAAAAGTGATTCTGCGAAGCAATGTGAACATTTCTGCTTCCCAGGCACAGAGAAGGTGCTAGCAGGGAATTCTCTGCCTGCCTTTCCCCAGTGCTCTGCAAGCTCTCCAGGACAACATAAAATCTGGGGCTCTGTGCTTTCTTTCGTCTGAACAAGTGTTACTGTTTTCTGCACAAAAGCGATTCTGCGAAGCAATGTGAACAGGCACAGAGAAGGTGCTAGCAGGGAATTCTCTGCCTGCCTTTCCCCAGTGCTCTGCAAGCTCTCCAGGACAACATAAAATCTGGGGCTCTGTGCTTTCTTTCGTCTGAACAAGTGTTACTGTTTTCTGCACAAAAGCGATTCTGCGAAGCAATGTGAAGACTTCTGCTTCCCAGGCACAGAGAAGGTGCTAGCAGGGAATTCTCTGCCTGCTTTTCCCCAGTGCTCTGCAAGCTCTCCAGGACAACATAAAATCTGGGGCTCTGTGCTTTCTTTCGTTCTGAACAAGTGTTACTGCTTTCTGCACAAAAGCGATTCTGCGAAGGAATGTGAACAGGCACAGAGAAGGTGCTAGCAGGGAATTCTCTGCCTGCCTTTCCCCAGTGCTCTGCAAGCTCTCCAGGACAACATAACATCTGGGGCTCTGTGCTTTCCTTCGTTCTGAACAAGTGTTACTGTTTTCTGCACAAAAGCGATTCTGCGAAGCAATGTGAACACTTCTGCTTCCCAGGCACAGAGAAGGTGGTAGCAGGGAATTCTCTGCCTGCTTTTCCCCAGTGCTCTGCAAGCTCTCCAGGACAACATAGAATCTGGGGCTCTGTGCTTTCTTTTGTTCTGAACAAGTGTTAGGGTTTTGTGCACAAAAGCCATTCTGCAAAGCAATGTGAAGACTTCTGCTTCCCAGGCACAGAGAAGGTGCTAGCAGGGAATTCTCTGCCTGCCTTTCCCCAGTGCTCTGCAAGCTCTCCAGGACAACATAAAATCTGGGGCTCTGTGCTTTCTTTCGTTGTGAACAAGTGTTACTGTTTTCTGCACAAAAGCGATTCTGCGAAGCAATGGGAACACTTCTGTTTCCCAGGCACAGAGAAGGTGCTAGCAGGGAATTCTCTGCCTGCTTTTCCCCAGTGCTCTGCAAGCTCTCCAGGACAGCATAAAATCTGGGGCTCTGTGCTTTCTTTTGTTCTGAACAAGTGTTACTGTTTTCTGCACAAAAGCGATTCTGCCAAGCAATGTGAACAGGCACAGAAAAGGTGCTAGCAGGGAATTCTCTGCCTGCCTTTCCCCAGTGCTCTGCAAGCTCTCCAGGACAACATAAAATCTGGGGCTCTGTGCTTTCTTTTGTTCTGAACAAGTGTTAGGGTTTTCTACACAAAAGCGTTTCTGCGAAGCAACGTGAAGACTTCTGCTTCCCAGGCACAGAGAAGGTGCTAGCAGGGAATTCTCTGCCTGCCTTTCCCCAGTGCTCTGCAAGCTCTCCAGGACAACATAAAATCTGGGGCTCTGTGCTTTCTTTCGTCTGAACAAGTGTTACTGTTTTCTGCACAAAAGCGATTCAGCGAAGCAATGTGAACAGGCACAGAGAAGGTGCTAGCAGGGAATTCTCTGCCTGCTTTTCCCCAGTGCTCTGCAAGCTCTCCAGGACAACATAAAATCTGGGGCTCTGTGCTTTCTTTCGTTCTGAACAAGTGTTACTGTTTTCTGCACAAAAGCGATTCTGCGAAGCAATGTGAACAGGCACAGAGAAGGTGCTAGCAGGGAATTCTCTGCCTGCTTTTCCCCAGTGCTCTGCAAGCTCTCCAGGACAACATAAAATCTGGGGCTCTGTGCTTTCTTTCGTTCTGAACAAGCGTTACTGTTTTCTGCACAAAAGCGATTCTGCGAAGCAATGTGAACACTTCTGTTTCCCAGGCACAGAGAAGGTGCTAGCAGGGAATTCTCTGCCTGCTTTTCCCCAGTGCTCTGCAAGCTCTCCAGGACAACATAACATCTGGGGCTCTGTGCTTTCTTTCGTTCTGAACAAGTGTTACTGTTTTCTGCACAAAAGTGATTCTGCGAAGCAATGTGAACATTTCTGCTTCCCAGGCACAGAGAAGGTGCTAGCAGGGAATTCTCTGCCTGCCTTTCCCCAGTGCTCTGCAAGCTCTCCAGGACAACATAAAATCTGGGGCTCTGTGCTTTCTTTCGTCTGAACAAGTGTTACTGTTTTCTGCACAAAAGCGATTCTGCGAAGCAATGTGAACAGGCACAGAGAAGGTGCTAGCAGGGAATTCTCTGCCTGCCTTTCCCCAGTGCTCTGCAAGCTCTCCAGGACAACATAAAATCTGGGGCTCTGTGCTTTCTTTCGTTCTGAACAAGTGTTACTGTTTTCTGCACAAAAGCGATTCTGCGAAGCAATGTGAACACTTCTGCTTCCCAGGCACAGAGAAGGTGCTAGCAGGGAATTCTCTGCCTGCTTTTCCCCAGTGCTCTGCAAGCTCTCCAGGACAACATAAAATCTGGGGCTCTGTGCTTTCTTTCGTTCTGAACAAGTGTTATTGTTTTCTGCACAAAAGCGATTCTGCGAAGCAATGTGAAGACGTCTGCTTCCCAGGCACAGAGAAGGTGCTAGCAGGGAATTCTCTGCCTGCCTTTCCCCAGTGCTCTGCAAGCTCTCCAGGACAACATAAAATCTGGGGCTCTGTGCTTTCTTTCGTTCTGAACAAGTGTTACTGTTTTCTGCACAAAAGCGATTCTGCGAAGCAATGGGAACACTTCTGTTTCCCAGGCACAGAGAAGGTGCTAGCAGGGAATTCTTTGCCTGCTTTTCCCCAGTGCTCTGCAAGCTCTCCAGGACAACATAAAATCTGGGGCTCTGTGCTTTCTTTCTGCTGAACAAGTGTTACTGTTTTCTGCACAAAAGCGATTCTGCGAAGCAATGTGAACACTTCTGTTTCCCAGGAACAAAGAACGTGCTAGCAGGGAATTCTCTGCCTGCTTTTCCCCAGTGCTCTGCAATCTCTCCAGGACAACATAAAATCTGGGGCTCTGTGCTTTCTTTTGTTCTGAACAAGTGTTACTGTTTTCTGCACAAAAGCGATTCTGCGAAGCAATGTGAACAGGCACAGAGAAGGTGCTAGCAGGGAATTCTCTGCCTGCCTTTCCCCAGTGCTCTGCAAGCTCTCCAGGACAACATAAAATCTGGGGCTCTGTGCTTTCTTTCGTCTGAACAAGTGTTACTGTTTTCTGCACAAAAGCGATTCTGCGAAGGAATGTGAACAGGCACAGAGAAGGTGCTAGCAGGGAATTCTCTGCCTGCCTTTCCCCAGTGCTCTGCAAGCTCTCCAGGACAACATAAAATCTGGGGCTCTGTGCTTTCTTTCTGCTGAACAAGTGTTACTGTTTTCTGCACAAAAGCGATTCTGCGAAGCAATGTGAACACTTCTGCTTCCCAGGCACAGAGAAGGTGCTAGCAGGGAATTCTCTGCCTGCTTTTCCCCAGTGCTCTGCAAGCTCTCCAGGACAACATAAAATCTGGGGCTCTGTGTTTTCTTTCTGCTGAACAAGTGTTACTGTTTTCTGCACAAAAGCGATTCTGCGAAGCAATGGGAACACTTCTGTTTCCCAGGCACAGAGAAGGTGCTAGCAGGGAATTCTCTGCCTGCTTTTCCCCAGTGCTCTGCAAGCTCTCCAGGACAACATAGAATCTGGGGCTCTGTGCTTTCTTTCGTTCTGAACAAGTGTTACTGTTTTCTGCACAAAAGTGATTCTGCGAAGCAATGTGAACATTTCTGCTTCCCAGGCACAGAGAAGGTGCTAGCAGGGAATTCTCTGCCTGCCTTTCCCCAGTGCTCTGCAAGCTCTCCAGGACAACATAAAATCTGGGGCTCTGTGCTTTCTTTCGTCTGAACAAGTGTTACTGTTTTCTGCACAAAAGCGATTCTGCGAAGCAATGTGAACAGGCACAGAGAAGGTGCTAGCAGGGAATTCTCTGCCTGCCTTTCCCCAGTGCTCTGCAAGCTCTCCAGGACAACATAAAACCTGGGGCTCTGTGCTTTCTTTCGTTCTGAACAAGTGTTACTGTTTTCTGCACAAAAGCGATTCTGCGAAGCAATGTGAACACTTCTGTTTCCCAGGCACAGAGAAGGTGCTAGCAGGGAATTCTCTGCCTGCCTTTCCCCAGTGCTCTGCAAGCTCTCCAGGACAACATAAAATCTGGGGCTCTGTGCTTTCTTTCGTCTGAACAAGTGTTACTGTTTTCTGCACAAAAGCGATTCTGCGAAGGAATGTGAACAGGCACAGAGAAGGTGCTAGAGGGAATTCTCTGCCTGCCTTTCCCCAGTGCTCTGCAAGCTCTCCAGGACAACATAAAATCTGGGGCTCTGTGCTTTCTTTCGTTGTGAACAAGTGTTACTGTTTTCTGCACAAAAGCGATTCTGCGAAGCAATGTGAACACTTCTGTTTCCCAGGAACAGAGAAGGTCCTAGCAGGGAATTCTCTGCCTGCCTTTCCCCAGTGCTCTGCAAGCTCTCCAGGACAACATAAAATCTGGGGCTCTGTGCTTTCTTTCGTCTGAACAAGTGTTACTGTTTTCTGCACAAAAGCGATTCTGCGAAGCAATGTGAACAGGCACAGAGAAGGTGCTAGCAGGGAATTCTCTGCCTGCCTTTCCCCAGTGCTCTGCAAGCTCTCCAGGACAACATAAAATCTGGGGCTCTGTGCTTTCTTTCGTTCTGAACAAGTGTTACTGTTTTCTGCACAAAAGCGATTCTGCGAAGCAATGGGAACACTTCTGTTTCCCGGGCACAGAGAAGGTGCTAGCAGGGAATTCTCTGCCTGCCTTTCCCCAGTGCTCTGCAAGCTCTCCAGGACAACATAGAATCTGGGGCTCTGTGCTTTCTTTCGTTCTGAACAAGTGTTACTGTTTTCTGCACAAAAGTGATTCTGCGAAGCAATGTGAACATTTCTGCTTCCCAGGCACAGAGAAGGTGCTAGCAGGGAATTCTCTGCCTGCCTTTCCCCAGTGCTCTGCAAGCTCTCCAGGACAACATAAAATCTGGGGCTCTGTGCTTTCTTTCGTTCTGAACAAGTGTTACTGTTTTCTGCACAAAAGCGATTCTGCGAAGCAATGTGAACATTTCTGCTTCCCAGGCACAGAGAAGGTGCTAGCAGGGAATTCTCTGCCTGCCTTTCCCCAGTGCTCTGCAAGCTCTCCAGGACAACATAAAATCTGGGGCTCTGTGCTTTCTTTTGTTCTGAACAAGTGTTATTGTTTTCTGCACAAAAGCGATTCTGCGAAGCAATGTGAAGACGTCTGCTTCCCAGGCACAGAGAAGGTGCTAGCAGGGAATTCTCTGCCTGCCTTTCCCCAGTGCTCTGCAAGCTCTCCAGGACAACATAAAATCTGGGGCTCTGTGCTTTCTTTCGTTCTGAACAAGTGTTACTGTTTTCTGCACAAAAGCGATTCTGCGAAGCAATGGGAACACTTCTGTTTCCCAGGCACAGAGAAGGTGCTAGCAGGGAATTCTTTGCCTGCTTTTCCCCAGTGCTCTGCAAGCTCTCCAGGACAACATAAAATCTGGGGCTCTGTGCTTTCTTTCTGCTGAACAAGTGTTACTGTTTTCTGCACAAAAGCGATTCTGCGAAGCAATGTGAACACTTCTGTTTCCCAGGAACAGAGAACGTGCTAGCAGGGAATTCTCTGCCTGCTTTTCCCCAGTGCTCTGCAATCTCTCCAGGACAACATAAAATCTGGGGCTCTGTGCTTTCTTTTGTTCTGAACAAGTGTTACTGTTTTCTGCACAAAAGCGATTCTGCGAAGCAATGTGAACAGGCACAGAGAAGGTGCTAGCAGGGAATTCTCTGCCTGCCTTTCCCCAGTGCTCTGCAAGCTCTCCAGGACAACATAAAATCTGGGGCTCTGTGCTTTCTTTCGTTCTGAACAAGTGTTACTGTTTTCTGCACAAAAGCGATTCTGCGAAGCAATGTGAACAGGCACAGAGAAGGTGCTAGCAGGGAATTCTCTGCCTGCCTTTCCCCAGTGCTCTGCAAGCTCTCCAGGACAACATAAAATCTGGGGCTCTGTGCTTTCTTTCGTCTGAACAAGTGTTACTGTTTTCTGCACAAAAGCGATTCTGCGAAGGAATGTGAACAGGCACAGAGAAGGTGCTAGCAGGGAATTCTCTGCCTGCCTTTCCCCAGTGCTCTGCAAGCTCTCCAGGACAACATAAAATCTGGGGCTCTGTGCTTTCTTTCTGCTGAACAAGTGTTACTGTTTTCTGCACAAAAGCGATTCTGCGAAGCAATGTGAACACTTCTGCTTCCCAGGCACAGAGAAGGTGCTAGCAGGGAATTCTCTGCCTGCTTTTCCCCAGTGCTCTGCAAGCTCTCCAGGACAACATAAAATCTGGGGCTCTGTGCTTTCTTTCGTTCTGAACAAGTGTTACTGTTTTCTGCACAAAAGCGATTCTGCGAAGCAATGGGAACACTTCTGTTTCCCAGGCACAGAGAAGGTGCTAGCAGGGAATTCTCTGCCTGCTTTTCCCCAGTGCTCTGCAAGCTCTCCAGGACAACATAAAATCTGGGGCTCTGTGCTTTCTTTCGTTCTGAACAAGTGTTACTGTTTTCTGCACAAAAGCGATTCTGCGAAGCAATGGGAACACTTCTGTTTCCCAGGCACAGAGAAGGTGCTAGCAGGGAATTCTTTGCCTGCTTTTCCCCAGTGCTCTGCAAGCTCTCCAGGACAACATAAAATCTGGGGCTCTGTGCTTTCTTTCTGCTGAACAAGTGTTACTGTTTTCTGCACAAAAGCGATTCTGCGAAGCAATGTGAACACTTCTGTTTCCCAGGAACAGAGAACGTGCTAGCAGGGAATTCTCTGCCTGCTTTTCCCCAGTGCTCTGCAATCTCTCCAGGACAACATAAAATCTGGGGCTCTGTGCTTTCTTTTGTTCTGAACAAGTGTTACTGTTTTCTGCACAAAAGCGATTCTGCGAAGCAATGTGAACAGGCACAGAGAAGGTGCTAGCAGGGAATTCTCTGCCTGCCTTTCCCCAGTGCTCTGCAAGCTCTCCAGGACAACATAAAATCTGGGGCTCTGTGCTTTCTTTCGTTCTGAACAAGTGTTACTGTTTTCTGCACAAAAGCGATTCTGCGAAGCAATGTGAACAGGCACAGAGAAGGTGCTAGCAGGGAATTCTCTGCCTGCCTTTCCCCAGTGCTCTGCAAGCTCTCCAGGACAACATAAAATCTGGGGCTCTGTGCTTTCTTTCGTCTGAACAAGTGTTACTGTTTTCTGCACAAAAGCGATTCTGCGAAGCAATGTGAACAGGCACAGAGAAGGTGCTAGCAGGGAATTCTCTGCCTGCCTTTCCCCAGTGCTCTGCAAGCTCTCCAGGACAACATAAAATCTGGGGCTCTGTGCTTTCTTTCTGCTGAACAAGTGTTACTGTTTTCTGCACAAAAGCGATTCTGCGAAGCAATGTGAACACTTCTGCTTCCCAGGCACAGAGAAGGTGCTAGCAGGGAATTCTCTGCCTGCTTTTCCCCAGTGCTCTGCAAGCTCTCCAGGACAACATAAAATCTGGGGCTCTGTGCTTTCTTTCGTTCTGAACAAGTGTTACTGTTTTCTGCACAAAAGCGATTCTGCGAAGCAATGGGAACACTTCTGTTTCCCAGGCACAGAGAAGGTGCTAGCAGGGAATTCTCTGCCTGCTTTTCCCCAGTGCTCTGCAAGCTCTCCAGGACAACATAGAATCTGGGGCTCTGTGCTTTCTTTCGTTCTGAACAAGTGTTACTGTTTTCTGCACAAAAGTGATTCTGCGAAGCAATGTGAACATTTCTGCTTCCCAGGCACAGAGAAGGTGCTAGCAGGGAATTCTCTGCCTGCCTTTCCCCAGTGCTCTGCAAGCTCTCCAGGACAACATAAAATCTGGGGCTCTGTGCTTTCTTTCGTCTGAACAAGTGTTACTGTTTTCTGCACAAAAGCGATTCTGCGAAGCAATGTGAACAGGCACAGAGAAGGTGCTAGCAGGGAATTCTCTGCCTGCCTTTCCCCAGTGCTCTGCAAGCTCTCCAGGACAACATAAAATCTGGGGCTCTGTGCTTTCTTTCGTCTGAACAAGTGTTACTGTTTTCTGCACAAAAGCGATTCTGCGAAGCAATGGGAACACTTCTGCTTCCCAGGCACAGAGAAGGTGCTAGCAGGGAATTCTCTGCCTGCTTTTCCCCAGTGCTCTGCAAGCTCTCCAGGACAACATAAAATCTGGGGCTCTGTGCTTTCTTTCGTTCTGAACAAGTGTTACTGCTTTCTGCACAAAAGCGATTCTGCGAAGGAATGTGAACAGGCACAGAGAAGGTGCTAGCAGGGAATTCTCTGCCTGCCTTTCCCCAGTGCTCTGCAAGCTCTCCAGGACAACATAAAATCTGGGGCTCTGTGCTTTCTTTCGTTCTGAACAAGTGTTACTGTTTTCTGCACAAAAGCGATTCTGCGAAGCAATGTGAACACTTCTGTTTCCCAGGCACAGAGAAGGTGCTAGCAGGGAATTCTCTGCCTGCCTTTCCCCAGTGCTCTGCAAGCTCTCCAGGACAACATAAAATCTGGGGCTCTGTGCTTTCTTTCGTCTGAACAAGTGTTACTGTTTTCTGCACAAAAGCGATTCTGCGAAGGAATGTGAACAGGCACAGAGAAGGTGCTAGAGGGAATTCTCTGCCTGCCTTTCCCCAGTGCTCTGCAAGCTCTCCAGGACAACATAAAATCTGGGGCTCTGTGCTTTCTTTCGTTGTGAACAAGTGTTACTGTTTTCTGCACAAAAGCGATTCTGCGAAGCAATGTGAACACTTCTGTTTCCCAGGCACAGAGAAGATGGTAGCAGGGAATTCTCTGCCTGCTTTTCCCCAGTGCTCTGCAAGCTCTCCAGGACAACATAATATCTGGGGCTCTGTGCTTTCTTTCGTTCTGAACAAGTGTTACTGTTTTCTGCACAAAAGCGATTCTGCGAAGGAATGTGAACAGGCACAGAGAAGGTGCTAGCAGGGAATTCTCTGCCTGCCTTTCCCCAGTGCTCTGCAAGCTCTCCAGGACAACATAAAATCTGGGGCTCTGTGCTTTCTTTTGTTCTGAACAAGTGTTAGGGTTTTCTGCACAAAAGCGATTCTGCGAAGCAATGTGAAGACTTCTGCTTCCCAGGCACAGAGAAGGTGCTAGCAGGGAATTCTCTGCCTGCCTTTCCCCAGTGCTCTGCAAGCTCTCCAGGACAACATAAAATCTGGGGCTCTGTGCTTTCTTTCGTCTGAACAAGTGTTACTGTTTTCTGCACAAAAGCGATTCTGCGAAGCAATGTGAACAGGCACAGAGAAGGTGCTAGCAGGGAATTCTCTGCCTGCCTTTCCCCAGTGCTCTGCAAGCTCTCCAGGACAACATAAAATCTGGGGCTCTGTGCTTTCTTTCGTTCTGAACAAGTGTTACTGTTTTCTGCACAAAAGCGATTCTGCGAAGCAAAGGGAACACTTCTGTTTCCCGGGCACAGAGAAGGTGGTAGCAGGGAATTCTCTGCCTGCCTTTCCCCAGTGCTCTGCAAGCTCTCCAGGACAACATAAAATCTGGGGCTCTGTGCTTTCTTTCGTTCTGAACAAGTGTTACTGTTTTCTGCACAAAAGCGATTCTGCGAAGCAATGTGAACAGGCACAGAGAAGGTGCTAGCAGGGAATTCTCTGCCTGCCTTTCCCCAGTGCTCTGCAAGCTCTCCAGGACAACAGCAAATCTGGGGCTCTGTGCTTTCTTTCGTTCTGAACAAGTGTTACTGTTTTCTGCACAAAAGCGATTCTGCGAAGCAATGGGAACACTTCTGTTTCCCAGGCACAGAGAAGGTGCTAGAGGGAATTCTCTGCCTGCTTTTCCCCAGTGCTCTGCAAGCTCTCCAGGACAACATAGAATCTGGGGCTCTGTGCTTTCTTTCGTTCTGAACAAGTGTTACTGTTTTCTGCACAAAAGTGATTCTGCGAAGCAATGTGAAGACTTCTGCTTCCCAGGCACAGAGAAGGTGCTAGCAGGGAATTCTCTGCCTGCCTTTCCCCAGTGCTCTGCAAGCTCTCCAGGACAACATAAAATCTGGGGCTCTGTGCTTTCTTTCGTCTGAACAAGTGTTACTGTTTTCTGCACAAAAGCGATTCTGCGAAGCAATGTGAACAGGCACAGAGAAGGTGCTAGCAGGGAATTCTCTGCCTGCCTTTCCCCAGTGCTCTGCAAGCTCTCCAGGACAACATAAAATCTGGGGCTCTGTGCTTTCTTTCGTTCTGAACAAGTGTTACTGTTTTCTGCACAAAAGCGATTCTGCGAAGCAATGTGAACACTTCTGCTTCCCAGGCACAGAGAAGGTGCTAGCAGGGAATTCTCTGCCTGCCTTTCCCCAGTGCTCTGCAAGCTCTCCAGGACAACATAAAATCTGGGGCTCTGTGCTGTCTTTCGTCTGAACAAGTGTTACTGTTTTCTGCACAAAAGCGATTCTGCGAAGCAATGGGAACACTTCTGTTTCCCAGGCACAGAGAAGGTGCTAGCAGGGAATTCTCTGCCTGCTTTTCCCCAGTGCTCTGCAAGCTCTCCAGGACAACATAAAATCTGGGGCTCTGTGCTTTCTTTCATTCTGAACAAGTGTTACTGTTTTCTGCACAAAAGCGATTCTGCGAAGCAATGTGAAGACTTCTGCTTCCCAGGCACAGAGAAGGTGCTAGCAGGGAATTCTCTGCCTGCTTTTCCCCAGTGCTCTGCAAGCTCTCCAGGACAACATAAAATCTGGGGCTCTGTGCTTTCTTTCGTTCTGAACAAGTGTTACTGTTTTCTGCACAAAAGCGATTCTGCGAAGCAATGTGAACACTTCTGTTTCCCAGGCACAGAGAAGGTGGTAGCAGGGAATTCTCTGCCTGCTTTTCCCCAGTGCTCTGCAAGCTCTCCAGGTACAACATAAAATCTGGGGCTCTGTGCTTTCTTTCGTTCTGAACAAGTGTTACTGTTTTCTGCACAAAAGCGATTCTGCGAAGCAATGGGAACACTTCTGTTTCCCAGGCACAGAGAAGGTGCTAGCAGGGAATTCTCTGCCTGCTTTTCCCCAGTGCTCTGCAAGCTCTCCAGGACAACATAAAATCTGGGGCTCTGTGCTTTCTTTCGTTCTGAACAAGTGTTACTGTTTTCTGCACAAAAGCGATTCTGCGAAGCAATGTGAACACTTCTGCTTCCCAGGCACAGAGAAGGTGCTAGCAGGGAATTCTCTGCCTGCCTTTCCCCAGTGCTCTGCAAGCTCTCCATGACAACATAAAATCTGGGGCTCTGTGCTTTCTTTCGTTCTGAACAAGTGTTACTGTTTTCTGCACAAAAGCGATTCTGCGAAGCAATGTGAACACTTCTGCTTCCCAGGCACAGAGAAGGTGCTAGCAGGGAATTCTCTGCCTGCCTTTCCCCAGTGCTCTGCAAGCTCTCCAGGACAACATAAAATCTGGGGCTCTGTGCTTTCCTTCGTTCTGAACAAGTGTTACTGTTTTCTGCACAAAAGCGATTCTGCGAAGCAATGTGAACACTTCTGTTTCCCAGGCACAGAGAAGGTGGTAGCAGGGAATTCTCTGCCTGCTTTTCCCCAGTGCTCTGCAAGCTCTCCAGGACAACATAAAATCTGGGGCTCTGTGCTTTCTTTCGTTCTGAACAAGTGTTACTGTTTTCTGCACAAAAGCAATTCTGCGAAGCAATGTGAACACTTCTGCTTCCCAGGCACAGAGAAGGTGCTAGCAGGGAATTCTCTGCCTGCCTTTCCCCAGTGCTCTGCAAGCTCTCCAGGACAACATAAAATCTGGGGCTCTGTGCTTTCCTTCGTTCTGAACAAGTGTTACTGTTTTCTGCACAAAAGCGATTCTGCGAAGCAATGTGAACACTTCTGTTTCCCAGGCACAGAGAAGGTGGTAGCAGGGAATTCTCTGCCTGCTTTTCCCCAGTGCTCTGCAAGCTCTCCAGGACAACATAAAATCTGGGGCTCTGTGCTTTCCTTCGTTCTGAACAAGTGTTACTGTTTTCTGCACAAAAGCGATTCTGCGAAGCAATGTGAACACTTCTGTTTCCCAGGCACAGAGAAGGTGCTAGCAGGGAATTCTCTGCCTGCTTTTCCCCAGTGCTCTGCAAGCTCTCCAGGACAACATAAAATCTGGGGCTCTGTGCTTTCTTTCGTTCTGAACAAGTGTTACTGTTTTCTGCACAAAAGCGATTCTGCGAAGCAATGTGAACACTTCTGCTTCCCAGGCACAGAGAAGGTGCTAGCAGGGAATTCTCTGCCTGCCTTTCCCCAGTGCTCTGCAAGCTCTCCAGGACAACATAAAATCTGGGGCTCTGTGCTTTCCTTCGTTCTGAACAAGTGTTACTGTTTTCTGCACAAAAGCGATTCTGCGAAGGAATGTGAACAGGCACAGAGAAGGTGCTAGCAGGGAATTCTCTGCCTGCCTTTCCCCAGTGCTCTGCAAGCTCTCCAGGACAACATAAAATCTGGGGCTCTGTGCTTTCTTTCGTTGTGAACAAGTGTTACTGTTTTCTGCACAAAAGCGATTCTGCGAAGCAATGGGAACACTTCTGTTTCCCAGGCACAGAGAAGGTGCTAGCAGGGAATTCTCTGCCTGCTTTTCCCCAGTGCTCTGCAAGCTCTCCAGGACAGCATAAAATCTGGGGCTCTGTGCTTTCTTTTGTTCTGAACAAGTGTTACTGTTTTCTGCACAAAAGCGATTCTGCCAAGCAATGTGAACAGGCACAGAAAAGGTGCTAGCAGGGAATTCTCTGCCTGCCTTTCCCCAGTGCTCTGCAAGCTCTCCAGGACAACATAAAATCTGGGGCTCTGTGCTTTCTTTTGTTCTGAACAAGTGTTAGGGTTTTCTACACAAAAGCGTTTCTGCGAAGCAACGTGAAGACTTCTGCTTCCCAGGCACAGAGAAGGTGCTAGCAGGGAATTCTCTGCCTGCCTTTCCCCAGTGCTCTGCAAGCTCTCCAGGACAACATAAAATCTGGGGCTCTGTGCTTTCTTTCGTCTGAACAAGTGTTACTGTTTTCTGCACAAAAGCGATTCAGCGAAGCAATGTGAACAGGCACAGAGAAGGTGCTAGCAGGGAATTCTCTGCCTGCTTTTCCCCAGTGCTCTGCAAGCTCTCCAGGACAACATAAAATCTGGGGCTCTGTGCTTTCTTTCGTTCTGAACAAGTGTTACTGTTTTCTGCACAAAAGCGATTCTGCGAAGCAATGTGAACAGGCACAGAGAAGGTGCTAGCAGGGAATTCTCTGCCTGCTTTTCCCCAGTGCTCTGCAAGCTCTCCAGGACAACAGCAAATCTGGGGCTCTGTGCTTTCTTTCGTTCTGAACAAGCGTTACTGTTTTCTGCACAAAAGCGATTCTGCGAAGCAATGTGAACACTTCTGTTTCCCAGGCACAGAGAAGGTGCTAGCAGGGAATTCTCTGCCTGCTTTTCCCCAGTGCTCTGCAAGCTCTCCAGGACAACATAGAATCTGGGGCTCTGTGCTTTCTTTCGTTCTGAACAAGTGTTACTGTTTTCTGCACAAAAGTGATTCTGCGAAGCAATGTGAACATTTCTGCTTCCCAGGCACAGAGAAGGTGCTAGCAGGGAATTCTCTGCCTGCCTTTCCCCAGTGCTCTGCAAGCTCTCCAGGACAACATAAAATCTGGGGCTCTGTGCTTTCTTTCGTCTGAACAAGTGTTACTGTTTTCTGCACAAAAGCGATTCTGCGAAGCAATGTGAACAGGCACAGAGAAGGTGCTAGCAGGGAATTCTCTGCCTGCCTTTCCCCAGTGCTCTGCAAGCTCTCCAGGACAACATAAAATCTGGGGCTCTGTGCTTTCTTTCGTTCTGAACAAGTGTTACTGTTTTCTGCACAAAAGCGATTCTGCGAAGCAATGTGAACACTTCTGCTTCCCAGGCACAGAGAAGGTGGTAGCAGGGAATTCTCTGCCTGCTTTTCCCCAGTGCTCTGCAAGCTCTCCAGGACAACATAAAATCTGGGGCTCTGTGCTTTCTTTCGTTCTGAACAAGTGTTATTGTTTTCTGCACAAAAGCGATTCTGCGAAGCAATGTGAAGACGTCTGCTTCCCAGGCACAGAGAAGGTGCTAGCAGGGAATTCTCTGCCTGCCTTTCCCCAGTGCTCTGCAAGCTCTCCAGGACAACATAAAATCTGGGGCTCTGTGCTTTCTTTCGTTCTGAACAAGTGTTACTGTTTTCTGCACAAAAGCGATTCTGCGAAGCAATGGGAACACTTCTGTTTCCCAGGCACAGAGAAGGTGCTAGCAGGGAATTCTTTGCCTGCTTTTCCCCAGTGCTCTGCAAGCTCTCCAGGACAACATAAAATCTGGGGCTCTGTGCTTTCTTTCTGCTGAACAAGTGTTACTGTTTTCTGCACAAAAGCGATTCTGCGAAGCAATGTGAACACTTCTGTTTCCCAGGAACAAAGAACTTGCTAGCAGGGAATTCTCTGCCTGCTTTTCCCCAGTGCTCTGCAATCTCTCCAGGACAACATAAAATCTGGGGCTCTGTGCTTTCTTTTGTTCTGAACAAGTGTTACTGTTTTCTGCACAAAAGCGATTCTGCGAAGCAATGTGAACAGGCACAGAGAAGGTGCTAGCAGGGAATTCTCTGCCTGCCTTTCCCCAGTGCTCTGCAAGCTCTCCAGGACAACATAAAATCTGGGGCTCTGTGCTTTCTTTCGTTCTGAACAAGTGTTACTGTTTTCTGCACAAAAGCGATTCTGCGAAGCAATGTGAACAGGCACAGAGAAGGTGCTAGCAGGGAATTCTCTGCCTGCCTTTCCCCAGTGCTCTGCAAGCTCTCCAGGACAACATAAAATCTGGGGCTCTGTGCTTTCTTTCGTCTGAACAAGTGTTACTGTTTTCTGCACAAAAGCGATTCTGCGAAGCAATGTGAACAGGCACAGAGAAGGTGCTAGCAGGGAATTCTCTGCCTGCCTTTCCCCAGTGCTCTGCAAGCTCTCCAGGACAACATAAAATCTGGGGCTCTGTGCTTTCTTTCTGCTGAACAAGTGTTACTGTTTTCTGCACAAAAGCGATTCTGCGAAGCAATGTGAACACTTCTGCTTCCCAGGCACAGAGAAGGTGCTAGCAGGGAATTCTCTGCCTGCTTTTCCCCAGTGCTCTGCAAGCTCTCCAGGACAACATAAAATCTGGGGCTCTGTGCTTTCTTTCTGCTGAACAAGTGTTACTGTTTTCTGCACAAAAGCGATTCTGCGAAGCAATGGGAACACTTCTGTTTCCCAGGCACAGAGAAGGTGCTAGCAGGGAATTCTCTGCCTGCTTTTCCCCAGTGCTCTGCAAGCTCTCCAGGACAACATAGAATCTGGGGCTCTGTGCTTTCTTTCGTTCTGAACAAGTGTTACTGTTTTCTGCACAAAAGTGATTCTGCGAAGCAATGTGAACATTTCTGCTTCCCAGGCACAGAGAAGGTGCTAGCAGGGAATTCTCTGCCTGCCTTTCCCCAGTGCTCTGCAAGCTCTCCAGGACAACATAAAATCTGGGGCTCTGTGCTTTCTTTCGTTCTGAACAAGTGTTACTGTTTTCTGCACAAAAGCGATTCTGCGAAGCAATGTGAACAGGCACAAAGAAGGTGCTAGCAGGGAATTCTCTGCCTGCCTTTCCCCAGTGCTCTGCAAGCTCTCCAGGACAACATAAAACCTGGGGCTCTGTGCTTTCTTTCGTTCTGAACAAGTGTTACTGTTTTCTGCACAAAAGCGATTCTGCGAAGCAATGTGAACACTTCTGTTTCCCAGGCACAGAGAAGGTGCTAGCAGGGAATTCTCTGCCTGCCTTTCCCCAGTGCTCTGCAAGCTCTCCAGGACAACATAAAATCTGGGGCTCTGTGCTTTCTTTCGTCTGAACAAGTGTTACTGTTTTCTGCACAAAAGCGATTCTGCGAAGCAATGTGAACAGGCACAGAGAAGGTGCTAGCAGGGAATTCTCTGCCTGCCTTTCCCCAGTGCTCTGCAAGCTCTCCAGGACAACATAAAATCTGGGGCTCTGTGCTTTCTTTCGTTCTGAACAAGTGTTACTGTTTTCTGCACAAAAGCGATTCTGCGAAGCAATGGGAACACTTCTGTTTCCCGGGCACAGAGAAGGTGCTAGCAGGGAATTCTCTGCCTGCCTTTCCCCAGTGCTCTGCAAGCTCTCCAGGACAACATAGAATCTGGGGCTCTGTGCTTTCTTTCGTTCTGAACAAGTGTTACTGTTTTCTGCACAAAAGTGATTCTGCGAAGCAATGTGAACATTTCTGCTTCCCAGGCACAGAGAAGGTGCTAGCAGGGAATTCTCTGCCTGCCTTTCCCCAGTGCTCTGCAAGCTCTCCAGGACAACATAAAATCTGGGGCTCTGTGCTTTCTTTCGTTCTGAACAAGTGTTACTGTTTTCTGCACAAAAGCGATTCTGCGAAGCAATGTGAACATTTCTGCTTCCCAGGCACAGAGAAGGTGCTAGCAGGGAATTCTCTGCCTGCCTTTCCCCAGTGCTCTGCAAGCTCTCCAGGACAACATAAAATCTGGGGCTCTGTGCTTTCTTTTGTTCTGAACAAGTGTTATTGTTTTCTGCACAAAAGCGATTCTGCGAAGCAATGTGAAGACGTCTGCTTCCCAGGCACAGAGAAGGTGCTAGCAGGGAATTCTCTGCCTGCCTTTCCCCAGTGCTCTGCAAGCTCTCCAGGACAACATAAAATCTGGGGCTCTGTGCTTTCTTTCGTTCTGAACAAGTGTTACTGTTTTCTGCACAAAAGCGATTCTGCGAAGCAATGGGAACACTTCTGTTTCCCAGGCACAGAGAAGGTGCTAGCAGGGAATTCTTTGCCTGCTTTTCCCCAGTGCTCTGCAAGCTCTCCAGGACAACATAAAATCTGGGGCTCTGTGCTTTCTTTCTGCTGAACAAGTGTTACTGTTTTCTGCACAAAAGCGATTCTGCGAAGCAATGTGAACACTTCTGTTTCCCAGGAACAGAGAACGTGCTAGCAGGGAATTCTCTGCCTGCTTTTCCCCAGTGCTCTGCAATCTCTCCAGGACAACATAAAATCTGGGGCTCTGTGCTTTCTTTTGTTCTGAACAAGTGTTACTGTTTTCTGCACAAAAGCGATTCTGCGAAGCAATGTGAACAGGCACAGAGAAGGTGCTAGCAGGGAATTCTCTGCCTGCCTTTCCCCAGTGCTCTGCAAGCTCTCCAGGACAACATAAAATCTGGGGCTCTGTGCTTTCTTTCGTTCTGAACAAGTGTTACTGTTTTCTGCACAAAAGCGATTCTGCGAAGCAATGTGAACAGGCACAGAGAAGGTGCTAGCAGGGAATTCTCTGCCTGCCTTTCCCCAGTGCTCTGCAAGCTCTCCAGGACAACATAAAATCTGGGGCTCTGTGCTTTCTTTCGTCTGAACAAGTGTTACTGTTTTCTGCACAAAAGCGATTCTGCGAAGCAATGTGAACAGGCACAGAGAAGGTGCTAGCAGGGAATTCTCTGCCTGCCTTTCCCCAGTGCTCTGCAAGCTCTCCAGGACAACATAAAATCTGGGGCTCTGTGCTTTCTTTCTGCTGAACAAGTGTTACTGCTTTCTGCACAAAAGCGATTCTGCGAAGCAATGTGAACACTTCTGCTTCCCAGGCACAGAGAAGGTGCTAGCAGGGAATTCTCTGCCTGCTTTTCCCCAGTGCTCTGCAAGCTCTCCAGGACAACATAAAATCTGGGGCTCTGTGCTTTCTTTCGTTCTGAACAAGTGTTACTGTTTTCTGCACAAAAGCGATTCTGCGAAGCAATGGGAACACTTCTGTTTCCCAGGCACAGAGAAGGTGCTAGCAGGGAATTCTCTGCCTGCTTTTCCCCAGTGCTCTGCAAGCTCTCCAGGACAACATAGAATCTGGGGCTCTGTGCTTTCTTTCGTTCTGAACAAGTGTTACTGTTTTCTGCACAAAAGTGATTCTGCGAAGCAATGTGAACATTTCTGCTTCCCAGGCACAGAGAAGGTGCTAGCAGGGAATTCTCTGCCTGCCTTTCCCCAGTGCTCTGCAAGCTCTCCAGGACAACATAAAATCTGGGGCTCTGTGCTTTCTTTCGTCTGAACAAGTGTTACTGTTTTCTGCACAAAAGCGATTCTGCGAAGCAATGTGAACAGGCACAGAGAAGGTGCTAGCAGGGAATTCTCTGCCTGCCTTTCCCCAGTGCTCTGCAAGCTCTCCAGGACAACATAAAATCTGGGGCTCTGTGCTTTCTTTCGTCTGAACAAGTGTTACTGTTTTCTGCACAAAAGCGATTCTGCGAAGCAATGGGAACACTTCTGCTTCCCAGGCACAGAGAAGGTGCTAGCAGGGAATTCTCTGCCTGCTTTTCCCCAGTGCTCTGCAAGCTCTCCAGGACAACATAAAATCTGGGGCTCTGTGCTTTCTTTCGTTCTGAACAAGTGTTACTGCTTTCTGCACAAAAGCGATTCTGCGAAGGAATGTGAACAGGCACAGAGAAGGTGCTAGCAGGGAATTCTCTGCCTGCCTTTCCCCAGTGCTCTGCAAGCTCTCCAGGACAACATAAAATCTGGGGCTCTGTGCTTTCTTTCGTCTGAACAAGTGTTACTGTTTTCTGCACAAAAGCGATTCTGCGAAGCAATGTGAACAGGCACAGAGAAGGTGCTAGCAGGGAATTCTCTGCCTGCCTTTCCCCAGTGCTCTGCAAGCTCTCCAGGACAACATAAAATCTGGGGCTCTGTGCTTTCTTTCGTTCTGAACAAGTGTTACTGTTTTCTGCACAAAAGCGATTCTGCGAAGCAATGTGAACACTTCTGCTTCCCAGGCACAGAGAAGGTGCTAGCAGGGAATTCTCTGCCTGCCTTTCCCCAGTGCTCTGCAAGCTCTCCAGGACAACATAAAATCTGGGGCTCTGTGCTGTCTTTCGTCTGAACAAGTGTTACTGTTTTCTGCACAAAAGCGATTCTGCGAAGCAATGGGAACACTTCTGTTTCCCAGGCACAGAGAAGGTGCTAGCAGGGAATTCTCTGCCTGCTTTTCCCCAGTGCTCTGCAAGCTCTCCAGGACAACATAAAATCTGGGGCTCTGTGCTTTCTTTCATTCTGAACAAGTGTTACTGTTTTCTGCACAAAAGCGATTCTGCGAAGCAATGTGAAGACTTCTGCTTCCCAGGCACAGAGAAGGTGCTAGCAGGGAATTCTCTGCCTGCTTTTCCCCAGTGCTCTGCAAGCTCTCCAGGACAACATAAAATCTGGGGCTCTGTGCTTTCTTTCGTTCTGAACAAGTGTTACTGTTTTCTGCACAAAAGCGATTCTGCGAAGCAATGTGAACACTTCTGTTTCCCAGGCACAGAGAAGGTGGTAGCAGGGAATTCTCTGCCTGCTTTTCCCCAGTGCTCTGCAAGCTCTCCAGGTACAACATAAAATCTGGGGCTCTGTGCTTTCTTTCGTTCTGAACAAGTGTTACTGTTTTCTGCACAAAAGCGATTCTGCGAAGCAATGGGAACACTTCTGTTTCCCAGGCACAGAGAAGGTGCTAGCAGGGAATTCTCTGCCTGCTTTTCCCCAGTGCTCTGCAAGCTCTCCAGGACAACATAAAATCTGGGGCTCTGTGCTTTCTTTCGTTCTGAACAAGTGTTACTGTTTTCTGCACAAAAGCGATTCTGCGAAGCAATGTGAACACTTCTGCTTCCCAGGCACAGAGAAGGTGCTAGCAGGGAATTCTCTGCCTGCCTTTCCCCAGTGCTCTGCAAGCTCTCCAGGACAACATAAAATCTGGGGCTCTGTGCTTTCTTTCGTTCTGAACAAGTGTTATTGTTTTCTGCACAAAAGCGATTCTGCGAAGCAATGTGAACACTTCTGCTTCCCAGGCACAGAGAAGGTGCTAGCAGGGAATTCTCTGCCTGCCTTTCCCCAGTGCTCTGCAAGCTCTCCAGGACAACATAAAATCTGGGGCTCTGTGCTTTCTTTCGTCTGAACAAGTGTTACTGTTTTCTGCACAAAAGCGATTCTGCGAAGCAATGTGAACACTTCTGTTTCCCAGGCACAGAGAAGGTGCTAGCAGGGAATTCTCTGCCTGCTTTTCCCCAGTGCTCTGCAAGCTCTCCAGGACAACATAAAATCTGGGGCTCTGTGCTTTCTTTCGTTCTGAACAAGTGTTACTGTTTTCTGCACAAAAGCGATTCTGCGAAGCAATGTGAACACTTCTGCTTCCCAGGCACAGAGAAGGTGCTAGCAGGGAATTCTCTGCCTGCCTTTCCCCAGTGCTCTGCAAGCTCTCCAGGACAACATAAAATCTGGGGCTCTGTGCTTTCCTTCGTTCTGAACAAGTGTTACTGTTTTCTGCACAAAAGCGATTCTGCGAAGCAATGTGAACACTTCTGTTTCCCAGCACAGAGAAGGTGGTAGCAGGGAATTCTCTGCCTGCTTTTCCCCAGTGCTCTGCAAGCTCTCCAGGACAACATAAAATCTGGGGCTCTGTGCTTTCCTTCGTTCTGAACAAGTGTTACTGTTTTCTGCACAAAAGCGATTCTGCGAAGCAATGTGAACACTTCTGTTTCCCAGGCACAGAGAAGGTGGTAGCAGGGAATTCTCTGCCTGCTTTTCCCCAGTGCTCTGCAAGCTCTCCAGGACAACATAAAATCTGGGGCTCTGTGCTTTCTTTCGTTCTGAACAAGTGTTACTGTTTTCTGCACAAAAGCGATTCTGCGAAGCAATGGGAACACTTCTGCTTCCCAGGCACAGAGAAGGTGCTAGCAGGGAATTCTCTGCCTGCCTTTCCCCAGTGCTCTGCAAGCTCTCCAGGACAACATAAAATCTGGGGCTCTGTGCTTTCCTTCGTTCTGAACAAGTGTTACTGTTTTCTGCACAAAAGCGATTCTGCGAAGCAATGTGAACACTTCTGTTTCCCAGGCACAGAGAAGGTGGTAGCAGGGAATTCTCTGCCTGCTTTTCCCCAGTGCTCTGCAAGCTCTCCAGGACAACATAAAATCTGGGGCTCTGTGCTTTCTTTCGTTCTGAACAAGTGTTACTGTTTTCTGCACAAAAGCGATTCTGCGAAGCAATGTGAACACTTCTGTTTCCCAGGCACAGAGAAGGTGCTAGCAGGGAATTCTCTGCCTGCCTTTCCCCAGTGCTCTGCAAGCTCTCCAGGACAACATAAAATCTGGGGCTCTGTGCTTTCTTTCGTTCTGAACAAGTGTTACTGTTTTCTGCACAAAAGCGATTCTGCGAAGCAATGGGAACACTTCTGTTTCCCAGGCACAGAGAAGGTGCTAGCAGGGAATTCTCTGCCTGCTTTTCCCCAGTGCTCTGCAAGCTCTCCAGGACAACATAAAATCTGGGGCTCTGTGCTTTCTTTCGTTCTGAACAAGTGTTATTGTTTTCTGCACAAAAGCGATTCTGCGAAGCAATGTGAACACTTCTGCTTCCCAGGCACAGAGAAGGTGCTAGCAGGGAATTCTCTGCCTGCCTTTCCCCAGTGCTCTGCAAGCTCTCCAGGACAACATAAAATCTGGGGCTCTGTGCTTTCCTTCGTTCTGAACAAGTGTTACTGTTTTCTGCACAAAAGCGATTCTGCGAAGCAATGTGAACACTTCTGTTTCCCAGGCACAGAGAAGGTGGTAGCAGGGAATTCTCTGCCTGCTTTTCCCCAGTGCTCTGCAAGCTCTCCAGGACAACATAAAATCTGGGGCTCTGTGCTTTCTTTCGTTTTGAACAAGTGTTACTGTTTTCTGCACAAAAGCGATTCTGCGAAGCAATGTGAACACTTCTGTTTCCCAGGCACAGAGAAGGTGGTAGCAGGGAATTCTCTGCCTGCTTTTCCCCAGTGCTCTGCAAGCTCTCCAGGACAACATAAAATCTGGGGCTCTGTGCTTTCTTTCGTCTGAACAAGTGTTACTGTTTTCTGCACAAAAGCGATTCTGCGAAGCAATGTGAACAGGCACAGAGAAGGTGCTAGCAGGGAATTCTCTGCCTGCCTTTCCCCAGTGCTCTGCAAGCTCTCCAGGACAACATAAAATCTGGGGCTCTGTGCTTTCTTTCGTTCTGAACAAGTGTTACTGTTTTCTGCACAAAAGCGATTCTGCGAAGCAATGTGAACACTTCTGCTTCCCAGGCACAGAGAAGGTGCTAGCAGGGAATTCTCTGCCTGCCTTTCCCCAGTGCTCTGCAAGCTCTCCAGGACAACATAAAATCTGGGCCTCTGTGCTTTCTTTCGTTCTGAACAAGTGTTATTGTTTTCTGCACAAAAGCGATTCTGCGAAGCAATGTGAACACTTCTGCTTCCCAGGCACAGAGAAGGTGCTAGCAGGGAATTCTCTGCCTGCTTTTCCCCAGTGCTCTGCAAGCTCTCCAGGACAACATAAAATCTGGGGCTCTGTGCTTTCTTTCGTTCTGAACAAGTGTTATTGTTTTCTGCACAAAAGCGATTCTGCGAAGCAATGTGAACACTTCTGCTTCCCAGGCACAGAGAAGGTGCTAGCAGGGAATTCTCTGCCTGCCTTTCCCCAGTGCTCTGCAAGCTCTCCAGGACAACATAAAATCTGGGGCTCTGTGCTTTCTTTCGTTCTGAACAAGTGTTACTGTTTTCTGCACAAAAGCGATTCTGCGAAGCAATGTGAACACTTCTGCTTCCCAGGCACAGAGAAGGTGCTAGCAGGGAATTCTCTGCCTGCCTTTCCCCAGTGCTCTGCAAGCTCTCCAGGACAACATAAAATCTGGGCCTCTGTGCTTTCTTTCGTTCTGAACAAGTGTTATTGTTTTCTGCACAAAAGCGATTCTGCGAAGCAATGTGAACACTTCTGCTTCCCAGGCACAGAGAAGGTGCTAGCAGGGAATTCTCTGCCTGCCTTTCCCCAGTGCTCTGCAAGCTCTCCAGGACAACATAAAATCTGGGGCTCTGTGCTTTCCTTCGTTCTGAACAAGTGTTACTGTTTTCTGCACAAAAGCGATTCTGCGAAGCAATGTGAACACTTCTGTTTCCCAGGCACAGAGAAGGTGGTAGCAGGGAATTCTCTGCCTGCCTTTCCCCAGTGCTCTGCAAGCTCTCCAGGACAACATAAAATCTGGGGCTCTGTGCTTTCCTTCGTTCTGAACAAGTGTTACTGTTTTCTGCACAAAAGCGATTCTGCGAAGCAATGTGAACACTTCTGTTTCCCAGGCACAGAGAAGGTGGTAGCAGGGAATTCTTTGCCTGCTTTTCCCCAGTGCTCTGCAAGCTCTCCAGGACAACATAAAATCTGGGGCTCTGTGCTTTCTTTCGTTCTGAACAAGTGTTACTGTTTTCTGCACAAAAGCGATTCTGCGAAGCAATGTGAACACTTCTGCTTCCCAGGCACAGAGAAGGTGCTAGCAGGGAATTCTCTGCCTGCCTTTCCCCAGTGCTCTGCAAGCTCTCCAGGACAACATAAAATCTGTGGCTCTGTGCTTTCTTTCGTTCTGAACAAGTGTTACTGTTTTCTGCACAAAAGCGATTCTGCGAAGCAATGTGAACAGGCACAGAGAAGGTGCTAGCAGGGAATTCTCTGCCTGCCTTTCCCCAGTGCTCTGCAAGCTCTCCAGGACAACATAAAATCTGGGGCTCTGTGCTTTCTTTCGTTCTGAACAAGTGTTACTGTTTTCTGCACAAAAGCGATTCTGCGAAGCAATGTGAACACTTCTGCTTCCCAGGCACAGAGAAGGTGCTAGCAGGGAATTCTCTGCCTGCCTTTCCCCAGTGCTCTGCAAGCTCTCCAGGACAACATAAAATCTGGGCCTCTGTGCTTTCTTTCGTTCTGAACAAGTGTTATTGTTTTCTGCACAAAAGCGATTCTGCGAAGCAATGTGAACACTTCTGCTTCCCAGGCACAGAGAAGGTGCTAGCAGGGAATTCTCTGCCTGCCTTTCCCCAGTGCTCTGCAAGCTCTCCAGGACAACATAAAATCTGGGGCTCTGTGCTTTCCTTCGTTCTGAACAAGTGTTACTGTTTTCTGCACAAAAGCGATTCTGCGAAGCAATGTGAACACTTCTGTTTCCCAGGCACAGAGAAGGTGGTAGCAGGGAATTCTCTGCCTGCCTTTCCCCAGTGCTCTGCAAGCTCTCCAGGACAACATAAAATCTGGGGCTCTGTGCTTTCCTTCGTTCTGAACAAGTGTTACTGTTTTCTGCACAAAAGCGATTCTGCGAAGCAATGTGAACACTTCTGTTTCCCAGGCACAGAGAAGGTGGTAGCAGGGAATTCTTTGCCTGCTTTTCCCCAGTGCTCTGCAAGCTCTCCAGGACAACATAAAATCTGGGGCTCTGTGCTTTCTTTCGTTCTGAACAAGTGTTACTGTTTTCTGCACAAAAGCGATTCTGCGAAGCAATGTGAACACTTCTGCTTCCCAGGCACAGAGAAGGTGCTAGCAGGGAATTCTCTGCCTGCCTTTCCCCAGTGCTCTGCAAGCTCTCCAGGACAACATAAAATCTGTGGCTCTGTGCTTTCTTTCGTTCTGAACAAGTGTTACTGTTTTCTGCACAAAAGCGATTCTGCGAAGCAATGGGAACACTTCTGTTTCCCAGGCACAGAGAAGGTGCTAGCAGGGAATTCTCTGCCTGCTTTTCCCCAGTGCTCTGCAAGCTCTCCAGGACAACATAAAATCTGGGGCTCTGTGCTTTCTTTCGTTCTGAACAAGTGTTATTGTTTTCTGCACAAAAGCGATTCTGCGAAGCAATGTGAACACTTCTGCTTCCCAGGCACAGAGAAGGTGCTAGCAGGGAATTCTCTGCCTGCCTTTCCCCAGTGCTCTGCAAGCTCTCCAGGACAACATAAAATCTGGGGCTCTGTGCTTTCCTTCGTTCTGAACAAGTGTTACTGTTTTCTGCACAAAAGCGATTCTGCGAAGCAATGTGAACACTTCTGTTTCCCAGGCACAGAGAAGGTGCTAGCAGGGAATTCTCTGCCTGCTTTTCCCCAGTGCTCTGCAAGCTCTCCAGGACAACATAAAATCTGGGGCTCTGTGCTTTCCTTCGTTCTGAACAAGTGTTACTGTTTTCTGCACAAAAGCGATTCTGCGAAGCAATGTGAACACTTCTGCTTCCCAGGCACAGAGAAGGTGCTAGCAGGGAATTCTCTGCCTGCCTTTCCCCAGTGCTCTGCAAGCTCTCCAGGACAACATAAAATCTGGGGCTCTGTGCTTTCTTTCGTTCTGAACAAGTGTTACTGTTTTCTGCACAAAAGCGATTCTGCGAAGCAATGTGAACACTTCTGTTTCCCAGGCACAGACAAGGTGCTAGCAGGGAATTCTCTGCCTGCCTTTCCCCAGTGCTCTGCAAGCTCTCCAGGACAACATAAAATCTGGGCCTCTGTGCTTTCTTTCGTTCTGAACAAGTGTTACTGTTTTCTGCACAAAAGCGATTCTGCGAAGCAATGGGAACACTTCTGCTTCCCAGGCACAGAGAAGGTGCTAGCAGGGAATTCTCTGCCTGCCTTTCCCCAGTGCTCTGCAAGCTCTCCAGGACAACATAAAATCTGGGGCTCTGTGCTTTCCTTCGTTCTGAACAAGTGTTACTGTTTTCTGCACAAAAGCGATTCTGCGAAGCAATGTGAACACTTCTGTTTCCCAGGCACAGAGAAGGTGGTAGCAGGGAATTCTCTGCCTGCTTTTCCCCAGTGCTCTGCAAGCTCTCCAGGACAACATAAAATCTGGGCCTCTGTGCTTTCTTTCGTTCTGAACAAGTGTTACTGTTTTCTGCACAAAAGCGATTCTGCGAAGCAATGGGAACACTTCTGTTTCCCAGGCACAGAGAAGGTGCTAGCAGGGAATTCTCTGCCTGCTTTTCCCCAGTGCTCTGCAAGCTCTCCAGGACAACATAAAATCTGGGGCTCTGTGCTTTCTTTCGTTCTGAACAAGTGTTATTGTTTTCTGCACAAAAGCGATTCTGCGAAGCAATGTGAACACTTCTGCTTCCCAGGCACAGAGAAGGTGCTAGCAGGGAATTCTCTGCCTGCCTTTCCCCAGTGCTCTGCAAGCTCTCCAGGACAACATAAAATCTGGGGCTCTGTGCTTTCCTTCGTTCTGAACAAGTGTTACTGTTTTCTGCACAAAAGCGATTCTGCGAAGCAATGTGAACACTTCTGTTTCCCAGGCACAGAGAAGGTGGTAGCAGGGAATTCTCTGCCTGCTTTTCCCCAGTGCTCTGCAAGCTCTCCAGGACAACATAAAATCTGGGGCTCTGTGCTTTCTTTCGTTTTGAACAAGTGTTACTGTTTTCTGCACAAAAGCGATTCTGCGAAGCAATGTGAACACTTCTGTTTCCCAGGCACAGAGAAGGTGGTAGCAGGGAATTCTCTGCCTGCTTTTCCCCAGTGCTCTGCAAGCTCTCCAGGACAACATAAAATCTGGGGCTCTGTGCTTTCTTTCGTCTGAACAAGTGTTACTGTTTTCTGCACAAAAGCGATTCTGCGAAGCAATGTGAACAGGCACAGAGAAGGTGCTAGCAGGGAATTCTCTGCCTGCCTTTCCCCAGTGCTCTGCAAGCTCTCCAGGACAACATAAAATCTGGGGCTCTGTGCTTTCTTTCGTTCTGAACAAGTGTTACTGTTTTCTGCACAAAAGCGATTCTGCGAAGCAATGTGAACACTTCTGCTTCCCAGGCACAGAGAAGGTGCTAGCAGGGAATTCTCTGCCTGCCTTTCCCCAGTGCTCTGCAAGCTCTCCAGGACAACATAAAATCTGGGGCTCTGTGCTTTCTTTCGTTCTGAACAAGTGTTATTGTTTTCTGCACAAAAGCGATTCTGCGAAGCAATGTGAACACTTCTGCTTCCCAGGCACAGAGAAGGTGCTAGCAGGGAATTCTCTGCCTGCCTTTCCCCAGTGCTCTGCAAGCTCTCCAGGACAACATAAAATCTGGGGCTCTGTGCTTTCTTTCGTCTGAACAAGTGTTACTGTTTTCTGCACAAAAGCGATTCTGCGAAGCAATGTGAACACTTCTGTTTCCCAGGCACAGAGAAGGTGGTAGCAGGGAATTCTCTGCCTGCTTTTCCCCAGTGCTCTGCAAGCTCTCCAGGACAACATAAAATCTGGGGCTCTGTGCTTTCTTTCGTTCTGAACAAGTGTTACTGTTTTCTGCACAAAAGCGATTCTGCGAAGCAATGTGAACACTTCTGCTTCCCAGGCACAGAGAAGGTGCTAGCAGGGAATTCTCTGCCTGCCTTTCCCCAGTGCTCTGCAAGCTCTCCAGGACAACATAAAATCTGGGGCTCTGTGCTTTCCTTCGTTCTGAACAAGTGTTACTGTTTTCTGCACAAAAGCGATTCTGCGAAGCAATGTGAACACTTCTGTTTCCCAGGCACAGAGAAGGTGGTAGCAGGGAATTCTCTGCCTGCTTTTCCCCAGTGCTCTGCAAGCTCTCCAGGACAACATAAAATCTGGGGCTCTGTGCTTTCCTTCGTTCTGAACAAGTGTTACTGTTTTCTGCACAAAAGCGATTCTGCGAAGCAATGTGAACACTTCTGTTTCCCAGGCACAGAGAAGGTGGTAGCAGGGAATTCTCTGCCTGCTTTTCCCCAGTGCTCTGCAAGCTCTCCAGGACAACATAAAATCTGGGGCTCTGTGCTTTCTTTCGTTCTGAACAAGTGTTACTGTTTTCTGCACAAAAGCGATTCTGCGAAGCAATGGGAACACTTCTGCTTCCCAGGCACAGAGAAGGTGCTAGCAGGGAATTCTCTGCCTGCCTTTCCCCAGTGCTCTGCAAGCTCTCCAGGACAACATAAAATCTGGGGCTCTGTGCTTTCCTTCGTTCTGAACAAGTGTTACTGTTTTCTGCACAAAAGCGATTCTGCGAAGCAATGTGAACACTTCTGTTTCCCAGGCACAGAGAAGGTGCTAGCAGGGAATTCTCTGCCTGCCTTTCCCCAGTGCTCTGCAAGCTCTCCAGGACAACATAAAATCTGGGGCTCTGTGCTTTCTTTCGTTCTGAACAAGTGTTACTGTTTTCTGCACAAAAGCGATTCTGCGAAGCAATGGGAACACTTCTGTTTCCCAGGCACAGAGAAGGTGCTAGCAGGGAATTCTCTGCCTGCTTTTCCCCAGTGCTCTGCAAGCTCTCCAGGACAACATAAAATCTGGGGCTCTGTGCTTTCTTTCGTTCTGAACAAGTGTTATTGTTTTCTGCACAAAAGCGATTCTGCGAAGCAATGTGAACACTTCTGCTTCCCAGGCACAGAGAAGGTGCTAGCAGGGAATTCTCTGCCTGCCTTTCCCCAGTGCTCTGCAAGCTCTCCAGGACAACATAAAATCTGGGGCTCTGTGCTTTCCTTCGTTCTGAACAAGTGTTACTGTTTTCTGCACAAAAGCGATTCTGCGAAGCAATGTGAACACTTCTGTTTCCCAGGCACAGAGAAGGTGGTAGCAGGGAATTCTCTGCCTGCTTTTCCCCAGTGCTCTGCAAGCTCTCCAGGACAACATAAAATCTGGGGCTCTGTGCTTTCTTTCGTTTTGAACAAGTGTTACTGTTTTCTGCACAAAAGCGATTCTGCGAAGCAATGTGAACACTTCTGTTTCCCAGGCACAGAGAAGGTGGTAGCAGGGAATTCTCTGCCTGCCTTTCCCCAGTGCTCTGCAAGCTCTCCAGGACAACATAAAATCTGGGGCTCTGTGCTTTCCTTCGTTCTGAACAAGTGTTACTGTTTTCTGCACAAAAGCGATTCTGCGAAGCAATGTGAACACTTCTGTTTCCCAGGCACAGAGAAGGTGGTAGCAGGGAATTCTCTGCCTGCCTTTCCCCAGTGCTCTGCAAGCTCTCCAGGACAACATAAAATCTGGGGCTCTGTGCTTTCCTTCGTTCTGAACAAGTGTTACTGTTTTCTGCACAAAAGCGATTCTGCGAAGCAATGTGAACACTTCTGTTTCCCAGGCACAGAGAAGGTGGTAGCAGGGAATTCTTTGCCTGCTTTTCCCCAGTGCTCTGCAAGCTCTCCAGGACAACATAAAATCTGGGGCTCTGTGCTTTCTTTCGTTCTGAACAAGTGTTACTGTTTTCTGCACAAAAGCGATTCTGCGAAGCAATGTGAACACTTCTGCTTCCCAGGCACAGAGAAGGTGCTAGCAGGGAATTCTCTGCCTGCCTTTCCCCAGTGCTCTGCAAGCTCTCCAGGACAACATAAAATCTGTGGCTCTGTGCTTTCTTTCGTTCTGAACAAGTGTTACTGTTTTCTGCACAAAAGCGATTCTGCGAAGCAATGGGAACACTTCTGTTTCCCAGGCACAGAGAAGGTGCTAGCAGGGAATTCTCTGCCTGCTTTTCCCCAGTGCTCTGCAAGCTCTCCAGGACAACATAAAATCTGGGGCTCTGTGCTTTCTTTCGTTCTGAACAAGTGTTATTGTTTTCTGCACAAAAGCGATTCTGCGAAGCAATGTGAACACTTCTGCTTCCCAGGCACAGAGAAGGTGCTAGCAGGGAATTCTCTGCCTGCCTTTCCCCAGTGCTCTGCAAGCTCTCCAGGACAACATAAAATCTGGGGCTCTGTGCTTTCCTTCGTTCTGAACAAGTGTTACTGTTTTCTGCACAAAAGCGATTCTGCGAAGCAATGTGAACACTTCTGTTTCCCAGGCACAGAGAAGGTGCTAGCAGGGAATTCTCTGCCTGCTTTTCCCCAGTGCTCTGCAAGCTCTCCAGGACAACATAAAATCTGGGGCTCTGTGCTTTCCTTCGTTCTGAACAAGTGTTACTGTTTTCTGCACAAAAGCGATTCTGCGAAGCAATGTGAACACTTCTGCTTCCCAGGCACAGAGAAGGTGCTAGCAGGGAATTCTCTGCCTGCCTTTCCCCAGTGCTCTGCAAGCTCTCCAGGACAACATAAAATCTGGGGCTCTGTGCTTTCTTTCGTTCTGAACAAGTGTTACTGTTTTCTGCACAAAAGCGATTCTGCGAAGCAATGTGAACACTTCTGTTTCCCAGGCACAGACAAGGTGCTAGCAGGGAATTCTCTGCCTGCCTTTCCCCAGTGCTCTGCAAGCTCTCCAGGACAACATAAAATCTGGGCCTCTGTGCTTTCTTTCGTTCTGAACAAGTGTTACTGTTTTCTGCACAAAAGCGATTCTGCGAAGCAATGGGAACACTTCTGCTTCCCAGGCACAGAGAAGGTGCTAGCAGGGAATTCTCTGCCTGCCTTTCCCCAGTGCTCTGCAAGCTCTCCAGGACAACATAAAATCTGGGGCTCTGTGCTTTCCTTCGTTCTGAACAAGTGTTACTGTTTTCTGCACAAAAGCGATTCTGCGAAGCAATGTGAACACTTCTGTTTCCCAGGCACAGAGAAGGTGGTAGCAGGGAATTCTCTGCCTGCTTTTCCCCAGTGCTCTGCAAGCTCTCCAGGACAACATAAAATCTGGGCCTCTGTGCTTTCTTTCGTTCTGAACAAGTGTTACTGTTTTCTGCACAAAAGCGATTCTGCGAAGCAATGGGAACACTTCTGTTTCCCAGGCACAGAGAAGGTGCTAGCAGGGAATTCTCTGCCTGCTTTTCCCCAGTGCTCTGCAAGCTCTCCAGGACAACATAAAATCTGGGGCTCTGTGCTTTCTTTCGTTCTGAACAAGTGTTATTGTTTTCTGCACAAAAGCGATTCTGCGAAGCAATGTGAACACTTCTGCTTCCCAGGCACAGAGAAGGTGCTAGCAGGGAATTCTCTGCCTGCCTTTCCCCAGTGCTCTGCAAGCTCTCCAGGACAACATAAAATCTGGGGCTCTGTGCTTTCCTTCGTTCTGAACAAGTGTTACTGTTTTCTGCACAAAAGCGATTCTGCGAAGCAATGTGAACACTTCTGTTTCCCAGGCACAGAGAAGGTGGTAGCAGGGAATTCTCTGCCTGCTTTTCCCCAGTGCTCTGCAAGCTCTCCAGGACAACATAAAATCTGGGGCTCTGTGCTTTCTTTCGTTTTGAACAAGTGTTACTGTTTTCTGCACAAAAGCGATTCTGCGAAGCAATGTGAACACTTCTGTTTCCCAGGCACAGAGAAGGTGGTAGCAGGGAATTCTCTGCCTGCTTTTCCCCAGTGCTCTGCAAGCTCTCCAGGACAACATAAAATCTGGGGCTCTGTGCTTTCTTTCGTCTGAACAAGTGTTACTGTTTTCTGCACAAAAGCGATTCTGCGAAGCAATGTGAACAGGCACAGAGAAGGTGCTAGCAGGGAATTCTCTGCCTGCCTTTCCCCAGTGCTCTGCAAGCTCTCCAGGACAACATAAAATCTGGGGCTCTGTGCTTTCTTTCGTTCTGAACAAGTGTTACTGTTTTCTGCACAAAAGCGATTCTGCGAAGCAATGTGAACACTTCTGCTTCCCAGGCACAGAGAAGGTGCTAGCAGGGAATTCTCTGCCTGCCTTTCCCCAGTGCTCTGCAAGCTCTCCAGGACAACATAAAATCTGGGGCTCTGTGCTTTCTTTCGTTCTGAACAAGTGTTATTGTTTTCTGCACAAAAGCGATTCTGCGAAGCAATGTGAACACTTCTGCTTCCCAGGCACAGAGAAGGTGCTAGCAGGGAATTCTCTGCCTGCCTTTCCCCAGTGCTCTGCAAGCTCTCCAGGACAACATAAAATCTGGGGCTCTGTGCTTTCTTTCTGCTGAACAAGTGTTACTGTTTTCTGCACAAAAGCGATTCTGCGAAGCAATGTGAACACTTCTGTTTCCCAGGCACAGAGAAGGTGGTAGCAGGGAATTCTCTGCCTGCTTTTCCCCAGTGCTCTGCAAGCTCTCCAGGACAACATAAAATCTGGGGCTCTGTGCTTTCTTTCGTTCTGAACAAGTGTTACTGTTTTCTGCACAAAAGCGATTCTGCGAAGCAATGTGAACACTTCTGCTTCCCAGGCACAGAGAAGGTGCTAGCAGGGAATTCTCTGCCTGCCTTTCCCCAGTGCTCTGCAAGCTCTCCAGGACAACATAAAATCTGGGGCTCTGTGCTTTCCTTCGTTCTGAACAAGTGTTACTGTTTTCTGCACAAAAGCGATTCTGCGAAGCAATGTGAACACTTCTGTTTCCCAGGCACAGAGAAGGTGCTAGCAGGGAATTCTCTGCCTGCTTTTCCCCAGTGCTCTGCAAGCTCTCCAGGACAACATAAAATCTGGGGCTCTGTGCTTTCCTTCGTTCTGAACAAGTGTTACTGTTTTCTGCACAAAAGCGATTCTGCGAAGCAATGTGAACACTTCTGTTTCCCAGGCACAGAGAAGGTGGTAGCAGGGAATTCTCTGCCTGCTTTTCCCCAGTGCTCTGCAAGCTCTCCAGGACAACATAAAATCTGGGGCTCTGTGCTTTCTTTCGTTCTGAACAAGTGTTACTGTTTTCTGCACAAAAGCGATTCTGCGAAGCAATGGGAACACTTCTGCTTCCCAGGCACAGAGAAGGTGCTAGCAGGGAATTCTCTGCCTGCCTTTCCCCAGTGCTCTGCAAGCTCTCCAGGACAACATAAAATCTGGGGCTCTGTGCTTTCCTTCGTTCTGAACAAGTGTTACTGTTTTCTGCACAAAAGCGATTCTGCGAAGCAATGTGAACACTTCTGTTTCCCAGGCACAGAGAAGGTGCTAGCAGGGAATTCTCTGCCTGCCTTTCCCCAGTGCTCTGCAAGCTCTCCAGGACAACATAAAATCTGGGGCTCTGTGCTTTCTTTCGTTCTGAACAAGTGTTACTGTTTTCTGCACAAAAGCGATTCTGCGAAGCAATGGGAACACTTCTGTTTCCCAGGCACAGAGAAGGTGCTAGCAGGGAATTCTCTGCCTGCTTTTCCCCAGTGCTCTGCAAGCTCTCCAGGACAACATAAAATCTGGGGCTCTGTGCTTTCTTTCGTT
This sequence comes from Strix uralensis, assembly GCF_047716275.1. NCBI lineage: Eukaryota > Metazoa > Chordata > Aves > Strigiformes > Strigidae > Strix > Strix uralensis. The sequence goes on along the minus strand of NW_027436710.1, from coordinate 1,174,836 downwards.
CTGAACAAGTGTTATTGTTTTCTGCACAAAAGCGATTCTGCGAAGCAATGTGAACACTTCTGCTTCCCAGGCACAGAGAAGGTGCTAGCAGGGAATTCTCTGCCTGCCTTTCCCCAGTGCTCTGCAAGCTCTCCAGGACAACATAAAATCTGGGGCTCTGTGCTTTCCTTCGTTCTGAACAAGTGTTACTGTTTTCTGCACAAAAGCGATTCTGCGAAGCAATGTGAACACTTCTGTTTCCCAGGCACAGAGAAGGTGGTAGCAGGGAATTCTCTGCCTGCTTTTCCCCAGTGCTCTGCAAGCTCTCCAGGACAACATAAAATCTGGGGCTCTGTGCTTTCTTTCGTTTTGAACAAGTGTTACTGTTTTCTGCACAAAAGCGATTCTGCGAAGCAATGTGAACACTTCTGTTTCCCAGGCACAGAGAAGGTGGTAGCAGGGAATTCTCTGCCTGCTTTTCCCCAGTGCTCTGCAAGCTCTCCAGGACAACATAAAATCTGGGGCTCTGTGCTTTCTTTCGTCTGAACAAGTGTTACTGTTTTCTGCACAAAAGCGATTCTGCGAAGCAATGTGAACAGGCACAGAGAAGGTGCTAGCAGGGAATTCTCTGCCTGCCTTTCCCCAGTGCTCTGCAAGCTCTCCAGGACAACATAAAATCTGGGGCTCTGTGCTTTCTTTCGTTCTGAACAAGTGTTACTGTTTTCTGCACAAAAGCGATTCTGCGAAGCAATGTGAACACTTCTGCTTCCCAGGCACAGAGAAGGTGCTAGCAGGGAATTCTCTGCCTGCCTTTCCCCAGTGCTCTGCAAGCTCTCCAGGACAACATAAAATCTGGGCCTCTGTGCTTTCTTTCGTTCTGAACAAGTGTTATTGTTTTCTGCACAAAAGCGATTCTGCGAAGCAATGTGAACACTTCTGCTTCCCAGGCACAGAGAAGGTGCTAGCAGGGAATTCTCTGCCTGCTTTTCCCCAGTGCTCTGCAAGCTCTCCAGGACAACATAAAATCTGGGGCTCTGTGCTTTCTTTCGTTCTGAACAAGTGTTATTGTTTTCTGCACAAAAGCGATTCTGCGAAGCAATGTGAACACTTCTGCTTCCCAGGCACAGAGAAGGTGCTAGCAGGGAATTCTCTGCCTGCCTTTCCCCAGTGCTCTGCAAGCTCTCCAGGACAACATAAAATCTGGGGCTCTGTGCTTTCCTTCGTTCTGAACAAGTGTTACTGTTTTCTGCACAAAAGCGATTCTGCGAAGCAATGTGAACACTTCTGTTTCCCAGGCACAGAGAAGGTGGTAGCAGGGAATTCTCTGCCTGCTTTTCCCCAGTGCTCTGCAAGCTCTCCAGGACAACATAAAATCTGGGGCTCTGTGCTTTCTTTCGTTTTGAACAAGTGTTACTGTTTTCTGCACAAAAGCGATTCTGCGAAGCAATGTGAACACTTCTGTTTCCCAGGCACAGAGAAGGTGGTAGCAGGGAATTCTCTGCCTGCTTTTCCCCAGTGCTCTGCAAGCTCTCCAGGACAACATAAAATCTGGGGCTCTGTGCTTTCTTTCGTCTGAACAAGTGTTACTGTTTTCTGCACAAAAGCGATTCTGCGAAGCAATGTGAACAGGCACAGAGAAGGTGCTAGCAGGGAATTCTCTGCCTGCCTTTCCCCAGTGCTCTGCAAGCTCTCCAGGACAACATAAAATCTGGGGCTCTGTGCTTTCTTTCGTTCTGAACAAGTGTTACTGTTTTCTGCACAAAAGCGATTCTGCGAAGCAATGTGAACACTTCTGCTTCCCAGGCACAGAGAAGGTGCTAGCAGGGAATTCTCTGCCTGCCTTTCCCCAGTGCTCTGCAAGCTCTCCAGGACAACATAAAATCTGGGCCTCTGTGCTTTCTTTCGTTCTGAACAAGTGTTATTGTTTTCTGCACAAAAGCGATTCTGCGAAGCAATGTGAACACTTCTGCTTCCCAGGCACAGAGAAGGTGCTAGCAGGGAATTCTCTGCCTGCCTTTCCCCAGTGCTCTGCAAGCTCTCCAGGACAACATAAAATCTGGGGCTCTGTGCTTTCCTTCGTTCTGAACAAGTGTTACTGTTTTCTGCACAAAAGCGATTCTGCGAAGCAATGTGAACACTTCTGTTTCCCAGGCACAGAGAAGGTGGTAGCAGGGAATTCTCTGCCTGCCTTTCCCCAGTGCTCTGCAAGCTCTCCAGGACAACATAAAATCTGGGGCTCTGTGCTTTCCTTCGTTCTGAACAAGTGTTACTGTTTTCTGCACAAAAGCGATTCTGCGAAGCAATGTGAACACTTCTGTTTCCCAGGCACAGAGAAGGTGGTAGCAGGGAATTCTTTGCCTGCTTTTCCCCAGTGCTCTGCAAGCTCTCCAGGACAACATAAAATCTGGGGCTCTGTGCTTTCTTTCGTTCTGAACAAGTGTTACTGTTTTCTGCACAAAAGCGATTCTGCGAAGCAATGTGAACACTTCTGCTTCCCAGGCACAGAGAAGGTGCTAGCAGGGAATTCTCTGCCTGCCTTTCCCCAGTGCTCTGCAAGCTCTCCAGGACAACATAAAATCTGTGGCTCTGTGCTTTCTTTCGTTCTGAACAAGTGTTACTGTTTTCTGCACAAAAGCGATTCTGCGAAGCAATGGGAACACTTCTGTTTCCCAGGCACAGAGAAGGTGCTAGCAGGGAATTCTCTGCCTGCTTTTCCCCAGTGCTCTGCAAGCTCTCCAGGACAACATAAAATCTGGGGCTCTGTGCTTTCTTTCGTTCTGAACAAGTGTTATTGTTTTCTGCACAAAAGCGATTCTGCGAAGCAATGTGAACACTTCTGCTTCCCAGGCACAGAGAAGGTGCTAGCAGGGAATTCTCTGCCTGCCTTTCCCCAGTGCTCTGCAAGCTCTCCAGGACAACATAAAATCTGGGGCTCTGTGCTTTCCTTCGTTCTGAACAAGTGTTACTGTTTTCTGCACAAAAGCGATTCTGCGAAGCAATGTGAACACTTCTGTTTCCCAGGCACAGAGAAGGTGCTAGCAGGGAATTCTCTGCCTGCTTTTCCCCAGTGCTCTGCAAGCTCTCCAGGACAACATAAAATCTGGGGCTCTGTGCTTTCCTTCGTTCTGAACAAGTGTTACTGTTTTCTGCACAAAAGCGATTCTGCGAAGCAATGTGAACACTTCTGCTTCCCAGGCACAGAGAAGGTGCTAGCAGGGAATTCTCTGCCTGCCTTTCCCCAGTGCTCTGCAAGCTCTCCAGGACAACATAAAATCTGGGGCTCTGTGCTTTCTTTCGTTCTGAACAAGTGTTACTGTTTTCTGCACAAAAGCGATTCTGCGAAGCAATGTGAACACTTCTGTTTCCCAGGCACAGACAAGGTGCTAGCAGGGAATTCTCTGCCTGCCTTTCCCCAGTGCTCTGCAAGCTCTCCAGGACAACATAAAATCTGGGCCTCTGTGCTTTCTTTCGTTCTGAACAAGTGTTACTGTTTTCTGCACAAAAGCGATTCTGCGAAGCAATGGGAACACTTCTGCTTCCCAGGCACAGAGAAGGTGCTAGCAGGGAATTCTCTGCCTGCCTTTCCCCAGTGCTCTGCAAGCTCTCCAGGACAACATAAAATCTGGGGCTCTGTGCTTTCCTTCGTTCTGAACAAGTGTTACTGTTTTCTGCACAAAAGCGATTCTGCGAAGCAATGTGAACACTTCTGTTTCCCAGGCACAGAGAAGGTGGTAGCAGGGAATTCTCTGCCTGCTTTTCCCCAGTGCTCTGCAAGCTCTCCAGGACAACATAAAATCTGGGCCTCTGTGCTTTCTTTCGTTCTGAACAAGTGTTACTGTTTTCTGCACAAAAGCGATTCTGCGAAGCAATGGGAACACTTCTGTTTCCCAGGCACAGAGAAGGTGCTAGCAGGGAATTCTCTGCCTGCTTTTCCCCAGTGCTCTGCAAGCTCTCCAGGACAACATAAAATCTGGGGCTCTGTGCTTTCTTTCGTTCTGAACAAGTGTTATTGTTTTCTGCACAAAAGCGATTCTGCGAAGCAATGTGAACACTTCTGCTTCCCAGGCACAGAGAAGGTGCTAGCAGGGAATTCTCTGCCTGCCTTTCCCCAGTGCTCTGCAAGCTCTCCAGGACAACATAAAATCTGGGGCTCTGTGCTTTCCTTCGTTCTGAACAAGTGTTACTGTTTTCTGCACAAAAGCGATTCTGCGAAGCAATGTGAACACTTCTGTTTCCCAGGCACAGAGAAGGTGGTAGCAGGGAATTCTCTGCCTGCTTTTCCCCAGTGCTCTGCAAGCTCTCCAGGACAACATAAAATCTGGGGCTCTGTGCTTTCTTTCGTTTTGAACAAGTGTTACTGTTTTCTGCACAAAAGCGATTCTGCGAAGCAATGTGAACACTTCTGTTTCCCAGGCACAGAGAAGGTGGTAGCAGGGAATTCTCTGCCTGCTTTTCCCCAGTGCTCTGCAAGCTCTCCAGGACAACATAAAATCTGGGGCTCTGTGCTTTCTTTCGTCTGAACAAGTGTTACTGTTTTCTGCACAAAAGCGATTCTGCGAAGCAATGTGAACAGGCACAGAGAAGGTGCTAGCAGGGAATTCTCTGCCTGCCTTTCCCCAGTGCTCTGCAAGCTCTCCAGGACAACATAAAATCTGGGGCTCTGTGCTTTCTTTCGTTCTGAACAAGTGTTACTGTTTTCTGCACAAAAGCGATTCTGCGAAGCAATGTGAACACTTCTGCTTCCCAGGCACAGAGAAGGTGCTAGCAGGGAATTCTCTGCCTGCCTTTCCCCAGTGCTCTGCAAGCTCTCCAGGACAACATAAAATCTGGGCCTCTGTGCTTTCTTTCGTTCTGAACAAGTGTTATTGTTTTCTGCACAAAAGCGATTCTGCGAAGCAATGTGAACACTTCTGCTTCCCAGGCACAGAGAAGGTGCTAGCAGGGAATTCTCTGCCTGCCTTTCCCCAGTGCTCTGCAAGCTCTCCAGGACAACATAAAATCTGGGGCTCTGTGCTTTCCTTCGTTCTGAACAAGTGTTACTGTTTTCTGCACAAAAGCGATTCTGCGAAGCAATGTGAACACTTCTGTTTCCCAGGCACAGAGAAGGTGGTAGCAGGGAATTCTCTGCCTGCCTTTCCCCAGTGCTCTGCAAGCTCTCCAGGACAACATAAAATCTGGGGCTCTGTGCTTTCCTTCGTTCTGAACAAGTGTTACTGTTTTCTGCACAAAAGCGATTCTGCGAAGCAATGTGAACACTTCTGTTTCCCAGGCACAGAGAAGGTGGTAGCAGGGAATTCTCTGCCTGCTTTTCCCCAGTGCTCTGCAAGCTCTCCAGGACAACATAAAATCTGGGGCTCTGTGCTTTCTTTCGTTCTGAACAAGTGTTACTGTTTTCTGCACAAAAGCGATTCTGCGAAGCAATGTGAACACTTCTGCTTCCCAGGCACAGAGAAGGTGCTAGCAGGGAATTCTCTGCCTGCCTTTCCCCAGTGCTCTGCAAGCTCTCCAGGACAACATAAAATCTGGGCCTCTGTGCTTTCTTTCGTTCTGAACAAGTGTTACTGTTTTCTGCACAAAAGCGATTCTGCGAAGCAATGGGAACACTTCTGTTTCCCAGGCACAGAGAAGGTGCTAGCAGGGAATTCTCTGCCTGCTTTTCCCCAGTGCTCTGCAAGCTCTCCAGGACAACATAAAATCTGGGGCTCTGTGCTTTCTTTCGTTCTGAACAAGTGTTATTGTTTTCTGCACAAAAGCGATTCTGCGAAGCAATGTGAACACTTCTGCTTCCCAGGCACAGAGAAGGTGCTAGCAGGGAATTCTCTGCCTGCCTTTCCCCAGTGCTCTGCAAGCTCTCCAGGACAACATAAAATCTGGGGCTCTGTGCTTTCCTTCGTTCTGAACAAGTGTTACTGTTTTCTGCACAAAAGCGATTCTGCGAAGCAATGTGAACACTTCTGTTTCCCAGGCACAGAGAAGGTGGTAGCAGGGAATTCTCTGCCTGCTTTTCCCCAGTGCTCTGCAAGCTCTCCAGGACAACATAAAATCTGGGGCTCTGTGCTTTCCTTCGTTCTGAACAAGTGTTACTGTTTTCTGCACAAAAGCGATTCTGCGAAGCAATGTGAACACTTCTGTTTCCCAGGCACAGAGAAGGTGGTAGCAGGGAATTCTCTGCCTGCTTTTCCCCAGTGCTCTGCAAGCTCTCCAGGACAACATAAAATCTGGGGCTCTGTGCTTTCTTTCGTTCTGAACAAGTGTTACTGTTTTCTGCACAAAAGCGATTCTGCGAAGCAATGGGAACACTTCTGCTTCCCAGGCACAGAGAAGGTGCTAGCAGGGAATTCTCTGCCTGCCTTTCCCCAGTGCTCTGCAAGCTCTCCAGGACAACATAAAATCTGGGGCTCTGTGCTTTCCTTCGTTCTGAACAAGTGTTACTGTTTTCTGCACAAAAGCGATTCTGCGAAGCAATGTGAACACTTCTGTTTCCCAGGCACAGAGAAGGTGCTAGCAGGGAATTCTCTGCCTGCCTTTCCCCAGTGCTCTGCAAGCTCTCCAGGACAACATAAAATCTGGGGCTCTGTGCTTTCTTTCGTTCTGAACAAGTGTTACTGTTTTCTGCACAAAAGCGATTCTGCGAAGCAATGGGAACACTTCTGTTTCCCAGGCACAGAGAAGGTGCTAGCAGGGAATTCTCTGCCTGCTTTTCCCCAGTGCTCTGCAAGCTCTCCAGGACAACATAAAATCTGGGGCTCTGTGCTTTCTTTCGTTCTGAACAAGTGTTATTGTTTTCTGCACAAAAGCGATTCTGCGAAGCAATGTGAACACTTCTGCTTCCCAGGCACAGAGAAGGTGCTAGCAGGGAATTCTCTGCCTGCCTTTCCCCAGTGCTCTGCAAGCTCTCCAGGACAACATAAAATCTGGGGCTCTGTGCTTTCCTTCGTTCTGAACAAGTGTTACTGTTTTCTGCACAAAAGCGATTCTGCGAAGCAATGTGAACACTTCTGTTTCCCAGGCACAGAGAAGGTGGTAGCAGGGAATTCTCTGCCTGCTTTTCCCCAGTGCTCTGCAAGCTCTCCAGGACAACATAAAATCTGGGGCTCTGTGCTTTCTTTCGTTTTGAACAAGTGTTACTGTTTTCTGCACAAAAGCGATTCTGCGAAGCAATGTGAACACTTCTGTTTCCCAGGCACAGAGAAGGTGGTAGCAGGGAATTCTCTGCCTGCTTTTCCCCAGTGCTCTGCAAGCTCTCCAGGACAACATAAAATCTGGGGCTCTGTGCTTTCTTTCGTCTGAACAAGTGTTACTGTTTTCTGCACAAAAGCGATTCTGCGAAGCAATGTGAACAGGCACAGAGAAGGTGCTAGCAGGGAATTCTCTGCCTGCCTTTCCCCAGTGCTCTGCAAGCTCTCCAGGACAACATAAAATCTGGGGCTCTGTGCTTTCTTTCGTTCTGAACAAGTGTTACTGTTTTCTGCACAAAAGCGATTCTGCGAAGCAATGTGAACACTTCTGCTTCCCAGGCACAGAGAAGGTGCTAGCAGGGAATTCTCTGCCTGCCTTTCCCCAGTGCTCTGCAAGCTCTCCAGGACAACATAAAATCTGGGCCTCTGTGCTTTCTTTCGTTCTGAACAAGTGTTATTGTTTTCTGCACAAAAGCGATTCTGCGAAGCAATGTGAACACTTCTGCTTCCCAGGCACAGAGAAGGTGCTAGCAGGGAATTCTCTGCCTGCTTTTCCCCAGTGCTCTGCAAGCTCTCCAGGACAACATAAAATCTGGGGCTCTGTGCTTTCTTTCGTTCTGAACAAGTGTTATTGTTTTCTGCACAAAAGCGATTCTGCGAAGCAATGTGAACACTTCTGCTTCCCAGGCACAGAGAAGGTGCTAGCAGGGAATTCTCTGCCTGCCTTTCCCCAGTGCTCTGCAAGCTCTCCAGGACAACATAAAATCTGGGGCTCTGTGCTTTCCTTCGTTCTGAACAAGTGTTACTGTTTTCTGCACAAAAGCGATTCTGCGAAGCAATGTGAACACTTCTGTTTCCCAGGCACAGAGAAGGTGGTAGCAGGGAATTCTCTGCCTGCTTTTCCCCAGTGCTCTGCAAGCTCTCCAGGACAACATAAAATCTGGGGCTCTGTGCTTTCTTTCGTTTTGAACAAGTGTTACTGTTTTCTGCACAAAAGCGATTCTGCGAAGCAATGTGAACACTTCTGTTTCCCAGGCACAGAGAAGGTGGTAGCAGGGAATTCTCTGCCTGCTTTTCCCCAGTGCTCTGCAAGCTCTCCAGGACAACATAAAATCTGGGGCTCTGTGCTTTCTTTCGTCTGAACAAGTGTTACTGTTTTCTGCACAAAAGCGATTCTGCGAAGCAATGTGAACAGGCACAGAGAAGGTGCTAGCAGGGAATTCTCTGCCTGCCTTTCCCCAGTGCTCTGCAAGCTCTCCAGGACAACATAAAATCTGGGGCTCTGTGCTTTCTTTCGTTCTGAACAAGTGTTACTGTTTTCTGCACAAAAGCGATTCTGCGAAGCAATGTGAACACTTCTGCTTCCCAGGCACAGAGAAGGTGCTAGCAGGGAATTCTCTGCCTGCCTTTCCCCAGTGCTCTGCAAGCTCTCCAGGACAACATAAAATCTGGGCCTCTGTGCTTTCTTTCGTTCTGAACAAGTGTTATTGTTTTCTGCACAAAAGCGATTCTGCGAAGCAATGTGAACACTTCTGCTTCCCAGGCACAGAGAAGGTGCTAGCAGGGAATTCTCTGCCTGCCTTTCCCCAGTGCTCTGCAAGCTCTCCAGGACAACATAAAATCTGGGGCTCTGTGCTTTCCTTCGTTCTGAACAAGTGTTACTGTTTTCTGCACAAAAGCGATTCTGCGAAGCAATGTGAACACTTCTGTTTCCCAGGCACAGAGAAGGTGGTAGCAGGGAATTCTCTGCCTGCCTTTCCCCAGTGCTCTGCAAGCTCTCCAGGACAACATAAAATCTGGGGCTCTGTGCTTTCCTTCGTTCTGAACAAGTGTTACTGTTTTCTGCACAAAAGCGATTCTGCGAAGCAATGTGAACACTTCTGTTTCCCAGGCACAGAGAAGGTGGTAGCAGGGAATTCTTTGCCTGCTTTTCCCCAGTGCTCTGCAAGCTCTCCAGGACAACATAAAATCTGGGGCTCTGTGCTTTCTTTCGTTCTGAACAAGTGTTACTGTTTTCTGCACAAAAGCGATTCTGCGAAGCAATGTGAACACTTCTGCTTCCCAGGCACAGAGAAGGTGCTAGCAGGGAATTCTCTGCCTGCCTTTCCCCAGTGCTCTGCAAGCTCTCCAGGACAACATAAAATCTGTGGCTCTGTGCTTTCTTTCGTTCTGAACAAGTGTTACTGTTTTCTGCACAAAAGCGATTCTGCGAAGCAATGGGAACACTTCTGTTTCCCAGGCACAGAGAAGGTGCTAGCAGGGAATTCTCTGCCTGCTTTTCCCCAGTGCTCTGCAAGCTCTCCAGGACAACATAAAATCTGGGGCTCTGTGCTTTCTTTCGTTCTGAACAAGTGTTATTGTTTTCTGCACAAAAGCGATTCTGCGAAGCAATGTGAACACTTCTGCTTCCCAGGCACAGAGAAGGTGCTAGCAGGGAATTCTCTGCCTGCCTTTCCCCAGTGCTCTGCAAGCTCTCCAGGACAACATAAAATCTGGGGCTCTGTGCTTTCCTTCGTTCTGAACAAGTGTTACTGTTTTCTGCACAAAAGCGATTCTGCGAAGCAATGTGAACACTTCTGTTTCCCAGGCACAGAGAAGGTGCTAGCAGGGAATTCTCTGCCTGCTTTTCCCCAGTGCTCTGCAAGCTCTCCAGGACAACATAAAATCTGGGGCTCTGTGCTTTCCTTCGTTCTGAACAAGTGTTACTGTTTTCTGCACAAAAGCGATTCTGCGAAGCAATGTGAACACTTCTGCTTCCCAGGCACAGAGAAGGTGCTAGCAGGGAATTCTCTGCCTGCCTTTCCCCAGTGCTCTGCAAGCTCTCCAGGACAACATAAAATCTGGGGCTCTGTGCTTTCTTTCGTTCTGAACAAGTGTTACTGTTTTCTGCACAAAAGCGATTCTGCGAAGCAATGTGAACACTTCTGTTTCCCAGGCACAGACAAGGTGCTAGCAGGGAATTCTCTGCCTGCCTTTCCCCAGTGCTCTGCAAGCTCTCCAGGACAACATAAAATCTGGGCCTCTGTGCTTTCTTTCGTTCTGAACAAGTGTTACTGTTTTCTGCACAAAAGCGATTCTGCGAAGCAATGGGAACACTTCTGCTTCCCAGGCACAGAGAAGGTGCTAGCAGGGAATTCTCTGCCTGCCTTTCCCCAGTGCTCTGCAAGCTCTCCAGGACAACATAAAATCTGGGGCTCTGTGCTTTCCTTCGTTCTGAACAAGTGTTACTGTTTTCTGCACAAAAGCGATTCTGCGAAGCAATGTGAACACTTCTGTTTCCCAGGCACAGAGAAGGTGGTAGCAGGGAATTCTCTGCCTGCTTTTCCCCAGTGCTCTGCAAGCTCTCCAGGACAACATAAAATCTGGGCCTCTGTGCTTTCTTTCGTTCTGAACAAGTGTTACTGTTTTCTGCACAAAAGCGATTCTGCGAAGCAATGGGAACACTTCTGTTTCCCAGGCACAGAGAAGGTGCTAGCAGGGAATTCTCTGCCTGCTTTTCCCCAGTGCTCTGCAAGCTCTCCAGGACAACATAAAATCTGGGGCTCTGTGCTTTCTTTCGTTCTGAACAAGTGTTATTGTTTTCTGCACAAAAGCGATTCTGCGAAGCAATGTGAACACTTCTGCTTCCCAGGCACAGAGAAGGTGCTAGCAGGGAATTCTCTGCCTGCCTTTCCCCAGTGCTCTGCAAGCTCTCCAGGACAACATAAAATCTGGGGCTCTGTGCTTTCCTTCGTTCTGAACAAGTGTTACTGTTTTCTGCACAAAAGCGATTCTGCGAAGCAATGTGAACACTTCTGTTTCCCAGGCACAGAGAAGGTGGTAGCAGGGAATTCTCTGCCTGCTTTTCCCCAGTGCTCTGCAAGCTCTCCAGGACAACATAAAATCTGGGGCTCTGTGCTTTCTTTCGTTTTGAACAAGTGTTACTGTTTTCTGCACAAAAGCGATTCTGCGAAGCAATGTGAACACTTCTGTTTCCCAGGCACAGAGAAGGTGGTAGCAGGGAATTCTCTGCCTGCTTTTCCCCAGTGCTCTGCAAGCTCTCCAGGACAACATAAAATCTGGGGCTCTGTGCTTTCTTTCGTCTGAACAAGTGTTACTGTTTTCTGCACAAAAGCGATTCTGCGAAGCAATGTGAACAGGCACAGAGAAGGTGCTAGCAGGGAATTCTCTGCCTGCCTTTCCCCAGTGCTCTGCAAGCTCTCCAGGACAACATAAAATCTGGGGCTCTGTGCTTTCTTTCGTTCTGAACAAGTGTTACTGTTTTCTGCACAAAAGCGATTCTGCGAAGCAATGTGAACACTTCTGCTTCCCAGGCACAGAGAAGGTGCTAGCAGGGAATTCTCTGCCTGCCTTTCCCCAGTGCTCTGCAAGCTCTCCAGGACAACATAAAATCTGGGCCTCTGTGCTTTCTTTCGTTCTGAACAAGTGTTATTGTTTTCTGCACAAAAGCGATTCTGCGAAGCAATGTGAACACTTCTGCTTCCCAGGCACAGAGAAGGTGCTAGCAGGGAATTCTCTGCCTGCCTTTCCCCAGTGCTCTGCAAGCTCTCCAGGACAACATAAAATCTGGGGCTCTGTGCTTTCCTTCGTTCTGAACAAGTGTTACTGTTTTCTGCACAAAAGCGATTCTGCGAAGCAATGTGAACACTTCTGTTTCCCAGGCACAGAGAAGGTGGTAGCAGGGAATTCTCTGCCTGCCTTTCCCCAGTGCTCTGCAAGCTCTCCAGGACAACATAAAATCTGGGGCTCTGTGCTTTCCTTCGTTCTGAACAAGTGTTACTGTTTTCTGCACAAAAGCGATTCTGCGAAGCAATGTGAACACTTCTGTTTCCCAGGCACAGAGAAGGTGGTAGCAGGGAATTCTCTGCCTGCTTTTCCCCAGTGCTCTGCAAGCTCTCCAGGACAACATAAAATCTGGGGCTCTGTGCTTTCTTTCGTTCTGAACAAGTGTTACTGTTTTCTGCACAAAAGCGATTCTGCGAAGCAATGTGAACACTTCTGCTTCCCAGGCACAGAGAAGGTGCTAGCAGGGAATTCTCTGCCTGCCTTTCCCCAGTGCTCTGCAAGCTCTCCAGGACAACATAAAATCTGGGCCTCTGTGCTTTCTTTCGTTCTGAACAAGTGTTACTGTTTTCTGCACAAAAGCGATTCTGCGAAGCAATGGGAACACTTCTGTTTCCCAGGCACAGAGAAGGTGCTAGCAGGGAATTCTCTGCCTGCTTTTCCCCAGTGCTCTGCAAGCTCTCCAGGACAACATAAAATCTGGGGCTCTGTGCTTTCTTTCGTTCTGAACAAGTGTTATTGTTTTCTGCACAAAAGCGATTCTGCGAAGCAATGTGAACACTTCTGCTTCCCAGGCACAGAGAAGGTGCTAGCGAGAAGGTGCTAGCAGGGAATTCTCTGCCTGCCTTTCCCCAGTGCTCTGCAAGCTCTCCAGGACAACATAAAATCTGGGGCTCTGTGCTTTCCTTCGTTCTGAACAAGTGTTACTGTTTTCTGCACAAAAGCGATTCTGCGAAGCAATGTGAACACTTCTGTTTCCCAGGCACAGAGAAGGTGCTAGCAGGGAATTCTCTGCCTGCTTTTCCCCAGTGCTCTGCAAGCTCTCCAGGACAACATAAAATCTGGGGCTCTGTGCTTTCTTTCGTTCTGAACAAGTGTTACTGTTTTCTGCACAAAAGCGATTCTGCGAAGCAATGTGAACACTTCTGCTTCCCAGGCACAGAGAAGGTGCTAGCAGGGAATTCTCTGCCTGCCTTTCCCCAGTGCTCTGCAAGCTCTCCAGGACATCATAAAATCTGGGGCTCTGTGCTTTCCTTCATTCTGAACAAGTGTTACTGTTTTCTGCACAAAAGCGATTCTGCGAAGCAATGTGAACACTTCTGTTTCCCAAGGTGCTAGCAGGGAATTCTCTGCCTGCCTTTCCCCAGTGCTCTGCAAGCTCTCCAGGACAACATAAAATCTGGGGCTCTGTGCTGTCTTTCGTCTGAACAAGTGTTACTGTTTTCTGCACAAAAGCGATTCTGCGAAGCAATGGAACACTTCTGTTTCCCAGGCACAGAGAAGGTGCTAGCAGGGAATTCTCTGCCTGCTTTTCCCAGTGCTCTGCAAGCTCTCCAGGACAACATAAAATCTGGGGCTCTGTGCTTTCTTTCATTCTGAACAAGTGTTACTGTTTTCTGCACAAAAGCGATTCTGCGAAGCAATGTGAAGACTTCTGCTTCCCAGGCACAGAGAAGGTGCTAGCAGGGAATTCTCTGCCTGCTTTTCCCCAGTGCTCTGCAAGCTCTCCAGGACAACATAAAATCTGGGGCTCTGTGCTTTCTTTCGTTCTGAACAAGTGTTACTGTTTTCTGCACAAAAGCGATTCTGCGAAGCAATGTGAACACTTCTGTTTCCCAGGCACAGAGAAGGTGGTAGCAGGGAATTCTCTGCCTGCTTTTCCCCAGTGCTCTGCAAGCTCTCCAGGTACAACATAAAATCTGGGGCTCTGTGCTTTCTTTCGTTCTGAACAAGTGTTACTGTTTTCTGCACAAAAGCGATTCTGCGAAGCAATGGGAACACTTCTGTTTCCCAGGCACAGAGAAGGTGCTAGCAGGGAATTCTCTGCCTGCTTTTCCCCAGTGCTCTGCAAGCTCTCCAGGACAACATAAAATCTGGGGCTCTGTGCTTTCTTTCGTTCTGAACAAGTGTTACTGTTTTCTGCACAAAAGCGATTCTGCGAAGCAATGTGAACACTTCTGCTTCCCAGGCACAGAGAAGGTGCTAGCAGGGAATTCTCTGCCTGCCTTTCCCCAGTGCTCTGCAAGCTCTCCAGGACAACATAAAATCTGGGGCTCTGTGCTTTCTTTCGTTCTGAACAAGTGTTACTGTTTTCTGCACAAAAGCGATTCTGCGAAGCAATGTGAACACTTCTGTTTCCCAGGCACAGAGAAGGTGCTAGCAGGGAATTCTCTGCCTGCTTTTCCCCAGTGCTCTGCAAGCTCTCCAGGACAACATAAAATCTGGGGCTCTGTGCTTTCTTTCGTTCTGAACAAGTGTTACTGTTTTCTGCACAAAAGCGATTCTGCGAAGCAATGTGAACACTTCTGCTTCCCAGGCACAGAGAAGGTGCTAGCAGGGAATTCTCTGCCTGCCTTTCCCCAGTGCTCTGCAAGCTCTCCAGGACAACATAAAATCTGGGCCTCTGTGCTTTCTTTCGTTCTGAACAAGTGTTACTGTTTTCTGCACAAAAGCGATTCTGCGAAGCAATGGGAACACTTCTGTTTCCCAGGCACAGAGAAGGTGCTAGCAGGGAATTCTCTGCCTGCTTTTCCCCAGTGCTCTGCAAGCTCTCCAGGACAACATAAAATCTGGGGCTCTGTGCTTTCTTTCGTTCTGAACAAGTGTTACTGTTTTCTGCACAAAAGCGATTCTGCGAAGCAATGTGAACACTTCTGCTTCCCAGGCACAGAGAAGGTGCTAGCAGGGAATTCTCTGCCTGCCTTTCCCAGTGCTCTGCAAGCTCTCCAGGACAACATAAAATCTGGGGCTCTGTGCTTTCCTTCGTTCTGAACAAGTGTTACTGTTTTCTGCACAAAAGCGATTCTGCGAAGCAATGTGAACACTTCTGTTTCCCAGGCACAGAGAAGGTGCTAGCAGGGAATTCTCTGCCTGCTTTTCCCCAGTGCTCTGCAAGCTCTCCAGGACAACATAAAATCTGGGGCTCTGTGCTTTCCTTCGTTCTGAACAAGTGTTACTGTTTTCTGCACAAAAGCGATTCTGCGAAGCAATGTGAACACTTCTGCTTCCCAGGCACAGAGAAGGTGCTAGCAGGGAATTCTCTGCCTGCCTTTCCCCAGTGCTCTGCAAGCTCTCCAGGACAACATAAAATCTGGGGCTCTGTGCTTTCCTTCGTTCTGAACAAGTGTTACTGTTTTCTGCACAAAAGCGATTCTGCGAAGCAATGTGAACACTTCTGTTTCCCAGGCACAGAGAAGGTGGTAGCAGGGAATTCTCTGCCTGCTTTTCCCCAGTGCTCTGCAAGCTCTCCAGGACAACATAAAATCTGGGGCTCTGTGCTTTCTTTCGTTCTGAACAAGTGTTACT
This sequence comes from Strix uralensis, assembly GCF_047716275.1. Taxonomy (NCBI): domain Eukaryota; kingdom Metazoa; phylum Chordata; class Aves; order Strigiformes; family Strigidae; genus Strix; species Strix uralensis. The sequence continues at coordinate 1,159,591 of NW_027436710.1, read as the reverse complement.
GTTTTCTGCACAAAAGCGATTCTGCGAAGCAATGTGAACACTTCTGTTTCCCAGGCACAGAGAAGGTGCTAGCAGGGAATTCTCTGCCTGCCTTTCCCCAGTGCTCTGCAAGCTCTCCAGGACAACATAAAATCTGGGGCTCTGTGCTTTCTTTCGTTCTGAACAAGTGTTACTGTTTTCTGCACAAAAGCGATTCTGCGAAGCAATGTGAACACTTCTGTTTCCCAGGCACAGAGAAGGTGCTAGCAGGGAATTCTCTGCCTGCTTTTCCCCAGTGCTCTGCAAGCTCTCCAGGACAACATAAAATCTGGGGCTCTGTGCTTTCTTTCGTTCTGAACAAGTGTTACTGTTTTCTGCACAAAAGCGATTCTGCGAAGCAATGTGAACACTTCTGCTTCCCAGGCACAGAGAAGGTGCTAGCAGGGAATTCTCTGCCTGCCTTTCCCCAGTGCTCTGCAAGCTCTCCAGGACAACATAAAATCTGGGGCTCTGTGCTTTCCTTCGTTCTGAACAAGTGTTACTGTTTTCTGCACAAAAGCGATTCTGCGAAGCAATGTGAACACTTCTGTTTCCCAGGCACAGAGAAGGTGGTAGCAGGGAATTCTCTGCCTGCTTTTCCCAGTGCTCTGCAAGCTCTCCAGGACAACATAAAATCTGGGGCTCTGTGCTTTCTTTCGTTTTGAACAAGTGTTACTGTTTTCTGCACAAAAGCGATTCTGCGAAGCAATGTGAACACTTCTGTTTCCCAGGCACAGAGAAGGTGGTAGCAGGGAATTCTCTGCCTGCTTTTCCCCAGTGCTCTGCAAGCTCTCCAGGACAACATAAAATCTGGGGCTCTGTGCTTTCTTTCGTTCTGAACAAGTGTTACTGTTTTCTGCACAAAAGCGATTCTGCGAAGCAATGTGAACACTTCTGCTTCCCAGGCACAGAGAAGGTGCTAGCAGGGAATTCTCTGCCTGCCTTTCCCCAGTGCTCTGCAAGCTCTCCAGGACAACATAAAATCTGGGGCTCTGTGCTTTCTTTCGTTCTGAACAAGTGTTACTGTTTTCTGCACAAAAGCGATTCTGCGAAGCAATGTGAACACTTCTGTTTCCCAGGCACAGAGAAGGTGGTAGCAGGGAATTCTCTGCCTGCTTTTCCCCAGTGCTCTGCAAGCTCTCCAGGTACAACATAAAATCTGGGGCTCTGTGCTTTCTTTCGTTCTGAACAAGTGTTACTGTTTTCTGCACAAAAGCGATTCTGCGAAGCAATGGGAACACTTCTGTTTCCCAGGCACAGAGAAGGTGCTAGCAGGGAATTCTCTGCCTGCTTTTCCCCAGTGCTCTGCAAGCTCTCCAGGACAACATAAAATCTGGGGCTCTGTGCTTTCTTTCGTTCTGAACAAGTGTTATTGTTTTCTGCACAAAAGCGATTCTGCGAAGCAATGTGAACACTTCTGCTTCCCAGGCACAGAGAAGGTGCTAGCAGGGAATTCTCTGCCTGCCTTTCCCCAGTGTTCTGCAAGCTCTCCAGGACAACATAAAATCTGGGCCTCTGTGCTTTCTTTCGTTCTGAACAAGTGTTATTGTTTTCTGCACAAAAGCGATTCTGCGAAGCAATGTGAACACTTCTGCTTCCCAGGCACAGAGAAGGTGCTAGCAGGGAATTCTCTGCCTGCCTTTCCCCAGTGCTCTGCAAGCTCTCCAGGACAACATAAAATCTGGGGCTCTGTGCTTTCCTTCGTTCTGAACAAGTGTTACTGTTTTCTGCACAAAAGCGATTCTGCGAAGCAATGTGAACACTTCTGTTTCCCAGGCACAGAGAAGGTGGTAGCAGGGAATTCTCTGCCTGCTTTTCCCCAGTGCTCTGCAAGCTCTCCAGGACAACATAAAATCTGGGGCTCTGTGCTTTCTTTCGTTCTGAACAAGTGTTACTGTTTTCTGCACAAAAGCGATTCTGCGAAGCAATGTGAACACTTCTGCTTCCCAGGCACAGAGAAGGTGCTAGCAGGGAATTCTCTGCCTGCCTTTCCCCAGTGCTCTGCAAGCTCTCCAGGACAACATAAAATCTGGGGCTCTGTGCTTTCCTTCGTTCTGAACAAGTGTTACTGTTTTCTGCACAAAAGCGATTCTGCGAAGCAATGTGAACACTTCTGTTTCCCAGGCACAGAGAAGGTGGTAGCAGGGAATTCTCTGCCTGCTTTTCCCCAGTGCTCTGCAAGCTCTCCAGGACAACATAAAATCTGGGGCTCTGTGCTTTCTTTCGTTCTGAACAAGTGTTACTGTTTTCTGCACAAAAGCGATTCTGCGAAGCAATGTGAACACTTCTGCTTCCCAGGCACAGAGAAGGTGCTAGCAGGGAATTCTCTGCCTGCCTTTCCCCAGTGCTCTGCAAGCTCTCCAGGACAACATAAAATCTGGGCCTCTGTGCTTTCTTTCGTTCTGAACAAGTGTTACTGTTTTCTGCACAAAAGCGATTCTGCGAAGCAATGGGAACACTTCTGTTTCCCAGGCACAGAGAAGGTGCTAGCAGGGAATTCTCTGCCTGCTTTTCCCCAGTGCTCTGCAAGCTCTCCAGGACAACATAAAATCTGGGGCTCTGTGCTTTCTTTCGTTCTGAACAAGTGTTATTGTTTTCTGCACAAAAGCGATTCTGCGAAGCAATGTGAACACTTCTGCTTCCCAGGCACAGAGAAGGTGCTAGCAGGGAATTCTCTGCCTGCCTTTCCCCAGTGCTCTGCAAGCTCTCCAGGACAACATAAAATCTGGGGCTCTGTGCTTTCCTTCGTTCTGAACAAGTGTTACTGTTTTCTGCACAAAAGCGATTCTGCGAAGCAATGTGAACACTTCTGTTTCCCAGGCACAGAGAAGGTGGTAGCAGGGAATTCTCTGCCTGCTTTTCCCCAGTGCTCTGCAAGCTCTCCAGGACAACATAAAATCTGGGGCTCTGTGCTTTCCTTCGTTCTGAACAAGTGTTACTGTTTTCTGCACAAAAGCGATTCTGCGAAGCAATGTGAACACTTCTGCTTCCCAGGCACAGAGAAGGTGCTAGCAGGGAATTCTCTGCCTGCCTTTCCCCAGTGCTCTGCAAGCTCTCCAGGACAACATAAAATCTGGGGCTCTGTGCTTTCCTTCGTTCTGAACAAGTGTTACTGTTTTCTGCACAAAAGCGATTCTGCGAAGCAATGTGAACACTTCTGTTTCCCAGGCACAGAGAAGGTGGTAGCAGGGAATTCTCTGCCTGCTTTTCCCCAGTGCTCTGCAAGCTCTCCAGGACAACATAAAATCTGGGGCTCTGTGCTTTCTTTCGTTCTGAACAAGTGTTACTGTTTTCTGCACAAAAGCGATTCTGCGAAGCAATGTGAACACTTCTGTTTCCCAGGCACAGACAAGGTGCTAGCAGGGAATTCTCTGCCTGCCTTTCCCCAGTGCTCTGCAAGCTCTCCAGGACAACATAAAATCTGGGCCTCTGTGCTTTCTTTCGTTCTGAACAAGTGTTACTGTTTTCTGCACAAAAGCGATTCTGCGAAGCAATGGGAACACTTCTGTTTCCCAGGCACAGAGAAGGTGCTAGCAGGGAATTCTCTGCCTGCTTTTCCCCAGTGCTCTGCAAGCTCTCCAGGACAACATAAAATCTGGGGCTCTGTGCTTTCTTTCGTTCTGAACAAGTGTTACTGTTTTCTGCACAAAAGCGATTCTGCGAAGCAATGGGAACACTTCTGTTTCCCAGGCACAGAGAAGGTGCTAGCAGGGAATTCTCTGCCTGCTTTTCCCCAGTGCTCTGCAAGCTCTCCAGGACAACATAAAATCTGGGGCTCTGTGCTTTCTTTCGTTCTGAACAAGTGTTATTGTTTTCTGCACAAAAGCGATTCTGCGAAGCAATGTGAACACTTCTGCTTCCCAGGCACAGAGAAGGTGCTAGCAGGGAATTCTCTGCCTGCCTTTCCCCAGTGCTCTGCAAGCTCTCCAGGACAACATAAAATCTGGGGCTCTGTGCTTTCCTTCGTTCTGAACAAGTGTTACTGTTTTCTGCACAAAAGCGATTCTGCGAAGCAATGTGAACACTTCTGTTTCCCAGGCACAGAGAAGGTGGTAGCAGGGAATTCTCTGCCTGCTTTTCCCCAGTGCTCTGCAAGCTCTCCAGGACAACATAAAATCTGGGGCTCTGTGCTTTCTTTCGTTTTGAACAAGTGTTACTGTTTTCTGCACAAAAGCGATTCTGCGAAGCAATGTGAACACTTCTGTTTCCCAGGCACAGAGAAGGTGGTAGCAGGGAATTCTCTGCCTGCTTTTCCCCAGTGCTCTGCAAGCTCTCCAGGACAACATAAAATCTGGGGCTCTGTGCTTTCTTTCGTTCTGAACAAGTGTTACTGTTTTCTGCACAAAAGCGATTCTGCGAAGCAATGTGAACACTTCTGCTTCCCAGGCACAGAGAAGGTGCTAGCAGGGAATTCTCTGCCTGCCTTTCCCCAGTGCTCTGCAAGCTCTCCAGGACAACATAAAATCTGGGGCTCTGTGCTTTCTTTCGTTCTGAACAAGTGTTACTGTTTTCTGCACAAAAGCGATTCTGCGAAGCAATGTGAACACTTCTGTTTCCCAGGCACAGAGAAGGTGGTAGCAGGGAATTCTCTGCCTGCTTTTCCCCAGTGCTCTGCAAGCTCTCCAGGTACAACATAAAATCTGGGGCTCTGTGCTTTCTTTCGTTCTGAACAAGTGTTACTGTTTTCTGCACAAAAGCGATTCTGCGAAGCAATGGGAACACTTCTGTTTCCCAGGCACAGAGAAGGTGCTAGCAGGGAATTCTCTGCCTGCTTTTCCCCAGTGCTCTGCAAGCTCTCCAGGACAACATAAAATCTGGGGCTCTGTGCTTTCTTTCGTTCTGAACAAGTGTTATTGTTTTCTGCACAAAAGCGATTCTGCGAAGCAATGTGAACACTTCTGCTTCCCAGGCACAGAGAAGGTGCTAGCAGGGAATTCTCTGCCTGCCTTTCCCCAGTGTTCTGCAAGCTCTCCAGGACAACATAAAATCTGGGCCTCTGTGCTTTCTTTCGTTCTGAACAAGTGTTATTGTTTTCTGCACAAAAGCGATTCTGCGAAGCAATGTGAACACTTCTGCTTCCCAGGCACAGAGAAGGTGCTAGCAGGGAATTCTCTGCCTGCCTTTCCCCAGTGCTCTGCAAGCTCTCCAGGACAACATAAAATCTGGGGCTCTGTGCTTTCCTTCGTTCTGAACAAGTGTTACTGTTTTCTGCACAAAAGCGATTCTGCGAAGCAATGTGAACACTTCTGTTTCCCAGGCACAGAGAAGGTGGTAGCAGGGAATTCTCTGCCTGCTTTTCCCCAGTGCTCTGCAAGCTCTCCAGGACAACATAAAATCTGGGGCTCTGTGCTTTCTTTCGTTCTGAACAAGTGTTACTGTTTTCTGCACAAAAGCGATTCTGCGAAGCAATGGGAACACTTCTGTTTCCCAGGCACAGAGAAGGTGCTAGCAGGGAATTCTCTGCCTGCTTTTCCCCAGTGCTCTGCAAGCTCTCCAGGACAACATAAAATCTGGGGCTCTGTGCTTTCTTTCGTTCTGAACAAGTGTTATTGTTTTCTGCACAAAAGCGATTCTGCGAAGCAATGTGAACACTTCTGCTTCCCAGGCACAGAGAAGGTGCTAGCAGGGAATTCTCTGCCTGCCTTTCCCCAGTGCTCTGCAAGCTCTCCAGGACAACATAAAATCTGGGGCTCTGTGCTTTCCTTCGTTCTGAACAAGTGTTACTGTTTTCTGCACAAAAGCGATTCTGCGAAGCAATGTGAACACTTCTGTTTCCCAGGCACAGAGAAGGTGGTAGCAGGGAATTCTCTGCCTGCTTTTCCCCAGTGCTCTGCAAGCTCTCCAGGACAACATAAAATCTGGGGCTCTGTGCTTTCCTTCGTTCTGAACAAGTGTTACTGTTTTCTGCACAAAAGCGATTCTGCGAAGCAATGTGAACACTTCTGCTTCCCAGGCACAGAGAAGGTGCTAGCAGGGAATTCTCTGCCTGCCTTTCCCCAGTGCTCTGCAAGCTCTCCAGGACAACATAAAATCTGGGGCTCTGTGCTTTCCTTCGTTCTGAACAAGTGTTACTGTTTTCTGCACAAAAGCGATTCTGCGAAGCAATGTGAACACTTCTGTTTCCCAGGCACAGAGAAGGTGGTAGCAGGGAATTCTCTGCCTGCTTTTCCCCAGTGCTCTGCAAGCTCTCCAGGACAACATAAAATCTGGGGCTCTGTGCTTTCTTTCGTTCTGAACAAGTGTTACTGTTTTCTGCACAAAAGCGATTCTGCGAAGCAATGTGAACACTTCTGTTTCCCAGGCACAGACAAGGTGCTAGCAGGGAATTCTCTGCCTGCCTTTCCCCAGTGCTCTGCAAGCTCTCCAGGACAACATAAAATCTGGGCCTCTGTGCTTTCTTTCGTTCTGAACAAGTGTTACTGTTTTCTGCACAAAAGCGATTCTGCGAAGCAATGGGAACACTTCTGTTTCCCAGGCACAGAGAAGGTGCTAGCAGGGAATTCTCTGCCTGCTTTTCCCCAGTGCTCTGCAAGCTCTCCAGGACAACATAAAATCTGGGGCTCTGTGCTTTCTTTCGTTCTGAACAAGTGTTATTGTTTTCTGCACAAAAGCGATTCTGCGAAGCAATGTGAACACTTCTGCTTCCCAGGCACAGAGAAGGTGCTAGCAGGGAATTCTCTGCCTGCCTTTCCCCAGTGCTCTGCAAGCTCTCCAGGACAACATAAAATCTGGGGCTCTGTGCTTTCCTTCGTTCTGAACAAGTGTTACTGTTTTCTGCACAAAAGCGATTCTGCGAAGCAATGTGAACACTTCTGTTTCCCAGGCACAGAGAAGGTGGTAGCAGGGAATTCTCTGCCTGCTTTTCCCCAGTGCTCTGCAAGCTCTCCAGGACAACATAAAATCTGGGGCTCTGTGCTTTCTTTCGTTTTGAACAAGTGTTACTGTTTTCTGCACAAAAGCGATTCTGCGAAGCAATGTGAACACTTCTGTTTCCCAGGCACAGAGAAGGTGGTAGCAGGGAATTCTCTGCCTGCTTTTCCCCAGTGCTCTGCAAGCTCTCCAGGACAACATAAAATCTGGGGCTCTGTGCTTTCTTTCGTTCTGAACAAGTGTTACTGTTTTCTGCACAAAAGCGATTCTGCGAAGCAATGTGAACACTTCTGCTTCCCAGGCACAGAGAAGGTGCTAGCAGGGAATTCTCTGCCTGCCTTTCCCCAGTGCTCTGCAAGCTCTCCAGGACAACATAAAATCTGGGGCTCTGTGCTTTCTTTCGTTCTGAACAAGTGTTATTGTTTTCTGCACAAAAGCGATTCTGCGAAGCAATGTGAACACTTCTGCTTCCCAGGCACAGAGAAGGTGCTAGCAGGGAATTCTCTGCCTGCCTTTCCCCAGTGCTCTGCAAGCTCTCCAGGACAACATAAAATCTGGGGCTCTGTGCTTTCCTTCGTTCTGAACAAGTGTTACTGTTTTCTGCACAAAAGCGATTCTGCGAAGCAATGTGAACACTTCTGTTTCCCAGGCACAGAGAAGGTGCTAGCAGGGAATTCTCTGCCTGCTTTTCCCCAGTGCTCTGCAAGCTCTCCAGGACAACATAAAATCTGGGGCTCTGTGCTTTCTTTCGTTCTGAACAAGTGTTACTGTTTTCTGCACAAAAGCGATTCTGCGAAGCAATGTGAACACTTCTGCTTCCCAGGCACAGAGAAGGTGCTAGCAGGGAATTCTCTGCCTGCCTTTCCCCAGTGCTCTGCAAGCTCTCCAGGACAACATAAAATCTGGGGCTCTGTGCTTTCTTTCGTCTGAATAAGTGTTACTGTTTTCTGCACAAAAGCGATTCTGCGAAGCAATGTGAACAGGCACAGAGAAGGTGCTAGCAGGGAATTCTCTGCCTGCCTTTCCCCAGTGCTCTGCAAGCTCTCCAGGACAACATAAAATCTGGGGCTCTGTGCTTTCTTTCGTCTGAACAAGTGTTACTGTTTTCTGCACAAAAGCGATTCTGCGAAGCAATGGGAACACTTCTGCTTCCCAGGCACAGAGAAGGTGCTAGCAGGGAATTCTCTGCCTGCTTTTCCCCAGTGCTCTGCAAGCTCTCCAGGACAACATAAAATCTGGGGCTCTGTGCTTTCTTTCGTTCTGAACAAGTGTTACTGCTTTCTGCACAAAAGTGATTCTGCGAAGGAATGTGAACAGGCACAGAGAAGGTGCTAGCAGGGAATTCTCTGCCTGCCTTTCCCCAGTGCTCTGCAAGCTCTCCAGGACAACATAAAATCTGGGGCTCTGTGCTTTCTTTCGTTCTGAACAAGTGTTACTGTTTTCTGCACAAAAGCGATTCTGCGAAGCAATGTGAACACTTCTGTTTCCCAGGCACAGAGAAGGTGCTAGCAGGGAATTCTCTGCCTGCCTTTCCCCAGTGCTCTGCAAGCTCTCCAGGACAACATAAAATCTGGGGCTCTGTGCTTTCTTTCGTCTGAACAAGTGTTACTGTTTTCTGCACAAAAGCGATTCTGCGAAGGAATGTGAACAGGCACAGAGAAGGTGCTAGAGGGAATTCTCTGCCTGCCTTTCCCCAGTGCTCTGCAAGCTCTCCAGGACAACATAAAATCTGGGGCTCTGTGCTTTCTTTCGTTGTGTACAAGTGTTACTGTTTTCTGCACAAAAGCGATTCTGCGAAGCAATGTGAACACTTCTGTTTCCCAGGAACAGAGAAGGTGCTAGCAGGGAATTCTCTGCCTGCTTTTCCCCAGTGCTCTGCAAGCTCTCCAGGACAACATAATATCTGGGGCTCTGTGCTTTCTTTCGTTCTGAACAAGTGTTACTGTTTTCTGCACAAAAGCGATTCTGCGAAGGAATGTGAACAGGCACAGAGAAGGTGCTAGCAGGGAATTCTCTGCCTGCCTTTCCCCAGTGCTCTGCAAGCTCTCCAGGACAACATAAAATCTGGGGCTCTGTGCTTTCTTTTGTTCTGAACAAGTGTTAGGGTTTTCTGCACAAAAGCGATTCTGCGAAGCAATGTGAAGACTTCTGCTTCCCAGGCACAGAGAAGGTGCTAGCAGGGAATTCTCTGCCTGCCTTTCCCCAGTGCTCTGCAAGCTCTCCAGGACAACATAAAATCTGGGGCTCTGTGCTTTCTTTCGTCTGAACAAGTGTTACTGTTTTCTGCACAAAAGCGATTCTGCGAAGCAATGTGAACAGGCACAGAGAAGGTGCTAGCAGGGAATTCTCTGCCTGCCTTTCCCCAGTGCTCTGCAAGCTCTCCAGGACAACATAAAATCTGGGGCTCTGTGCTTTCTTTCTGCTGAACAAGTGTTACTGTTTTCTGCACAAAAGCGATTCTGCGAAGCAATGTGAACACTTCTGCTTCCCAGGCACAGAGAAGGTGCTAGCAGGGAATTCTCTGCCTGCTTTTCCCCAGTGCTCTGCAAGCTCTCCAGGACAACAGCAAATCTGGGGCTCTGTGCTTTCTTTCGTTCTGAACAAGTGTTACTGTTTTCTGCACAAAAGCGATTCTGCGAAGCAATGGGAACACTTCTGTTTCCCAGGCACAGAGAAGGTGCTAGCAGGGAATTCTCTGCCTGCTTTTCCCCAGTGCTCTGCAAGCTCTCCAGGACAACATAGAATCTGGGGCTCTGTGCTTTCTTTCGTTCTGAACAAGTGTTACTGTTTTCTGCACAAAAGTGATTCTGCGAAGCAATGTGAACATTTCTGCTTCCCAGGCACAGAGAAGGTGCTAGCAGGGAATTCTCTGCCTGCCTTTCCCCAGTGCTCTGCAAGCTCTCCAGGACAACATAAAATCTGGGGCTCTGTGCTTTCTTTCGTCTGAATAAGTGTTACTGTTTTCTGCACAAAAGCGATTCTGCGAAGCAATGTGAACAGGCACAGAGAAGGTGCTAGCAGGGAATTCTCTGCCTGCCTTTCCCCAGTGCTCTGCAAGCTCTCCAGGACAACATAAAATCTGGGGCTCTGTGCTTTCTTTCGTCTGAACAAGTGTTACTGTTTTCTGCACAAAAGCGATTCTGCGAAGCAATGGGAACACTTCTGCTTCCCAGGCACAGAGAAGGTGCTAGCAGGGAATTCTCTGCCTGCTTTTCCCCAGTGCTCTGCAAGCTCTCCAGGACAACATAAAATCTGGGGCTCTGTGCTTTCTTTCGTTCTGAACAAGTGTTACTGCTTTCTGCACAAAAGCGATTCTGCGAAGGAATGTGAACAGGCACAGAGAAGGTGCTAGCAGGGAATTCTCTGCCTGCCTTTCCCCAGTGCTCTGCAAGCTCTCCAGGACAACATAAAATCTGGGGCTCTGTGCTTTCTTTCGTTCTGAACAAGTGTTACTGTTTTCTGCACAAAAGCGATTCTGCGAAGCAATGTGAACACTTCTGTTTCCCAGGCACAGAGAAGGTGCTAGCAGGGAATTCTCTGCCTGCCTTTCCCCAGTGCTCTGCAAGCTCTCCAGGACAACATAAAATCTGGGGCTCTGTGCTTTCTTTCGTCTGAACAAGTGTTACTGTTTTCTGCACAAAAGCGATTCTGCGAAGGAATGTGAACAGGCACAGAGAAGGTGCTAGAGGGAATTCTCTGCCTGCCTTTCCCCAGTGCTCTGCAAGCTCTCCAGGACAACATAAAATCTGGGGCTCTGTGCTTTCTTTCGTTGTGTACAAGTGTTACTGTTTTCTGCACAAAAGCGATTCTGCGAAGCAATGTGAACACTTCTGTTTCCCAGGAACAGAGAAGGTGCTAGCAGGGAATTCTCTGCCTGCTTTTCCCCAGTGCTCTGCAAGCTCTCCAGGACAACATAATATCTGGGGCTCTGTGCTTTCTTTCGTTCTGAACAAGTGTTACTGTTTTCTGCACAAAAGCGATTCTGCGAAGGAATGTGAACAGGCACAGAGAAGGTGCTAGCAGGGAATTCTCTGCCTGCCTTTCCCCAGTGCTCTGCAAGCTCTCCAGGACAACATAAAATCTGGGGCTCTGTGCTTTCTTTTGTTCTGAACAAGTGTTAGGGTTTTCTGCACAAAAGCGATTCTGCGAAGCAATGTGAAGACTTCTGCTTCCCAGGCACAGAGAAGGTGCTAGCAGGGAATTCTCTGCCTGCCTTTCCCCAGTGCTCTGCAAGCTCTCCAGGACAACATAAAATCTGGGGCTCTGTGCTTTCTTTCGTCTGAACAAGTGTTACTGTTTTCTGCACAAAAGCGATTCTGCGAAGCAATGTGAACAGGCACAGAGAAGGTGCTAGCAGGGAATTCTCTGCCTGCCTTTCCCCAGTGCTCTGCAAGCTCTCCAGGACAACATAAAATCTGGGGCTCTGTGCTTTCTTTCGTTCTGAACAAGTGTTACTGTTTTCTGCACAAAAGCGATTCTGCGAAGCAAAGGGAACACTTCTGTTTCCCGGGCACAGAGAAGGTGGTAGCAGGGAATTCTCTGCCTGCTTTTCCCCAGTGCTCTGCAAGCTCTCCAGGACAACATAAAATCTGGGGCTCTGTGCTTTCTTTCGTTCTGAACAAGTGTTACTGTTTTCTGCACAAAAGCGATTCTGCGAAGCAATGTGAACAGGCACAGAGAAGGTGCTAGCAGGGAATTCTCTGCCTGCCTTTCCCCAGTGCTCTGCAAGCTCTCCAGGACAACAGCAAATCTGGGGCTCTGTGCTTTCTTTCGTTCTGAACAAGTGTTACTGTTTTCTGCACAAAAGCTATTCTGCGAAGCAATGGGAACACTTCTGTTTCCCAGGCACAGAGAAGGTGCTAGAGGGAATTCTCTGCCTGCTTTTCCCCAGTGCTCTGCAAGCTCTCCAGGACAACATAGAATCTGGGGCTCTGTGCTTTCTTTCGTTCTGAACAAGTGTTACTGTTTTCTGCACAAAAGTGATTCTGCGAAGCAATGTGAAGACTTCTGCTTCCCAGGCACAGAGAAGGTGCTAGCAGGGAATTCTCTGCCTGCCTTTCCCCAGTGCTCTGCAAGCTCTCCAGGACAACATAAAATGTGGGGCTCTGTGCTTTCTTTCGTCTGAACAAGTGTTACTGTTTTCTGCACAAAAGCGATTCTGCGAAGCAATGTGAACAGGCACAGAGAAGGTGCTAGCAGGGAATTCTCTGCCTGCCTTTCCCCAGTGCTCTGCAAGCTCTCCAGGACAACATAAAATCTGGGGCTCTGTGCTTTCTTTCGTTCTGAACAAGTGTTACTGTTTTCTGCACAAAAGCGATTCTGCGAAGCAATGTGAACACTTCTGCTTCCCAGGCACAGAGAAGGTGCTAGCAGGGAATTCTCTGCCTGCTTTTCCCCAGTGCTCTGCAAGCTCTCCAGGACAACATAAAATCTGGGGCTCTGTGCTGTCTTTCGTCTGAACAAGTGTTACTGTTTTCTGCACAAAAGCGATTCTGCGAAGCAATGGGAACACTTCTGTTTCCCAGGCACAGAGAAGGTGCTAGCAGGGAATTCTCTGCCTGCTTTTCCCCAGTGCTCTGCAAGCTCTCCAGGACAACATAAAATCTGGGGCTCTGTGCTTTCTTTCATTCTGAACAAGTGTTACTGTTTTCTGCACAAAAGCGATTCTGCGAAGCAATGTGAAGACTTCTGCTTCCCAGGCACAGAGAAGGTGCTAGCAGGGAATTCTCTGCCTGCTTTTCCCCAGTGCTCTGCAAGCTCTCCAGGACAACATAAAATCTGGGGCTCTGTGCTTTCTTTCGTTCTGAACAAGTGTTACTGTTTTCTGCACAAAAGCGATTCTGCGAAGCAATGTGAACACTTCTGTTTCCCAGGCACAGAGAAGGTGGTAGCAGGGAATTCTCTGCCTGCTTTTCCCCAGTGCTCTGCAAGCTCTCCAGGTACAACATAAAATCTGGGGCTCTGTGCTTTCTTTCGTTCTGAACAAGTGTTACTGTTTTCTGCACAAAAGCGATTCTGCGAAGCAATGGGAACACTTCTGTTTCCCAGGCACAGAGAAGGTGCTAGCAGGGAATTCTCTGCCTGCTTTTCCCCAGTGCTCTGCAAGCTCTCCAATACAACATAAAATCTGGGGCTCTGTGCTTTCTTTCGTTCTGAACAAGTGTTACTGTTTTCTGCACAAAAGCGATTCTGCGAAGCAATGTGAACACTTCTGCTTCCCAGGCACAGAGAAGGTGCTAGCAGGGAATTCTCTGCCTGCCTTTCCCCAGTGCTCTGCAAGCTCTCCAGGACAACATAAAATCTGGGGCTCTGTGCTTTCTTTCGTTCTGAACAAGTGTTATTGTTTTCTGCACAAAAGCGATTCTGCGAAGCAATGTGAACACTTCTGCTTCCCAGGCACAGAGAAGGTGCTAGCAGGGAATTCTCTGCCTGCCTTTCCCCAGTGCTCTGCAAGCTCTCCAGGACAACATAAAATCTGGGGCTCTGTGCTTTCCTTCGTTCTGAACAAGTGTTACTGTTTTCTGCACAAAAGCGATTCTGCGAAGCAATGTGAACACTTCTGTTTCCCAGGCACAGAGAAGGTGGTAGCAGGGAATTCTCTGCCTGCTTTTCCCCAGTGCTCTGCAAGCTCTCCAGGACAACATAAAATCTGGGCCTCTGTGCTTTCTTTCGTTCTGAACAAGTGTTACTGTTTTCTGCACAAAAGCGATTCTGCGAAGCAATGTGAACACTTCTGCTTCCCAGGCACAGAGAAGGTGCTAGCAGGGAATTCTCTGCCTGCCTTTCCCCAGTGCCCTGCAAGCTCTCCAGGACAACATAAAATCTGGGGCTCTGTGCTTTCCTTCGTTCTGAACAAGTGTTACTGTTTTCTGCACAAAAGCGATTCTGCGAAGCAATGGGAACACTTCTGTTTCCCAGGCACAGAGAAGGTGGTAGCAGGGAATTCTCTGCCTGCTTTTCCCCAGTGCTCTGCAAGCTCTCCAGGACAACATAAAATCTGGGGCTCTGTGCTTTCCTTCGTTCTGAACAAGTGTTACTATTTTCTGCACAAAAGCGATTCTGCGAAGCAATGTGAACACTTCTGTTTCCCAGGCACAGAGAAGGTGGTAGCAGGGAATTCTCTGCCTGCTTTTCCCCAGTGCTCTGCAAGCTCTCCAGGACAACATAAAATCTGGGGCTCTGTGCTTTCTTTCGTTCTGAACAAGTGTTACTGTTTTCTGCACAAAAGCGATTCTGCGAAGCAATGTGAACACTTCTGCTTCCCAGGCACAGAGAAGGTGCTAGCAGGGAATTCTCTGCCTGCCTTTCCCCAGTGCTCTGCAAGCTCTCCAGGACAACATAAAATCTGGGGCTCTGTGCTTTCCTTCGTTCTGAACAAGTGTTACTGTTTTCTGCACAAAAGCGATTCTGCGAAGCAATGTGAACACTTCTGTTTCCCAGGCACAGAGAAGGTGGTAGCAGGGAATTCTCTGCCTGCTTTTCCCCAGTGCTCTGCAAGCTCTCCAGGACAACATAAAATCTGGGGCTCTGTGCTTTCTTTCGTTCTGAACAAGTGTTATTGTTTTCTGCACAAAAGCGATTCTGCGAAGCAATGTGAACACTTCTGTTTCCCAGGCACAGACAAGGTGCTAGCAGGGAATTCTCTGCCTGCCTTTCCCCAGTGCTCTGCAAGCTCTCCAGGACAACATAAAATCTGGGCCTCTGTGCTTTCTTTCGTTCTGAACAAGTGTTACTGTTTTCTGCACAAAAGCGATTCTGCGAAGCAATGGGAACACTTCTGTTTCCCAGGCACAGAGAAGGTGCTAGCAGGGAATTCTCTGCCTGCTTTTCCCCAGTGCTCTGCAAGCTCTCCAGGACAACATAAAATCTGGGGCTCTGTGCTTTCTTTCGTTCTGAACAAGTGTTATTGTTTTCTGCACAAAAGCGATTCTGCGAAGCAATGTGAACACTTCTGCTTCCCAGGCACAGAGAAGGTGCTAGCAGGGAATTCTCTGCCTGCCTTTCCCCAGTGCTCTGCAAGCTCTCCAGGACAACATAAAATCTGGGGCTCTGTGCTTTCCTTCGTTCTGAACAAGTGTTACTGTTTTCTGCACAAAAGCGATTCTGCGAAGCAATGTGAACACTTCTGTTTCCCAGGCACAGAGAAGGTGGTAGCAGGGAATTCTCTGCCTGCTTTTCCCCAGTGCTCTGCAAGCTCTCCAGGACAACATAAAATCTGGGGCTCTGTGCTTTCTTTCGTTTTGAACAAGTGTTACTGTTTTCTGCACAAAAGCGATTCTGCGAAGCAATGTGAACACTTCTGTTTCCCAGGCACAGAGAAGGTGGTAGCAGGGAATTCTCTGCCTGCTTTTCCCCAGTGCTCTGCAAGCTCTCCAGGACAACATAAAATCTGGGGCTCTGTGCTTTCTTTCGTCTGAACAAGTGTTACTGTTTTCTGCACAAAAGCGATTCTGCGAAGCAATGTGAACAGGCACAGAGAAGGTGCTAGCAGGGAATTCTCTGCCTGCCTTTCCCCAGTGCTCTGCAAGCTCTCCAGGACAACATAAAATCTGGGGCTCTGTGCTTTCTTTCGTTCTGAACAAGTGTTACTGTTTTCTGCACAAAAGCGATTCTGCGAAGCAATGTGAACACTTCTGCTTCCCAGGCACAGAGAAGGTGCTAGCAGGGAATTCTCTGCCTGCCTTTCCCCAGTGCTCTGCAAGCTCTCCAGGACAACATAAAATCTGGGGCTCTGTGCTGTCTTTCGTCTGAACAAGTGTTACTGTTTTCTGCACAAAAGCGATTCTGCGAAGCAATGGGAACACTTCTGTTTCCCAGGCACAGAGAAGGTGCTAGCAGGGAATTCTCTGCCTGCTTTTCCCCAGTGCTCTGCAAGCTCTCCAGGACAACATAAAATCTGGGGCTCTGTGCTTTCTTTCATTCTGAACAAGTGTTACTGTTTTCTGCACAAAAGCGATTCTGCGAAGCAATGTGAAGACTTCTGCTTCCCAGGCACAGAGAAGGTGCTAGCAGGGAATTCTCTGCCTGCTTTTCCCCAGTGCTCTGCAAGCTCTCCAGGACAACATAAAATCTGGGGCTCTGTGCTTTCTTTCGTTCTGAACAAGTGTTACTGTTTTCTGCACAAAAGCGATTCTGCGAAGCAATGTGAACACTTCTGTTTCCCAGGCACAGAGAAGGTGGTAGCAGGGAATTCTCTGCCTGCTTTTCCCCAGTGCTCTGCAAGCTCTCCAGGTACAACATAAAATCTGGGGCTCTGTGCTTTCTTTCGTTCTGAACAAGTGTTACTGTTTTCTGCACAAAAGCGATTCTGCGAAGCAATGGGAACACTTCTGTTTCCCAGGCACAGAGAAGGTGCTAGCAGGGAATTCTCTGCCTGCTTTTCCCCAGTGCTCTGCAAGCTCTCCAGGACAACATAAAATCTGGGGCTCTGTGCTTTCTTTCGTTCTGAACAAGTGTTACTGTTTTCTGCACAAAAGCGATTCTGCGAAGCAATGTGAACACTTCTGCTTCCCAGGCACAGAGAAGGTGCTAGCAGGGAATTCTCTGCCTGCCTTTCCCCAGTGCTCTGCAAGCTCTCCAGGACAACATAAAATCTGGGGCTCTGTGCTTTCCTTCGTTCTGAACAAGTGTTACTGTTTTCTGCACAAAAGCGATTCTGCGAAGCAATGTGAACACTTCTGTTTCCCAGGCACAGAGAAGGTGCTAGCAGGGAATTCTCTGCCTGCTTTTCCCCAGTGCTCTGCAAGCTCTCCAGGACAACATAAAATCTGGGGCTCTGTGCTTTCTTTCGTTCTGAACAAGTGTTACTGTTTTCTGCACAAAAGCGATTCTGCGAAGCAATGTGAACACTTCTGCTTCCCAGGCACAGAGAAGGTGCTAGCAGGGAATTCTCTGCCTGCCTTTCCCCAGTGCTCTGCAAGCTCTCCAGGACAACATAAAATCTGGGCCTCTGTGCTTTCTTTCGTTCTGAACAAGTGTTACTGTTTTCTGCACAAAAGCGATTCTGCGAAGCAATGGGAACACTTCTGTTTCCCAGGCACAGAGAAGGTGCTAGCAGGGAATTCTCTGCCTGCTTTTCCCCAGTGCTCTGCAAGCTCTCCAGGACAACATAAAATCTGGGGCTCTGTGCTTTCTTTCGTTCTGAACAAGTGTTATTGTTTTCTGCACAAAAGCGATTCTGCGAAGCAATGTGAACACTTCTGCTTCCCAGGCACAGAGAAGGTGCTAGCAGGGAATTCTCTGCCTGCCTTTCCCCAGTGCTCTGCAAGCTCTCCAGGACAACATAAAATCTGGGGCTCTGTGCTTTCCTTCGTTCTGAACAAGTGTTACTGTTTTCTGCACAAAAGCGATTCTGCGAAGCAATGTGAACACTTCTGTTTCCCAGGCACAGAGAAGGTGGTAGCAGGGAATTCTCTGCCTGCTTTTCCCCAGTGCTCTGCAAGCTCTCCAGGACAACATAAAATCTGGGGCTCTGTGCTTTCCTTCGTTCTGAACAAGTGTTACTGTTTTCTGCACAAAAGCGATTCTGCGAAGCAATGTGAACACTTCTGCTTCCCAGGCACAGAGAAGGTGCTAGCAGGGAATTCTCTGCCTGCCTTTCCCCAGTGCTCTGCAAGCTCTCCAGGACAACATAAAATCTGGGGCTCTGTGCTTTCCTTCGTTCTGAACAAGTGTTACTGTTTTCTGCACAAAAGCGATTCTGCGAAGCAATGTGAACACTTCTGTTTCCCAGGCACAGAGAAGGTGGTAGCAGGGAATTCTCTGCCTGCTTTTCCCCAGTGCTCTGCAAGCTCTCCAGGACAACATAAAATCTGGGGCTCTGTGCTTTCTTTCGTTCTGAACAAGTGTTACTGTTTTCTGCACAAAAGCGATTCTGCGAAGCAATGTGAACACTTCTGTTTCCCAGGCACAGACAAGGTGCTAGCAGGGAATTCTCTGCCTGCCTTTCCCGAGTGCTCTGCAAGCTCTCCAGGACAACATAAAATCTGGGCCTCTGTGCTTTCTTTCGTTCTGAACAAGTGTTACTGTTTTCTGCACAAAAGCGATTCTGCGAAGCAATGGGAACACTTCTGTTTCCCAGGCACAGAGAAGGTGCTAGCAGGGAATTCTCTGCCTGCTTTTCCCCAGTGCTCTGCAAGCTCTCCAGGACAACATAAAATCTGGGGCTCTGTGCTTTCTTTCGTTCTGAACAAGTGTTATTGTTTTCTGCACAAAAGCGATTCTGCGAAGCAATGTGAACACTTCTGCTTCCCAGGCACAGAGAAGGTGCTAGCAGGGAATTCTCTGCCTGCCTTTCCCCAGTGCTCTGCAAGCTCTCCAGGACAACATAAAATCTGGGGCTCTGTGCTTTCCTTCGTTCTGAACAAGTGTTACTGTTTTCTGCACAAAAGCGATTCTGCGAAGCAATGTGAACACTTCTGTTTCCCAGGCACAGAGAAGGTGGTAGCAGGGAATTCTCTGCCTGCTTTTCCCCAGTGCTCTGCAAGCTCTCCAGGACAACATAAAATCTGGGGCTCTGTGCTTTCTTTCGTTTTGAACAAGTGTTACTGTTTTCTGCACAAAAGCGATTCTGCGAAGCAATGTGAACACTTCTGTTTCCCAGGCACAGAGAAGGTGGTAGCAGGGAATTCTCTGCCTGCTTTTCCCCAGTGCTCTGCAAGCTCTCCAGGACAACATAAAATCTGGGGCTCTGTGCTTTCTTTCGTTCTGAACAAGTGTTACTGTTTTCTGCACAAAAGCGATTCTGCGAAGCAATGTGAACACTTCTGCTTCCCAGGCACAGAGAAGGTGCTAGCAGGGAATTCTCTGCCTGCCTTTCCCCAGTGCTCTGCAAGCTCTCCAGGACAACATAAAATCTGGGGCTCTGTGCTTTCTTTCGTTCTGAACAAGTGTTACTGTTTTCTGCACAAAAGCGATTCTGCGAAGCAATGTGAACACTTCTGTTTCCCAGGCACAGAGAAGGTGGTAGCAGGGAATTCTCTGCCTGCTTTTCCCCAGTGCTCTGCAAGCTCTCCAGGTACAACATAAAATCTGGGGCTCTGTGCTTTCTTTCGTTCTGAACAAGTGTTACTGTTTTCTGCACAAAAGCGATTCTGCGAAGCAATGGGAACACTTCTGTTTCCCAGGCACAGAGAAGGTGCTAGCAGGGAATTCTCTGCCTGCTTTTCCCCAGTGCTCTGCAAGCTCTCCAGGACAACATAAAATCTGGGGCTCTGTGCTTTCTTTCGTTCTGAACAAGTGTTATTGTTTTCTGCACAAAAGCGATTCTGCGAAGCAATGTGAACACTTCTGCTTCCCAGGCACAGAGAAGGTGCTAGCAGGGAATTCTCTGCCTGCCTTTCCCCAGTGTTCTGCAAGCTCTCCAGGACAACATAAAATCTGGGCCTCTGTGCTTTCTTTCGTTCTGAACAAGTGTTATTGTTTTCTGCACAAAAGCGATTCTGCGAAGCAATGTGAACACTTCTGCTTCCCAGGCACAGAGAAGGTGCTAGCAGGGAATTCTCTGCCTGCCTTTCCCCAGTGCTCTGCAAGCTCTCCAGGACAACATAAAATCTGGGGCTCTGTGCTTTCCTTCGTTCTGAACAAGTGTTACTGTTTTCTGCACAAAAGCGATTCTGCGAAGCAATGTGAACACTTCTGTTTCCCAGGCACAGAGAAGGTGGTAGCAGGGAATTCTCTGCCTGCTTTTCCCCAGTGCTCTGCAAGCTCTCCAGGACAACATAAAATCTGGGGCTCTGTGCTTTCTTTTGTTCTGAACAAGTGTTAGGGTTTTCTGCACAAAAGCGATTCTGCGAAGCAATGTGAAGACTTCTGCTTCCCAGGCACAGAGAAGGTGCTAGCAGGGAATTCTCTGCCTGCCTTTCCCCAGTGCTCTGCAAGCTCTCCAGGACAACATAAAATCTGGGGCTCTGTGCTTTCCTTCGTTCTGAACAAGTGTTACTGTTTTCTGCACAAAAGCGATTCTGCGAAGCAATGTGAACACTTCTGTTTCCCAGGCACAGAGAAGGTGGTAGCAGGGAATTCTCTGCCTGCTTTTCCCCAGTGCTCTGCAAGCTCTCCAGGACAACATAAAATCTGGGGCTCTGTGCTTTCTTTCGTTCTGAACAAGTGTTACTGTTTTCTGCACAAAAGCGATTCTGCGAAGCAATGTGAACACTTCTGCTTCCCAGGCACAGAGAAGGTGCTAGCAGGGAATTCTCTGCCTGCCTTTCCCCAGTGCTCTGCAAGCTCTCCAGGACAACATAAAATCTGGGCCTCTGTGCTTTCTTTCGTTCTGAACAAGTGTTACTGTTTTCTGCACAAAAGCGATTCTGCGAAGCAATGGGAACACTTCTGTTTCCCAGGCACAGAGAAGGTGGTAGCAGGGAATTCTCTGCCTGCTTTTCCCCAGTGCTCTGCAAGCTCTCCAGGACAACATAAAATCTGGGGCTCTGTGCTTTCCTTCGTTCTGAACAAGTGTTATTGTTTTCTGCACAAAAGCGATTCTGCGAAGCAATGTGAACACTTCTGCTTCCCAGGCACAGAGAAGGTGCTAGCAGGGAATTCTCTGCCTGCCTTTCCCCAGTGCTCTGCAAGCTCTCCAGGACAACATAAAATCTGGGGCTCTGTGCTTTCCTTCGTTCTGAACAAGTGTTACTGTTTTCTGCACAAAAGCGATTCTGCGAAGCAATGTGAACACTTCTGTTTCCCAGGCACAGAGAAGGTGGTAGCAGGGAATTCTCTGCCTGCTTTTCCCCAGTGCTCTGCAAGCTCTCCAGGACAACATAAAATCTGGGGCTCTGTGCTTTCTTTCGTTCTGAACAAGTGTTACTGTTTTCTGCACAAAAGCGATTCTGCGAAGCAATGTGAACACTTCTGTTTCCCAGGCACAGACAAGGTGCTAGCAGGGAATTCTCTGCCTGCCTTTCCCCAGTGCTCTGCAAGCTCTCCAGGACAACATAAAATCTGGGCCTCTGTGCTTTCTTTCGTTCTGAACAAGTGTTACTGTTTTCTGCACAAAAGCGATTCTGCGAAGCAATGGGAACACTTCTGTTTCCCAGGCACAGAGAAGGTGCTAGCAGGGAATTCTCTGCCTGCTTTTCCCCAGTGCTCTGCAAGCTCTCCAGGACAACATAAAATCTGGGGCTCTGTGCTTTCTTTCGTTCTGAACAAGTGTTACTGTTTTCTGCACAAAAGCGATTCTGCGAAGCAATGGGAACACTTCTGTTTCCCAGGCACAGAGAAGGTGCTAGCAGGGAATTCTCTGCCTGCTTTTCCCCAGTGCTCTGCAAGCTCTCCAGGACAACATAAAATCTGGGGCTCTGTGCTTTCTTTCGTTCTGAACAAGTGTTATTGTTTTCTGCACAAAAGCGATTCTGCGAAGCAATGTGAACACTTCTGCTTCACAGGCACAGAGAAGGTGCTAGCAGGGAATTCTCTGCCTGCCTTTCCCCAGTGCTCTGCAAGCTCTCCAGGACAACATAAAATCTGGGGCTCTGTGCTTTCCTTCGTTCTGAACAAGTGTTACTGTTTTCTGCACAAAAGCGATTCTGCGAAGCAATGTGAACACTTCTGTTTCCCAGGCACAGAGAAGGTGGTAGCAGGGAATTCTCTGCCTGCTTTTCCCCAGTGCTCTGCAAGCTCTCCAGGACAACATAAAATCTGGGGCTCTGTGCTTTCTTTCGTTTTGAACAAGTGTTACTGTTTTCTGCACAAAAGCGATTCTGCGAAGCAATGTGAACACTTCTGTTTCCCAGGCACAGAGAAGGTGGTAGCAGGGAATTCTCTGCCTGCTTTTCCCCAGTGCTCTGCAAGCTCTCCAGGACAACATAAAATCTGGGGCTCTGTGCTTTCTTTCGTTCTGAACAAGTGTTACTGTTTTCTGCACAAAAGCGATTCTGCGAAGCAATGTGAACACTTCTGCTTCCCAGGCACAGAGAAGGTGCTAGCAGGGAATTCTCTGCCTGCCTTTCCCCAGTGCTCTGCAAGCTCTCCAGGACAACATAAAATCTGGGGCTCTGTGCTTTCTTTCGTTCTGAACAAGTGTTACTGTTTTCTGCACAAAAGCGATTCTGCGAAGCAATGTGAACACTTCTGTTTCCCAGGCACAGAGAAGGTGGTAGCAGGGAATTCTCTGCCTGCTTTTCCCCAGTGCTCTGCAAGCTCTCCAGGTACAACATAAAATCTGGGGCTCTGTGCTTTCTTTCGTTCTGAACAAGTGTTACTGTTTTCTGCACAAAAGCGATTCTGCGAAGCAATGGGAACACTTCTGTTTCCCAGGCACAGAGAAGGTGCTAGCAGGGAATTCTCTGCCTGCTTTTCCCCAGTGCTCTGCAAGCTCTCCAGGACAACATAAAATCTGGGGCTCTGTGCTTTCTTTCGTTCTGAACAAGTGTTATTGTTTTCTGCACAAAAGCGATTCTGCGAAGCAATGTGAACACTTCTGCTTCCCAGGCACAGAGAAGGTGCTAGCAGGGAATTCTCTGCCTGCCTTTCCCCAGTGTTCTGCAAGCTCTCCAGGACAACATAAAATCTGGGCCTCTGTGCTTTCTTTCGTTCTGAACAAGTGTTATTGTTTTCTGCACAAAAGCGATTCTGCGAAGCAATGTGAACACTTCTGCTTCCCAGGCACAGAGAAGGTGCTAGCAGGGAATTCTCTGCCTGCCTTTCCCCAGTGCTCTGCAAGCTCTCCAGGACAACATAAAATCTGGGGCTCTGTGCTTTCCTTCGTTCTGAACAAGTGTTACTGTTTTCTGCACAAAAGCGATTCTGCGAAGCAATGTGAACACTTCTGTTTCCCAGGCACAGAGAAGGTGGTAGCAGGGAATTCTCTGCCTGCTTTTCCCCAGTGCTCTGCAAGCTCTCCAGGACAACATAAAATCTGGGGCTCTGTGCTTTCTTTCGTTCTGAACAAGTGTTACTGTTTTCTGCACAAAAGCGATTCTGCGAAGCAATGTGAACACTTCTGCTTCCCAGGCACAGAGAAGGTGCTAGCAGGGAATTCTCTGCCTGCCTTTCCCCAGTGCTCTGCAAGCTCTCCAGGACAACATAAAATCTGGGGCTCTGTGCTTTCCTTCGTTCTGAACAAGTGTTACTGTTTTCTGCACAAAAGCGATTCTGCGAAGCAATGTGAACACTTCTGTTTCCCAGGCACAGAGAAGGTGGTAGCAGGGAATTCTCTGCCTGCTTTTCCCCAGTGCTCTGCAAGCTCTCCAGGACAACATAAAATCTGGGGCTCTGTGCTTTCTTTCGTTCTGAACAAGTGTTACTGTTTTCTGCACAAAAGCGATTCTGCGAAGCAATGTGAACACTTCTGCTTCCCAGGCACAGAGAAGGTGCTAGCAGGGAATTCTCTGCCTGCCTTTCCCCAGTGCTCTGCAAGCTCTCCAGGACAACATAAAATCTGGGCCTCTGTGCTTTCTTTCGTTCTGAACAAGTGTTACTGTTTTCTGCACAAAAGCGATTCTGCGAAGCAATGGGAACACTTCTGTTTCCCAGGCACAGAGAAGGTGCTAGCAGGGAATTCTCTGCCTGCTTTTCCCCAGTGCTCTGCAAGCTCTCCAGGACAACATAAAATCTGGGGCTCTGTGCTTTCTTTCGTTCTGAACAAGTGTTATTGTTTTCTGCACAAAAGCGATTCTGCGAAGCAATGTGAACACTTCTGCTTCCCAGGCACAGAGAAGGTGCTAGCAGGGAATTCTCTGCCTGCCTTTCCCCAGTGCTCTGCAAGCTCTCCAGGACAACATAAAATCTGGGGCTCTGTGCTTTCCTTCGTTCTGAACAAGTGTTACTGTTTTCTGCACAAAAGCGATTCTGCGAAGCAATGTGAACACTTCTGTTTCCCAGGCACAGAGAAGGTGGTAGCAGGGAATTCTCTGCCTGCTTTTCCCCAGTGCTCTGCAAGCTCTCCAGGACAACATAAAATCTGGGGCTCTGTGCTTTCCTTCGTTCTGAACAAGTGTTACTGTTTTCTGCACAAAAGCGATTCTGCGAAGCAATGTGAACACTTCTGCTTCCCAGGCACAGAGAAGGTGCTAGCAGGGAATTCTCTGCCTGCCTTTCCCCAGTGCTCTGCAAGCTCTCCAGGACAACATAAAATCTGGGGCTCTGTGCTTTCCTTCGTTCTGAACAAGTGTTACTGTTTTCTGCACAAAAGCGATTCTGCGAAGCAATGTGAACACTTCTGTTTCCCAGGCACAGAGAAGGTGGTAGCAGGGAATTCTCTGCCTGCTTTTCCCCAGTGCTCTGCAAGCTCTCCAGGACAACATAAAATCTGGGGCTCTGTGCTTTCTTTCGTTCTGAACAAGTGTTACTGTTTTCTGCACAAAAGCGATTCTGCGAAGCAATGTGAACACTTCTGTTTCCCAGGCACAGACAAGGTGCTAGCAGGGAATTCTCTGCCTGCCTTTCCCCAGTGCTCTGCAAGCTCTCCAGGACAACATAAAATCTGGGCCTCTGTGCTTTCTTTCGTTCTGAACAAGTGTTACTGTTTTCTGCACAAAAGCGATTCTGCGAAGCAATGGGAACACTTCTGTTTCCCAGGCACAGAGAAGGTGCTAGCAGGGAATTCTCTGCCTGCTTTTCCCCAGTGCTCTGCAAGCTCTCCAGGACAACATAAAATCTGGGGCTCTGTGCTTTCTTTCGTTCTGAACAAGTGTTATTGTTTTCTGCACAAAAGCGATTCTGCGAAGCAATGTGAACACTTCTGCTTCCCAGGCACAGAGAAGGTGCTAGCAGGGAATTCTCTGCCTGCCTTTCCCCAGTGCTCTGCAAGCTCTCCAGGACAACATAAAATCTGGGGCTCTGTGCTTTCCTTCGTTCTGAACAAGTGTTACTGTTTTCTGCACAAAAGCGATTCTGCGAAGCAATGTGAACACTTCTGTTTCCCAGGCACAGAGAAGGTGGTAGCAGGGAATTCTCTGCCTGCTTTTCCCCAGTGCTCTGCAAGCTCTCCAGGACAACATAAAATCTGGGGCTCTGTGCTTTCTTTCGTTTTGAACAAGTGTTACTGTTTTCTGCACAAAAGCGATTCTGCGAAGCAATGTGAACACTTCTGTTTCCCAGGCACAGAGAAGGTGGTAGCAGGGAATTCTCTGCCTGCTTTTCCCCAGTGCTCTGCAAGCTCTCCAGGACAACATAAAATCTGGGGCTCTGTGCTTTCTTTCGTTCTGAACAAGTGTTACTGTTTTCTGCACAAAAGCGATTCTGCGAAGCAATGTGAAGACTTCTGCTTCCCAGGCACAGAGAAGGTGCTAGCAGGGAATTCTCTGCCTGCCTTTCCCCAGTGCTCTGCAAGCTCTCCAGGACAACATAAAATCTGGGGCTCTGTGCTTTCTTTCGTTCTGAACAAGTGTTATTGTTTTCTGCACAAAAGCGATTCTGCGAAGCAATGTGAACACTTCTGCTTCCCAGGCACAGAGAAGGTGCTAGCAGGGAATTCTCTGCCTGCCTTTCCCCAGTGCTCTGCAAGCTCTCCAGGACAACATAAAATCTGGGGCTCTGTGCTTTCCTTCGTTCTGAACAAGTGTTACTGTTTTCTGCACAAAAGCGATTCTGCGAAGCAATGTGAACACTTCTGTTTCCCAGGCACAGAGAAGGTGCTAGCAGGGAATTCTCTGCCTGCTTTTCCCCAGTGCTCTGCAAGCTCTCCAGGACAACATAAAATCTGGGGCTCTGTGCTTTCTTTCGTTCTGAACAAGTGTTACTGTTTTCTGCACAAAAGCGATTCTGCGAAGCAATGTGAACACTTCTGCTTCCCAGGCACAGAGAAGGTGCTAGCAGGGAATTCTCTGCCTGCCTTTCCCCAGTGCTCTGCAAGCTCTCCAGGACAACATAAAATCTGGGGCTCTGTGCTTTCTTTCGTTCTGAACAAGTGTTATTGTTTTCTGCACAAAAGCGATTCTGCGAAGCAATGTGAACACTTCTGCTTCCCAGGAACAGAGAAGGTGCTAGCAGGGAATTCTCTGCCTGCCTTTCCCCAGTGCTCTGCAAGCTCTCCAGGACATCATAAAATCTGGGGCTCTGTGCTTTCCTTCATTCTGAACAACTGTTACTGTTTTCTGCACAAAAGCGATTCTGCGAAGCAATGTGAACACTTCTGTTTCCCAGGCACAGAGAAGGTGCTAGCAGGGAATTCTCTGCCTGCTTTTCCCCAGTGCTCTGCAAGCTCTCCAGGACAACATAAAATCTGGGGCTCTGTGCTTTCTTTCGTTCTGAACAAGTGTTACTGTTTTCTGCACAAAAGCGATTCTGCGAAGCAATGTGAACACTTCTGCTTCCCAGGCACAGAGAAGGTGCTAGCAGGGAATTCTCTGCCTGCCTTTCCCCAGTGCTCTGCAAGCTCTCCAGGACAACATAAAATCTGGGCCTCTGTGCTTTCTTTCGTTCTGAACAAGTGTTACTGTTTTCTGCACAAAAGCGATTCTGCGAAGCAATGGGAACACTTCTGTTTCCCAGGCACAGAGAAGGTGCTAGCAGGGAATTCTCTGCCTGCCTTTCCCCAGTGCTCTGCAAGCTCTCCAGGACAACATAAAATCTGGGGCTCTGTGCTTTCTTTCGTTCTGAACAAGTGTTATTGTTTTCTGCACAAAAGCGATTCTGCGAAGCAATGTGAACACTTCTGCTTCCCAGGCACAGAGAAGGTGCTAGCAGGGAATTCTCTGCCTGCCTTTCCCCAGTGCTCTGCAAGCTCTCCAGGACAACATAAAATCTGGGGCTCTGTGCTTTCCTTCGTTCTGAACAAGTGTTACTGTTTTCTGCACAAAAGCGATTCTGCGAAGCAATGTGAACACTTCTGCTTCCCAGGCACAGAGAAGGTGCTAGCAGGGAATTCTCTGCCTGCCTTTCCCCAGTGCTCTGCAAGCTCTCCAGGACAACATAAAATCTGGGGCTCTGTGCTTTCCTTCGTTCTGAACAAGTGTTACTGTTTTCTGCACAAAAGCGATTCTGCGAAGCAATGTGAACACTTCTGTTTCCCAGGCACAGAGAAGGTGGTAGCAGGGAATTCTCTGCCTGCTTTTCCCCAGTGCTCTGCAAGCTCTCCAGGACAACATAAAATCTGGGGCTCTGTGCTTTCTTTCGTTTTGAACAAGTGTTACTGTTTTCTGCACAAAAGCGATTCTGCGAAGCAATGTGAACACTTCTGTTTCCCAGGCACAGAGAAGGTGGTAGCAGGGAATTCTCTGCCTGCTTTTCCCCAGTGCTCTGCAAGCTCTCCAGGACAACATAAAATCTGGGGCTCTGTGCTTTCTTTCGTTCTGAACAAGTGTTACTGTTTTCTGCACAAAAGCGATTCTGCGAAGCAATGTGAACACTTCTGCTTCCCAGGCACAGAGAAGGTGCTAGCAGGGAATTCTCTGCCTGCCTTTCCCCAGTGCTCTGCAAGCTCTCCAGGACAACATAAAATCTGGGGCTCTGTGCTTTCTTTCGTTCTGAACAAGTGTTATTGTTTTCTGCACAAAAGCGATTCTGCGAAGCAATGTGAACACTTCTGCTTCCCAGGCACAGAGAAGGTGCTAGCAGGGAATTCTCTGCCTGCCTTTCCCCAGTGCTCTGCAAGCTCTCCAGGACAACATAAAATCTGGGGCTCTGTGCTTTCCTTCGTTCTGAACAAGTGTTACTGTTTTCTGCACAAAAGCGATTCTGCGAAGCAATGTGAACACTTCTGTTTCCCAGGCACAGAGAAGGTGCTAGCAGGGAATTCTCTGCCTGCTTTTCCCCAGTGCTCTGCAAGCTCTCCAGGACAACATAAAATCTGGGGCTCTGTGCTTTCTTTCGTTCTGAACAAGTGTTACTGTTTTCTGCACAAAAGCGATTCTGCGAAGCAATGTGAACACTTCTGCTTCCCAGGCACAGAGAAGGTGCTAGCAGGGAATTCTCTGCCTGCCTTTCCCCAGTGCTCTGCAAGCTCTCCAGGACAACATAAAATCTGGGGCTCTGTGCTTTCTTTCGTTCTGAACAAGTGTTATTGTTTTCTGCACAAAAGCGATTCTGCGAAGCAATGTGAACACTTCTGCTTCCCAGGCACAGAGAAGGTGCTAGCAGGGAATTCTCTGCCTGCCTTTCCCCAGTGCTCTGCAAGCTCTCCAGGACATCATAAAATCTGGGGCTCTGTGCTTTCCTTCATTCTGAACAACTGTTACTGTTTTCTGCACAAAAGCGATTCTGCGAAGCAATGTGAACACTTCTGTTTCCCAGGCACAGAGAAGGTGCTAGCAGGGAATTCTCTGCCTGCCTTTCCCCAGTGCTCTGCAAGCTCTCCAGGACAACATAAAATCTGGGGCTCTGTGCTTTCCTTCGTTCTGAACAAGTGTTACTGTTTTCTGCACAAAAGCGATTCTGCGAAGCAATGTGAAGACTTCTGCTTCCCAGGCACAGAGAAGGTGCTAGCAGGGAATTCTCTGCCTGCTTTTCCCCAGTGCTCTGCAAGCTCTCCAGGACAACATAAAATCTGGGGCTCTGTGCTTTCTTTCGTTCTGAACAAGTGTTACTGTTTTCTGCACTAAAGCGATTCTGCGAAGCAATGTGAACACTTCTGCTTCCCAGGCACAGAGAAGGTGCTAGCAGGGAATTCTCTGCCTGCCTTTCCCCAGTGCTCTGCAAGCTCTCCAGGACAACATAAAATCTGGGGCTCTGTGCTTTCTTTCGTTCTGAACAAGTGTTACTGTTTTCTGCACAAAAGCGATTCTGCGAAGCAATGTGAACACTTCTGCTTCCCAGGCACAGAGAAGGTGCTAGCAGGGAATTCTCTGCCTGCCTTTCCCCAGTGCTCTGCAAGCTCTCCAGGACAACATAAAATCTGGGGCTCTGTGCTTTCCTTCGTTCTGAACAAGTGTTACTGTTTTCTGCACAAAAGCGATTCTGCGAAGCAATGTGAACACTTCTGTTTCCCAGGCACAGAGAAGGTGGTAGCAGGGAATTCTCTGCCTGCTTTTCCCCAGTGCTCTGCAAGCTCTCCAGGACAACATAAAATCTGGGGCTCTGTGCTTTCTTTCGTTCTGAACAAGTGTTACAGTTTTCTGCACAAAAGCGATTCTGCGAAGCAATGTGAACACTTCTGCTTCCCAGGCACAGAGAAGGTGCTAGCAGGGAATTCTCTGCCTGCCTTTCCCCAGTGCTCTGCAAGCTCTCCAGGACAACATAAAATCTGGGGCTCTGTGCTTTCTTTCGTTCTGAACAAGTTTTACTGTTTTCTGCACAAAAGCGATTCTGCGAAGCAATGGGAACACTTCTGCTTCATAGGCACAGAGAAGGTGCTAGCAGGGAATTCTCTGCCTGCCTTTCCCCAGTGCTCTGCAAGCTCTCCAGGACAACATAAAATCTGGGGCTCTGTGCTTTCTTTCGTCTGAACAAGTGTTACTGTTTTCTGCACAAAAGCGATTCTGCGAAGCAATGTGAACAGGCACAGAGAAGGTGCTAGCAGGGAATTCTCTGCCTGCCTTTCCCCAGTGCTCTGCAAGCTCTCCAGGACAACATAAAATCTGGGGCTCTGTGCTTTCTTTCGTTCTGAACAAGTGTTACTGTTTTCTGCACAAAAGCGATTCTGCGAAGCAAAGGGAACACTTCTGTTTCCCGGGCACAGAGAAGGTGGTAGCAGGGAATTCTCTGCCTGCTTTTCCCCAGTGCTCTGCAAGCTCTCCAGGACAACATAAAATCTGGGGCTCTGTGCTTTCTTTCGTTCTGAACAAGTGTTACTGTTTTCTGCACAAAAGCGATTCTGCGAAGCAATGTGAACAGGCACAGAGAAGGTGCTAGCAGGGAATTCTCTGCCTGCCTTTCCCCAGTGCTCTGCAAGCTCTCCAGGACAACAGCAAATCTGGGGCTCTGTGCTTTCTTTCGTTCTGAACAAGTGTTACTGTTTTCTGCACAAAAGCGATTCTGCGAAGCAATGGGAACACTTCTGTTTCCCAGGCACAGAGAAGGTGCTAGAGGGAATTCTCTGCCTGCTTTTCCCCAGTGCTCTGCAAGCTCTCCAGGACAACATAGAATCTGGGGCTCTGTGCTTTCTTTCGTTCTGAACAAGTGTTACTGTTTTCTGCACAAAAGTGATTCTGCGAAGCAATGTGAAGACTTCTGCTTCCCAGGCACAGAGAAGGTGCTAGCAGGGAATTCTCTGCCTGCCTTTCCCCAGTGCTCTGCAAGCTCTCCAGGACAACATAAAATGTGGGGCTCTGTGCTTTCTTTCGTCTGAACAAGTGTTACTGTTTTCTGCACAAAAGCGATTCTGCGAAGCAATGTGAACAGGCACAGAGAAGGTGCTAGCAGGGAATTCTCTGCCTGCCTTTCCCCAGTGCTCTGCAAGCTCTCCAGGACAACATAAAATCTGGGGCTCTGTGCTTTCTTTCGTTCTGAACAAGTGTTACTGTTTTCTGCACAAAAGCGATTCTGCGAAGCAATGTGAACACTTCTGCTTCCCAGGCACAGAGAAGGTGCTAGCAGGGAATTCTCTGCCTGCTTTTCCCCAGTGCTCTGCAAGCTCTCCAGGACAACATAAAATCTGGGGCTCTGTGCTGTCTTTCGTCTGAACAAGTGTTACTGTTTTCTGCACAAAAGCGATTCTGCGAAGCAATGGGAACACTTCTGTTTCCCAGGCACAGAGAAGGTGCTAGCAGGGAATTCTCTGCCTGCTTTTCCCCAGTGCTCTGCAAGCTCTCCAGGACAACATAAAATCTGGGGCTCTGTGCTTTCTTTCATTCTGAACAAGTGTTACTGTTTTCTGCACAAAAGCGATTCTGCGAAGCAATGTGAAGACTTCTGCTTCCCAGGCACAGAGAAGGTGCTAGCAGGGAATTCTCTGCCTGCTTTTCCCCAGTGCTCTGCAAGCTCTCCAGGACAACATAAAATCTGGGGCTCTGTGCTTTCTTTCGTTCTGAACAAGTGTTACTGTTTTCTGCACAAAAGCGATTCTGCGAAGCAATGTGAACACTTCTGTTTCCCAGGCACAGAGAAGGTGGTAGCAGGGAATTCTCTGCCTGCTTTTCCCCAGTGCTCTGCAAGCTCTCCAGGTACAACATAAAATCTGGGGCTCTGTGCTTTCTTTCGTTCTGAACAAGTGTTACTGTTTTCTGCACAAAAGCGATTCTGCGAAGCAATGGGAACACTTCTGTTTCCCAGGCACAGAGAAGGTGCTAGCAGGGAATTCTCTGCCTGCTTTTCCCCAGTGCTCTGCAAGCTCTCCAATACAACATAAAATCTGGGGCTCTGTGCTTTCTTTCGTTCTGAACAAGTGTTACTGTTTTCTGCACAAAAGCGATTCTGCGAAGCAATGTGAACACTTCTGCTTCCCAGGCACAGAGAAGGTGCTAGCAGGGAATTCTCTGCCTGCCTTTCCCCAGTGCTCTGCAAGCTCTCCAGGACAACATAAAATCTGGGGCTCTGTGCTTTCTTTCGTTCTGAACAAGTGTTATTGTTTTCTGCACAAAAGCGATTCTGCGAAGCAATGTGAACACTTCTGCTTCCCAGGCACAGAGAAGGTGCTAGCAGGGAATTCTCTGCCTGCCTTTCCCCAGTGCTCTGCAAGCTCTCCAGGACAACATAAAATCTGGGGCTCTGTGCTTTCCTTCGTTCTGAACAAGTGTTACTGTTTTCTGCACAAAAGCGATTCTGCGAAGCAATGTGAACACTTCTGTTTCCCAGGCACAGAGAAGGTGGTAGCAGGGAATTCTCTGCCTGCTTTTCCCCAGTGCTCTGCAAGCTCTCCAGGACAACATAAAATCTGGGCCTCTGTGCTTTCTTTCGTTCTGAACAAGTGTTACTGTTTTCTGCACAAAAGCGATTCTGCGAAGCAATGTGAACACTTCTGCTTCCCAGGCACAGAGAAGGTGCTAGCAGGGAATTCTCTGCCTGCCTTTCCCCAGTGCCCTGCAAGCTCTCCAGGACAACATAAAATCTGGGGCTCTGTGCTTTCCTTCGTTCTGAACAAGTGTTACTGTTTTCTGCACAAAAGCGATTCTGCGAAGCAATGGGAACACTTCTGTTTCCCAGGCACAGAGAAGGTGGTAGCAGGGAATTCTCTGCCTGCTTTTCCCCAGTGCTCTGCAAGCTCTCCAGGACAACATAAAATCTGGGGCTCTGTGCTTTCCTTCGTTCTGAACAAGTGTTACTATTTTCTGCACAAAAGCGATTCTGCGAAGCAATGTGAACACTTCTGTTTCCCAGGCACAGAGAAGGTGGTAGCAGGGAATTCTCTGCCTGCTTTTCCCCAGTGCTCTGCAAGCTCTCCAGGACAACATAAAATCTGGGGCTCTGTGCTTTCTTTCGTTCTGAACAAGTGTTACTGTTTTCTGCACAAAAGCGATTCTGCGAAGCAATGTGAACACTTCTGCTTCCCAGGCACAGAGAAGGTGCTAGCAGGGAATTCTCTGCCTGCCTTTCCCCAGTGCTCTGCAAGCTCTCCAGGACAACATAAAATCTGGGGCTCTGTGCTTTCCTTCGTTCTGAACAAGTGTTACTGTTTTCTGCACAAAAGCGATTCTGCGAAGCAATGTGAACACTTCTGTTTCCCAGGCACAGAGAAGGTGGTAGCAGGGAATTCTCTGCCTGCTTTTCCCCAGTGCTCTGCAAGCTCTCCAGGACAACATAAAATCTGGGGCTCTGTGCTTTCTTTCGTTCTGAACAAGTGTTATTGTTTTCTGCACAAAAGCGATTCTGCGAAGCAATGTGAACACTTCTGTTTCCCAGGCACAGACAAGGTGCTAGCAGGGAATTCTCTGCCTGCCTTTCCCCAGTGCTCTGCAAGCTCTCCAGGACAACATAAAATCTGGGCCTCTGTGCTTTCTTTCGTTCTGAACAAGTGTTACTGTTTTCTGCACAAAAGCGATTCTGCGAAGCAATGGGAACACTTCTGTTTCCCAGGCACAGAGAAGGTGCTAGCAGGGAATTCTCTGCCTGCTTTTCCCCAGTGCTCTGCAAGCTCTCCAGGACAACATAAAATCTGGGGCTCTGTGCTTTCTTTCGTTCTGAACAAGTGTTATTGTTTTCTGCACAAAAGCGATTCTGCGAAGCAATGTGAACACTTCTGCTTCCCAGGCACAGAGAAGGTGCTAGCAGGGAATTCTCTGCCTGCCTTTCCCCAGTGCTCTGCAAGCTCTCCAGGACAACATAAAATCTGGGGCTCTGTGCTTTCCTTCGTTCTGAACAAGTGTTACTGTTTTCTGCACAAAAGCGATTCTGCGAAGCAATGTGAACACTTCTGTTTCCCAGGCACAGAGAAGGTGGTAGCAGGGAATTCTCTGCCTGCTTTTCCCCAGTGCTCTGCAAGCTCTCCAGGACAACATAAAATCTGGGGCTCTGTGCTTTCTTTCGTTTTGAACAAGTGTTACTGTTTTCTGCACAAAAGCGATTCTGCGAAGCAATGTGAACACTTCTGTTTCCCAGGCACAGAGAAGGTGGTAGCAGGGAATTCTCTGCCTGCTTTTCCCCAGTGCTCTGCAAGCTCTCCAGGACAACATAAAATCTGGGGCTCTGTGCTTTCTTTCGTCTGAACAAGTGTTACTGTTTTCTGCACAAAAGCGATTCTGCGAAGCAATGTGAACAGGCACAGAGAAGGTGCTAGCAGGGAATTCTCTGCCTGCCTTTCCCCAGTGCTCTGCAAGCTCTCCAGGACAACATAAAATCTGGGGCTCTGTGCTTTCTTTCGTTCTGAACAAGTGTTACTGTTTTCTGCACAAAAGCGATTCTGCGAAGCAATGTGAACACTTCTGCTTCCCAGGCACAGAGAAGGTGCTAGCAGGGAATTCTCTGCCTGCCTTTCCCCAGTGCTCTGCAAGCTCTCCAGGACAACATAAAATCTGGGGCTCTGTGCTGTCTTTCGTCTGAACAAGTGTTACTGTTTTCTGCACAAAAGCGATTCTGCGAAGCAATGGGAACACTTCTGTTTCCCAGGCACAGAGAAGGTGCTAGCAGGGAATTCTCTGCCTGCTTTTCCCCAGTGCTCTGCAAGCTCTCCAGGACAACATAAAATCTGGGGCTCTGTGCTTTCTTTCATTCTGAACAAGTGTTACTGTTTTCTGCACAAAAGCGATTCTGCGAAGCAATGTGAAGACTTCTGCTTCCCAGGCACAGAGAAGGTGCTAGCAGGGAATTCTCTGCCTGCTTTTCCCCAGTGCTCTGCAAGCTCTCCAGGACAACATAAAATCTGGGGCTCTGTGCTTTCTTTCGTTCTGAACAAGTGTTACTGTTTTCTGCACAAAAGCGATTCTGCGAAGCAATGTGAACACTTCTGTTTCCCAGGCACAGAGAAGGTGGTAGCAGGGAATTCTCTGCCTGCTTTTCCCCAGTGCTCTGCAAGCTCTCCAGGTACAACATAAAATCTGGGGCTCTGTGCTTTCTTTCGTTCTGAACAAGTGTTACTGTTTTCTGCACAAAAGCGATTCTGCGAAGCAATGGGAACACTTCTGTTTCCCAGGCACAGAGAAGGTGCTAGCAGGGAATTCTCTGCCTGCTTTTCCCCAGTGCTCTGCAAGCTCTCCAGGACAACATAAAATCTGGGGCTCTGTGCTTTCTTTCGTTCTGAACAAGTGTTACTGTTTTCTGCACAAAAGCGATTCTGCGAAGCAATGTGAACACTTCTGTTTCCCAGGCACAGAGAAGGTGGTAGCAGGGAATTCTCTGCCTGCTTTTCCCCAGTGCTCTGCAAGCTCTCCAGGACAACATAAAATCTGGGGCTCTGTGCTTTCCTTCGTTCTGAACAAGTGTTACTGTTTTCTGCACAAAAGCGATTCTGCGAAGCAATGTGAACACTTCTGCTTCCCAGGCACAGAGAAGGTGCTAGCAGGGAATTCTCTGCCTGCCTTTCCCCAGTGCTCTGCAAGCTCTCCAGGACAACATAAAATCTGGGGCTCTGTGCTTTCCTTCGTTCTGAACAAGTGTTACTGTTTTCTGCACAAAAGCGATTCTGCGAAGCAATGTGAACACTTCTGTTTCCCAGGCACAGAGAAGGTGGTAGCAGGGAATTCTCTGCCTGCTTTTCCCCAGTGCTCTGCAAGCTCTCCAGGACAACATAAAATCTGGGGCTCTGTGCTTTCTTTCGTTCTGAACAAGTGTTACTGTTTTCTGCACAAAAGCGATTCTGCGAAGCAATGTGAACACTTCTGTTTCCCAGGCACAGACAAGGTGCTAGCAGGGAATTCTCTGCCTGCCTTTCCCGAGTGCTCTGCAAGCTCTCCAGGACAACATAAAATCTGGGCCTCTGTGCTTTCTTTCGTTCTGAACAAGTGTTACTGTTTTCTGCACAAAAGCGATTCTGCGAAGCAATGGGAACACTTCTGTTTCCCAGGCACAGAGAAGGTGCTAGCAGGGAATTCTCTGCCTGCTTTTCCCCAGTGCTCTGCAAGCTCTCCAGGACAACATAAAATCTGGGGCTCTGTGCTTTCTTTCGTTCTGAACAAGTGTTATTGTTTTCTGCACAAAAGCGATTCTGCGAAGCAATGTGAACACTTCTGCTTCCCAGGCACAGAGAAGGTGCTAGCAGGGAATTCTCTGCCTGCCTTTCCCCAGTGCTCTGCAAGCTCTCCAGGACAACATAAAATCTGGGGCTCTGTGCTTTCCTTCGTTCTGAACAAGTGTTACTGTTTTCTGCACAAAAGCGATTCTGCGAAGCAATGTGAACACTTCTGTTTCCCAGGCACAGAGAAGGTGGTAGCAGGGAATTCTCTGCCTGCTTTTCCCCAGTGCTCTGCAAGCTCTCCAGGACAACATAAAATCTGGGGCTCTGTGCTTTCTTTCGTTTTGAACAAGTGTTACTGTTTTCTGCACAAAAGCGATTCTGCGAAGCAATGTGAACACTTCTGTTTCCCAGGCACAGAGAAGGTGGTAGCAGGGAATTCTCTGCCTGCTTTTCCCCAGTGCTCTGCAAGCTCTCCAGGACAACATAAAATCTGGGGCTCTGTGCTTTCTTTCGTTCTGAACAAGTGTTACTGTTTTCTGCACAAAAGCGATTCTGCGAAGCAATGTGAACACTTCTGCTTCCCAGGCACAGAGAAGGTGCTAGCAGGGAATTCTCTGCCTGCCTTTCCCCAGTGCTCTGCAAGCTCTCCAGGACAACATAAAATCTGGGGCTCTGTGCTTTCTTTCGTTCTGAACAAGTGTTACTGTTTTCTGCACAAAAGCGATTCTGCGAAGCAATGTGAACACTTCTGTTTCCCAGGCACAGAGAAGGTGGTAGCAGGGAATTCTCTGCCTGCTTTTCCCCAGTGCTCTGCAAGCTCTCCAGGTACAACATAAAATCTGGGGCTCTGTGCTTTCTTTCGTTCTGAACAAGTGTTACTGTTTTCTGCACAAAAGCGATTCTGCGAAGCAATGGGAACACTTCTGTTTCCCAGGCACAGAGAAGGTGCTAGCAGGGAATTCTCTGCCTGCTTTTCCCCAGTGCTCTGCAAGCTCTCCAGGACAACATAAAATCTGGGGCTCTGTGCTTTCTTTCGTTCTGAACAAGTGTTATTGTTTTCTGCACAAAAGCGATTCTGCGAAGCAATGTGAACACTTCTGCTTCCCAGGCACAGAGAAGGTGCTAGCAGGGAATTCTCTGCCTGCCTTTCCCCAGTGTTCTGCAAGCTCTCCAGGACAACATAAAATCTGGGCCTCTGTGCTTTCTTTCGTTCTGAACAAGTGTTATTGTTTTCTGCACAAAAGCGATTCTGCGAAGCAATGTGAACACTTCTGCTTCCCAGGCACAGAGAAGGTGCTAGCAGGGAATTCTCTGCCTGCCTTTCCCCAGTGCTCTGCAAGCTCTCCAGGACAACATAAAATCTGGGGCTCTGTGCTTTCCTTCGTTCTGAACAAGTGTTACTGTTTTCTGCACAAAAGCGATTCTGCGAAGCAATGTGAACACTTCTGTTTCCCAGGCACAGAGAAGGTGGTAGCAGGGAATTCTCTGCCTGCTTTTCCCCAGTGCTCTGCAAGCTCTCCAGGACAACATAAAATCTGGGGCTCTGTGCTTTCTTTCGTTCTGAACAAGTGTTACTGTTTTCTGCACAAAAGCGATTCTGCGAAGCAATGTGAACACTTCTGCTTCCCAGGCACAGAGAAGGTGCTAGCAGGGAATTCTCTGCCTGCCTTTCCCCAGTGCTCTGCAAGCTCTCCAGGACAACATAAAATCTGGGGCTCTGTGCTTTCCTTCGTTCTGAACAAGTGTTACTGTTTTCTGCACAAAAGCGATTCTGCGAAGCAATGTGAACACTTCTGTTTCCCAGGCACAGAGAAGGTGGTAGCAGGGAATTCTCTGCCTGCTTTTCCCCAGTGCTCTGCAAGCTCTCCAGGACAACATAAAATCTGGGGCTCTGTGCTTTCTTTCGTTCTGAACAAGTGTTACTGTTTTCTGCACAAAAGCGATTCTGCGAAGCAATGTGAACACTTCTGCTTCCCAGGCACAGAGAAGGTGCTAGCAGGGAATTCTCTGCCTGCCTTTCCCCAGTGCTCTGCAAGCTCTCCAGGACAACATAAAATCTGGGCCTCTGTGCTTTCTTTCGTTCTGAACAAGTGTTACTGTTTTCTGCACAAAAGCGATTCTGCGAAGCAATGGGAACACTTCTGTTTCCCAGGCACAGAGAAGGTGCTAGCAGGGAATTCTCTGCCTGCTTTTCCCCAGTGCTCTGCAAGCTCTCCAGGACAACATAAAATCTGGGGCTCTGTGCTTTCTTTCGTTCTGAACAAGTGTTATTGTTTTCTGCACAAAAGCGATTCTGCGAAGCAATGTGAACACTTCTGCTTCCCAGGCACAGAGAAGGTGCTAGCAGGGAATTCTCTGCCTGCCTTTCCCCAGTGCTCTGCAAGCTCTCCAGGACAACATAAAATCTGGGGCTCTGTGCTTTCCTTCGTTCTGAACAAGTGTTACTGTTTTCTGCACAAAAGCGATTCTGCGAAGCAATGTGAACACTTCTGTTTCCCAGGCACAGAGAAGGTGGTAGCAGGGAATTCTCTGCCTGCTTTTCCCCAGTGCTCTGCAAGCTCTCCAGGACAACATAAAATCTGGGGCTCTGTGCTTTCCTTCGTTCTGAACAAGTGTTACTGTTTTCTGCACAAAAGCGATTCTGCGAAGCAATGTGAACACTTCTGCTTCCCAGGCACAGAGAAGGTGCTAGCAGGGAATTCTCTGCCTGCCTTTCCCCAGTGCTCTGCAAGCTCTCCAGGACAACATAAAATCTGGGGCTCTGTGCTTTCCTTCGTTCTGAACAAGTGTTACTGTTTTCTGCACAAAAGCGATTCTGCGAAGCAATGTGAACACTTCTGTTTCCCAGGCACAGAGAAGGTG
The DNA here is from genome assembly GCF_047716275.1 of Strix uralensis. Taxonomy (NCBI): domain Eukaryota; kingdom Metazoa; phylum Chordata; class Aves; order Strigiformes; family Strigidae; genus Strix; species Strix uralensis. The sequence goes on along the minus strand of NW_027436710.1, from coordinate 1,121,478 downwards.
GTAGCAGGGAATTCTCTGCCTGCTTTTCCCCAGTGCTCTGCAAGCTCTCCAGGACAACATAAAATCTGGGGCTCTGTGCTTTCTTTCGTTCTGAACAAGTGTTACTGTTTTCTGCACAAAAGCGATTCTGCGAAGCAATGTGAACACTTCTGTTTCCCAGGCACAGACAAGGTGCTAGCAGGGAATTCTCTGCCTGCCTTTCCCCAGTGCTCTGCAAGCTCTCCAGGACAACATAAAATCTGGGCCTCTGTGCTTTCTTTCGTTCTGAACAAGTGTTACTGTTTTCTGCACAAAAGCGATTCTGCGAAGCAATGGGAACACTTCTGTTTCCCAGGCACAGAGAAGGTGCTAGCAGGGAATTCTCTGCCTGCTTTTCCCCAGTGCTCTGCAAGCTCTCCAGGACAACATAAAATCTGGGGCTCTGTGCTTTCTTTCGTTCTGAACAAGTGTTACTGTTTTCTGCACAAAAGCGATTCTGCGAAGCAATGGGAACACTTCTGTTTCCCAGGCACAGAGAAGGTGCTAGCAGGGAATTCTCTGCCTGCTTTTCCCCAGTGCTCTGCAAGCTCTCCAGGACAACATAAAATCTGGGGCTCTGTGCTTTCTTTCGTTCTGAACAAGTGTTATTGTTTTCTGCACAAAAGCGATTCTGCGAAGCAATGTGAACACTTCTGCTTCACAGGCACAGAGAAGGTGCTAGCAGGGAATTCTCTGCCTGCCTTTCCCCAGTGCTCTGCAAGCTCTCCAGGACAACATAAAATCTGGGGCTCTGTGCTTTCCTTCGTTCTGAACAAGTGTTACTGTTTTCTGCACAAAAGCGATTCTGCGAAGCAATGTGAACACTTCTGTTTCCCAGGCACAGAGAAGGTGGTAGCAGGGAATTCTCTGCCTGCTTTTCCCCAGTGCTCTGCAAGCTCTCCAGGACAACATAAAATCTGGGGCTCTGTGCTTTCTTTCGTTTTGAACAAGTGTTACTGTTTTCTGCACAAAAGCGATTCTGCGAAGCAATGTGAACACTTCTGTTTCCCAGGCACAGAGAAGGTGGTAGCAGGGAATTCTCTGCCTGCTTTTCCCCAGTGCTCTGCAAGCTCTCCAGGACAACATAAAATCTGGGGCTCTGTGCTTTCTTTCGTTCTGAACAAGTGTTACTGTTTTCTGCACAAAAGCGATTCTGCGAAGCAATGTGAACACTTCTGCTTCCCAGGCACAGAGAAGGTGCTAGCAGGGAATTCTCTGCCTGCCTTTCCCCAGTGCTCTGCAAGCTCTCCAGGACAACATAAAATCTGGGGCTCTGTGCTTTCTTTCGTTCTGAACAAGTGTTACTGTTTTCTGCACAAAAGCGATTCTGCGAAGCAATGTGAACACTTCTGTTTCCCAGGCACAGAGAAGGTGGTAGCAGGGAATTCTCTGCCTGCTTTTCCCCAGTGCTCTGCAAGCTCTCCAGGTACAACATAAAATCTGGGGCTCTGTGCTTTCTTTCGTTCTGAACAAGTGTTACTGTTTTCTGCACAAAAGCGATTCTGCGAAGCAATGGGAACACTTCTGTTTCCCAGGCACAGAGAAGGTGCTAGCAGGGAATTCTCTGCCTGCTTTTCCCCAGTGCTCTGCAAGCTCTCCAGGACAACATAAAATCTGGGGCTCTGTGCTTTCTTTCGTTCTGAACAAGTGTTATTGTTTTCTGCACAAAAGCGATTCTGCGAAGCAATGTGAACACTTCTGCTTCCCAGGCACAGAGAAGGTGCTAGCAGGGAATTCTCTGCCTGCCTTTCCCCAGTGTTCTGCAAGCTCTCCAGGACAACATAAAATCTGGGCCTCTGTGCTTTCTTTCGTTCTGAACAAGTGTTATTGTTTTCTGCACAAAAGCGATTCTGCGAAGCAATGTGAACACTTCTGCTTCCCAGGCACAGAGAAGGTGCTAGCAGGGAATTCTCTGCCTGCCTTTCCCCAGTGCTCTGCAAGCTCTCCAGGACAACATAAAATCTGGGGCTCTGTGCTTTCCTTCGTTCTGAACAAGTGTTACTGTTTTCTGCACAAAAGCGATTCTGCGAAGCAATGTGAACACTTCTGTTTCCCAGGCACAGAGAAGGTGGTAGCAGGGAATTCTCTGCCTGCTTTTCCCCAGTGCTCTGCAAGCTCTCCAGGACAACATAAAATCTGGGGCTCTGTGCTTTCTTTCGTTCTGAACAAGTGTTACTGTTTTCTGCACAAAAGCGATTCTGCGAAGCAATGTGAACACTTCTGCTTCCCAGGCACAGAGAAGGTGCTAGCAGGGAATTCTCTGCCTGCCTTTCCCCAGTGCTCTGCAAGCTCTCCAGGACAACATAAAATCTGGGGCTCTGTGCTTTCCTTCGTTCTGAACAAGTGTTACTGTTTTCTGCACAAAAGCGATTCTGCGAAGCAATGTGAACACTTCTGTTTCCCAGGCACAGAGAAGGTGGTAGCAGGGAATTCTCTGCCTGCTTTTCCCCAGTGCTCTGCAAGCTCTCCAGGACAACATAAAATCTGGGGCTCTGTGCTTTCTTTCGTTCTGAACAAGTGTTACTGTTTTCTGCACAAAAGCGATTCTGCGAAGCAATGTGAACACTTCTGCTTCCCAGGCACAGAGAAGGTGCTAGCAGGGAATTCTCTGCCTGCCTTTCCCCAGTGCTCTGCAAGCTCTCCAGGACAACATAAAATCTGGGCCTCTGTGCTTTCTTTCGTTCTGAACAAGTGTTACTGTTTTCTGCACAAAAGCGATTCTGCGAAGCAATGGGAACACTTCTGTTTCCCAGGCACAGAGAAGGTGCTAGCAGGGAATTCTCTGCCTGCTTTTCCCCAGTGCTCTGCAAGCTCTCCAGGACAACATAAAATCTGGGGCTCTGTGCTTTCTTTCGTTCTGAACAAGTGTTATTGTTTTCTGCACAAAAGCGATTCTGCGAAGCAATGTGAACACTTCTGCTTCCCAGGCACAGAGAAGGTGCTAGCAGGGAATTCTCTGCCTGCCTTTCCCCAGTGCTCTGCAAGCTCTCCAGGACAACATAAAATCTGGGGCTCTGTGCTTTCCTTCGTTCTGAACAAGTGTTACTGTTTTCTGCACAAAAGCGATTCTGCGAAGCAATGTGAACACTTCTGTTTCCCAGGCACAGAGAAGGTGGTAGCAGGGAATTCTCTGCCTGCTTTTCCCCAGTGCTCTGCAAGCTCTCCAGGACAACATAAAATCTGGGGCTCTGTGCTTTCCTTCGTTCTGAACAAGTGTTACTGTTTTCTGCACAAAAGCGATTCTGCGAAGCAATGTGAACACTTCTGCTTCCCAGGCACAGAGAAGGTGCTAGCAGGGAATTCTCTGCCTGCCTTTCCCCAGTGCTCTGCAAGCTCTCCAGGACAACATAAAATCTGGGGCTCTGTGCTTTCCTTCGTTCTGAACAAGTGTTACTGTTTTCTGCACAAAAGCGATTCTGCGAAGCAATGTGAACACTTCTGTTTCCCAGGCACAGAGAAGGTGGTAGCAGGGAATTCTCTGCCTGCTTTTCCCCAGTGCTCTGCAAGCTCTCCAGGACAACATAAAATCTGGGGCTCTGTGCTTTCTTTCGTTCTGAACAAGTGTTACTGTTTTCTGCACAAAAGCGATTCTGCGAAGCAATGTGAACACTTCTGTTTCCCAGGCACAGACAAGGTGCTAGCAGGGAATTCTCTGCCTGCCTTTCCCCAGTGCTCTGCAAGCTCTCCAGGACAACATAAAATCTGGGCCTCTGTGCTTTCTTTCGTTCTGAACAAGTGTTACTGTTTTCTGCACAAAAGCGATTCTGCGAAGCAATGGGAACACTTCTGTTTCCCAGGCACAGAGAAGGTGCTAGCAGGGAATTCTCTGCCTGCTTTTCCCCAGTGCTCTGCAAGCTCTCCAGGACAACATAAAATCTGGGGCTCTGTGCTTTCTTTCGTTCTGAACAAGTGTTACTGTTTTCTGCACAAAAGCGATTCTGCGAAGCAATGGGAACACTTCTGTTTCCCAGGCACAGAGAAGGTGCTAGCAGGGAATTCTCTGCCTGCTTTTCCCCAGTGCTCTGCAAGCTCTCCAGGACAACATAAAATCTGGGGCTCTGTGCTTTCTTTCGTTCTGAACAAGTGTTATTGTTTTCTGCACAAAAGCGATTCTGCGAAGCAATGTGAACACTTCTGCTTCACAGGCACAGAGAAGGTGCTAGCAGGGAATTCTCTGCCTGCCTTTCCCCAGTGCTCTGCAAGCTCTCCAGGACAACATAAAATCTGGGCCTCTGTGCTTTCTTTCGTTCTGAACAAGTGTTACTGTTTTCTGCACAAAAGCGATTCTGCGAAGCAATGGGAACACTTCTGTTTCCCAGGCACAGAGAAGGTGCTAGCAGGGAATTCTCTGCCTGCTTTTCCCCAGTGCTCTGCAAGCTCTCCAGGACAACATAAAATCTGGGGCTCTGTGCTTTCTTTCGTTCTGAACAAGTGTTACTGTTTTCTGCACAAAAGCGATTCTGCGAAGCAATGGGAACACTTCTGTTTCCCAGGCACAGAGAAGGTGCTAGCAGGGAATTCTCTGCCTGCTTTTCCCCAGTGCTCTGCAAGCTCTCCAGGACAACATAAAATCTGGGGCTCTGTGCTTTCTTTCGTTCTGAACAAGTGTTATTGTTTTCTGCACAAAAGCGATTCTGCGAAGCAATGTGAACACTTCTGCTTCCCAGGCACAGAGAAGGTGCTAGCAGGGAATTCTCTGCCTGCCTTTCCCCAGTGCTCTGCAAGCTCTCCAGGACAACATAAAATCTGGGGCTCTGTGCTTTCCTTCGTTCTGAACAAGTGTTACTGTTTTCTGCACAAAAGCGATTCTGCGAAGCAATGTGAACACTTCTGTTTCCCAGGCACAGAGAAGGTGGTAGCAGGGAATTCTCTGCCTGCTTTTCCCCAGTGCTCTGCAAGCTCTCCAGGACAACATAAAATCTGGGGCTCTGTGCTTTCTTTCGTTTTGAACAAGTGTTACTGTTTTCTGCACAAAAGCGATTCTGCGAAGCAATGTGAACACTTCTGTTTCCCAGGCACAGAGAAGGTGGTAGCAGGGAATTCTCTGCCTGCTTTTCCCCAGTGCTCTGCAAGCTCTCCAGGACAACATAAAATCTGGGGCTCTGTGCTTTCTTTCGTTCTGAACAAGTGTTACTGTTTTCTGCACAAAAGCGATTCTGCGAAGCAATGTGAACACTTCTGCTTCCCAGGCACAGAGAAGGTGCTAGCAGGGAATTCTCTGCCTGCCTTTCCCCAGTGCTCTGCAAGCTCTCCAGGACAACATAAAATCTGGGGCTCTGTGCTTTCTTTCGTTCTGAACAAGTGTTACTGTTTTCTGCACAAAAGCGATTCTGCGAAGCAATGTGAACACTTCTGTTTCCCAGGCACAGAGAAGGTGGTAGCAGGGAATTCTCTGCCTGCTTTTCCCCAGTGCTCTGCAAGCTCTCCAGGTACAACATAAAATCTGGGGCTCTGTGCTTTCTTTCGTTCTGAACAAGTGTTACTGTTTTCTGCACAAAAGCGATTCTGCGAAGCAATGGGAACACTTCTGTTTCCCAGGCACAGAGAAGGTGCTAGCAGGGAATTCTCTGCCTGCTTTTCCCCAGTGCTCTGCAAGCTCTCCAGGACAACATAAAATCTGGGGCTCTGTGCTTTCTTTCGTTCTGAACAAGTGTTATTGTTTTCTGCACAAAAGCGATTCTGCGAAGCAATGTGAACACTTCTGCTTCCCAGGCACAGAGAAGGTGCTAGCAGGGAATTCTCTGCCTGCCTTTCCCCAGTGTTCTGCAAGCTCTCCAGGACAACATAAAATCTGGGCCTCTGTGCTTTCTTTCGTTCTGAACAAGTGTTATTGTTTTCTGCACAAAAGCGATTCTGCGAAGCAATGTGAACACTTCTGCTTCCCAGGCACAGAGAAGGTGCTAGCAGGGAATTCTCTGCCTGCCTTTCCCCAGTGCTCTGCAAGCTCTCCAGGACAACATAAAATCTGGGGCTCTGTGCTTTCCTTCGTTCTGAACAAGTGTTACTGTTTTCTGCACAAAAGCGATTCTGCGAAGCAATGTGAACACTTCTGTTTCCCAGGCACAGAGAAGGTGGTAGCAGGGAATTCTCTGCCTGCTTTTCCCCAGTGCTCTGCAAGCTCTCCAGGACAACATAAAATCTGGGGCTCTGTGCTTTCTTTCGTTCTGAACAAGTGTTACTGTTTTCTGCACAAAAGCGATTCTGCGAAGCAATGTGAACACTTCTGCTTCCCAGGCACAGAGAAGGTGCTAGCAGGGAATTCTCTGCCTGCCTTTCCCCAGTGCTCTGCAAGCTCTCCAGGACAACATAAAATCTGGGGCTCTGTGCTTTCCTTCGTTCTGAACAAGTGTTACTGTTTTCTGCACAAAAGCGATTCTGCGAAGCAATGTGAACACTTCTGTTTCCCAGGCACAGAGAAGGTGGTAGCAGGGAATTCTCTGCCTGCTTTTCCCCAGTGCTCTGCAAGCTCTCCAGGACAACATAAAATCTGGGGCTCTGTGCTTTCTTTCGTTCTGAACAAGTGTTACTGTTTTCTGCACAAAAGCGATTCTGCGAAGCAATGTGAACACTTCTGCTTCCCAGGCACAGAGAAGGTGCTAGCAGGGAATTCTCTGCCTGCCTTTCCCCAGTGCTCTGCAAGCTCTCCAGGACAACATAAAATCTGGGCCTCTGTGCTTTCTTTCGTTCTGAACAAGTGTTACTGTTTTCTGCACAAAAGCGATTCTGCGAAGCAATGGGAACACTTCTGTTTCCCAGGCACAGAGAAGGTGCTAGCAGGGAATTCTCTGCCTGCTTTTCCCCAGTGCTCTGCAAGCTCTCCAGGACAACATAAAATCTGGGGCTCTGTGCTTTCTTTCGTTCTGAACAAGTGTTATTGTTTTCTGCACAAAAGCGATTCTGCGAAGCAATGTGAACACTTCTGCTTCCCAGGCACAGAGAAGGTGCTAGCAGGGAATTCTCTGCCTGCCTTTCCCCAGTGCTCTGCAAGCTCTCCAGGACAACATAAAATCTGGGGCTCTGTGCTTTCCTTCGTTCTGAACAAGTGTTACTGTTTTCTGCACAAAAGCGATTCTGCGAAGCAATGTGAACACTTCTGTTTCCCAGGCACAGAGAAGGTGGTAGCAGGGAATTCTCTGCCTGCTTTTCCCCAGTGCTCTGCAAGCTCTCCAGGACAACATAAAATCTGGGGCTCTGTGCTTTCCTTCGTTCTGAACAAGTGTTACTGTTTTCTGCACAAAAGCGATTCTGCGAAGCAATGTGAACACTTCTGCTTCCCAGGCACAGAGAAGGTGCTAGCAGGGAATTCTCTGCCTGCCTTTCCCCAGTGCTCTGCAAGCTCTCCAGGACAACATAAAATCTGGGGCTCTGTGCTTTCCTTCGTTCTGAACAAGTGTTACTGTTTTCTGCACAAAAGCGATTCTGCGAAGCAATGTGAACACTTCTGTTTCCCAGGCACAGAGAAGGTGGTAGCAGGGAATTCTCTGCCTGCTTTTCCCCAGTGCTCTGCAAGCTCTCCAGGACAACATAAAATCTGGGGCTCTGTGCTTTCTTTCGTTCTGAACAAGTGTTACTGTTTTCTGCACAAAAGCGATTCTGCGAAGCAATGTGAACACTTCTGTTTCCCAGGCACAGACAAGGTGCTAGCAGGGAATTCTCTGCCTGCCTTTCCCCAGTGCTCTGCAAGCTCTCCAGGACAACATAAAATCTGGGCCTCTGTGCTTTCTTTCGTTCTGAACAAGTGTTACTGTTTTCTGCACAAAAGCGATTCTGCGAAGCAATGGGAACACTTCTGTTTCCCAGGCACAGAGAAGGTGCTAGCAGGGAATTCTCTGCCTGCTTTTCCCCAGTGCTCTGCAAGCTCTCCAGGACAACATAAAATCTGGGGCTCTGTGCTTTCTTTCGTTCTGAACAAGTGTTACTGTTTTCTGCACAAAAGCGATTCTGCGAAGCAATGGGAACACTTCTGTTTCCCAGGCACAGAGAAGGTGCTAGCAGGGAATTCTCTGCCTGCTTTTCCCCAGTGCTCTGCAAGCTCTCCAGGACAACATAAAATCTGGGGCTCTGTGCTTTCTTTCGTTCTGAACAAGTGTTATTGTTTTCTGCACAAAAGCGATTCTGCGAAGCAATGTGAACACTTCTGCTTCACAGGCACAGAGAAGGTGCTAGCAGGGAATTCTCTGCCTGCCTTTCCCCAGTGCTCTGCAAGCTCTCCAGGACAACATAAAATCTGGGGCTCTGTGCTTTCCTTCGTTCTGAACAAGTGTTACTGTTTTCTGCACAAAAGCGATTCTGCGAAGCAATGTGAACACTTCTGTTTCCCAGGCACAGAGAAGGTGGTAGCAGGGAATTCTCTGCCTGCTTTTCCCCAGTGCTCTGCAAGCTCTCCAGGACAACATAAAATCTGGGGCTCTGTGCTTTCTTTCGTTTTGAACAAGTGTTACTGTTTTCTGCACAAAAGCGATTCTGCGAAGCAATGTGAACACTTCTGTTTCCCAGGCACAGAGAAGGTGGTAGCAGGGAATTCTCTGCCTGCTTTTCCCCAGTGCTCTGCAAGCTCTCCAGGACAACATAAAATCTGGGGCTCTGTGCTTTCTTTCGTTCTGAACAAGTGTTACTGTTTTCTGCACAAAAGCGATTCTGCGAAGCAATGTGAACACTTCTGCTTCCCAGGCACAGAGAAGGTGCTAGCAGGGAATTCTCTGCCTGCCTTTCCCCAGTGCTCTGCAAGCTCTCCAGGACAACATAAAATCTGGGGCTCTGTGCTTTCTTTCGTTCTGAACAAGTGTTACTGTTTTCTGCACAAAAGCGATTCTGCGAAGCAATGTGAACACTTCTGTTTCCCAGGCACAGAGAAGGTGGTAGCAGGGAATTCTCTGCCTGCTTTTCCCCAGTGCTCTGCAAGCTCTCCAGGTACAACATAAAATCTGGGGCTCTGTGCTTTCTTTCGTTCTGAACAAGTGTTACTGTTTTCTGCACAAAAGCGATTCTGCGAAGCAATGGGAACACTTCTGTTTCCCAGGCACAGAGAAGGTGCTAGCAGGGAATTCTCTGCCTGCTTTTCCCCAGTGCTCTGCAAGCTCTCCAGGACAACATAAAATCTGGGGCTCTGTGCTTTCTTTCGTTCTGAACAAGTGTTATTGTTTTCTGCACAAAAGCGATTCTGCGAAGCAATGTGAACACTTCTGCTTCCCAGGCACAGAGAAGGTGCTAGCAGGGAATTCTCTGCCTGCCTTTCCCCAGTGTTCTGCAAGCTCTCCAGGACAACATAAAATCTGGGCCTCTGTGCTTTCTTTCGTTCTGAACAAGTGTTATTGTTTTCTGCACAAAAGCGATTCTGCGAAGCAATGTGAACACTTCTGCTTCCCAGGCACAGAGAAGGTGCTAGCAGGGAATTCTCTGCCTGCCTTTCCCCAGTGCTCTGCAAGCTCTCCAGGACAACATAAAATCTGGGGCTCTGTGCTTTCCTTCGTTCTGAACAAGTGTTACTGTTTTCTGCACAAAAGCGATTCTGCGAAGCAATGTGAACACTTCTGTTTCCCAGGCACAGAGAAGGTGGTAGCAGGGAATTCTCTGCCTGCTTTTCCCCAGTGCTCTGCAAGCTCTCCAGGACAACATAAAATCTGGGGCTCTGTGCTTTCTTTCGTTCTGAACAAGTGTTACTGTTTTCTGCACAAAAGCGATTCTGCGAAGCAATGTGAACACTTCTGCTTCCCAGGCACAGAGAAGGTGCTAGCAGGGAATTCTCTGCCTGCCTTTCCCCAGTGCTCTGCAAGCTCTCCAGGACAACATAAAATCTGGGGCTCTGTGCTTTCCTTCGTTCTGAACAAGTGTTACTGTTTTCTGCACAAAAGCGATTCTGCGAAGCAATGTGAACACTTCTGTTTCCCAGGCACAGAGAAGGTGGTAGCAGGGAATTCTCTGCCTGCTTTTCCCCAGTGCTCTGCAAGCTCTCCAGGACAACATAAAATCTGGGGCTCTGTGCTTTCTTTCGTTCTGAACAAGTGTTACTGTTTTCTGCACAAAAGCGATTCTGCGAAGCAATGTGAACACTTCTGCTTCCCAGGCACAGAGAAGGTGCTAGCAGGGAATTCTCTGCCTGCCTTTCCCCAGTGCTCTGCAAGCTCTCCAGGACAACATAAAATCTGGGCCTCTGTGCTTTCTTTCGTTCTGAACAAGTGTTACTGTTTTCTGCACAAAAGCGATTCTGCGAAGCAATGGGAACACTTCTGTTTCCCAGGCACAGAGAAGGTGCTAGCAGGGAATTCTCTGCCTGCTTTTCCCCAGTGCTCTGCAAGCTCTCCAGGACAACATAAAATCTGGGGCTCTGTGCTTTCTTTCGTTCTGAACAAGTGTTATTGTTTTCTGCACAAAAGCGATTCTGCGAAGCAATGTGAACACTTCTGCTTCCCAGGCACAGAGAAGGTGCTAGCAGGGAATTCTCTGCCTGCCTTTCCCCAGTGCTCTGCAAGCTCTCCAGGACAACATAAAATCTGGGGCTCTGTGCTTTCCTTCGTTCTGAACAAGTGTTACTGTTTTCTGCACAAAAGCGATTCTGCGAAGCAATGTGAACACTTCTGTTTCCCAGGCACAGAGAAGGTGGTAGCAGGGAATTCTCTGCCTGCTTTTCCCCAGTGCTCTGCAAGCTCTCCAGGACAACATAAAATCTGGGGCTCTGTGCTTTCCTTCGTTCTGAACAAGTGTTACTGTTTTCTGCACAAAAGCGATTCTGCGAAGCAATGTGAACACTTCTGCTTCCCAGGCACAGAGAAGGTGCTAGCAGGGAATTCTCTGCCTGCCTTTCCCCAGTGCTCTGCAAGCTCTCCAGGACAACATAAAATCTGGGGCTCTGTGCTTTCCTTCGTTCTGAACAAGTGTTACTGTTTTCTGCACAAAAGCGATTCTGCGAAGCAATGTGAACACTTCTGTTTCCCAGGCACAGAGAAGGTGGTAGCAGGGAATTCTCTGCCTGCTTTTCCCCAGTGCTCTGCAAGCTCTCCAGGACAACATAAAATCTGGGGCTCTGTGCTTTCTTTCGTTCTGAACAAGTGTTACTGTTTTCTGCACAAAAGCGATTCTGCGAAGCAATGTGAACACTTCTGTTTCCCAGGCACAGACAAGGTGCTAGCAGGGAATTCTCTGCCTGCCTTTCCCCAGTGCTCTGCAAGCTCTCCAGGACAACATAAAATCTGGGCCTCTGTGCTTTCTTTCGTTCTGAACAAGTGTTACTGTTTTCTGCACAAAAGCGATTCTGCGAAGCAATGGGAACACTTCTGTTTCCCAGGCACAGAGAAGGTGCTAGCAGGGAATTCTCTGCCTGCTTTTCCCCAGTGCTCTGCAAGCTCTCCAGGACAACATAAAATCTGGGGCTCTGTGCTTTCTTTCGTTCTGAACAAGTGTTACTGTTTTCTGCACAAAAGCGATTCTGCGAAGCAATGGGAACACTTCTGTTTCCCAGGCACAGAGAAGGTGCTAGCAGGGAATTCTCTGCCTGCTTTTCCCCAGTGCTCTGCAAGCTCTCCAGGACAACATAAAATCTGGGGCTCTGTGCTTTCTTTCGTTCTGAACAAGTGTTATTGTTTTCTGCACAAAAGCGATTCTGCGAAGCAATGTGAACACTTCTGCTTCACAGGCACAGAGAAGGTGCTAGCAGGGAATTCTCTGCCTGCCTTTCCCCAGTGCTCTGCAAGCTCTCCAGGACAACATAAAATCTGGGGCTCTGTGCTTTCCTTCGTTCTGAACAAGTGTTACTGTTTTCTGCACAAAAGCGATTCTGCGAAGCAATGTGAACACTTCTGTTTCCCAGGCACAGAGAAGGTGGTAGCAGGGAATTCTCTGCCTGCTTTTCCCCAGTGCTCTGCAAGCTCTCCAGGACAACATAAAATCTGGGGCTCTGTGCTTTCTTTCGTTTTGAACAAGTGTTACTGTTTTCTGCACAAAAGCGATTCTGCGAAGCAATGTGAACACTTCTGTTTCCCAGGCACAGAGAAGGTGGTAGCAGGGAATTCTCTGCCTGCTTTTCCCCAGTGCTCTGCAAGCTCTCCAGGACAACATAAAATCTGGGGCTCTGTGCTTTCTTTCGTTCTGAACAAGTGTTACTGTTTTCTGCACAAAAGCGATTCTGCGAAGCAATGTGAACACTTCTGCTTCCCAGGCACAGAGAAGGTGCTAGCAGGGAATTCTCTGCCTGCCTTTCCCCAGTGCTCTGCAAGCTCTCCAGGACAACATAAAATCTGGGGCTCTGTGCTTTCTTTCGTTCTGAACAAGTGTTACTGTTTTCTGCACAAAAGCGATTCTGCGAAGCAATGTGAACACTTCTGTTTCCCAGGCACAGAGAAGGTGGTAGCAGGGAATTCTCTGCCTGCTTTTCCCCAGTGCTCTGCAAGCTCTCCAGGTACAACATAAAATCTGGGGCTCTGTGCTTTCTTTCGTTCTGAACAAGTGTTACTGTTTTCTGCACAAAAGCGATTCTGCGAAGCAATGGGAACACTTCTGTTTCCCAGGCACAGAGAAGGTGCTAGCAGGGAATTCTCTGCCTGCTTTTCCCCAGTGCTCTGCAAGCTCTCCAGGACAACATAAAATCTGGGGCTCTGTGCTTTCTTTCGTTCTGAACAAGTGTTATTGTTTTCTGCACAAAAGCGATTCTGCGAAGCAATGTGAACACTTCTGCTTCCCAGGCACAGAGAAGGTGCTAGCAGGGAATTCTCTGCCTGCCTTTCCCCAGTGTTCTGCAAGCTCTCCAGGACAACATAAAATCTGGGCCTCTGTGCTTTCTTTCGTTCTGAACAAGTGTTATTGTTTTCTGCACAAAAGCGATTCTGCGAAGCAATGTGAACACTTCTGCTTCCCAGGCACAGAGAAGGTGCTAGCAGGGAATTCTCTGCCTGCCTTTCCCCAGTGCTCTGCAAGCTCTCCAGGACAACATAAAATCTGGGGCTCTGTGCTTTCTTTCGTTCTGAACAAGTGTTACTGTTTTCTGCACAAAAGCGATTCTGCGAAGCAATGTGAACACTTCTGCTTCCCAGGCACAGAGAAGGTGCTAGCAGGGAATTCTCTGCCTGCCTTTCCCCAGTGCTCTGCAAGCTCTCCAGGACAACATAAAATCTGGGGCTCTGTGCTTTCCTTCGTTCTGAACAAGTGTTACTGTTTTCTGCACAAAAGCGATTCTGCGAAGCAATGTGAACACTTCTGTTTCCCAGGCACAGAGAAGGTGGTAGCAGGGAATTCTCTGCCTGCTTTTCCCCAGTGCTCTGCAAGCTCTCCAGGACAACATAAAATCTGGGGCTCTGTGCTTTCTTTCGTTCTGAACAAGTGTTACTGTTTTCTGCACAAAAGCGATTCTGCGAAGCAATGTGAACACTTCTGCTTCCCAGGCACAGAGAAGGTGCTAGCAGGGAATTCTCTGCCTGCCTTTCCCCAGTGCTCTGCAAGCTCTCCAGGACAACATAAAATCTGGGGCTCTGTGCTTTCTTTCGTTCTGAACAAGTGTTACTGTTTTCTGCACAAAAGCGATTCTGCGAAGCAATGGGAACACTTCTGTTTCCCAGGCACAGAGAAGGTGCTAGCAGGGAATTCTCTGCCTGCTTTTCCCCAGTGCTCTGCAAGCTCTCCAGGACAACATAAAATCTGGGGCTCTGTGCTTTCTTTCGTTCTGAACAAGTGTTATTGTTTTCTGCACAAAAGCGATTCTGCGAAGCAATGTGAACACTTCTGCTTCCCAGGCACAGAGAAGGTGCTAGCAGGGAATTCTCTGCCTGCCTTTCCCCAGTGCTCTGCAAGCTCTCCAGGACAACATAAAATCTGGGGCTCTGTGCTTTCCTTCGTTCTGAACAAGTGTTACTGTTTTCTGCACAAAAGCGATTCTGCGAAGCAATGTGAACACTTCTGTTTCCCAGGCACAGAGAAGGTGGTAGCAGGGAATTCTCTGCCTGCTTTTCCCCAGTGCTCTGCAAGCTCTCCAGGACAACATAAAATCTGGGGCTCTGTGCTTTCCTTCGTTCTGAACAAGTGTTACTGTTTTCTGCACAAAAGCGATTCTGCGAAGCAATGTGAACACTTCTGCTTCCCAGGCACAGAGAAGGTGCTAGCAGGGAATTCTCTGCCTGCCTTTCCCCAGTGCTCTGCAAGCTCTCCAGGACAACATAAAATCTGGGGCTCTGTGCTTTCCTTCGTTCTGAACAAGTGTTACTGTTTTCTGCACAAAAGCGATTCTGCGAAGCAATGTGAACACTTCTGTTTCCCAGGCACAGAGAAGGTGGTAGCAGGGAATTCTCTGCCTGCTTTTCCCCAGTGCTCTGCAAGCTCTCCAGGACAACATAAAATCTGGGGCTCTGTGCTTTCTTTCGTTCTGAACAAGTGTTACTGTTTTCTGCACAAAAGCGATTCTGCGAAGCAATGTGAACACTTCTGTTTCCCAGGCACAGACAAGGTGCTAGCAGGGAATTCTCTGCCTGCCTTTCCCCAGTGCTCTGCAAGCTCTCCAGGACAACATAAAATCTGGGCCTCTGTGCTTTCTTTCGTTCTGAACAAGTGTTACTGTTTTCTGCACAAAAGCGATTCTGCGAAGCAATGGGAACACTTCTGTTTCCCAGGCACAGAGAAGGTGCTAGCAGGGAATTCTCTGCCTGCTTTTCCCCAGTGCTCTGCAAGCTCTCCAGGACAACATAAAATCTGGGGCTCTGTGCTTTCTTTCGTTCTGAACAAGTGTTATTGTTTTCTGCACAAAAGCGATTCTGCGAAGCAATGTGAACACTTCTGCTTCCCAGGCACAGAGAAGGTGCTAGCAGGGAATTCTCTGCCTGCCTTTCCCCAGTGCTCTGCAAGCTCTCCAGGACAACATAAAATCTGGGGCTCTGTGCTTTCCTTCGTTCTGAACAAGTGTTACTGTTTTCTGCACAAAAGCGATTCTGCGAAGCAATGTGAACACTTCTGTTTCCCAGGCACAGAGAAGGTGGTAGCAGGGAATTCTCTGCCTGCTTTTCCCCAGTGCTCTGCAAGCTCTCCAGGACAACATAAAATCTGGGGCTCTGTGCTTTCTTTCGTTTTGAACAAGTGTTACTGTTTTCTGCACAAAAGCGATTCTGCGAAGCAATGTGAACACTTCTGTTTCCCAGGCACAGAGAAGGTGGTAGCAGGGAATTCTCTGCCTGCTTTTCCCCAGTGCTCTGCAAGCTCTCCAGGACAACATAAAATCTGGGGCTCTGTGCTTTCTTTCGTTCTGAACAAGTGTTACTGTTTTCTGCACAAAAGCGATTCTGCGAAGCAATGTGAAGACTTCTGCTTCCCAGGCACAGAGAAGGTGCTAGCAGGGAATTCTCTGCCTGCCTTTCCCCAGTGCTCTGCAAGCTCTCCAGGACAACATAAAATCTGGGGCTCTGTGCTTTCTTTCGTTCTGAACAAGTGTTATTGTTTTCTGCACAAAAGCGATTCTGCGAAGCAATGTGAACACTTCTGCTTCCCAGGCACAGAGAAGGTGCTAGCAGGGAATTCTCTGCCTGCCTTTCCCCAGTGCTCTGCAAGCTCTCCAGGACAACATAAAATCTGGGGCTCTGTGCTTTCCTTCGTTCTGAACAAGTGTTACTGTTTTCTGCACAAAAGCGATTCTGCGAAGCAATGTGAACACTTCTGTTTCCCAGGCACAGAGAAGGTGCTAGCAGGGAATTCTCTGCCTGCTTTTCCCCAGTGCTCTGCAAGCTCTCCAGGACAACATAAAATCTGGGGCTCTGTGCTTTCTTTCGTTCTGAACAAGTGTTACTGTTTTCTGCACAAAAGCGATTCTGCGAAGCAATGTGAACACTTCTGCTTCCCAGGCACAGAGAAGGTGCTAGCAGGGAATTCTCTGCCTGCCTTTCCCCAGTGCTCTGCAAGCTCTCCAGGACAACATAAAATCTGGGGCTCTGTGCTTTCTTTCGTTCTGAACAAGTGTTATTGTTTTCTGCACAAAAGCGATTCTGCGAAGCAATGTGAACACTTCTGCTTCCCAGGAACAGAGAAGGTGCTAGCAGGGAATTCTCTGCCTGCCTTTCCCCAGTGCTCTGCAAGCTCTCCAGGACATCATAAAATCTGGGGCTCTGTGCTTTCCTTCATTCTGAACAACTGTTACTGTTTTCTGCACAAAAGCGATTCTGCGAAGCAATGTGAACACTTCTGTTTCCCAGGCACAGAGAAGGTGCTAGCAGGGAATTCTCTGCCTGCTTTTCCCCAGTGCTCTGCAAGCTCTCCAGGACAACATAAAATCTGGGGCTCTGTGCTTTCTTTCGTTCTGAACAAGTGTTACTGTTTTCTGCACAAAAGCGATTCTGCGAAGCAATGTGAACACTTCTGCTTCCCAGGCACAGAGAAGGTGCTAGCAGGGAATTCTCTGCCTGCCTTTCCCCAGTGCTCTGCAAGCTCTCCAGGACAACATAAAATCTGGGCCTCTGTGCTTTCTTTCGTTCTGAACAAGTGTTACTGTTTTCTGCACAAAAGCGATTCTGCGAAGCAATGGGAACACTTCTGTTTCCCAGGCACAGAGAAGGTGCTAGCAGGGAATTCTCTGCCTGCCTTTCCCCAGTGCTCTGCAAGCTCTCCAGGACAACATAAAATCTGGGGCTCTGTGCTTTCTTTCGTTCTGAACAAGTGTTATTGTTTTCTGCACAAAAGCGATTCTGCGAAGCAATGTGAACACTTCTGCTTCCCAGGCACAGAGAAGGTGCTAGCAGGGAATTCTCTGCCTGCCTTTCCCCAGTGCTCTGCAAGCTCTCCAGGACAACATAAAATCTGGGGCTCTGTGCTTTCCTTCGTTCTGAACAAGTGTTACTGTTTTCTGCACAAAAGCGATTCTGCGAAGCAATGTGAACACTTCTGCTTCCCAGGCACAGAGAAGGTGCTAGCAGGGAATTCTCTGCCTGCCTTTCCCCAGTGCTCTGCAAGCTCTCCAGGACAACATAAAATCTGGGGCTCTGTGCTTTCCTTCGTTCTGAACAAGTGTTACTGTTTTCTGCACAAAAGCGATTCTGCGAAGCAATGTGAACACTTCTGTTTCCCAGGCACAGAGAAGGTGGTAGCAGGGAATTCTCTGCCTGCTTTTCCCCAGTGCTCTGCAAGCTCTCCAGGACAACATAAAATCTGGGGCTCTGTGCTTTCTTTCGTTTTGAACAAGTGTTACTGTTTTCTGCACAAAAGCGATTCTGCGAAGCAATGTGAACACTTCTGTTTCCCAGGCACAGAGAAGGTGGTAGCAGGGAATTCTCTGCCTGCTTTTCCCCAGTGCTCTGCAAGCTCTCCAGGACAACATAAAATCTGGGGCTCTGTGCTTTCTTTCGTTCTGAACAAGTGTTACTGTTTTCTGCACAAAAGCGATTCTGCGAAGCAATGTGAACACTTCTGCTTCCCAGGCACAGAGAAGGTGCTAGCAGGGAATTCTCTGCCTGCCTTTCCCCAGTGCTCTGCAAGCTCTCCAGGACAACATAAAATCTGGGGCTCTGTGCTTTCTTTCGTTCTGAACAAGTGTTATTGTTTTCTGCACAAAAGCGATTCTGCGAAGCAATGTGAACACTTCTGCTTCCCAGGCACAGAGAAGGTGCTAGCAGGGAATTCTCTGCCTGCCTTTCCCCAGTGCTCTGCAAGCTCTCCAGGACAACATAAAATCTGGGGCTCTGTGCTTTCCTTCGTTCTGAACAAGTGTTACTGTTTTCTGCACAAAAGCGATTCTGCGAAGCAATGTGAACACTTCTGTTTCCCAGGCACAGAGAAGGTGCTAGCAGGGAATTCTCTGCCTGCTTTTCCCCAGTGCTCTGCAAGCTCTCCAGGACAACATAAAATCTGGGGCTCTGTGCTTTCTTTCGTTCTGAACAAGTGTTACTGTTTTCTGCACAAAAGCGATTCTGCGAAGCAATGTGAACACTTCTGCTTCCCAGGCACAGAGAAGGTGCTAGCAGGGAATTCTCTGCCTGCCTTTCCCCAGTGCTCTGCAAGCTCTCCAGGACAACATAAAATCTGGGGCTCTGTGCTTTCTTTCGTTCTGAACAAGTGTTATTGTTTTCTGCACAAAAGCGATTCTGCGAAGCAATGTGAACACTTCTGCTTCCCAGGCACAGAGAAGGTGCTAGCAGGGAATTCTCTGCCTGCCTTTCCCCAGTGCTCTGCAAGCTCTCCAGGACATCATAAAATCTGGGGCTCTGTGCTTTCCTTCATTCTGAACAACTGTTACTGTTTTCTGCACAAAAGCGATTCTGCGAAGCAATGTGAACACTTCTGTTTCCCAGGCACAGAGAAGGTGCTAGCAGGGAATTCTCTGCCTGCCTTTCCCCAGTGCTCTGCAAGCTCTCCAGGACAACATAAAATCTGGGGCTCTGTGCTTTCCTTCGTTCTGAACAAGTGTTACTGTTTTCTGCACAAAAGCGATTCTGCGAAGCAATGTGAAGACTTCTGCTTCCCAGGCACAGAGAAGGTGCTAGCAGGGAATTCTCTGCCTGCTTTTCCCCAGTGCTCTGCAAGCTCTCCAGGACAACATAAAATCTGGGGCTCTGTGCTTTCTTTCGTTCTGAACAAGTGTTACTGTTTTCTGCACTAAAGCGATTCTGCGAAGCAATGTGAACACTTCTGCTTCCCAGGCACAGAGAAGGTGCTAGCAGGGAATTCTCTGCCTGCCTTTCCCCAGTGCTCTGCAAGCTCTCCAGGACAACATAAAATCTGGGGCTCTGTGCTTTCTTTCGTTCTGAACAAGTGTTACTGTTTTCTGCACAAAAGCGATTCTGCGAAGCAATGTGAACACTTCTGCTTCCCAGGCACAGAGAAGGTGCTAGCAGGGAATTCTCTGCCTGCCTTTCCCCAGTGCTCTGCAAGCTCTCCAGGACAACATAAAATCTGGGGCTCTGTGCTTTCCTTCGTTCTGAACAAGTGTTACTGTTTTCTGCACAAAAGCGATTCTGCGAAGCAATGTGAACACTTCTGTTTCCCAGGCACAGAGAAGGTGGTAGCAGGGAATTCTCTGCCTGCTTTTCCCCAGTGCTCTGCAAGCTCTCCAGGACAACATAAAATCTGGGGCTCTGTGCTTTCTTTCGTTCTGAACAAGTGTTACAGTTTTCTGCACAAAAGCGATTCTGCGAAGCAATGTGAACACTTCTGCTTCCCAGGCACAGAGAAGGTGCTAGCAGGGAATTCTCTGCCTGCCTTTCCCCAGTGCTCTGCAAGCTCTCCAGGACAACATAAAATCTGGGGCTCTGTGCTTTCTTTCGTTCTGAACAAGTTTTACTGTTTTCTGCACAAAAGCGATTCTGCGAAGCAATGGGAACACTTCTGCTTCATAGGCACAGAGAAGGTGCTAGCAGGGAATTCTCTGCCTGCCTTTCCCCAGTGCTCTGCAAGCTCTCCAGGACAACATAAAATCTGGGGCTCTGTGCTTTCTTTCGTTTTGAACAAGTGTTACTGTTTTCTGCACAAAAGCGATTCTGCGAAGCAATGTGAACACTTCTGCTTCCCAGGCACAGAGAAGGTGCTAGCAGGGAATTCTCTGCCTGCCTTTCCCCAGTGCTCTGCAAGCTCTCCAGGACAACATAACATCTGGGGCTCTGTGCTTTCCTTCGTTCTGAACAAGTGTTACTGTTTTCTGCACAAAAGCGATTCTGCGAAGCAATGTGAACACTTCTGTTTCCCAGGCACAGAGAAGGTGGTAGCAGGGAATTCTCTGCCTGCTTTTCCCCAGTGCTCTGCAAGCTCTCCAGGACAACATAAAATCTGCGGCTCTGTGCTTTCTTTCGTTCTGAACAAGTGTTACTGTTTTCTGCACAAAAGCGATTCTGCGAAGCAATGGGAACACTTCTGTTTCCCAGGCACAGAGAAGGTGCTAGCAGGGAATTCTCTGCCTGCTTTTCCCCAGTGCTCTGCAAGCTCTCCAGGACAACATAAAATCTGTGGCTCTGTGCTTTCTTTCGTTCTGAACAAGTGTTACTGTTTTCTGCACAAAAGCGATTCTGCGAAGCAATGTGAACAGGCACAAAGAAGGTGCTAGCAGGGAATTCTCTGCCTGCTTTTCCCCAGTGCTCTGCAAGCTCTCCAGGACAACATAAAATCTGGGGCTCTGTGTTTCTTTCGTTGTGAACAAGTGTTACTGTTTTCTGCACAAAAGCGATTCTGCGAAGCAATGTGAACACTTCTGCTTCCCAGGCACAGAGAAGGTGCTAGCAGGGAATTCTCTGCCTGCCTTTCCCCAGTGCTCTGCAAGCTCTCCAGGACAACATAAAATCTGGGGCTCTGTGCTTTCTTTCGTTCTGAACAAGTGTTATTGTTTTCTGCACAAAAGCGATTCTGCGAAGCAATGTGAAGACTTCTGCTTCCCAGGCACAGAGAAGGTGCTAGCAGGGAATTCTCTGCCTGCCTTTCCCCAGTGCTCTGCAAGCTCTCCAGGACAACATAAAATCTGGGGCTCTGTGCTTTCTTTCGTCTGAACAAGTGTTACTGTTTTCTGCACAAAAGCGATTCTGCGAAGCAATGTGAACAGGCACAGAGAAGGTGCTAGCAGGGAATTCTCTGCCTGCTTTTCCCCAGTGCTCTGCAAGCTCTCCAGGACAACATAAAATCTGGGGCTCTGTGCTTTCTTTCGTTCTGAACAAGTGTTACTGTTTTCTGCACAAAAGCGATTCTGCGAAGCAATGTGAACAGGCACAGAGAAGGTGCTAGCAGGGAATTCTCTGCCTGCCTTTCCCCAGTGCTCTGCAAGCTCTCCAGGACAACAGCAAATCTGGGGCTCTGTGCTTTCTTTCGTTCTGAACAAGTGTTACTCTTTTCTGCACAAAAGCGATTCTGCGAAGCAATGGGAACACTTCTGTTTCCCAGGCACAGAGAAGGTGCTAGAGGGAATTCTCTGCCTGCTTTTCCCCAGTGCTCTGCAAGCTCTCCAGGACAACATAGAATCTGGGGCTCTGTGCTTTCTTTCGTTCTGAACAAGTGTTACTGTTTTCTGCACAAAAGTGATTCTGCGAAGCAATGTGAAGACTTCTGCTTCCCAGGCACAGAGAAGGTGCTAGCAGGGAAATCTCTGCCTGCCTTTCCCCAGTGCTCTGCAAGCTCTCCAGGACAACATAAAATGTGGGGCTCTGTGCTTTCTTTCGTCTGAACAAGTGTTACTGTTTTCTGCACAAAAGCGATTCTGCGAAGCAATGTGAACAGGCACAGAGAAGGTGCTAGCAGGGAATTCTCTGCCTGCCTTTCCCCAGTGCTCTGCAAGCTCTCCAGGACAACATAAAATCTGGGGCTCTGTGCTTTCTTTCGTTCTGAACAAGTGTTACTGTTTTCTGCACAAAAGCGATTCTGCGAAGCAATGTGAACACTTCTGCTTCCCAGGCACAGAGAAGGTGCTAGCAGGGAATTCTCTGCCTGCTTTTCCCCAGTGCTCTGCAAGCTCTCCAGGACAACATAAAATCTGGGGCTCTGTGCTGTCTTTCGTCTGAACAAGTGTTACTGTTTTCTGCACAAAAGCGATTCTGCGAAGCAATGGGAACACTTCTGTTTCCCAGGCACAGAGAAGGTGCTAGCAGGGAATTCTCTGCCTGCTTTTCCCCAGTGCTCTGCAAGCTCTCCAGGACAACATAAAATCTGGGGCTCTGTGCTTTCTTTCATTCTGAACAAGTGTTACTGTTTTCTGCACAAAAGCGATTCTGCGAAGCAATGTGAAGACTTCTGCTTCCCAGGCACAGAGAAGGTGCTAGCAGGGAATTCTCTGCCTGCTTTTCCCCAGTGCTCTGCAAGCTCTCCAGGACAACATAAAATCTGGGGCTCTGTGCTTTCTTTCGTTCTGAACAAGTGTTACTGTTTTCTGCACAAAAGCGATTCTGCGAAGCAATGTGAACACTTCTGTTTCCCAGGCACAGAGAAGGTGCTAGCAGGGAATTCTCTGCCTGCTTTTCCCCAGTGCTCTGCAAGCTCTCCAGGTACAACATAAAATCTGGGGCTCTGTGCTTTCTTTCGTTCTGAACAAGTGTTACTGTTTTCTGCACAAAAGCGATTCTGCGAAGCAATGGGAACACTTCTGCTTCCCAGGCACAGAGAAGGTGCTAGCAGGGAATTCTCTGCCTGCCTTTCCCCAGTGCTCTGCAAGCTCTCCAGGACAACATAAAATCTGGGCCTCTGTGCTTTCTTTCGTTCTGAACAAGTGTTATTGTTTTCTGCACAAAAGCGATTCTGCGAAGCAATGTGAACACTTCTGCTTCCCAGGCACAGAGAAGGTGCTAGCAGGGAATTCTCTGCCTGCCTTTCCCCAGTGCTCTGCAAGCTCTCCAGGACAACATAAAATCTGGGGCTCTGTGCTTTCCTTCGTTCTGAACAAGTGTTACAGTTTTCTGCACAAAAGCGATTCTGCGAAGCAATGTGAACACTTCTGTTTCCCAGGCACAGAGAAGGTGGTAGCAGGGAATTCTCTGCCTGCTTTTCCCCAGTGCTCTGCAAGCTCTCCAGGACAACATAAAATCTGGGGCTCTGTGCTTTCCTTCGTTCTGAACAAGTGTTACTATTTTCTGCACAAAAGCGATTCTGCGAAGCAATGTGAACACTTCTGTTTCCCAGGCACAGAGAAGGTGGTAGCAGGGAATTCTCTGCCTGCTTTTCCCCAGTGCTCTGCAAGCTCTCCAGGACAACATAAAATCTGGGGCTCTGTGCTTTCTTTCGTTCTGAACAAGTGTTACTGTTTTCTGCACAAAAGCGATTCTGCGAAGCAATGTGAACACTTCTGCTTCCCAGGCACAGAGAAGGTGCTAGCAGGGAATTCTCTGCCTGCCTTTCCCCAGTGCTCTGCAAGCTCTCCAGGACAACATAAAATCTGGGGCTCTGTGCTTTCCTTCGTTCTGAACAAGTGTTACTGTTTTCTGCACAAAAGCGATTCTGCGAAGCAATGTGAACACTTCTGTTTCCCAGGCACAGAGAAGGTGGTAGCAGGGAATTCTCTGCCTGCTTTTCCCCAGTGCTCTGCAAGCTCTCCAGGACAACATAAAATCTGGGGCTCTGTGCTTTCTTTCGTTCTGAACAAGTGTTACTGTTTTCTGCACAAAAGCGATTCTGCGAAGCAATGTGAACACTTCTGTTTCCCAGGCACAGACAAGGTGCTAGCAGGGAATTCTCTGCCTGCCTTTCCCCAGTGCTCTGCAAGCTCTCCAGGACAACATAAAATCTGGGCCTCTGTGCTTTCTTTCGTTCTGAACAAGTGTTACTGTTTTCTGCACAAAAGCGATTCTGCGAAGCAATGGGAACACTTCTGTTTCCCAGGCACAGAGAAGGTGCTAGCAGGGAATTCTCTGCCTGCTTTTCCCCAGTGCTCTGCAAGCTCTCCAGGACAACATAAAATCTGGGCCTCTGTGCTTTCTTTCGTTTTGAACAAGTGTTACTGTTTTCTGCACAAAAGCGATTCTGCGAAGCAATGTGAACACTTCTGTTTCCCAGGCACAGAGAAGGTGGTAGCAGGGAATTCTCTGCCTGCTTTTCCCCAGTGCTCTGCAAGCTCTCCAGGACAACATAAAATCTGGGGCTCTGTGCTTTCTTTCGTCTGAACAAGTGTTACTGTTTTCTGCACAAAAGCGATTCTGCGAAGCAATGTGAACAGGCACAGAGAAGGTGCTAGCAGGGAATTCTCTGCCTGCCTTTCCCCAGTGCTCTGCAAGCTCTCCAGGACAACATAAAATCTGGGGCTCTGTGCTTTCTTTCGTTCTGAACAAGTGTTACTGTTTTCTGCACAAAAGCGATTCTGCGAAGCAATGTGAACACTTCTGCTTCCCAGGCACAGAGAAGGTGCTAGCAGGGAATTCTCTGCCTGCCTTTCCCCAGTGCTCTGCAAGCTCTCCAGGACAACATAAAATCTGGGGCTCTGTGCTGTCTTTCGTCTGAACAAGTGTTACTGTTTTCTGCACAAAAGCGATTCTGCGAAGCAATGGGAACACTTCTGTTTCCCAGGCACAGAGAAGGTGCTAGCAGGGAATTCTCTGCCTGCTTTTCCCCAGTGCTCTGCAAGCTCTCCAGGACAACATAAAATCTGGGGCTCTGTGCTTTCTTTCATTCTGAACAAGTGTTACTGTTTTCTGCACAAAAGCGATTCTGCGAAGCAATGTGAAGACTTCTGCTTCCCAGGCACAGAGAAGGTGCTAGCAGGGAATTCTCTGCCTGCTTTTCCCCAGTGCTCTGCAAGCTCTCCAGGACAACATAAAATCTGGGGCTCTGTGCTTTCTTTCGTTCTGAACAAGTGTTACTGTTTTCTGCACAAAAGCGATTCTGCGAAGCAATGTGAACACTTCTGTTTCCCAGGCACAGAGAAGGTGGTAGCAGGGAATTCTCTGCCTGCTTTTCCCCAGTGCTCTGCAAGCTCTCCAGGTACAACATAAAATCTGGGGCTCTGTGCTTTCTTTCGTTCTGAACAAGTGTTACTGTTTTCTGCACAAAAGCGATTCTGCGAAGCAATGGGAACACTTCTGTTTCCCAGGCACAGAGAAGGTGCTAGCAGGGAATTCTCTGCCTGCTTTTCCCCAGTGCTCTGCAAGCTCTCCAGGACAACATAAAATCTGGGCCTCTGTGCTTTCTTTCGTTCTGAACAAGTGTTACTGTTTTCTGCACAAAAGCGATTCTGCGAAGCAATGTGAACACTTCTGCTTCCCAGGCACAGAGAAGGTGCTAGCAGGGAATTCTCTGCCTGCCTTTCCCCAGTGCTCTGCAAGCTCTCCAGGACAACATAAAATCTGGGGCTCTGTGCTTTCCTTCGTTCTGAACAAGTGTTACTGTTTTCTGCACAAAAGCGATTCTGCGAAGCAATGTGAACACTTCTGTTTCCCAGGCACAGAGAAGGTGCTAGCAGGGAATTCTCTGCCTGCTTTTCCCCAGTGCTCTGCAAGCTCTCCAGGACAACATAAAATCTGGGGCTCTGTGCTTTCTTTCGTTCTGAACAAGTGTTACTGTTTTCTGCACAAAAGCGATTCTGCGAAGCAATGGGAACACTTCTGTTTCCCAGGCACAGAGAAGGTGCTAGCAGGGAATTCTCTGCCTGCTTTTCCCCAGTGCTCTGCAAGCTCTCCAGGACAACATAAAATCTGGGGCTCTGTGCTTTCTTTCGTTCTGAACAAGTGTTACTGTTTTCTGCACAAAAGCGATTCTGCGAAGCAATGTGAACACTTCTGCTTCCCAGGCACAGAGAAGGTGCTAGCAGGGAATTCTCTGCCTGCCTTTCCCCAGTGCTCTGCAAGCTCTCCAGGACAACATAAAATCTGGGGCTCTGTGCTTTCCTTCGTTCTGAACAAGTGTTACTGTTTTCTGCACAAAAGCGATTCTGCGAAGCAATGTGAACACTTCTGTTTCCCAGGCACAGAGAAGGTGGTAGCAGGGAATTCTCTGCCTGCTTTTCCCCAGTGCTCTGCAAGCTCTCCAGGACAACATAAAATCTGGGCCTCTGTGCTTTCTTTCGTTTTGAACAAGTGTTACTGTTTTCTGCACAAAAGCGATTCTGCGAAGCAATGTGAACACTTCTGTTTCCCAGGCACAGAGAAGGTGGTAGCAGGGAATTCTCTGCCTGCTTTTCCCCAGTGCTCTGCAAGCTCTCCAGGACAACATAAAATCTGGGGCTCTGTGCTTTCTTTCGTCTGAACAAGTGTTACTGTTTTCTGCACAAAAGCGATTCTGCGAAGCAATGTGAACAGGCACAGAGAAGGTGCTAGCAGGGAATTCTCTGCCTGCCTTTCCCCAGTGCTCTGCAAGCTCTCCAGGACAACATAAAATCTGGGGCTCTGTGCTTTCTTTCGTTCTGAACAAGTGTTACTGTTTTCTGCACAAAAGCGATTCTGCGAAGCAATGTGAACACTTCTGCTTCCCAGGCACAGAGAAGGTGCTAGCAGGGAATTCTCTGCCTGCCTTTCCCCAGTGCTCTGCAAGCTCTCCAGGACAACATAAAATCTGGGGCTCTGTGCTGTCTTTCGTCTGAACAAGTGTTACTGTTTTCTGCACAAAAGCGATTCTGCGAAGCAATGGGAACACTTCTGTTTCCCAGGCACAGAGAAGGTGCTAGCAGGGAATTCTCTGCCTGCTTTTCCCCAGTGCTCTGCAAGCTCTCCAGGACAACATAAAATCTGGGGCTCTGTGCTTTCTTTCATTCTGAACAAGTGTTACTGTTTTCTGCACAAAAGCGATTCTGCGAAGCAATGTGAAGACTTCTGCTTCCCAGGCACAGAGAAGGTGCTAGCAGGGAATTCTCTGCCTGCTTTTCCCCAGTGCTCTGCAAGCTCTCCAGGACAACATAAAATCTGGGGCTCTGTGCTTTCTTTCGTTCTGAACAAGTGTTACTGTTTTCTGCACAAAAGCGATTCTGCGAAGCAATGTGAACACTTCTGTTTCCCAGGCACAGAGAAGGTGGTAGCAGGGAATTCTCTGCCTGCTTTTCCCCAGTGCTCTGCAAGCTCTCCAGGTACAACATAAAATCTGGGGCTCTGTGCTTTCTTTCGTTCTGAACAAGTGTTACTGTTTTCTGCACAAAAGCGATTCTGCGAAGCAATGGGAACACTTCTGTTTCCCAGGCACAGAGAAGGTGCTAGCAGGGAATTCTCTGCCTGCTTTTCCCCAGTGCTCTGCAAGCTCTCCAGGACAACATAAAATCTGGGGCTCTGTGCTTTCTTTCGTTCTGAACAAGTGTTACTGTTTTCTGCACAAAAGCGATTCTGCGAAGCAATGTGAACACTTCTGCTTCCCAGGCACAGAGAAGGTGCTAGCAGGGAATTCTCTGCCTGCCTTTCCCCAGTGCTCTGCAAGCTCTCCAGGACAACATAAAATCTGGGGCTCTGTGCTTTCCTTCGTTCTGAACAAGTGTTACTGTTTTCTGCACAAAAGCGATTCTGCGAAGCAATGTGAACACTTCTGTTTCCCAGGCACAGAGAAGGTGCTAGCAGGGAATTCTCTGCCTGCTTTTCCCCAGTGCTCTGCAAGCTCTCCAGGTACAACATAAAATCTGGGGCTCTGTGCTTTCTTTCGTTCTGAACAAGTGTTACTGTTTTCTGCACAAAAGCGATTCTGCGAAGCAATGGGAACACTTCTGTTTCCCAGGCACAGAGAAGGTGCTAGCAGGGAATTCTCTGCCTGCTTTTCCCCAGTGCTCTGCAAGCTCTCCAGGACAACATAAAATCTGGGGCTCTGTGCTTTCTTTCGTTCTGAACAAGTGTTACTGTTTTCTGCACAAAAGCGATTCTGCGAAGCAATGTGAACACTTCTGCTTCCCAGGCACAGAGAAGGTGCTAGCAGGGAATTCTCTGCCTGCCTTTCCCCAGTGCTCTGCAAGCTCTCCAGGACAACATAAAATCTGGGGCTCTGTGCTTTCCTTCGTTCTGAACAAGTGTTACTGTTTTCTGCACAAAAGCGATTCTGCGAAGCAATGTGAACACTTCTGTTTCCCAGGCACAGAGAAGGTGCTAGCAGGGAATTCTCTGCCTGCTTTTCCCCAGTGCTCTGCAAGCTCTCCAGGACAACATAAAATCTGGGGCTCTGTGCTTTCTTTCGTTCTGAACAAGTGTTACTGTTTTCTGCACAAAAGCGATTCTGCGAAGCAATGTGAACACTTCTGCTTCCCAGGCACAGAGAAGGTGCTAGCAGGGAATTCTCTGCCTGCCTTTCCCCAGTGCTCTGCAAGCTCTCCAGGACAACATAAAATCTGGGGCTCTGTGCTTTCTTTCGTTCTGAACAAGTGTTACTGTTTTCTGCACAAAAGCGATTCTGCGAAGCAATGTGAACACTTCTGCTTCCCAGGCACAGAGAAGGTGCTAGCAGGGAATTCTCTGCCTGCCTTTCCCCAGTGCTCTGCAAGCTCTCCAGGACAACATAAAATCTGGGCCTCTGTGCTTTCTTTCGTTCTGAACAAGTGTTACTGTTTTCTGCACAAAAGCGATTCTGCGAAGCAATGTGAAGACTTCTGCTTCCCAGGCACAGAGAAGGTGCTAGCAGGGAATTCTCTGCCTGCTTTTCCCCAGTGCTCTGCAAGCTCTCCAGGACAACATAAAATCTGGGGCTCTGTGCTTTCTTTCGTTCTGAACAAGTGTTACTGTTTTCTGCACAAAAGCGATTCTGCGAAGCAATGTGAACACTTCTGTTTCCCAGGCACAGAGAAGGTGGTAGCAGGGAATTCTCTGCCTGCTTTTCCCCAGTGCTCTGCAAGCTCTCCAGGTACAACATAAAATCTGGGGCTCTGTGCTTTCTTTCGTTCTGAACAAGTGTTACTGTTTTCTGCACAAAAGCGATTCTGCGAAGCAATGGGAACACTTCTGTTTCCCAGGCACAGAGAAGGTGCTAGCAGGGAATTCTCTGCCTGCTTTTCCCCAGTGCTCTGCAAGCTCTCCAGGACAACATAAAATCTGGGGCTCTGTGCTTTCTTTCGTTCTGAACAAGTGTTACTGTTTTCTGCACAAAAGCGATTCTGCGAAGCAATGTGAACACTTCTGCTTCCCAGGCACAGAGAAGGTGCTAGCAGGGAATTCTCTGCCTGCCTTTCCCCAGTGCTCTGCAAGCTCTCCAGGACAACATAAAATCTGGGGCTCTGTGCTTTCCTTCGTTCTGAACAAGTGTTACTGTTTTCTGCACAAAAGCGATTCTGCGAAGCAATGTGAACACTTCTGTTTCCCAGGCACAGAGAAGGTGCTAGCAGGGAATTCTCTGCCTGCTTTTCCCCAGTGCTCTGCAAGCTCTCCAGGACAACATAAAATCTGGGGCTCTGTGCTTTCTTTCGTTCTGAACAAGTGTTACTGTTTTCTGCACAAAAGCGATTCTGCGAAGCAATGTGAACACTTCTGCTTCCCAGGCACAGAGAAGGTGCTAGCAGGGAATTCTCTGCCTGCCTTTCCCCAGTGCTCTGCAAGCTCTCCAGGACAACATAAAATCTGGGCCTCTGTGCTTTCTTTCGTTCTGAACAAGTGTTACTGTTTTCTGCACAAAAGCGATTCTGCGAAGCAATGGGAACACTTCTGTTTCCCAGGCACAGAGAAGGTGCTAGCAGGGAATTCTCTGCCTGCTTTTCCCCAGTGCTCTGCAAGCTCTCCAGGACAACATAAAATCTGGGGCTCTGTGCTTTCTTTCGTTCTGAACAAGTGTTATTGTTTTCTGCACAAAAGCTATTCTGCGAAGCAATGTGAACACTTCTGCTTCCCAGGCACAGAGAAGGTGCTAGCAGGGAATTCTCTGCCTGCCTTTCCCCAGTGCTCTGCAAGCTCTCCAGGACAACATAAAATCTGGGGCTCTGTGCTTTCCTTCGTTCTGAACAAGTGTTACTGTTTTCTGCACAAAAGCGATTCTGCGAAGCAATGTGAACACTTCTGCTTCCCAGGCACAGAGAAGGTGGTAGCAGGGAATTCTCTGCCTGCTTTTCCCCAGTGCTCTGCAAGCTCTCCAGGACAACATAAAATCTGGGGCTCTGTGCTTTCCTTCGTTCTGAACAAGTGTTACTGTTTTCTGCACAAAAGCGATTCTGCGAAGCAATGTGAACACTTCTGCTTCCCAGGCACAGAGAAGGTGCTAGCAGGGAATTCTCTGCCTGCCTTTCCCCAGTGCTCTGCAAGCTCTCCAGGACAACATAAAATCTGGGGCTCTGTGCTTTCCTTCGTTCTGAACAAGTGTTACTGTTTTCTGCACAAAAGCGATTCTGCGAAGCAATGTGAACACTTCTGTTTCCCAGGCACAGAGAAGGTGGTAGCAGGGAATTCTCTGCCTGCTTTTCCCCAGTGCTCTGCAAGCTCTCCAGGACAACATAAAATCTGGGGCTCTGTGCTTTCTTTCGTTCTGAACAAGTGTTACTGTTTTCTGCACAAAAGCGATTCTGCGAAGCAATGTGAACACTTCTGTTTCCCAGGCACAGACAAGGTGCTAGCAGGGAATTCTCTGCCTGCCTTTCCCCAGTGCTCTGCAAGCTCTCCAGGACAACATAAAATCTGGGCCTCTGTGCTTTCTTTCGTTCTGAACAAGTGTTACTGTTTTCTGCACAAAAGCGATTCTGCGAAGCAATGGGAACACTTCTGTTTCCCAGGCACAGAGAAGGTGCTAGCAGGGAATTCTCTGCCTGCTTTTCCCCAGTGCTCTGCAAGCTCTCCAGGACAACATAAAATCTGGGGCTCTGTGCTTTCTTTCGTTCTGAACAAGTGTTATTGTTTTCTGCACAAAAGCGATTCTGCGAAGCAATGTGAACACTTCTGCTTCCCAGGCACAGAGAAGGTGCTAGCAGGGAATTCTCTGCCTGCCTTTCCCCAGTGCTCTGCAAGCTCTCCAGGACAACATAAAATCTGGGGCTCTGTGCTTTCCTTCGTTCTGAACAAGTGTTACTGTTTTCTGCACAAAAGCGATTCTGCGAAGCAATGTGAACACTTCTGTTTCCCAGGCACAGAGAAGGTGGTAGCAGGGAATTCTCTGCCTGCTTTTCCCCAGTGCTCTGCAAGCTCTCCAGGACAACATAAAATCTGGGGCTCTGTGCTTTCTTTCGTTCTGAACAAGTGTTACTGTTTTCTGCACAAAAGCGATTCTGCGAAGCAATGTGAACACTTCTGTTTCCCAGGCACAGACAAGGTGCTAGCAGGGAATTCTCTGCCTGCCTTTCCCCAGTGCTCTGCAAGCTCTCCAGGACAACATAAAATCTGGGCCTCTGTGCTTTCTTTCGTTCTGAACAAGTGTTACTGTTTTCTGCACAAAAGCGATTCTGCGAAGCAATGGGAACACTTCTGTTTCCCAGGCACAGAGAAGGTGCTAGCAGGGAATTCTCTGCCTGCTTTTCCCCAGTGCTCTGCAAGCTCTCCAGGACAACATAAAATCTGGGGCTCTGTGCTTTCTTTCGTTCTGAACAAGTGTTATTGTTTTCTGCACAAAAGCGATTCTGCGAAGCAATGTGAACACTTCTGCTTCCCAGGCACAGAGAAGGTGCTAGCAGGGAATTCTCTGCCTGCCTTTCCCCAGTGCTCTGCAAGCTCTCCAGGACAACATAAAATCTGGGGCTCTGTGCTTTCCTTCGTTCTGAACAAGTGTTACTGTTTTCTGCACAAAAGCGATTCTGCGAAGCAATGTGAACACTTCTGTTTCCCAGGCACAGAGAAGGTGGTAGCAGGGAATTCTCTGCCTGCTTTTCCCCAGTGCTCTGCAAGCTCTCCAGGACAACATAAAATCTGGGGCTCTGTGCTTTCTTTCGTTTTGAACAAGTGTTACTGTTTTCTGCACAAAAGCGATTCTGCGAAGCAATGTGAACACTTCTGTTTCCCAGGCACAGAGAAGGTGGTAGCAGGGAATTCTCTGCCTGCTTTTCCCCAGTGCTCTGCAAGCTCTCCAGGACAACATAAAATCTGGGGCTCTGTGCTTTCTTTCGTTCTGAACAAGTGTTACTGTTTTCTGCACAAAAGCGATTCTGCGAAGCAATGTGAACACTTCTGCTTCCCAGGCACAGAGAAGGTGCTAGCAGGGAATTCTCTGCCTGCCTTTCCCCAGTGCTCTGCAAGCTCTCCAGGACAACATAAAATCTGGGGCTCTGTGCTTTCTTTCGTTCTGAACAAGTGTTACTGTTTTCTGCACAAAAGCGATTCTGCGAAGCAATGTGAACACTTCTGTTTCCCAGGCACAGAGAAGGTGGTAGCAGGGAATTCTCTGCCTGCTTTTCCCCAGTGCTCTGCAAGCTCTCCAGGTACAACATAAAATCTGGGGCTCTGTGCTTTCTTTCGTTCTGAACAAGTGTTACTGTTTTCTGCACAAAAGCGATTCTGCGAAGCAATGGGAACACTTCTGTTTCCCAGGCACAGAGAAGGTGCTAGCAGGGAATTCTCTGCCTGCTTTTCCCCAGTGCTCTGCAAGCTCTCCAGGACAACATAAAATCTGGGGCTCTGTGCTTTCTTTCGTTCTGAACAAGTGTTATTGTTTTCTGCACAAAAGCGATTCTGCGAAGCAATGTGAACACTTCTGCTTCCCAGGCACAGAGAAGGTGCTAGCAGGGAATTCTCTGCCTGCCTTTCCCCAGTGCTCTGCAAGCTCTCCAGGACAACATAAAATCTGGGCCTCTGTGCTTTCTTTCGTTCTGAACAAGTGTTATTGTTTTCTGCACAAAAGCGATTCTGCGAAGCAATGTGAACACTTCTGCTTCCCAGGCACAGAGAAGGTGCTAGCAGGGAATTCTCTGCCTGCCTTTCCCCAGTGCTCTGCAAGCTCTCCAGGACAACATAAAATCTGGGGCTCTGTGCTTTCCTTCGTTCTGAACAAGTGTTACTGTTTTCTGCACAAAAGCGATTCTGCGAAGCAATGTGAACACTTCTGTTTCCCAGGCACAGAGAAGGTGGTAGCAGGGAATTCTCTGCCTGCTTTTCCCCAGTGCTCTGCAAGCTCTCCAGGACAACATAAAATCTGGGGCTCTGTGCTTTCTTTCGTTCTGAACAAGTGTTACTGTTTTCTGCACAAAAGCGATTCTGCGAAGCAATGTGAACACTTCTGCTTCCCAGGCACAGAGAAGGTGCTAGCAGGGAATTCTCTGCCTGCCTTTCCCCAGTGCTCTGCAAGCTCTCCAGGACAACATAAAATCTGGGGCTCTGTGCTTTCCTTCGTTCTGAACAAGTGTTACTGTTTTCTGCACAAAAGCGATTCTGCGAAGCAATGTGAACACTTCTGTTTCCCAGGCACAGAGAAGGTGGTAGCAGGGAATTCTCTGCCTGCTTTTCCCCAGTGCTCTGCAAGCTCTCCAGGACAACATAAAATCTGGGGCTCTGTGCTTTCTTTCGTTCTGAACAAGTGTTACTGTTTTCTGCACAAAAGCGATTCTGCGAAGCAATGTGAACACTTCTGCTTCCCAGGCACAGAGAAGGTGCTAGCAGGGAATTCTCTGCCTGCCTTTCCCCAGTGCTCTGCAAGCTCTCCAGGACAACATAAAATCTGGGCCTCTGTGCTTTCTTTCGTTCTGAACAAGTGTTACTGTTTTCTGCACAAAAGCGATTCTGCGAAGCAATGGGAACACTTCTGTTTCCCAGGCACAGAGAAGGTGCTAGCAGGGAATTCTCTGCCTGCTTTTCCCCAGTGCTCTGCAAGCTCTCCAGGACAACATAAAATCTGGGGCTCTGTGCTTTCTTTCGTTCTGAACAAGTGTTATTGTTTTCTGCACAAAAGCGATTCTGCGAAGCAATGTGAACACTTCTGCTTCCCAGGCACAGAGAAGGTGCTAGCAGGGAATTCTCTGCCTGCCTTTCCCCAGTGCTCTGCAAGCTCTCCAGGACAACATAAAATCTGGGGCTCTGTGCTTTCCTTCGTTCTGAACAAGTGTTACTGTTTTCTGCACAAAAGCGATTCTGCGAAGCAATGTGAACACTTCTGTTTCCCAGGCACAGAGAAGGTGGTAGCAGGGAATTCTCTGCCTGCTTTTCCCCAGTGCTCTGCAAGCTCTCCAGGACAACATAAAATCTGGGGCTCTGTGCTTTCCTTCGTTCTGAACAAGTGTTACTGTTTTCTGCACAAAAGCGATTCTGCGAAGCAATGTGAACACTTCTGCTTCCCAGGCACAGAGAAGGTGCTAGCAGGGAATTCTCTGCCTGCCTTTCCCCAGTGCTCTGCAAGCTCTCCAGGACAACATAAAATCTGGGGCTCTGTGCTTTCCTTCGTTCTGAACAAGTGTTACTGTTTTCTGCACAAAAGCGATTCTGCGAAGCAATGTGAACACTTCTGTTTCCCAGGCACAGAGAAGGTGGTAGCAGGGAATTCTCTGCCTGCTTTTCCCCAGTGCTCTGCAAGCTCTCCAGGACAACATAAAATCTGGGGCTCTGTGCTTTCTTTCGTTCTGAACAAGTGTTACTGTTTTCTGCACAAAAGCGATTCTGCGAAGCAATGTGAACACTTCTGTTTCCCAGGCACAGACAAGGTGCTAGCAGGGAATTCTCTGCCTGCCTTTCCCCAGTGCTCTGCAAGCTCTCCAGGACAACATAAAATCTGGGCCTCTGTGCTTTCTTTCGTTCTGAACAAGTGTTACTGTTTTCTGCACAAAAGCGATTCTGCGAAGCAATGGGAACACTTCTGTTTCCCAGGCACAGAGAAGGTGCTAGCAGGGAATTCTCTGCCTGCTTTTCCCCAGTGCTCTGCAAGCTCTCCAGGACAACATAAAATCTGGGGCTCTGTGCTTTCTTTCGTTCTGAACAAGTGTTATTGTTTTCTGCACAAAAGCGATTCTGCGAAGCAATGTGAACACTTCTGCTTCCCAGGCACAGAGAAGGTGCTAGCAGGGAATTCTCTGCCTGCCTTTCCCCAGTGCTCTGCAAGCTCTCCAGGACAACATAAAATCTGGGGCTCTGTGCTTTCCTTCGTTCTGAACAAGTGTTACTGTTTTCTGCACAAAAGCGATTCTGCGAAGCAATGTGAACACTTCTGTTTCCCAGGCACAGAGAAGGTGGTAGCAGGGAATTCTCTGCCTGCTTTTCCCCAGTGCTCTGCAAGCTCTCCAGGACAACATAAAATCTGGGGCTCTGTGCTTTCTTTCGTTTTGAACAAGTGTTACTGTTTTCTGCACAAAAGCGATTCTGCGAAGCAATGTGAACACTTCTGTTTCCCAGGCACAGAGAAGGTGGTAGCAGGGAATTCTCTGCCTGCTTTTCCCCAGTGCTCTGCAAGCTCTCCAGGACAACATAAAATCTGGGGCTCTGTGCTTTCTTTCGTTCTGAACAAGTGTTACTGTTTTCTGCACAAAAGCGATTCTGCGAAGCAATGTGAACACTTCTGCTTCCCAGGCACAGAGAAGGTGCTAGCAGGGAATTCTCTGCCTGCCTTTCCCCAGTGCTCTGCAAGCTCTCCAGGACAACATAAAATCTGGGGCTCTGTGCTTTCTTTCGTTCTGAACAAGTGTTACTGTTTTCTGCACAAAAGCGATTCTGCGAAGCAATGTGAACACTTCTGCTTCCCAGGCACAGAGAAGGTGCTAGCAGGGAATTCTCTGCCTGCTTTTCCCCAGTGCTCTGCAAGCTCTCCAGGACAACATAAAATCTGGGGCTCTGTGCTGTCTTTCGTCTGAACAAGTGTTACTGTTTTCTGCACAAAAGCGATTCTGCGAAGCAATGGGAACACTTCTGTTTCCCAGGCACAGAGAAGGTGCTAGCAGGGAATTCTCTGCCTGCTTTTCCCCAGTGCTCTGCAAGCTCTCCAGGACAACATAAAATCTGGGGCTCTGTGCTTTCTTTCATTCTGAACAAGTGTTACTGTTTTCTGCACAAAAGCGATTCTGCGAAGCAATGTGAAGACTTCTGCTTCCCAGGCACAGAGAAGGTGCTAGCAGGGAATTCTCTGCCTGCTTTTCCCCAGTGCTCTGCAAGCTCTCCAGGACAACATAAAATCTGGGGCTCTGTGCTTTCTTTCGTTCTGAACAAGTGTTACTGTTTTCTGCACAAAAGCGATTCTGCGAAGCAATGTGAACACTTCTGTTTCCCAGGCACAGAGAAGGTGGTAGCAGGGAATTCTCTGCCTGCTTTTCCCCAGTGCTCTGCAAGCTCTCCAGGTACAACATAAAATCTGGGGCTCTGTGCTTTCTTTCGTTCTGAACAAGTGTTACTGTTTTCTGCACAAAAGCGATTCTGCGAAGCAATGGGAACACTTCTGTTTCCCAGGCACAGAGAAGGTGCTAGCAGGGAATTCTCTGCCTGCTTTTCCCCAGTGCTCTGCAAGCTCTCCAGGACAACATAAAATCTGGGGCTCTGTGCTTTCTTTCGTTCTGAACAAGTGTTACTGTTTTCTGCACAAAAGCGATTCTGCGAAGCAATGTGAACACTTCTGCTTCCCAGGCACAGAGAAGGTGCTAGCAGGGAATTCTCTGCCTGCCTTTCCCCAGTGCTCTGCAAGCTCTCCAGGACAACATAAAATCTGGGCCTCTGTGCTTTCTTTCGTTCTGAACAAGTGTTATTGTTTTCTGCACAAAAGCGATTCTGCGAAGCAATGTGAACACTTCTGCTTCCCAGGCACAGAGAAGGTGCTAGCAGGGAATTCTCTGCCTGCCTTTCCCCAGTGCTCTGCAAGCTCTCCAGGACAACATAAAATCTGGGGCTCTGTGCTTTCCTTCGTTCTGAACAAGTGTTACTGTTTTCTGCACAAAAGCGATTCTGCGAAGCAATGGGAACACTTCTGTTTCCCAGGCACAGAGAAGGTGGTAGCAGGGAATTCTCTGCCTGCTTTTCCCCAGTGCTCTGCAAGCTCTCCAGGACAACATAAAATCTGGGGCTCTGTGCTTTCTTTCGTTCTGAACAAGTGTTACTGTTTTCTGCACAAAAGCGATTCTGCGAAGCAATGTGAACACTTCTGCTTCCCAGGCACAGAGAAGGTGCTAGCAGGGAATTCTCTGCCTGCCTTTCCCCAGTGCTCTGCAAGCTCTCCAGGACAACATAAAATCTGGGGCTCTGTGCTTTCCTTCGTTCTGAACAAGTGTTACTGTTTTCTGCACAAAAGCGATTCTGCGAAGCAATGTGAACACTTCTGTTTCCCAGGCACAGAGAAGGTGGTAGCAGGGAATTCTCTGCCTGCTTTTCCCCAGTGCTCTGCAAGCTCTCCAGGACAACATAAAATCTGGGGCTCTGTGCTTTCTTTCGTTCTGAACAAGTGTTACTGTTTTCTGCACAAAAGCGATTCTGCGAAGCAATGTGAACACTTCTGCTTCCCAGGCACAGAGAAGGTGCTAGCAGGGAATTCTCTGCCTGCCTTTCCCCAGTGCTCTGCAAGCTCTCCAGGACAACATAAAATCTGGGGCTCTGTGCTTTCCTTCGTTCTGAACAAGTGTTACTGTTTTCTGCACAAAAGCGATTCTGCGAAGCAATGTGAACACTTCTGTTTCCCAGGCACAGAGAAGGTGGTAGCAGGGAATTCTCTGCCTGCTTTTCCCCAGTGCTCTGCAAGCTCTCCAGGACAACATAAAATCTGGGGCTCTGTGCTTTCTTTCGTTCTGAACAAGTGTTACTGTTTTCTACACAAAAGCGATTCTGCGAAGCAATGTGAACACTTCTGTTTCCCAGGCACAGACAAGGTGCTAGCAGGGAATTCTCTGCCTGCCTTTCCCCAGTGCTCTGCAAGCTCTCCAGGACAACATAAAATCTGGGCCTCTGTGCTTTCTTTCGTTCTGAACAAGTGTTACTGTTTTCTGCACAAAAGCGATTCTGCGAAGCAATGGGAACACTTCTGTTTCCCAGGCACAGAGAAGGTGCTAGCAGGGAATTCTCTGCCTGCTTTTCCCCAGTGCTCTGCAAGCTCTCCAGGACAACATAAAAATCTGGGGCTCTGTGCTTTCTTTCGTTCTGAACAAGTGTTATTGTTTTCTGCACAAAAGCGATTCTGCGAAGCAATGTGAACACTTCTGCTTCCCAGGCACAGAGAAGGTGCTAGCAGGGAATTCTCTGCCTGCCTTTCCCCAGTGCTCTGCAAGCTCTCCAGGACAACATAAAATCTGGGGCTCTGTGCTTTCCTTCGTTCTGAACAAGTGTTACTGTTTTCTGCACAAAAGCGATTCTGCGAAGCAATGTGAACACTTCTGTTTCCCAGGCACAGAGAAGGTGGTAGCAGGGAATTCTCTGCCTGCTTTTCCCCAGTGCTCTGCAAGCTCTCCAGGACAACATAAAATCTGGGGCTCTGTGCTTTCTTTCGTTTTGAACAAGTGTTACTGTTTTCTGCACAAAAGCGATTCTGCGAAGCAATGTGAACACTTCTGTTTCCCAGGCACAGAGAAGGTGGTAGCAGGGAATTCTCTGCCTGCTTTTCCCCAGTGCTCTGCAAGCTCTCCAGGACAACATAAAATCTGGGGCTCTGTGCTTTCTTTCGTCTGAACAAGTGTTACTGTTTTCTGCACAAAAGCGATTCTGCGAAGCAATGTGAACAGGCACAGAGAAGGTGCTAGCAGGGAATTCTCTGCCTGCCTTTCCCCAGTGCTCTGCAAGCTCTCCAGGACAACATAAAATCTGGGGCTCTGTGCTTTCTTTCGTTCTGAACAAGTGTTACTGTTTTCTGCACAAAAGCGATTCTGCGAAGCAATGTGAACACTTCTGCTTCCCAGGCACAGAGAAGGTGCTAGCAGGGAATTCTCTGCCTGCCTTTCCCCAGTGCTCTGCAAGCTCTCCAGGACAACATAAAATCTGGGGCTCTGTGCTGTCTTTCGTCTGAACAAGTGTTACTGTTTTCTGCACAAAAGCGATTCTGCGAAGCAATGGGAACACTTCTGTTTCCCAGGCACAGAGAAGGTGCTAGCAGGGAATTCTCTGCCTGCTTTTCCCCAGTGCTCTGCAAGCTCTCCAGGACAACATAAAATCTGGGGCTCTGTGCTTTCTTTCATTCTGAACAAGTGTTACTGTTTTCTGCACAAAAGCGATTCTGCGAAGCAATGTGAAGACTTCTGCTTCCCAGGCACAGAGAAGGTGCTAGCAGGGAATTCTCTGCCTGCTTTTCCCCAGTGCTCTGCAAGCTCTCCAGGACAACATAAAATCTGGGGCTCTGTGCTTTCTTTCGTTCTGAACAAGTGTTACTGTTTTCTGCACAAAAGCGATTCTGCGAAGCAATGTGAACACTTCTGTTTCCCAGGCACAGAGAAGGTGGTAGCAGGGAATTCTCTGCCTGCTTTTCCCCAGTGCTCTGCAAGCTCTCCAGGTACAACATAAAATCTGGGGCTCTGTGCTTTCTTTCGTTCTGAACAAGTGTTACTGTTTTCTGCACAAAAGCGATTCTGCGAAGCAATGGGAACACTTCTGTTTCCCAGGCACAGAGAAGGTGCTAGCAGGGAATTCTCTGCCTGCTTTTCCCCAGTGCTCTGCAAGCTCTCCAGGACAACATAAAATCTGGGGCTCTGTGCTTTCTTTCGTTCTGAACAAGTGTTACTGTTTTCTGCACAAAAGCGATTCTGCGAAGCAATGTGAACACTTCTGCTTCCCAGGCACAGAGAAGGTGCTAGCAGGGAATTCTCTGCCTGCCTTTCCCCAGTGCTCTGCAAGCTCTCCAGGACAACATAAAATCTGGGGCTCTGTGCTTTCCTTCGTTCTGAACAAGTGTTACTGTTTTCTGCACAAAAGCGATTCTGCGAAGCAATGTGAACACTTCTGTTTCCCAGGCACAGAGAAGGTGCTAGCAGGGAATTCTCTGCCTGCTTTTCCCCAGTGCTCTGCAAGCTCTCCAGGACAACATAAAATCTGGGGCTCTGTGCTTTCTTTCGTTCTGAACAAGTGTTACTGTTTTCTGCACAAAAGCGATTCTGCGAAGCAATGTGAACACTTCTGCTTCCCAGGCACAGAGAAGGTGCTAGCAGGGAATTCTCTGCCTGCCTTTCCCCAGTGCTCTGCAAGCTCTCCAGGACAACATAAAATCTGGGCCTCTGTGCTTTCTTTCGTTCTGAACAAGTGTTACTGTTTTCTGCACAAAAGCGATTCTGCGAAGCAATGGGAACACTTCTGTTTCCCAGGCACAGAGAAGGTGCTAGCAGGGAATTCTCTGCCTGCTTTTCCCCAGTGCTCTGCAAGCTCTCCAGGACAACATAAAATCTGGGGCTCTGTGCTTTCCTTCGTTCTGAACAAGTGTTACTGTTTTCTGCACAAAAGCGATTCTGCGAAGCAATGTGAACACTTCTGTTTCCCAGGCACAGAGAAGGTGGTAGCAGGGAATTCTCTGCCTGCTTTTCCCCAGTGCTCTGCAAGCTCTCCAGGACAACATAAAATCTGGGGCTCTGTGCTTTCCTTCGTTCTGAACAAGTGTTACTGTTTTCTGCACAAAAGCGATTCTGCGAAGCAATGTGAACACTTCTGCTTCCCAGGCACAGAGAAGGTGCTAGCAGGGAATTCTCTGCCTGCCTTTCCCCAGTGCTCTGCAAGCTCTCCAGGACAACATAAAATCTGGGGCTCTGTGCTTTCCTTCGTTCTGAACAAGTGTTACTGTTTTCTGCACAAAAGCGATTCTGCGAAGCAATGTGAACACTTCTGTTTCCCGGGCACAGAGAAGGTGGTAGCAGGGAATTCTCTGCCTGCTTTTCCCCAGTGCTCTGCAAGCTCTCCAGGACAACATAAAATCTGGGGCTCTGTGCTTTCTTTCGTTCTGAACAAGTGTTACTGTTTTCTGCACAAAAGCGATTCTGCGAAGCAATGTGAACACTTCTGTTTCCCAGGCACAGACAAGGTGCTAGCAGGGAATTCTCTGCCTGCCTTTCCCCAGTGCTCTGCAAGCTCTCCAGGACAACATAAAATCTGGGCCTCTGTGCTTTCTTTCGTTCTGAACAAGTGTTACTGTTTTCTGCACAAAAGCGATTCTGCGAAGCAATGGGAACACTTCTGTTTCCCAGGCACAGAGAAGGTGCTAGCAGGAATTCTCTGCCTGCTTTTCCCCAGTGCTCTGCAAGCTCTCCAGGACAACATAAAATCTGGGGCTCTGTGCTTTCTTTCGTTCTGAACAAGTGTTATTGTTTTCTGCACAAAAGCGATTCTGCGAAGCAATGTGAACACTTCTGCTTCCCAGGCACAGAGAAGGTGCTAGCAGGGAATTCTCTGCCTGCCTTTCCCCAGTGCTCTGCAAGCTCTCCAGGACAACATAAAATCTGGGGCTCTGTGCTTTCCTTCGTTCTGAACAAGTGTTACTGTTTTCTGCACAAAAGCGATTCTGCGAAGCAATGTGAACACTTCTGTTTCCCAGGCACAGAGAAGGTGGTAGCAGGGAATTCTCTGCCTGCTTTTCCCCAGTGCTCTGCAAGCTCTCCAGGACAACATAAAATCTGGGGCTCTGTGCTTTCTTTCGTTTTGAACAAGTGTTACTGTTTTCTGCACAAAAGCGATTCTGCGAAGCAATGTGAACACTTCTGTTTCCCAGGCACAGAGAAGGTGGTAGCAGGGAATTCTCTGCCTGCTTTTCCCCAGTGCTCTGCAAGCTCTCCAGGACAACATAAAATCTGGGGCTCTGTGCTTTCTTTCGTTCTGAACAAGTGTTACTGTTTTCTGCACAAAAGCGATTCTGCGAAGCAATGTGAACACTTCTGCTTCCCAGGCACAGAGAAGGTGCTAGCAGGGAATTCTCTGCCTGCCTTTCCCCAGTGCTCTGCAAGCTCTCCAGGACAACATAAAATCTGGGGCTCTGTGCTTTCTTTCGTTCTGAACAAGTGTTACTGTTTTCTGCACAAAAGCGATTCTGCGAAGCAATGTGAACACTTCTGTTTCCCAGGCACAGAGAAGGTGGTAGCAGGGAATTCTCTGCCTGCTTTTCCCCAGTGCTCTGCAAGCTCTCCAGGTACAACATAAAATCTGGGGCTCTGTGCTTTCTTTCGTTCTGAACAAGTGTTACTGTTTTCTGCACAAAAGCGATTCTGCGAAGCAATGGGAACACTTCTGTTTCCCAGGCACAGAGAAGGTGCTAGCAGGGAATTCTCTGCCTGCTTTTCCCCAGTGCTCTGCAAGCTCTCCAGGACAACATAAAATCTGGGGCTCTGTGCTTTCTTTCGTTCTGAACAAGTGTTATTGTTTTCTGCACAAAAGCGATTCTGCGAAGCAATGTGAACACTTCTGCTTCCCAGGCACAGAGAAGGTGCTAGCAGGGAATTCTCTGCCTGCCTTTCCCCAGTGCTCTGCAAGCTCTCCAGGACAACATAAAATCTGGGCCTCTGTGCTTTCTTTCGTTCTGAACAAGTGTTATTGTTTTCTGCACAAAAGCGATTCTGCGAAGCAATGTGAACACTTCTGCTTCCCAGGCACAGAGAAGGTGCTAGCAGGGAATTCTCTGCCTGCCTTTCCCCAGTGCTCTGCAAGCTCTCCAGGACAACATAAAATCTGGGGCTCTGTGCTTTCCTTCGTTCTGAACAAGTGTTACTGTTTTCTGCACAAAAGCGATTCTGCGAAGCAATGTGAACACTTCTGTTTCCCAGGCACAGAGAAGGTGGTAGCAGGGAATTCTCTGCCTGCTTTTCCCCAGTGCTCTGCAAGCTCTCCAGGACAACATAAAATCTGGGGCTCTGTGCTTTCTTTCGTTCTGAACAAGTGTTACTGTTTTCTGCACAAAAGCGATTCTGCGAAGCAATGTGAACACTTCTGCTTCCCAGGCACAGAGAAGGTGCTAGCAGGGAATTCTCTGCCTGCCTTTCCCCAGTGCTCTGCAAGCTCTCCAGGACAACATAAAATCTGGGGCTCTGTGCTTTCCTTCGTTCTGAACAAGTGTTACTGTTTTCTGCACAAAAGCGATTCTGCGAAGCAATGTGAACACTTCTGTTTCCCAGGCACAGAGAAGGTGGTAGCAGGGAATTCTCTGCCTGCTTTTCCCCAGTGCTCTGCAAGCTCTCCAGGACAACATAAAATCTGGGGCTCTGTGCTTTCTTTCGTTCTGAACAAGTGTTACTGTTTTCTGCACAAAAGCGATTCTGCGAAGCAATGTGAACACTTCTGCTTCCCAGGCACAGAGAAGGTGCTAGCAGGGAATTCTCTGCCTGCCTTTCCCCAGTGCTCTGCAAGCTCTCCAGGACAACATAAAATCTGGGCCTCTGTGCTTTCTTTCGTTCTGAACAAGTGTTACTGTTTTCTGCACAAAAGCGATTCTGCGAAGCAATGTGAACACTTCTGCTTCCCAGGCACAGAGAAGGTGCTAGCAGGGAATTCTCTGCCTGCCTTTCCCCAGTGCTCTGCAAGCTCTCCAGGACAACATAAAATCTGGGGCTCTGTGCTTTCCTTCGTTCTGAACAAGTGTTACTGTTTTCTGCACAAAAGCGATTCTGCGAAGCAATGTGAACACTTCTGTTTCCCAGGCACAGAGAAGGTGGTAGCAGGGAATTCTCTGCCTGCTTTTCCCCAGTGCTCTGCAAGCTCTCCAGGACAACATAAAATCTGGGGCTCTGTGCTTTCCTTCGTTCTGAACAAGTGTTACTGTTTTCTGCACAAAAGCGATTCTGCGAAGCAATGTGAACACTTCTGCTTCCCAGGCACAGAGAAGGTGCTAGCAGGGAATTCTCTGCCTGCCTTTCCCCAGTGCTCTGCAAGCTCTCCAGGACAACATAAAATCTGGGGCTCTGTGCTTTCCTTCGTTCTGAACAAGTGTTACTGTTTTCTGCACAAAAGCGATTCTGCGAAGCAATGTGAACACTTCTGTTTCCCAGGCACAGAGAAGGTGGTAGCAGGGAATTCTCTGCCTGCTTTTCCCCAGTGCTCTGCAAGCTCTCCAGGACAACATAAAATCTGGGGCTCTGTGCTTTCTTTCGTTCTGAACAAGTGTTACTGTTTTCTGCACAAAAGCGATTCTGCGAAGCAATGTGAACACTTCTGTTTCCCAGGCACAGACAAGGTGCTAGCAGGGAATTCTCTGCCTGCCTTTCCCCAGTGCTCTGCAAGCTCTCCAGGACAACATAAAATCTGGGCCTCTGTGCTTTCTTTCGTTCTGAACAAGTGTTACTGTTTTCTGCACAAAAGCGATTCTGCGAAGCAATGGGAACACTTCTGTTTCCCAGGCACAGAGAAGGTGCTAGCAGGGAATTCTCTGCCTGCTTTTCCCCAGTGCTCTGCAAGCTCTCCAGGACAACATAAAATCTGGGGCTCTGTGCTTTCTTTCGTTCTGAACAAGTGTTATTGTTTTCTGCACAAAAGCGATTCTGCGAAGCAATGTGAACACTTCTGCTTCCCAGGCACAGAGAAGGTGCTAGCAGGGAATTCTCTGCCTGCCTTTCCCCAGTGCTCTGCAAGCTCTCCAGGACAACATAAAATCTGGGCCTCTGTGCTTTCCTTCGTTCTGAACAAGTGTTACTGTTTTCTGCACAAAAGCGATTCTGCGAAGCAATGTGAACACTTCTGTTTCCCAGGCACAGAGAAGGTGGTAGCAGGGAATTCTCTGCCTGCTTTTCCCCAGTGCTCTGCAAGCTCTCCAGGACAACATAAAATCTGGGGCTCTGTGCTTTCTTTCGTTTTGAACAAGTGTTACTGTTTTCTGCACAAAAGCGATTCTGCGAAGCAATGTGAACACTTCTGTTTCCCAGGCACAGAGAAGGTGGTAGCAGGGAATTCTCTGCCTGCTTTTCCCCAGTGCTCTGCAAGCTCTCCAGGACAACATAAAATCTGGGGCTCTGTGCTTTCTTTCGTTCTGAACAAGTGTTACTGTTTTCTGCACAAAAGCGATTCTGCGAAGCAATGTGAACACTTCTGCTTCCCAGGCACAGAGAAGGTGCTAGCAGGGAATTCTCTGCCTGCCTTTCCCCAGTGCTCTGCAAGCTCTCCAGGACAACATAAAATCTGGGGCTCTGTGCTTTCTTTCGTTCTGAACAAGTGTTATTGTTTTCTGCACAAAAGCGATTCTGCGAAGCAATGTGAACACTTCTGCTTCCCAGGCACAGAGAAGGTGCTAGCAGGGAATT
Organism: Strix uralensis; assembly: GCF_047716275.1. Lineage (NCBI taxonomy): Eukaryota > Metazoa > Chordata > Aves > Strigiformes > Strigidae > Strix > Strix uralensis. Next base: position 1,077,185 of record NW_027436710.1, on the reverse strand, counting down.
CTCTGCCTGCCTTTCCCCAGTGCTCTGCAAGCTCTCCAGGACAACATAAAATCTGGGGCTCTGTGCTTTCCTTCGTTCTGAACAAGTGTTACTGTTTTCTGCACAAAAGCGATTCTGCGAAGCAATGTGAACACTTCTGTTTCCCAGGCACAGAGAAGGTGCTAGCAGGGAATTCTCTGCCTGCTTTTCCCCAGTGCTCTGCAAGCTCTCCAGGACAACATAAAATCTGGGGCTCTGTGCTTTCTTTCGTTCTGAACAAGTGTTACTGTTTTCTGCACAAAAGCGATTCTGCGAAGCAATGTGAACACTTCTGCTTCCCAGGCACAGAGAAGGTGCTAGCAGGGAATTCTCTGCCTGCCTTTCCCCAGTGCTCTGCAAGCTCTCCAGGACAACATAAAATCTGGGGCTCTGTGCTTTCTTTCGTTCTGAACAAGTGTTATTGTTTTCTGCACAAAAGCGATTCTGCGAAGCAATGTGAACACTTCTGCTTCCCAGGAACAGAGAAGGTGCTAGCAGGGAATTCTCTGCCTGCCTTTCCCCAGTGCTCTGCAAGCTCTCCAGGACATCATAAAATCTGGGGCTCTGTGCTTTCCTTCATTCTGAACAACTGTTACTGTTTTCTGCACAAAAGCGATTCTGCGAAGCAATGTGAACACTTCTGTTTCCCAGGCACAGAGAAGGTGCTAGCAGGGAATTCTCTGCCTGCTTTTCCCCAGTGCTCTGCAAGCTCTCCAGGACAACATAAAATCTGGGGCTCTGTGCTTTCTTTCGTTCTGAACAAGTGTTACTGTTTTCTGCACAAAAGCGATTCTGCGAAGCAATGTGAACACTTCTGCTTCCCAGGCACAGAGAAGGTGCTAGCAGGGAATTCTCTGCCTGCCTTTCCCCAGTGCTCTGCAAGCTCTCCAGGACAACATAAAATCTGGGCCTCTGTGCTTTCTTTCGTTCTGAACAAGTGTTACTGTTTTCTGCACAAAAGCGATTCTGCGAAGCAATGGGAACACTTCTGTTTCCCAGGCACAGAGAAGGTGCTAGCAGGGAATTCTCTGCCTGCCTTTCCCCAGTGCTCTGCAAGCTCTCCAGGACAACATAAAATCTGGGGCTCTGTGCTTTCTTTCGTTATGAACAAGTGTTATTGTTTTCTGCACAAAAGCGATTCTGCGAAGCAATGTGAACACTTCTGCTTCCCAGGCACAGAGAAGGTGCTAGCAGGGAATTCTCTGCCTGCCTTTCCCCAGTGCTCTGCAAGCTCTCCAGGACAACATAAAATCTGGGGCTCTGTGCTTTCCTTCGTTCTGAACAAGTGTTACTGTTTTCTGCACAAAAGCGATTCTGCGAAGCAATGTGAACACTTCTGCTTCCCAGGCACAGAGAAGGTGCTAGCAGGGAATTCTCTGCCTGCCTTTCCCCAGTGCTCTGCAAGCTCTCCAGGACAACATAAAATCTGGGGCTCTGTGCTTTCCTTCGTTCTGAACAAGTGTTACTGTTTTCTGCACAAAAGCGATTCTGCGAAGCAATGTGAACACTTCTGTTTCCCAGGCACAGAGAAGGTGGTAGCAGGGAATTCTCTGCCTGCTTTTCCCCAGTGCTCTGCAAGCTCTCCAGGACAACATAAAATCTGGGGCTCTGTGCTTTCTTTCGTTTTGAACAAGTGTTACTGTTTTCTGCACAAAAGCGATTCTGCGAAGCAATGTGAACACTTCTGTTTCCCAGGCACAGAGAAGGTGGTAGCAGGGAATTCTCTGCCTGCTTTTCCCCAGTGCTCTGCAAGCTCTCCAGGACAACATAAAATCTGGGGCTCTGTGCTTTCTTTCGTTCTGAACAAGTGTTACTGTTTTCTGCACAAAAGCGATTCTGCGAAGCAATGTGAACACTTCTGCTTCCCAGGCACAGAGAAGGTGCTAGCAGGGAATTCTCTGCCTGCCTTTCCCCAGTGCTCTGCAAGCTCTCCAGGACAACATAAAATCTGGGGCTCTGTGCTTTCTTTCGTTCTGAACAAGTGTTATTGTTTTCTGCACAAAAGCGATTCTGCGAAGCAATGTGAACACTTCTGCTTCCCAGGCACAGAGAAGGTGCTAGCAGGGAATTCTCTGCCTGCCTTTCCCCAGTGCTCTGCAAGCTCTCCAGGACAACATAAAATCTGGGGCTCTGTGCTTTCCTTCGTTCTGAACAAGTGTTATTGTTTTCTGCACAAAAGCGATTCTGCGAAGCAATGTGAACACTTCTGCTTCCCAGGCACAGAGAAGGTGCTAGCAGGGAATTCTCTGCCTGCCTTTCCCCAGTGCTCTGCAAGCTCTCCAGGACATCATAAAATCTGGGGCTCTGTGCTTTCCTTCATTCTGAACAACTGTTACTGTTTTCTGCACAAAAGCGATTCTGCGAAGCAATGTGAACACTTCTGTTTCCCAGGCACAGAGAAGGTGCTAGCAGGGAATTCTCTGCCTGCTTTTCCCCAGTGCTCTGCAAGCTCTCCAGGACAACATAAAATCTGGGGCTCTGTGCTTTCTTTCGTTCTGAACAAGTGTTACTGTTTTCTGCACAAAAGCGATTCTGCGAAGCAATGGGAACACTTCTGTTTCCCAGGCACAGAGAAGGTGCTAACAGGGAATTCTCTGCCTGCCTTTCCCCAGTGCTCTGCAAGCTCTCCAGGACAACATAAAATCTGGGGCTCTGTGCTTTCCTTCGTTCTGAACAAGTGTTACTGTTTTCTGCACAAAAGCGATTCTGCGAAGCAATGTGAAGACTTCTGCTTCCCAGGCACAGAGAAGGTGCTAGCAGGGAATTCTCTGCCTGCTTTTCCCCAGTGCTCTGCAAGCTCTCCAGGACAACATAAAATCTGGGGCTCTGTGCTTTCTTTCGTTCTGAACAAGTGTTACTGTTTTCTGCACTAAAGCGATTCTGCGAAGCAATGTGAACACTTCTGCTTCCCAGGCACAGAGAAGGTGCTAGCAGGGAATTCTCTGCCTGCCTTTCCCCAGTGCTCTGCAAGCTCTCCAGGACAACATAAAATCTGGGGCTCTGTGCTTTCTTTCGTTCTGAACAAGTGTTACTGTTTTCTGCACAAAAGCGATTCTGCGAAGCAATGTGAACACTTCTGCTTCCCAGGCACAGAGAAGGTGCTAGCAGGGAATTCTCTGCCTGCCTTTCCCCAGTGCTCTGCAAGCTCTCCAGGACAACATAAAATCTGGGGCTCTGTGCTTTCCTTCGTTCTGAACAAGTGTTACTGTTTTCTGCACAAAAGCGATTCTGCGAAGCAATGTGAACACTTCTGTTTCCCAGGCACAGAGAAGGTGGTAGCAGGGAATTCTCTGCCTGCTTTTCCCCAGTGCTCTGCAAGCTCTCCAGGACAACATAAAATCTGGGGCTCTGTGCTTTCTTTCGTTCTGAACAAGTGTTACAGTTTTCTGCACAAAAGCGATTCTGCGAAGCAATGTGAACACTTCTGCTTCCCAGGCACAGAGAAGGTGCTAGCAGGGAATTCTCTGCCTGCCTTTCCCCAGTGCTCTGCAAGCTCTCCAGGACAACATAAAATCTGGGGCTCTGTGCTTTCTTTCGTTCTGAACAAGTGTTACTGTTTTCTGCACAAAAGCGATTCTGCGAAGCAATGGGAACACTTCTGCTTCATAGGCACAGAGAAGGTGCTAGCAGGGAATTCTCTGCCTGCCTTTCCCCAGTGCTCTGCAAGCTCTCCAGGACAACATAAAATCTGGGGCTCTGTGCTTTCTTTCGTTCTGAACAAGTGTTACTGTTTTCTGCACAAAAGCGATTCTGCGAAGCAATGTGAACACTTCTGCTTCCCAGGCACAGAGAAGGTGGTAGCAGGGAATTCTCTGCCTGCCTTTCCCCAGTGCTCTGCAAGCTCTCCAGGACAACATAACATCTGGGGCTCTGTGCTTTCCGTCGTTCTGAACAAGTGTTACTGTTTTCTGCACAAAAGCGATTCTGCGAAGCAATGTGAACACTTCTGTTTCCCAGGCACAGAGAAGGTGCTAGCAGGGAATTCTCTGCCTGCTTTTCCCCAGTGCTCTGCAAGCTCTCCAGGACAACATAAAATCTGCGGCTCTGTGCTTTCTTTCGTTCTGAACAAGTGTTACTGTTTTCTGCACAAAAGCGATTCTGCGAAGCAATGGGAACACTTCTGTTTCCCAGGCACAGAGAAGGTGCTAGCAGGGAATTCTCTGCCTGCTTTTCCCCAGTGCTCTGCAAGCTCTCCAGGACAACATAAAATCTGGGGCTCTGTGCTTTCTTTCGTTCTGAACAAGTGTTACAGTTTTCTGCACAAAAGCGATTCTGCGAAGCAATGTGAACACTTCTGCTTCCCAGGCACAGAGAAGGTGCTAGCAGGGAATTCTCTGCCTGCCTTTCCCCAGTGCTCTGCAAGCTCTCCAGGACAACATAAAATCTGGGGCTCTGTGCTTTCTTTCGTTCTGAACAAGTGTTACTGTTTTCTGCACAAAAGCGATTCTGCGAAGCAATGGGAACACTTCTGCTTCATAGGCACAGAGAAGGTGCTAGCAGGGAATTCTCTGCCTGCCTTTCCCCAGTGCTCTGCAAGCTCTCCAGGACAACATAAAATCTGGGGCTCTGTGTTTCTTTCGTTGTGAACAAGTGTTACTGTTTTCTGCACAAAAGCGATTCTGCGAAGCAATGTGAACACTTCTGCTTCCCAGGCACAGAGAAGGTGCTAGCAGGGAATTCTCTGCCTGCCTTTCCCCAGTGCTCTGCAAGCTCTCCAGGACAACATAAAATCTGGGGCTCTGTGCTTTCTTTCGTTCTGAACAAGTGTTATTGTTTTCTGCACAAAAGCGATTCTGCGAAGCAATGTGAAGACTTCTGCTTCCCAGGCACAGAGAAGGTGCTAGCAGGGAATTCTCTGCCTGCCTTTCCCCAGTGCTCTGCAAGCTCTCCAGGACAACATAAAATCTGGGGCTCTGTGCTTTCTTTCGTCTGAACAAGTGTTACTGTTTTCTGCACAAAAGCGATTCTGCGAAGCAATGTGAACAGGCACAGAGAAGGTGCTAGCAGGGAATTCTCTGCCTGCTTTTCCCCAGTGCTCTGCAAGCTCTCCAGGACAACATAAAATCTGGGGCTCTGTGCTTTCTTTCGTTCTGAACAAGTGTTACTGTTTTCTGCACAAAAGCGATTCTGCGAAGCAATGTGAACAGGCACAGAGAAGGTGCTAGCAGGGAATTCTCTGCCTGCCTTTCCCCAGTGCTCTGCAAGCTCTCCAGGACAACAGCAAATCTGGGGCTCTGTGCTTTCTTTCGTTCTGAACAAGTGTTACTCTTTTCTGCACAAAAGCGATTCTGCGAAGCAATGGGAACACTTCTGTTTCCCAGGCACAGAGAAGGTGCTAGAGGGAATTCTCTGCCTGCTTTTCCCCAGTGCTCTGCAAGCTCTCCAGGACAACATAGAATCTGGGGCTCTGTGCTTTCTTTCGTTCTGAACAAGTGTTACTGTTTTCTGCACAAAAGTGATTCTGCGAAGCAATGTGAAGACTTCTGCTTCCCAGGCACAGAGAAGGTGCTAGCAGGGAATTCTCTGCCTGCCTTTCCCCAGTGCTCTGCAAGCTCTCCAGGACAACATAAAATGTGGGGCTCTGTGCTTTCTTTCGTCTGAACAAGTGTTACTGTTTTCTTCACAAAAGCGATTCTGCGAAGCAATGTGAACAGGCACAGAGAAGGTGCTAGCAGGGAATTCTCTGCCTGCCTTTCCCCAGTGCTCTGCAAGCTCTCCAGGACAACATAAAATCTGGGGCTCTGTGCTTTCTTTCGTTCTGAACAAGTGTTACTGTTTTCTGCACAAAAGCGATTCTGCGAAGCAATGTGAACACTTCTGCTTCCCAGGCACAGAGAAGGTGCTAGCAGGGAATTCTCTGCCTGCTTTTCCCCAGTGCTCTGCAAGCTCTCCAGGACAACATAAAATCTGGGGCTCTGTGCTGTCTTTCGTCTGAACAAGTGTTACTGTTTTCTGCACAAAAGCGATTCTGCGAAGCAATGGGAACACTTCTGTTTCCCAGGCACAGAGAAGGTGCTAGCAGGGAATTCTCTGCCTGCTTTTCCCCAGTGCTCTGCAAGCTCTCCAGGACAACATAAAATCTGGGGCTCTGTGCTTTCTTTCATTCTGAACAAGTGTTACTGTTTTCTGCACAAAAGCGATTCTGCGAAGCAATGTGAAGACTTCTGCTTCCCAGGCACAGAGAAGGTGCTAGCAGGGAATTCTCTGCCTGCTTTTCCCCAGTGCTCTGCAAGCTCTCCAGGACAACATAAAATCTGGGGCTCTGTGCTTTCTTTCGTTCTGAACAAGTGTTACTGTTTTCTGCACAAAAGCGATTCTGCGAAGCAATGTGAACACTTCTGTTTCCCAGGCACAGAGAAGGTGGTAGCAGGGAATTCTCTGCCTGCTTTTCCCCAGTGCTCTGCAAGCTCTCCAGGTACAACATAAAATCTGGGGCTCTGTGCTTTCTTTCGTTCTGAACAAGTGTTACTGTTTTCTGCACAAAAGCGATTCTGCGAAGCAATGGGAACACTTCTGCTTCCCAGGCACAGAGAAGGTGCTAGCAGGGAATTCTCTGCCTGCCTTTCCCCAGTGCTCTGCAAGCTCTCCAGGACAACATAAAATCTGGGCCTCTGTGCTTTCTTTCGTTCTGAACAAGTGTTATTGTTTTCTGCACAAAAGCGATTCTGCGAAGCAATGTGAACACTTCTGCTTCCCAGGCACAGAGAAGGTGCTAGCAGGGAATTCTCTGCCTGCCTTTCCCCAGTGCTCTGCAAGCTCTCCAGGACAACATAAAATCTGGGGCTCTGTGCTTTCTTTCGTTCTGAACAAGTGTTACTGTTTTCTGCACAAAAGCGATTCTGCGAAGCAATGTGAACACTTCTGCTTCCCAGGCACAGAGAAGGTGCTAGCAGGGAATTCTCTGCCTGCCTTTCCCCAGTGCTCTGCAAGCTCTCCAGGACAACATAAAATCTGGGGCTCTGTGCTTTCCTTCGTTCTGAACAAGTGTTACTGTTTTCTGCACAAAAGCGATTCTGCGAAGCAATGTGAACACTTCTGTTTCCCAGGCACAGAGAAGGTGGTAGCAGGGAATTCTCTGCCTGCTTTTCCCCAGTGCTCTGCAAGCTCTCCAGGACAACATAAAATCTGGGGCTCTGTGCTTTCTTTCGTTCTGAACAAGTGTTACTGTTTTCTGCACAAAAGCGATTCTGCGAAGCAATGTGAACACTTCTGTTTCCCAGGCACAGACAAGGTGCTAGCAGGGAATTCTCTGCCTGCCTTTCCCCAGTGCTCTGCAAGCTCTCCAGGACAACATAAAATCTGGGCCTCTGTGCTTTCTTTCGTTCTGAACAAGTGTTACTGTTTTCTGCACAAAAGCGATTCTGCGAAGCAATGGGAACACTTCTGTTTCCCAGGCACAGAGAAGGTGCTAGCAGGGAATTCTCTGCCTGCTTTTCCCCAGTGCTCTGCAAGCTCTCCAGGACAACATAAAATCTGGGGCTCTGTGCTTTCTTTCGTTCTGAACAAGTGTTATTGTTTTCTGCACAAAAGCGATTCTGCGAAGCAATGTGAACACTTCTGCTTCCCAGGCACAGAGAAGGTGCTAGCAGGGAATTCTCTGCCTGCCTTTCCCCAGTGCTCTGCAAGCTCTCCAGGACAACATAAAATCTGGGGCTCTGTGCTTTCCTTCGTTCTGAACAAGTGTTACTGTTTTCTGCACAAAAGCGATTCTGCGAAGCAATGTGAACACTTCTGTTTCCCAGGCACAGAGAAGGTGGTAGCAGGGAATTCTCTGCCTGCTTTTCCCCAGTGCTCTGCAAGCTCTCCAGGACAACATAAAATCTGGGGCTCTGTGCTTTCTTTCGTTTTGAACAAGTGTTACTGTTTTCTGCACAAAAGCGATTCTGCGAAGCAATGTGAACACTTCTGTTTCCCAGGCACAGAGAAGGTGGTAGCAGGGAATTCTCTGCCTGCTTTTCCCCAGTGCTCTGCAAGCTCTCCAGGACAACATAAAATCTGGGGCTCTGTGCTTTCTTTCGTCTGAACAAGTGTTACTGTTTTCTGCACAAAAGCGATTCTGCGAAGCAATGTGAACAGGCACAGAGAAGGTGCTAGCAGGGAATTCTCTGCCTGCCTTTCCCCAGTGCTCTGCAAGCTCTCCAGGACAACATAAAATCTGGGGCTCTGTGCTTTCTTTCGTTCTGAACAAGTGTTACTGTTTTCTGCACAAAAGCGATTCTGCGAAGCAATGTGAACACTTCTGCTTCCCAGGCACAGAGAAGGTGCTAGCAGGGAATTCTCTGCCTGCCTTTCCCCAGTGCTCTGCAAGCTCTCCAGGACAACATAAAATCTGGGGCTCTGTGCTGTCTTTCGTCTGAACAAGTGTTACTGTTTTCTGCACAAAAGCGATTCTGCGAAGCAATGGGAACACTTCTGTTTCCCAGGCACAGAGAAGGTGCTAGCAGGGAATTCTCTGCCTGCTTTTCCCCAGTGCTCTGCAAGCTCTCCAGGACAACATAAAATCTGGGGCTCTGTGCTTTCTTTCATTCTGAACAAGTGTTACTGTTTTCTGCACAAAAGCGATTCTGCGAAGCAATGTGAAGACTTCTGCTTCCCAGGCACAGAGAAGGTGCTAGCAGGGAATTCTCTGCCTGCTTTTCCCCAGTGCTCTGCAAGCTCTCCAGGACAACATAAAATCTGGGGCTCTGTGCTTTCTTTCGTTCTGAACAAGTGTTACTGTTTTCTGCACAAAAGCGATTCTGCGAAGCAATGTGAACACTTCTGTTTCCCAGGCACAGAGAAGGTGGTAGCAGGGAATTCTCTGCCTGCTTTTCCCCAGTGCTCTGCAAGCTCTCCAGGTGCAACATAAAATCTGGGGCTCTGTGCTTTCTTTCGTTCTGAACAAGTGTTACTGTTTTCTGCACAAAAGTGATTCTGCGAAGCAATGTGAACATTTCTGCTTCCCAGGCACAGAGAAGGTGCTAGCAGGGAATTCTCTGCCTGCCTTTCCCCAGTGCTCTGCAAGCTCTCCAGGACAACATAAAATCTGGGGCTCTGTGCTTTCTTTCGTTCTGAACAAGTGTTACTGTTTTCTGCACAAAAGCGATTCTGCGAAGCAATGTGAACACTTCTGCTTCCCAGGCACAGAGAAGGTGCTAGCAGGGAATTCTCTGCCTGCCTTTCCCCAGTGCTCTGCAAGCTCTCCAGGACAACATAAAATCTGGGGCTCTGTGCTTTCCTTCGTTCTGAACAAGTGTTACTGTTTTCTGCACAAAAGCGATTCTGCGAAGCAATGTGAACACTTCTGTTTCCCAGGCACAGAGAAGGTGCTAGCAGGGAATTCTCTGCCTGCTTTTCCCCAGTGCTCTGCAAGCTCTCCAGGACAACATAAAATCTGGGGCTCTGTGCTTTCTTTCGTTCTGAACAAGTGTTACTGTTTTCTGCACAAAAGCGATTCTGCGAAGCAATGTGAACACTTCTGCTTCCCAGGCACAGAGAAGGTGCTAGCAGGGAATTCTCTGCCTGCCTTTCCCCAGTGCTCTGCAAGCTCTCCAGGACAACATAAAATCTGGGGCTCTGTGCTTTCTTTCGTTCTGAACAAGTGTTACTGTTTTCTGCACAAAAGCGATTCTGCGAAGCAATGGGAACACTTCTGTTTCCCAGGCACAGAGAAGGTGCTAGCAGGGAATTCTCTGCCTGCTTTTCCCCAGTGCTCTGCAAGCTCTCCAGGACAACATAAAATCTGGGGCTCTGTGCTTTCTTTCGTTCTGAACAAGTGTTATTGTTTTCTGCACAAAAGCGATTCTGCGAAGCAATGTGAACACTTCTGCTTCCCAGGCACAGAGAAGGTGCTAGCAGGGAATTCTCTGCCTGCCTTTCCCCAGTGCTCTGCAAGCTCTCCAGGACAACATAAAATCTGGGGCTCTGTGCTTTCCTTCGTTCTGAACAAGTGTTACTGTTTTCTGCACAAAAGCGATTCTGCGAAGCAATGTGAACACTTCTGTTTCCCAGGCACAGAGAAGGTGGTAGCAGGGAATTCTCTGCCTGCTTTTCCCCAGTGCTCTGCAAGCTCTCCAGGACAACATAAAATCTGGGGCTCTGTGCTTTCCTTCGTTCTGAACAAGTGTTACTGTTTTCTGCACAAAAGCGATTCTGCGAAGCAATGTGAACACTTCTGCTTCCCAGGCACAGAGAAGGTGCTAGCAGGGAATTCTCTGCCTGCCTTTCCCCAGTGCTCTGCAAGCTCTCCAGGACAACATAAAATCTGGGGCTCTGTGCTTTCCTTCGTTCTGAACAAGTGTTACTGTTTTCTGCACAAAAGCGATTCTGCGAAGCAATGTGAACACTTCTGTTTCCCAGGCACAGAGAAGGTGGTAGCAGGGAATTCTCTGCCTGCTTTTCCCCAGTGCTCTGCAAGCTCTCCAGGACAACATAAAATCTGGGGCTCTGTGCTTTCTTTCGTTCTGAACAAGTGTTACTGTTTTCTGCACAAAAGCGATTCTGCGAAGCAATGTGAACACTTCTGTTTCCCAGGCACAGACAAGGTGCTAGCAGGGAATTCTCTGCCTGCCTTTCCCCAGTGCTCTGCAAGCTCTCCAGGACAACATAAAATCTGGGCCTCTGTGCTTTCTTTCGTTCTGAACAAGTGTTACTGTTTTCTGCACAAAAGCGATTCTGCGAAGCAATGGGAACACTTCTGTTTCCCAGGCACAGAGAAGGTGCTAGCAGGGAATTCTCTGCCTGCTTTTCCCCAGTGCTCTGCAAGCTCTCCAGGACAACATAAAATCTGGGGCTCTGTGCTTTCTTTCGTTCTGAACAAGTGTTATTGTTTTCTGCACAAAAGCGATTCTGCGAAGCAATGTGAACACTTCTGCTTCCCAGGCACAGAGAAGGTGCTAGCAGGGAATTCTCTGCCTGCCTTTCCCCAGTGCTCTGCAAGCTCTCCAGGACAACATAAAATCTGGGGCTCTGTGCTTTCCTTCGTTCTGAACAAGTGTTACTGTTTTCTGCACAAAAGCGATTCTGCGAAGCAATGTGAACACTTCTGTTTCCCAGGCACAGAGAAGGTGGTAGCAGGGAATTCTCTGCCTGCTTTTCCCCAGTGCTCTGCAAGCTCTCCAGGACAACATAAAATCTGGGGCTCTGTGCTTTCTTTCGTTTTGAACAAGTGTTACTGTTTTCTGCACAAAAGCGATTCTGCGAAGCAATGTGAACACTTCTGTTTCCCAGGCACAGAGAAGGTGGTAGCAGGGAATTCTCTGCCTGCTTTTCCCCAGTGCTCTGCAAGCTCTCCAGGACAACATAAAATCTGGGGCTCTGTGCTTTCTTTCGTTCTGAACAAGTGTTACTGTTTTCTGCACAAAAGCGATTCTGCGAAGCAATGTGAACACTTCTGCTTCCCAGGCACAGAGAAGGTGCTAGCAGGGAATTCTCTGCCTGCCTTTCCCCAGTGCTCTGCAAGCTCTCCAGGACAACATAAAATCTGGGGCTCTGTGCTTTCTTTCGTTCTGAACAAGTGTTACTGTTTTCTGCACAAAAGCGATTCTGCGAAGCAATGTGAACACTTCTGTTTCCCAGGCACAGAGAAGGTGGTAGCAGGGAATTCTCTGCCTGCTTTTCCCCAGTGCTCTGCAAGCTCTCCAGGTACAACATAAAATCTGGGGCTCTGTGCTTTCTTTCGTTCTGAACAAGTGTTACTGTTTTCTGCACAAAAGCGATTCTGCGAAGCAATGGGAACACTTCTGTTTCCCAGGCACAGAGAAGGTGCTAGCAGGGAATTCTCTGCCTGCTTTTCCCCAGTGCTCTGCAAGCTCTCCAGGACAACATAAAATCTGGGGCTCTGTGCTTTCTTTCGTTCTGAACAAGTGTTATTGTTTTCTGCACAAAAGCGATTCTGCGAAGCAATGTGAACACTTCTGCTTCCCAGGCACAGAGAAGGTGCTAGCAGGGAATTCTCTGCCTGCCTTTCCCCAGTGCTCTGCAAGCTCTCCAGGACAACATAAAATCTGGGCCTCTGTGCTTTCTTTCGTTCTGAACAAGTGTTATTGTTTTCTGCACAAAAGCGATTCTGCGAAGCAATGTGAACACTTCTGCTTCCCAGGCACAGAGAAGGTGCTAGCAGGGAATTCTCTGCCTGCCTTTCCCCAGTGCTCTGCAAGCTCTCCAGGACAACATAAAATCTGGGGCTCTGTGCTTTCCTTCGTTCTGAACAAGTGTTACTGTTTTCTGCACAAAAGCGATTCTGCGAAGCAATGTGAACACTTCTGTTTCCCAGGCACAGAGAAGGTGGTAGCAGGGAATTCTCTGCCTGCTTTTCCCCAGTGCTCTGCAAGCTCTCCAGGACAACATAAAATCTGGGGCTCTGTGCTTTCTTTCGTTCTGAACAAGTGTTACTGTTTTCTGCACAAAAGCGATTCTGCGAAGCAATGTGAACACTTCTGCTTCCCAGGCACAGAGAAGGTGCTAGCAGGGAATTCTCTGCCTGCCTTTCCCCAGTGCTCTGCAAGCTCTCCAGGACAACATAAAATCTGGGGCTCTGTGCTTTCCTTCGTTCTGAACAAGTGTTACTGTTTTCTGCACAAAAGCGATTCTGCGAAGCAATGTGAACACTTCTGTTTCCCAGGCACAGAGAAGGTGGTAGCAGGGAATTCTCTGCCTGCTTTTCCCCAGTGCTCTGCAAGCTCTCCAGGACAACATAAAATCTGGGGCTCTGTGCTTTCTTTCGTTCTGAACAAGTGTTACTGTTTTCTGCACAAAAGCGATTCTGCGAAGCAATGTGAACACTTCTGCTTCCCAGGCACAGAGAAGGTGCTAGCAGGGAATTCTCTGCCTGCCTTTCCCCAGTGCTCTGCAAGCTCTCCAGGACAACATAAAATCTGGGCCTCTGTGCTTTCTTTCGTTCTGAACAAGTGTTACTGTTTTCTGCACAAAAGCGATTCTGCGAAGCAATGGGAACACTTCTGTTTCCCAGGCACAGAGAAGGTGCTAGCAGGGAATTCTCTGCCTGCTTTTCCCCAGTGCTCTGCAAGCTCTCCAGGACAACATAAAATCTGGGGCTCTGTGCTTTCTTTCGTTCTGAACAAGTGTTATTGTTTTCTGCACAAAAGCGATTCTGCGAAGCAATGTGAACACTTCTGCTTCCCAGGCACAGAGAAGGTGCTAGCAGGGAATTCTCTGCCTGCCTTTCCCCAGTGCTCTGCAAGCTCTCCAGGACAACATAAAATCTGGGGCTCTGTGCTTTCCTTCGTTCTGAACAAGTGTTACTGTTTTCTGCACAAAAGCGATTCTGCGAAGCAATGTGAACACTTCTGTTTCCCAGGCACAGAGAAGGTGGTAGCAGGGAATTCTCTGCCTGCTTTTCCCCAGTGCTCTGCAAGCTCTCCAGGACAACATAAAATCTGGGGCTCTGTGCTTTCCTTCGTTCTGAACAAGTGTTACTGTTTTCTGCACAAAAGCGATTCTGCGAAGCAATGTGAACACTTCTGCTTCCCAGGCACAGAGAAGGTGCTAGCAGGGAATTCTCTGCCTGCCTTTCCCCAGTGCTCTGCAAGCTCTCCAGGACAACATAAAATCTGGGGCTCTGTGCTTTCCTTCGTTCTGAACAAGTGTTACTGTTTTCTGCACAAAAGCGATTCTGCGAAGCAATGTGAACACTTCTGTTTCCCAGGCACAGAGAAGGTGGTAGCAGGGAATTCTCTGCCTGCTTTTCCCCAGTGCTCTGCAAGCTCTCCAGGACAACATAAAATCTGGGGCTCTGTGCTTTCTTTCGTTCTGAACAAGTGTTACTGTTTTCTGCACAAAAGCGATTCTGCGAAGCAATGTGAACACTTCTGTTTCCCAGGCACAGACAAGGTGCTAGCAGGGAATTCTCTGCCTGCCTTTCCCCAGTGCTCTGCAAGCTCTCCAGGACAACATAAAATCTGGGCCTCTGTGCTTTCTTTCGTTCTGAACAAGTGTTACTGTTTTCTGCACAAAAGCGATTCTGCGAAGCAATGGGAACACTTCTGTTTCCCAGGCACAGAGAAGGTGCTAGCAGGGAATTCTCTGCCTGCTTTTCCCCAGTGCTCTGCAAGCTCTCCAGGACAACATAAAATCTGGGGCTCTGTGCTTTCTTTCGTTCTGAACAAGTGTTATTGTTTTCTGCACAAAAGCGATTCTGCGAAGCAATGTGAACACTTCTGCTTCCCAGGCACAGAGAAGGTGCTAGCAGGGAATTCTCTGCCTGCCTTTCCCCAGTGCTCTGCAAGCTCTCCAGGACAACATAAAATCTGGGGCTCTGTGCTTTCCTTCGTTCTGAACAAGTGTTACTGTTTTCTGCACAAAAGCGATTCTGCGAAGCAATGTGAACACTTCTGTTTCCCAGGCACAGAGAAGGTGGTAGCAGGGAATTCTCTGCCTGCTTTTCCCCAGTGCTCTGCAAGCTCTCCAGGACAACATAAAATCTGGGGCTCTGTGCTTTCTTTCGTTTTGAACAAGTGTTACTGTTTTCTGCACAAAAGCGATTCTGCGAAGCAATGTGAACACTTCTGTTTCCCAGGCACAGAGAAGGTGGTAGCAGGGAATTCTCTGCCTGCTTTTCCCCAGTGCTCTGCAAGCTCTCCAGGACAACATAAAATCTGGGGCTCTGTGCTTTCTTTCGTTCTGAACAAGTGTTACTGTTTTCTGCACAAAAGCGATTCTGCGAAGCAATGTGAACACTTCTGCTTCCCAGGCACAGAGAAGGTGCTAGCAGGGAATTCTCTGCCTGCCTTTCCCCAGTGCTCTGCAAGCTCTCCAGGACAACATAAAATCTGGGGCTCTGTGCTTTCTTTCGTTCTGAACAAGTGTTATTGTTTTCTGCACAAAAGCGATTCTGCGAAGCAATGTGAACACTTCTGCTTCCCAGGCACAGAGAAGGTGCTAGCAGGGAATTCTCTGCCTGCCTTTCCCCAGTGCTCTGCAAGCTCTCCAGGACAACATAAAATCTGGGGCTCTGTGCTTTCCTTCGTTCTGAACAAGTGTTACTGTTTTCTGCACAAAAGCGATTCTGCGAAGCAATGTGAACACTTCTGTTTCCCAGGCACAGAGAAGGTGCTAGCAGGGAATTCTCTGCCTGCTTTTCCCCAGTGCTCTGCAAGCTCTCCAGGACAAAATAAAATCTGGGGCTCTGTGCTTTCTTTCGTTCTGAACAAGTGTTACTGTTTTCTGCACAAAAGCGATTCTGCGAAGCAATGTGAACACTTCTGCTTCCCAGGCACAGAGAAGGTGCTAGCAGGGAATTCTCTGCCTGCCTTTCCCCAGTGCTCTGCAAGCTCTCCAGGACAACATAAAATCTGGGGCTCTGTGCTTTCTTTCGTTCTGAACAAGTGTTATTGTTTTCTGCACAAAAGCGATTCTGCGAAGCAATGTGAACACTTCTGCTTCCCAGGAACAGAGAAGGTGCTAGCAGGGAATTCTCTGCCTGCCTTTCCCCAGTGCTCTGCAAGCTCTCCAGGACATCATAAAATCTGGGGCTCTGTGCTTTCCTTCATTCTGAACAACTGTTACTGTTTTCTGCACAAAAGCGATTCTGCGAAGCAATGTGAACACTTCTGTTTCCCAGGCACAGAGAAGGTGCTAGCAGGGAATTCTCTGCCTGCTTTTCCCCAGTGCTCTGCAAGCTCTCCAGGACAACATAAAATCTGGGGCTCTGTGCTTTCTTTCGTTCTGAACAAGTGTTACTGTTTTCTGCACAAAAGCGATTCTGCGAAGCAATGTGAACACTTCTGCTTCCCAGGCACAGAGAAGGTGCTAGCAGGGAATTCTCTGCCTGCCTTTCCCCAGTGCTCTGCAAGCTCTCCAGGACAACATAAAATCTGGGCCTCTGTGCTTTCTTTCGTTCTGAACAAGTGTTACTGTTTTCTGCACAAAAGCGATTCTGCGAAGCAATGGGAACACTTCTGTTTCCCAGGCACAGAGAAGGTGCTAGCAGGGAATTCTCTGCCTGCCTTTCCCCAGTGCTCTGCAAGCTCTCCAGGACAACATAAAATCTGGGGCTCTGTGCTTTCTTTCGTTCTGAACAAGTGTTATTGTTTTCTGCACAAAAGCGATTCTGCGAAGCAATGTGAACACTTCTGCTTCCCAGGCACAGAGAAGGTGCTAGCAGGGAATTCTCTGCCTGCCTTTCCCCAGTGCTCTGCAAGCTCTCCAGGACAACATAAAATCTGGGGCTCTGTGCTTTCCTTCGTTCTGAACAAGTGTTACTGTTTTCTGCACAAAAGCGATTCTGCGAAGCAATGTGAACACTTCTGTTTCCCAGGCACAGAGAAGGTGGTAGCAGGGAATTCTCTGCCTGCTTTTCCCCAGTGCTCTGCAAGCTCTCCAGGACAACATAAAATCTGGGGCTCTGTGCTTTCCTTCGTTCTGAACAAGTGTTACTGTTTTCTGCACAAAAGCGATTCTGCGAAGCAATGTGAACACTTCTGCTTCCCAGGCACAGAGAAGGTGCTAGCAGGGAATTCTCTGCCTGCCTTTCCCCAGTGCTCTGCAAGCTCTCCAGGACAACATAAAATCTGGGGCTCTGTGCTTTCCTTCGTTCTGAACAAGTGTTACTGTTTTCTGCACAAAAGCGATTCTGCGAAGCAATGTGAACACTTCTGTTTCCCAGGCACAGAGAAGGTGGTAGCAGGGAATTCTCTGCCTGCTTTTCCCCAGTGCTCTGCAAGCTCTCCAGGACAACATAAAATCTGGGGCTCTGTGCTTTCTTTCGTTTTGAACAAGTGTTACTGTTTTCTGCACAAAAGCGATTCTGCGAAGCAATGTGAACACTTCTGTTTCCCAGGCACAGAGAAGGTGGTAGCAGGGAATTCTCTGCCTGCTTTTCCCCAGTGCTCTGCAAGCTCTCCAGGACAACATAAAATCTGGGGCTCTGTGCTTTCTTTCGTTCTGAACAAGTGTTACTGTTTTCTGCACAAAAGCGATTCTGCGAAGCAATGTGAACACTTCTGCTTCCCAGGCACAGAGAAGGTGCTAGCAGGGAATTCTCTGCCTGCCTTTCCCCAGTGCTCTGCAAGCTCTCCAGGACAACATAAAATCTGGGGCTCTGTGCTTTCTTTCGTTCTGAACAAGTGTTATTGTTTTCTGCACAAAAGCGATTCTGCGAAGCAATGTGAACACTTCTGCTTCCCAGGCACAGAGAAGGTGCTAGCAGGGAATTCTCTGCCTGCCTTTCCCCAGTGCTCTGCAAGCTCTCCAGGACAACATAAAATCTGGGGCTCTGTGCTTTCCTTCGTTCTGAACAAGTGTTACTGTTTTCTGCACAAAAGCGATTCTGCGAAGCAATGTGAACACTTCTGTTTCCCAGGCACAGAGAAGGTGCTAGCAGGGAATTCTCTGCCTGCTTTTCCCCAGTGCTCTGCAAGCTCTCCAGGACAACATAAAATCTGGGGCTCTGTGCTTTCTTTCGTTCTGAACAAGTGTTACTGTTTTCTGCACAAAAGCGATTCTGCGAAGCAATGTGAACACTTCTGCTTCCCAGGCACAGAGAAGGTGCTAGCAGGGAATTCTCTGCCTGCCTTTCCCCAGTGCTCTGCAAGCTCTCCAGGACAACATAAAATCTGGGGCTCTGTGCTTTCTTTCGTTCTGAACAAGTGTTATTGTTTTCTGCACAAAAGCGATTCTGCGAAGCAATGTGAACACTTCTGCTTCCCAGGCACAGAGAAGGTGCTAGCAGGGAATTCTCTGCCTGCCTTTCCCCAGTGCTCTGCAAGCTCTCCAGGACATCATAAAATCTGGGGCTCTGTGCTTTCCTTCATTCTGAACAACTGTTACTGTTTTCTGCACAAAAGCGATTCTGCGAAGCAATGTGAACACTTCTGTTTCCCAGGCACAGAGAAGGTGCTAGCAGGGAATTCTCTGCCTGCTTTTCCCCAGTGCTCTGCAAGCTCTCCAGGACAACATAAAATCTGGGGCTCTGTGCTTTCTTTCGTTCTGAACAAGTGTTACTGTTTTCTGCACAAAAGCGATTCTGCGAAGCAATGGGAACACTTCTGCTTCCCAGGCACAGAGAAGGTGCTAACAGGGAATTCTCTGCCTGCCTTTCCCCAGTGCTCTGCAAGCTCTCCAGGACAACATAAAATCTGGGGCTCTGTGCTTTCCTTCGTTCTGAACAAGTGTTACTGTTTTCTGCACAAAAGCGATTCTGCGAAGCAATGTGAACACTTCTGTTTCCCAGGCACAGAGAAGGTGGTAGCAGGGAATTCTCTGCCTGCTTTTCCCCAGTGCTCTGCAAGCTCTCCAGGACAACATAAAATCTGGGGCTCTGTGCTTTCTTTCGTTCTGAACAAGTGTTACAGTTTTCTGCACAAAAGCGATTCTGCGAAGCAATGTGAACACTTCTGCTTCCCAGGCACAGAGAAGGTGCTAGCAGGGAATTCTCTGCCTGCCTTTCCCCAGTGCTCTGCAAGCTCTCCAGGACAACATAAAATCTGGGGCTCTGTGCTTTCTTTCGTTCTGAACAAGTGTTACTGTTTTCTGCACAAAAGCGATTCTGCGAAGCAATGGGAACACTTCTGCTTCATAGGCACAGAGAAGGTGCTAGCAGGGAATTCTCTGCCTGCCTTTCCCCAGTGCTCTGCAAGCTCTCCAGGACAACATAAAATCTGGGGCTCTGTGCTTTCTTTCGTTCTGAACAAGTGTTACTGTTTTCTGCACAAAAGCGATTCTGCGAAGCAATGTGAACACTTCTGCTTCCCAGGCACAGACAAGGTGCTAGCAGGGAATTCTCTGCCTGCCTTTCCCCAGTGCTCTGCAAGCTCTCCAGGACAACATAACACCTGGGGCTCTGTGCTTTCCTTCGTTCTGAACAAGTGTTACTGTTTTCTGCACAAAAGCGATTCTGCGAAGCAATGTGAACACTTCTGTTTCCCAGGCACAGAGAAGGTGGTAGCAGGGAATTCTCTGCCTGCTTTTCCCCAGTGCTCTGCAAGCTCTCCAGGACAACATAAAATCTGGGGCTCTGTGCTTTCTTTCGTTCTGAACAAGTGTTACTGTTTTCTGCACAAAAGCGATTCTGCGAAGCAATGGGAACACTTCTGTTTCCCAGGCACAGAGAAGGTGCTAGCAGGGAATTCTCTGCCTGCTTTTCCCCAGTGCTCTGCAAGCTCTCCAGGACAACATAAAATCTGTGGCTCTGTGCTTTCTTTCGTTCTGAACAAGTGTTACTGTTTTCTGCACAAAAGCGATTCTGCGAAGCAATGTGAACAGGCACAAAGAAGGTGCTAGCAGGGAATTCTCTGCCTGCTTTTCCCCAGTGCTCTGCAAGCTCTCCAGGACAACATAAAATCTGGGGCTCTGTGTTTCTTTCGTTGTGAACAAGTGTTACTGTTTTCTGCACAAAAGCGATTCTGCGAAGCAATGTGAACACTTCTGCTTCCCAGGCACAGAGAAGGTGCTAGCAGGGAATTCTCTGCCTGCCTTTCCCCAGTGCTCTGCAAGCTCTCCAGGACAACATAAAATCTGGGGCTCTGTGCTTTCTTTCGTTCTGAACAAGTGTTATTGTTTTCTGCACAAAAGCGATTCTGCGAAGCAATGTGAACACTTCTGCTTCCCAGGCACAGAGAAGGTGCTAGCAGGGAATTCTCTGCCTGCCTTTCCCCAGTGCTCTGCAAGCTCTCCAGGACATCATAAAATCTGGGGCTCTGTGCTTTCCTTCATTCTGAACAACTGTTACTGTTTTCTGCACAAAAGCGATTCTGCGAAGCAATGTGAACACTTCTGTTTCCCAGGCACAGAGAAGGTGCTAGCAGGGAATTCTCTGCCTGCTTTTCCCCAGTGCTCTGCAAGCTCTCCAGGACAACATAAAATCTGGGGCTCTGTGCTTTCTTTCGTTCTGAACAAGTGTTACTGTTTTCTGCACAAAAGCGATTCTGCGAAGCAATGGGAACACTTCTGTTTCCCAGGCACAGAGAAGGTGCTAACAGGGAATTCTCTGCCTGCCTTTCCCCAGTGCTCTGCAAGCTCTCCAGGACAACATAAAATCTGGGGCTCTGTGCTTTCCTTCGTTCTGAACAAGTGTTACTGTTTTCTGCACAAAAGCGATTCTGCGAAGCAATGTGAAGACTTCTGCTTCCCAGGCACAGAGAAGGTGCTAGCAGGGAATTCTCTGCCTGCTTTTCCCCAGTGCTCTGCAAGCTCTCCAGGACAACATAAAATCTGGGGCTCTGTGCTTTCTTTCGTTCTGAACAAGTGTTACTGTTTTCTGCACTAAAGCGATTCTGCGAAGCAATGTGAACACTTCTGCTTCCCAGGCACAGAGAAGGTGCTAGCAGGGAATTCTCTGCCTGCCTTTCCCCAGTGCTCTGCAAGCTCTCCAGGACAACATAAAATCTGGGGCTCTGTGCTTTCTTTCGTTCTGAACAAGTGTTACTGTTTTCTGCACAAAAGCGATTCTGCGAAGCAATGTGAACACTTCTGCTTCCCAGGCACAGAGAAGGTGCTAGCAGGGAATTCTCTGCCTGCCTTTCCCCAGTGCTCTGCAAGCTCTCCAGGACAACATAAAATCTGGGGCTCTGTGCTTTCCTTCGTTCTGAACAAGTGTTACTGTTTTCTGCACAAAAGCGATTCTGCGAAGCAATGTGAACACTTCTGTTTCCCAGGCACAGAGAAGGTGGTAGCAGGGAATTCTCTGCCTGCTTTTCCCCAGTGCTCTGCAAGCTCTCCAGGACAACATAAAATCTGGGGCTCTGTGCTTTCTTTCGTTCTGAACAAGTGTTACAGTTTTCTGCACAAAAGCGATTCTGCGAAGCAATGTGAACACTTCTGCTTCCCAGGCACAGAGAAGGTGCTAGCAGGGAATTCTCTGCCTGCCTTTCCCCAGTGCTCTGCAAGCTCTCCAGGACAACATAAAATCTGGGGCTCTGTGCTTTCTTTCGTTCTGAACAAGTGTTACTGTTTTCTGCACAAAAGCGATTCTGCGAAGCAATGGGAACACTTCTGCTTCATAGGCACAGAGAAGGTGCTAGCAGGGAATTCTCTGCCTGCCTTTCCCCAGTGCTCTGCAAGCTCTCCAGGACAACATAAAATCTGGGGCTCTGTGCTTTCTTTCGTTCTGAACAAGTGTTACTGTTTTCTGCACAAAAGCGATTCTGCGAAGCAATGTGAACACTTCTGCTTCCCAGGCACAGAGAAGGTGCTAGCAGGGAATTCTCTGCCTGCCTTTCCCCAGTGCTCTGCAAGCTCTCCAGGACAACATAACATCTGGGGCTCTGTGCTTTCCTTCATTCTGAACAACTGTTACTGTTTTCTGCACAAAAGCGATTCTGCGAAGCAATGTGAACACTTCTGTTTCCCAGGCACAGAGAAGGTGCTAGCAGGGAATTCTCTGCCTGCTTTTCCCCAGTGCTCTGCAAGCTCTCCAGGACAACATAAAATCTGGGGCTCTGTGCTTTCTTTCGTTCTGAACAAGTGTTACTGTTTTCTGCACAAAAGCGATTCTGCGAAGCAATGGGAACACTTCTGTTTCCCAGGCACAGAGAAGGTGCTAACAGGGAATTCTCTGCCTGCCTTTCCCCAGTGCTCTGCAAGCTCTCCAGGACAACATAAAATCTGGGGCTCTGTGCTTTCCTTCGTTCTGAACAAGTGTTACTGTTTTCTGCACAAAAGCGATTCTGCGAAGCAATGTGAAGACTTCTGCTTCCCAGGCACAGAGAAGGTGCTAGCAGGGAATTCTCTGCCTGCTTTTCCCCAGTGCTCTGCAAGCTCTCCAGGACAACATAAAATCTGGGGCTCTGTGCTTTCTTTCGTTCTGAACAAGTGTTACTGTTTTCTGCACTAAAGCGATTCTGCGAAGCAATGTGAACACTTCTGCTTCCCAGGCACAGAGAAGGTGCTAGCAGGGAATTCTCTGCCTGCCTTTCCCCAGTGCTCTGCAAGCTCTCCAGGACAACATAAAATCTGGGGCTCTGTGCTTTCTTTCGTTCTGAACAAGTGTTACTGTTTTCTGCACAAAAGCGATTCTGCGAAGCAATGTGAACACTTCTGCTTCCCAGGCACAGAGAAGGTGCTAGCAGGGAATTCTCTGCCTGCCTTTCCCCAGTGCTCTGCAAGCTCTCCAGGACAACATAAAATCTGGGGCTCTGTGCTTTCCTTCGTTCTGAACAAGTGTTACTGTTTTCTGCACAAAAGCGATTCTGCGAAGCAATGTGAACACTTCTGTTTCCCAGGCACAGAGAAGGTGGTAGCAGGGAATTCTCTGCCTGCTTTTCCCCAGTGCTCTGCAAGCTCTCCAGGACAACATAAAATCTGGGGCTCTGTGCTTTCTTTCGTTCTGAACAAGTGTTACAGTTTTCTGCACAAAAGCGATTCTGCGAAGCAATGTGAACACTTCTGCTTCCCAGGCACAGAGAAGGTGCTAGCAGGGAATTCTCTGCCTGCCTTTCCCCAGTGCTCTGCAAGCTCTCCAGGACAACATAAAATCTGGGGCTCTGTGCTTTCTTTCGTTGTGAACAAGTGTTACTGTTTTCTGCACAAAAGCGATTCTGCGAAGCAATGGGAACACTTCTGCTTCATAGGCACAGAGAAGGTGCTAGCAGGGAATTCTCTGCCTGCCTTTCCCCAGTGCTCTGCAAGCTCTCCAGGACAACATAAAATCTGGGGCTCTGTGCTTTCTTTCGTTCTGAACAAGTGTTACTGTTTTCTGCACAAAAGCGATTCTGCGAAGCAATGTGAACACTTCTGCTTCCCAGGCACAGAGAAGGTGCTAGCAGGGAATTCTCTGCCTGCCTTTCCCCAGTGCTCTGCAAGCTCTCCAGGACAACATAACATCTGGGGCTCTGTGCTTTCCTTCGTTCTGAACAAGTGTTACTGTTTTCTGCACAAAAGCGATTCTGCGAAGCAATGTGAACACTTCTGTTTCCCAGGCACAGAGAAGGTGGTAGCAGGGAATTCTCTGCCTGCTTTTCCCCAGTGCTCTGCAAGCTCTCCAGGACAACATAAAATCTGGGGCTCTGTGCTTTCTTTCGTTCTGAACAAGTGTTACTGTTTTCTGCACAAAAGCGATTCTGCGAAGCAATGGGAACACTTCTGTTTCCCAGGCACAGAGAAGGTGCTAGCAGGGAATTCTCTGCCTGCTTTTCCCCAGTGCTCTGCAAGCTCTCCAGGACAACATAAAATCTGTGGCTCTGTGCTTTCTTTCGTTCTGAACAAGTGTTACTGTTTTCTGCACAAAAGCGATTCTGCGAAGCAATGTGAACAGGCACAAAGAAGGTGCTAGCAGGGAATTCTCTGCCTGCTTTTCCCCAGTGCTCTGCAAGCTCTCCAGGACAACATAAAATCTGGGGCTCTGTGTTTCTTTCGTTGTGAACAAGTGTTACTGTTTTCTGCACAAAAGCGATTCTGCGAAGCAATGTGAACACTTCTGCTTCCCAGGCACAGAGAAGGTGCTAGCAGGGAATTCTCTGCCTGCCTTTCCCCAGTGCTCTGCAAGCTCTCCAGGACAACATAAAATCTGGGGCTCTGTGCTTTCTTTCGTTCTGAACAAGTGTTATTGTTTTCTGCACAAAAGCGATTCTGCGAAGCAATGTGAACACTTCTGCTTCCCAGGCACAGAGAAGGTGCTAGCAGGGAATTCTCTGCCTGCCTTTCCCCAGTGCTCTGCAAGCTCTCCAGGACATCATAAAATCTGGGGCTCTGTGCTTTCCTTCATTCTGAACAACTGTTACTGTTTTCTGCACAAAAGCGATTCTGCGAAGCAATGTGAACACTTCTGTTTCCCAGGCACAGAGAAGGTGCTAGCAGGGAATTCTCTGCCTGCTTTTCCCCAGTGCTCTGCAAGCTCTCCAGGACAACATAAAATCTGGGGCTCTGTGCTTTCTTTCGTTCTGAACAAGTGTTACTGTTTTCTGCACAAAAGCGATTCTGCGAAGCAATGGGAACACTTCTGTTTCCCAGGCACAGAGAAGGTGCTAACAGGGAATTCTCTGCCTGCCTTTCCCCAGTGCTCTGCAAGCTCTCCAGGACAACATAAAATCTGGGGCTCTGTGCTTTCCTTCGTTCTGAACAAGTGTTACTGTTTTCTGCACAAAAGCGATTCTGCGAAGCAATGTGAAGACTTCTGCTTCCCAGGCACAGAGAAGGTGCTAGCAGGGAATTCTCTGCCTGCTTTTCCCCAGTGCTCTGCAAGCTCTCCAGGACAACATAAAATCTGGGGCTCTGTGCTTTCTTTCGTTCTGAACAAGTGTTACTGTTTTCTGCACTAAAGCGATTCTGCGAAGCAATGTGAACACTTCTGCTTCCCAGGCACAGAGAAGGTGCTAGCAGGGAATTCTCTGCCTGCCTTTCCCCAGTGCTCTGCAAGCTCTCCAGGACAACATAAAATCTGGGGCTCTGTGCTTTCTTTCGTTCTGAACAAGTGTTACTGTTTTCTGCACAAAAGCGATTCTGCGAAGCAATGTGAACACTTCTGCTTCCCAGGCACAGAGAAGGTGCTAGCAGGGAATTCTCTGCCTGCCTTTCCCCAGTGCTCTGCAAGCTCTCCAGGACAACATAAAATCTGGGGCTCTGTGCTTTCCTTCGTTCTGAACAAGTGTTACTGTTTTCTGCACAAAAGCGATTCTGCGAAGCAATGTGAACACTTCTGTTTCCCAGGCACAGAGAAGGTGGTAGCAGGGAATTCTCTGCCTGCTTTTCCCCAGTGCTCTGCAAGCTCTCCAGGACAACATAAAATCTGGGGCTCTGTGCTTTCTTTCGTTCTGAACAAGTGTTACAGTTTTCTGCACAAAAGCGATTCTGCGAAGCAATGTGAACACTTCTGCTTCCCAGGCACAGAGAAGGTGCTAGCAGGGAATTCTCTGCCTGCCTTTCCCCAGTGCTCTGCAAGCTCTCCAGGACAACATAAAATCTGGGGCTCTGTGCTTTCTTTCGTTCTGAACAAGTGTTACTGTTTTCTGCACAAAAGCGATTCTGCGAAGCAATGGGAACACTTCTGCTTCATAGGCACAGAGAAGGTGCTAGCAGGGAATTCTCTGCCTGCCTTTCCCCAGTGCTCTGCAAGCTCTCCAGGACAACATAAAATCTGGGGCTCTGTGCTTTCTTTCGTTCTGAACAAGTGTTACTGTTTTCTGCACAAAAGCGATTCTGCGAAGCAATGTGAACACTTCTGCTTCCCAGGCACAGAGAAGGTGCTAGCAGGGAATTCTCTGCCTGCCTTTCCCCAGTGCTCTGCAAGCTCTCCAGGACAACATAACATCTGGGGCTCTGTGCTTTCCTTCGTTCTGAACAAGTGTTACTGTTTTCTGCACAAAAGCGATTCTGCGAAGCAATGTGAACACTTCTGTTTCCCAGGCACAGAGAAGGTGGTAGCAGGGAATTCTCTGCCTGCTTTTCCCCAGTGCTCTGCAAGCTCTCCAGGACAACATAAAATCTGGGGCTCTGTGCTTTCTTTCGTTCTGAACAAGTGTTACTGTTTTCTGCACAAAAGCGATTCTGCGAAGCAATGGGAACACTTCTGTTTCCCAGGCACAGAGAAGGTGCTAGCAGGGAATTCTCTGCCTGCTTTTCCCCAGTGCTCTGCAAGCTCTCCAGGACAACATAAAATCTGGGGCTCTGTGCTTTCTTTCGTTCTGAACAAGTGTTACTGTTTTCTGCACAAAAGCGATTCTGCGAAGCAATGTGAACAGGCACAAAGAAGGTGCTAGCAGGGAATTCTCTGCCTGCTTTTCCCCAGTGCTCTGCAAGCTCTCCAGGACAACATAAAATCTGGGGCTCTGTGTTTCTTTCGTTGTGAACAAGTGTTACTGTTTTCTGCACAAAAGCGATTCTGCGAAGCAATTTGAACACTTCTGCTTCCCAGGCACAGAGAAGGTGCTAGCAGGGAATTCTCTGCCTGCCTTTCCCCAGTGCTCTGCAAGCTCTCCAGGACAACATAGAATCTGGGGCTCTGTGCTTTCTTTCGTTCTGAACAAGTGTTATTGTTTTCTGCACAAAAGCGATTCTGCGAAGCAATGTGAACACTTCTGCTTCCCAGGCACAGAGAAGGTGCTAGCAGGGAATTCTCTGCCTGCCTTTCCCCAGTGCTCTGCAAGCTCTCCAGGACAACATAAAATCTGGGGCTCTGTGCTTTCCTTCGTTCTGAACAAGTGTTACTGTTTTCTGCACAAAAGCGATTCTGCGAAGCAATGTGAACACTTCTGTTTCCCAGGCACAGAGAAGGTGCTAGCAGGGAATTCTCTGCCTGCTTTTCCCCAGTGCTCTGCAAGCTCTCCAGGACAACATAAAATCTGGGGCTCTGTGCTTTCTTTCGTTCTGAACAAGTGTTACTGTTTTCTGCACAAAAGCGATTCTGCGAAGCAATGTGAACACTTCTGCTTCCCAGGCACAGAGAAGGTGCTAGCAGGGAATTCTCTGCCTGCCTTTCCCCAGTGCTCTGCAAGCTCTCCAGGACAACATAAAATCTGGGCCTCTGTGCTTTCTTTCGTTCTGAACAAGTGTTATTGTTTTCTGCACAAAAGCGATTCTGCGAAGCAATGTGAACACTTCTGCTTCCCAGGCACAGAGAAGGTGCTAGCAGGGAATTCTCTGCCTGCCTTTCCCCAGTGCTCTGCAAGCTCTCCAGGACAACATAACATCTGGGGCTCTGTGCTTTCCTTCGTTCTGAACAAGTGTTACTGTTTTCTGCACAAAAGCGATTCTGCGAAGCAATGTGAACACTTCTGTTTCCCAGGCACAGAGAAGGTGCTAGCAGGGAATTCTCTGCCTGCTTTTCCCCAGTGCTCTGCAAGCTCTCCAGGACAACATAAAATCTGGGGCTCTGTGCTTTCTTTCGTTCTGAACAAGTGTTACTGTTTTCTGCACAAAAGCGATTCTGCGAAGCAATGGGAACACTTCTGTTTCCCAGGCACAGAGAAGGTGCTAGCAGGGAATTCTCTGCCTGCTTTTCCCCAGTGCTCTGCAAGCTCTCCAGGACAACATAAAATCTGGGGCTCTCTGCTTTCTTTCGTTCTGAACAAGTGTTACTGTTTTCTGCACAAAAGCGATTCTGCGAAGCAATGTGAACAGGCACAAAGAAGGTGCTAGCAGGGAATTCTCTGCCTGCTTTTCCCCAGTGCTCTGCAAGCTCTCCAGGACAACATAAAATCTGGGGCTCTGTGCTTTCTTTCGTTGTGAACAAGTGTTACTGTTTTCTGCACAAAAGCGATTCTGCGAAGCAATGTGAACACTTCTGCTTCCCAGGCACAGAGAAGGTGCTAGCAGGGAATTCTCTGCCTGCCTTTCCCCAGTGCTCTGCAAGCTCTCCAGGACAACATAAAATCTGGGGCTCTGTGCTTTCTTTCGTTCTGAACAAGTGTTATTGTTTTCTGCACAAAAGCGATTCTGCGAAGCAATGTGAACACTTCTGCTTCCCAGGCACAGAGAAGGTGCTAGCAGGGAATTCTCTGCCTGCCTTTCCCCAGTGCTCTGCAAGCTCTCTAGGACAACATAAAATCTGGGGCTCTGTGCTTTCCTTCGTTCTGAACAAGTGTTACTGTTTTCTGCACAAAAGCGATTCTGCGAAGCAATGTGAACACTTCTGTTTCCCAGGCACAGAGAAGGTGCTAGCAGGGAATTCTCTGCCTGCTTTTCCCCAGTGCTCTGCAAGCTCTCCAGGACAACATAAAATCTGGGGCTCTGTGCTTTCTTTCGTTCTGAACAAGTGTTACTGTTTTCTGCACAAAAGCGATTCTGCGAAGCAATGTGAACACTTCTGCTTCCCAGGCACAGAGAAGGTGCTAGCAGGGAATTCTCTGCCTGCCTTTCCCCAGTGCTCTGCAAGCTCTCCAGGACAACATAAAATCTGGGCCTCTGTGCTTTCTTTCGTTCTGAACAAGTGTTATTGTTTTCTGCACAAAAGCGATTCTGCGAAGCAATGTGAACACTTCTGTTTCCCAGGCACAGAGAAGGTGCTAGCAGGGAATTCTCTGCCTGCTTTTCCCCAGTGCTCTGCAAGCTCTCCAGGACAACATAAAATCTGGGGCTCTGTGCTTTCTTTCGTTCTGAACAAGTGTTACTGTTTTCTGCACAAAAGCGATTCTGCGAAGCAATGGGAACACTTCTGTTTCCCAGGCACAGAGAAGGTGCTAGCAGGGAATTCTCTGCCTGCTTTTCCCCAGTGCTCTGCAAGCTCTCCAGGACAACATAAAATCTGGGGCTCTGTGCTTTCTTTCGTTCTGAACAAGTGTTATTGTTTTCTGCACAAAAGCGATTCTGCGAAGCAATGTGAACACTTCTGCTTCCCAGGCACAGAGAAGGTGCTAGCAGGGAATTCTCTGCCTGCCTTTCCCCAGTGCTCTGCAAGCTCTCCAGGACAACATAAAATCTGGGGCTCTGTGCTTTCTTTCATTCTGAACAAGTGTTACTGTTTTCTGCACAAAAGCGATTCTGCGAAGCAATGGGAACACTTCTGCTTCCCAGGCACAGAGAAGGTGCTAACAGGGAATTCTCTGCCTGCCTTTCCCCAGTACTCTGCAAGCTCTCCAGGACAACATAAAATCTGGGGCTCTGTGCTTTCCTTCGTTCTGAACAAGTGTTACTGTTTTCTGCACAAAAGCGATTCTGCGAAGCAATGTGAACACTTCTGCTTCCCAGGCACAGAGAAGGTGCTAGCAGGGAATTCTCTGCCTGCCTTTCCCCAGTGCTCTGCAAGCTCTCCAGGACAACATAAAATCTGGGGCTCTGTGCTTTCTTTCGTTCTGAACAAGTGTTACAGTTTTCTGCACAAAAGCGATTCTGCGAAGCAATGTGAACACTTCTGCTTCCCAGGCACAGAGAAGGTGCTAGCAGGGAATTCTCTGCCTGCCTTTCCCCAGTGCTCTGCAAGCTCTCCAGGACAACATAAAATCTGGGGCTCTGTGCTTTCTTTCGTTCTGAACAAGTGTTACTGTTTTCTGCACAAAAGCGATTCTGCGAAGCAATGGGAACACTTCTGCTTCATAGGCACAGAGAAGGTGCTAGCAGGGAATTCTCTGCCTGCCTTTCCCCAGTGCTCTGCAAGCTCTCCAGGACAACATAACATCTGGGGCTCTGTGCTTTCCTTCGTTCTGAACAAGTGTTACTGTTTTCTGCACAAAAGCGATTCTGCGAAGCAATGTGAACACTTCTGCTTCCCAGGCACAGAGAAGGTGCTAGCAGGGAATTCTCTGCCTGCCTTTCCCCAGTGCTCTGCAAGCTCTCCAGGACAACATAAAATCTGGGGCTCTGTGCTTTCTTTCGTTCTGAACAAGTGTTATTGTTTTCTGCACAAAAGCGATTCTGCGAAGCAATGTGAACACTTCTGCTTCCCAGGCACAGAGAAGGTGCTAGCAGGGAATTCTCTGCCTGCCTTTCCCCAGTGCTCTGCAAGCTCTCTAGGACAACATAAAATCTGGGGCTCTGTGCTTTCCTTCGTTCTGAACAAGTGTTACTGTTTTCTGCACAAAAGCGATTCTGCGAAGCAATGTGAACACTTCTGTTTCCCAGGCACAGAGAAGGTGCTAGCAGGGAATTCTCTGCCTGCTTTTCCCCAGTGCTCTGCAAGCTCTCCAGGACAACATAAAATCTGGGGCTCTGTGCTTTCTTTCGTACTGAACAAGTGTTACTGTTTTCTGCACAAAAGCGATTCTGCGAAGCAATGTGAACACTTCTGCTTCCCAGGCACAGAGAAGGTGCTAGCAGGGAATTCTCTGCCTGCCTTTCCCCAGTGCTCTGCAAGCTCTCCAGGACAACATAAAATCTGGGCCTCTGTGCTTTCTTTCGTTCTGAACAAGTGTTATTGTTTTCTGCACAAAAGCGATTCTGCGAAGCAATGTGAACACTTCTGTTTCCCAGGCACAGAGAAGGTGCTAGCAGGGAATTCTCTGCCTGCTTTTCCCCAGTGCTCTGCAAGCTCTCCAGGACAACATAAAATCTGGGGCTCTGTGCTTTCTTTCGTTCTGAACAAGTGTTACTGTTTTCTGCACAAAAGCGATTCTGCGAAGCAATGGGAACACTTCTGTTTCCCAGGCACAGAGAAGGTGCTAGCAGGGAATTCTCTGCCTGCTTTTCCCCAGTGCTCTGCAAGCTCTCCAGGACAACATAAAATCTGGGGCTCTGTGCTTTCTTTCGTTCTGAACAAGTGTTATTGTTTTCTGCACAAAAGCGATTCTGCGAAGCAATGTGAACACTTCTGCTTCCCAGGCACAGAGAAGGTGCTAGCAGGGAATTCTCTGCCTGCCTTTCCCCAGTGCTCTGCAAGCTCTCCAGGACAACATAAAATCTGGGGCTCTGTGCTTTCTTTCATTCTGAACAAGTGTTACTGTTTTCTGCACAAAAGCGATTCTGCGAAGCAATGGGAACACTTCTGCTTCCCAGGCACAGAGAAGGTGCTAACAGGGAATTCTCTGCCTGCCTTTCCCCAGTACTCTGCAAGCTCTCCAGGACAACATAAAATCTGGGGCTCTGTGCTTTCCTTCGTTCTGAACAAGTGTTACTGTTTTCTGCACAAAAGCGATTCTGCGAAGCAATGTGAACACTTCTGCTTCCCAGGCACAGAGAAGGTGCTAGCAGGGAATTCTCTGCCTGCCTTTCCCCAGTGCTCTGCAAGCTCTCCAGGACAACATAAAATCTGGGGCTCTGTGCTTTCTTTCGTTCTGAACAAGTGTTACAGTTTTCTGCACAAAAGCGATTCTGCGAAGCAATGTGAACACTTCTGCTTCCCAGGCACAGAGAAGGTGCTAGCAGGGAATTCTCTGCCTGCCTTTCCCCAGTGCTCTGCAAGCTCTCCAGGACAACATAAAATCTGGGGCTCTGTGCTTTCTTTCGTTCTGAACAAGTGTTACTGTTTTCTGCACAAAAGCGATTCTGCGAAGCAATGGGAACACTTCTGCTTCATAGGCACAGAGAAGGTGCTAGCAGGGAATTCTCTGCCTGCCTTTCCCCAGTGCTCTGCAAGCTCTCCAGGACAACATAACATCTGGGGCTCTGTGCTTTCCTTCGTTCTGAACAAGTGTTACTGTTTTCTGCACAAAAGCGATTCTGCGAAGCAATGTGAACACTTCTGCTTCCCAGGCACAGAGAAGGTGGTAGCAGGGAATTCTCTGCCTGCTTTTCCCCAGTGCTCTGCAAGCTCTCCAGGACAACATAGAATCTGGGGCTCTGTGCTTTCTTTTGTTCTGAACAAGTGTTAGGGTTTTGTGCACAAAAGCCATTCTGCAAAGCAATGTGAAGACTTCTGCTTCCCAGGCACAGAGAAGGTGCTAGCAGGGAATTCTCTGCCTGCCTTTCCCCAGTGCTCTGCAAGCTCTCCAGGACAACATAAAATCTGGGGCTCTGTGCTTTCTTTCGTCTGAACAAGTGTTACTGTTTTCTGCACAAAAGCGATTCTGCGAAGCAATGTGAACAGGCACAGAGAAGGTGCTAGCAGGGAATTCTCTGCCTGCCTTTCCCCAGTGCTCTGCAAGCTCTCCAGGACAACATAAAATCTGGGGCTCTGTGCTTTCTTTCGTTCTGAACAAGTGTTACTGTTTTCTGCACAAAAGCGATTCTGCGAAGCAATGGGAACACTTCTGTTTCCCAGGCACAGAGAAGGTGCTAGCAGGGAATTCTTTGCCTGCTTTTCCCCAGTGCTCTGCAAGCTCTCCAGGACAACATAAAATCTGGGGCTCTGTGCTTTCTTTCATTCTGAACAAGTGTTACTGTTTTCTGCACAAAAGCGATTCTGCGAAGCAATGTGAAGACTTCTGCTTCCCAGGCACAGAGAAGGTGCTAGCAGGGAATTCTCTGCCTGCTTTTCCCCAGTGCTCTGCAAGCTCTCCAGGACAACATAAAATCTGGGGCTCTGTGCTTTCTTTCGTTCTGAACAAGTGTTACTGTTTTCTGCACAAAAGCGATTCTGCGAATCAATGTGAACACTTCTGTTTCCCAGGCACAGAGAAGGTGGTAGCAGGGAATTCTCTGCCTGCTTTTCCCCAGTGCTCTGCAAGCTCTCCAGGACAACATAAAATCTGGGGCTCTGTGCTTTCTTTCGTTCTGAACAAGTGTTACTGTTTTCTGCACAAAAGCGGTTCTGCGAAGCAATGTGAACACTTCTGTTTCCCAGGCACAGAGAAGGTGCTAGCAGGGAATTCTCTGCCTGCTTTTCCCCAGTGCTCTGCAAGCTCTCCAGGACAACATAAAATCTGGGGCTCTGTGCTTTCTTTCGTTCTGAACAAGTGTTACTGTTTTCTGCACAAAAGCGATTCTGCGAAGCAATGGGAACACTTCTGTTTCCCAGGCACAGAGAAGGTGCTAGCAGGGAATTCTCTGCCTGCTTTTCCCCAGTGCTCTGCAAGCTCTCCAGGACAACATAAAATCTGGGGCTCTGTGCTTTCTTTCATTCTGAACAAGTGTTACTGTTTTCTGCACAAAAGCGATTCTGCGAAGCAATGTGAAGACTTCTGCTTCCCAGGCACAGAGAAGGTGCTAGCAGGGAATTCTCTGCCTGCTTTTCCCCAGTGCTCTGCAAGCTCTCCAGGACAACATAAAATCTGGGCCTCTGTGCTTTCTTTCGTTCTGAACAAGTGTTATTGTTTTCTGCACAAAAGCGATTCTGCGAAGCAATGTGAACACTTCTGCTTCCCAGGCACAGAGAAGGTGCTAGCAGGGAATTCTCTGCCTGCCTTTCCCCAGTGCTCTGCAAGCTCTCCAGGACAACATAAAATCTGGGGCTCTGTGCTTTCCTTCGTTCTGAACAAGTGTTATTGTTTTCTGCACAAAAGCGATTCTGCGAAGCAATGTGAACACTTCTGCTTCCCAGGCACAGAGAAGGTGCTAGCAGGGAATTCTCTGCCTGCCTTTCCCCAGTGCTCTGCAAGCTCTCCAGGACAACATAAAATCTGGGGCTCTGTGCTTTCCTTCGTTCTGAACAAGTGTTACTGTTTTCTGCACAAAAGCGATTCTGCGAAGCAATGTGAACACTTCTGTTTCCCAGGCACAGAGAAGGTGCTAGCAGGGAATTCTCTGCCTGCTTTTCCCCAGTGCTCTGCAAGCTCTCCAGGACAACATAAAATCTGGGGCTCTGTGCTTTCTTTCGTTCTGAACAAGTGTTACTGTTTTCTGCACAAAAGCGATTCTGCGAAGCAATGTGAACACTTCTGCTTCCCAGGCACAGAGAAGGTGCTAGCAGGGAATTCTCTGCCTGCTTTTCCCCAGTGCTCTGCAAGCTCTCCAGGACAACATAAAATCTGGGGCTCTGTGCTTTCTTTCGTTCTGAACAAGTGTTATTGTTTTCTGCACAAAAGCGATTCTGCGAAGCAATGTGAAGACGTCTGCTTCCCAGGCACAGAGAAGGTGCTAGCAGGGAATTCTCTGCCTGCCTTTCCCCAGTGCTCTGCAAGCTCTCCAGGACAACATAAAATCTGGGGCTCTGTGCTTTCTTTCGTTCTGAACAAGTGTTACTGTTTTCTGCACAAAAGCGATTCTGCGAAGCAATGTGAACACTTCTGTTTCCCAGGCACAGAGAAGGTGCTAGCAGGGAATTCTCTGCCTGCTTTTCCCCAGTGCTCTGCAAGCTCTCCAGGACAACATAAAATCTGGGGCTCTGTGCTTTCTTTCTGCTGAACAAGTGTTACTGTTTTCTGCACAAAAGCGATTCTGCGAAGCAATGTGAACACTTCTGTTTCCCAGGCACAGAGAAGGTGCTAGCAGGGAATTCTCTGCCTGCTTTTCCCCAGTGCTCTGCAAGCTCTCCAGGACAACATAAAATCTGGGGCTCTGTGCTTTCTTTCGTTCTGAACAAGTGTTACTGTTTTCTGCACAAAAGCGATTCTGCGAAGCAATGTGAACAGGCACAGAGAAGGTGCTAGCAGGGAATTCTCTGCCTGCCTTTCCCCAGTGCTCTGCAAGCTCTCCAGGACAACAGCAAATCTGGGGCTCTGTGCTTTCTTTCGTTCTGAACAAGTGTTACTGTTTTCTGCACAAAAGCGATTCTGCGAAGGAATGTGAACAGGCACAGAGAAGGTGCTAGCAGGGAATTCTCTGCCTGCCTTTCCCCAGTGCTCTGCAAGCTCTCCAGGACAACATAAAATCTGGGGCTCTGTGCTTTCTTTCGTTGTGAACAAGTGTTACTGTTTTCTGCACAAAAGCGATTCTGCGAAGCAATGTGAACACTTCTGTTTCCCAGGCACAGAGAAGGTGCTAGCAGGGAATTCTCTGCCTGCTTTTCCCCAGTGCTCTGCAAGCTCTCCAGGACAACATAAAATCTGGGGCTCTGTGCTTTCTTTCGTTCTGAACAAGTGTTACTCTTTTCTGCACAAAAGCGATTCTGCGAAGCAATGTGAACAGGCACAGAGAAGGTGCTAGCAGGTAATTCTCTGCCTGCTTTTCCCCAGTGCTCTGCAAGCTCTCCAGGACAACAGCAAATCTGGGGCTCTGTGCTTTCTTTCGTTCTGAACAAGCGTTACTGTTTTCTGCACAAAAGCGATTCTGCGAAGCAATGTGAACACTTCTGTTTCCCAGGCACAGAGAAGGTGCTAGCAGGGAATTCTCTGCCTGCTTTTCCCCAGTGCTCTGCAAGCTCTCCAGGACAACATAGAATCTGGGGCTCTGTGCTTTCTTTCGTTCTGAACAAGTGTTACTGTTTTCTGCACAAAAGTGATTCTGCGAAGCAATGTGAACATTTCTGCTTCCCAGGCACAGAGAAGGTGCTAGCAGGGAATTCTCTGCCTGCCTTTCCCCAGTGCTCTGCAAGCTCTCCAGGACAACATAAAATCTGGGGCTCTGTGCTTTCTTTCGTCTGAACAAGTGTTACTGTTTTCTGCACAAAAGCGATTCTGCGAAGCAATGTGAACAGGCACAGAGAAGGTGCTAGCAGGGAATTCTCTGCCTGCCTTTCCCCAGTGCTCTGCAAGCTCTCCAGGACAACATAAAATCTGGGGCTCTGTGCTTTCTTTCGTTCTGAACAACTGTTACTGTTTTCTGCACAAAAGCGATTCTGCGAAGCAATGTGAACACTTCTGCTTCCCAGGCACAGAGAAGGTGCTAGCAGGGAATTCTCTGCCTGCCTTTCCCCAGTGCTCTGCAAGCTCTCCAGGACAACATAAAATCTGGGGCTCTGTGCTTTCTTTCGTTCTGAACAAGTGTTATTGTTTTCTGCACAAAAGCGATTCTGCGAAGCAATGTGAAGACGTCTGCTTCCCAGGCACAGAGAAGGTGCTAGCAGGGAATTCTCTGCCTGCCTTTCCCCAGTGCTCTGCAAGCTCTCCAGGACAACATAAAATCTGGGGCTCTGTGCTTTCTTTCGTTCTGAACAAGTGTTACTGTTTTCTGCACAAAAGCGATTCTGCGAAGCAATGGGAACACTTCTGTTTCCCAGGCACAGAGAAGGTGCTAGCAGGGAATTCTTTGCCTGCTTTTCCCCAGTGCTCTGCAAGCTCTCCAGGACAACATAAAATCTGGGGCTCTGTGCTTTCTTTCGTCTGAACAAGTGTTACTGTTTTCTGCACAAAAGCGATTCTGCGAAGCAATGTGAACACTTCTGTTTCCCAGGAACAGAGAAGGTGCTAGCAGGGAATTCTCTGCCTGCTTTTCCCCAGTGCTCTGCAATCTCTCCAGGACAACATAAAATCTGGGGCTCTGTGCTTTCTTTTGTTCTGAACAAGTGTTACTGTTTTCTGCACAAAAGCGATTCTGCGAAGCAATGTGAACAGGCACAGAGAAGGTGCTAGCAGGGAATTCTCTGCCTGCCTTTCCCCAGTGCTCTGCAAGCTCTCCAGGACAACATAAAATCTGGGGCTCTGTGCTTTCTTTCGTCTGAACAAGTGTTACTGTTTTCTGCACAAAAGCGATTCTGCGAAGCAATGTGAACACTTCTGCTTCCCAGGCACAGAGAAGGTGCTAGCAGGGAATTCTCTGCCTGCTTTTCCCCAGTGCTCTGCAAGCTCTCCAGGACAACATAAAATCTGGGGCTCTGTGCTTTCTTTCGTTCTGAACAAGTGTTATTGTTTTCTGCACAAAAGCGATTCTGCGAAGCAATGTGAAGACGTCTGCTTCCCAGGCACAGAGAAGGTGCTAGCAGGGAATTCTCTGCCTGCCTTTCCCCAGTGCTCTGCAAGCTCTCCAGGACAACATAAAATCTGGGGCTCTGTGCTTTCTTTCGTTCTGAACAAGTGTTACTGTTTTCTGCACAAAAGCGATTCTGCGAAGCAATGTGAACAGGCACAGAGAAGGTGCTAGCAGGGAATTCTCTGCCTGCCTTTCCCCAGTGCTCTGCAAGCTCTCCAGGACAACAGCAAATCTGGGGCTCTGTGCTTTCTTTCGTTCTGAACAAGTGTTACTGTTTATTGCACAAAAGCGATTCTGCGAAGGAATGTGAACAGGCACAGAGAAGGTGCTACCAGGGAATTCTCTGCCTGCCTTTCCCCAGTGCTCTGCAAGCTCTCCAGGACAACATAAAATCTGGGGCTCTGTGCTTTCTTTCGTTCTGAACAAGTGTTACTGTTTTCTGCACAAAAGCGATTCTGCGAAGCAATGGGAACACTTCTGTTTCCCAGGCACAGAGAAGGTGCTAGCAGGGAATTCTCTGCCTGCTTTTCCCCAGTGCTCTGCAAGCTCTCCAGGACAACATAAAATCTGGGGCTCTGTGCTTTCTTTCGTTCTGAACAAGTGTTACTGTTTTCTGCACAAAAGCGATTCTGCGAAGCAATGTGAACAGGCACAGAGAAGGTGCTAGCAGGTAATTCTCTGCCTGCTTTTCCCCAGTGCTCTGCAAGCTCTCCAGGACAACAGCAAATCTGGGGCTCTGTGCTTTCTTTCGTTCTGAACAAGCGTTACTGTTTTCTGCACAAAAGCGATTCTGCGAAGCAATGTGAACACTTCTGTTTCCCAGGCACAGAGAAGGTGCTAGCAGGGAATTCTCTGCCTGCTTTTCCCCAGTGCTCTGCAAGCTCTCCAGGACAACATAGAATCTGGGGCTCTGTGCTTTCTTTCGTTCTGAACAAGTGTTACTGTTTTCTGCACAAAAGTGATTCTGCGAAGCAATGTGAACAGGCACAGAGAAGGTGCTAGCAGGGAATTCTCTGCCTGCCTTTCCCCAGTGCTCTGCAAGCTCTCCAGGACAACATAAAATCTGGGGCTCTGTGCTTTCTTTCGTCTGAACAAGTGTTACTGTTTTCTGCACAAAAGCGATTCTGCGAAGCAATGTGAACAGGCACAGAGAAGGTGCTAGCAGGGAATTCTCTGCCTGCCTTTCCCCAGTGCTCTGCAAGCTCTCCAGGACAACATAAAATCTGGGGCTCTGTGCTTTCTTTCGTTCTGAACAACTGTTACTGTTTTCTGCACAAAAGCGATTCTGCGAAGCAATGTGAACACTTCTGCTTCCCAGGCACAGAGAAGGTGCTAGCAGGGAATTCTCTGCCTGCTTTTCCCCAGTGCTCTGCAAGCTCTCCAGGACAACATAAAATCTGGGGCTCTGTGCTTTCTTTCGTTCTGAACAAGTGTTATTGTTTTCTGCACAAAAGCGATTCTGCGAAGCAATGTGAAGACGTCTGCTTCCCAGGCACAGAGAAGGTGCTAGCAGGGAATTCTCTGCCTGCCTTTCCCCAGTGCTCTGCAAGCTCTCCAGGACAACATAAAATCTGGGGCTCTGTGCTTTCTTTCGTTCTGAACAAGTGTTACTGTTTTCTGCACAAAAGCGATTCTGCGAAGCAATGGGAACACTTCTGTTTCCCAGGCACAGAGAAGGTGCTAGCAGGGAATTCTTTGCCTGCTTTTCCCCAGTGCTCTGCAAGCTCTCCAGGACAACATAAAATCTGGGGCTCTGTGCTTTCTTTCTGCTGAACAAGTGTTACTGTTTTCTGCACAAAAGCGATTCTGCGAAGCAATGTGAACACTTCTGTTTCCCAGGAACAGAGAAGGTGCTAGCAGGGAATTCTCTGCCTGCTTTTCCCCAGTGCTCTGCAATCTCTCCAGGACAACATAAAATCTGGGGCTCTGTGCTTTCTTTTGTTCTGAACAAGTGTTACTGTTTTCTGCACAAAAGCGATTCTGCGAAGCAATGTGAACAGGCACAGAGAAGGTGCTAGCAGGGAATTCTCTGCCTGCCTTTCCCCAGTGCTCTGCAAGCTCTCCAGGACAACATAAAATCTGGGGCTCTGTGCTTTCTTTCGTTCTGAACAAGTGTTACTGTTTTCTGCACAAAAGCGATTCTGCGAAGCAATGTGAACACTTCTGCTTCCCAGGCACAGAGAAGGTGCTAGCAGGGAATTCTCTGCCTGCCTTTCCCCAGTGCTCTGCAAGCTCTCCAGGACAACATAAAATCTGGGGCTCTGTGCTGTCTTTCGTCTGAACAAGTGTTACTGTTTTCTGCACAAAAGCGATTCTGCGAAGCAATGTGAACAGGCACAGAGAAGGTGCTAGCAGGGAATTCTCTGCCTGCTTTTCCCCAGTGCTCTGCAAGCTCTCCAGGACAACAGCAAATCTGGGGCTCTGTGCTTTCTTTCGTTCTGAACAAGTGTTACTGTTTTCTGCACAAAAGCGATTCTGCGAAGCAATGGGAACACTTCTGTTTCCCAGGCACAGAGAAGGTGCTAGCAGGGAATTCTCTGCCTGCTTTTCCCCAGTGCTCTGCAAGCTCTCCAGGACAACATAAAATCTGGGGCTCTGTGCTTTCTTTTGTTCTGAACAAGTGTTACTGTTTTCTGCACAAAAGCGATTCTGCGAAGCAATGTGAACAGGCACAGAGAAGGTGCTAGCAGGGAATTCTCTGCCTGCTTTTCCCCAGTGCTCTGCAAGCTCTCCAGGACAACATAAAATCTGGGGCTCTGTGCTTTCTTTCGTTCTGAACAAGTGTTACTGTTTTCTGCACAAAAGCGATTCTGCGAAGCAATGTGAACACTTCTGTTTCCCAGGAACAGAGAAGGTGCTAGCAGGGAATTCTCTGCCTGCTTTTCCCCAGTGCTCTGCAAGCTCTCCAGGACAACATAAAATCTGGGGCTCTGTGCTTTCTTTCGTCTGAACAAGTGTTACTGTTTTCTGCACAAAAGCGATTCAGCGAAGCAATGTGAACAGGCACAGAGAAGGTGCTAGCAGGGAATTCTCTGCCTGCCTTTCCCCAGTGCTCTGCAAGCTCTCCAGGACAACATAAAATCTGGGGCTCTGTGCTTTCTTTCGTCTGAACAAGTGTTACTGTTTTCTGCACAAAAGCGATTCTGCGAAGCAATGTGAACACTTCTGCTTCCCAGGCACAGAGAAGGTGCTAGCAGGGAATTCTCTGCCTGCTTTTCCCCAGTGCTCTGCAAGCTCTCCAGGACAACATAAAATCTGGGGCTCTGTGCTTTCTTTCGTTCTGAACAAGTGTTATTGTTTTCTGCACAAAGGCGATTCTGCGAAGCAATGTGAAGACGTCTGCTTCCCAGGCACAGAGAAGGTGCTAGCAGGGAATTCTCTGCCTGCCTTTCCCCAGTGCTCTGCAAGCTCTCCAGGACAACATAAAATCTGGGGCTCTGTGCTTTCTTTCGTTCTGAACAAGTGTTACTGTTTTCTGCACAAAAGCGATTCTGCGAAGCAATGTGAACAGGCACAGAGAAGGTGCTAGCAGGGAATTCTCTGCCTGCCTTTCCCCAGTGCTCTGCAAGCTCTCCAGGACAACAGCAAATCTGGGGCTCTGTGCTTTCTTTCGTTCTGAACAAGTGTTACTGTTTTCTGCACAAAAGCGATTCTGCGAAGGAATGTGAACAGGCACAGAGAAGGTGCTAGCAGGGAATTCTCTGCCTGCCTTTCCCCAGTGCTCTGCAAGCTCTCCAGGACAACATAAAGTCTGGGGCTCTGTGCTTTCTTTCGTTGTGAACAAGTGTTACTGTTTTCTGCACAAAAGCGATTCTGCGAAGCAATGTGAACACTTCTGTTTCCCAGGCACAGAGAAGGTGCTAGCAGGGAATTCTCTGCCTGCTTTTCCCCAGTGCTCTGCAAGCTCTCCAGGACAACATAAAATCTGGGGCTCTGTGCTTTCTTTCGTTCTGAACAAGTGTTACTGTTTTCTGCACAAAAGCGATTCTGCGAAGCAATGTGAACAGGCACAGAGAAGGTGCTAGCAGGTAATTCTCTGCCTGCTTTTCCCCAGTGCTCTGCAAGCTCTCCAGGACAACAGCAAATCTGGGGCTCTGTGCTTTCTTTCGTTCTGAACAAGCGTTACTGTTTTCTGCACAAAAGCGATTCTGCGAAGCAATGTGAACACTTCTGTTTCCCAGGCACAGAGAAGGTGCTAGCAGGGAATTCTCTGCCTGCTTTTCCCCAGTGCTCTGCAAGCTCTCCAGGACAACATAGAATCTGGGGCTCTGTGCTTTCTTTCGTTCTGAACAAGTGTTACTGTTTTCTGCACAAAAGTGATTCTGCGAAGCAATGTGAACATTTCTGCTTCCCAGGCACAGAGAAGGTGCTAGCAGGGAATTCTCTGCCTGCCTTTCCCCAGTGCTCTGCAAGCTCTCCAGGACAACATAAAATCTGGGGCTCTGTGCTTTCTTTCGTCTGAACAAGTGTTACTGTTTTCTGCACAAAAGCGATTCTGCGAAGCAATGTGAACAGGCACAGAGAAGGTGCTAGCAGGGAATTCTCTGCCTGCCTTTCCCCAGTGCTCTGCAAGCTCTCCAGGACAACATAAAATCTGGGGCTCTGTGCTTTCTTTCGTTCTGAACAAGTGTTACTGTTTTCTGCACAAAAGCGATTCTGCGAAGCAATGTGAACACTTCTGCTTCCCAGGCACAGAGAAGGTGCTAGCAGGGAATTCTCTGCCTGCTTTTCCCCAGTGCTCTGCAAGCTCTCCAGGACAACATAAAATCTGGGGCTCTGTGCTTTCTTTCGTTCTGAACAAGTGTTATTGTTTTCTGCACAAAAGCGATTCTGCGAAGCAATGTGAAGACGTCTGCTTCCCAGGCACAGAGAAGGTGCTAGCAGGGAATTCTCTGCCTGCCTTTCCCCAGTGCTCTGCAAGCTCTCCAGGACAACATAAAATCTGGGGCTCTGTGCTTTCTTTCGTTCTGAACAAGTGTTACTGTTTTCTGCACAAAAGCGATTCTGCGAAGCAATGGGAACACTTCTGTTTCCCAGGAACAGAGAAGGTGCTAGCAGGGAATTCTCTGCCTGCCTTTCCCCAGTGCTCTGCAAGCTCTCCAGGACAACATAAAATCTGGGGCTCTGTGCTTTCTTTCGTCTGAACAAGTGTTACTGTTTTCTGCACAAAAGCGATTCTGCGAAGCAATGTGAACAGGCACAGAGAAGGTGCTAGCAGGGAATTCTCTGCCTGCCTTTCCCCAGTGCTCTGCAAGCTCTCCAGGACAACATAAAATCTGGGGCTCTGTGCTTTCTTTCGTTCTGAACAAGTGTTACTGTTTTCTGCACAAAAGCGATTCTGCGAAGCAATGGGAACACTTCTGTTTCCCAGGCACAGAGAAGGTGCTAGCAGGGAATTCTCTGCCTGCTTTTCCCCAGTGCTCTGCAAGCTCTCCAGGACAACATAAAATCTGGGGCTCTGTGCTTTCTTTTGTTCTGAACAAGTGTTACTGTTTTCTGCACAAAAGCGATTCTGCGAAGCAATGTGAACAGGCACAGAGAAGGTGCTAGCAGGGAATTCTCTGCCTGCTTTTCCCCAGTGCTCTGCAAGCTCTCCAGGACAACATAAAATCTGGGGCTCTGTGCTTTCTTTCGTTCTGAACAAGTGTTACTGTTTTCTGCACAAAAGCGATTCTGCGAAGCAATGTGAACACTTCTGTTTCCCAGGAACAGAGAAGGTGCTAGCAGGGAATTCTCTGCCTGCTTTTCCCCAGTGCTCTGCAAGCTCTCCAGGACAACATAAAATCTGGGGCTCTGTGCTTTCTTTCGTCTGAACAAGTGTTACTGTTTTCTGCACAAAAGCGATTCAGCGAAGCAATGTGAACAGGCACAGAGAAGGTGCTAGCAGGGAATTCTCTGCCTGCCTTTCCCCAGTGCTCTGCAAGCTCTCCAGGACAACATAAAATCTGGGGCTCTGTGCTTTCTTTCGTCTGAACAAGTGTTACTGTTTTCTGCACAAAAGCGATTCTGCGAAGCAATGTGAACACTTCTGCTTCCCAGGCACAGAGAAGGTGCTAGCAGGGAATTCTCTGCCTGCTTTTCCCCAGTGCTCTGCAAGCTCTCCAGGACAACATAAAATCTGGGGCTCTGTGCTTTCTTTCGTTCTGAACAAGTGTTATTGTTTTCTGCACAAAGGCGATTCTGCGAAGCAATGTGAAGACGTCTGCTTCCCAGGCACAGAGAAGGTGCTAGCAGGGAATTCTCTGCCTGCCTTTCCCCAGTGCTCTGCAAGCTCTCCAGGACAACATAAAATCTGGGGCTCTGTGCTTTCTTTCGTTCTGAACAAGTGTTACTGTTTTCTGCACAAAAGCGATTCTGCGAAGCAATGTGAACAGGCACAGAGAAGGTGCTAGCAGGGAATTCTCTGCCTGCCTTTCCCCAGTGCTCTGCAAGCTCTCCAGGACAACAGCAAATCTGGGGCTCTGTGCTTTCTTTCGTTCTGAACAAGTGTTACTGTTTTCTGCACAAAAGCGATTCTGCGAAGGAATGTGAACAGGCACAGAGAAGGTGCTACCAGGGAATTCTCTGCCTGCCTTTCCCCAGTGCTCTGCAAGCTCTCCAGGACAACATAAAGTCTGGGGCTCTGTGCTTTCTTTCGTTCTGAACAAGTGTTACTGTTTTCTGCACAAAAGCGATTCTGCGAAGCAATGTGAACACTTCTGTTTCCCAGGCACAGAGAAGGTGCTAGCAGGGAATTCTCTGCCTGCTTTTCCCCAGTGCTCTGCAAGCTCTCCAGGACAACATAAAATCTGGGGCTCTGTGCTTTCTTTCGTTCTGAACAAGTGTTACTGTTTTCTGCACAAAAGCGATTCTGCGAAGCAATGTGAACAGGCACAGAGAAGGTGCTAGCAGGTAATTCTCTGCCTGCTTTTCCCCAGTGCTCTGCAAGCTCTCCAGGACAACAGCAAATCTGGGGCTCTGTGCTTTCTTTCGTTCTGAACAAGCGTTACTGTTTTCTGCACAAAAGCGATTCTGCGAAGCAATGTGAACACTTCTGTTTCCCAGGCACAGAGAAGGTGCTAGCAGGGAATTCTCTGCCTGCTTTTCCCCAGTGCTCTGCAAGCTCTCCAGGACAACATAGAATCTGGGGCTCTGTGCTTTCTTTCGTTCTGAACAAGTGTTACTGTTTTCTGCACAAAAGTGATTCTGCGAAGCAATGTGAACATTTCTGCTTCCCAGGCACAGAGAAGGTGCTAGCAGGGAATTCTCTGCCTGCCTTTCCCCAGTGCTCTGCAAGCTCTCCAGGACAACATAAAATCTGGGGCTCTGTGCTTTCTTTCGTCTGAACAAGTGTTACTGTTTTCTGCACAAAAGCGATTCTGCGAAGCAATGTGAACAGGCACAGAGAAGGTGCTAGCAGGGAATTCTCTGCCTGCCTTTCCCCAGTGCTCTGCAAGCTCTCCAGGACAACATAAAATCTGGGGCTCTGTGCTTTCTTTCGTTCTGAACAAGTGTTACTGTTTTCTGCACAAAAGCGATTCTGCGAAGCAATGTGAACACTTCTGCTTCCCAGGCACAGAGAAGGTGCTAGCAGGGAATTCTCTGCCTGCTTTTCCCCAGTGCTCTGCAAGCTCTCCAGGACAACATAAAATCTGGGGCTCTGTGCTTTCTTTCGTTCTGAACAAGTGTTATTGTTTTCTGCACAAAAGCGATTCTGCGAAGCAATGTGAAGACGTCTGCTTCCCAGGCACAGAGAAGGTGCTAGCAGGGAATTCTCTGCCTGCCTTTCCCCAGTGCTCTGCAAGCTCTCCAGGACAACATAAAATCTGGGGCTCTGTGCTTTCTTTCGTTCTGAACAAGTGTTACTGTTTTCTGCACAAAAGCGATTCTGCGAAGCAATGGGAACACTTCTGTTTCCCAGGAACAGAGAAGGTGCTAGCAGGGAATTCTCTGCCTGCTTTTCCCCAGTGCTCTGCAATCTCTCCAGGACAACATAAAATCTGGGGCTCTGTGCTTTCTTTTGTTCTGAACAAGTGTTACTGTTTTCTGCACAAAAGCGATTCTGCGAAGCAATGTGAACAGGCACAGAGAAGGTGCTAGCAGGGAATTCTCTGCCTGCCTTTCCCCAGTGCTCTGCAAGCTCTCCAGGACAACATAAAATCTGGGGCTCTGTGCTTTCTTTCGTTCTGAACAAGTGTTACTGTTTTCTGCACAAAAGCGATTCTGCGAAGCAATGTGAACAGGCACA
The DNA here is from genome assembly GCF_047716275.1 of Strix uralensis. Taxonomy (NCBI): domain Eukaryota; kingdom Metazoa; phylum Chordata; class Aves; order Strigiformes; family Strigidae; genus Strix; species Strix uralensis. Next base: position 1,032,979 of record NW_027436710.1, on the reverse strand, counting down.
GAGAAGGTGCTAGCAGGGAATTCTCTGCCTGCCTTTCCCCAGTGCTCTGCAAGCTCTCCAGGACAACATAAAATCTGGGGCTCTGTGCTTTCTTTCTGCTGAACAAGTGTTACTGTTTTCTGCACAAAAGCAATTCTGCGAAGCAATGGGAACACTTCTGTTTCCCAGGCACAGAGAAGGTGCTAGCAGGGAATTCTCTGCCTGCTTTTCCCCAGTGCTCTGCAAGCTCTCCAGGACAACATAGAATCTGGGGCTCTGTGCTTTCTTTCGTTCTGAACAAGTGTTACTGTTTTCTGCACAAAAGTGATTCTGCGAAGCAATGTGAACATTTCTGCTTCCCAGGCACAGAGAAGGTGCTAGCAGGGAATTCTCTGCCTGCCTTTCCCCAGTGCTCTGCAAGCTCTCCAGGACAACATAAAATCTGGGGCTCTGTGCTTTCTTTCGTCTGAACAAGTGTTACTGTTTTCTGCACAAAAGCGATTCTGCGAAGCAATGTGAACACTTCTGCTTCCCAGGCACAGAGAAGGTGCTAGCAGGGAATTCTCTGCCTGCTTTTCCCCAGTGCTCTGCAAGCTCTCCAGGACAACATAGAATCTGGGGCTCTGTGCTTTCTTTCGTTCTGAACAAGTGTTACTGTTTTCTGCACAAAAGTGATTCTGCGAAGCAATGTGAACATTTCTGCTTCCCAGGCACAGAGAAGGTGCTAGCAGGGAATTCTCTGCCTGCCTTTCCCCAGTGCTCTGCAAGCTCTCCAGGACAACATAAAATCTGGGGCTCTGTGCTTTCTTTCGTCTGAACAAGTGTTACTGTTTTCTGCACAAAAGCGATTCTGCGAAGCAATGTGAACACTTCTGCTTCCCAGGCACAGAGAAGGTGCTAGCAGGGAATTCTCTGCCTGCCTTTCCCCAGTGCTCTGCAAGCTCTCCAGGACAACATAAAATCTGGGGCTCTGTGCTGTCTTTCGTCTGAACAAGTGTTACTGTTTTCTGCACAAAAGCGATTCTGCGAAGCAATGTGAACAGGCACAGAGAAGGTGCTAGCAGGGAATTCTCTGCCTTCTTTTCCCCAGTGCTCTGCAAGCTCTCCAGGACAACAGCAAATCTGGGGCTCTGTGCTTTCTTTCGTTCTGAACAAGTGTTACTGTTTTCTGCACAAAAGCGATTCTGCGAAGCAATGGGAACACTTCTGTTTCCCAGGCACAGAGAAGGTGCTAGCAGGGAATTCTCTGCCTGCTTTTCCCCAGTGCTCTGCAAGCTCTCCAGGACAACATAAAATCTGGGGCTCTGTGCTTTCTTTTGTTCTGAACAAGTGTTACTGTTTTCTGCACAAAAGCGATTCTGCGAAGCAATGTGAACAGGCACAGAGAAGGTGCTAGCAGGGAATTCTCTGCCTGCTTTTCCCCAGTGCTCTGCAAGCTCTCCAGGACAACATAAAATCTGGGGCTCTGTGCTTTCTTTCGTTCTGAACAAGTGTTACTGTTTTCTGCACAAAAGCGATTCTGCGAAGCAATGTGAACACTTCTGTTTCCCAGGCACAGAGAAGGTGCTAGCAGGGAATTCTCTGCCTGCTTTTCCCCAGTGCTCTGCAAGCTCTCCAGGACAACATAAAATCTGGGGCTCTGTGCTTTCTTTCGTCTGAACAAGTGTTACTGTTTTCTGCACAAAAGCGATTCTGCGAAGCAATGTGAACAGGCACAGAGAAGGTGCTAGCAGGGAATTCTCTGCCTGCCTTTCCCCAGTGCTCTGCAAGCTCTCCAGGACAACATAAAATCTGGGGCTCTGTGCTTTCTTTCGTCTGAACAAGTGTTACTGTTTTCTGCACAAAAGCGATTCTGCGAAGCAATGTGAACACTTCTGCTTCCCAGGCACAGAGAAGGTGCTAGCAGGGAATTCTCTGCCTGCTTTTCCCCAGTGCTCTGCAAGCTCTCCAGGACAACATAAAATCTGGGGCTCTGTGCTTTCTTTCGTTCTGAACAAGTGTTATTGTTTTCTGCACAAAAGCGATTCTGCGAAGCAATGTGAAGACGTCTGCTTCCCAGGCACAGAGAAGGTGCTAGCAGGGAATTCTCTGCCTGCCTTTCCCCAGTGCTCTGCAAGCTCTCCAGGACAACATAAAATCTGGGGCTCTGTGCTTTCTTTCGTTCTGAACAAGTGTTACTGTTTTCTGCACAAAAGCGATTCTGCGAAGCAATGTGAACAGGCACAGAGAAGGTGCTAGCAGGGAATTCTCTGCCTGCCTTTCCCCAGTGCTCTGCAAGCTCTCCAGGACAACAGCAAATCTGGGGCTCTGTGCTTTCTTTCGTTCTGAACAAGTGTTACTGTTTTCTGCACAAAAGCGATTCTGCGAAGGAATGTGAACAGGCACAGAGAAGGTGCTACCAGGGAATTCTCTGCCTGCCTTTCCCCAGTGCTCTGCAAGCTCTCCAGGACAACATAAAATCTGGGGCTCTGTGCTTTCTTTCGTTCTGAACAACTGTTACTGTTTTCTGCACAAAAGCGATTCTGCGAAGCAATGTGAACACTTCTGCTTCCCAGGCACAGAGAAGGTGCTAGCAGGGAATTCTCTGCCTGCTTTTCCCCAGTGCTCTGCAAGCTCTCCAGGACAACATAAAATCTGGGGCTCTGTGCTTTCTTTCGTTCTGAACAAGTGTTATTGTTTTCTGCACAAAAGCGATTCTGCGAAGCAATGTGAAGACGTCTGCTTCCCAGGCACAGAGAAGGTGCTAGCAGGGAATTCTCTGCCTGCTTTTCCCCAGTGCTCTGCAAGCTCTCCAGGACAACATAAAATCTGGGGCTCTGTGCTTTCTTTCGTTCTGAACAAGTGTTACTGTTTTCTGCACAAAAGTGATTCTGCGAAGCAATGTGAACATTTCTGCTTCCCAGGCACAGAGAAGGTGCTAGCAGGGAATTCTCTGCCTGCCTTTCCCCAGTGCTCTGCAAGCTCTCCAGGACAACATAAAATCTGGGGCTCTGTGCTTTCTTTCGTCTGAACAAGTGTTACTGTTTTCTGCACAAAAGCGATTCTGCGAAGCAATGTGAACAGGCACAGAGAAGGTGCTAGCAGGGAATTCTCTGCCTGCCTTTCCCCAGTGCTCTGCAAGCTCTCCAGGACAACATAAAATCTGGGGCTCTGTGCTTTCTTTCGTTCTGAACAAGCGTTACTGTTTTCTGCACAAAAGCGATTCTGCGAAGCAATGTGAACACTTCTGTTTCCCAGGCACAGAGAAGGTGCTAGCAGGGAATTCTCTGCCTGCTTTTCCCCAGTGCTCTGCAAGCTCTCCAGGACAACATAGAATCTGGGGCTCTGTGCTTTCTTTCGTTCTGAACAAGTGTTACTGTTTTCTGCACAAAAGTGATTCTGCGAAGCAATGTGAACATTTCTGCTTCCCAGGCACAGAGAAGGTGCTAGCAGGGAATTCTCTGCCTGCCTTTCCCCAGTGCTCTGCAAGCTCTCCAGGACAACATAAAATCTGGGGCTCTGTGCTTTCTTTCGTCTGAACAAGTGTTACTGTTTTCTGCACAAAAGCGATTCTGCGAAGCAATGTGAACAGGCACAGAGAAGGTGCTAGCAGGGAATTCTCTGCCTGCCTTTCCCCAGTGCTCTGCAAGCTCTCCAGGACAACATAAAATCTGGGGCTCTGTGCTTTCTTTCGTTCTGAACAACTGTTACTGTTTTCTGCACAAAAGCGATTCTGCGAAGCAATGTGAACACTTCTGCTTCCCAGGCACAGAGAAGGTGCTAGCAGGGAATTCTCTGCCTGCTTTTCCCCAGTGCTCTGCAAGCTCTCCAGGACAACATAAAATCTGGGGCTCTGTGCTTTCTTTCGTTCTGAACAAGTGTTATTGTTTTCTGCACAAAAGCGATTCTGCGAAGCAATGGGAAGACGTCTGCTTCCCAGGCACAGAGAAGGTGCTAGCAGGGAATTCTCTGCCTGCCTTTCCCCAGTGCTCTGCAAGCTCTCCAGGACAACATAAAATCTGGGGCTCTGTGCTTTCTTTCGTTCTGAACAAGTGTTACTGTTTTCTGCACAAAAGCGATTCTGCGAAGCAATGGGAACACTTCTGTTTCCCAGGCACAGAGAAGGTGCTAGCAGGGAATTCTTTGCCTGCTTTTCCCCAGTGCTCTGCAAGCTCTCCAGGACAACATAAAATCTGGGGCTCTGTGCTTTCTTTCTGCTGAACAAGTGTTACTGTTTTCTGCACAAAAGCGATTCTGCGAAGCAATGTGAACACTTCTGTTTCCCAGGAACAGAGAAGGTGCTAGCAGGGAATTCTCTGCCTGCTTTTCCCCAGTGCTCTGCAATCTCTCCAGGACAACATAAAATCTGGGGCTCTGTGCTTTCTTTTGTTCTGAACAAGTGTTACTGTTTTCTGCACAAAAGCGATTCTGCGAAGCAATGTGAACAGGCACAGAGAAGGTGCTAGCAGGGAATTCTCTGCCTGCCTTTCCCCAGTGCTCTGCAAGCTCTCCAGGACAACATAAAATCTGGGGCTCTGTGCTTTCTTTCGTTCTGAACAAGTGTTACTGTTTTCTGCACAAAAGCGATTCTGCGAAGCAATGTGAACAGGCACAGAGAAGGTGCTAGCAGGGAATTCTCTGCCTGCCTTTCCCCAGTGCTCTGCAAGCTCTCCAGGACAACATAAAATCTGGGGCTCTGTGCTTTCTTTCGTCTGAACAAGTGTTACTGTTTTCTGCACAAAAGCGATTCTGCGAAGCAATGTGAACACTTCTGCTTCCCAGGCACAGAGAAGGTGCTAGCAGGGAATTCTCTGCCTGCTTTTCCCCAGTGCTCTGCAAGCTCTCCAGGACAACATAAAATCTGGGGCTCTGTGCTTTCTTTCTGCTGAACAAGTGTTACTGTTTTCTGCACAAAAGCGATTCTGCGAAGCAATGGGAACACTTCTGTTTCCCAGGCACAGAGAAGGTGCTAGCAGGGAATTCTCTGCCTGCTTTTCCCCAGTGCTCTGCAAGCTCTCCAGGACAACATAGAATCTGGGGCTCTGTGCTTTCTTTCGTTCTGAACAAGTGTTACTGTTTTCTGCACAAAAGTGATTCTGCGAAGCAATGTGAACATTTCTGCTTCCCAGGCACAGAGAAGGTGCTAGCAGGGAATTCTCTGCCTGCCTTTCCCCAGTGCTCTGCAAGCTCTCCAGGACAACATAAAATCTGGGGCTCTGTGCTTTCTTTCGTCTGAACAAGTGTTACTGTTTTCTGCACAAAAGCGATTCTGCGAAGCAATGGGAACACTTCTGTTTCCCAGGAACAGAGAAGGTGCTAGCAGGGAATTCTCTGCCTGCTTTTCCCCAGTGCTCTGCAATCTCTCCAGGACAACATAAAATCTGGGGCTCTGTGCTTTCTTTCGTTCTGAACAAGTGTTACTGTTTTCTGCACAAAAGCGATTCTGCGAAGCAATGTGAACAGGCACAGAGAAGGTGCTAGCAGGGAATTCTCTGCCTGCCTTTCCCCAGTGCTCTGCAAGCTCTCCAGGACAACAGCAAATCTGGGGCTCTGTGCTTTCTTTCGTTCTGAACAAGTGTTACTGTTTTCTGCACAGAAGCGATTCTGCGAAAGAATGTGAACAGGCACAGAGAAGGTGCTAGCAGGGAATTCTCTGCCTGCCTTTCCCCAGTGCTCTGCAAGCTCTCCAGGACAACATAAAATCTGGGGCTCTGTGCTTTCTTTCGTTGTGAACAAGTGTTACTGTTTTCTGCACAAAAGCGATTCTGCGAAGCAATGTGAACACTTCTGTTTCCCAGGCACAGAGAAGGTGCTAGCAGGGAATTCTCTGCCTGCTTTTCCCCAGTGCTCTGCAAGCTCTCCAGGACAACATAAAATCTGGGGCTCTGTGCTTTCTTTTGTTCTGAACAAGTGTTACTGTTTTCTGCACAAAAGCGATTCTGCCAAGCAATGTGAACAGGCACAGAAAAGGTGCTAGCAGGGAATTCTCTGCCTGCCTTTCCCCAGTGCTCTGCAAGCTCTCCAGGACAACATAAAATCTGGGGCTCTGTGCTTTCTTTTGTTCTGAACAAGTGTTAGGGTTTTCTACACAAAAGCGTTTCTGCGAAGCAACGTGAAGACTTCTGCTTCCCAGGCACAGAGAAGGTGCTAGCAGGGAATTCTCTGCCTGCCTTTCCCCAGTGCTCTGCAAGCTCTCCAGGACAACATAAAATCTGGGGCTCTGTGCTTTCTTTCGTCTGAACAAGTGTTACTGTTTTCTGCACAAAAGCGATTCAGCGAAGCAATGTGAACAGGCACAGAGAAGGTGCTAGCAGGGAATTCTCTGCCTGCTTTTCCCCAGTGCTCTGCAAGCTCTCCAGGACAACATAAAATCTGGGGCTCTGTGCTTTCTTTCGTTCTGAACAAGTGTTACTGTTTTCTGCACAAAAGCGATTCTGCGAAGCAATGTGAACAGGCACAGAGAAGGTGCTAGCAGGGAATTCTCTGCCTGCTTTTCCCCAGTGCTCTGCAAGCTCTCCAGGACAACAGCAAATCTGGGGCTCTGTGCTTTCTTTCGTTCTGAACAAGCGTTACTGTTTTCTGCACAAAAGCGATTCTGCGAAGCAATGTGAACACTTCTGTTTCCCAGGCACAGAGAAGGTGCTAGCAGGGAATTCTCTGCCTGCTTTTCCCCAGTGCTCTGCAAGCTCTCCAGGACAACATAGAATCTCGGGCTCTGTGCTTTCTTTCGTTCTGAACAAGTGTTACTGTTTTCTGCACAAAAGTGATTCTGCGAAGCAATGTGAACATTTCTGCTTCCCAGGCACAGAGAAGGTGCTAGCAGGGAATTCTCTGCCTGCCTTTCCCCAGTGCTCTGCAAGCTCTCCAGGACAACATAAAATCTGGGGCTCTGTGCTTTCTTTCGTCTGAACAAGTGTTACTGTTTTCTGCACAAAAGCGATTCTGCGAAGCAATGTGAACAGGCACAGAGAAGGTGCTAGCAGGGAATTCTCTGCCTGCCTTTCCCCAGTGCTCTGCAAGCTCTCCAGGACAACATAAAATCTGGGGCTCTGTGCTTTCTTTCGTTCTGAACAAGTGTTACTGTTTTCTGCACAAAAGCGATTCTGCGAAGCAATGTGAACACTTCTGCTTCCCAGGCACAGAGAAGGTGCTAGCAGGGAATTCTCTGCCTGCTTTTCCCCAGTGCTCTGCAAGCTCTCCAGGACAACATAAAATCTGGGGCTCTGTGCTTTCTTTCGTTCTGAACAAGTGTTATTGTTTTCTGCACAAAAGCGATTCTGCGAAGCAATGTGAAGACGTCTGCTTCCCAGGCACAGAGAAGGTGCTAGCAGGGAATTCTCTGCCTGCCTTTCCCCAGTGCTCTGCAAGCTCTCCAGGACAACATAAAATCTGGGGCTCTGTGCTTTCTTTCGTTCTGAACAAGTGTTACTGTTTTCTGCACAAAAGCGATTCTGCGAAGCAATGGGAACACTTCTGTTTCCCAGGCACAGAGAAGGTGCTAGCAGGGAATTCTTTGCCTGCTTTTCCCCAGTGCTCTGCAAGCTCTCCAGGACAACATAAAATCTGGGGCTCTGTGCTTTCTTTCGTTCTGAACAAGTGTTACTGTTTTCTGCACAAAAGCGATTCTGCGAAGCAATGTGAACACTTCTGTTTCCCAGGAACAGAGAACGTGCTAGCAGGGAATTCTCTGCCTGCTTTTCCCCAGTGCTCTGCAATCTCTCCAGGACAACATCAAATCTGGGGCTCTGTGCTTTCTTTTGTTCTGAACAAGTGTTACTGTTTTCTGCACAAAAGCGATTCTGCGAAGCAATGTGAACAGGCACAGAGAAGGTGCTAGCATGGAATTCTCTGCCTGCCTTTCCCCAGTGCTCTGCAAGCTCTCCAGGACAACATAAAATCTGGGGCTCTGTGCTTTCTTTCGTTCTGAACAAGTGTTACTGTTTTCTGCACAAAAGCGATTCTGCGAAGCAATGTGAACAGGCACAGAGAAGGTGCTAGCAGGGAATTCTCTGCCTGCCTTTCCCCAGTGCTCTGCAAGCTCTCCAGGACAACATAAAATCTGGGGCTCTGTGCTTTCTTTCGTCTGAACAAGTGTTACTGTTTTCTGCACAAAAGCGATTCTGCGAAGCAATGTGAACAGGCACAGAGAAGGTGCTAGCAGGGAATTCTCTGCCTGCCTTTCCCCAGTGCTCTGCAAGCTCTCCAGGACAACATAAAATCTGGGGCTCTGTGCTTTCTTTCTGCTGAACAAGTGTTACTGTTTTCTGCACAAAAGCGATTCTGCGAAGCAATGTGAACACTTCTGCTTCCCAGGCACAGAGAAGGTGCTAGCAGGGAATTCTCTGCCTGCTTTTCCCCAGTGCTCTGCAAGCTCTCCAGGACAACATAAAATCTGGGGCTCTGTGCTTTCTTTCTGCTGAACAAGTGTTACTGTTTTCTGCACAAAAGCGATTCTGCGAAGCAATGGGAACACTTCTGTTTCCCAGGCACAGAGAAGGTGCTAGCAGGGAATTCTCTGCCTGCTTTTCCCCAGTGCTCTGCAAGCTCTCCAGGACAACATAGAATCTGGGGCTCTGTGCTTTCTTTCGTTCTGAACAAGTGTTACTGTTTTCTGCACAAAAGTGATTCTGCGAAGCAATGTGAACATTTCTGCTTCCCAGGCACAGAGAAGGTGCTAGCAGGGAATTCTCTGCCTGCCTTTCCCCAGTGCTCTGCAAGCTCTCCAGGACAACATAAAATCTGGGGCTCTGTGCTTTCTTTCGTCTGAACAAGTGTTACTGTTTTCTGCACAAAAGCGATTCTGCGAAGCAATGTGAACAGGCACAGAGAAGGTGCTAGCAGGGAATTCTCTGCCTGCCTTTCCCCAGTGCTCTGCAAGCTCTCCAGGACAACATAAAATCTGGGGCTCTGTGCTTTCTTTCGTCTGAACAAGTGTTACTGTTTTCTGCACAAAAGCGATTCTGCGAAGCAATGGGAACACTTCTGCTTCCCAGGCACAGAGAAGGTGCTAGCAGGGAATTCTCTGCCTGCTTTTCCCCAGTGCTCTGCAAGCTCTCCAGGACAACATAAAATCTGGGGCTCTGTGCTTTCTTTCTGCTGAACAAGTGTTACTGTTTTCTGCACAAAAGCGATTCTGCGAAGCAATGGGAACACTTCTGTTTCCCAGGCACAGAGAAGGTGCTAGCAGGGAATTCTCTGCCTGCTTTTCCCCAGTGCTCTGCAAGCTCTCCAGGACAACATAGAATCTGGGGCTCTGTGCTTTCTTTCGTTCTGAACAAGTGTTACTGTTTTCTGCACAAAAGTGATTCTGCGAAGCAATGTGAACATTTCTGCTTCCCAGGCACAGAGAAGGTGCTAGCAGGGAATTCTCTGCCTGCCTTTCCCCAGTGCTCTGCAAGCTCTCCAGGACAACATAAAATCTGGGGCTCTGTGCTTTCTTTCGTCTGAACAAGTGTTACTGTTTTCTGCACAAAAGCGATTCTGCGAAGCAATGTGAACAGGCACAGAGAAGGTGCTAGCAGGGAATTCTCTGCCTGCCTTTCCCCAGTGCTCTGCAAGCTCTCCAGGACAACATAAAATCTGGGGCTCTGTGCTTTCTTTCGTCTGAACAAGTGTTACTGTTTTCTGCACAAAAGCGATTCTGCGAAGCAATGGGAACACTTCTGCTTCCCAGGCACAGAGAAGGTGCTAGCAGGGAATTCTCTGCCTGCTTTTCCCCAGTGCTCTGCAAGCTCTCCAGGACAACATAAAATCTGGGGCTCTGTGCTTTCTTTCTGCTGAACAAGTGTTACTGTTTTCTGCACAAAAGCGATTCTGCGAAGCAATGTGAACACTTCTGTTTCCCAGGAACAGAGAAGGTGCTAGCAGGGAATTCTCTGCCTGCTTTTCCCCAGTGCTCTGCAAGCTCTCCAGGACAACATAAAATCTGGGGCTCTGTGCTGTCTTTCGTCTGAACAAGTGTTACTGTTTTCTGCACAAAAGCGATTCTGCGAAGCAATGTGAACAGGCACAGAGAAGGTGCTAGCAGGGAATTCTCTGCCTGCTTTTCCCCAGTGCTCTGCAAGCTCTCCAGGACAACAGCAAATCTGGGGCTCTGTGCTTTCTTTCGTTCTGAACAAGTGTTACTGTTTTCTGCACAAAAGCGATTCTGCGAAGCAATGGGAACACTTCTGTTTCCCAGGCACAGAGAAGGTGCTAGCAGGGAATTCTCTGCCTGCTTTTCCCCAGTGCTCTGCAAGCTCTCCAGGACAACATAAAATCTGGGGCTCTGTGCTTTCTTTTGTTCTGAACAAGTGTTACTGTTTTCTGCACAAAAGCGATTCTGCGAAGCAATGTGAACAGGCACAGAGAAGGTGCTAGCAGGGAATTCTCTGCCTGCTTTTCCCCAGTGCTCTGCAAGCTCTCCAGGACAACATAAAATCTGGGGCTCTGTGCTTTCTTTCGTTCTGAACAAGTGTTACTGTTTTCTGCACAAAAGCGATTCTGCGAAGCAATGTGAACACTTCTGTTTCCCAGGCACAGAGAAGGTGCTAGCAGGGAATTCTCTGCCTGCTTTTCCCCAGTGCTCTGCAAGCTCTCCAGGACAACATAAAATCTGGGGCTCTGTGCTTTCTTTCGTCTGAACAAGTGTTACTGTTTTCTGCACAAAAGCGATTCAGCGAAGCAATGTGAACAGGCACAGAGAAGGTGCTAGCAGGGAATTCTCTGCCTGCCTTTCCCCAGTGCTCTGCAAGCTCTCCAGGACAACATAAAATCTGGGGCTCTGTGCTTTCTTTCGTCTGAACAAGTGTTACTGTTTTCTGCACAAAAGCGATTCTGCGAAGCAATGTGAACACTTCTGCTTCCCAGGCACAGAGAAGGTGCTAGCAGGGAATTCTCTGCCTGCTTTTCCCCAGTGCTCTGCAAGCTCTCCAGGACAACATAAAATCTGGGGCTCTGTGCTTTCTTTCGTTCTGAACAAGTGTTATTGTTTTCTGCACAAAAGCGATTCTGCGAAGCAATGTGAAGACGTCTGCTTCCCAGGCACAGAGAAGGTGCTAGCAGGGAATTCTCTGCCTGCCTTTCCCCAGTGCTCTGCAAGCTCTCCAGGACAACATAAAATCTGGGGCTCTGTGCTTTCTTTCGTTCTGAACAAGTGTTACTGTTTTCTGCACAAAAGCGATTCTGCGAAGCAATGTGAACAGGCACAGAGAAGGTGCTAGCAGGGAATTCTCTGCCTGCCTTTCCCCAGTGCTCTGCAAGCTCTCCAGGACAACATAAAATCTGGGGCTCTGTGCTTTCTTTCGTTCTGAACAAGTGTTACTGTTTTCTGCACAAAAGCGATTCTGCGAAGGAATGTGAACAGGCACAGAGAAGGTGCTACCAGGGAATTCTCTGCCTGCCTTTCCCCAGTGCTCTGCAAGCTCTCCAGGACAACATAAAATCTGGGGCTCTGTGCTTTCTTTCGTTGTGAACAAGTGTTACTGTTTTCTGCACAAAAGCGATTCTGCGAAGCAATGTGAACACTTCTGTTTCCCAGGCACAGAGAAGGTGCTAGCAGGGAATTCTCTGCCTGCTTTTCCCCAGTGCTCTGCAAGCTCTCCAGGTCAACATAAAATCTGGGGCTCTGTGCTTTCTTTCGTTCTGAACAAGTGTTACTGTTTTCTGCACAAAAGCGATTCTGCGAAGCAATGTGAACAGGCACAGAGAAGGTGCTAGCAGGTAATTCTCTGCCTGCTTTTCCCCAGTGCTCTGCAAGCTCTCCAGGACAACAGCAAATCTGGGGCTCTGTGCTTTCTTTCGTTCTGAACAAGCGTTACTGTTTTCTGCACAAAAGCGATTCTGCGAAGCAATGTGAACACTTCTGTTTCCCAGGCACAGAGAAGGTGCTAGCAGGGAATTCTCTGCCTGCTTTTCCCCAGTGCTCTGCAAGCTCTCCAGGACAACATAGAATCTGGGGCTCTGTGCTTTCTTTCGTTCTGAACAAGTGTTACTGTTTTCTGCACAAAAGCGATTCTGCGAAGCAATGTGAACATTTCTGCTTCCCAGGCACAGAGAAGGTGCTAGCAGGGAATTCTCTGCCTGCCTTTCCCCAGTGCTCTGCAAGCTCTCCAGGACAACATAAAATCTGGGGCTCTGTGCTTTCTTTCGTCTGAACAAGTGTTACTGTTTTCTGCACAAAAGCGATTCTGCGAAGCAATGTGAACAGGCACAGAGAAGGTGCTAGCAGGGAATTCTCTGCCTGCCTTTCCCCAGTGCTCTGCAAGCTCTCCAGGACAACATAAAATCTGGGGCTCTGTGCTTTCTTTCGTTGTGAACAAGTGTTACTGTTTTCTGCACAAAAGCGATTCTGCGAAGCAATGTGAACACTTCTGCTTCCCAGGCACAGAGAAGGTGCTAGCAGGGAATTCTCTGCCTGCTTTTCCCCAGTGCTCTGCAAGCTCTCCAGGACAACATAAAATCTGGGGCTCTGTGCTTTCTTTCGTTCTGAACAAGTGTTATTGTTTTCTGCACAAAAGCGATTCTGCGAAGCAATGTGAAGACGTCTGCTTCCCAGGCACAGAGAAGGTGCTAGCAGGGAATTCTCTGCCTGCCTTTCCCCAGTGCTCTGCAAGCTCTCCAGGACAACATAAAATCTGGGGCTCTGTGCTTTCTTTCGTTCTGAACAAGTGTTACTGTTTTCTGCACAAAAGCGATTCTGCGAAGCAATGGGAACACTTCTGTTTCCCAGGCACAGAGAAGGTGCTAGCAGGGAATTCTTTGCCTGCTTTTCCCCAGTGCTCTGCAAGCTCTCCAGGACAACATAAAATCTGGGGCTCTGTGCTTTCTTTCTGCTGAACAAGTGTTACTGTTTTCTGCACAAAAGCGATTCTGCGAAGCAATGTGAACACTTCTGTTTCCCAGGAACAGAGAAGGTGCTAGCAGGGAATTCTCTGCCTGCTTTTCCCCAGTGCTCTGCAATCTCTCCAGGACAACATAAAATCTGGGGCTCTGTGCTTTCTTTTGTTCTGAACAAGTGTTACTGTTTTCTGCACAAAAGCGATTCTGCCAAGCAATGTGAACAGGCACAGAGAAGGTGCTAGCAGGGAATTCTCTGCCTGCCTTTCCCCAGTGCTCTGCAAGCTCTCCAGGACAACATAAAATCTGGGGCTCTGTGCTTTCTTTCGTTCTGAACAAGTGTTACTGTTTTCTGCACAAAAGCGATTCTGCGAAGCAATGTGAACAGGCACAGAGAAGGTGCTAGCAGGGAATTCTCTGCCTGCCTTTCCCCAGTGCTCTGCAAGCTCTCCAGGACAACATAAAATCTGGGGCTCTGTGCTTTCTTTCGTCTGAACAAGTGTTACTGTTTTCTGCACAAAAGCGATTCTGCGAAGCAATGTGAACACTTCTGCTTCCCAGGCACAGAGAAGGTGCTAGCAGGGAATTCTCTGCCTGCTTTTCCCCAGTGCTCTGCAAGCTCTCCAGGACAACATAAAATCTGGGGCTCTGTGCTTTCTTTCGTTCTGAACAAGTGTTATTGTTTTCTGCACAAAAGCGATTCTGCGAAGCAATGTGAAGACGTCTGCTTCCCAGGCACAGAGAAGGTGCTAGCAGGGAATTCTCTGCCTGCCTTTCCCCAGTGCTCTGCAAGCTCTCCAGGACAACATAAAATCTGGGGCTCTGTGCTTTCTTTCGTTCTGAACAAGTGTTACTGTTTTCTGCACAAAAGCGATTCTGCGAAGCAATGGGAACACTTCTGTTTCCCAGGCACAGAGAAGGTGCTAGCAGGGAATTCTTTGCCTGCTTTTCCCCAGTGCTCTGCAAGCTCTCCAGGACAACATAAAATCTGGGGCTCTGTGCTTTCTTTCTGCTGAACAAGTGTTACTGTTTTCTGCACAAAAGCGATTCTGCGAAGCAATGTGAACACTTCTGTTTCCCAGGAACAGAGAAGGTGCTAGCAGGGAATTCTCTGCCTGCTTTTCCCCAGTGCTCTGCAATCTCTCCAGGACAACATAAAATCTGGGGCTCTGTGCTTTCTTTTGTTCTGAACAAGTGTTACTGTTTTCTGCACAAAAGCGATTCTGCGAAGCAATGTGAACAGGCACAGAGAAGGTGCTAGCAGGGAATTCTCTGCCTGCCTTTCCCCAGTGCTCTGCAAGCTCTCCAGGACAACATAAAATCTGGGGCTCTGTGCTTTCTTTCGTTCTGAACAAGTGTTACTGTTTTCTGCACAAAAGCGATTCTGCGAAGCAATGTGAACAGGCACAGAGAAGGTGCTAGCAGGGAATTCTCTGCCTGCCTTTCCCCAGTGCTCTGCAAGCTCTCCAGGACAACATAAAATCTGGGGCTCTGTGCTTTCTTTCGTCTGAACAAGTGTTACTGTTTTCTGCACAAAAGCGATTCTGCGAAGCAATGTGAACACTTCTGCTTCCCAGGCACAGAGAAGGTGCTAGCAGGGAATTCTCTGCCTGCTTTTCCCCAGTGCTCTGCAAGCTCTCCAGGACAACATAAAATCTGGGGCTCTGTGCTTTCTTTCTGCTGAACAAGTGTTACTGTTTTCTGCACAAAAGCGATTCTGCGAAGCAATGGGAACACTTCTGTTTCCCAGGCACAGAGAAGGTGCTAGCAGGGAATTCTCTGCCTGCTTTTCCCCAGTGCTCTGCAAGCTCTCCAGGACAACATAGAATCTGGGGCTCTGTGCTTTCTTTCGTTCTGAACAAGTGTTACTGTTTTCTGCACAAAAGTGATTCTGCGAAGCAATGTGAACATTTCTGCTTCCCAGGCACAGAGAAGGTGCTAGCAGGGAATTCTCTGCCTGCCTTTCCCCAGTGCTCTGCAAGCTCTCCAGGACAACATAAAATCTGGGGCTCTGTGCTTTCTTTCGTCTGAACAAGTGTTACTGTTTTCTGCACAAAAGCGATTCTGCGAAGCAATGGGAACACTTCTGTTTCCCAGGAACAGAGAAGGTGCTAGCAGGGAATTCTCTGCCTGCTTTTCCCCAGTGCTCTGCAATCTCTCCAGGACAACATAAAATCTGGGGCTCTGTGCTTTCTTTCGTTCTGAACAAGTGTTACTGTTTTCTGCACAAAAGCGATTCTGCGAAGCAATGTGAACAGGCACAGAGAAGGTGCTAGCAGGGAATTCTCTGCCTGCCTTTCCCCAGTGCTCTGCAAGCTCTCCAGGACAACAGCAAATCTGGGGCTCTGTGCTTTCTTTCGTTCTGAACAAGTGTTACTGTTTTCTGCACAGAAGCGATTCTGCGAAAGAATGTGAACAGGCACAGAGAAGGTGCTACCAGGGAATTCTCTGCCTGCTTTTCCCCAGTGCTCTGCAAGCTCTCCAGGACAACATAAAATCTGGGGCTCTGTGCTTTCTTTCGTTGTGAACAAGTGTTACTGTTTTCTGCACAAAAGCGATTCTGCGAAGCAATGTGAACACTTCTGTTTCCCAGGCACAGAGAAGGTGCTAGCAGGGAATTCTCTGCCTGCTTTTCCCCAGTGCTCTGCAAGCTCTCCAGGACAACATAAAATCTGGGGCTCTGTGCTTTCTTTTGTTCTGAACAAGTGTTACTGTTTTCTGCACAAAAGCGATTCTGCCAAGCAATGTGAACAGGCACAGAAAAGGTGCTAGCAGGGAATTCTCTGCCTGCCTTTCCCCAGTGCTCTGCAAGCTCTCCAGGACAACATAAAATCTGGGGCTCTGTGCTTTCTTTTGTTCTGAACAAGTGTTAGGGTTTTCTACACAAAAGCGTTTCTGCGAAGCAACGTGAAGACTTCTGCTTCCCAGGCACAGAGAAGGTGCTAGCAGGGAATTCTCTGCCTGCCTTTCCCCAGTGCTCTGCAAGCTCTCCAGGACAACATAAAATCTGGGGCTCTGTGCTTTCTTTCGTCTGAACAAGTGTTACTGTTTTCTGCACAAAAGCGATTCAGCGAAGCAATGTGAACAGGCACAGAGAAGGTGCTAGCAGGGAATTCTCTGCCTGCTTTTCCCCAGTGCTCTGCAAGCTCTCCAGGACAACATAAAATCTGGGGCTCTGTGCTTTCTTTCGTTCTGAACAAGTGTTACTGTTTTCTGCACAAAAGCGATTCTGCGAAGCAATGTGAACAGGCACAGAGAAGGTGCTAGCAGGGAATTCTCTGCCTGCTTTTCCCCAGTGCTCTGCAAGCTCTCCAGGACAACAGCAAATCTGGGGCTCTGTGCTTTCTTTCGTTCTGAACAAGCGTTACTGTTTTCTGCACAAAAGCGATTCTGCGAAGCAATGTGAACACTTCTGTTTCCCAGGCACAGAGAAGGTGCTAGCAGGGAATTCTCTGCCTGCTTTTCCCCAGTGCTCTGCAAGCTCTCCAGGACAACATAGAATCTGGGGCTCTGTGCTTTCTTTCGTTCTGAACAAGTGTTACTGTTTTCTGCACAAAAGTGATTCTGCGAAGCAATGTGAACATTTCTGCTTCCCAGGCACAGAGAAGGTGCTAGCAGGGAATTCTCTGCCTGCCTTTCCCCAGTGCTCTGCAAGCTCTCCAGGACAACATAAAATCTGGGGCTCTGTGCTTTCTTTGGTCTGAACAAGTGTTACTGTTTTCTGCACAAAAGCGATTCTGCGAAGCAATGTGAACATTTCTGCTTCCCAGGCACAGAGAAGGTGCTAGCAGGGAATTCTCTGCCTGCCTTTCCCCAGTGCTCTGCAAGCTCTCCAGGACAACATAAAATCTGGGGCTCTGTGCTTTCTTTCTGCTGAACAAGTGTTACTGTTTTCTGCACAAAAGCGATTCTGCGAAGCAATGTGAAGACTTCTGCTTCCCAGGCACAGAGAAGGTGCTAGCAGGGAATTCTCTGCCTGCTTTTCCCCAGTGCTCTGCAAGCTCTCCAGGACAACATAAAATCTGGGGCTCTGTGCTTTCTTTCTGCTGAACAAGTGTTACTGTTTTCTGCACAAAAGCGATTCTGCGAAGCAATGGGAACACTTCTGTTTCCCAGGCACAGAGAAGGTGCTAGCAGGGAATTCTCTGCCTGCTTTTCCCCAGTGCTCTGCAAGCTCTCCAGGACAACATAGAATCTGGGGCTCTGTGCTTTCTTTCGTTCTGAACAAGTGTTACTGTTTTCTGCACAAAAGTGATTCTGCGAAGCAATGTGAACATTTCTGCTTCCCAGGCACAGAGAAGGTGCTAGCAGGGAATTCTCTGCCTGCCTTTCCCCAGTGCTCTGCAAGCTCTCCAGGACAACATAAAATCTGGGGCTCTGTGCTTTCTTTCGTCTGAACAAGTGTTACTGTTTTCTGCACAAAAGCGATTCTGCGAAGCAATGTGAACAGGCACAGAGAAGGTGCTAGCAGGGAATTCTCTGCCTGCCTTTCCCCAGTGCTCTGCAAGCTCTCCAGGACAACATAAAATCTGGGGCTCTGTGCTTTCTTTCGTCTGAACAAGTGTTACTGTTTTCTGCACAAAAGCGATTCTGCGAAGCAATGGGAACACTTCTGCTTCCCAGGCACAGAGAAGGTGCTAGCAGGGAATTCTCTGCCTGCTTTTCCCCAGTGCTCTGCAAGCTCTCCAGGACAACATAAAATCTGGGGCTCTGTGCTTTCTTTCTGCTGAACAAGTGTTACTGTTTTCTGCACAAAAGCGATTCTGCGAAGCAATGTGAACACTTCTGTTTCCCAGGAACAGAGAAGGTGCTAGCAGGGAATTCTCTGCCTGCTTTTCCCCAGTGCTCTGCAAGCTCTCCAGGACAACATAAAATCTGGGGCTCTGTGCTTTCTTTCGTTCTGAACAAGTGTTACTGTTTTCTGCACAAAAGCGATTCTGCGAAGCAATGTGAACAGGCACAGAGAAGGTGCTAGCAGGGAATTCTCTGCCTGCCTTTCCCCAGTGCTCTGCAAGCTCTCCAGGACAACAGCAAATCTGGGGCTCTGTGCTTTCTTTCGTTCTGAACAAGTGTTACTGTTTTCTGCACAAAAGCGATTCTGCGAAGCAATGGGAACACTTCTGTTTCCCAGGCACAGAGAAGGTGCTAGCAGGGAATTCTCTGCCTGCCTTTCCCCAGTGCTCTGCAAGCTCTCCAGGACAACATAAAATCTGGGGCTCTGTGCTTTCTTTCGTCTGAACAAGTGTTACTGTTTTCTGCACAAAAGCGATTCTGCGAAGGAATGTGAACAGGCACAGAGAAGGTGCTAGCAGGGAATTCTCTGCCTGCCTTTCCCCAGTGCTCTGCAAGCTCTCCAGGACAACATAAAATCTGGGGCTCTGTGCTTTCTTTCGTCTGAACAAGTGTTACTGTTTTCTGCACAAAAGCGATTCTGCGAAGCAATGTGAACAGGCACAGAGAAGGTGCTAGCAGGGAATTCTCTGCCTGCCTTTCCCCAGTGCTCTGCAAGCTCTCCAGGACAACATAAAATCTGGGGCTCTGTGCTTTCTTTCGTCTGAACAAGTGTTACTGTTTTCTGCACAAAAGCGATTCTGCGAAGCAATGTGAACAGGCACAGAGAAGGTGCTAGCAGGGAATTCTCTGCCTGCCTTTCCCCAGTGCTCTGCAAGCTCTCCAGGACAACATAAAATCTGGGGCTCTGTGCTTTCTTTCGTTCTGAACAAGTGTTACTGTTTTCTGCACAAAAGCGATTCTGCGAAGCAATGTGAACACTTCTGCTTCCCAGGCACAGAGAAGGTGCTAGCAGGGAATTCTCTGCCTGCTTTTCCCCAGTGCTCTGCAAGCTCTCCAGGACAACATAAAATCTGGGGCTCTGTGCTTTCTTTCGTTCTGAACAAGTGTTATTGTTTTCTGCACAAAAGCGATTCTGCGAAGCAATGTGAAGACGTCTGCTTCCCAGGCACAGAGAAGGTGCTAGCAGGGAATTCTCTGCCTGCTTTTCCCCAGTGCTCTGCAAGCTCTCCAGGACAACATAAAATCTGGGGCTCTGTGCTTTCTTTCTGCTGAACAAGTGTTACTGTTTTCTGCACAAAAGCGATTCTGCGAAGCAATGTGAACACTTCTGTTTCCCAGGCACAGAGAAGGTGCTAGCAGGGAATTCTCTGCCTGCTTTTCCCCAGTGCTCTGCAATCTCTCCAGGACAACATAAAATCTGGGGCTCTGTGCTTTCTTTCGTTCTGAACAAGTGTTACTGTTTTCTGCACAAAAGCGATTCTGCGAAGCAATGTGAACAGGCACAGAGAAGGTGCTAGCAGGGAATTCTCTGCCTGCCTTTCCCCAGTGCTCTGCAAGCTCTCCAGGACAACAGCAAATCTGGGGCTCTGTGCTTTCTTTCGTTCTGAACAAGTGTTACTGTTTTCTGCACAGAAGCGATTCTGCGAAAGAATGTGAACAGGCACAGAGAAGGTGCTACCAGGGAATTCTCTGCCTGCTTTTCCCCAGTGCTCTGCAAGCTCTCCAGGACAACATAAAATCTGGGGCTCTGTGCTTTCTTTCGTTGTGAACAAGTGTTACTGTTTTCTGCACAAAAGCGATTCTGCGAAGCAATGTGAACACTTCTGTTTCCCAGGCACAGAGAAGGTGCTAGCAGGGAATTCTCTGCCTGCTTTTCCCCAGTGCTCTGCAAGCTCTCCAGGACAACATAAAATCTGGGGCTCTGTGCTTTCTTTTGTTCTGAACAAGTGTTACTGTTTTCTGCACAAAAGCGATTCTGCCAAGCAATGTGAACAGGCACAGAAAAGGTGCTAGCAGGGAATTCTCTGCCTGCCTTTCCCCAGTGCTCTGCAAGCTCTCCAGGACAACATAAAATCTGGGGCTCTGTGCTTTCTTTTGTTCTGAACAAGTGTTAGGGTTTTCTACACAAAAGCGTTTCTGCGAAGCAACGTGAAGACTTCTGCTTCCCAGGCACAGAGAAGGTGCTAGCAGGGAATTCTCTGCCTGCCTTTCCCCAGTGCTCTGCAAGCTCTCCAGGACAACATAAAATCTGGGGCTCTGTGCTTTCTTTCGTCTGAACAAGTGTTACTGTTTTCTGCACAAAAGCGATTCAGCGAAGCAATGTGAACAGGCACAGAGAAGGTGCTAGCAGGGAATTCTCTGCCTGCTTTTCCCCAGTGCTCTGCAAGCTCTCCAGGACAACATAAAATCTGGGGCTCTGTGCTTTCTTTCGTTCTGAACAAGTGTTACTGTTTTCTGCACAAAAGCGATTCTGCGAAGCAATGTGAACAGGCACAGAGAAGGTGCTAGCAGGGAATTCTCTGCCTGCTTTTCCCCAGTGCTCTGCAAGCTCTCCAGGACAACAGCAAATCTGGGGCTCTGTGCTTTCTTTCGTTCTGAACAAGCGTTACTGTTTTCTGCACAAAAGCGATTCTGCGAAGCAATGTGAACACTTCTGTTTCCCAGGCACAGAGAAGGTGCTAGCAGGGAATTCTCTGCCTGCTTTTCCCCAGTGCTCTGCAAGCTCTCCAGGACAACATAGAATCTGGGGCTCTGTGCTTTCTTTCGTTCTGAACAAGTGTTACTGTTTTCTGCACAAAAGTGATTCTGCGAAGCAATGTGAACATTTCTGCTTCCCAGGCACAGAGAAGGTGCTAGCAGGGAATTCTCTGCCTGCCTTTCCCCAGTGCTCTGCAAGCTCTCCAGGACAACATAAAATCTGGGGCTCTGTGCTTTCTTTGGTCTGAACAAGTGTTACTGTTTTCTGCACAAAAGCGATTCTGCGAAGCAATGTGAACATTTCTGCTTCCCAGGCACAGAGAAGGTGCTAGCAGGGAATTCTCTGCCTGCCTTTCCCCAGTGCTCTGCAAGCTCTCCAGGACAACATAAAATCTGGGGCTCTGTGCTTTCTTTCTGCTGAACAAGTGTTACTGTTTTCTGCACAAAAGCGATTCTGCGAAGCAATGTGAAGACTTCTGCTTCCCAGGCACAGAGAAGGTGCTAGCAGGGAATTCTCTGCCTGCTTTTCCCCAGTGCTCTGCAAGCTCTCCAGGACAACATAAAATCTGGGGCTCTGTGCTTTCTTTCTGCTGAACAAGTGTTACTGTTTTCTGCACAAAAGCGATTCTGCGAAGCAATGGGAACACTTCTGTTTCCCAGGCACAGAGAAGGTGCTAGCAGGGAATTCTCTGCCTGCTTTTCCCCAGTGCTCTGCAAGCTCTCCAGGACAACATAAAATCTGGGGCTCTGTGCTTTCTTTCGTTCTGAACAAGTGTTACTGTTTTCTGCACAAAAGTGATTCTGCGAAGCAATGTGAACATTTCTGCTTCCCAGGCACAGAGAAGGTGCTAGCAGGGAATTCTCTGCCTGCCTTTCCCCAGTGCTCTGCAAGCTCTCCAGGACAACATAAAATCTGGGGCTCTGTGCTTTCTTTCGTCTGAACAAGTGTTACTGTTTTCTGCACAAAAGCGATTCTGCGAAGCAATGTGAACAGGCACAGAGAAGGTGCTAGCAGGGAATTCTCTGCCTGCCTTTCCCCAGTGCTCTGCAAGCTCTCCAGGACAACATAAAATCTGGGGCTCTGTGCTTTCTTTCGTCTGAACAAGTGTTACTGTTTTCTGCACAAAAGCGATTCTGCGAAGCAATGGGAACACTTCTGCTTCCCAGGCACAGAGAAGGTGCTAGCAGGGAATTCTCTGCCTGCTTTTCCCCAGTGCTCTGCAAGCTCTCCAGGACAACATAAAATCTGGGGCTCTGTGCTTTCTTTCTGCTGAACAAGTGTTACTGTTTTCTGCACAAAAGCGATTCTGCGAAGCAATGTGAACACTTCTGTTTCCCAGGAACAGAGAAGGTGCTAGCAGGGAATTCTCTGCCTGCTTTTCCCCAGTGCTCTGCAAGCTCTCCAGGACAACATAAAATCTGGGGCTCTGTGCTTTCTTTCGTTCTGAACAAGTGTTACTGTTTTCTGCACAAAAGCGATTCTGCGAAGCAATGTGAACAGGCACAGAGAAGGTGCTAGCAGGGAATTCTCTGCCTGCCTTTCCCCAGTGCTCTGCAAGCTCTCCAGGACAACAGCAAATCTGGGGCTCTGTGCTTTCTTTCGTTCTGAACAAGTGTTACTGTTTTCTGCACAAAAGCGATTCTGCGAAGCAATGGGAACACTTCTGTTTCCCAGGCACAGAGAAGGTGCTAGCAGGGAATTCTCTGCCTGCCTTTCCCCAGTGCTCTGCAAGCTCTCCAGGACAACATAAAATCTGGGGCTCTGTGCTTTCTTTCGTCTGAACAAGTGTTACTGTTTTCTGCACAAAAGCGATTCTGCGAAGGAATGTGAACAGGCACAGAGAAGGTGCTAGCAGGGAATTCTCTGCCTGCCTTTCCCCAGTGCTCTGCAAGCTCTCCAGGACAACATAAAATCTGGGGCTCTGTGCTTTCTTTCGTCTGAACAAGTGTTACTGTTTTCTGCACAAAAGCGATTCTGCGAAGCAATGTGAACAGGCACAGAGAAGGTGCTAGCAGGGAATTCTCTGCCTGCCTTTCCCCAGTGCTCTGCAAGCTCTCCAGGACAACATAAAATCTGGGGCTCTGTGCTTTCTTTCGTCTGAACAAGTGTTACTGTTTTCTGCACAAAAGCGATTCTGCGAAGCAATGTGAACAGGCACAGAGAAGGTGCTAGCAGGGAATTCTCTGCCTGCCTTTCCCCAGTGCTCTGCAAGCTCTCCAGGACAACATAAAATCTGGGGCTCTGTGCTTTCTTTCGTTCTGAACAAGTGTTACTGTTTTCTGCACAAAAGCGATTCTGCGAAGCAATGTGAACACTTCTGCTTCCCAGGCACAGAGAAGGTGCTAGCAGGGAATTCTCTGCCTGCTTTTCCCCAGTGCTCTGCAAGCTCTCCAGGACAACATAAAATCTGGGGCTCTGTGCTTTCTTTCGTTCTGAACAAGTGTTATTGTTTTCTGCACAAAAGCGATTCTGCGAAGCAATGTGAAGACGTCTGCTTCCCAGGCACAGAGAAGGTGCTAGCAGGGAATTCTCTGCCTGCTTTTCCCCAGTGCTCTGCAAGCTCTCCAGGACAACATAAAATCTGGGGCTCTGTGCTTTCTTTCTGCTGAACAAGTGTTACTGTTTTCTGCACAAAAGCGATTCTGCGAAGCAATGTGAACACTTCTGTTTCCCAGGCACAGAGAAGGTGCTAGCAGGGAATTCTCTGCCTGCTTTTCCCCAGTGCTCTGCAAGCTCTCCAGGACAACATAGAATCTGGGGCTCTGTGCTTTCTTTCGTTCTGAACAAGTGTTACTGTTTTCTGCACAAAAGTGATTCTGCGAAGCAATGTGAACATTTCTGCTTCCCAGGCACAGAGAAGGTGCTAGCAGGGAATTCTCTGCCTGCCTTTCCCCAGTGCTCTGCAAGCTCTCCAGGACAACATAAAATCTGGGGCTCTGTGCTTTCTTTCGTCTGAACAAGTGTTACTGTTTTCTGCACAAAAGCGATTCTGCGAAGCAATGTGAACAGGCACAGAGAAGGTGCTAGCAGGGAATTCTCTGCCTGCCTTTCCCCAGTGCTCTGCAAGCTCTCCAGGACAACATAAAATCTGGGGCTCTGTGCTTTCTTTCGTCTGAACAAGTGTTACTGTTTTCTGCACAAAAGCGATTCTGCGAAGCAATGGGAACACTTCTGCTTCCCAGGCACAGAGAAGGTGCTAGCAGGGAATTCTCTGCCTGCTTTTCCCCAGTGCTCTGCAAGCTCTCCAGGACAACATAAAATCTGGGGCTCTGTGCTTTCTTTCTGCTGAACAAGTGTTACTGTTTTCTGCACAAAAGCGATTCTGCGAAGCAATGTGAACACTTCTGTTTCCCAGGAACAGAGAAGGTGCTAGCAGGGAATTCTCTGCCTGCTTTTCCCCAGTGCTCTGCAAGCTCTCCAGGACAACATAAAATCTGGGGCTCTGTGCTTTCTTTCGTTCTGAACAAGTGTTACTGCTTTCTGCACAAAAGCGATTCTGCGAAGGAATGTGAACAGGCACAGAGAAGGTGCTAGCAGGGAATTCTCTGCCTGCCTTTCCCCAGTGCTCTGCAAGCTCTCCAGGACAACATAAAATCTGGGGCTCTGTGCTTTCTTTCGTTCTGAACAAGTGTTACTGTTTTCTGCACAAAAGCGATTCTGCGAAGCAATGTGAACACTTCTGTTTCCCAGGCACAGAGAAGGTGCTAGCAGGGAATTCTCTGCCTGCCTTTCCCCAGTGCTCTGCAAGCTCTCCAGGACAACATAAAATCTGGGGCTCTGTGCTTTCTTTCGTCTGAACAAGTGTTACTGTTTTCTGCACAAAAGCGATTCTGCGAAGGAATGTGAACAGGCACAGAGAAGGTGCTAGAGGGAATTCTCTGCCTGCCTTTCCCCAGTGCTCTGCAAGCTCTCCAGGACAACATAAAATCTGGGGCTCTGTGCTTTCTTTCGTTCTGAACAAGTGTTACTGTTTTCTGCACAAAAGCGATTCTGCGAAGCAATGTGAACACTTCTGTTTCCCAGGAACAGAGAAGGTGCTAGCAGGGAATTCTCTGCCTGCTTTTCCCCAGTGCTCTGCAAGCTCTCCAGGACAACATAATATCTGGGGCTCTGTGCTTTCTTTCGTTCTGAACAAGTGTTACTGTTTTCTGCACAAAAGCGATTCTGCGAAGGAATGTGAACAGGCACAGAGAAGGTGCTAGCAGGGAATTCTCTGCCTGCCTTTCCCCAGTGCTCTGCAAGCTCTCCAGGACAACATAAAATCTGGGGCTCTGTGCTTTCTTTCGTCTGAACAAGTGTTACTGTTTTCTGCACAAAAGCGATTCTGCGAAGCAA
Organism: Strix uralensis; assembly: GCF_047716275.1. Taxonomy (NCBI): domain Eukaryota; kingdom Metazoa; phylum Chordata; class Aves; order Strigiformes; family Strigidae; genus Strix; species Strix uralensis. Next base: position 1,008,378 of record NW_027436710.1, on the reverse strand, counting down.
TGTGAACAGGCACAGAGAAGGTGCTAGCAGGGAATTCTCTGCCTGCCTTTCCCCAGTGCTCTGCAAGCTCTCCAGGACAACATAAAATCTGGGGCTCTGTGCTTTCTTTCGTTCTGAACAAGTGTTACTGTTTTCTGCACAAAAGCGATTCTGCGAAGCAATGGGAACACTTCTGTTTCCCGGGCACAGAGAAGGTGCTAGCAGGGAATTCTCTGCCTGCTTTTCCCCAGTGCTCTGCAAGCTCTCCAGGACAACATAGAATCTGGGGCTCTGTGCTTTCTTTCGTTCTGAACAAGTGTTACTTTTTTCTGCACAAAAGCGATTCTGCGAAGCAATGTGAACAGGCACAGAGAAGGTGCTAGCAGGGAATTCTCTGCCTGCCTTTCCCCAGTGCTCTGCAAGCTCTCCAGGACAACAGCAAATCTGGGGCTCTGTGCTTTCTTTCGTCTGAACAAGTGTTACTGTTTTCTGCACAAAAGCGATTCTGCGAAGCAATGGGAACACTTCTGCTTCCCAGGCACAGAGAAGGTGCTAGCAGGGAATTCTCTGCCTGCTTTTCCCCAGTGCTCTGCAAGCTCTCCAGGACAACATAAAATCTGGGGCTCTGTGCTTTCTTTCGTTCTGAACAAGTGTTATTGTTTTCTGCACAAAAGCGATTCTGCGAAGCAATGTGAAGACGTCTGCTTCCCAGGCACAGAGAAGGTGCTAGCAGGGAATTCTCTGCCTGCCTTTCCCCAGTGCTCTGCAAGCTCTCCAGGACAACATAAAATCTGGGGCTCTGTGCTTTCTTTTGTTCTGAACAAGTGTTACTGTTTTCTGCACAAAAGCGATTCTGCGAAGCAATGTGAACAGGCACAGAGAAGGTGCTAGCAGGGAATTCTCTGCCTGCCTTTCCCCAGTGCTCTGCAAGCTCTCCAGGACAACATAAAATCTGGGGCTCTGTGCTTTCTTTCGTTCTGAACAAGTGTTACTGTTTTCTGCACAAAAGCGATTCTGCGAAGCAATGTGAACAGGCACAGAGAAGGTGCTAGCAGGGAATTCTCTGCCTGCCTTTCCCCAGTGCTCTGCAAGCTCTCCAGGACAACATAAAATCTGGGGCTCTGTGCTTTCTTTCGTCTGAACAAGTGTTACTGTTTTCTGCACAAAAGCGATTCTGCGAAGCAATGTGAACAGGCACAGAGAAGGTGCTAGCAGGGAATTCTCTGCCTGCCTTTCCCCAGTGCTCTGCAAGCTCTCCAGGACAACATAAAATCTGGGGCTCTGTGCTTTCTTTCTGCTGAACAAGTGTTACTGTTTTCTGCACAAAAGCGATTCTGCGAAGCAATGTGAACACTTCTGCTTCCCAGGCACAGAGAAGGTGCTAGCAGGGAATTCTCTGCCTGCTTTTCCCCAGTGCTCTGCAATCTCTCCAGGACAACATAAAATCTGGGGCTCTGTGCTTTCTTTCGTTCTGAACAAGTGTTACTGTTTTCTGCACAAAAGCGATTCTGCGAAGCAATGGGAACACTTCTGTTTCCCAGGCACAGAGAAGGTGCTAGCAGGGAATTCTCTGCCTGCTTTTCCCCAGTGCTCTGCAAGCTCTCCAGGACAACATAGAATCTGGGGCTCTGTGCTTTCTTTCGTTCTGAACAAGTGTTACTGTTTTCTGCACAAAAGTGATTCTGCGAAGCAATGTGAACATTTCTGCTTCCCAGGCACAGAGAAGGTGCTAGCAGGGAATTCTCTGCCTGCCTTTCCCCAGTGCTCTGCAAGCTCTCCAGGACAACATAAAATCTGGGGCTCTGTGCTTTCTTTCGTTCTGAACAAGTGTTACTGCTTTCTGCACAAAAGCGATTCTGCGAAGGAATGTGAACAGGCACAGAGAAGGTGCTAGCAGGGAATTCTCTGCCTGCCTTTCCCCAGTGCTCTGCAAGCTCTCCAGGACAACATAAAATCTGGGGCTCTGTGCTTTCTTTCGTCTGAACAAGTGTTACTGTTTTCTGCACAAAAGCGATTCTGCAAAGCAATGGGAACACTTCTGCTTCCCAGGCACAGAGAAGGTGCTAGCAGGGAATTCTCTGCCTGCTTTTCCCCAGTGCTCTGCAAGCTCTCCAGGACAACATAAAATCTGGGGCTCTGTGCTTTCTTTCGTTCTGAACAAGTGTTACTGCTTTCTGCACAAAAGCGATTCTGCGAAGGAATGTGAACAGGCACAGAGAAGGTGCTAGCAGGGAATTCTCTGCCTGCCTTTCCCCAGTGCTCTGCAAGCTCTCCAGGACAACATAAAATCTGGGGCTCTGTGCTTTCTTTCGTTCTGAACAAGTGTTACTGTTTTCTGCACAAAAGCGATTCTGCGAAGCAATGTGAACACTTCTGTTTCCCAGGCACAGAGAAGGTGCTAGCAGGGAATTCTCTGCCTGCCTTTCCCCAGTGCTCTGCAAGCTCTCCAGGACAGCATAAAATCTGGGGCTCTGTGCTTTCTTTCGTCTGAACAAGTGTTACTGTTTTCTGCACAAAAGCGATTCTGCGAAGGAATGTGAACAGGCACAGAGAAGGTGCTAGAGGGAATTCTCTGCCTGCCTTTCCCCAGTGCTCTGCAAGCTCTCCAGGACAACATAAAATCTGGGGCTCTGTGCTTTCTTTCGTTGTGAACAAGTGTTACTGTTTTCTGCACAAAAGCGATTCTGCGAAGCAATGTGAACACTTCTGTTTCCCAGGCACAGAGAAGATGCTAGCAGGGAATTCTCTGCCTGCTTTTCCCCAGTGCTCTGCAAGCTCTCCAGGACAACATAATATCTGGGGCTCTGTGCTTTCTTTCGTTCTGAACAAGTGTTACTGTTTTCTGCACAAAAGCGATTCTGCGAAGGAATGTGAACAGGCACAGAGAAGGTGCTAGCAGGGAATTCTCTGCCTGCCTTTCCCCAGTGCTCTGCAAGCTCTCCAGGACAACATAAAATCTGGGGCTCTGTGCTTTCTTTCGTTCTGAACAAGTGTTACTGTTTTCTGCACAAAAGCGATTCTGCGAAGCAATGTGAACACTTCTGTTTCCCAGGCACAGAGAAGGTGCTAGCAGGGAATTCTCTGCCTGCTTTTCCCCAGTGCTCTGCAAGCTCTCCAGGACAACATAAAATCTGGGGCTCTGTGCTTTCTTTTGTTCTGAACAAGTGTTAGGGTTTTCTGCACAAAAGCGATTCTGCGAAGCAATGTGAAGACTTCTGCTTCCCAGGCACAGAGAAGGTGCTAGCAGGGAATTCTCTGCCTGCCTTTCCCCAGTGCTCTGCAAGCTCTCCAGGACAACATAAAATCTGGGGCTCTGTGCTTTCTTTCGTCTGAACAAGTGTTACTGTTTTCTGCACAAAAGCGATTCTGCGAAGCAATGTGAACAGGCACAGAGAAGGTGCTAGCAGGGAATTCTCTGCCTGCCTTTCCCCAGTGCTCTGCAAGCTCTCCAGGACAACATAAAATCTGGGGCTCTGTGCTTTCTTTCGTTCTGAACAAGTGTTACTGTTTTCTGCACAAAAGCGATTCTGCGAAGCAAAGGGAACACTTCTGTTTCCCGGGCACAGAGAAGGTGCTAGCAGGGAATTCTCTGCCTGCCTTTCCCCAGTGCTCTGCAAGCTCTCCAGGACAACATAAAATCTGGGGCTCTGTGCTTTCTTTCGTCTGAACAAGTGTTACTGCTTTCTGCACAAAAGCGATTCTGCGAAGGAATGTGAACAGGCACAGAGAAGGTGCTAGCAGGGAATTCTCTGCCTGCCTTTCCCCAGTGCTCTGCAAGCTCTCCAGGACAACATAAAATCTGGGGCTCTGTGCTTTCTTTCGTTCTGAACAAGTGTTACTGTTTTCTGCACAAAAGCGATTCTGCGAAGCAATGTGAACACTTCTGTTTCCCAGGCACAGAGAAGGTGCTAGCAGGGAATTCTCTGCCTGCCTTTCCCCAGTGCTCTGCAAGCTCTCCAGGACAACATAAAATCTGGGGCTCTGTGCTTTCTTTCGTCTGAACAAGTGTTACTGTTTTCTGCACAAAAGCGATTCTGCGAAGGAATGTGAACAGGCACAGAGAAGGTGCTAGAGGGAATTCTCTGCCTGCCTTTCCCCAGTGCTCTGCAAGCTCTCCAGGACAACATAAAATCTGGGGCTCTGTGCTTTCTTTCGTTGTGAACAAGTGTTACTGTTTTCTGCACAAAAGCGATTCTGCGAAGCAATGTGAACACTTCTGTTTCCCAGGCACAGAGAAGATGCTAGCAGGGAATTCTCTGCCTGCTTTTCCCCAGTGCTCTGCAAGCTCTCCAGGACAACATAATATCTGGGGCTCTGTGCTTTCTTTCGTTCTGAACAAGTGTTACTGTTTTCTGCACAAAAGCGATTCTGCGAAGGAATGTGAACAGGCACAGAGAAGGTGCTAGCAGGGAATTCTCTGCCTGCCTTTCCCCAGTGCTCTGCAAGCTCTCCAGGACAACATAAAATCTGGGGCTCTGTGCTTTCTTTCGTTCTGAACAAGTGTTACTGTTTTCTGCACAAAAGCGATTCTGCGAAGCAATGTGAACACTTCTGTTTCCCAGGCACAGAGAAGGTGCTAGCAGGGAATTCTCTGCCTGCTTTTCCCCAGTGCTCTGCAAGCTCTCCAGGACAACATAAAATCTGGGGCTCTGTGCTTTCTTTTGTTCTGAACAAGTGTTAGGGTTTTCTGCACAAAAGCGATTCTGCGAAGCAATGTGAAGACTTCTGCTTCCCAGGCACAGAGAAGGTGCTAGCAGGGAATTCTCTGCCTGCCTTTCCCCAGTGCTCTGCAAGCTCTCCAGGACAACATAAAATCTGGGGCTCTGTGCTTTCTTTCGTCTGAACAAGTGTTACTGTTTTCTGCACAAAAGCGATTCTGCGAAGCAATGTGAACAGGCACAGAGAAGGTGCTAGCAGGGAATTCTCTGCCTGCCTTTCCCCAGTGCTCTGCAAGCTCTCCAGGACAACATAAAATCTGGGGCTCTGTGCTTTCTTTCGTTCTGAACAAGTGTTACTGTTTTCTGCACAAAAGCGATTCTGCGAAGCAAAGGGAACACTTCTGTTTCCCGGGCACAGAGAAGGTGCTAGCAGGGAATTCTCTGCCTGCTTTTCCCCAGTGCTCTGCAAGCTCTCCAGGACAACATAAAATCTGGGGCTCTGTGCTTTCTTTCGTTCTGAACAAGTGTTACTGTTTTCTGCACAAAAGCGATTCTGCGAAGCAATGTGAACAGGCACAGAGAAGGTGCTAGCAGGGAATTCTCTGCCTGCCTTTCCCCAGTGCTCTGCAAGCTCTCCAGGACAACAGCAAATCTGGGGCTCTGTGCTTTCTTTCGTCTGAACAAGTGTTACTGTTTTCTGCACAAAAGCGATTCTGCGAAGCAATGGGAACACTTCTGTTTCCCAGGCACAGAGAAGGTGCTAGCAGGGAATTCTCTGCCTGCTTTTCCCCAGTGCTCTGCAAGCTCTCCAGGACAACATAGAATCTGGGGCTCTGTGCTTTCTTTCGTTCTGAACAAGTGTTACTGTTTTCTGCACAAAAGTGATTCTGCGAAGCAATGGGAACACTTCTGTTTCCCAGGCACAGAGAAGGTGCTAGCAGGGAATTCTCTGCCTGCCTTTCCCCAGTGCTCTGCAAGCTCTCCAGGACAACATAGAATCTGGGGCTCTGTGCTTTCTTTCGTTCTGAACAAGTGTTACTGTTTTCTGCACAAAAGTGATTCTGCGAAGCAATGTGAACATTTCTGCTTCCCAGGCACAGAGAAGGTGCTAGCAGGGAATTCTCTGCCTGCCTTTCCCCAGTGCTCTGCAAGCTCTCCAGGACAACATAAAATCTGGGGCTCTGTGCTTTCTTTCGTCTGAACAAGTGTTACTGTTTTCTGCACAAAAGCGATTCTGCGAAGCAATGTGAACAGGCACAGAGAAGGTGCTAGCAGGGAATTCTCTGCCTGCCTTTCCCCAGTGCTCTGCAAGCTCTCCAGGACAACATAAAATCTGGGGCTCTGTGCTTTCTTTCGTTCTGAACAACTGTTACTGTTTTCTGCACAAAAGCGATTCTGCGAAGCAATGTGAACACTTCTGCTTCCCAGGCACAGAGAAGGTGCTAGCAGGGAATTCTCTGCCTGCTTTTCCCCAGTGCTCTGCAAGCTCTCCAGGACAACATAAAATCTGGGGCTCTGTGCTTTCTTTCGTTCTGAACAAGTGTTATTGTTTTCTGCACAAAAGCGATTCTGCGAAGCAATGTGAAGACGTCTGCTTCCCAGGCACAGAGAAGGTGCTAGCAGGGAATTCTCTGCCTGCCTTTCCCCAGTGCTCTGCAAGCTCTCCAGGACAACATAAAATCTGGGGCTCTGTGCTTTCTTTCGTTCTGAACAAGTGTTACTGTTTTCTGCACAAAAGCGATTCTGCGAAGCAATGGGAACACTTCTGTTTCCCAGGCACAGAGAAGGTGCTAGCAGGGAATTCTTTGCCTGCTTTTCCCCAGTGCTCTGCAAGCTCTCCAGGACAACATAAAATCTGGGGCTCTGTGCTTTCTTTCTGCTGAACAAGTGTTACTGTTTTCTGCACAAAAGCGATTCTGCGAAGCAATGTGAACACTTCTGTTTCCCAGGAACAGAGAACGTGCTAGCAGGGAATTCTCTGCCTGCTTTTCCCCAGTGCTCTGCAATCTCTCCAGGACAACATAAAATCTGGGGCTCTGTGCTTTCTTTTGTTCTGAACAAGTGTTACTGTTTTCTGCACAAAAGCGATTCTGCGAAGCAATGTGAACAGGCACAGAGAAGGTGCTAGCAGGGAATTCTCTGCCTGCCTTTCCCCAGTGCTCTGCAAGCTCTCCAGGACAACAGCAAATCTGGGGCTCTGTGCTTTCTTTCGTTCTGAACAAGTGTTACTGTTTTCTGCACAAAAGCGATTCTGCGAAGCAATGTGAACAGGCACAGAGAAGGTGCTAGCAGGGAATTCTCTGCCTGCCTTTCCCCAGTGCTCTGCAAGCTCTCCAGGACAACATAAAATCTGGGGCTCTGTGCTTTCTTTCGTCTGAACAAGTGTTACTGTTTTCTGCACAAAAGCGATTCTGCGAAGCAATGTGAACAGGCACAGAGAAGGTGCTAGCAGGGAATTCTCTGCCTGCCTTTCCCCAGTGCTCTGCAAGCTCTCCAGGACAACATAAAATCTGGGGCTCTGTGCTTTCTTTCTGCTGAACAAGTGTTACTGTTTTCTGCACAAAAGCGATTCTGCGAAGCAATGTGAACACTTCTGCTTCCCAGGCACAGAGAAGGTGCTAGCAGGGAATTCTCTGCCTGCTTTTCCCCAGTGCTCTGCAAGCTCTCCAGGACAACATAAAATCTGGGGCTCTGTGCTTTCTTTCGTTCTGAACAAGTGTTACTGTTTTCTGCACAAAAGCGATTCTGCGAAGCAATGGGAACACTTCTGTTTCCCAGGCACAGAGAAGGTGCTAGCAGGGAATTCTCTGCCTGCTTTTCCCCAGTGCTCTGCAAGCTCTCCAGGACAACATAGAATCTGGGGCTCTGTGCTTTCTTTCGTCTGAACAAGTGTTACTGTTTTCTGCACAAAAGCGATTCTGCGAAGCAATGTGAACAGGCACAGAGAAGGTGCTAGCAGGGAATTCTCTGCCTGCCTTTCCCCAGTGCTCTGCAAGCTCTCCAGGAGAACATAAAATCTGGGGCTCTGTGCTTTCTTTCGTCTGAACAAGTGTTACTGTTTTCTGCACAAAAGCGATTCTGCGAAGCAATGGGAACACTTCTGCTTCCCAGGCACAGAGAAGGTGCTAGCAGGGAATTCTCTGCCTGCTTTTCCCCAGTGCTCTGCAAGCTCTCCAGGACAACATAAAATCTGGGGCTCTGTGCTTTCTTTCGTTCTGAACAAGTGTTACTGCTTTCTGCCCAAAAGCGATTCTGCGAAGGAATGTGAACAGGCACAGAGAAAGTGCTAGAGGGAATTCTCTGCCTGCCTTTCCCCAGTGCTCTGCAAGCTCTCCAGGACAACATAAAATCTGGGGCTCTGTGCTTTCTTTCATTCTGAACAAGTGTTACTGTTTTCTGCACAAAAGCGATTCTGCGAAGCAATGTGAACACTTCTGTTTCCCAGGCACAGTGAAGGTGCTAGCAGGGAATTCTCTGCCTGCTTTTCCCCAGTGCTCTGCAAGCTCTCCAGGACAACATAATATCTGGGGCTCTGTGCTTTCTTTCGTTCTGAACAAGTGTTACTGTTTTCTGCACAAAAGCGATTCTGCGAAGGAATGTGAACAGGCACAGAGAAGGTGCTAGCAGGGAATTCTCTGCCTGCCTTTCCCCAGTGCTCTGCAAGCTCTCCAGGACAACATAAAATCTGGGGCTCTGTGCTTTCTTTCGTTCTGAACAAGTGTTACTGTTTTCTGCACAAAAGCGATTCTGCGAAGCAATGTGAACACTTCTGTTTCCCAGGCACAGAGAAGGTGCTAGCAGGGAATTCTCTGCCTGCTTTTCCCCAGTGCTCTGCAAGCTCTCCAGGACAACATAAAATCTGGGGCTCTGTGCTTTCTTTTGTTCTGAACAAGTGTTAGGGTTTTCTGCACAAAAGCGATTCTGCGAAGCAATGTGAAGACTTCTGCTTCCCAGGCACAGAGAAGGTGCTAGCAGGGAATTCTCTGCCTGCCTTTCCCCAGTGCTCTGCAAGCTCTCCAGGACAACATAAAATCTGGGGCTCTGTGCTTTCTTTCGTCTGAACAAGTGTTACTGTTTTCTGCACAAAAGCGATTCTGCGAAGCAATGTGAACAGGCACAGAGAAGGTGCTAGCAGGGAATTCTCTGCCTGCCTTTCCCCAGTGCTCTGCAAGCTCTCCAGGACAACATAAAATCTGGGGCTCTGTGCTTTCTTTCGTTCTGAACAAGTGTTACTGTTTTCTGCACAAAAGCGATTCTGCGAAGCAAAGGGAACACTTCTGTTTCCCGGGCACAGAGAAGGTGCTAGCAGGGAATTCTCTGCCTGCTTTTCCCCAGTGCTCTGCAAGCTCTCCAGGACAACATAAAATCTGGGGCTCTGTGCTTTCTTTCGTTCTGAACAAGTGTTACTGTTTTCTGCACAAAAGCGATTCTGCGAAGCAATGTGAACAGGCACAGAGAAGGTGCTAGCAGGGAATTCTCTGCCTGCCTTTCCCCAGTGCTCTGCAAGCTCTCCAGGACAACAGCAAATCTGGGGCTCTGTGCTTTCTTTCGTTCTGAACAAGTGTTACTGTTTTCTGCACAAAAGCGATTCTGCGAAGCAATGGGAACACTTCTGTTTCCCAGGCACAGAGAAGGTGCTAGCAGGGAATTCTCTGCCTGCTTTTCCCCAGTGCTCTGCAAGCTCTCCAGGACAACATAGAATCTGGTGCTCTGTGCTTTCTTTCGTTCTGAACAAGTGTTACTGTTTTCTGCACAAAAGTGATTCTGCGAAGCAATGTGAACACTTCTGCTTCCCAGGCACAGAGAAGGTGCTAGCAGGGAATTCTCTGCCTGCCTTTCCCCAGTGCTCTGCAAGCTCTCCAGGACAACATAAAATCTGGGGCTCTGTGCTTTCTTTCGTCTGAACAAGTGTTACTGTTTTCTGCACAAAAGCGATTCTGCGAAGCAATGTGAACAGGCACAGAGAAGGTGCTAGCAGGGAATTCTCTGCCTGCCTTTCCCCAGTGCTCTGCAAGCTCTCCAGGACAACATAAAATCTGGGGCTCTGTGCTTTCTTTCGTTCTGAACAAGTGTTACTGTTTTCTGCACAAAAGCGATTCTGCGAAGCAATGTGAACACTTCTGCTTCCCAGGCACAGAGAAGGTGCTAGCAGGGAATTCTCTGCCTGCCTTTCCCCAGTGCTCTGCAAGCTCTCCAGGACAACATAAAATCTGGGGCTCTGTGCTGTCTTTCGTCTGAACAAGTGTTACTGTTTTCTGCACAAAAGCGATTCTGCGAAGCAATGTGAACAGGCACAGAGAAGGTGCTAGCAGGGAATTCTCTGCCTGCTTTTCCCCAGTGCTCTGCAAGCTCTCCAGGACAACAGCAAATCTGGGGCTCTGTGCTTTCTTTCGTTCTGAACAAGTGTTACTGTTTTCTGCACAAAAGCGATTCTGCGAAGCAATGGGAACACTTCTGTTTCCCAGGCACAGAGAAGGTGCTAGCAGGGAATTCTCTGCCTGCTTTTCCCCAGTGCTCTGCAAGCTCTCCAGGACAACATAAAATCTGGGGCTCTGTGCTTTCTTTCGTTCTGAACAAGTGTTACTGTTTTCTGCACAAAAGCGATTCTGCGAAGCAATGGGAACACTTCTGCTTCCCAGGCACAGAGAAGGTGCTAGCAGGGAATTCTCTGCCTGCTTTTCCCCAGTGCTCTGCAAGCTCTCCAGGACAACATAAAATCTGGGGCTCTGTGCTTTCTTTCGTTCTGAACAAGTGTTATTGTTTTCTGCACAAAAGCGATTCTGCGAAGCAATGTGAACAGGCACAGAGAAGGTGGTAGCAGGGAATTCTCTGCCTGCCTTTCCCCAGTGCTCTGCAAGCTCTCCAGGACAACATAAAATCTGGGGCTCTGTGCTTTCTTTCGTTCTGAACAAGTGTTACTGTTTTCTGCACAAAAGCGATTCTGCGAAGCAATGTGAACACTTCTGTTTCCCAGGAACAGAGAAGGTGCTAGCAGGGAATTCTCTGCCTGCTTTTCCCCAGTGCTCTGCAAGCTCTCCAGGACAACATAAAATCTGGGGCTCTGTGCTTTCTTTCGTTCTGAACAAGTGTTATTGTTTTCTGCACAAAAGCGATTCTGCGAAGCAATGTGAACAGGCACAGAGAAGGTGCTAGCAGGGAATTCTCTGCCTGCCTTTCCCCAGTGCTCTGCAAGCTCTCCAGGACAACAGCAAATCTGGGGCTCTGTGCTTTCTTTCGTTCTGAACAAGTGTTACTGTTTTCTGCACAAAAGCGATTCTGCGAAGCAATGGGAACACTTCTGTTTCCCAGGAACAGAGAAGGTGCTAGCAGGGAATTCTCTGCCTGCTTTTCCCCAGTGCTCTGCAAGCTCTCCAGGACAACATAAAATCTGGGGCTCTGTGCTTTCTTTCGTTGTGAACAAATGTTACTGTTTTCTGCACAAAAGCGATTCAGCGAAGCAATGTGAACAGGCACAGAGAAGGTGCTAGCAGGGAATTCTCTGCCTGCCTTTCCCCAGTGCTCTGCAAGCTCTCCAGGACAACATAAAATCTGGGGCTCTGTGCTTTCTTTCGTCTGAACAAGTGTTACTGTTTTCTGCACAAAAGCGATTCTGCGAAGCAATGTGAACACTTCTGCTTCCCAGGCACAGAGAAGGTGCTAGCAGGGAATTCTCTGCCTGCTTTTCCCCAGTGCTCTGCAAGCTCTCCAGGACAACATAAAATCTGGGGCTCTGTGCTTTCTTTCGTTCTGAACAAGTGTTATTGTTTTCTGCACAAAAGCGATTCTGCGAAGCAATGTGAAGACGTCTGCTTCCCAGGCACAGAGAAGGTGCTAGCAGGGAATTCTCTGCCTGCCTTTCCCCAGTGCTCTGCAAGCTCTCCAGGACAACATAAAATCTGGGGCTCTGTGCTTTCTTTCGTTCTGAACAAGTGTTACTGTTTTCTGCACAAAAGCGATTCTGCGAAGCAATGTGAACACTTCTGTTTCCCAGGCACAGAAAAGGTGCTAGCAGGGAATTCTCTGCCTGCTTTTCCCCAGTGCTCTGCAAGCTCTCCAGGACAACATAAAATCTGGGGCTCTGTGCTTTCTTTCTGCTGAACAAGTGTTACTGTTTTCTGCACAAAAGCGATTCTGCGAAGCAATGTGAACACTTCTGTTTCCCAGGCACAGAGAAGGTGCTAGCAGGGAATTCTCTGCCTGCTTTTCCCCAGTGCTCTGCAATCTCTCCAGGACAACATAAAATCTGGGGCTCTGTGCTTTCTTTCGTTCTGAACAAGTGTTACTGTTTTCTGCACAAAAGCGATTCTGCGAAGCAATGTGAACAGGCACAGAGAAGGTGCTAGCAGGGAATTCTCTGCCTGCCTTTCCCCAGTGCTCTGCAAGCTCTCCAGGACAACAGCAAATCTGGGGCTCTGTGCTTTCTTTCGTTCTGAACAAGTGTTACTGTTTTCTGCACAAAAGCGATTCTGCGAAGGAATGTGAACAGGCACAGAGAAGGTGCTAGCAGGGAATTCTCTGCCTGCCTTTCCCCAGTGCTCTGCAAGCTCTCCAGGACAACATAAAATCTGGGGCTCTGTGCTTTCTTTCGTTGTGAACAAGTGTTACTGTTTTCTGCACAAAAGTGATTCTGCGAAGCAATGTGAACACTTCTGCTTCCCAGGCACAGAGAAGGTGCTAGCAGGGAATTCTCTGCCTGCCTTTCCCCAGTGCTCTGCAAGCTCTCCAGGACAACATAAAATCTGGGGCTCTGTGCTTTCTTTCGTCTGAACAAGTGTTACTGTTTTCTGCACAAAAGCGATTCTGCGAAGCAATGTGAACAGGCACAGAGAAGGTGCTAGCAGGGAATTCTCTGCCTGCCTTTCCCCAGTGCTCTGCAAGCTCTCCAGGACAACATAAAATCTGGGGCTCTGTGCTTTCTTTCGTTCTGAACAAGTGTTACTGTTTTCTGCACAAAAGCGATTCTGCGAAGCAATGTGAACACTTCTGCTTCCCAGGCACAGAGAAGGTGCTAGCAGGGAATTCTCTGCCTGCCTTTCCCCAGTGCTCTGCAAGCTCTCCAGGACAACATAAAATCTGGGGCTCTGTGCTGTCTTTCGTCTGAACAAGTGTTACTGTTTTCTGCACAAAAGCGATTCTGCGAAGCAATGTGAACAGGCACAGAGAAGGTGCTAGCAGGGAATTCTCTGCCTGCTTTTCCCCAGTGCTCTGCAAGCTCTCCAGGACAACAGCAAATCTGGGGCTCTGTGCTTTCTTTCGTTCTGAACAAGTGTTACTGTTTTCTGCACAAAAGCGATTCTGCGAAGCAATGGGAACACTTCTGTTTCCCAGGCACAGAGAAGGTGCTAGCAGGGAATTCTCTGCCTGCTTTTCCCCAGTGCTCTGCAAGCTCTCCAGGACAACATAGAATCTGGTGCTCTGTGCTTTCTTTCGTTCTGAACAAGTGTTACTGTTTTCTGCACAAAAGTGATTCTGCGAAGCAATGTGAACACTTCTGCTTCCCAGGCACAGAGAAGGTGCTAGCAGGGAATTCTCTGCCTGCCTTTCCCCAGTGCTCTGCAAGCTCTCCAGGACAACATAAAATCTGGGGCTCTGTGCTTTCTTTCGTTCTGAACAAGTGTTACTGTTTTCTGCACAAAAGCGATTCTGCGAAGCAATGTGAACACTTCTGCTTCCCAGGCACAGAGAAGGTGCTAGCAGGGAATTCTCTGCCTGCCTTTCCCCAGTGCTCTGCAAGCTCTCCAGGACAACATAAAATCTGGGGCTCTGTGCTGTCTTTCGTCTGAACAAGTGTTACTGTTTTCTGCACAAAAGCGATTCTGCGAAGCAATGTGAACAGGCACAGAGAAGGTGCTAGCAGGGAATTCTCTGCCTGCTTTTCCCCAGTGCTCTGCAAGCTCTCCAGGACAACAGCAAATCTGGGGCTCTGTGCTTTCTTTCGTTCTGAACAAGTGTTACTGTTTTCTGCACAAAAGCGATTCTGCGAAGCAATGGGAACACTTCTGTTTCCCAGGCACAGAGAAGGTGCTAGCAGGGAATTCTCTGCCTGCTTTTCCCCAGTGCTCTGCAAGCTCTCCAGGACAACATAAAATCTGGGGCTCTGTGCTTTCTTTCGTTCTGAACAAGTGTTACTGTTTTCTGCACAAAAGCGATTCTGCGAAGCAATGGGAACACTTCTGCTTCCCAGGCACAGAGAAGGTGCTAGCAGGGAATTCTCTGCCTGCTTTTCCCCAGTGCTCTGCAAGCTCTCCAGGACAACATAAAATCTGGGGCTCTGTGCTTTCTTTCGTTCTGAACAAGTGTTATTGTTTTCTGCACAAAAGCGATTCTGCGAAGCAATGTGAACAGGCACAGAGAAGGTGCTAGCAGGGAATTCTCTGCCTGCCTTTCCCCAGTGCTCTGCAAGCTCTCCAGGACAACATAAAATCTGGGGCTCTGTGCTTTCTTTCGTTCTGAACAAGTGTTACTGTTTTCTGCACAAAAGCGATTCTGCGAAGCAATGTGAACACTTCTGTTTCCCAGGAACAGAGAAGGTGCTAGCAGGGAATTCTCTGCCTGCTTTTCCCCAGTGCTCTGCAAGCTCTCCAGGACAACATAAAATCTGGGGCTCTGTGCTTTCTTTCGTTCTGAACAAGTGTTACTGTTTTCTGCACAAAAGCGATTCTGCGAAGCAATGTGAACAGGCACAGAGAAGGTGCTAGCAGGGAATTCTCTGCCTGCCTTTCCCCAGTGCTCTGCAAGCTCTCCAGGACAACAGCAAATCTGGGGCTCTGTGCTTTCTTTCGTTCTGAACAAGTGTTACTGTTTTCTGCACAAAAGCGATTCTGCGAAGCAATGGGAACACTTCTGTTTCCCAGGAACAGAGAAGGTGCTAGCAGGGAATTCTCTGCCTGCTTTTCCCCAGTGCTCTGCAAGCTCTCCAGGACAACATAAAATCTGGGGCTCTGTGCTTTCTTTCGTTGTGAACAAATGTTACTGTTTTCTGCACAAAAGCGATTCAGCGAAGCAATGTGAACAGGCACAGAGAAGGTGCTAGCAGGGAATTCTCTGCCTGCCTTTCCCCAGTGCTCTGCAAGCTCTCCAGGACAACATAAAATCTGGGGCTCTGTGCTTTCTTTCGTCTGAACAAGTGTTACTGTTTTCTGCACAAAAGCGATTCTGCGAAGCAATGTGAACACTTCTGCTTCCCAGGCACAGAGAAGGTGCTAGCAGGGAATTCTCTGCCTGCTTTTCCCCAGTGCTCTGCAAGCTCTCCAGGACAACATAAAATCTGGGGCTCTGTGCTTTCTTTCGTTCTGAACAAGTGTTATTGTTTTCTGCACAAAAGCGATTCTGCGAAGCAATGTGAAGACGTCTGCTTCCCAGGCACAGAGAAGGTGCTAGCAGGGAATTCTCTGCCTGCCTTTCCCCAGTGCTCTGCAAGCTCTCCAGGACAACATAAAATCTGGGGCTCTGTGCTTTCTTTCGTTCTGAACAAGTGTTACTGTTTTCTGCACAAAAGCGATTCTGCGAAGCAATGTGAACACTTCTGTTTCCCAGGCACAGAGAAGGTGCTAGCAGGGAATTCTCTGCCTGCTTTTCCCCAGTGCTCTGCAAGCTCTCCAGGACAACATAAAATCTGGGGCTCTGTGCTTTCTTTCTGCTGAACAAGTGTTACTGTTTTCTGCACAAAAGCGATTCTGCGAAGCAATGTGAACACTTCTGTTTCCCAGGCACAGAGAAGGTGGTAGCAGGGAATTCTCTGCCTGCTTTTCCCCAGTGCTCTGCAATCTCTCCAGGACAACATAAAATCTGGGGCTCTGTGCTTTCTTTCGTTCTGAACAAGTGTTACTGTTTTCTGCACAAAAGCGATTCTGCGAAGCAATGTGAACAGGCACAGAGAAGGTGCTAGCAGGGAATTCTCTGCCTGCCTTTCCCCAGTGCTCTGCAAGCTCTCCAGGACAACAGCAAATCTGGGGCTCTGTGCTTTCTTTCGTTCTGAACAAGTGTTACTGTTTTCTGCACAAAAGCGATTCTGCGAAGGAATGTGAACAGGCACAGAGAAGGTGCTAGCAGGGAATTCTCTGCCTGCCTTTCCCCAGTGCTCTGCAAGCTCTCCAGGACAACATAAAATCTGGGGCTCTGTGCTTTCTTTCGTTGTGAACAAGTGTTACTGTTTTCTGCACAAAAGCGATTCTGCGAAGCAATGTGAACACTTCTGTTTCCCAGGCACAGAGAAGGTGCTAGCAGGGAATTCTCTGCCTGCTTTTCCCCAGTGCTCTGCAAGCTCTCCAGGACAACATAAAATCTGGGGCTCTGTGCTTTCTTTCGTTCTGAACAAGTGTTACTCTTTTCTGCACAAAAGCGATTCTGCGAAGCAATGTGAACAGGCACAGAGAAGGTGCTAGCAGGTAATTCTCTGCCTGCCTTTCCCCAGTGCTCTGCAAGCTCTCCAGGACAACAGCAAATCTGGGGCTCTGTGCTTTCTTTCGTTCTGAACAAGCGTTACTGTTTTCTGCACAAAAGCGATTCTGCGAAGCAATGTGAACACTTCTGTTTCCCAGGCACAGAGAAGGTGCTAGCAGGGAATTCTCTGCCTGCTTTTCCCCAGTGCTCTGCAAGCTCTCCAGGACAACATAGAATCTGGGGCTCTGTGCTTTCTTTCGTTCTGAACAAGTGTTACTGTTTTCTGCACAAAAGTGATTCTGCGAAGCAATGTGAACATTTCTGCTTCCCAGGCACAGAGAAGGTGCTAGCAGGGAATTCTCTGCCTGCCTTTCCCCAGTGCTCTGCAAGCTCTCCAGGACAACATAAAATCTGGGGCTCTGTGCTTTCTTTCGTCTGAACAAGTGTTACTGTTTTCTGCACAAAAGCGATTCTGCGAAGCAATGTGAACAGGCACAGAGAAGGTGCTAGCAGGGAATTCTCTGCCTGCCTTTCCCCAGTGCTCTGCAAGCTCTCCAGGACAACATAAAATCTGGGGCTCTGTGCTTTCTTTCGTTCTGAACAACTGTTACTGTTTTCTGCACAAAAGCGATTCTGCGAAGCAATGTGAACACTTCTGCTTCCCAGGCACAGAGAAGGTGCTAGCAGGGAATTCTCTGCCTGCCTTTCCCCAGTGCTCTGCAAGCTCTCCAGGACAACATAAAATCTGGGGCTCTGTGCTTTCTTTCGTTCTGAACAAGTGTTACTGTTTTCTGCACAAAAGCGATTCTGCGAAGCAATGGGAACACTTCTGTTTCCCAGGCAAAGAGAAGGTGCTAGCAGGGAATTCTCTGCCTGCTTTTCCCCAGTGCTCTGCAAGCTCTCCAGGACAACATAAAATCTGGGGCTCTGTGCTTTCTTTTGTTCTGAACAAGTGTTACTGTTTTCTGCACAAAAGCGATTCTGCCAAGCAATGTGAACAGGCACAGAAAAGGTGCTAGCAGGGAATTCTCTGCCTGCCTTTCCCCAGTGCTCTGCAAGCTCTCCAGGACAACATAGAATCTGGGGCTCTGTGCTTTCTTTTGTTCTGAACAAGTGTTAGGGTTTTCTGCACAAAAGCGATTCTGCGAAGCAATGTGAAGACTTCTGCTTCCCAGGCACAGAGAAGGTGCTAGCAGGGAATTCTCTGCCTGCCTTTCCCCAGTGCTCTGCAAGCTCTCCAGGACAACATAAAATCTGGGGCTCTGTGCTTTCTTTCGTCTGAACAAGCGTTACTGTTTTCTGCACAAAAGCGATTCTGCGAAGCAATGTGAACAGGCACAGAGAAGGTGCTAGCAGGGAATTCTCTGCCTGCCTTTCCCCAGTGCTCTGCAAGCTCTCCAGGACAACATAAAATCTGGGGCTCTGTGCTTTCTTTCGTTCTGAACAAGTGTTACTGTTTTCTGCACAAAAGCGATTCTGCGAAGCAATGTGAACACTTCTGTTTCCCGGGCACAGAGAAGGTGCTAGCAGGGAATTCTCTGCCTGCTTTTCCCCAGTGCTCTGCAAGCTCTCCAGGACAACATAAAATCTGGGGCTCTGTGCTTTCTTTCGTTCTGAACAAGTGTTACTGTTTTCTGCACAAAAGCGATTCTGCGAAGCAATGTGAACACTTCTGCTTCCCAGGCACAGAGAAGGTGCTAGCAGGGAATTCTCTGCCTGCTTTTCCCCAGTGCTCTGCAAGCTCTCCAGGACAACATAAAATCTGGGGCTCTGTGCTTTCTTTCGTTCTGAACAAGTGTTACTGTTTTCTGCACAAAAGCGATTCTGCGAAGCAATGTGAACACTTCTGTTTCCCAGGCACAGAGAAGGTGCTAGCAGGGAATTCTCTGCCTGCCTTTCCCCAGTGCTCTGCAAGCTCTCCAGGACAACATAAAATCTGGGCCTCTGTGCTTTCTTTCGTTCTGAACAAGTGTTATTGTTTTCTGCACAAAAGCGATTCTGCGAAGCAATGTGAAGACGTCTGCTTCCCAGGCACAGAGAAGGTGCTAGCAGGGAATTCTCTGCCTGCCTTTCCCCAGTGCTCTGCAAGCTCTCCAGGACATCATAAAATCTGGGGCTCTGTGCTTTCCTTCGTTCTGAACAACTGTTACTGTTTTCTGCACAAAAGCGATTCTGCGAAGCAATGTGAAGACTTCTGTTTCCCAGGCACAGAGAAGGTGCTAGCAGGGAATTCTCTGCCTGCTTTTCCCCAGTGCTCTGCAAGCTCTCCAGGACAACATAAAATCTGGGGCTCTGTGCTTTCTTCGTTCTGAACAAGTGTTACTGTTTTCTGCACAAAAGCGATTCTGCGAAGCAATGTGAACACTTCTGCTTCCCAGGCACAGAGAAGGTGCTAGCAGGGAATTCTCTGCCTGCCTTTCCCCAGTGCTCTGCAAGCTCTCCAGGACAACATAAAATCTGGGGCTCTGTGCTTTCTTTCGTTCTGAACAAGTGTTACTGTTTTCTGCACAAAAGCGATTCTGCGAAGCAATGTGAACACTTCTGTTTCCCAGGCACAGAGAAGGTGGTAGCAGGGAATTCTCTGCCTGCTTTTCCCCAGTGCTCTGCAAGCTCTCCAGGACAACATAAAATCTGGGGCTCTGTGCTTTCTTTCGTTCTGAACAAGTGTTACAGTTTTCTGCACAAATGCGATTCTGCGAAGCAACGTGAACACTTCTGCTTCCCAGGCACAGAGAAGGTGCTAGCAGGGAATTCTCTGCCTGCCTTTCCCCAGTGCTCTGCAAGCTCTCCAGGACAACATAAAATCTGGGGCTCTGTGCTTTCTTTCGTTCTGAACAAGTGTTACTGTTTTCTGCACAAAAGCGATTCTGCGAAGCAATGGGAACACTTCTGTTTCCCAGGCACAGAGAAGGTGGTAGCAGGGAATTCTCTGCCTGCTTTTCCCCAGTGCTCTGCAAGCTCTCCAGGACAACATAAAATCTGGGGCTCTGTGCTTTCTTTCGTTCTGAACAAGTGTTACTGTTTTCTGCACAAAAGCGATTCTGCGAAGCAATGGGAACACTTCTGTTTCCCAGGCACAGAGAAGGTGCTAGCAGGGAATTCTCTGCCTGCCTTTCCCCAGTGCTCTGCAAGCTCTCCAGGACAACATAAAATCTGGGGCTCTGTGCTTTCTTTCGTTCTGAACAAGTGTTACTGTTTTCTGCACAAAAGCGATTCTGCGAAGCAATGGGAACACTTCTGTTTCCCAGGCACAGAGAAGGTGCTAGCAGGGAATTCTCTGCCTGCTTTTCCCCAGTGCTCTGCAAGCTCTCCAGGACAACATAAAATCTGGGGCTCTGTGCTTTCTTTCGTTCTGAACAAGTGTTATTGTTTTCTGCACAAAAGCGATTCTGCGAAGCAATGTGAAGACGTCTGCTTCCCAGGCACAGAGAAGGTGCTAGCAGGGAATTCTCTGCCTGCCTTTCCCCAGTGCTCTGCAAGCTCTCCAGGACAACATAAAATCTGGGGCTCTGTGCTTTCTTTCGTTCTGAACAAGTGTTACTGTTTTCTGCACAAAAGCGATTCTGCGAAGCAATGTGAACACTTCTGTTTCCCAGGCACAGAGAAGGTGCTAGCAGGGAATTCTCTGCCTGCTTTTCCCCAGTGCTCTGCAAGCTCTCCAGGACAACATAAAATCTGGGGCTCTGTGCTTTCTTTCTGCTGAACAAGTGTTACTGTTTTCTGCACAAAAGCGATTCTGCGAAGCAATGTGAACACTTCTGTTTCCCAGGCACAGAGAAGGTGCTAGCAGGGAATTCTCTGCCTGCTTTTCCCCAGTGCTCTGCAATCTCTCCAGGACAACATAAAATCTGGGGCTCTGTGCTTTCTTTCGTTCTGAACAAGTGTTACTGTTTTCTGCACAAAAGCGATTCTGCGAAGCAATGTGAACAGGCACAGAGAAGGTGCTAGCAGGGAATTCTCTGCCTGCCTTTCCCCAGTGCTCTGCAAGCTCTCCAGGACAACAGCAAATCTGGGGCTCTGTGCTTTCTTTCGTTCTGAACAAGTGTTACTGTTTTCTGCACAAAAGCGATTCTGCGAAGGAATGTGAACAGGCACAGAGAAGGTGCTAGCAGGGAATTCTCTGCCTGCCTTTCCCCAGTGCTCTGCAAGCTCTCCAGGACAACATAAAATCTGGGGCTCTGTGCTTTCTTTCGTTGTGAACAAGTGTTACTGTTTTCTGCACAAAAGCGATTCTGCGAAGCAATGTGAACACTTCTGTTTCCCAGGCACAGAGAAGGTGCTAGCAGGGAATTCTCTGCCTGCTTTTCCCCAGTGCTCTGCAAGCTCTCCAGGACAACATAAAATCTGGGGCTCTGTGCTTTCTTTCGTTCTGAACAAGTGTTACTCTTTTCTGCACAAAAGCGATTCTGCGAAGCAATGTGAACAGGCACAGAGAAGGTGCTAGCAGGTAATTCTCTGCCTGCCTTTCCCCAGTGCTCTGCAAGCTCTCCAGGACAACAGCAAATCTGGGGCTCTGTGCTTTCTTTCGTTCTGAACAAGCGTTACTGTTTTCTGCACAAAAGCGATTCTGCGAAGCAATGTGAACACTTCTGTTTCCCAGGCACAGAGAAGGTGCTAGCAGGGAATTCTCTGCCTGCTTTTCCCCAGTGCTCTGCAAGCTCTCCAGGACAACATAGAATCTGGGGCTCTGTGCTTTCTTTCGTTCTGAACAAGTGTTACTGTTTTCTGCACAAAAGTGATTCTGCGAAGCAATGTGAACATTTCTGCTTCCCAGGCACAGAGAAGGTGCTAGCAGGGAATTCTCTGCCTGCCTTTCCCCAGTGCTCTGCAAGCTCTCCAGGACAACATAAAATCTGGGGCTCTGTGCTTTCTTTCGTCTGAACAAGTGTTACTGTTTTCTGCACAAAAGCGATTCTGCGAAGCAATGTGAACAGGCACAGAGAAGGTGCTAGCAGGGAATTCTCTGCCTGCCTTTCCCCAGTGCTCTGCAAGCTCTCCAGGACAACATAAAATCTGGGGCTCTGTGCTTTCTTTCGTTCTGAACAACTGTTACTGTTTTCTGCACAAAAGCGATTCTGCGAAGCAATGTGAACACTTCTGCTTCCCAGGCACAGAGAAGGTGCTAGCAGGGAATTCTCTGCCTGCCTTTCCCCAGTGCTCTGCAAGCTCTCCAGGACAACATAAAATCTGGGGCTCTGTGCTTTCTTTCGTTCTGAACAAGTGTTACTGTTTTCTGCACAAAAGCGATTCTGCGAAGCAATGGGAACACTTCTGTTTCCCAGGCAAAGAGAAGGTGCTAGCAGGGAATTCTCTGCCTGCTTTTCCCCAGTGCTCTGCAAGCTCTCCAGGACAACATAAAATCTGGGGCTCTGTGCTTTCTTTTGTTCTGAACAAGTGTTACTGTTTTCTGCACAAAAGCGATTCTGCCAAGCAATGTGAACAGGCACAGAAAAGGTGCTAGCAGGGAATTCTCTGCCTGCCTTTCCCCAGTGCTCTGCAAGCTCTCCAGGACAACATAGAATCTGGGGCTCTGTGCTTTCTTTTGTTCTGAACAAGTGTTAGGGTTTTCTGCACAAAAGCGATTCTGCGAAGCAATGTGAAG
The DNA here is from genome assembly GCF_047716275.1 of Strix uralensis. Taxonomy (NCBI): domain Eukaryota; kingdom Metazoa; phylum Chordata; class Aves; order Strigiformes; family Strigidae; genus Strix; species Strix uralensis. Next base: position 986,757 of record NW_027436710.1, on the reverse strand, counting down.
ACTTCTGCTTCCCAGGCACAGAGAAGGTGCTAGCAGGGAATTCTCTGCCTGCCTTTCCCCAGTGCTCTGCAAGCTCTCCAGGACAACATAAAATCTGGGGCTCTGTGCTTTCTTTCGTCTGAACAAGCGTTACTGTTTTCTGCACAAAAGCGATTCTGCGAAGCAATGTGAACAGGCACAGAGAAGGTGCTAGCAGGGAATTCTCTGCCTGCCTTTCCCCAGTGCTCTGCAAGCTCTCCAGGACAACATAAAATCTGGGGCTCTGTGCTTTCTTTCGTTCTGAACAAGTGTTACTGTTTTCTGCACAAAAGCGATTCTGCGAAGCAATGTGAACACTTCTGTTTCCCGGGCACAGAGAAGGTGCTAGCAGGGAATTCTCTGCCTGCTTTTCCCCAGTGCTCTGCAAGCTCTCCAGGACAACAGCAAATCTGGGGCTCTGTGCTTTCTTTCGTTCTGAACAAGTGTTACTGTTTTCTGCACAAAAGCGATTCTGCGAAGCAATGTGAACAGGCACAGAGAAGGTGCTAGCAGGGAATTCTCTGCCTGCCTTTCCCCAGTGCTCTGCAAGCTCTCCAGGACAACATAAAATCTGGGGCTCTGTGCTTTCTTTCGTCTGAACAAGTGTTACTGTTTTCTGCACAAAAGCGATTCTGCGAAGCAATGTGAACAGGCACAGAGAAGGTGCTAGCAGGGAATTCTCTGCCTGCCTTTCCCCAGTGCTCTGCAAGCTCTCCAGGACAACATAAAATCTGGGGCTCTGTGCTTTCTTTCTGCTGAACAAGTGTTACTGTTTTCTGCACAAAAGCGATTCTGCGAAGCAATGGGAACACTTCTGCTTCCCAGGCACAGAGAAGGTGCTAGCAGGGAATTCTCTGCCTGCTTTTCCCCAGTGCTCTGCAATCTCTCCAGGACAACATAAAATCTGGGGCTCTGTGCTTTCTTTCGTTCTGAACAAGTGTTACTGTTTTCTGCACAAAAGCGATTCTGCGAAGCAATGTGAACAGGCACAGAGAAGGTGCTAGCAGGGAATTCTCTGCCTGCCTTTCCCCAGTGCTCTGCAAGCTCTCCAGGACAACAGCAAATCTGGGGCTCTGTGCTTTCTTTCGTTCCGAACAAGTGTTACTGTTTTCTGCACAAAAGCGATTCTGCGAAGGAATGTGAACAGGCACAGAGAAGGTGCTAGCAGGGAATTCTCTGCCTGCCTTTCCCCAGTGCTCTGCAAGCTCTCCAGGACAACATAAAATCTGGGGCTCTGTGCTTTCTTTCGTTGTGAACAAGTGTTACTGTTTTCTGCACAAAAGCGATTCTGCGAAGCAATGTGAACACTTCTGTTTCCCAGGCACAGAGAAGGTGCTAGCAGGGAATTCTCTGCCTGCTTTTCCCCAGTGCTCTGCAAGCTCTCCAGGACAACATAAAATCTGGGGCTCTGTGCTTTCTTTCGTTCTGAACAAGTGTTACTCTTTTCTGCACAAAAGCGATTCTGCGAAGCAATGTGAACAGGCACAGAGAAGGTGCTAGCAGGTAATTCTCTGCCTGCTTTTCCCCAGTGCTCTGCAAGCTCTCCAGGACAACATAGAATCTGGGGCTCTGTGCTTTCTTTCGTTCTGAACAAGTGTTACTGTTTTCTGCACAAAAGTGATTCTGCGAAGCAATGTGAACATTTCTGCTTCCCAGGCACAGAGAAGGTGCTAGCAGGGAATTCTCTGCCTGCCTTTCCCCAGTGCTCTGCAAGCTCTCCAGGACAACATAAAATCTGGGGCTCTGTGCTTTCTTTCGTCTGAACAAGTGTTACTGTTTTCTGCACAAAAGCGATTCTGCGAAGCAATGTGAACAGGCACAGAGAAGGTGCTAGCAGGGAATTCTCTGCCTGCCTTTCCCCAGTGCTCTGCAAGCTCTCCAGGACAACATAAAATCTGGGGCTCTGTGCTTTCTTTCGTTCTGAACAACTGTTACTGTTTTCTGCACAAAAGCGATTCTGCGAAGCAATGTGAACACTTCTGCTTCCCAGTCACAGAGAAGGTGCTAGCAGGGAATTCTCTGCCTGCCTTTCCCCAGTGCTCTGCAAGCTCTCCAGGACAACATAAAATCTGGGGCTCTGTGCTTTCTTTCGTTCTGAACAAGTGTTACTGTTTTCTGCACAAAAGCGATTCTGCGAAGCAATGGGAACACTTCTGTTTCCCAGGCAAAGAGAAGGTGCTAGCAGGGAATTCTCTGCCTGCTTTTCCCCAGTGCTCTGCAAGCTCTCCAGGACAACATAAAATCTGGGGCTCTGTGCTTTCTTTTGTTCTGAACAAGTGTTACTGTTTTCTGCACAAAAGCGATTCTGCCAAGCAATGTGAACAGGCACAGAAAAGGTGCTAGCAGGGAATTCTCTGCCTGCCTTTCCCCAGTGCTCTGCAAGCTCTCCAGGACAACATAAAATCTGGGGCTCTGTGCTTTCTTTTGTTCTGAACAAGTGTTAGGGTTTTCTGCACAAAAGCGATTCTGCGAAGCAATGTGAAGACTTCTGCTTCCCAGGCACAGAGAAGGTGCTAGCAGGGAATTCTCTGCCTGCCTTTCCCCAGTGCTCTGCAAGCTCTCCAGGACAACATAAAATCTGGGGCTCTGTGCTTTCTTTCGTTCTGAACAAGTGTTACTCTTTTCTGCACAAAAGCGATTCTGCGAAGCAATGTGAACAGGCACAGAGAAGGTGCTAGCAGGTAATTCTCTGCCTGCTTTTCCCCAGTGCTCTGCAAGCTCTCCAGGACAACAGCAAATCTGGGGCTCTGTGCTTTCTTTCGTTCTGAACAAGCGTTACTGTTTTCTGCACAAAAGCGATTCTGCGAAGCAATGTGAACACTTCTGTTTCCCAGGCACAGAGAAGGTGCTAGCAGGGAATTCTCTGCCTGCTTTTCCCCAGTGCTCTGCAAGCTCTCCAGGACAACATAGAATCTGGGGCTCTGTGCTTTCCTTCGTTCTGAACAAGGGTTACTGTTTTCTGCACAAAAGTGATTCTGCGAAGCAATGTGAACATTTCTGCTTCCCAGGCACAGAGAAGGTGCTAGCAGGGAATTCTCTGCCTGCCTTTCCCCAGTGCTCTGCAAGCTCTCCAGGACAACATAAAATCTGGGGCTCTGTGCTTTCTTTCGTTCTGAACAACTGTTACTGTTTTCTGCACAAAAGCGATTCTGCGAAGCAATGTGAACACTTCTGCTTCCCAGGCACAGAGAAGGTGCTAGCAGGGAATTCTCTGCCTGCCTTTCCCCAGTGCTCTGCAAGCTCTCCAGGACAACATAAAATCTGGGGCTCTGTGCTTTCTTTCGTTCTGAACAAGTGTTACTGTTTTCTGCACAAAAGCGATTCTGCGAAGCAATGGGAACACTTCTGTTTCCCAGGCACAGAGAAGGTGCTAGCAGGGAATTCTTTGCCTGCTTTTCCCCAGTGCTCTGCAAGCTCTCCAGGACAACATAAAATCTGGGGCTCTGTGCTTTATTTCTGCTGAACAAGTGTTACTGTTTTCTGCACAAAAGCGATTCTGCGAAGCAATGGGAACACTTCTGTTTCCCAGGCACAGAGAAGGTGCTAGCAGGGAATTCTCTGCCTGCTTTTCCCCAGTGCTCTGCAAGCTCTCCAGGACAACATAGAATCTGGGGCTCTGTGCTTTCTTTCGTTCTGAACAAGTGTTACTGTTTTCTGCACAAAAGCGATTCTGCGAAGCAATGTGAACATTTCTGCTTCCCAGGCACAGAGAAGGTGCTAGCAGGGAATTCTCTGCCTGCCTTTCCCCAGTGCTCTGCAAGCTCTCCAGGACAACATAAAATCTGGGGCTCTGTGCTTTCTTTCGTTCTGAACAAGTGTTACTGTTTTCTGCACAAAAGCGATTCTGCGAAGCAATGTGAACACTTCTGCTTCCCAGGCACAGAGAAGGTGCTAGCAGGGAATTCTCTGCCTGCCTTTCCCCAGTGCTCTGCAAGCTCTCCAGGACAACATAAAATCTGGGCCTCTGTGCTTTCTTTCGTTCTGAACAAGTGTTATTGTTGTCTGCACAAAACCGATTCTGCGAAGCAATGTGAACACTTCTGCTTCCCAGGCACAGAGAAGGTGCTAGCAGGGAATTCTCTGCCTGCCTTTCCCCAGTGCTCTGCAAGCTCTCCAGGACAACATAAAATCTGGGGCTCTGTGCTTTCCTTCGTTCTGAACAAGTGTTACTGTTTTCTGCACAAAAGCGATTCTGCGAAGCAATGTGAACACTTCTGTTTCCCAGGCACAGAGAAGGTGGTAGCAGGGAACTCTCTGCCTGCTTTTCCCCAGTGCTCTGCAAGCTCTCCAGGACAACATAAAATCTGGGGCTCTGTGCTTTCTTTCGTTCTGAACAAGTGTTACTGTTTTCTGCACAAAAGCGATTCTGCGAAGCAATGTGAACACTTCTGCTTCCCAGGCACAGAGAAGGTGCTAGCAGGGAATTCTCTGCCTGCCTTTCCCCAGTGCTCTGCAAGCTCTCCAGGACAACATAAAATCTGGGGCTCTGTGCTTTCCTTCGTTCTGAACAAGTGTTACTGTTTTCTGCACAAAAGCGATTCTGCGAAGCAATGTGAACACTTCTGTTTCCCAGGCACAGAGAAGGTGGTAGCAGGGAATTCTCTGCCTGCTTTTCCCCAGTGCTCTGCAAGCTCTCCAGGACAACATAAAATCTGGGGCTCTGTGCTTTCTTTCGTTCTGAACAAGTGTTACTGTTTTCTGCACAAAAGCGATTCTGCGAAGCAATGTGAACACTTCTGCTTCCCAGGCACAGAGAAGGTGCTAGCAGGGAATTCTCTGCCTGCCTTTCCCCAGTGCTCTGCAAGCTCTCCAGGACAACATAAAATCTGGGGCTCTGTGCTTTCTTTCGTTCTGAACAAGTGTTACTGTTTTCTGCACAAAAGCGATTCTGCGAAGCAATGGGAACACTTCTGTTTCCCAGGCACAGAGAAGGTGTCAGCAGGGAATTCTCTGCCTGCTTTTCCCCAGTGCTCTGCAAGCTCTCCAGGACAACATAAAATCTGGGGCTCTGTGCTTTCTTTCGTTCTGAACAAGTGTTATTGTTTTCTGCACAAAAGCGATTCTGCGAAGCAATGTGAAGACGTCTGCTTCCCAGGCACAGAGAAGGTGCTAGCAGGGAATTCTCTGCCTGCCTTTCCCCAGTGCTCTGCAAGCTCTCCAGGACAACATAAAATCTGGGGCTCTGTGCTTTCCTTCGTTCTGAACAAGTGTTACTGTTTTCTGCACAAAAGCGATTCTGCGAAGCAATGTGAACACTTCTGTTTCCCAGGCACAGAGAAGGTGGTAGCAGGGAATTCTCTGCCTGCTTTTCCCCAGTGCTCTGCAAGCTCTCCAGGACAACATAAAATCTGGGGCTCTGTGCTTTCTTTCGTTCTGGAAAGTGTTACTGTTTTCTGCACAAAAGCGATTCTGCGAAGCAATGGGAACACTTCTGTTTCCCAGGCACAGAGAAGGTGCTAGCAGGGAATTCTCTGCCTGCTTTTCCCCAGTGCTCTGCAAGCTCTCCAGGACAACATAAAATCTGGGGCTCTGTGCTTTCTTTCGTTCTGAACAAGTGTTACTGTTTTCTGCACAAAAGCGATTCTGCGAAGCAATGTGAACACTTCTGCTTCCCAGGCACAGAGAAGGTGCTAGCAGGGAATTCTCTGCCTGCCTTTCCCCAGTGCTCTGCAAGCTCTCCAGGACAACATAAAATCTGGGGCTCTGTGCTTTCCTTCGTTCTGAACAAGTGTTACTGTTTTCTGCACAAAAGCGATTCTGCGAAGCAATGTGAACACTTCTGTTTCCCAGGCACAGAGAAGGTGCTAGCAGGGAATTCTCTGCCTGCTTTTCCCCAGTGCTCTGCAAGCTCTCCAGGACAACATAAAATCTGGGGCTCTGTGCTTTCTTTCGTTCTGAACAAGTGTTACTGTTTTCTGCACAAAAGCGATTCTGCGAAGCAATGTGAACACTTCTGCTTCCCAGGCACAGAGAAGGTGCTAGCAGGGAATTCTCTGCCTGCCTTTCCCCAGTGCTCTGCAAGCTCTCCAGGACAACATAAAAACTGGGGCTCTGTGCTTTCCTTCGTTCTGAACAAGTGTTACTGTTTTCTGCACAAAAGCGATTCTGCGAAGCAATGTGAACACTTCTGTTTCCCAGGCACAGAGAAGGTGCTAGCAGGGAATTCTCTGCCTGCTTTTCCCCAGTGCTCTGCAAGCTCTCCAGGACAACATAAAATCTGGGGCTCTGTGCTTTCTTTCGTTCTGAACAAGTGTTACTGTTTTCTGCACAAAAGCGATTCTGCGAAGCAATGGGAACACTTCTGTTTCCCAGGCACAGAGAAGGTGCTAGCAGGGAATTCTCTGCCTGCCTTTCCCTAGTGCTCTGCAAGCTCTCCAGCACAACATAAAATATGGGGCTCTGTGCTTTCTTTCGTTCTGAACAAGTGTTACTGTTTTCTGCACAAAAGCGATTCTGCGAAGCAATGGGAACACTTCTGTTTCCCAGGCACAGAGAAGGTGCTAGCAGGGAATTCTCTGCCTGCTTTTCCCCAGTGCTCTGCAAGCTCTCCAGGACAACATAAAATCTGGGGCTCTGTGCTTTCTTTCGTTCTGAACAAGTGTTACTGTTTTCTGCACAAAAGCGATTCTGCGAAGCAATGGGAACACTTCTGTTTCCCAGGCACAGAGAAGGTGCTAGCAGGGAATTCTCTGCCTGCTTTTCCCCAGTGCTCTGCAAGCTCTCCAGGACAACATAAAATCTGGGGCTCTGTGCTTTCTTTCGTTCTGAACAAGTGTTATTGTTTTCTGCACAAAAGCGATTCTGCGAAGCAATTTGAACACTTCTGCTTCCCAGGCACAGAGAAGGTGCTAGCAGGGAATTCTCTGCCTGCCTTTCCCCAGTGCTCTGCAAGCTCTCCAGGACAACATAAAATCTGGGGCTCTGTGCTTTCCTTCGTTCTGAACAAGTGTTACTGTTTTCTGCACAAAAGCGATTCTGCGAAGCAATGTGAACACTTCTGTTTCCCAGGCACAGAGAAGGTGGTAGCAGGGAATTCTCTGACTGCTTTTCCCCAGTGCTCTGCAAGCTCTCCAGGACAACATAAAATCTGGGGCTCTGTGCTTTCTTTCGTTCTGAACAAGTGTTACAGTTTTCTGCACAAAAGCGATTCTGCGAAGCAATGTGAAGACTTCTGCTTCCCAGGCACAGAGAAGGTGCTAGCAGGGAATTCTCTGCCTGCCTTTCCCAAGTGCTCTGCAAGCTCTCCAGGACAACATAAAATCTGGGGCTCTGTGCTTTCTTTCGTTCTGAACAAGTGTTACTGTTTTCTGCACAAAAGCGATTCTGCGAAGCAATGGGAACACTTTTGCTTCATAGGCACAGAGAAGGTGGTAGCAGGGAATTCTCTGCCTGCCTTTCCCCAGTGCTCTGCAAGTTCTCCAGGACAACATAAAATCTGGGGCTCTGTGCTTTCCTTCGTTCTGAACAAGTGTTACTGTTTTCTGCACAAAAGCGATTCTGCGAAGCAATGTGAACACTTCTGTTTCCCAGGCACAGAGAAGGTGGTAGAAGGGAATTCTCTGCCTGCTTTTCCCCAGTGCTCTGCAAGCTCTCCAGGACAACATAGAATCTGGGGCTCTGTGCTTTCTTTTGTTCTGAACAAGTGTTAGGGTTTTGTGCACAAAAGCGATTCTGCAAAGCAATGTGAAGACTTCTGCTTCCCAGGCACAGAGAAGGTGCTAGCAGGGAATTCTCTGCCTGCCTTTCCCCAGTGCTCTGCAAGCTCTCCAGGACAACATAAAATCTGGGGCTCTGTGCTTTCTTTCGTCTGAACAAGTGTTACTGTTTTCTGCACAAAAGCGATTCTGCGAAGCAATGTGAACACTTCTGTTTCCCAGGCACAGAGAAGGTGCTAGCAGGGAATTCTCTGCCTGCTTTTCCCCAGTGCTCTGCAAGCTCTCCAGGACAACATAAAATCTGGGGCTCTGTGCTTTCTTTCGTTCTGAACAAGTGTTACTGTTTTCTGCACAAAAGCGATTCTGCGAAGCAATGTGAACAGGCACAAAGAAGGTGCTAGCAGGGAATTCTCTGCCTGCTTTTCCCCAGTGCTCTGCAAGCTCTCCAGGACAACATAAAATCTGGGGCTCTGTGCTTTCTTTCGTTGTGAACAAGTGTTACTGTTTTCTGCACAAAAGCGATTCTGCGAAGCAATTTGAACACTTCTGCTTCCCAGGCACAGAGAAGGTGCTAGCAGGGAATTCTCTGCCTGCCTTTCCCCAGTGCTCTGCAAGCTCTCCAGGACAACATAAAATCTGGGGCTCTGTGCTTTCTTTCGTTCTGAACAAGTGTTATTGTTTTCTGCACAAAAGCGATTCTGCGAAGCAATGTGAACACTTCTGCTTCCCAGGCACAGAGAAGGTGCTAGCAGGGAATTCTCTGCCTGCCTTTCCCCAGTGCTCTGCAAGCTCTCCAGGACAACATAAAATCTGGGGCTCTGTGCTTTCCTTCGTTCTGAACAAGTGTTACTGTTTTCTGCACAAAAGCGATTCTGCGAAGCAATGTGAACACTTCTGTTTCCCAGGCACAGAGAAGGTGCTAGCAGGGAATTCTCTGCCTGCTTTTCCCCAGTGCTCTGCAAGCTCTCCAGGACAACATAAAATCTGGGGCTCTGTGCTTTCTTTCGTTCTGAACAAGTGTTACTGTTTTCTGCACAAAAGTGATTCTGCGAAGCAATGTGAACACTTCTGCTTCCCAGGCACAGAGAAGGTGCTAGCAGGGAATTCTCTGCCTGCCTTTCCCCAGTGCTCTGCAAGCTCTCCAGGACAACATAAAATCTGGGCCTCTGTGCTTTCTTTCGTTCTGAACAAGTGTTATTGTTTTCTGCACAAAAGCGATTCTGCGAAGCAATGTGAACACTTGTGCTTCCCAGGCACAGAGAAGGTGCTAGCAGGGAATTCTCTGCCTGCTTTTCCCCAGTGCTCTGCAAGCTCTCCAGGACAACATAAAATCTGGGGCTCTGTGCTTTCTTTCGTTCTGAACAAGTGTTACTGTTTTCTGCACAAAAGCGATTCTGCGAAGCAATGTGAACACTTCTGTTTCCCAGGCACAGAGAAGGTGCTAGCAGGGATTCTCTGCCTGCTTTTCCCCAGTGCTCTGCAAGCTCTCCAGGACAACATAAAATCTGGGGCTCTGTGCTTTCTTTCGTTCTGAACAAGTGTTACTGTTTTCTGCACAAAAGCGATTCTGCGAAGCAATGTGAACACTTCTGCTTCCCAGGCACAGAGAAGGTGCTAGCAGGGAATTCTCTGCCTGCCTTTCCCCAGTGCTCTGCAAGCTCTCCAGGACAACATAAAATCTGGGGCTCTGTGCTTTCCTTCGTTCTGAACAAGTGTTACTGTTTTCTGCACAAAAGCGATTCTGCGAAGCAATGTGAACACTTCTGCTTCCCAGGCACAGAGAAGGTGCTAGCAGGGAATTCTCTGCCTGCCTTTCCCCAGTGCTCTGCAAGCTCTCCAGGACAACATAAAATCTGGGCCTCTGTGCTTTCTTTCGTTCTGAACAAGTGTTACTGTTTTCTGCACAAAAGCGATTCTGCGAAGCAATGGGAACACTTCTGTTTCACAGGCACAGAGAAGGTGGTAGCAGGGAATTCTCTGCCTGCTTTTCCCCAGTGCTCTGCAAGCTCTCCAGGACAACATAAAATCTGGGGCTCTGTGCTTTCTTTCGTTCTGAACAAGTGTTATTGTTTTCTGCACAAAAGCGATTCTGCGAAGCAATGTGAACACTTCTGCTTCCCAGGCACAGAGAAGGTGCTAGCAGGGAATTCTCTGCCTGCCTTTCCCCAGTGCTCTGCAAGCTCTCCAGGACAACATAAAAACTGGGGCTCTGTGCTTTCCTTCGTTCTGAACAAGTGTTACTGTTTTCTGCACAAAAGCGATTCTGCGAAGCAATGTGAACACTTCTGTTTCCCAGGCACAGAGAAGGTGGTAGCAGGGAATTCTCTGCCTGCTTTTCCCCAGTGCTCTGCAAGCTCTCCAGGACAACATAAAATCTGGGGCTCTGTGCTTTCTTTCGTTCTGAACAAGTGTTACTGTTTTCTGCACAAAAGCGATTCTGCGAAGCAATGGGAACACTTCTGTTTCCCAGGCACAGAGAAGGTGCTAGCAGGGAATTCTCTGCCTGCTTTTCCCCAGTGCTCTGCAAGCTCTCCAGGACAACATAAAATCTGGGGCTCTGTGCTTTCCTTCGTTCTGAACAAGTGTTATTGTTTTCTGCACAAAAGCGATTCTGCGAAGCAATGTGAACACTTCTGCTTCCCAGGCACAGAGAAGGTGCTAGCAGGGAATTCTCTGCCTGCCTTTCCCCAGTGCTCTGCAAGCTCTCCAGGACAACATAAAATCTGGGCCTCTGTGCTTTCCTTCGTTCTGAACAAGTGTTACTGTTTTCTGCACAAAAGCGATTCTGCGAAGCAATGTGAACACTTCTGTTTCCCAGGCACAGAGAAGGTGCTAGCAGGGAATTCTCTGCCTGCTTTTCCCCAGTGCTCTGCAAGCTCTCCAGGACAACATAAAATCTGGGCCTCTGTGCTTTCTTTCGTTCTGAACAAGTGTTACTGTTTTCTGCACAAAAGCGATTCTGCGAAGCAATGTGAACACTTCTGCTTCCCAGGCACAGAGAAGGTGCTAGCAGGGAATTCTCTGCCTGCCTTTCCCCAGTGCTCTGCAAGCTCTCCAGGACAACATAAAATCTGGGCCTCTATGCTTTCTTTCGTTCTGAACAAGTGTTATTGTTTTCTGCACAAAAGCGATTCTGCGAAGCAATGTGAACACTTCTGCTTCCCAGGCACAGAGAAGGTGCTAGCAGGGAATTCTCTGCCTGCCTTTCCCCAGTGCTCTGCAAGCTCTCCAGGACATCATAAAATCTGGGGCTCTGTGCTTTCCTTCATTCTGAACAACTGTTACTGTTTTCTGCACAAAAGCGATTCTGCGAAGCAATGTGAACACTTCTGTTTCCCAGGCACAGAGAAGGTGCTAGCAGGGAATTCTCTGCCTGCTTTTCCCCAGTGCTCTGCAAGCTCTCCAGGACAACATAAAATCTGGGGCTCTGTGCTTTCTTTCGTTCTGAACAAGTGTTACTGTTTTCTGCACAAAAGCGATTCTGCGAAGCAATGTGAACACTTCTGCTTCCCAGGCACAGAGAAGGTGCTAACAGGGAATTCTCTGCCTGCCTTTCCCCAGTGCTCTGCAAGCTCTCCAGGACAACATAAAATCTGGGGCTCTGTGCTTTCCTTCGTTCTGAACAAGTGTTACTGTTTTCTGCACAAAAGCGATTCTGCGAAGCAATGTGAAGACTTCTGCTTCCCAGGCACAGAGAAGGTGCTAGCAGGGAATTCTCTGCCTGCTTTTCCCCAGTGCTCTGCAAGCTCTCCAGGACAACATAAAATCTGGGGCTCTGTGCTTTCTTTCGTTCTGAACAAGTGTTACTGTTTTCTGCACTAAAGCGATTCTGCGAAGCAATGTGAACACTTCTGCTTCCCAGGCACAGAGAAGGTGCTAGCAGGGAATTCTCTGCCTGCCTTTCCCCAGTGCTCTGCAAGCTCTCCAGGACAACATAAAATCTGGGGCTCTGTGCTTTCCTTCGTTCTGAACAAGTGTTACTGTTTTCTGCACAAAAGCGATTCTGCGAAGCAATGTGAAGACTTCTGTTTCCCAGGCACAGAGAAGGTGGTAGCAGGGAATTCTCTGCCTGCTTTTCCCCAGTGCTCTGCAAGCTCTCCAGGACAACATAAAATCTGGGGCTCTGTGCTTTCTTTCGTTCTGAACAAGTGTTACTGTTTTCTGCACAAAAGCGATTCTGCGAAGCAATGTGAACACTTCTGCTTCCCAGGCACAGAGAAGGTGCTAGCAGGGAATTCTCTGCCTGCCTTTCCCCAGTGCTCTGCAAGCTCTCCAGGACAACATAACATCTGGGGCTCTGTGCTTTCCTTCGTTCTGAACAAGTGTTACTGTTTTCTGCACAAAAGCGATTCTGCGAAGCAATGTGAAGACTTCTGTTTCCCAGGCACAGAGAAGGTGGTAGCAGGGAATTCTCTGCCTGCTTTTCCCCAGTGCTCTGCAAGCTCTCCAGGACAACATAAAATCTGGGGCTCTGTGCTTTCTTTCGTTCTGAACAAGTGTTACTGTTTTCTGCACAAAAGCGATTCTGCGAAGCAATGGGAACACTTCTGTTTCCCAGGCACAGAGAAGGTGCTAGCAGGGAATTCTCTGCCTGCTTTTCCCCAGTGCTCTGCAAGCTCTCCAGGACAACATAAAATCTGGGGCTCTGTGCTTTCTTTCGTTCTGAACAAGTGTTACTGTTTTCTGCACAAAAGCGATTCTGCGAAGCAATGTGAACAGGCACAAAGAAGGTGCTAGCAGGGAATTCTCTGCCTGCTTTTCCCCAGTGCTCTGCAAGCTCTCCAGGACAACATAAAATCTGGGGCTCTGTGCTTTCTTTCGTTCTGAACAAGTGTTACTGTTTTCTGCACAAAAGCGATTCTGCGAAGCAATTTGAACACTTCTGCTTCCCAGGCACAGAGAAGGTGCTAGCAGGGAATTCTCTGCCTGCCTTTCCCCAGTGCTCTGCAAGCTCTCCAGGACAACATAAAATCTGGGGCTCTGTGCTTTCTTTCGTTCTGAACAAGTGTTACTGTTTTCTGCACAAAAGCGATTCTGCGAAGCAATGTGAACACTTCTGCTTCCCAGGCACAGAGAAGGTGCTAGCAGGGAATTCTCTGCCTGCCTTTCCCCAGTGCTCTGCAAGCTCTCCAGGACAACATAAAATCTGGGGCTCTGTGCTTTCTTTCGTTCTGAACAAGTGTTACTGTTTTCTGCACAAAAGCGATTCTGCGAAGCAATGGGAACACTTCTGTTTCCCAGGCACAGAGAAGGTGCTAGCAGGGAATTCTCTTCTTGCTTTTCCCCAGTGCTCTGCAAGCTCTCCAGGACAACATAAAATCTGGGGCTCTGTGCTTTCTTTCGTTCTGAACAAGTGTTACTGTTTTCTGCACAAAAGCGATTCTGCGAAGCAATGTGAACAGGCACAAAGAAGGTGCTAGCAGGGAATTCTCTGCCTGCTTTTCCCCAGTGCTCTGCAAGCTCTCCAGGACAACATAAAATCTGGGGCTCTGTGCTTTCTTTCGTTCTGAACAAGTGTTATTGTTTTCTGCACAAAAGCGATTCTGCGAAGCAATGTGAACACTTCTGCTTCCCAGGCACAGAGAAGGTGCTAGCAGGGAATTCTCTGCCTGCCTTTCCCCAGTGCTCTGCAAGCTCTCCAGGACAACATAAAATCTGGTGCTCTGTGCTTTCCTTCGTTCTGAACAAGTGTTACTGTTTTCTGCACAAAAGCGATTCTGCGAAGCAATGTGAACACTTCTGTTTCCCAGGCACAGAGAAGGTGGTAGCAGGGAATTCTCTGCCTGCTTTTCCCCAGTGCTCTGCAAGCTCTCCAGGACAACATAAAATCTGGGGCTCTGTGCTTTCTTTCGTTCTGAACAAGTGTTACTGTTTTCTGCACAAAAGCGATTCTGCGAAGCAATGTGAACACTTCTGCTTCCCAGGCACAGAGAAGGTGCTAGCAGGGAATTCTCTGCCTGCCTTTCCCCAGGCTCTGCAAGCTCTCCAGGACAACATAAAATCTGGGGCTCTGTGCTTTCCTTCGTTCTGAACAAGTGTTACTGTTTTCTGCACAAAAGCGATTCTGCGAAGCAATGTGAACACTTCTGCTTCCCAGGCACAGAGAAGGTGGTAGCAGGGAATTCTCTGCCTGCTTTTCCCCAGTGCTCTGCAAGCTCTCCAGGACAACATAAAATCTGGGGCTCTGTGCTTTCTTTCGTTCTGAACAAGTGTTACTGTTTTCTGCACAAAAGCGATTCTGCGAAGCAATGTGAACACTTCTGTTTCCCAGGCACAGAGAAGGTGGTAGCAGGGAATTCTCTGCCTGCTTTTCCCCAGTGCTCTGCAAGCTCTCCAGGACAACATAAAATCTGGGGCTCTGTGCTTTCTTTCGTTCTGAACAAGTGTTACTGTTTTCTGCACAAAAGCGATTCTGCGAAGCAATGGGAACACTTCTGTTTCCCAGGCACAGAGAAGGTGCTAGCAGGGAATTCTCTGCCTGCTTTTCCCCAGTGCTCTGCAAGCTCTCCAGGACAACATAGAATCTGGGGCTCTGTGCTTTCCTTCGTTCTGAACAAGTGTTATTGTTTTCTGCACAAAAGCGATTCTGCGAAGCAATGTGAACACTTCTGCTTCCCAGGCACAGAGAAGGTGCTAGCAGGGAATTCTCTGCCTGCCTTTCCCCAGTGCTCTGCAAGCTCTCCAGGACAACATAAAATCTGGGCCTCTGTGCTTTCCTTCGTTCTGAACAAGTGTTACTGTTTTCTGCACAAAAGCGATTCTGCGAAGCAATGTGAACACTTCTGTTTCCCAGGCACAGAGAAGGTGCTAGCAGGGAATTCTCTGCCTGCTTTTCCCCAGTGCTCTGCAAGCTCTCCAGGACAACATAAAATCTGGGCCTCTGTGCTTTCTTTCGTTCTGAACAAGTGTTACTGTTTTCTGCACAAAAGCGATTCTGCGAAGCAATGTGAACACTTCTGCTTCCCAGGCACAGAGAAGGTGCTAGCAGGGAATTCTCTGCCTGCCTTTCCCCAGTGCTCTGCAAGCTCTCCAGGACAACATAAAATCTGGGCCTCTGTGCTTTCTTTCGTTCTGAACAAGTGTTACTGTTTTCTGCACAAAAGCGATTCTGCGAAGCAATGGGAACACTTCTGTTTCCCAGGCACAGAGAAGGTGGTAGCAGGGAATTCTCTGCCTGCTTTTCCCCAGTGCTCTGCAAGCTCTCCAGGACAACATAAAATCTGGGGCTCTGTGCTTTCTTTCGTTCTGAACAAGTGTTATTGTTTTCTGCACAAAAGCGATTCTGCGAAGCAATGTGAACACTTCTGCTTCCCAGGCACAGAGAAGGTGCTAGCAGGGAATTCTCTGCCTGCCTTTCCCCAGTGCTCTGCAAGCTCTCCAGGACAACATAAAAACTGGGGCTCTGTGCTTTCCTTCGTTCTGAACAAGTGTTACTGTTTTCTGCACAAAAGCGATTCTGCGAAGCAATGTGAACACTTCTGTTTCCCAGGCACAGAGAAGGTGGTAGCAGGGAATTCTCTGCCTGCTTTTCCCCAGTGCTCTGCAAGCTCTCCAGGACAACATAAAATCTGGGCCTCTGTGCTTTCTTTCGTTCTGAACAAGTGTTACTGTTTTCTGCACAAAAGCGATTCTGCGAAGCAATGGGAACACTTCTGTTTCCCAGGCACAGAGAAGGTGCTAGCAGGGAATTCTCTGCCTGCTTTTCCCCAGTGCTCTGCAAGCTCTCCAGGACAACATAAAATCTGGGCCTCTGTGCTTTCTTTCGTTCTGAACAAGTGTTACTGTTTTCTGCACAAAAGCGATTCTGCGAAGCAATGGGAACACTTCTGTTTCCCAGGCACAGAGAAGGTGTCAGCAGGGAATTCTCTGCCTGCTTTTCCCCAGTGCTCTGCAAGCTCTCCAGGACAACATAAAATCTGGGGCTCTGTGCTTTCTTTCGTTCTGAACAAGTGTTATTGTTTTCTGCACAAAAGCGATTCTGCGAAGCAATGTGAACACTTCTGCTTCCCAGGCACAGAGAAGGTGCTAGCAGGGAATTCTCTGCCTGCCTTTCCCCAGTGCTCTGCAAGCTCTCCAGGACAACATAAAATCTGGGGCTCTGTGCTTTCCTTCGTTCTGAACAAGTGTTACTGTTTTCTGCACAAAAGCGATTCTGCGAAGCAATGTGAACACTTCTGTTTCCCAGGCACAGAGAAGGTGGTAGCAGGGAATTCTCTGCCTGCTTTTCCCCAGTGCTCTGCAAGCTCTCCAGGACAACATAAAATCTGGGGCTCTGTGCTTTCTTTCGTTCTGAACAAGTGTTACTGTTTTCTGCACAAAAGCGATTCTGCGAAGCAATGGGAACACTTCTGTTTCCCAGGCACAGAGAAGGTGCTAGCAGGGAATTCTCTGCCTGCTTTTCCCCAGTGCTCTGCAAGCTCTCCAGGACAACATAAAATCTGGGGCTCTGTGCTTTCTTTCGTTCTGAACAAGTGTTACTGTTTTCTGCACAAAAGCGATTCTGCGAAGCAATGTGAACACTTCTGCTTCCCAGGCACAGAGAAGGTGCTAGCAGGGAATTCTCTGCCTGCCTTTCCCCAGTGCTCTGCAAGCTCTCCAGGACAACATAAAATCTGGGGCTCTGTGCTTTCCTTCGTTCTGAACAAGTGTTACTGTTTTCTGCACAAAAGCGATTCTGCGAAGCAATGTGAACACTTCTGCTTCCCAGGCACAGAGAAGGTGCTAGCAGGGAATTCTCTGCCTGCCTTTCCCCAGTGCTCTGCAAGCTCTCCAGGACAACATAAAATCTGGGCCTCTGTGCTTTCTTTCGTTCTGAACAAGTGTTACTGTTTTCTGCACAAAAGCGATTCTGCGAAGCAATGGGAACACTTCTGTTTCACAGGCACAGAGAAGGTGGTAGCAGGGAATTCTCTGCCTGCTTTTCCCCAGTGCTCTGCAAGCTCTCCAGGACAACATAAAATCTGGGGCTCTGTGCTTTCTTTCGTTCTGAACAAGTGTTATTGTTTTCTGCACAAAAGCGATTCTGCGAAGCAATGTGAACACTTCTGCTTCCCAGGCACAGAGAAGGTGCTAGCAGGGAATTCTCTGCCTGCCTTTCCCCAGTGCTCTGCAAGCTCTCCAGGACAACATAAAAACTGGGGCTCTGTGCTTTCCTTCGTTCTGAACAAGTGTTACTGTTTTCTGCACAAAAGCGATTCTGCGAAGCAATGTGAACACTTCTGTTTCCCAGGCACAGAGAAGGTGGTAGCAGGGAATTCTCTGCCTGCTTTTCCCCAGTGCTCTGCAAGCTCTCCAGGACAACATAAAATCTGGGGCTCTGTGCTTTCTTTCGTTCTGAACAAGTGTTACTGTTTTCTGCACAAAAGCGATTCTGCGAAGCAATGGGAACACTTCTGTTTCCCAGGCACAGAGAAGGTGCTAGCAGGGAATTCTCTGCCTGCTTTTCCCCAGTGCTCTGCAAGCTCTCCAGGACAACATAAAATCTGGGGCTCTGTGCTTTCCTTCGTTCTGAACAAGTGTTATTGTTTTCTGCACAAAAGCGATTCTGCGAAGCAATGTGAACACTTCTGCTTCCCAGGCACAGAGAAGGTGCTAGCAGGGAATTCTCTGCCTGCCTTTCCCCAGTGCTCTGCAAGCTCTCCAGGACAACATAAAATCTGGGCCTCTGTGCTTTCCTTCGTTCTGAACAAGTGTTACTGTTTTCTGCACAAAAGCGATTCTGCGAAGCAATGTGAACACTTCTGTTTCCCAGGCACAGAGAAGGTGCTAGCAGGGAATTCTCTGCCTGCTTTTCCCCAGTGCTCTGCAAGCTCTCCAGGACAACATAAAATCTGGGGCTCTGTGCTTTCTTTCGTTCTGAACAAGTGTTACTGTTTTCTGCACAAAAGCGATTCTGCGAAGCAATGTGAACACTTCTGCTTCCCAGGCACAGAGAAGGTGCTAGCAGGGAATTCTCTGCCTGCCTTTCCCCAGTGCTCTGCAAGCTCTCCAGGACAACATAAAATCTGGGGCTCTGTGCTTTCCTTCGTTCTGAACAAGTGTTACTGTTTTCTGCACAAAAGCGATTCTGCGAAGCAATGTGAAGACTTCTGCTTCCCAGGCACAGAGAAGGTGCTAGCAGGGAATTCTCTGCCTGCTTTTCCCCAGTGCTCTGCAAGCTCTCCAGGACAACATAAAATCTGGGGCTCTGTGCTTTCTTTCGTTCTGAACAAGTGTTACTGTTTTCTGCACTAAAGCGATTCTGCGAAGCAATGTGAACACTTCTGCTTCCCAGGCACAGAGAAGGTGCTAGCAGGGAATTCTCTGCCTGCCTTTCCCCAGTGCTCTGCAAGCTCTCCAGGACAACATAAAATCTGGGGCTCTGTGCTTTCCTTCGTTCTGAACAAGTGTTACTGTTTTCTGCACAAAAGCGATTCTGCGAAGCAATGTGAAGACTTCTGTTTCCCAGGCACAGAGAAGGTGGTAGCAGGGAATTCTCTGCCTGCTTTTCCCCAGTGCTCTGCAAGCTCTCCAGGACAACATAAAATCTGGGGCTCTGTGCTTTCTTTCGTTCTGAACAAGTGTTACTGTTTTCTGCACAAAAGCGATTCTGCGAAGCAATGTGAAGACTTCTGCTTCCCAGGCACAGAGAAGGTGCTAGCAGGGAATTCTCTGCCTGCCTTTCCCCAGTGCTCTGCAAGCTCTCCAGGACAACATAACATCTGGGGCTCTGTGCTTTCCTTCGTTCTGAACAAGTGTTACTGTTTTCTGCACAAAAGCGATTCTGCGAAGCAATGTGAAGACTTCTGTTTCCCAGGCACAGAGAAGGTGGTAGCAGGGAATTCTCTGCCTGCTTTTCCCCAGTGCTCTGCAAGCTCTCCAGGACAACATAAAATCTGGGGCTCTGTGCTTTCTTTCGTTCTGAACAAGTGTTACTGTTTTCTGCACAAAAGCGATTCTGCGAAGCAATGGGAACACTTCTGTTTCCCAGGCACAGAGAAGGTGCTAGCAGGGAATTCTCTGCCTGCTTTTCCCCAGTGCTCTGCAAGCTCTCCAGGACAACATAAAATCTGGGGCTCTGTGCTTTCTTTCGTTCTGAACAAGTGTTACTGTTTTCTGCACAAAAGCGATTCTGCGAAGCAATGTGAACAGGCACAAAGAAGGTGCTAGCAGGGAATTCTCTGCCTGCTTTTCCCCAGTGCTCTGCAAGCTCTCCAGGACAACATAAAATCTGGGGCTCTGTGCTTTCTTTCGTTCTGAACAAGTGTTACTGTTTTCTGCACAAAAGCGATTCTGCGAAGCAATTTGAACACTTCTGCTTCCCAGGCACAGAGAAGGTGCTAGCAGGGAATTCTCTGCCTGCCTTTCCCCAGTGCTCTGCAAGCTCTCCAGGACAACATAAAATCTGGGGCTCTGTGCTTTCTTTCGTTCTGAACAAGTGTTACTGTTTTCTGCACAAAAGCGATTCTGCGAAGCAATGTGAACACTTCTGCTTCCCAGGCACAGAGAAGGTGCTAGCAGGGAATTCTCTGCCTGCCTTTCCCCAGTGCTCTGCAAGCTCTCCAGGACAACATAAAATCTGGGGCTCTGTGCTTTCTTTCGTTCTGAACAAGTGTTACTGTTTTCTGCACAAAAGCGATTCTGCGAAGCAATGGGAACACTTCTGTTTCCCAGGCACAGAGAAGGTGCTAGCAGGGAATTCTCTTCTTGCTTTTCCCCAGTGCTCTGCAAGCTCTCCAGGACAACATAAAATCTGGGGCTCTGTGCTTTCTTTCGTTCTGAACAAGTGTTACTGTTTTCTGCACAAAAGCGATTCTGCGAAGCAATGTGAACAGGCACAAAGAAGGTGCTAGCAGGGAATTCTCTGCCTGCTTTTCCCCAGTGCTCTGCAAGCTCTCCAGGACAACATAAAATCTGGGGCTCTGTGCTTTCTTTCGTTGTGAACAAGTGTTACTGTTTTCTGCACAAAAGCGATTCTGCGAAGCAATGTGAACACTTCTGCTTCCCAGGCACAGAGAAGGTGCTAGCAGGGAATTCTCTGCCTGCCTTTCCCCAGTGCTCTGCAAGCTCTCCAGGACAACATAAAATCTGGGGCTCTGTGCTTTCCTTCGTTCTGAACAAGTGTTACTGTTTTCTGCACAAAAGCGATTCTGCGAAGCAATGTGAACACTTCTGTTTCCCAGGCACAGAGAAGGTGGTAGCAGGGAATTCTCTGCCTGCTTTTCCCCAGTGCTCTGCAAGCTCTCCAGGACAACATAAAATCTGGGGCTCTGTGCTTTCTTTCGTTCTGAACAAGTGTTACTGTTTTCTGCACAAAAGCGATTCTGCGAAGCAATGTGAACACTTCTGCTTCCCAGGCACAGAGAAGGTGCTAGCAGGGAATTCTCTGCCTGCCTTTCCCCAGGCTCTGCAAGCTCTCCAGGACAACATAAAATCTGGGGCTCTGTGCTTTCCTTCGTTCTGAACAAGTGTTACTGTTTTCTGCACAAAAGCGATTCTGCGAAGCAATGTGAACACTTCTGCTTCCCAGGCACAGAGAAGGTGGTAGCAGGGAATTCTCTGCCTGCTTTTCCCCAGTGCTCTGCAAGCTCTCCAGGACAACATAAAATCTGGGGCTCTGTGCTTTCTTTCGTTCTGAACAAGTGTTACTGTTTTCTGCACAAAAGCGATTCTGCGAAGCAATGTGAACACTTCTGTTTCCCAGGCACAGAGAAGGTGGTAGCAGGGAATTCTCTGCCTGCTTTTCCCCAGTGCTCTGCAAGCTCTCCAGGACAACATAAAATCTGGGGCTCTGTGCTTTCTTTCGTTCTGAACAAGTGTTACTGTTTTCTGCACAAAAGCGATTCTGCGAAGCAATGGGAACACTTCTGTTTCCCAGGCACAGAGAAGGTGCTAGCAGGGAATTCTCTGCCTGCTTTTCCCCAGTGCTCTGCAAGCTCTCCAGGACAACATAGAATCTGGGGCTCTGTGCTTTCTTTCGTTCTGAACAAGTGTTACTGTTTTCTGCACAAAAGCGATTCTGCGAAGCAATGTGAACACTTCTGCTTCCCAGGCACAGAGAAGGTGGTAGCAGGGAATTCTCTGCCTGCCTTTCCCCAGTGCTCTGCAAGCTCTCCAGGACAACATAAAATCTGGGGCTCTGTGCTTTCCTTCGTTCTGAACAAGTGTTACTGTTTTCTGCACAAAAGCGATTCTGCGAAGCAATGTGAACACTTCTGCTTCCCAGGAACAGAGAACGTGCTAGCAGGGAATTCTCTGCCTGCTTTTCCCCAGTGCTCTGCAAGCTCTCCAGGACAACATAAAATCTGGGGCTCTGTGCTTTCTTTCGTTCTGAACAAGTGTTACTGTTTTCTGCACAAAAGCGATTCTGCGAAGCAATGTGAACACTTCTGCTTCCCAGGCACAGAGAAGGTGCTAGCAGAGAATTCTCTGCCTGCCTTTCCCCAGTGCTCTGCAAGCTCTCCAGGACAACATAAAATCTGGGCCTCTGTGCTTTCTTTCGTTCTGAACAAGTGTTACTGTTTTCTGCACAAAAGCGATTCTGCGAAGCAATGTGAACACTTCTGCTTCCCAGGCACAGAGAAGGTGCTAGCAGGGAATTCTCTGCCTGCTTTTCCCCAGTGCTCTGCAAGCTCTCCAGGACAACATAAAATCTGGGGCTCTGTGCTTTCTTTCGTTCTGAACAAGTGTTACTGTTTTCTGCACAAAAGCGATTCTGCGAAGCAATGTGAACACTTCTGCTTCCCAGGCACAGAGAAGGTGCTAGCAGGGAATTCTCTGCCTGCTTTTCCCCAGTGCTCTGCAAGCTCTCCAGGACAACATAAAATCTGGGGCTCTGTGCTTTCTTTCGTTCTGAACAAGTGTTACTGTTTTCTGCACAAAAGCGATTCTGCGAAGCAATGTGAACACTTCTGCTTCCCAGGCACAGAGAAGGTCCTAGCAGGGAATTCTCTGCCTGCCTTTCCCCAGTGCTCTGCAAGCTCTCCAGGACAACATAAAATCTGGGGCTCTGTGCTTTCCTTCGTTCTGAACAAGTGTTACTGTTTTCTGCACAAAAGCGATTCTGCGAAGCAATGTGAACACTTCTGTTTCCCAGGCACAGAGAAGGTGGTAGCAGGGAATTCTCTGCCTGCTTTTCCCCAGTGCTCTGCAAGCTCTCCAGGACAACATAAAATCTGGGGCTCTGTGCTTTCTTTCGTTCTGAACAAGTGTTACTGTTTTCTGCACAAAAGCGATTCTGCGAAGCAATGTGAACACTTCTGCTTCCCAGGCACAGAGAAGGTGCTAGCAGGGAATTCTCTGCCTGCCTTTCCCCAGTGCTCTGCAAGCTCTCCAGGACAACATAAAATCTGGGGCTCTGTGCTTTCCTTCGTTCTGAACAAGTGTTACTGTTTTCTGCACAAAAGCGATTCTGCGAAGCAATGTGAACACTTCTTTTTCCCAGGCACAGAGAAGGTGGTAGCAGGGAATTCTCTGCCTGCTTTTCCCCAGTGCTCTGCAAGCTCTCCAGGACAACATAAAATCTGGGGCTCTGTGCTTTCTTTCGTTCTGAACAAGTGTTACTGTTTTCTGCACAAAAGCGATTCTGCGAAGCAATGTGAACACTTCTGCTTCCCAGGCACAGAGAAGGTGCTAGCAGGGAATTCTCTGCCTGCCTTTCCCCAGTGCTCTGCAAGCTCTCCAGGACAACATAAAATCTGGGGCTCTGTGCTTTCCTTCGTTCTGAACAAGTGTTACTGTTTTCTGCACAAAAGCGATTCTGCGAAGCAATGTGAACACTTCTGTTTCCCAGGCACAGAGAAGGTGGTAGCAGGGAATTCTCTGCCTGCTTTTCCCCAGTGCTCTGCAAGCTCTCCAGGACAACATAAAATCTGGGGCTCTGTGCTTTCTTTCGTTCTGAACAAGTGTTACTGTTTTCTGCACAAAAGCGATTCTGCGAAGCAATGGGAACACTTCTGTTTCCCAGGCACAGAGAAGGTGTCAGCAGGGAATTCTCTGCCTGCTTTTCCCCAGTGCTCTGCAAGCTCTCCAGGACAACATAAAATCTGGGGCTCTGTGCTTTCTTTCGTTCTGAACAAGTGTTATTGTTTTCTGCACAAAAGCGATTCTGCGAAGCAATGTGAACACTTCTGCTTCCCAGGCACAGAGAAGGTGCTAGCAGGGAATTCTCTGCCTGCCTTTCCCCAGTGCTCTGCAAGCTCTCCAGGACAACATAAAATCTGGGGCTCTGTGCTTTCCTTCGTTCTGAACAAGTGTTACTGTTTTCTGCACAAAAGCAATTCTGCGAAGCAATGTGAACACTTCTGTTTCCCAGGCACAGAGAAGGTGGTAGCAGGGAATTCTCTGCCTGCTTTTCCCCAGTGCTCTGCAAGCTCTCCAGGACAA
The DNA here is from genome assembly GCF_047716275.1 of Strix uralensis. Taxonomy (NCBI): domain Eukaryota; kingdom Metazoa; phylum Chordata; class Aves; order Strigiformes; family Strigidae; genus Strix; species Strix uralensis. Next base: position 963,721 of record NW_027436710.1, on the reverse strand, counting down.
CATAAAATCTGGGGCTCTGTGCTTTCTTTCGTTCTGAACAAGTGTTACTGTTTTCTGCACAAAAGCGATTCTGCGAAGCAATGGGAACACTTCTGTTTCCCAGGCACAGAGAAGGTGCTAGCAGGGAATTCTCTGCCTGCTTTTCCCCAGTGCTCTGCAAGCTCTCCAGGACAACATAGAATCTGGGGCTCTGTGCTTTCTTTCGTTCTGAACAAGTGTTACTGTTTTCTGCACAAAAGCGATTCTGCGAAGCAATGTGAACACTTCTGCTTCCCAGGCACAGAGAAGGTGCTAGCAGGGAATTCTCTGCCTGCCTTTCCCCAGTGCTCTGCAAGCTCTCCAGGACAACATAAAATCTGGGGCTCTGTGCTTTCCTTCGTTCTGAACAAGTGTTACTGTTTTCTGCACAAAAGCGATTCTGCGAAGCAATGTGAACACTTCTGCTTCCCAGGCACAGAGAAGGTGCTAGCAGGGAATTCTCTGCCTGCTTTTCCCCAGTGCTCTGCAAGCTCTCCAGGACAACATAAAATCTGGGGCTCTGTGCTTTCTTTCGTTCTGAACAAGTGTTACTGTTTTCTGCACAAAAGCGATTCTGCGAAGCAATGTGAACACTTCTGCTTCCCAGGCACAGAGAAGGTGCTAGCAGGGAATTCTCTGCCTGCCTTTCCCCAGTGCTCTGCAAGCTCTCCAGGACAACAACAAATCTGGGGCTCTGTGCTTTCTTTCGTTCTGAACAAGTGTTACTGTTTTCTGCACAAAAGCGATTCTGCGAAGCAATGTGAACACTTCTGCTTCCCAGGCACAGAGAAGGTGCTAGCAGGGAATTCTCTGCCTGCTTTTCCCCAGTGCTCTGCAAGCTCTCCAGGACAACATAAAATCTGGGGCTCTGTGCTTTCTTTCGTTCTGAACAAGTGTTACTGTTTTCTGCACAAAAGCGATTCTGCGAAGCAATGTGAACACTTCTGCTTCCCAGGCACAGAGAAGGTGCTAGCAGGGAATTCTCTGCCTGCTTTTCCCCAGTGCTCTGCAAGCTCTCCAGGACAACATAAAATCTGGGGCTCTGTGCTTTCTTTCGTTCTGAACAAGTGTTACTGTTTTCTGCACAAAAGCGATTCTGCGAAGCAATGTGAACACTTCTGCTTCCCAGGCACAGAGAAGGTCCTAGCAGGGAATTCTCTGCCTGCCTTTCCCCAGTGCTCTGCAAGCTCTCCAGGACAACATAAAATCTGGGCCTCTGTGCTTTCTTTCGTTCTGAACAAGTGTTACTGTTTTCTGCACAAAAGCGATTCTGCGAAGCAATGTGAACACTTCTGCTTCCCAGGCACAGAGAAGGTGCTAGCAGGGAATTCTCTGCCTGCTTTTCCCCAGTGCTCTGCAAGCTCTCCAGGACAACATAAAATCTGGGGCTCTGTGCTTTCTTTCGTTCTGAACAAGTGTTATTGTTTTCTGCACAAAAGCGATTCTGCGAAGCAATGTGAACACTTCTGCTTCCCAGGCACAGAGAAGGTGCTAGCAGGGAATTCTCTGCCTGCCTTTCCCCAGTGCTCTGCAAGCTCTCCAGGACAACATAAAAACTGGGGCTCTGTGCTTTCCTTCGTTCTGAACAAGTGTTACTGTTTTCTGCACAAAAGCGATTCTGCGAAGCAATGTGAACACTTCTGTTTCCCAGGCACAGAGAAGGTGGTAGCAGGGAATTCTCTGCCTGCTTTTCCCCAGTGCTCTGCAAGCTCTCCAGGACAACATAAAATCTGGGGCTCTGTGCTTTCTTTCGTTCTGAACAAGTGTTATTGTTTTCTGCACAAAAGCGATTCTGCGAAGCAATGTGAACACTTCTGCTTCCCAGGCACAGAGAAGGTGCTAGCAGGGAATTCTCTGCCTGCTTTTCCCCAGTGCTCTGCAAGCTCTCCAGGACAACATAAAATCTGGGGCTCTGTGCTTTCCTTCGTTCTGAACAAGTGTTATTGTTTTCTGCACAAAAGCGATTCTGCGAAGCAATGTGAACACTTCTGCTTCCCAGGCACAGAGAAGGTGCTAGCAGGGAATTCTCTGCCTGCCTTTCCCCAGTGCTCTGCAAGCTCTCCAGGACAACATAAAATCTGGGGCTCTGTGCTTTCCTTCGTTCTGAACAAGTGTTATTGTTTTCTGCACAAAAGCGATTCTGCGAAGCAATGTGAACACTTCTGTTTCCCAGGCACAGAGAAGGTGCTAGCAGGGAATTCTCTGCCTGCTTTTCCCCAGTGCTCTGCAAGCTCTCCAGGACAACATAAAATCTGGGGCTCTGTGCTTTCTTTCGTTCTGAACAAGTGTTACTGTTTTCTGCACAAAAGCGATTCTGCGAAGCAATGTGAACACTTCTGCTTCCCAGGCACAGAGAAGGTGCTAGCAGGGAATTCTCTGCCTGCCTTTCCCCAGTGCTCTGCAAGCTCTCCAGGACAACATAAAATCTGGGCCTCTATGCTTTCTTTCGTTCTGAACAAGTGTTATTGTTTTCTGCACAAAAGCGATTCTGCGAAGCAATGTGAACACTTCTGCTTCCCAGGCACAGAGAAGGTGGTAGCAGGGAATTCTCTGCCTGCCTTTCCCCAGTGCTCTGCAAGCTCTCCAGGACATCATAAAATCTGGGGCTCTGTGCTTTCCTTCATTCTGAACAACTGTTACTGTTTTCTGCACAAAAGCGATTCTGCGAAGCAATGTGAACACTTCTGTTTCCCAGGCACAGAGAAGGTGCTAGCAGGGAATTCTCTGCCTGCTTTTCCCCAGTGCTCTGCAAGCTCTCCAGGACAACATAAAATCTGGGGCTCTGTGCTTTCTTTCGTTCTGAACAAGTGTTACTGTTTTCTGCACAAAAGCGATTCTGCGAAGCAATGTGAACACTTCTGCTTCCCAGGCACAGAGAAGGTGCTAACAGGGAATTCTCTGCCTGCCTTTCCCCAGTGCTCTGCAAGCTCTCCAGGACAACATAAAATCTGGGGCTCTGTGCTTTCCTTCGTTCTGAACAAGTGTTACTGTTTTCTGCACAAAAGCGATTCTGCGAAGCAATGTGAAGACTTCTGCTTCCCAGGCACAGAGAAGGTGCTAGCAGGGAATTCTCTGCCTGCTTTTCCCCAGTGCTCTGCAAGCTCTCCAGGACAACATAAAATCTGGGGCTCTGTGCTTTCTTTCGTTCTGAACAAGTGTTACTGTTTTCTGCACTAAAGCGATTCTGCGAAGCAATGTGAACACTTCTGCTTCCCAGGCACAGAGAAGGTGCTAGCAGGGAATTCTCTGCCTGCCTTTCCCCAGTGCTCTGCAAGCTCTCCAGGACAACATAAAATCTGGGGCTCTGTGCTTTCCTTCGTTCTGAACAAGTGTTACTGTTTTCTGCACAAAAGCGATTCTGCGAAGCAATGTGAACACTTCTGTTTCCCAGGCACAGAGAAGGTGGTAGCAGGGAATTCTCTGCCTGCTTTTCCCCAGTGCTCTGCAAGCTCTCCAGGACAACATAAAATCTGGGGCTCTGTGCTTTCTTTCGTTCTGAACAAGTGTTACTGTTTTCTGCACAAAAGCGATTCTGCGAAGCAATGTGAACACTTCTGCTTCCCAGGCACAGAGAAGGTGCTAGCAGGGAATTCTCTGCCTGCCTTTCCCCAGTGCTCTGCAAGCTCTCCAGGACAACATAACATCTGGGGCTCTGTGCTTTCCTTCGTTCTGAACAAGTGTTACTGTTTTCTGCACAAAAGCGATTCTGCGAAGCAATGTGAACACTTCTGTTTCCCAGGCACAGAGAAGGTGGTAGCAGGGAATTCTCTGCCTGCTTTTCCCCAGTGCTCTGCAAGCTCTCCAGGACAACATAAAATCTGGGGCTCTGTGCTTTCTTTCGTTCTGAACAAGTGTTACTGTTTTCTGCACAAAAGCGATTCTGCGAAGCAATGTGAACAGGCACAAAGAAGGTGCTAGCAGGGAATTCTCTGCCTGCTTTTCCCCAGTGCTCTGCAAGCTCTCCAGAACAACATAAAATCTGGGGCTCTGTGCTTTCTTTCGTTGTGAACAAGTGTTACTGTTTTCTGCACAAAAGCGATTCTGCGAAGCAATTTGAACACTTCTGCTTCCCAGGCACAGAGAAGGTGCTAGCAGGGAATTCTCTGCCTGCCTTTCCCCAGTGCTCTGCAAGCTCTCCAGGACAACATAAAATCTGGGGCTCTGTGCTTTCTTTCGTTGTGAACAAGTGTTACTGTTTTCTGCACAAAAGCGATTCTGCGAAGCAATTTGAACACTTCTGCTTCCCAGGCACAGAGAAGGTGCTAGCAGGGAATTCTCTGCCTGCCTTTCCCCAGTGCTCTGCAAGCTCTCCAGGACAACATAAAATCTGGGGCTCTGTGCTTTCTTTCGTTCTGAACAAGTGTTACTGTTTTCTGCACAAAAGCGATTCTGCGAAGCAATGTGAACACTTCTGCTTCCCAGGCACAGAGAAGGTGCTAGCAGGGAATTCTCTGCCTGCCTTTCCCCAGTGCTCTGCAAGCTCTCCAGGACAACATAAAATCTGGGCCTCTGTGCTTTCTTTCGTTCTGAACAAGTGTTACTGTTTTCTGCACAAAAGCGATTCTGCGAAGCAATGGGAACACTTCTGTTTCCCAGGCACAGAGAAGGTGCTAGCAGGGAATTCTCTGCCTGCTTTTCCCCAGTGCTCTGCAAGCTCTCCAGGACAACATAAAATCTGGGGCTCTGTGCTTTCTTTCGTTCTGAACAAGTGTTACTGTTTTCTGCACAAAAGCGATTCTGCGGAGCAATGTGAACAGGCACAAAGAAGGTGCTAGCAGGGAATTCTCTGCCTGCTTTTCCCCAGTGCTCTGCAAGCTCTCCAGGACAACATAAAATCTGGGGCTCTGTGCTTTCTTTCGTTCTGAACAAGTGTTACTGTTTTCTGCACAAAAGCGATTCTGCGAAGCAATGTGAACACTTCTGCTTCCCAGGCACAGAGAAGGTGCTAGCAGGGAATTCTCTGCCTGCCTTTCCCCAGTGCTCTGCAAGCTCTCCAGGACAACATAAAATCTGGGGCTCTGTGCTTTCTTTCGTTCTGAACAAGTGTTATTGTTTTCTGCACAAAAGCGATTCTGCGAAGCAATGTGAACACTTCTGCTTCCCAGGCACAGAGAAGGTGCTAGCAGGGAATTCTCTGCCTGCCTTTCCCCAGTGCTCTGCAAGCTCTCCAGGACAACATAAAATCTGGGGCTCTGTGCTTTCCTTCGTTCTGAACAAGTGTTACTGTTTTCTGCACAAAAGCGATTCTGCGAAGCAATGTGAACACTTCTGTTTCCCAGGCACAGAGAAGGTGCTAGCAGGGAATTCTCTGCCTGCTTTTCCCCAGTGCTCTGCAAGCTCTCCAGGACAACATAAAATCTGGGGCTCTGTGCTTTCTTTCGTTCTGAACAAGTGTTACTGTTTTCTGCACAAAAGCGATTCTGCGAAGCAATGTGAACACTTCTGCTTCCCAGGCACAGAGAAGGTGCTAGCAGGGAATTCTCTGCCTGCCTTTCCCCAGTGCTCTGCAAGCTCTCCAGGACAACATAAAATCTGGGCCTCTGTGCTTTCTTTCGTCTGAACAAGTGTTACTGTTTTCTGCACAAAAGCGATTCTGCGAAGCAATGTGAACAGGCACAAAGAAGGTGCTAGCAGGGAATTCTCTGCCTGCTTTTCCCCAGTGCTCTGCAAGCTCTCCAGAACAACATAAAATCTGGGGCTCTGTGCTTTCTTTCGTTGTGAACAAGTGTTACTGTTTTCTGCACAAAAGCGATTCTGCGAAGCAATTTGAACACTTCTGCTTCCCAGGCACAGAGAAGGTGCTAGCAGGGAATTCTCTGCCTGCCTTTCCCCAGTGCTCTGCAAGCTCTCCAGGACAACATAAAATCTGGGGCTCTGTGCTTTCTTTCGTTGTGAACAAGTGTTACTGTTTTCTGCACAAAAGCGATTCTGCGAAGCAATTTGAACACTTCTGCTTCCCAGGCACAGAGAAGGTGCTAGCAGGGAATTCTCTGCCTGCCTTTCCCCAGTGCTCTGCAAGCTCTCCAGGACAACATAAAATCTGGGGCTCTGTGCTTTCTTTCGTTCTGAACAAGTGTTACTGTTTTCTGCACAAAAGCGATTCTGCGAAGCAATGTGAACACTTCTGCTTCCCAGGCACAGAGAAGGTGCTAGCAGGGAATTCTCTGCCTGCCTTTCCCCAGTGCTCTGCAAGCTCTCCAGGACAACATAAAATCTGGGCCTCTGTGCTTTCTTTCGTTCTGAACAAGTGTTACTGTTTTCTGCACAAAAGCGATTCTGCGAAGCAATGGGAACACTTCTGTTTCCCAGGCACAGAGAAGGTGCTAGCAGGGAATTCTCTGCCTGCTTTTCCCCAGTGCTCTGCAAGCTCTCCAGGACAACATAAAATCTGGGGCTCTGTGCTTTCTTTCGTTCTGAACAAGTGTTACTGTTTTCTGCACAAAAGCGATTCTGCGGAGCAATGTGAACAGGCACAAAGAAGGTGCTAGCAGGGAATTCTCTGCCTGCTTTTCCCCAGTGCTCTGCAAGCTCTCCAGGACAACATAAAATCTGGGGCTCTGTGCTTTCTTTCGTTCTGAACAAGTGTTACTGTTTTCTGCACAAAAGCGATTCTGCGAAGCAATGTGAACACTTCTGCTTCCCAGGCACAGAGAAGGTGCTAGCAGGGAATTCTCTGCCTGCCTTTCCCCAGTGCTCTGCAAGCTCTCCAGGACAACATAAAATCTGGGACTCTGTGCTTTCTTTCGTTCTGAACAAGTGTTATTGTTTTCTGCACAAAAGCGATTCTGCGAAGCAATGTGAACACTTCTGCTTCCCAGGCACAGAGAAGGTGCTAGCAGGGAATTCTCTGCCTGCCTTTCCCCAGTGCTCTGCAAGCTCTCCAGGACAACATAAAATCTGGGGCTCTGTGCTTTCCTTCGTTCTGAACAAGTGTTACTGTTTTCTGCACAAAAGCGATTCTGCGAAGCAATGTGAACACTTCTGTTTCCCAGGCACAGAGAAGGTGCTAGCAGGGAATTCTCTGCCTGCTTTTCCCCAGTGCTCTGCAAGCTCTCCAGGACAACATAAAATCTGGGGCTCTGTGCTTTCTTTCGTTCTGAACAAGTGTTACTGTTTTCTGCACAAAAGCGATTCTGCGAAGCAATGTGAACACTTCTGCTTCCCAGGCACAGAGAAGGTGCTAGCAGGGAATTCTCTGCCTGCCTTTCCCCAGTGCTCTGCAAGCTCTCCAGGACAACATAAAATCTGGGCCTCTGTGCTTTCTTTCGTTCTGAACAAGTGTTACTGTTTTCTGCACAAAAGCGATTCTGCGAAGCAATGTGAACACTTCTGCTTCCCAGGCACAGAGAAGGTGCTAGCAGGGAATTCTCTGCCTGCCTTTCCCCAGTGCTCTGCAAGCTCTCCAGGACAACATAAAATCTGGGGCTCTGTGCTTTCCTTCGTTCTGAACAAGTGTTACTGTTTTCTGCACAAAAGCGATTCTGCGAAGCAATGGGAACACTTCTGTTTCCCAGGCACAGAGAAGGTGGTAGCAGGGAATTCTCTGCCTGCTTTTCCCCAGTGCTCTGCAAGCTCTCCAGGACAACATAAAATCTGGGGCTCTGTGCTTTCTTTCGTTCTGAACAAGTGTTACTGTTTTCTGCACAAAAGCGATTCTGCGAAGCAATGTGAACACTTCTGCTTCCCAGGCACAGAGAAGGTGCTAGCAGGGAATTCTCTGCCTGCCTTTCCCCAGTGCTCTGCAAGCTCTCCAGGACAACATAAAATCTGGGGCTCTGTGCTTTCCTTCGTTCTGAACAACTGTTACTGTTTTCTGCACAAAAGCGATTCTGCGAAGCAATGTGAACACTTCTGTTTCCCAGGCACAGAGAAGGTGCTAGCAGGGAATTCTCTGCCTGCTTTTCCCCAGTGCTCTACAAGCTCTCCAGGACAACATAAAATCTGGGGCTCTGTGCTTTCTTTCGTTCTGAACAAGTGTTACTGTTTTCTGCACAAAAGCGATTCTGCGAAGCAATGGGAACACTTCTGTTTCCCAGGCACAGAGAAGGTGCTAGCAGGGAATTCTCTGCCTGCTTTTCCCCAGTGCTCTGCAAGCTCTCCAGGACAACATAAAATCTGGGGCTCTGTGCTTTCTTTCGTTCTGAACAAGTGTTACTGTTTTCTGCACAAAAGCGATTCTGCGAAGCAATGTGAACACTTCTGCTTCCCAGGCACAGAGAAGGTGCTAGCAGGGAATTCTCTGCCTGCCTTTCCCCAGTGCTCTGCAAGCTCTCCAGGACAACATAAAATCTGGGGCTCTGTGCTTTCTTTCATTCTGAACAAGTGTTACTGTTTTCTGCACAAAAGCGATTCTGCGAAGCAATGTGAACACTTCTGTTTCCCAGGCACAGAGAAGGTGGTAGCAGGGAATTCTCTGCCTGTCTTTCCCCAGTGCTCTGCAAGCTCTCCAGGACATCATAAAATCTGGGGCTCTGTGCTTTCCTTCATTCTGAACAACTGTTACTGTTTTCTGCACAAAAGCGATTCTGCGAAGCAATGTGAACACTTCTGTTTCCCAGGCACAGAGAAGGTGCTAGCAGGGAATTCTCTGCCTGCTTTTCCCCAGTGCTCTGCAAGCTCTCCAGGACAACATAAAATCTGGGGCTCTGTGCTTTCTTTCGTTCTGAACAAGTGTTACTGTTTTCTGCACAAAAGCGATTCTGCGAAGCAATGGGAACACTTCTGTTTCCCAGGCACAGAGAAGGTGGTAGCAGGGAATTCTCTGCCTGCTTTTCCCCAGTGCTCTGCAAGCTCTCCAGGACAACATAAAATCTGGGGCTCTGTGCTTTCTTTCGTTCTGAACAAGTGTTACTGTTTTCTGCACAAAAGCGATTCTGCGAAGCAATGTGAACACTTCTGCTTCCCAGGCACAGAGAAGGTGCTAGCAGGGAATTCTCTGCCTGCCTTTCCCCAGTGCTCTGCAAGCTCTCCAGGACAACATAAAATCTGGGGCTCTGTGCTTTCTTTCATTCTGAACAAGTGTTACTGTTTTCTGCACAAAAGCGATTCTGCGAAGCAATGTGAACACTTCTGTTTCCCAGGCACAGAGAAGGTGGTAGCAGGGAATTCTCTGCCTGCCTTTCCCCAGTGCTCTGCAAGCTCTCCAGGACATCATAAAATCTGGGGCTCTGTGCTTTCCTTCATTCTGAACAACTGTTACTGTTTTCTGCACAAAAGCGATTCTGCGAAGCAATGTGAAGACTTCTGCTTCCCAGGCACAGAGAAGGTGCTAGCAGGGAATTCTCTGCCTGCTTTTCCCCAGTGCTCTGCAAGCTCTCCATGACAACATAAAATCTGGGGCTCTGTGCTTTCTTTCGTTCTGAACAAGTGTTACTGTTTTCTGCACAAAAGCGATTCTGCGAAGCAATGTGAACACTTCTGCTTCCCAGGCACAGAGAAGGTGCTAGCAGGGAATTCTCTGCCTGCCTTTCCCCAGTGCTCTGCAAGCTCTCCAGGACAACATAAAATCTGGGGCTCTGTGCTTTCCTTCGTTCTGAACAAGTGTTACTGTTTTCTGCACAAAAGCGATTCTGCGAAGCAATGTGAACACTTCTGTTTCCCAGGCACAGAGAAGGTGGTAGCAGGGAATTCTCTGCCTGCTTTTCCCCAGTGCTCTGCAAGCTCTCCAGGACAACATAAAATCTGGGGCTCTGTGCTTTCTTTCGTTCTGAACAAGTGTTACTGTTTTCTGCACAAAAGCGATTCTGCGAAGCAATGTGAACACTTCTGCTTCCCAGGCACAGAGAAGGTGCTAGCAGGGAATTCTCTGCCTGCCTTTCCCCAGTGCTCTGCAAGCTCTCCAGGACAACATAAAATCTGGGGCTCTGTGCTTTCCTTCGTTCTGAACAAGTGTTACTGTTTTCTGCACAAAAGCGATTCTGCGAAGCAATGTGAACACTTCTGTTTCCCAGGCACAGAGAAGGTGGTAGCAGGGAATTCTCTGCCTGCCTTTCCCCAGTGCTCTGCAAGCTCTCCAGGACAACATAGAATCTGGGGCTCTGTGCTTTCTTTTGTTCTGAACAAGTGTTAGGGTTTTGTGCACAAAAGCGATTCTGCAAAGCAATGTGAAGACTTCTGCTTCCCAGGCACAGAGAAGGTGCTAGCAGGGAATTCTCTGCCTGCCTTTCCCCAGTGCTCTGCAAGCTCTCCAGGACAACATAAAATCTGGGGCTCTGTGCTTTCTTTCGTCTGAACAAGTGTTACTGTTTTCTGCACAAAAGCGATTCTGCGAAGCAATGTGAACAGGCACAGAGAACGTGCTAGCAGGGAATTCTCTGCCTGCCTTTCCCCAGTGCTCTGCAAGCTCTCCAGGACAACATAAAATCTGGGGCTCTGTGCTTTCTTTCGTTCTGAACAAGTGTTACTGTTTTCTGCACAAAAGCGATTCTGCGAAGCAATGGGAACACTTCTGTTTCCCAGGCACAGAGAAGGTGCTAGCAGGGAATTCTCTGCCTGCTTTTCCCCAGTGCTCTGCAAGCTCTCCAGGACAACATAAAATCTGGGGCTCTGTGCTTTCTTTCGTTCTGAACAAGTGTTACTGTTTTCTGCACAAAAGCGATTCTGCGAAGCAATGTGAACAGGCACAAAGAAGGTGCTAGCAGGGAATTCTCTGCCTGCTTTTCCCCAGTGCTCTGCAAGCTCTCCAGGACAACATAAAATCTGGGGCTCTGTGCTTTCTTTCATTGTGAACAAGTGTTACTGTTTTCTGCACAAAAGCGATTCTGCGAAGCAATTTGAACACTTCTGCTTCCCAGGCACAGAGAAGGTGCTAGCAGGGAATTCTCTGCCTGCCTTTCCCCAGTGCTCTGCAAGCTCTCCAGGACAACATAAAATCTGGGGCTCTGTGCTTTCTTTCGTTCTGAACAAGTGTTATTGTTTTCTGCACAAAAGCGATTCTGCGAAGCAATGTGAACACTTCTGCTTCCCAGGCACAGAGAAGGTGCTAGCAGGGAATTCTCTGCCTGCCTTTCCCCAGTGCTCTGCAAGCTCTCCAGGACAACATAAAATCTGGGGCTCTGTGCTTTCTTTCGTCTGAACAAGTGTTACTGTTTTCTGCACAAAAGCGATTCTGCGAAGCAATGTGAACACTTCTGTTTCCCAGGCACAGAGAAGGTGCTAGCAGGGAATTCTCTGCCTGCTTTTCCCCAGTGCTCTGCAAGCTCTCCAGGACAACATAAAATCTGGGGCTCTGTGCTTTCTTTCGTTCTGAACAAGTGTTACTGTTTTCTGCACAAAAGCGATTCTGCGAAGCAATGTGAACACTTCTGCTTCCCAGGCACAGAGAAGGTGCTAGCAGGGAATTCTCTGCCTGCCTTTCCCCAGTGCTCTGCAAGCTCTCCAGGACAACATAAAATCTGGGCCTCTGTGCTTTCTTTCGTTCTGAACAAGTGTTATTGTTTTCTGCACAAAAGCGATTCTGCGAAGCAATGTGAACACTTCTGCTTCCCAGGCACAGAGAAGGTGCTAGCAGGGAATTCTCTGCCTGCCTTTCCCCAGTGCTCTGCAAGCTCTCCAGGACAACATAAAATCTGGGGCTCTGTGCTTTCTTTCGTTCTGAACAAGTGTTACTGTTTTCTGCACAAAAGCGATTCTGCGAAGCAATGTGAACAGGCACAAAGAAGGTGCTAGCAGGGAATTCTCTGCCTGCTTTTCCCCAGTGCTCTGCAAGCTCTCCAGGACAACATAAAATCTGGGGCTCTGTGCTTTCTTTCGTTGTGAACAAGTGTTACTGTTTTCTGCACAAAAGCGATTCTGCGAAGCAATGTGAACACTTCTGCTTCCCAGGCACAGAGAAGGTGCTAGCAGGGAATTCTCTGCCTGCCTTTCCCCAGTGCTCTGCAAGCTCTCCAGGACAACATAAAATCTGGGGCTCTGTGCTTTCCTTCGTTCTGAACAAGTGTTACTGTTTTCTGCACAAAAGCGATTCTGCGAAGCAATGGGAACACTTCTGTTTCCCAGGCACAGAGAAGGTGGTAGCAGGGAATTCTCTGCCTGCTTTTCCCCAGTGCTCTGCAAGCTCTCCAGGACAACATAAAATCTGGGGCTCTGTGCTTTCTTTCGTTCTGAACAAGTGTTACTGTTTTCTGCACAAAAGCGATTCTGCGAAGCAATGTGAACACTTCTGCTTCCCAGGCACAGAGAAGGTGCTAGCAGGGAATTCTCTGCCTGCCTTTCCCCAGGCTCTGCAAGCTCTCCAGGACAACATAAAATCTGGGGCTCTGTGCTTTCCTTCGTTCTGAACAAGTGTTACTGTTTTCTGCACAAAAGCGATTCTGCGAAGCAATGTGAACACTTCTGCTTCCCAGGCACAGAGAAGGTGGTAGCAGGGAATTCTCTGCCTGCTTTTCCCCAGTGCTCTGCAAGCTCTCCAGGACAACATAAAATCTGGGGCTCTGTGCTTTCTTTCGTTCTGAACAAGTGTTACTGTTTTCTGCACAAAAGCGATTCTGCGAAGCAATGTGAACACTTCTGTTTCCCAGGCACAGAGAAGGTGGTAGCAGGGAATTCTCTGCCTGCTTTTCCCCAGTGCTCTGCAAGCTCTCCAGGACAACATAAAATCTGGGGCTCTGTGCTTTCTTTCGTTCTGAACAAGTGTTACTGTTTTCTGCACAAAAGCGATTCTGCGAAGCAATGGGAACACTTCTGTTTCCCAGGCACAGAGAAGGTGCTAGCAGGGAATTCTCTGCCTGCTTTTCCCCAGTGCTCTGCAAGCTCTCCAGGACAACATAAAATCTGGGGCTCTGTGCTTTCTTTCGTTCTGAACAAGTGTTACTGTTTTCTGCACAAAAGCGATTCTGCGAAGCAATGGGAACACTTCTGCTTCCCAGGCACAGAGAAGGTGGTAGCAGGGAATTCTCTGCCTGCCTTTCCCCAGTGCTCTGCAAGCTCTCCAGGACAACATAAAATCTGGGGCTCTGTGCTTTCCTTCGTTCTGAACAAGTGTTACTGTTTTCTGCACAAAAGCGATTCTGCGAAGCAATGTGAACACTTCTGCTTCCCAGGCACAGAGAAGGTGGTAGCAGGGAATTCTCTGCCTGCTTTTCCCCAGTGCTCTGCAAGCTCTCCAGGACAACATAAAATCTGGGGCTCTGTGCTTTCTTTCGTTCTGAACAAGTGTTACTGTTTTCTGCACAAAAGCGATTCTGCGAAGCAATGTGAACACTTCTGCTTCCCAGGCACAGAGAAGGTGCTAGCAGAGAATTCTCTGCCTGCCTTTCCCCAGTGCTCTGCAAGCTCTCCAGGACAACATAAAATCTGGGCCTCTGTGCTTTCTTTCGTTCTGAACAAGTGTTACTGTTTTCTGCACAAAAGCGATTCTGCGAAGCAATGTGAACACTTCTGCTTCCCAGGCACAGAGAAGGTGCTAGCAGGGAATTCTCTGCCTGCTTTTCCCCAGTGCTCTGCAAGCTCTCCAGGACAACATAAAATCTGGGGCTCTGTGCTTTCTTTCGTTCTGAACAAGTGTTACTGTTTTCTGCACAAAAGCGATTCTGCGAAGCAATGTGAACACTTCTGCTTCCCAGGCACAGAGAAGGTGCTAGCAGGGAATTCTCTGCCTGCTTTTCCCCAGTGCTCTGCAAGCTCTCCAGGACAACATAAAATCTGGGGCTCTGTGCTTTCTTTCGTTCTGAACAAGTGTTACTGTTTTCTGCACAAAAGCGATTCTGCGAAGCAATGTGAACACTTCTGCTTCCCAGGCACAGAGAAGGTCCTAGCAGGGAATTCTCTGCCTGCCTTTCCCCAGTGCTCTGCAAGCTCTCCAGGACAACATAAAATCTGGGGCTCTGTGCTTTCCTTCGTTCTGAACAAGTGTTACTGTTTTCTGCACAAAAGCGATTCTGCGAAGCAATGTGAACACTTCTGTTTCCCAGGCACAGAGAAGGTGCTAGCAGGGAATTCTCTGCCTGCTTTTCCCCAGTGCTCTGCAAGCTCTCCAGGACAACATAAAATCTGGGGCTCTGTGCTTTCTTTCGTTCTGAACAAGTGTTACTGTTTTCTGCACAAAAGCGATTCTGCGAAGCAATGTGAACACTTCTGCTTCCCAGGCACAGAGAAGGTGCTAGCAGGGAATTCTCTGCCTGCCTTTCCCCAGTGCTCTGCAAGCTCTCCAGGACAACATAAAATCTGGGGCTCTGTGCTTTCCTTCGTTCTGAACAAGTGTTACTGTTTTCTGCACAAAAGCGATTCTGCGAAGCAATGTGAACACTTCTTTTTCCCAGGCACAGAGAAGGTGGTAGCAGGGAATTCTCTGCCTGCTTTTCCCCAGTGCTCTGCAAGCTCTCCAGGACAACATAAAATCTGGGGCTCTGTGCTTTCTTTCGTTCTGAACAAGTGTTACTGTTTTCTGCACAAAAGCGATTCTGCGAAGCAATGTGAACACTTCTGCTTCCCAGGCACAGAGAAGGTGCTAGCAGGGAATTCTCTGCCTGCCTTTCCCCAGTGCTCTGCAAGCTCTCCAGGACAACATAAAATCTGGGGCTCTGTGCTTTCTTTCGTTCTGAACAAGTGTTACTGTTTTCTGCACAAAAGCGATTCTGCGAAGCAATGTGAACACTTCTGTTTCCCAGGCACAGAGAAGGTGGTAGCAGGGAATTCTCTGCCTGCTTTTCCCCAGTGCTCTGCAAGCTCTCCAGGACAACATAAAATCTGGGGCTCTGTGCTTTCTTTCGTTCTGAACAAGTGTTACTGTTTTCTGCACAAAAGCGATTCTGCGAAGCAATGGGAACACTTCTGTTTCCCAGGCACAGAGAAGGTGCTAGCAGGGAATTCTCTGCCTGCTTTTCCCCAGTGCTCTGCAAGCTCTCCAGGACAACATAGAATCTGGGGCTCTGTGCTTTCTTTCGTTCTGAACAAGTGTTACTGTTTTCTGCACAAAAGCGATTCTGCGAAGCAATGTGAACACTTCTGCTTCCCAGGCACAGAGAAGGTGCTAGCAGGGAATTCTCTGCCTGCCTTTCCCCAGTGCTCTGCAAGCTCTCCAGGACAACATAAAATCTGGGGCTCTGTGCTTTCCTTCGTTCTGAACAAGTGTTACTGTTTTCTGCACAAAAGCGATTCTGCGAAGCAATGTGAACACTTCTGCTTCCCAGGCACAGAGAAGGTGCTAGCAGGGAATTCTCTGCCTGCTTTTCCCCAGTGCTCTGCAAGCTCTCCAGGACAACATAAAATCTGGGGCTCTGTGCTTTCTTTCGTTCTGAACAAGTGTTACTGTTTTCTGCACAAAAGCGATTCTGCGAAGCAATGTGAACACTTCTGCTTCCCAGGCACAGAGAAGGTGCTAGCAGGGAATTCTCTGCCTGCCTTTCCCCAGTGCTCTGCAAGCTCTCCAGGACAACAACAAATCTGGGGCTCTGTGCTTTCTTTCGTTCTGAACAAGTGTTACTGTTTTCTGCACAAAAGCGATTCTGCGAAGCAATGTGAACACTTCTGCTTCCCAGGCACAGAGAAGGTGCTAGCAGGGAATTCTCTGCCTGCTTTTCCCCAGTGCTCTGCAAGCTCTCCAGGACAACATAAAATCTGGGGCTCTGTGCTTTCTTTCGTTCTGAACAAGTGTTACTGTTTTCTGCACAAAAGCGATTCTGCGAAGCAATGTGAACACTTCTGCTTCCCAGGCACAGAGAAGGTGCTAGCAGGGAATTCTCTGCCTGCTTTTCCCCAGTGCTCTGCAAGCTCTCCAGGACAACATAAAATCTGGGGCTCTGTGCTTTCTTTCGTTCTGAACAAGTGTTACTGTTTTCTGCACAAAAGCGATTCTGCGAAGCAATGTGAACACTTCTGCTTCCCAGGCACAGAGAAGGTCCTAGCAGGGAATTCTCTGCCTGCCTTTCCCCAGTGCTCTGCAAGCTCTCCAGGACAACATAAAATCTGGGGCTCTGTGCTTTCTTTCGTTCTGAACAAGTGTTACTGTTTTCTGCACAAAAGCGATTCTGCGAAGCAATGTGAACACTTCTGCTTCCCAGGCACAGAGAAGGTGCTAGCAGGGAATTCTCTGCCTGCTTTTCCCCAGTGCTCTGCAAGCTCTCCAGGACAACATAAAATCTGGGGCTCTGTGCTTTCTTTCGTTCTGAACAAGTGTTATTGTTTTCTGCACAAAAGCGATTCTGCGAAGCAATGTGAACACTTCTGCTTCCCAGGCACAGAGAAGGTGCTAGCAGGGAATTCTCTGCCTGCCTTTCCCCAGTGCTCTGCAAGCTCTCCAGGACAACATAAAAACTGGGGCTCTGTGCTTTCCTTCGTTCTGAACAAGTGTTACTGTTTTCTGCACAAAAGCGATTCTGCGAAGCAATGTGAACACTTCTGTTTCCCAGGCACAGAGAAGGTGGTAGCAGGGAATTCTCTGCCTGCTTTTCCCCAGTGCTCTGCAAGCTCTCCAGGACAACATAAAATCTGGGGCTCTGTGCTTTCTTTCGTTCTGAACAAGTGTTATTGTTTTCTGCACAAAAGCGATTCTGCGAAGCAATGTGAACACTTCTGCTTCCCAGGCACAGAGAAGGTGCTAGCAGGGAATTCTCTGCCTGCTTTTCCCCAGTGCTCTGCAAGCTCTCCAGGACAACATAAAATCTGGGGCTCTGTGCTTTCCTTCGTTCTGAACAAGTGTTATTGTTTTCTGCACAAAAGCGATTCTGCGAAGCAATGTGAACACTTCTGCTTCCCAGGCACAGAGAAGGTGCTAGCAGGGAATTCTCTGCCTGCCTTTCCCCAGTGCTCTGCAAGCTCTCCAGGACAACATAAAATCTGGGGCTCTGTGCTTTCCTTCGTTCTGAACAAGTGTTATTGTTTTCTGCACAAAAGCGATTCTGCGAAGCAATGTGAACACTTCTGTTTCCCAGGCACAGAGAAGGTGCTAGCAGGGAATTCTCTGCCTGCTTTTCCCCAGTGCTCTGCAAGCTCTCCAGGACAACATAAAATCTGGGGCTCTGTGCTTTCTTTCGTTCTGAACAAGTGTTACTGTTTTCTGCACAAAAGCGATTCTGCGAAGCAATGTGAACACTTCTGCTTCCCAGGCACAGAGAAGGTGCTAGCAGGGAATTCTCTGCCTGCCTTTCCCCAGTGCTCTGCAAGCTCTCCAGGACAACATAAAATCTGGGCCTCTATGCTTTCTTTCGTTCTGAACAAGTGTTATTGTTTTCTGCACAAAAGCGATTCTGCGAAGCAATGTGAACACTTCTGCTTCCCAGGCACAGAGAAGGTGGTAGCAGGGAATTCTCTGCCTGCCTTTCCCCAGTGCTCTGCAAGCTCTCCAGGACATCATAAAATCTGGGGCTCTGTGCTTTCCTTCATTCTGAACAACTGTTACTGTTTTCTGCACAAAAGCGATTCTGCGAAGCAATGTGAACACTTCTGTTTCCCAGGCACAGAGAAGGTGCTAGCAGGGAATTCTCTGCCTGCTTTTCCCCAGTGCTCTGCAAGCTCTCCAGGACAACATAAAATCTGGGGCTCTGTGCTTTCTTTCGTTCTGAACAAGTGTTACTGTTTTCTGCACAAAAGCGATTCTGCGAAGCAATGTGAACACTTCTGCTTCCCAGGCACAGAGAAGGTGCTAACAGGGAATTCTCTGCCTGCCTTTCCCCAGTGCTCTGCAAGCTCTCCAGGACAACATAAAATCTGGGGCTCTGTGCTTTCCTTCGTTCTGAACAAGTGTTACTGTTTTCTGCACAAAAGCGATTCTGCGAAGCAATGTGAAGACTTCTGCTTCCCAGGCACAGAGAAGGTGCTAGCAGGGAATTCTCTGCCTGCTTTTCCCCAGTGCTCTGCAAGCTCTCCAGGACAACATAAAATCTGGGGCTCTGTGCTTTCTTTCGTTCTGAACAAGTGTTACTGTTTTCTGCACTAAAGCGATTCTGCGAAGCAATGTGAACACTTCTGCTTCCCAGGCACAGAGAAGGTGCTAGCAGGGAATTCTCTGCCTGCCTTTCCCCAGTGCTCTGCAAGCTCTCCAGGACAACATAAAATCTGGGGCTCTGTGCTTTCCTTCGTTCTGAACAAGTGTTACTGTTTTCTGCACAAAAGCGATTCTGCGAAGCAATGTGAACACTTCTGTTTCCCAGGCACAGAGAAGGTGGTAGCAGGGAATTCTCTGCCTGCTTTTCCCCAGTGCTCTGCAAGCTCTCCAGGACAACATAAAATCTGGGGCTCTGTGCTTTCTTTCGTTCTGAACAAGTGTTACTGTTTTCTGCACAAAAGCGATTCTGCGAAGCAATGTGAACACTTCTGCTTCCCAGGCACAGAGAAGGTGCTAGCAGGGAATTCTCTGCCTGCCTTTCCCCAGTGCTCTGCAAGCTCTCCAGGACAACATAACATCTGGGGCTCTGTGCTTTCCTTCGTTCTGAACAAGTGTTACTGTTTTCTGCACAAAAGCGATTCTGCGAAGCAATGTGAACACTTCTGTTTCCCAGGCACAGAGAAGGTGGTAGCAGGGAATTCTCTGCCTGCTTTTCCCCAGTGCTCTGCAAGCTCTCCAGGACAACATAAAATCTGGGGCTCTGTGCTTTCTTTCGTTCTGAACAAGTGTTACTGTTTTCTGCACAAAAGCGATTCTGCGAAGCAATGGGAACACTTCTGTTTCCCAGGCACAGAGAAGGTGCTAGCAGGGAATTCTCTGCCTGCTTTTCCCCAGTGCTCTGCAAGCTCTCCAGGACAACATAAAATCTGGGGCTCTGTGCTTTCTTTCGTCTGAACAAGTGTTACTGTTTTCTGCACAAAAGCGATTCTGCGAAGCAATGTGAACAGGCACAAAGAAGGTGCTAGCAGGGAATTCTCTGCCTGCTTTTCCCCAGTGCTCTGCAAGCTCTCCAGAACAACATAAAATCTGGGGCTCTGTGCTTTCTTTCGTTGTGAACAAGTGTTACTGTTTTCTGCACAAAAGCGATTCTGCGAAGCAATTTGAACACTTCTGCTTCCCAGGCACAGAGAAGGTGCTAGCAGGGAATTCTCTGCCTGCCTTTCCCCAGTGCTCTGCAAGCTCTCCAGGACAACATAAAATCTGGGGCTCTGTGCTTTCTTTCGTTGTGAACAAGTGTTACTGTTTTCTGCACAAAAGCGATTCTGCGAAGCAATTTGAACACTTCTGCTTCCCAGGCACAGAGAAGGTGCTAGCAGGGAATTCTCTGCCTGCCTTTCCCCAGTGCTCTGCAAGCTCTCCAGGACAACATAAAATCTGGGGCTCTGTGCTTTCTTTCGTTCTGAACAAGTGTTACTGTTTTCTGCACAAAAGCGATTCTGCGAAGCAATGTGAACACTTCTGCTTCCCAGGCACAGAGAAGGTGCTAGCAGGGAATTCTCTGCCTGCCTTTCCCCAGTGCTCTGCAAGCTCTCCAGGACAACATAAAATCTGGGCCTCTGTGCTTTCTTTCGTTCTGAACAAGTGTTACTGTTTTCTGCACAAAAGCGATTCTGCGAAGCAATGGGAACACTTCTGTTTCCCAGGCACAGAGAAGGTGCTAGCAGGGAATTCTCTGCCTGCTTTTCCCCAGTGCTCTGCAAGCTCTCCAGGACAACATAAAATCTGGGGCTCTGTGCTTTCTTTCGTTCTGAACAAGTGTTACTGTTTTCTGCACAAAAGCGATTCTGCGGAGCAATGTGAACAGGCACAAAGAAGGTGCTAGCAGGGAATTCTCTGCCTGCTTTTCCCCAGTGCTCTGCAAGCTCTCCAGGACAACATAAAATCTGGGGCTCTGTGCTTTCTTTCATTCTGAACAAGTGTTACTGTTTTCTGCACAAAAGCGATTCTGCGAAGCAATGTGAACACTTCTGCTTCCCAGGCACAGAGAAGGTGCTAGCAGGGAATTCTCTGCCTGCCTTTCCCCAGTGCTCTGCAAGCTCTCCAGGACAACATAAAATCTGGGGCTCTGTGCTTTCTTTCGTTCTGAACAAGTGTTATTGTTTTCTGCACAAAAGCGATTCTGCGAAGCAATGTGAACACTTCTGCTTCCCAGGCACAGAGAAGGTGCTAGCAGGGAATTCTCTGCCTGCCTTTCCCCAGTGCTCTGCAAGCTCTCCAGGACAACATAAAATCTGGGGCTCTGTGCTTTCCTTCGTTCTGAACAAGTGTTACTGTTTTCTGCACAAAAGCGATTCTGCGAAGCAATGTGAACACTTCTGTTTCCCAGGCACAGAGAAGGTGCTAGCAGGGAATTCTCTGCCTGCTTTTCCCCAGTGCTCTGCAAGCTCTCCAGGACAACATAAAATCTGGGGCTCTGTGCTTTCTTTCGTTCTGAACAAGTGTTACTGTTTTCTGCACAAAAGCGATTCTGCGAAGCAATGTGAACACTTCTGCTTCCCAGGCACAGAGAAGGTGCTAGCAGGGAATTCTCTGCCTGCCTTTCCCCAGTGCTCTGCAAGCTCTCCAGGACAACATAAAATCTGGGCCTCTGTGCTTTCTTTCGTTCTGAACAAGTGTTACTGTTTTCTGCACAAAAGCGATTCTGCGAAGCAATGTGAACACTTCTGCTTCCCAGGCACAGAGAAGGTGCTAGCAGGGAATTCTCTGCCTGCCTTTCCCCAGTGCTCTGCAAGCTCTCCAGGACAACATAAAATCTGGGGCTCTGTGCTTTCCTTCGTTCTGAACAAGTGTTACTGTTTTCTGCACAAAAGCGATTCTGCGAAGCAATGGGAACACTTCTGTTTCCCAGGCACAGAGAAGGTGGTAGCAGGGAATTCTCTGCCTGCTTTTCCCCAGTGCTCTGCAAGCTCTCCAGGACAACATAAAATCTGGGGCTCTGTGCTTTCTTTCGTTCTGAACAAGTGTTACTGTTTTCTGCACAAAAGCGATTCTGCGAAGCAATGTGAACACTTCTGCTTCCCAGGCACAGAGAAGGTGCTAGCAGGGAATTCTCTGCCTGCCTTTCCCCAGTGCTCTGCAAGCTCTCCAGGACAACATAAAATCTGGGGCTCTGTGCTTTCCTTCGTTCTGAACAAGTGTTACTGTTTTCTGCACAAAAGCGATTCTGCGAAGCAATGTGAACACTTCTGTTTCCCAGGCACAGAGAAGGTGCTAGCAGGGAATTCTCTGCCTGCTTTTCCCCAGTGCTCTACAAGCTCTCCAGGACAACATAAAATCTGGGGCTCTGTGCTTTCTTTCGTTCTGAACAAGTGTTACTGTTTTCTGCACAAAAGCGATTCTGCGAAGCAATGGGAACACTTCTGTTTCCCAGGCACAGAGAAGGTGCTAGCAGGGAATTCTCTGCCTGCTTTTCCCCAGTGCTCTGCAAGCTCTCCAGGACAACATAAAATCTGGGGCTCTGTGCTTTCTTTCGTTCTGAACAAGTGTTACTGTTTTCTGCACAAAAGCGATTCTGCGAAGCAATGTGAACACTTCTGCTTCCCAGGCACAGAGAAGGTGCTAGCAGGGAATTCTCTGCCTGCCTTTCCCCAGTGCTCTGCAAGCTCTCCAGGACAACATAAAATCTGGGGCTCTGTGCTTTCTTTCATTCTGAACAAGTGTTACTGTTTTCTGCACAAAAGCGATTCTGCGAAGCAATGTGAACACTTCTGTTTCCCAGGCACAGAGAAGGTGGTAGCAGGGAATTCTCTGCCTGCCTTTCCCCAGTGCTCTGCAAGCTCTCCAGGACATCATAAAATCTGGGGCTCTGTGCTTTCCTTCATTCTGAACAACTGTTACTGTTTTCTGCACAAAAGCGATTCTGCGAAGCAATGTGAACACTTCTGTTTCCCAGGCACAGAGAAGGTGCTAGCAGGGAATTCTCTGCCTGCTTTTCCCCAGTGCTCTGCAAGCTCTCCAGGACAACATAAAATCTGGGGCTCTGTGCTTTCTTTCGTTCTGAACAAGTGTTACTGTTTTCTGCACAAAAGCGATTCTGCGAAGCAATGGGAACACTTCTGTTTCCCAGGCACAGAGAAGGTGGTAGCAGGGAATTCTCTGCCTGCTTTTCCCCAGTGCTCTGCAAGCTCTCCAGGACAACATAAAATCTGGGGCTCTGTGCTTTCTTTCGTTCTGAACAAGTGTTACTGTTTTCTGCACAAAAGCGATTCTGCGAAGCAATGTGAACACTTCTGCTTCCCAGGCACAGAGAAGGTGCTAGCAGGGAATTCTCTGCCTGCCTTTCCCCAGTGCTCTGCAAGCTCTCCAGGACAACATAAAATCTGGGGCTCTGTGCTTTCTTTCATTCTGAACAAGTGTTACTGTTTTCTGCACAAAAGCGATTCTGCGAAGCAATGTGAACACTTCTGTTTCCCAGGCACAGAGAAGGTGGTAGCAGGGAATTCTCTGCCTGCCTTTCCCCAGTGCTCTGCAAGCTCTCCAGGACATCATAAAATCTGGGGCTCTGTGCTTTCCTTCATTCTGAACAACTGTTACTGTTTTCTGCACAAAAGCGATTCTGCGAAGCAATGTGAACACTTCTGTTTCCCAGGCACAGAGAAGGTGCTAGCAGGGAATTCTCTGCCTGCTTTTCCCCAGTGCTCTGCAAGCTCTCCAGGACAACATAAAATCTGGGGCTCTGTGCTTTCTTTCGTTCTGAACAAGTGTTACTGTTTTCTGCACAAAAGCGATTCTGCGAAGCAATGGGAACACTTCTGTTTCCCAGGCACAGAGAAGGTGGTAGCAGGGAATTCTCTGCCTGCTTTTCCCCAGTGCTCTGCAAGCTCTCCAGGACAACATAAAATCTGGGGCTCTGTGCTTTCTTTCGTTCTGAACAAGTGTTACTGTTTTCTGCACAAAAGCGATTCTGCGAAGCAATGTGAACACTTCTGCTTCCCAGGCACAGAGAAGGTGCTAACAGGGAATTCTCTGGCTGCCTTTCCCCAGTGCTCTGCAAGCTCTCCAGGACAACATAAAATCTGGGGCTCTGTGCTTTCCTTCGTTCTGAACAAGTGTTACTGTTTTCTGCACAAAAGCGATTCTGCGAAGCAATGTGAAGACTTCTGCTTCCCAGGCACAGAGAAGGTGCTAGCAGGGAATTCTCTGCCTGCTTTTCCCCAGTGCTCTGCAAGCTCTCCATGACAACATAAAATCTGGGGCTCTGTGCTTTCTTTCGTTCTGAACAAGTGTTACTGTTTTCTGCACAAAAGCGATTCTGCGAAGCAATGTGAACACTTCTGCTTCCCAGGCACAGAGAAGGTGCTAGCAGGGAATTCTCTGCCTGCCTTTCCCCAGTGCTCTGCAAGCTCTCCAGGACAACATAAAATCTGGGGCTCTGTGCTTTCCTTCGTTCTGAACAAGTGTTACTGTTTTCTGCACAAAAGCGATTCTGCGAAGCAATGTGAACACTTCTGTTTCCCAGGCACAGAGAAGGTGGTAGCAGGGAATTCTCTGCCTGCTTTTCCCCAGTGCTCTGCAAGCTCTCCAGGACAACATAAAATCTGGGGCTCTGTGCTTTCTTTCGTTCTGAACAAGTGTTACAGTTTTCTGCACAAAAGCGATTCTGCGAAGCAATGTGAAGACTTCTGCTTCCCAGGCACAGAGAAGGTGCTAGCAGGGAATTCTCTGCCTGCCTTTCCCCAGTGCTCTGCAAGCTCTCCAGGACAACATAAAATCTGGGGCTCTGTGCTTTCTTTCGTTCTGAACAAGTGTTACTGTTTTCTGCACAAAAGCGATTCTGCGAAGCAATGTGAACACTTCTGCTTCCCAGGCACAGAGAAGGTGCTAGCAGGGAATTCTCTGCCTGCCTTTCCCCAGTGCTCTGCAAGCTCTCCAGGACAACATAAAATCTGGGGCTCTGTGCTTTCCTTCGTTCTGAACAAGTGTTACTGTTTTCTGCACAAAAGCGATTCTGCGAAGCAATGTGAACACTTCTGTTTCCCAGGCACAGAGAAGGTGGTAGCAGGGAATTCTCTGCCTGCCTTTCCCCAGTGCTCTGCAAGCTCTCCAGGACAACATAGAATCTGGGGCTCTGTGCTTTCTTTTGTTCTGAACAAGTGTTAGGGTTTTGTGCACAAAAGCGATTCTGCAAAGCAATGTGAAGACTTCTGCTTCCCAGGCACAGAGAAGGTGCTAGCAGGGAATTCTCTGCCTGCCTTTCCCCAGTGCTCTGCAAGCTCTCCAGGACAACATAAAATCTGGGGCTCTGTGCTTTCTTTCGTCTGAACAAGTGTTACTGTTTTCTGCACAAAAGCGATTCTGCGAAGCAATGTGAACAGGCACAGAGAACGTGCTAGCAGGGAATTCTCTGCCTGCCTTTCCCCAGTGCTCTGCAAGCTCTCCAGGACAACATAAAATCTGGGGCTCTGTGCTTTCTTTCGTTCTGAACAAGTGTTACTGTTTTCTGCACAAAAGCGATTCTGCGAAGCAATGGGAACACTTCTGTTTCCCAGGCACAGAGAAGGTGCTAGCAGGGAATTCTCTGCCTGCTTTTCCCCAGTGCTCTGCAAGCTCTCCAGGACAACATAAAATCTGGGGCTCTGTGCTTTCTTTCGTTCTGAACAAGTGTTACTGTTTTCTGCACAAAAGCGATTCTGCGAAGCAATGTGAACAGGCACAAAGAAGGTGCTAGCAGGGAATTCTCTGCCTGCTTTTCCCCAGTGCTCTGCAAGCTCTCCAGGACAACATAAAATCTGGGGCTCTGTGCTTTCTTTCATTGTGAACAAGTGTTACTGTTTTCTGCACAAAAGCGATTCTGCGAAGCAATTTGAACACTTCTGCTTCCCAGGCACAGAGAAGGTGCTAGCAGGGAATTCTCTGCCTGCCTTTCCCCAGTGCTCTGCAAGCTCTCCAGGACAACATAAAATCTGGGGCTCTGTGCTTTCTTTCGTTCTGAACAAGTGTTATTGTTTTCTGCACAAAAGCGATTCTGCGAAGCAATGTGAAGACTTCTGCTTCCCAGGCACAGAGAAGGTGCTAGCAGGGAATTCTCTGCCTGCCTTTCCCCAGTGCTCTGCAAGCTCTCCAGGACAACATAAAATCTGGGGCTCTGTGCTTTCTTTCGTCTGAACAAGTGTTACTGTTTTCTGCACAAAAGCGATTCTGCGAAGCAATGTGAACACTTCTGTTTCCCAGGCACAGAGAAGGTGCTAGCAGGGAATTCTCTGCCTGCTTTTCCCCAGTGCTCTGCAAGCTCTCCAGGACAACATAAAATCTGGGCCTCTGTGCTTTCTTTCGTTCTGAACAAGTGTTACTGTTTTCTGCACAAAAGCGATTCTGCGAAGCAATGTGAACACTTCTGCTTCCCAGGCACAGAGAAGGTGCTAGCAGGGAATTCTCTGCCTGCCTTTCCCCAGTGCTCTGCAAGCTCTCCAGGACAACATAAAATCTGGGCCTCTGTGCTTTCTTTCGTTCTGAACAAGTGTTATTGTTTTCTGCACAAAAGCGATTCTGCGAAGCAATGTGAACACTTCTGCTTCCCAGGCACAGAGAAGGTGCTAGCAGGGAATTCTCTGCCTGCCTTTCCCCAGTGCTCTGCAAGCTCTCCAGGACAACATAAAATCTGGGGCTCTGTGCTTTCCTTCGTTCTGAACAAGGGTTACTGTTTTCTGCACAAAAGCGATTCTGCGAAGCAATGTGAACACTTCTGTTTCCCAGGCACAGAGAAGGTGGTAGCAGGGAATTCTCTGCCTGCTTTTCCCCAGTGCTCTGCAAGCTCTCCAGGACAACATAAAATCTGGGGCTCTGTGCTTTCTTTCGTTCTGAACAAGTGTTACTGTTTTCTGCACAAAAGCGATTCTGCGAAGCAATGTGAACACTTCTGCTTCCCAGGCACAGAGAAGGTGCTAGCAGGGAATTCTCTGCCTGCCTTTCCCCAGTGCTCTGCAAGCTCTCCAGGACAACATAAAATCTGGGCCTCTGTGCTTTCTTTCGTTCTGAACAAGTGTTATTGTTTTCTGCACAAAAGCGATTCTGCGAAGCAATGTGAAGACGTCTGCTTCCCAGGCACAGAGAAGGTGCTAGCAGGGAATTCTCTGCCTGCCTTTCCCCAGTGCTCTGCAAGCTCTCCAGGACAACATAAAATCTGGGGCTCTGTGCTTTCCTTCGTTCTGAACAAGTGTTACTGTTTTCTGCACGAAAGCGATTCTGCGAAGCAATGTGAACACTTCTGCTTCCCAGGCACAGAGAAGGTGCTAGCAGGGAATTCTCTGCCTGCTTTTCCCCAGTGCTCTGCAAGCTCTCCAGGACAACATAAAATCTGGGGCTCTGTGCTTTCTTTCGTTCTGAACAAGTGTTACTGTTTTCTGCACAAAAGCGATTCTGCGAAGCAATGGTAACACTTCTGTTTCCCAGGCACAGAGAAGGTGGTAGCAGGGAATTCTCTGCCTGCTTTTCCCCAGTGCTCTGCAAGCTCTCCAGGACAACATAAAATCTGGGGCTCTGTGCTTTCTTTCGTTCTGAACAAGTGTTATTGTTTTCTGCACAAAAGCGATTCTGCGAAGCAATGTGAACACTTCTGCTTCCCAGGCACAGAGAAGGTGCTAGCAGGGAATTCTCTGCCTGCCTTTCCCCAGTGCTCTGCAAGCTCTCCAGGACAACATAAAATCTGGGGCTCTGTGCTTTCTTTCATTCTGAACAAGTGTTACTGTTTTCTGCACAAAAGCGATTCTGCGAAGCAATTTGAACACTTCTGCTTCCCAGGCACAGAGAAGGTGCTAGCAGGGAATTCTCTGCCTGCTTTTCCCCAGTGCTCTGCAAGCTCTCCAGGACAACATAAAATCTGGGGCTCTGTGCTTTCCTTCGTTCTGAACAAGTGTTATTGTTTTCTGCACAAAAGCGATTCTGCGAAGCAATGGTAACACTTCTGTTTCCCAGGCACAGAGAAGGTGGTAGCAGGGAATTCTCTGCCTGCTTTTCCCCAGTGCTCTGCAAGCTCTCCAGGACAACATAAAATCTGGGGCTCTGTGCTTTCTTTCGTTCTGAACAAGTGTTATTGTTTTCTGCACAAAAGCGATTCTGCGAAGCAATGTGAACACTTCTGCTTCCCAGGCACAGAGAAGGTGCTAGCAGGGAATTCTCTGCCTGCCTTTCCCCAGTGCTCTGCAAGCTCTCCAGGACAACATAAAATCTGGGGCTCTGTGCTTTCTTTCATTCTGAACAAGTGTTACTGTTTTCTGCACAAAAGCGATTCTGCGAAGCAATTTGAACACTTCTGCTTCCCAGGCACAGAGAAGGTGCTAGCAGGGAATTCTCTGCCTGCTTTTCCCCAGTGCTCTGCAAGCTCTCCAGGACAACATAAAATCTGGGGCTCTGTGCTTTCCTTCGTTCTGAACAAGTGTTATTGTTTTCTGCACAAAAGCGATTCTGCGAAGCAATGTGAACACTTCTGTTTCCCAGGCACAGAGAAGGTGGTAGCAGGGAATTCTCTGCCTGCTTTTCCCCAGTGCTCTGCAAGCTCTCCAGGACAACATAAAATCTGGGGCTCTGTGCTTTCTTTCGTTCTGAACAAGTGTTATTGTTTTCTGCACAAAAGCGATTCTGCGAAGCAATGTGAACACTTCTGCTTCCCAGGCACAGAGAAGGTGCTAGCAGGGAATTCTCTGCCTGCCTTTCCCCAGTGCTCTGCAAGCTCTCCAGGACATCATAAAATCTGGGGCTCTGTGCTTTCCTTCATTCTGAACAACTGTTACTGTTTTCTGCACAAAAGCGATTCTGCGAAGCAATGTGAACACTTCTGTTTCCCAGGCACAGAGAAGGTGCTAGCAGGGAATTCTCTGCCTGCTTTTCCCCAGTGCTCTGCAAGCTCTCCAGGACAACATAAAATCTGGGGCTCTGTGCTTTCTTTCGTTCTGAACAAGTGTTACTGTTTTCTGCACAAAAGCGATTCTGCGAAGCAATGTGAACACTTCTGCTTCCCAGGCACAGAGAAGGTGCTAACAGGGAATTCTCTGCCTGCCTTTCCCCAGTGCTCTGCAAGCTCTCCAGGACAACATAAAATCTGGGGCTCTGTGCTTTCCTTCGTTCTGAACAAGTGTTACTGTTTTCTGCACAAAAGCGATTCTGCGAAGCAATGTGAAGACTTCTGCTTCCCAGGCACAGAGAAGGTGCTAGCAGGGAATTCTCTGCCTGCTTTTCCCCAGTGCTCTGCAAGCTCTCCAGGACAACATAAAATCTGGGGCTCTGTGCTTTCTTTCGTTCTGAACAAGTGTTACTGTTTTCTGCACTAAAGCGATTCTGCGAAGCAATGTGAACACTTCTGCTTCCCAGGCACAGAGAAGGTGCTAGCAGGGAATTCTCTGCCTGCCTTTCCCCAGTGCTCTGCAAGCTCTCCAGGACAACATAAAATCTGGGGCTCTGTGCTTTCCTTCGTTCTGAACAAGTGTTACTGTTTTCTGCACAAAAGCGATTCTGCGAAGCAATGTGAACACTTCTGCTTCCCAGGCACAGAGAAGGTGCTAGCAGGGAATTCTCTGCCTGCCTTTCCCCAGTGCTCTGCAAGCTCTCCAGGACATCATAAAATCTGGGGCTCTGTGCTTTCCTTCATTCTGAACAACTGTTACTGTTTTCTGCACAAAAGCGATTCTGCGAAGCAATGTGAACACTTCTGTTTCCCAGGCACAGAGAAGGTGCTAGCAGGGAATTCTCTGCCTGCTTTTCCCCAGTGCTCTGCAAGCTCTCCAGGACAACATAAAATCTGGGGCTCTGTGCTTTCTTTCGTTCTGAACAAGTGTTACTGTTTTCTGCACAAAAGCGATTCTGCGAAGCAATGTGAACACTTCTGCTTCCCAGGCACAGAGAAGGTGCTAACAGGGAATTCTCTGCCTGCCTTTCCCCAGTGCTCTGCAAGCTCTCCAGGACAACATAAAATCTGGGGCTCTGTGCTTTCCTTCGTTCTGAACAAGTGTTACTGTTTTCTGCACAAAAGCGATTCTGCGAAGCAATGTGAAGACTTCTGCTTCCCAGGCACAGAGAAGGTGCTAGCAGGGAATTCTCTGCCTGCTTTTCCCCAGTGCTCTGCAAGCTCTCCAGGACAACATAAAATCTGGGGCTCTGTGCTTTCTTTCGTTCTGAACAAGTGTTACTGTTTTCTGCACAAAAGCGATTCTGCGAAGCAATGTGAACACTTCTGCTTCCCAGGCACAGAGAAGGTGCTAGCAGGGAATTCTCTGCCTGCCTTTCCCCAGTGCTCTGCAAGCTCTCCAGGACAACATAACATCTGGGGCTCTGTGCTTTCCTTCGTTCTGAACAAGTGTTACTGTTTTCTGCACAAAAGCGATTCTGCGAAGCAATGTGAACACTTCTGTTTCCCAGGCACAGAGAAGGTGGTAGCAGGGAATTCTCTGCCTGCTTTTCCCCAGTGCTCTGCAAGCTCTCCAGGACAACATAAAATCTGGGGCTCTGTGCTTTCTTTCGTTCTGAACAAGTGTTACTGTTTTCTGCACAAAAGCGATTCTGCGAAGCAATGGGAACACTTCTGTTTCCCAGGCACAGAGAAGGTGCTAGCAGGGAATTCTCTGCCTGCTTTTCCCCAGTGCTCTGCAAGCTCTCCAGGACAACATAAAATCTGGGGCTCTGTGCTTTCTTTCGTTCTGAACAAGTGTTACTGTTTTCTGCACAAAAGCGATTCTGCGAAGCAATGTGAACAGGCACAAAGAAGGTGCTAGCAGGGAATTCTCTGCCTGCTTTTCCCCAGTGCTCTGCAAGCTCTCCAGAACAACATAAAATCTGGGGCTCTGTGCTTTCTTTCGTTGTGAACAAGTGTTACTGTTTTCTGCACAAAAGCGATTCTGCGAAGCAATTTGAACACTTCTGCTTCCCAGGCACAGAGAAGGTGCTAGCAGGGAATTCTCTGCCTGCCTTTCCCCAGTGCTCTGCAAGCTCTCCAGGACAACATAAAATCTGGGGCTCTGTGCTTTCTTTCGTTCTGAACAAGTGTTACTGTTTTCTGCACAAAAGCGATTCTGCGAAGCAATGTGAACACTTCTGCTTCCCAGGCACAGAGAAGGTGCTAGCAGGGAATTCTCTGCCTGCCTTTCCCCAGTGCTCTGCAAGCTCTCCAGGACAACATAAAATCTGGGGCTCTGTGCTTTCTTTCGTTCTGAACAAGTGTTACTGTTTTCTGCACAAAAGCGATTCTGCGAAGCAATGGGAACACTTCTGTTTCCCAGGCACAGAGAAGGTGCTAGCAGGGAATTCTCTGCCTGCTTTTCCCCAGTGCTCTGCAAGCTCTCCAGGACAACATAAAATCTGGGGCTCTGTGCTTTCTTTCGTTCTGAACAAGTGTTACTGTTTTCTGCACAAAAGCGATTCTGCGGAGCAATGTGAACAGGCACAAAGAAGGTGCTAGCAGGGAATTCTCTGCCTGCTTTTCCCCAGTGCTCTGCAAGCTCTCCAGGACAACATAAAATCTGGGGCTCTGTGCTTTCTTTCGTTGTGAACAAGTGTTACTGTTTTCTGCACAAAAGCAATTCTGCGAAGCAATGTGAACACTTCTGCTTCCCAGGCACAGAGAAGGTGCTAGCAGGGAATTCTCTGCCTGCCTTTCCCCAGTGCTCTGCAAGCTCTCCAGGACAACATAAAATCTGGGGCTCTGTGCTTTCTTTCGTTCTGAACAAGTGTTATTGTTTTCTGCACAAAAGCGATTCTGCGAAGCAATGTGAACACTTCTGCTTCCCAGGCACAGAGAAGGTGCTAGCAGGGAATTCTCTGCCTGCCTTTCCCCAGTGCTCTGCAAGCTCTCCAGGACAACATAAAATCTGGGGCTCTGTGCTTTCCTTCGTTCTGAACAAGTGTTACTGTTTTCTGCACAAAAGCGATTCTGCGAAGCAATGTGAACACTTCTGTTTCCCAGGCACAGAGAAGGTGCTAGCAGGGAATTCTCTGCCTGCTTTTCCCCAGTGCTCTGCAAGCTCTCCAGGACAACATAAAATCTGGGGCTCTGTGCTTTCTTTCGTTCTGAACAAGTGTTACTGTTTTCTGCACAAAAGCGATTCTGCGAAGCAATGTGAACACTTCTGCTTCCCAGGCACAGAGAAGGTGCTAGCAGGGAATTCTCTGCCTGCCTTTCCCCAGTGCTCTGCAAGCTCTCCAGGACAACATAAAATCTGGGCCTCTGTGCTTTCTTTCGTTCTGAACAAGTGTTATTGTTTTCTGCACAAAAGCGATTCTGCGAAGCAATGTGAACACTTCTGCTTCCCAGGCACAGAGAAGGTGCTAGCAGGGAATTCTCTGCCTGCCTTTCCCCAGTGCTCTGCAAGCTCTCCAGGACAACATAAAATCTGGGGCTCTGTGCTTTCCTTCGTTCTGAACAAGTGTTACTGTTTTCTGCACAAAAGCGATTCTGCGAAGCAATGGGAACACTTCTGTTTCCCAGGCACAGAGAAGGTGGTAGCAGGGAATTCTCTGCCTGCTTTTCCCCAGTGCTCTGCAAGCTCTCCAGGACAACATAAAATCTGGGGCTCTGTGCTTTCTTTCGTTCTGAACAAGTGTTACTGTTTTCTGCACAAAAGCGATTCTGCGAAGCAATGTGAACACTTCTGCTTCCCAGGCACAGAGAAGGTGGTAGCAGGGAATTCTCTGCCTGCCTTTCCCCAGTGCTCTGCAAGCTCTCCAGGACAACATAAAATCTGGTCCTCTGTGCTTTCTTTCGTTCTGAACAAGTGTTATTGTTTTCTGCACAAAAGCGATTCTGCGAAGCAATGTGAAGACGTCTGCTTCCCAGGCACAGAGAAGGTGCTAGCAGGGAATTCTCTGCCTGCCTTTCCCCAGTGCTCTGCAAGCTCTCCAGGACAACATAAAATCTGGGGCTCTGTGCTTTCCTTCGTTCTGAACAAGTGTTACTGTTTTCTGCACAAAAGCGATTCTGCGAAGCAATGTGAACACTTCTGTTTCCCAGGCACAGAGAAGGTGCTAGCAGGGAATTCTCTGCCTGCTTTTCCCCAGTGCTCTACAAGCTCTCCAGGACAACATAAAATCTGGGGCTCTGTGCTTTCTTTCGTTCTGAACAAGTGTTACTGTTTTCTGCACAAAAGCGATTCTGCGAAGCAATGGGAACACTTCTGTTTCCCAGGCACAGAGAAGGTGCTAGCAGGGAATTCTCTGCCTGCTTTTCCCCAGTGCTCTGCAAGCTCTCCAGGACAACATAAAATCTGGGGCTCTGTGCTTTCTTTCGTTCTGAACAAGTGTTACTGTTTTCTGCACAAAAGCGATTCTGCGAAGCAATGTGAACACTTCTGCTTCCCAGGCACAGAGAAGGTGCTAGCAGGGAATTCTCTGCCTGCCTTTCCCCAGTGCTCTGCAAGCTCTCCAGGACAACATAAAATCTGGGGCTCTGTGCTTTCTTTCATTCTGAACAAGTGTTACTGTTTTCTGCACAAAAGCGATTCTGCGAAGCAATGTGAACACTTCTGTTTCCCAGGCACAGAGAAGGTGGTAGCAGGGAATTCTCTGCCTGCCTTTCCCCAGTGCTCTGCAAGCTCTCCAGGACATCATAAAATCTGGGGCTCTGTGCTTTCCTTCATTCTGAACAACTGTTACTGTTTTCTGCACAAAAGCGATTCTGCGAAGCAATGTGAACACTTCTGTTTCCCAGGCACAGAGAAGGTGCTAGCAGGGAATTCTCTGCCTGCTTTTCCCCAGTGCTCTGCAAGCTCTCCAGGACAACATAAAATCTGGGGCTCTGTGCTTTCTTTCGTTCTGAACAAGTGTTACTGTTTTCTGCACAAAAGCGATTCTGCGAAGCAATGTGAACACTTCTGCTTCCCAGGCACAGAGAAGGTGCTAGCAGGGAATTCTCTGCCTGCCTTTCCCCAGTGCTCTGCAAGCTCTCCAGGACAACATAAAATCTGGGGCTCTGTGCTTTCCTTCGTTCTGAACAAGTGTTACTGTTTTCTGCACAAAAGCGATTCTGCGAAGCAATGTGAACACTTCTGTTTCCCAGGCACAGAGAAGGTGGTAGCAGGGAATTCTCTGCCTGCTTTTCCCCAGTGCTCTGCAAGCTCTCCAGGACAACATAAAATCTGGGGCTCTGTGCTTTCTTTCGTTCTGAACAAGTGTTACAGTTTTCTGCACAAAAGCGATTCTGCGAAGCAATGTGAAGACTTCTGCTTCCCAGGCACAGAGAAGGTGCTAGCAGGGAATTCTCTGCCTGCCTTTCCCCAGTGCTCTGCAAGCTCTCCAGGACAACATAAAATCTGGGGCTCTGTGCTTTCTTTCGTTCTGAACAAGTGTTACTGTTTTCTGCACAAAAGCGATTCTGCGAAGCAATGTGAACACTTCTGCTTCCCAGGCACAGAGAAGGTGCTAGCAGGGAATTCTCTGCCTGCCTTTCCCCAGTGCTCTGCAAGCTCTCCAGGACAACATAAAATCTGGGGCTCTGTGCTTTCCTTCGTTCTGAACAAGTGTTACTGTTTTCTGCACAAAAGCGATTCTGCGAAGCAATGTGAACACTTCTGTTTCCCAGGCACAGAGAAGGTGGTAGCAGGGAATTCTCTGCCTGCCTTTCCCCAGTGCTCTGCAAGCTCTCCAGGACAACATAGAATCTGGGGCTCTGTGCTTTCTTTTGTTCTGAACAAGTGTTAGGGTTTTGTGCACAAAAGCGATTCTGCAAAGCAATGTGAAGACTTCTGCTTCCCAGGCACAGAGAAGGTGCTAGCAGGGAATTCTCTGCCTGCCTTTCCCCAGTGCTCTGCAAGCTCTCCAGGACAACATAAAATCTGGGGCTCTGTGCTTTCTTTCGTCTGAACAAGTGTTACTGTTTTCTGCACAAAAGCGATTCTGCGAAGCAATGTGAACAGGCACAGAGAACGTGCTAGCAGGGAATTCTCTGCCTGCCTTTCCCCAGTGCTCTGCAAGCTCTCCAGGACAACATAAAATCTGGGGCTCTGTGCTTTCTTTCGTTCTGAACAAGTGTTACTGTTTTCTGCACAAAAGCGATTCTGCGAAGCAATGGGAACAGGCACAAAGAAGGTGCTAGCAGGGAATTCTCTGCCTGCTTTTCCCCAGTGCTCTGCAAGCTCTCCAGGACAACATAAAATCTGGGGCTCTGTGCTTTCTTTCGTTGTGAACAAGTGTTACTGTTTTCTGCACAAAAGCGATTCTGCGAAGCAATGTGAACACTTCTGCTTCCCAGGCACAGAGAAGGTGCTAGCAGGGAATTCTCTGCCTGCCTTTCCCCAGTGCTCTGCAAGCTCTCCAGGACAACATAAAATCTGGGGCTCTGTGCTTTCTTTCGTTCTGAACAAGTGTTATTGTTTTCTGCACAAAAGCGATTCTGCGAAGCAATGTGAACACTTCTGCTTCCCAGGCACAGAGAAGGTGCTAGCAGGGAATTCTCTGCCTGCCTTTCCCCAGTGCTCTGCAAGCTCTCCAGGACAACATAAAATCTGGGGCTCTGTGCTTTCTTTCGTCTGAACAAGTGTTACTGTTTTCTGCACAAAAGCGATTCTGCGAAGCAATGTGAACACTTCTGTTTCCCAGGCACAGAGAAGGTGCTAGCAGGGAATTCTCTGCCTGCTTTTCCCCAGTGCTCTGCAAGCTCTCCAGGACAACATAAAATCTGGGGCTCTGTGCTTTCTTTCGTTCTGAACAAGTGTTACTGTTTTCTGCACAAAAGCGATTCTGCGAAGCAATGTGAACACTTCTGCTTCCCAGGCACAGAGAAGGTGCTAGCAGGGAATTCTCTGCCTGCCTTTCCCCAGTGCTCTGCAAGCTCTCCAGGACAACATAAAATCTGGGGCTCTGTGCTTTCTTTCGTTCTGAACAAGTGTTATTGTTTTCTGCACAAAAGCGATTCTGCGAAGCAATGTGAAGACGTCTGCTTCCAAGGCACAGAGAAGGTGCTAGCAGGGAATTCTCTGCCTGCCTTTCCCCAGTGCTCTGCAAGCTCTCCAGGACAACATAAAATCTGGGGCTCTGTGCTTTCCTTCGTTCTGAACAAGTGTTACTGTTTTCTGCACGAAAGCGATTCTGCGAAGCAATGTGAACACTTCTGTTTCCCAGGCACAGAGAAGGTGCTA
This sequence comes from Strix uralensis, assembly GCF_047716275.1. Classification (NCBI taxonomy): domain Eukaryota; kingdom Metazoa; phylum Chordata; class Aves; order Strigiformes; family Strigidae; genus Strix; species Strix uralensis. The sequence goes on along the minus strand of NW_027436710.1, from coordinate 928,831 downwards.
GCAGGGAATTCTCTGCCTGCTTTTCCCCAGTGCTCTGCAAGCTCTCCAGGACAACATAAAATCTGGGGCTCTGTGCTTTCTTTCGTTCTGAACAAGTGTTACTGTTTTCTGCACAAAAGCGATTCTGCGAAGCAATGTGAACACTTCTGCTTCCCAGGCACAGAGAAGGTGGTAGCAGGGAATTCTCTGCCTGCTTTTCCCCAGTGCTCTGCAAGCTCTCCAGGACAACATAAAATCTGGGGCTCTGTGCTTTCTTTCGTTCTGAACAAGTGTTATTGTTTTCTGCACAAAAGCGATTCTGCGAAGCAATGTGAACACTTCTGCTTCCCAGGCACAGAGAAGGTGCTAGCAGGGAATTCTCTGCCTGCCTTTCCCCAGTGCTCTGCAAGCTCTCCAGGACAACATAAAATCTGGGGCTCTGTGCTTTCTTTCATTCTGAACAAGTGTTACTGTTTTCTGCACAAAAGCGATTCTGCGAAGCAATTTGAACACTTCTGCTTCCCAGGCACAGAGAAGGTGCTAGCAGGGAATTCTCTGCCTGCTTTTCCCCAGTGCTCTGCAAGCTCTCCAGGACAACATAAAATCTGGGGCTCTGTGCTTTCCTTCGTTCTGAAGAAGTGTTATTGTTTTCTGCACAAAAGCGATTCTGCGAAGCAATGTGAACACTTCTGTTTCCCAGGCACAGAGAAGGTGGTAGCAGGGAATTCTCTGCCTGCTTTTCCCCAGTGCTCTGCAAGCTCTCCAGGACAACATAAAATCTGGGGCTCTGTGCTTTCTTTCGTTCTGAACAAGTGTTATTGTTTTCTGCACAAAAGCGATTCTGCGAAGCAATGTGAACACTTCTGCTTCCCAGGCACAGAGAAGGTGCTAGCAGGGAATTCTCTGCCTGCCTTTCCCCAGTGCTCTGCAAGCTCTCCAGGACATCATAAAATCTGGGGCTCTGTGCTTTCCTTCATTCTGAACAACTGTTACTGTTTTCTGCACAAAAGCGATTCTGCGAAGCAATGTGAATACTTCTGTTTCCCAGGCACAGAGAAGGTGCTAGCAGGGAATTCTCTGCCTGCTTTTCCCCAGTGCTCTGCAAGCTCTCCAGGACAACATAAAATCTGGGGCTCTGTGCTTTCTTTCGTTCTGAACAAGTGTTACTGTTTTCTGCACAAAAGCGATTCTGCGAAGCAATGGGAACACTTCTGTTTCCCAGGCACAGAGAAGGTGCTAGCAGGGAATTCTCTGCCTGCTTTTCCCCAGTGCTCTGCAAGCTCTCCAGGACAACATAAAATCTGGGGCTCTGTGCTTTCTTTCGTTCTGAACAAGTGTTATTGTTTTCTGCACAAAAGCGATTCTGCGAAGCAATGTGAACACTTCTGCTTCCCAGGCACAGAGAAGGTGCTAGCAGGGAATTCTCTGCCTGCCTTTCCCCAGTGCTCTGCAAGCTCTCCAGGACAACATAAAATCTGGGGCTCTGTGCTTTCCTTCGTTCTGAACAAGTGTTACTGTTTTCTGCACAAAAGCGATTCTGCGAAGCAATGTGAACACTTCTGCTTCCCAGGCACAGAGAAGGTGCTAGCAGGGAATTCTCTGCCTGCCTTTCCCCAGTGCTCTGCAAGCTCTCCAGGACAACATAAAATCTGGGGCTCTGTGCTTTCTTTCGTTCTGAACAAGTGTTACTGTTTTCTGCACAAAAGCGATTCTGCGAAGCAATGTGAACACTTCTGCTTCCCAGGCACAGAGAAGGTGCTAGCAGGGAATTCTCTGCCTGCCTTTCCCCAGTGCTCTGCAAGCTCTCCAGGACAACATAAAATCTGGGGCTCTGTGCTTTCTTTCGTTCTGAACAAGTGTTACTGTTTTCTGCACAAAAGCGATTCTGCGAAGCAATGGGAACACTTCTGTTTCCCAGGCACAGAGAAGGTGCTAGCAGGGAATTCTCTGCCTGCTTTTCCCCAGTGCTCTGCAAGCTCTCCAGGACAACATAAAATCTGGGGCTCTGTGCTTTCTTTCATTCTGAACAAGTGTTACTGTTTTCTGCACAAAAGCGATTCTGCGAAGCAATGTGAAGACTTCTGCTTCCCAGGCACAGAGAAGGTGCTAGCAGGGAATTCTCTGCCTGCTTTTCCCCAGTGCTCTGCAAGCTCTCCAGGACAACATAAAATCTGAGGCTCTGTGCTTTCTTTTGTTCTGAACAAGTGTTACTGTTTTCTGCACAAAAGCGATTCTGCGAAGCAATGTGAACACTTCTGTTTCCCAGGCACAGAGAAGGTGCTAGCAGGGAATTCTCTGCCTGCTTTTCCCCAGTGCTCTGCAAGCTCTCCAGGACAACATAAAATCTGGGGCTCTGTGCTTTCTTTCGTTCTGAACAAGTGTTACTGTTTTCTGCACAAAAGCGATTCTGCGAAGCAATGGGAACACTTCTGTTTCCCAGGCACAGAGAAGGTGGTAGCAGGGAATTCTCTGCCTGCTTTTCCCCAGTGCTCTGCAAGCTCTCCAGGACAACATAAAATCTGGGGCTCTGTGCTTTCTTTCGTTCTGAACAAGTGTTACTGTTTTCTGCACAAAAGCGATTCTGCGAAGCAATTTGAACACTTCTGCTTCCCAGGCACAGAGAAGGTGCTAACAGGGAATTCTCTGCCTGCCTTTCCCCAGTGCTCTGCAAGCTCTCCAGGACAACATAAAATCTGGGGCTCTGTGCTTTCCTTCGTTCTGAACAAGTGTTACTGTTTTCTGCACAAAAGCGATTCTGCGAAGCAATGTGAAGACTTCTGCTTCCCAGGCACAGAGAAGGTGCTAGCAGGGAATTCTCTGCCTGCTTTTCCCCAGTGCTCTGCAAGCTCTCCATGACAACATAAAATCTGGGGCTCTGTGCTTTCTTTCGTTCTGAACAAGTGTTACTGTTTTCTGCACAAAAGCGATTCTGCGAAGCAATGTGAACACTTCTGCTTCCCAGGCACAGAGAAGGTGCTAGCAGGGAATTCTCTGCCTGCCTTTCCCCAGTGCTCTGCAAGCTCTCCAGGACAACATAAAATCTGGGGCTCTGTGCTTTCCTTCGTTCTGAACAAGTGTTACTGTTTTCTGCACAAAAGCGATTCTGCGAAGCAATGTGAACACTTCTGTTTCCCAGGCACAGAGAAGGTGGTAGCAGGGAATTCTCTGCCTGCTTTTCCCCAGTGCTCTGCAAGCTCTCCAGGACAACATAAAATCTGGGGCTCTGTGCTTTCTTTCATTCTGAACAAGTGTTACAGTTTTCTGCACAAAAGCGATTCTGCGAAGCAATGTGAAGACTTCTGCTTCCCAGGCACAGAGAAGGTGCTAGCAGGGAATTCTCTGCCTGCCTTTCCCCAGTGCTCTGCAAGCTCTCCAGGACAACATAAAATCTGGGGCTCTGTGCTTTCTTTCGTTCTGAACAAGTGTTACTGTTTTCTGCACAAAAGCGATTCTGCGAAGCAATGGGAACACTTTTGCTTCATAGGCACAGAGAAGGTGCTAGCAGGGAATTCTCTGCCTGCCTTTCCCCAGTGCTCTGCAAGCTCTCCAGGACAACATAAAATCTGGGGCTCTGTGCTTTCTTTCGTCTGAACAAGTGTTACTGTTTTCTGCACAAAAGCGATTCTGCGAAGCAATGTGAACACTTCTGCTTCCCAGGCACAGAGAAGGTGCTAGCAGGGAATTCTCTGCCTGCCTTTCCCCAGTGCTCTGCAAGCTCTCCAGGACAACATAAAATCTGGGGCTCTGTGCTTTCCTTCGTTCTGAACAAGTGTTACTGTTTTCTGCACAAAAGCGATTCTGCGAAGCAATGTGAACACTTCTGTTTCCCAGGCACAGAGAAGGTGGTAGCAGGGAATTCTCTGCCTGCTTTTCCCCAGTGCTCTGCAAGCTCTCCAGGACAACATAGAATCTGGGGCTCTGTGCTTTCTTTTGTTCTGAACAAGTGTTATTGTTTTCTGCACAAAAGCGATTCTGCAAAGCAATGTGAAGACTTCTGCTTCCCAGGCACAGAGAAGGTGCTAGCAGGGAATTCTCTGCCTGCCTTTCCCCAGTGCTCTGCAAGCTCTCCAGGACAACATAAAATCTGGGGCTCTGTGCTTTCTTTCGTCTGAACAAGTGTTACTGTTTTCTGCACAAAAGCGATTCTGCGAAGCAATGTGAACAGGCACAGAGAACGTGCTAGCAGGGAATTCTCTGCCTGCCTTTCCCCAGTGCTCTGCAAGCTCTCCAGGACAACATAAAATCTGGGGCTCTGTGCTTTCTTTCGTTCTGAACAAGTGTTACTGTTTTCTGCACAAAAGCGATTCTGCGAAGCAATGGGAACACTTCTGTTTCCCAGGCACAGAGAAGGTGCTAGCAGGGAATTCTCTGCCTGCTTTTCCCCAGTGCTCTGCAAGCTCTCCAGGACAACATAAAATCTGGGGCTCTGTGCTTTCTTTCGTTCTGAACAAGTGTTACTGTTTTCTGCACAAAAGCGATTCTGCGAAGCAATGTGAACAGGCACAAAGAAGGTGCTAGCAGGGAATTCTCTGCCTGCTTTTCCCCAGTGCTCTGCAAGCTCTCCAGGACAACATAAAATCTGGGGCTCTGTGCTTTCTTTCGTTGTGAACAAGTGTTACTGTTTTCTGCACAAAAGCGATTCTGCGAAGCAATTTGAACACTTCTGCTTCCCAGGCACAGAGAAGGTGCTAGCAGGGAATTCTCTGCCTGCCTTTCCCCAGTGCTCTGCAAGCTCTCCAGGACAACATAAAATCTGGGGCTCTGTGCTTTCTTTCGTTCTGAACAAGTGTTATTGTTTTCTGCACAAAAGCGATTCTGCGAAGCAATGTGAACACTTCTGCTTCCCAGGCACAGAGAAGGTGCTAGCAGGGAATTCTCTGCCTGCCTTTCCCCAGTGCTCTGCAAGCTCTCCAGGACAACATAAAATCTGGGCCTCTGTGCTTTCTTTCGTTCTGAACAAGTGTTACTGTTTTCTGCACAAAAGCGATTCTGCGAAGCAATGTGAACACTTCTGCTTCCCAGGCACAGAGAAGGTGCTAGCAGGGAATTCTCTGCCTGCCTTTCCCCAGTGCTCTGCAAGCTCTCCAGGACAACATAAAATCTGGGGCTCTGTGCTTTCCTTCGTTCTGAACAAGGGTTACTGTTTTCTGCACAAAAGCGATTCTGCGAAGCAATGTGAACACTTCTGCTTCCCAGGCACAGAGAAGGTGCTAGCAGGGAATTCTCTGCCTGCCTTTCCCCAGTGCTCTGCAAGCTCTCCAGGACAACATAAAATCTGGGCCTCTGTGCTTTCTTTCGTTCTGAACAAGTGTTATTGTTTTCTGCTCAAAAGCGATTCTGCGAAGCAATGTGAAGACGTCTGCTTCCCAGGCACAGAGAAGGTGGTAGCAGGGAATTCTCTGCCTGCCTTTCCCCAGTGCTCTGCAAGCTCTCCAGGACAACATAAAATCTGGGGCTCTGTGCTTTCCTTCGTTCTGAACAAGTGTTACTGTTTTCTGCACAAAAGCGATTCTGCGAAGCAATGTGAACACTTCTGTTTCCCAGGCACAGAGAAGGTGCTAGCAGGGAATTCTCTGCCTGCTTTTCCCCAGTGCTCTGCAAGCTCTCCAGGACAACATAAAATCTGGGGCTCTGTGCTTTCTTTCGTTCTGAACAAGTGTTACTGTTTTCTGCACAAAAGCGATTCTGCGAAGCAATGGTAACACTTCTGTTTCCCAGGCACAGAGAAGGTGGTAGCAGGGAATTCTCTGCCTGCTTTTCCCCAGTGCTCTGCAAGCTCTCCAGGACAACATAAAATCTGGGCCTCTGTGCTTTCTTTCGTTCTGAACAAGTGTTATTGTTTTCTGCACAAAAGCGATTCTGCGAAGCAATGTGAACACTTCTGCTTCCCAGGCACAGAGAAGGTGCTAGCAGGGAATTCTCTGCCTGCCTTTCCCCAGTGCTCTGCAAGCTCTCCAGGACAACATAAAATCTGGGGCTCTGTGCTTTCTTTCATTCTGAACAAGTGTTACTGTTTTCTGCACAAAAGCGATTCTGCGAAGCAATTTGAACACTTCTGCTTCCCAGGCACAGAGAAGGTGCTAGCAGGGAATTCTCTGCCTGCTTTTCCCCAGTGCTCTGCAAGCTCTCCAGGACAACATAAAATCTGGGGCTCTGTGCTTTCTTTCGTTCTGAACAAGTGTTATTGTTTTCTGCACAAAAGCGATTCTGCGAAGCAATGTGAACACTTCTGTTTCCCAGGCACAGAGAAGGTGGTAGCAGGGAATTCTCTGCCTGCTTTTCCCCAGTGCTCTGCAAGCTCTCCAGGACAACATAAAATCTGGGGGTCTGTGCTTTCTTTCGTTCTGAACAAGTGTTATTGTTTTCTGCACAAAAGCGATTCTGCGAAGCAATGTGAAGACTTCTGCTTCCCAGGCACAGAGAAGGTGCTAGCAGGGAATTCTCTGCCTGCCTTTCCCCAGTGCTCTGCAAGCTCTCCAGGACATCATAAAATCTGGGGCTCTGTGCTTTCCTTCATTCTGAACAAGTGTTACTGTTTTCTGCACAAAAGCGATTCTGCGAAGCAATGTGAATACTTCTGTTTCCCAGGCACAGAGAAGGTGCTAGCAGGGAATTCTCTGCCTGCTTTTCCCCAGTGCTCTGCAAGCTCTCCAGGACAACATAAAATCTGGGGCTCTGTGCTTTCTTTCGTTCTGAACAAGTGTTACTGTTTTCTGCACAAAAGCGATTCTGCGAAGCAATGGGAACACTTCTGTTTCCCAGGCACAGAGAAGGTGCTAGCAGGGAATTCTCTGCCTGCTTTTCCCCAGTGCTCTGCAAGCTCTCCAGGACAACATAAAATCTGGGGCTCTGTGCTTTCTTTCGTTCTGAACAAGTGTTACTGTTTTCTGCACAAAAGCGATTCTGCGAAGCAATTTGAACACTTCTGCTTCCCAGGCACAGAGAAGGTGCTAACAGGGAATTCTCTGCCTGCCTTTCCCCAGTGCTCTGCAAGCTCTCCAGGACAACATAAAATCTGGGGCTCTGTGCTTTCCTTCGTTCTGAACAAGTGTTACTGTTTTCTGCACAAAAGCGATTCTGCGAAGCAATGTGAAGACTTCTGCTTCCCAGGCACAGAGAAGGTGCTAGCAGGGAATTCTCTGCCTGCTTTTCCCCAGTGCTCTGCAAGCTCTCCATGACAACATAAAATCTGGGGCTCTGTGCTTTCTTTCGTTCTGAACAAGTGTTACTGTTTTCTGCACAAAAGCGATTCTGCGAAGCAATGTGAACACTTCTGCTTCCCAGGCACAGAGAAGGTGCTAGCAGGGAATTCTCTGCCTGCCTTTCCCCAGTGCTCTGCAAGCTCTCCAGGACAACATAAAATCTGGGGCTCTGTGCTTTCCTTCGTTCTGAACAAGTGTTACTGTTTTCTGCACAAAAGCGATTCTGCGAAGCAATGTGAACACTTCTGTTTCCCAGGCACAGAGAAGGTGGTAGCAGGGAATTCTCTGCCTGCTTTTCCCCAGTGCTCTGCAAGCTCTCCAGGACAACATAAAATCTGGGGCTCTGTGCTTTCTTTCGTTCTGAACAAGTGTTACAGTTTTCTGCACAAAAGCGATTCTGCGAAGCAATGTGAAGACTTCTGCTTCCCAGGCACAGAGAAGGTGCTAGCAGGGAATTCTCTGCCTGCCTTTCCCCAGTGCTCTGCAAGCTCTCCAGGACAACATAAAATCTGGGGCTCTGTGCTTTCTTTCGTTCTGAACAAGTGTTACTGTTTTCTGCACAAAAGCGATTCTGCGAAGCAATGGGAACACTTTTGCTTCATAGGCACAGAGAAGGTGCTAGCAGGGAATTCTCTGCCTGCCTTTCCCCAGTGCTCTGCAAGCTCTCCAGGACAACATAAAATCTGGGGCTCTGTGCTTTCTTTCGTTCTGAACAAGTGTTACTGTTTTCTGCACAAAAGCGATTCTGCGAAGCAATGTGAACACTTCTGCTTCCCAGGCACAGAGAAGGTGCTAGCAGGGAATTCTCTGCCTGCCTTTCCCCAGTGCTCTGCAAGCTCTCCAGGACAACATAAAATCTGGGGCTCTGTGCTTTCCTTCGTTCTGAACAAGTGTTACTGTTTTCTGCACAAAAGCGATTCTGCGAAGCAATGTGAACACTTCTGTTTCCCAGGCACAGAGAAGGTGGTAGCAGGGAATTCTCTGCCTGCTTTTCCCCAGTGCTCTGCAAGCTCTCCAGGACAACATAGAATCTGGGGCTCTGTGCTTTCTTTTGTTCTGAACAAGTGTTAGGGTTTTGTGCACAAAAGCGATTCTGCAAAGCAATGTGAAGACTTCTGCTTCCCAGGCACAGAGAAGGTGCTAGCAGGGAATTCTCTGCCTGCCTTTCCCCAGTGCTCTGCAAGCTCTCCAGGACAACATAAAATCTGGGGCTCTGTGCTTTCTTTCGTCTGAACAAGTGTTACTGTTTTCTGCACAAAAGCGATTCTGCGAAGCAATGTGAACAGGCACAGAGAAGGTGCTAGCAGGGAATTCTCTGCCTGCCTTTCCCCAGTGCTCTGCAAGCTCTCCAGGACAACATAAAATCTGGGGCTCTGTGCTTTCTTTCGTTCTGAACAAGTGTTACTGTTTTCTGCACAAAAGCGATTCTGCGAAGCAATGGGAACACTTCTGTTTCCCAGGCACAGAGAAGGTGCTAGCAGGGAATTCTCTGCCTGCTTTTCCCCAGTGCTCTGCAAGCTCTCCAGGACAACATAAAATCTGGGGCTCTGTGCTTTCTTTCGTTCTGAACAAGTGTTACTGTTTTCTGCACAAAAGCGATTCTGCGAAGCAATGTGAACAGGCACAAAGAAGGTGCTAGCAGGGAATTCTCTGCCTGCTTTTCCCCAGTGCTCTGCAAGCTCTCCAGGACAACATAAAATCTGGGGCTCTGTGCTTTCTTTCGTTGTGAACAAGTGTTACTGTTTTCTGCACAAAAGCGATTCTGCGAAGCAATTTGAACACTTCTGCTTCCCAGGCACAGAGAAGGTGCTAGCAGGGAATTCTCTGCCTGCCTTTCCCCAGTGCTCTGCAAGCTCTCCAGGACAACATAAAATCTGGGGCTCTGTGCTTTCCTTCGTTCTGAACAAGTGTTACTGTTTTCTGCACAAAAGCGATTCTGCGAAGCAATGTGAACACTTCTGTTTCCCAGGCACAGAGAAGGTGCTAGCAGGGAATTCTCTGCCTGCTTTTCCCCAGTGCTCTGCAAGCTCTCCAGGACAACATAAAATCTGGGGCTCTGTGCTTTCTTTCGTTCTGAACAAGTGTTACTGTTTTCTGCACAAAAGCGATTCTGCGAAGCAATGTGAACACTTCTGCTTCCCAGGCACAGAGAAGGTGCTAGCAGGGAATTCTCTGCCTGCCTTTCCCCAGTGCTCTGCAAGCTCTCCAGGACAACATAAAATCTGGGCCTCTGTGCTTTCTTTCGTTCTGAACAAGTGTTATTGTTTTCTGCACAAAAGCGATTCTGCGAAGCAATGTGAACACTTCTGCTTCCCAGGCACAGAGAAGGTGCTAGCAGGGAATTCTCTGCCTGCCTTTCCCCAGTGCTCTGCAAGCTCTCCAGGACAACATAAAATCTGGGGCTCTGTGCTTTCCTTCGTTCTGAACAAGGGTTACTGTTTTCTGCACAAAAGCGATTCTGCGAAGCAATGTGAATACTTCTGTTTCCCAGGCACAGAGAAGGTGCTAGCAGGGAATTCTCTGCCTGCTTTTCCCCAGTGCTCTGCAAGCTCTCCAGGACAACATAAAATCTGGGGCTCTGTGCTTTCTTTCGTTCTGAACAAGTGTTACTGTTTTCTGCACAAAAGCGATTCTGCGAAGCAATGGGAACACTTCTGTTTCCCAGGCACAGAGAAGGTGCTAGCAGGGAATTCTCTGCCTGCTTTTCCCCAGTGCTCTGCAAGCTCTCCAGGACAACATAAAATCTGGGGCTCTGTGCTTTCTTTCGTTCTGAACAAGTGTTACTGTTTTCTGCACAAAAGCGATTCTGCGAAGCAATTTGAACACTTCTGCTTCCCAGGCACAGAGAAGGTGCTAACAGGGAATTCTCTGCCTGCCTTTCCCCAGTGCTCTGCAAGCTCTCCAGGACAACATAAAATCTGGGGCTCTGTGCTTTCCTTCGTTCTGAACAAGTGTTACTGTTTTCTGCACAAAAGCGATTCTGCGAAGCAATGTGAAGACTTCTGCTTCCCAGGCACAGAGAAGGTGCTAGCAGGGAATTCTCTGCCTGCTTTTCCCCAGTGCTCTGCAAGCTCTCCATGACAACATAAAATCTGGGGCTCTGTGCTTTCTTTCGTTCTGAACAAGTGTTACTGTTTTCTGCACAAAAGCGATTCTGCGAAGCAATGTGAACACTTCTGCTTCCCAGGCACAGAGAAGGTGCTAGCAGGGAATTCTCTGCCTGCCTTTCCCCAGTGCTCTGCAAGCTCTCCAGGACAACATAAAATCTGGGGCTCTGTGCTTTCCTTCGTTCTGAACAAGTGTTACTGTTTTCTGCACAAAAGCGATTCTGCGAAGCAATGTGAACACTTCTGTTTCCCAGGCACAGAGAAGGTGGTAGCAGGGAATTCTCTGCCTGCTTTTCCCCAGTGCTCTGCAAGCTCTCCAGGACAACATAAAATCTGGGGCTCTGTGCTTTCTTTCGTTCTGAACAAGTGTTACAGTTTTCTGCACAAAAGCGATTCTGCGAAGCAATGTGAAGACTTCTGCTTCCCAGGCACAGAGAAGGTGCTAGCAGGGAATTCTCTGCCTGCCTTTCCCCAGTGCTCTGCAAGCTCTCCAGGACAACATAAAATCTGGGGCTCTGTGCTTTCTTTCGTTCTGAACAAGTGTTACTGTTTTCTGCACAAAAGCGATTCTGCGAAGCAATGGGAACACTTTTGCTTCATAGGCACAGAGAAGGTGCTAGCAGGGAATTCTCTGCCTGCCTTTCCCCAGTGCTCTGCAAGCTCTCCAGGACAACATAAAATCTGGGGCTCTGTGCTTTCTTTCGTTCTGAACAAGTGTTACTGTTTTCTGCACAAAAGCGATTCTGCGAAGCAATGTGAACACTTCTGCTTCCCAGGCACAGAGAAGGTGCTAGCAGGGAATTCTCTGCCTGCCTTTCCCCAGTGCTCTGCAAGCTCTCCAGGACAACATAAAATCTGGGGCTCTGTGCTTTCCTTCGTTCTGAACAAGTGTTACTGTTTTCTGCACAAAAGCGATTCTGCGAAGCAATGTGAACACTTCTGTTTCCCAGGCACAGAGAAGGTGGTAGCAGGGAATTCTCTGCCTGCTTTTCCCCAGTGCTCTGCAAGCTCTCCAGGACAACATAGAATCTGGGGCTCTGTGCTTTCTTTTGTTCTGAACAAGTGTTAGGGTTTTGTGCACAAAAGCGATTCTGCAAAGCAATGTGAAGACTTCTGCTTCCCAGGCACAGAGAAGGTGCTAGCAGGGAATTCTCTGCCTGCCTTTCCCCAGTGCTCTGCAAGCTCTCCAGGACAACATAAAATCTGGGGCTCTGTGCTTTCTTTCGTCTGAACAAGTGTTACTGTTTTCTGCACAAAAGCGATTCTGCGAAGCAATGTGAACAGGCACAGAGAAGGTGCTAGCAGGGAATTCTCTGCCTGCCTTTCCCCAGTGCTCTGCAAGCTCTCCAGGACAACATAAAATCTGGGGCTCTGTGCTTTCTTTCGTTCTGAACAAGTGTTACTGTTTTCTGCACAAAAGCGATTCTGCGAAGCAATGGGAACACTTCTGTTTCCCAGGCACAGAGAAGGTGCTAGCAGGGAATTCTCTGCCTGCTTTTCCCCAGTGCTCTGCAAGCTCTCCAGGACAACATAAAATCTGGGGCTCTGTGCTTTCTTTCGTTCTGAACAAGTGTTACTGTTTTCTGCACAAAAGCGATTCTGCGAAGCAATGTGAACAGGCACAAAGAAGGTGCTAGCAGGGAATTCTCTGCCTGCTTTTCCCCAGTGCTCTGCAAGCTCTCCAGGACAACATAAAATCTGGGGCTCTGTGCTTTCTTTCGTTGTGAACAAGTGTTACTGTTTTCTGCACAAAAGCGATTCTGCGAAGCAATTTGAACACTTCTGCTTCCCAGGCACAGAGAAGGTGCTAGCAGGGAATTCTCTGCCTGCCTTTCCCCAGTGCTCTGCAAGCTCTCCAGGACAACATAAAATCTGGGGCTCTGTGCTTTCCTTCGTTCTGAACAAGTGTTACTGTTTTCTGCACAAAAGCGATTCTGCGAAGCAATGTGAACACTTCTGTTTCCCAGGCACAGAGAAGGTGCTAGCAGGGAATTCTCTGCCTGCTTTTCCCCAGTGCTCTGCAAGCTCTCCAGGACAACATAAAATCTGGGGCTCTGTGCTTTCTTTCGTTCTGAACAAGTGTTACTGTTTTCTGCACAAAAGCGATTCTGCGAAGCAATGTGAACACTTCTGCTTCCCAGGCACAGAGAAGGTGCTAGCAGGGAATTCTCTGCCTGCCTTTCCCCAGTGCTCTGCAAGCTCTCCAGGACAACATAAAATCTGGGCCTCTGTGCTTTCTTTCGTTCTGAACAAGTGTTATTGTTTTCTGCACAAAAGCGATTCTGCGAAGCAATGTGAACACTTCTGCTTCCCAGGCACAGAGAAGGTGCTAGCAGGGAATTCTCTGCCTGCCTTTCCCCAGTGCTCTGCAAGCTCTCCAGGACAACATAAAATCTGGGGCTCTGTGCTTTCCTTCGTTCTGAACAAGGGTTACTGTTTTCTGCACAAAAGCGATTCTGCGAAGCAATGTGAACACTTCTGTTTCCCAGGCACAGAGAAGGTGGTAGCAGGGAATTCTCTGCCTGCTTTTCCCCAGTGCTCTGCAAGCTCTCCAGGACAACATAAAATCTGGGGCTCTGTGCTTTCTTTCGTTCTGAACAAGTGTTACTGTTTTCTGCACAAAAGCGATTCTGCGAAGCAATGTGAACACTTCTGCTTCCCAGGCACAGAGAAGGTGCTAGCAGGGAATTCTCTGCCTGCCTTTCCCCAGTGCTCTGCAAGCTCTCCAGGACAACATAAAATCTGGGCCTCTGTGCTTTCTTTCGTTCTGAACAAGTGTTATTGTTTTCTGCACAAAAGCGATTCTGCGAAGCAATGTGAAGACGTCTGCTTCCCAGGCACAGAGAAGGTGCTAGCAGGGAATTCTCTGCCTGCCTTTCCCCAGTGCTCTGCAAGCTCTCCAGGACAACATAAAATCTGGGGCTCTGTGCTTTCCTTCGTTCTGAACAAGTGTTACTGTTTTCTGCACGAAAGCGATTCTGCGAAGCAATGTGAACACTTCTGTTTCCCAGGCACAGAGAAGGTGCTAGCAGGGAATTCTCTGCCTGCTTTTCCCCAGTGCTCTGCAAGCTCTCCAGGACAACATAAAATCTGGGGCTCTGTGCTTTCTTTCGTTCTGAACAAGTGTTATTGTTTTCTGCACAAAAGCGATTCTGCGAAGCAATGTGAACACTTCTGCTTCCCAGGCACAGAGAAGGTGCTAGCAGGGAATTCTCTGCCTGCCTTTCCCCAGTGCTCTGCAAGCTCTCCAGGACAACATAAAATCTGGGGCTCTGTGCTTTCTTTCATTCTGAACAAGTGTTACTGTTTTCTGCACAAAAGCGATTCTGCGAAGCAATTTGAACACTTCTGCTTCCCAGGCACAGAGAAGGTGCTAGCAGGGAATTCTCTGCCTGCTTTTCCCCAGTGCTCTGCAAGCTCTCCAGGACAACATAAAATCTGGGGCTCTGTGCTTTCCTTCGTTCTGAACAAGTGTTATTGTTTTCTGCACAAAAGCGATTCTGCGAAGCAATGTGAACACTTCTGCTTCCCAGGCACAGAGAAGGTGCTAGCAGGGAATTCTCTGCCTGCTTTTCCCCAGTGCTCTGCAAGCTCTCCAGGACAACATAAAATCTGGGGCTCTGTGCTTTCTTTCGTTCTGAACAAGTGTTATTGTTTTCTGCACAAAAGCGATTCTGCGAAGCAATGTGAACACTTCTGCTTCCCAGGCACAGAGAAGGTGCTAGCAGGGAATTCTCTGCCTGCCTTTCCCCAGTGCTCTGCAAGCTCTCCAGGACATCATAAAATCTGGGGCTCTGTGCTTTCCTTCATTCTGAACAACTGTTACTGTTTTCTGCACAAAAGCGATTCTGCGAAGCAATGTGAATACTTCTGTTTCCCAGGCACAGAGAAGGTGCTAGCAGGGAATTCTCTGCCTGCTTTTCCCCAGTGCTCTGCAAGCTCTCCAGGACAACATAAAATCTGGGGCTCTGTGCTTTCTTTCGTTCTGAACAAGTGTTACTGTTTTCTGCACAAAAGCGATTCTGCGAAGCAATGGGAACACTTCTGTTTCCCAGGCACAGAGAAGGTGCTAGCAGGGAATTCTCCGCCTGCTTTTCCCCAGTGCTCTGCAAGCTCTCCAGGACAACATAAAATCTGGGGCTCTGTGCTTTCTTTCGTTCTGAACAAGTGTTACTGTTTTCTGCACAAAAGCGATTCTGCGAAGCAATGTGAACACTTCTGCTTCCCAGGCACAGAGAAGGTGCTAGCAGGGAATTCTCTGCCTGCTTTTCCCCAGTGCTCTGCAAGCTCTCCAGGACAACATAAAATCTGGGGCTCTGTGCTTTCTTTCGTTCTGAACAAGTGTTATTGTTTTCTGCACAAGAGCGATTCTGCGAAGCAATGTGAACACTTCTGCTTCCCAGGCACAGAGAAGGTGCTAGCAGGGAATTCTCTGCCTGCCTTTCCCCAGTGCTCTGCAAGCTCTCCAGGACAACATAAAATCTGGGGCTCTGTGCTTTCCTTCGTTCTGAACAAGTGTTACTGTTTTCTGCACTAAAGCGATTCTGCGAAGCAATGTGAACACTTCTGCTTCCCAGGCACAGAGAAGGTGCTAGCAGGGAATTCTCTGCCTGCCTTTCCCCAGTGCTCTGCAAGCTCTCCAGGACAACATAAAATCTGGGGCTCTGTGCTTTCTTTCGTTCTGAACAAGTGTTACTGTTTTCTGCACAAAAGCGATTCTGCGAAGCAATGTGAACACTTCTGCTTCCCAGGCACAGAGAAGGTGCTAGCAGGGAATTCTCTGCCTGCCTTTCCCCAGTGCTCTGCAAGCTCTCCAGGACAACATAAAATCTGGGGCTCTGTGCTTTCTTTCGTTCTGAACAAGTGTTACTGTTTTCTGCACAAAAGCGATTCTGCGAAGCAATGGGAACACTTCTGTTTCCCAGGCACAGAGAAGGTGCTAGCAGGGAATTCTCTGCCTGCTTTTCCCCAGTGCTCTGCAAGCTCTCCAGGACAACATAAAATCTGGGGCTCTGTGCTTTCTTTCATTCTGAACAAGTGTTACTGTTTTCTGCACAAAAGCGATTCTGCGAAGCAATGTGAAGACTTCTGCTTCCCAGGCACAGAGAAGGTGCTAGCAGGGAATTCTCTGCCTGCTTTTCCCCAGTGCTCTGCAAGCTCTCCAGGACAACATAAAATCTGAGGCTCTGTGCTTTCTTTTGTTCTGAACAAGTGTTACTGTTTTCTGCACAAAAGCGATTCTGCGAAGCAATGTGAACACTTGTGCTTCCCAGGCACAGAGAAGGTGCTAGCAGGGAATTCTCTGCCTGCTTTTCCCCAGTGCTCTGCAAGCTCTCCAGGACAACATAAAATCTGGGGCTCTGTGCTTTCTTTCGTTCTGAACAAGTGTTACTGTTTTCTGCACAAAAGCGATTCTGCGAAGCAATGGGAACACTTCTGTTTCCCAGGCACAGAGAAGGTGGTAGCAGGGAATTCTCTGCCTGCTTTTCCCCAGTGCTCTGCAAGCTCTCCAGGACAACATAAAATCTGGGGCTCTGTGCTTTCTTTCGTTCTGAACAAGTGTTACTGTTTTCTGCACAAAAGCGATTCTGCGAAGCAATTTGAACACTTCTGCTTCCCAGGCACAGAGAAGGTGCTAACAGGGAATTCTCTGCCTGCCTTTCCCCAGTGCTCTGCAAGCTCTCCAGGACAACATAAAATCTGGGGCTCTGTGCTTTCCTTCGTTCTGAACAAGTGTTACTGTTTTCTGCACAAAAGCGATTCTGCGAAGCAATGTGAAGACTTCTGCTTCCCAGGCACAGAGAAGGTGCTAGCAGGGAATTCTCTGCCTGCTTTTCCCCAGTGCTCTGCAAGCTCTCCATGACAACATAAAATCTGGGGCTCTGTGCTTTCTTTCGTTCTGAACAAGTGTTACTGTTTTCTGCACAAAAGCGATTCTGCGAAGCAATGTGAAGACTTCTGCTTCCCAGGCACAGAGAAGGTGCTAGCAGGGAATTCTCTGCCTGCCTTTCCCCAGTGCTCTGCAAGCTCTCCAGGACAACATAAAATCTGGGGCTCTGTGCTTTCTTTCGTTCTGAACAAGTGTTACTGTTTTCTGCACAAAAGCGATTCTGCGAAGCAATGTGAACACTTCTGCTTCCCAGGCACAGAGAAGGTGCTAGCAGGGAATTCTCTGCCTGCCTTTCCCCAGTGCTCTGCAAGCTCTCCAGGACAACATAAAATCTGGGGCTCTGTGCTTTCTTTCGTCTGAACAAGTGTTACTGTTTTCTGCACAAAAGCGATTCTGCGAAGCAATTTGAACACTTCTGCTTCCGAGGCACAGAGAAGGTGCTAACAGGGAATTCTCTGCCTGCCTTTCCCCAGTGCTCTGCAAGCTCTCCAGGACAACATAAAATCTGGGGCTCTGTGCTTTCCTTCGTTCTGAACAAGTGTTACTGTTTTCTGCACAAAAGCGATTCTGCGAAGCAATGTGAAGACTTCTGCTTCCCAGGCACAGAGAAGGTGCTAGCAGGGAATTCTCTGCCTGCTTTTCCCCAGTGCTCTGCAAGCTCTCCATGACAACATAAAATCTGGGGCTCTGTGCTTTCTTTCGTTCTGAACAAGTGTTACTGTTTTCTGCACAAAAGCGATTCTGCGAAGCAATGTGAACACTTCTGCTTCCCAGGCACAGAGAAGGTGCTAGCAGGGAATTCTCTGCCTGCCTTTCCCCAGTGCTCTGCAAGCTCTCCAGGACAACATAAAATCTGGGGCTCTGTGCTTTCCTTCGTTCTGAACAAGTGTTACTGTTTTCTGCACAAAAGCGATTCTGCGAAGCAATGTGAACACTTCTGTTTCCCAGGCACAGAGAAGGTGCTAGCAGGGAATTCTCTGCCTGCTTTTCCCCAGTGCTCTGCAAGCTCTCCAGGACAACATAGAATCTGGGGCTCTGTGCTTTCTTTTGTTCTGAACAAGTGTTAGGGTTTTGTGCACAAAAGCGATTCTGCAAAGCAATGTGAAGACTTCTGCTTCCCAGGCACAGAGAAGGTGCTAGCAGGGAATTGTCTGCCTGCCTTTCCCCAGTGCTCTGCAAGCTCTCCAGGACAACATAAAATCTGGGGCTCTGTGCTTTCTTTCGTCTGAACAAGTGTTACTGTTTTCTGCACAAAAGCGATTCTGCGAAGCAATGTGAACAGGCACAGAGAAGGTGCTAGCAGGGAATTCTCTGCCTGCCTTTCCCCAGTGCTCTGCAAGCTCTCCAGGACAACATAAAATCTGGGGCTCTGTGCTTTCTTTCGTTCTGAACAAGTGTTACTGTTTTCTGCACAAAAGCGATTCTGCGAAGCAATGGGAACACTTCTGTTTCCCAGGCACAGAGAAGGTGCTAGCAGGGAATTCTCTGCCTGCTTTTCCCCAGTGCTCTGCAAGCTCTCCAGGACAACATAAAATCTGGGGCTCTGTGCTTTCTTTCGTTCTGAACAAGTGTTACTGTTTTCTGCACAAAAGCGATTCTGCGAAGCAATGTGAACAGGCACAAAGAAGGTGCTAGCAGGGAATTCTCTGCCTGCTTTTCCCCAGTGCTCTGCAAGCTCTCCAGGACAACATAAAATCTGGGGCTCTGTGCTTTCTTTCGTTCTGAACAAGTGTTACTGTTTTCTGCACAAAAGCGATTCTGCGAAGCAATGTGAACACTTCTGCTTCCCAGGCACAGAGAAGGTGCTAGCAGGGAATTCTCTGCCTGCCTTTCCCCAGTGCTCTGCAAGCTCTCCAGGACAACATAAAATCTGGGGCTCTGTGCTTTCTTTCGTTCTGAACAAGTGTTATTGTTTTCTGCACAAAAGCGATTCTGCGAAGCAATGTGAACACTTCTGCTTCCCAGGCACAGAGAAGGTGCTAGCAGGGAATTCTCTGCCTGCCTTTCCCCAGTGCTCTGCAAGCTCTCCAGGACAACATAAAATCTGGGGCTCTGTGCTTTCCTTCGTTCTGAACAAGTGTTACTGTTTTCTGCACAAAAGCGATTCTGCGAAGCAATGTGAACACTTCTGTTTCCCAGGCACAGAGAAGGTGCTAGCAGGGAATTCTCTGCCTGCTTTTCCCCAGTGCTCTGCAAGCTCTCCAGGACAACATAAAATCTGGGGCTCTGTGCTTTCTTTCGTTCTGAACAAGTGTTACTGTTTTCTGCACAAAAGCGATTCTGCGAAGCAATGTGAACACTTCTGCTTCCCAGGCACAGAGAAGGTGCTAGCAGGGAATTCTCTGCCTGCCTTTCCCCAGTGCTCTGCAAGCTCTCCAGGACAACATAAAATCTGGGCCTCTGTGCTTTCTTTCGTTCTGAACAAGTGTTATTGTTTTCTGCACAAAAGCGATTCTGCGAAGCAATGTGAACACTTCTGCTTCCCAGGCACAGAGAAGGTGCTAGCAGGGAATTCTCTGCCTGCCTTTCCCCAGTGCTCTGCAAGCTCTCCAGGACAACATAAAATCTGGGGCTCTGTGCTTTCCTTCGTTCTGAACAAGGGTTACTGTTTTCTGCACAAAAGCGATTCTGCGAAGCAATGTGAACACTTCTGTTTCCCAGGCACAGAGAAGGTGGTAGCAGGGAATTCTCTGCCTGCTTTTCCCCAGTGCTCTGCAAGCTCTCCAGGACAACATAAAATCTGGGGCTCTGTGCTTTCTTTCGTTCTGAACAAGTGTTACTGTTTTCTGCACAAAAGCGATTCTGCGAAGCAATGTGAACACTTCTGCTTCCCAGGCACAGAGAAGGTGCTAGCAGGGAATTCTCTGCCTGCCTTTCCCCAGTGCTCTGCAAGCTCTCCAGGACAACATAAAATCTGGGCCTCTGTGCTTTCTTTCGTTCTGAACAAGTGTTATTGTTTTCTGCACAAAAGCGATTCTGCGAAGCAATGTGAAGACGTCTGCTTCCCAGGCACAGAGAAGGTGCTAGCAGGGAATTCTCTGCCTGCCTTTCCCCAGTGCTCTGCAAGCTCTCCAGGACAACATAAAATCTGGGGCTCTGTGCTTTCCTTCGTTCTGAACAAGTGTTACTGTTTTCTGCACAAAAGCGATTCTGCGAAGCAATGTGAACACTTCTGTTTCCCAGGCACAGAGAAGGTGCTAGCAGGGAATTCTCTGCCTGCTTTTCCCCAGTGCTCTGCAAGCTCTCCAGGACAACATAAAATCTGGGGCTCTGTGCTTTCTTTCGTTCTGAACAAGTGTTACTGTTTTCTGCACAAAAGCGATTCTGCGAAGCAATGGTAACACTTCTGTTTCCCAGGCACAGAGAAGGTGGTAGCAGGGAATTCTCTGCCTGCTTTTCCCCAGTGCTCTGCAAGCTCTCCAGGACAACATAAAATCTGGGGGTCTGTGCTTTCTTTCGTTCTGAACAAGTGTTATTGTTTTCTGCACAAAAGCGATTCTGCGAAGCAATGTGAACACTTCTGCTTCCCAGGCACAGAGAAGGTGCTAGCAGGGAATTCTCTGCCTGCCTTTCCCCAGTGCTCTGCAAGCTCTCCAGGACATCATAAAATCTGGGGCTCTGTGCTTTCCTTCATTCTGAACAACTGTTACTGTTTTCTGCACAAAAGCGATTCTGCGAAGCAATGTGAATACTACTGTTTCCCAGGCACAGAGAAGGTGCTAGCAGGGAATTCTCTGCCTGCTTTTCCCCAGTGCTCTGCAAGCTCTCCAGGACAACATAAAATCTGGGGCTCTGTGCTTTCTTTCGTTCTGAACAAGTGTTACTGTTTTCTGCACAAAAGCGATTCTGCGAAGCAATGGGAACACTTCTGTTTCCCAGGCACAGAGAAGGTGCTAGCAGGGAATTCTCTGCCTGCTTTTCCCCAGTGCTCTGCAAGCTCTCCAGGACAACATAAAATCTGGGGCTCTGTGCTTTCTTTCGTTCTGAACAAGTGTTACTGTTTTCTGCACAAAAGCGATTCTGCGAAGCAATGGGAACACTTCTGCTTCCCAGGCACAGAGAAGGTGCTAGCAGGGAATTCTCTGCCTGCTTTTCCCCAGTGCTCTGCAAGCTCTCCAGGACAACATAAAATCTGGGCCTCTGTGCTTTCTTTCGTTCTGAACAAGTGTTATTGTTTTCTGCACAAAAGCGATTCTGCGAAGCAATGTGAACACTTCTGCTTCCCAGGCACAGAGAAGGTGCTAGCAGGGAATTCTCTGCCTGCCTTTCCCCAGTGCTCTGCAAGCTCTCCAGGACAACATAAAATCTGGGGCTCTGTGCTTTCCTTCGTTCTGAACAAGGGTTACTGTTTTCTGCACAAAAGCGATTCTGCGAAGCAATGTGAACACTTCTGTTTCCCAGGCACAGAGAAGGTGCTAGCAGGGAATTCTCTGCCTGCTTTTCCCCAGTGCTCTGCAAGCTCTCCAGGACAACATAAAATCTGGGGCTCTGTGCTTTCTTTCGTTCTGAACAAGTGTTACTGTTTTCTGCACAAAAGCGATTCTGCGAAGCAATGTGAACACTTCTGCTTCCCAGGCACAGAGAAGGTGCTAGCAGGGAATTCTCTGCCTGCCTTTCCCCAGTGCTCTGCAAGCTCTCCAGGACAACATAAAATCTGGGGCTCTGTGCTTTCTTTCGTTCTGAACAAGTGTTACTGTTTTCTGCACAAAAGCGATTCTGCGAAGCAATGTGAAGACGTCTGCTTCCCAGGCACAGAGAAGGTGCTAGCAGGGAATTCTCTGCCTGCCTTTCCCCAGTGCTCTGCAAGCTCTCCAGGACAACATAAAATCTGGGGCTCTGTGCTTTCCTTCGTTCTGAACAAGTGTTACTGTTTTCTGCACAAAAGCGATTCTGCGAAGCAATGTGAACACTTCTGTTTCCCAGGCACAGAGAAGGTGCTTGCAGGGAATTCTCTGCCTGCTTTTCCCCAGTGCTCTGCAAGCTCTCCAGGACAACATAAAATCTGGGGCTCTGTGCTTTCTTTCGTTCTGAACAAGTGTTACTGTTTTCTGCACAAAAGCGATTCTGCGAAGCAATGGTAACACTTCTGTTTCCCAGGCACAGAGAAGGTGGTAGCAGGGAATTCTCTGCCTGCTTTTCCCCAGTGCTCTGCAAGCTCTCCAGGACAACATAAAATCTGGGGCTCTGTGCTTTCTTTCGTTCTGAACAAGTGTTATTGTTTTCTGCACAAAAGTGATTCTGCGAAGCAATGTGAACACTTCTGCTTCCCAGGCACAGAGAAGGTGCTAGCAGGGAATTCTCTGCCTGCCTTTCCCCAGTGCTCTGCAAGCTCTCCAGGAAAACATAAAATCTGGGGCTCTGTGCTTTCTTTCATTCTGAACAAGTGTTACTGTTTTCTGCACAAAAGCGATTCTGCGAAGCAATTTGAACACTTCTGCTTCCCAGGCACAGAGAAGGTGCTAGCAGGGAATTCTCTGCCTGCTTTTCCCCAGTGCTCTGCAAGCTCTCCAGGACAACATAAAATCTGGGGCTCTGTGCTTTCTTTCGTTCTGAACAAGTGTTATTGTTTTCTGCACAAAAGCGATTCTGCGAAGCAATGTGAACACTTCTGCTTCCCAGGCACAGAGAAGGTGCTAGCAGGGAATTCTCTGCCTGCCTTTCCCCAGTGCTCTGCAAGCTCTCCAGGACAACATAAAATCTGGGGCTCTGTGCTTTCCTTCGTTCTGAACAAGTGTTATTGTTTTCTGCACAAAAGCGATTCTGCGAAGCAATGTGAACACTTCTGTTTCCCAGGCACAGAGAAGGTGGTAGCAGGGAATTCTCTGCCTGCTTTTCCCCAGTGCTCTGCAAGCTCTCCAGGACAACATAAAATCTGGGGGTCTGTGCTTTCTTTCGTTCTGAACAAGTGTTATTGTTTTCTGCACAAAAGCGATTCTGCGAAGCAATGTGAACACTTCTGCTTCCCAGGCACAGAGAAGGTGCTAGCAGGGAATTCTCTGCCTGCCTTTCCCCAGTGCTCTGCAAGCTCTCCAGGACATCATAAAATCTGGGGCTCTGTGCTTTCCTTCATTCTGAACAAGTGTTACTGTTTTCTGCACAAAAGCGATTCTGCGAAGCAATGTGAATACTTCTGTTTCCCAGGCACAGAGAAGGTGCTAGCAGGGAATTCTCTGCCTGCCTTTCCCCAGTGCTCTGCAAGCTCTCCAGGACAACATAAAATCTGGGGCTCTGTGCTTTCCTTCGTTCTGAACAAGTGTTACTGTTTTCTGCACAAAAGCGATTCTGCGAAGCAATGTGAACACTTCTGCTTCCCAGGCACAGAGAAGGTGCTAGCAGGGAATTCTCTGCCTGCCTTTCCCCAGTGCTCTGCAAGCTCTCCAGGACAACATAAAATCTGGGGCTCTGTGCTTTCTTTCGTTCTGAACAAGTGTTACTGTTTTCTGCACAAAAGCGATTCTGCGAAGCAATGGGAACACTTCTGCTTCCCAGGCACAGAGAAGGTGCTAGCAGGGAATTCTCTGCCTGCTTTTCCCCAGTGCTCTGCAAGCTCTCCAGGACAACATAAAATCTGGGGCTCTGTGCTTTCTTTCGTTCTGAACAAGTGTTACTGTTTTCTGCACAAAAGCGATTCTGCGAAGCAATGTGAACACTTCTGCTTCCCAGGCACAGAGAAGGTGCTAGCAGGGAATTCTCTGCCTGCTTTTCCCCAGTGCTCTGCAAGCTCTCCAGGACAACATAAAATCTGGGGCTCTGTGCTTTCCTTCGTTCTGAACAAGTGTTACTGTTTTCTGCACTAAAGCGATTCTGCGAAGCAATGTGAACACTTCTGCTTCCCAGGCACAGAGAAGGTGCTAGCAGGGAATTCTCTGCCTGCCTTTCCCCAGTGCTCTGCAAGCTCTCCAGGACAACATAAAATCTGGGGCTCTGTGCTTTCCTTCGTTCTGAACAAGTGTTATTGTTTTCTGCACAAAAGCGATTCTGCGAAGCAATGTGAACACTTCTGTTTCCCAGGCACAGAGAAGGTGCTAGCAGGGAATTCTCTGCCTGCTTTTCCCCAGTGCTCTGCAAGCTCTCCAGGACAACATAAAATCTGGGGGTCTGTGCTTTCTTTCGTTCTGAACAAGTGTTATTGTTTTCTGCACAAAAGCGATTCTGCGAAGCAATGTGAACACTTCTGCTTCCCAGGCACAGAGAAGGTGCTAGCAGGGAATTCTCTGCCTGCCTTTCCCCAGTGCTCTGCAAGCTCTCCAGGACATCATAAAATCTGGGGCTCTGTGCTTTCCTTCATTCTGAACAACTGTTACTGTTTTCTGCACAAAAGCGATTCTGCGAAGCAATGTGAATACTACTGTTTCCCAGGCACAGAGAAGGTGCTAGCAGGGAATTCTCTGCCTGCTTTTCCCCAGTGCTCTGCAAGCTCTCCAGGACAACATAAAATCTGGGGCTCTGTGCTTTCTTTCGTTCTGAACAAGTGTTACTGTTTTCTGCACAAAAGCGATTCTGCGAAGCAATGGGAACACTTCTGTTTCCCAGGCACAGAGAAGGTGCTAGCAGGGAATTCTCTGCCTGCTTTTCCCCAGTGCTCTGCAAGCTCTCCAGGACAACATAAAATCTGGGGCTCTGTGCTTTCTTTCGTTCTGAACAAGTGTTACTGTTTTCTGCACAAAAGCGATTCTGCGAAGCAATGGGAACACTTCTGCTTCCCAGGCACAGAGAAGGTGCTAGCAGGGAATTCTCTGCCTGCTTTTCCCCAGTGCTCTGCAAGCTCTCCAGGACAACATAAAATCTGGGCCTCTGTGCTTTCTTTCGTTCTGAACAAGTGTTATTGTTTTCTGCACAAAAGCGATTCTGCGAAGCAATGTGAACACTTCTGCTTCCCAGGCACAGAGAAGGTGCTAGCAGGGAATTCTCTGCCTGCCTTTCCCCAGTGCTCTGCAAGCTCTCCAGGACAACATAAAATCTGGGGCTCTGTGCTTTCTTTCGTTCTGAACAAGTGTTACTGTTTTCTGCACAAAAGCGATTCTGCGAAGCAATGTGAACACTTCTGCTTCCCAGGCACAGAGAAGGTGCTAGCAGGGAATTCTCTGCCTGCCTTTCCCCAGTGCTCTGCAAGCTCTCCAGGACAACATAAAATCTGGGCCTCTGTGCTTTCTTTCGTTCTGAACAAGTGTTATTGTTTTCTGCACAAAAGCGATTCTGCGAAGCAATGTGAAGACGTCTGCTTCCCAGGCACAGAGAAGGTGCTAGCAGGGAATTCTCTGCCTGCCTTTCCCCAGTGCTCTGCAAGCTCTCCAGGACAACATAAAATCTGGGGCTCTGTGCTTTCCTTCGTTCTGAACAAGTGTTACTGTTTTCTGCACAAAAGCGATTCTGCGAAGCAATGGGAACACTTCTGTTTCCCAGGCACAGAGAAGGTGCTAGCAGGGAATTCTCTGCCTGCCTTTCCCCAGTGCTCTGCAAGCTCTCCAGTACAACAGCAAATCTGGGGCTCTGTGCTTTCTTTCGTTCTGAACAAGTGTTACTGTTTTCTGCACAAAAGCGATTCTGCGAAGCAATGTGAAGACTTCTGCTTCCCAGGCACAGAGAAGGTGCTAGCAGGGAATTCTCTGCCTGCCTTTCCCCAGTGCTCTGCAAGCTCTCCAGGACAACATAAAATCTGGGGCTCTGTGCTTTCTTTCGTCTGAACAAGTGTTACTGTTTTCTGCACAAAAGCGATTCTGCGAAGCAATGTGAACAGGCACAGAGAAGGTGCTAGCAGGGAATTCTCTGCCTGCTTTTCCCCAGTGCTCTGCAAGCTCTCCAGGACAACATAGAATCTGGGGCTCTGTGCTTTCTTTCGTTCTGAACAAGTGTTACTGTTTTCTGCACAAAAGCGATTCTGCCAAGCAATGGGAACACTTCTGTTTCCCAGGCACAGAGAAGGTGCTAGCAGGGAATTCTCTGCCTGCCTTTCCCCAGTGCTCTGCAAGCTCTCCAGGACAACATAAAATCTGGGGCTCTGTGCTTTCTTTCGTCTGAACAAGTGTTACTGTTTTCTGCACAAAAGCGATTCTGCGAAGCAATGGGAACACTTCTGTTTCCCAGGCACAGAGAAGGTGCTAGCAGGGAATTCTCTGCCTGCTTTTCCCCAGTGCTCTGCAAGCTCTCCAGGACAACATAAAATCTGGGGCTCTGTGCTTTCTTTTGTTCTGAACAAGTGTTACTGTTTTCTGCACAAAAGCGATTCTGCGAAGCAATGTGAAGACGTCTGCTTCCCAGGCACAGAGAAGGTGCTAGCAGGGAATTCTCTGCCTGCCTTTCCCCAGTGCTCTGCAAGCTCTCCAGGACAACATAAAATCTGGGGCTCTGTGCTTTCTTTTGTTCTGAACAAGTGTTAGGGTTTTCTGCACAAAAGCGATTCTGCGAAGCAATGTGAACACTTCTGCTTCCCAGGCACAGAGAAGGTGCTAGCAGGGAATTCTCTGCCTGCTTTTCCCCAGTGCTCTGCAAGCTCTCCAGGACAACATAAAATCTGGGGCTCTGTGCTTTCTTTCGTTCTGAACAAGTGTTACTGTTTTCTGCACAAAAGCGATTCTGCGAAGCAATGGGAACACTTCTGTTTCCCAGGCACAGAGAAGGTGCTAGCAGGGAATTCTCTGCCTGCCTTTCCCCAGTGCTCTGCAAGCTCTCCAGGACAACATAAAATCTGGGGCTCTGTGCTTTCTTTCGTTCTGAACAAGTGTTACTGTTTTCTGCACAAAAGCGATTCTGCGAAGCAATGGGAACACTTCTGTTTCCCAGGCACAGAGAAGGTGCTAGCAGGGAATTCTCTGCCTGCCTTTCCCCAGTGCTCTGCAAGCTCTCCAGGACAACATAAAATCTGGGGCTCTGTGCTTTCTTTCGTCTGAACAAGTGTTACTGTTTTCTGCACAAAAGCGATTCTGTGAAGCAATGTGAACAGGCACAGAGAAGGTGCTAGCAGGGAATTCTCTGCCTGCCTTTCCCCAGTGCTCTGCAAGCTCTCCAGGACAACATAAAATCTGGGGCTCTGTGCTTTCTTTCGTTCTGAACAAGTGTTACTGTTTTCTGCACAAAAGCGATTCTGCGAAGCAATGGGAACACTTCTGTTTCCCAGGCACAGAGAAGGTGCTAGCAGGGAATTCTCTGCCTGCCTTTCCCCAGTGCTCTGCAAGCTCTCCAGGACAACATAAAATCTGGGGCTCTGTGCTTTCTTTCGTTCTGAACAAGTGTTACTGTTTTCTGCACAAAAGCGATTCTGCGAAGCAATGTGAACAGGCACAGAGAAGGTGCTAGCAGGGAATTCTCTGCCTGCCTTTCCCCAGTGCTCTGCAAGCTCTCCAGGACAACATAAAATCTGGGGCTCTGTGCTTTCTTTCGTTCTGAACAAGTGTTACTGTTTTCTGCACAAAAGCGATTCTGCGAAGCAATGTGAACACTTCTGCTTCCCAGGCACAGAGAAGGTGCTAGCAGGGAATTCTCTGCCTGCCTTTCCCCAGTGCTCTGCAAGCTCTCCAGGACAACATAAAATCTGGGGCTCTGTGCTTTCTTTCGTCTGAACAAGTGTTACTGTTTTCTGCACAAAAGCGATTCAGCGAAGCAATGTGAACAGGCACAGAGAAGGTGCTAGCAGGGAATTCTCTGCCTGCCTTTCCCCAGTGCTCTGCAAGCTCTCCAGGACAACAGCAAATCTGGGGCTCTGTGCTTTCTTTTGTTCTGAACAAGTGTTACTGTTTTCTGCACAAAAGCGATTCTGCGAAGCAATGTGAAGACTTCTGCTTCCCAGGCACAGAGAAGGTGCTAGCAGGGAATTCTCTGCCTGCTTTTCCCCAGTGCTCTGCAAGCTCTCCAGGACAACATAAAATCTGGGGCTCTGTGCTTTCTTTCGTCTGAACAAGTGTTACTGTTTTCTGCACAAAAGCGATTCTGTGAAGCAATGTGAACAGGCACAGAGAAGGTGCTAGCAGGGAATTCTCTGCCTGCCTTTCCCCAGTGCTCTGCAAGCTCTCCAGGACAACATAAAATCTGGGGCTCTGTGCTTTCTTTCGTCTGAACAAGTGTTACTGTTTTCTGCACAAAAGCGATTCTGTGAAGCAATGTGAACAGGCACAGAGAAGGTGCTAGCAGGGAATTCTCTGCCTGCCTTTCCCCAGTGCTCTGCAAGCTCTCCAGGACAACATAAAATCTGGGGCTCTGTGCTTTCTTTCGTTCTGAACAAGTGTTACTGTTTTCTGCACAAAAGCGATTCTGCGAAGCAATGGGAACACTTCTGTTTCCCAGGCACAGAGAAGGTGCTAGCAGGGAATTCTCTGCCTGCCTTTCCCCAGTGCTCTGCAAGCTCTCCAGGACAACATAAAATCTGGGGCTCTGTGCTTTCTTTCGTTCTGAACAAGTGTTACTGTTTTCTGCACAAAAGCGATTCTGCGAAGCAATGTGAACAGGCACAGAGAAGGTGCTAGCAGGGAATTCTCTGCCTGCCTTTCCCCAGTGCTCTGCAAGCTCTCCAGGACAACATAAAATCTGGGGCTCTGTGCTTTCTTTCGTTCTGAACAAGTGTTACTGTTTTCTGCACAAAAGCGATTCTGCGAAGCAATGTGAACACTTGTGCTTCCCAGGCACAGAGAAGGTGCTAGCAGGGAATTCTCTGCCTGCTTTTCCCCAGTGCTCTGCAAGCTCTCCAGGACAACATAAAATCTGGGGCTCTGTGCTTTCTTTTGTTCTGAACAAGTGTTACTGTTTTCTGCACAAAAGCGATTCTGCCAAGCAATGTGAACAGGCTCAGAAAAGGTGCTAGCAGGGAATTCTCTGCCTGCCTTTCCCCAGTGCTCTGCAAGCTCTCCAGGACAACATAGAATCTGGGGCTCTGTGCTTTCTTTTGTTCTGAACAAATGTTAGGGTTTTGTGCACAAAAGCGATTCTGCGAAGCAATGTGAAGACTTCTGCTTCCCAGGCACAGAGAAGGTGCTAGCAGGGAATTCTCTGCCTGCCTTTCCCCAGTGCTCTGCAAGCTCTCCAGGACAACATAAAATCTGGGGCTCTGTGCTTTCTTTCGTCTGAACAAGTGTTACTGTTTTCTGCACAAAAGCGATTCTGTGAAGCAATGTGAACAGGCACAGAGAAGGTGCTAGCAGGGAATTCTCTGCCTGCCTTTCCCCAGTGCTCTGCAAGCTCTCCAGGACAACATAAAATCTGGGGCTCTGTGCTTTCTTTCGTTCTGAACAAGTGTTACTGTTTTCTGCACAAAAGCGATTCTGCGAAGCAATGGGAACACTTCTGTTTCCCAGGCACAGAGAAGGTGCTAGCAGGGAATTCTCTGCCTGCCTTTCCCCAGTGCTCTGCAAGCTCTCCAGTACAACAGCAAATCTGGGGCTCTGTGCTTTCTTTCGTTCTGAACAAGTGTTACTGTTTTCTGCACAAAAGCGATTCTGCGAAGCAATGTGAAGACTTCTGCTTCCCAGGCACAGAGAAGGTGCTAGCAGGGAATTCTCTGCCTGCCTTTCCCCAGTGCTCTGCAAGCTCTCCAGGACAACATAAAATCTGGGGCTCTGTGCTTTCTTTCGTCTGAACAAGTGTTACTGTTTTCTGCACAAAAGCGATTCTGCGAAGCAATGGGAACACTTCTGTTTCCCAGGCACAGAGAAGGTGCTAGCAGGGAATTCTCTGCCTGCTTTTCCCCAGTGCTCTGCAAGCTCTCCAGGACAACATAAAATCTGGGGCTCTGTGCTTTCTTTTGTTCTGAACAAGTGTTACTGTTTTCTGCACAAAAGCGATTCTGCGAAGAAATGTGAAGACATCTGCTTCCCAGGCACAGAGAAGGTGCTAGCAGGGAATTCTCTGCCTGCCTTTCCCCAGTGCTCTGCAAGCTCTCCAGGACAACATAAAATCTGGGGCTCTGTGCTTTCTTTTGTTCTGAACAAGTGTTAGGGTTTTCTGCACAAAAGCGATTCTGCGAAGCAATGTGAACACTTCTGCTTCCCAGGCACAGAGAAGGTGCTAGCAGGGAATTCTCTGCCTGCTTTTCCCCAGTGCTCTGCAAGCTCTCCAGGACAACATAAAATCTGGGGCTCTGTGCTTTCTTTCGTTCTGAACAAGTGTTACTGTTTTCTGCACAAAAGCGATTCTGCGAAGCAATGGGAACACTTCTGTTTCCCAGGCACAGAGAAGGTGCTAGCAGGGAATTCTCTGCCTGCCTTTCCCCAGTGCTCTGCAAGCTCTCCAGGACAACATAAAATCTGGGGCTCTGTGCTTTCTTTCGTTCTGAACAAGTGTTACTGTTTTCTGCACAAAAGCGATTCTGCGAAGCAATGGGAACACTTCTGTTTCCCAGGCACAGAGAAGGTGCTAGCAGGGAATTCTCTGCCTGCCTTTCCCCAGTGCTCTGCAAGCTCTCCAGGACAACATAAAATCTGGGGCTCTGTGCTTTCTTTCGTCTGAACAAGTGTTACTGTTTTCTGCACAAAAGCGATTCTGTGAAGCAATGTGAACAGGCACAGAGAAGGTGCTAGCAGGGAATTCTCTGCCTGCCTTTCCCCAGTGCTCTGCAAGCTCTCCAGGACAACATAAAATCTGGGGCTCTGTGCTTTCTTTCGTTCTGAACAAGTGTTACTGTTTTCTGCACAAAAGCGATTCTGCGAAGCAATGGGAACACTTCTGTTTCCCAGGCACAGAGAAGGTGCTAGCAGGGAATTCTCTGCCTGCCTTTCCCCAGTGCTCTGCAAGCTCTCCAGGACAACATAAAATCTGGGGCTCTGTGCTTTCTTTCGTTCTGAACAAGTGTTACTGTTTTCTGCACAAAAGCGATTCTGCGAAGCAATGTGAACAGGCACAGAGAAGGTGCTAGCAGGGAATTCTCTGCCTGCCTTTCCCCAGTGCTCTGCAAGCTCTCCAGGACAACATAAAATCTGGGGCTCTGTGCTTTCTTTCGTTCTGAACAAGTGTTACTGTTTTCTGCACAAAAGCGATTCTGCGAAGCAATGTGAACACTTCTGCTTCCCAGGCACAGAGAAGGTGCTAGCAGGGAATTCTCTGCCTGCCTTTCCCCAGTGCTCTGCAAGCTCTCCAGGACAACATAAAATCTGGGGCTCTGTGCTTTCTTTCGTCTGAACAAGTGTTACTGTTTTCTGCACAAAAGCGATTCAGCGAAGCAATGTGAACAGGCACAGAGAAGGTGCTAGCAGGGAATTCTCTGCCTGCCTTTCCCCAGTGCTCTGCAAGCTCTCCAGGACAACATAAAATCTGGGGCTCTGTGCTTTCTTTCGTTGTGAACAAGTGTTACTGTTTTCTGCACAAAAGTGATTCTGCGAAGCAATGTGAACACTTCTGCTTCCCAGGCACAGAGAAGGTGCTAGCAGGGAATTCTCTGCCTGCCTTTCCCCAGTGCTCTGCAAGCTCTCCAGGACAACAGCAAATCTGGGGCTCTGTGCTTTCTTTTGTTCTGAACAAGTGTTACTGTTTTCTGCACAAAAGCGATTCTGCGAAGCAATGTGAAGACTTCTGCTTCCCAGGCACAGAGAAGGTGCTAGCAGGGAATTCTCTGCCTGCTTTTCCCCAGTGCTCTGCAAGCTCTCCAGGACAACATAAAATCTGGGGCTCTGTGCTTTCTTTCGTCTGAACAAGTGTTACTGTTTTCTGCACAAAAGCGATTCTGTGAAGCAATGTGAACAGGCACAGAGAAGGTGCTAGCAGGGAATTCTCTGCCTGCCTTTCCCCAGTGCTCTGCAAGCTCTCCAGGACAACATAAAATCTGGGGCTCTGTGCTTTCTTTCGTTCTGAACAAGTGTTACTGTTTTCTGCACAAAAGCGATTCTGCGAAGCAATGGGAACACTTCTGTTTCCCAGGCACAGAGAAGGTGCTAGCAGGGAATTCTCTGCCTGCCTTTCCCCAGTGCTCTGCAAGCTCTCCAGGACAACATAAAATCTGGGGCTCTGTGCTTTCTTTCGTTCTGAACAAGTGTTACTGTTTTCTGCACAAAAGCGATTCTGCGAAGCAATGTGAACAGGCACAGAGAAGGTGCTAGCAGGGAATTCTCTGCCTGCCTTTCCCCAGTGCTCTGCAAGCTCTCCAGGACAACATAAAATCTGGGGCTCTGTGCTTTCTTTCGTTCTGAACAAGTGTTACTGTTTTCTGCACAAAAGCGATTCTGCGAAGCAATGTGAACACTTGTGCTTCCCAGGCACAGAGAAGGTGCTAGCAGGGAATTCTCTGCCTGCTTTTCCCCAGTGCTCTGCAAGCTCTCCAGGACAACATAAAATCTGGGGCTCTGTGCTTTCTTTTGTTCTGAACAAGTGTTACTGTTTTCTGCACAAAAGCGATTCTGCCAAGCAATGTGAACAGGCTCAGAAAAGGTGCTAGCAGGGAATTCTCTGCCTGCCTTTCCCCAGTGCTCTGCAAGCTCTCCAGGACAACATAGAATCTGGGGCTCTGTGCTTTCTTTTGTTCTGAACAAATGTTAGGGTTTTGTGCACAAAAGCGATTCTGCGAAGCAATGTGAAGACTTCTGCTTCCCAGGCACAGAGAAGGTGCTAGCAGGGAATTCTCTGCCTGCCTTTCCCCAGTGCTCTGCAAGCTCTCCAGGACAACATAAAATCTGGGGCTCTGTGCTTTCTTTCGTCTGAACAAGTGTTACTGTTTTCTGCACAAAAGCGATTCTGTGAAGCAATGTGAACAGGCACAGAGAAGGTGCTAGCAGGGAATTCTCTGCCTGCCTTTCCCCAGTGCTCTGCAAGCTCTCCAGGACAACATAAAATCTGGGGCTCTGTGCTTTCTTTCGTTCTGAACAAGTGTTACTGTTTTCTGCACAAAAGCGATTCTGCGAAGCAATGGGAACACTTCTGTTTCCCAGGCACAGAGAAGGTGCTAGCAGGGAATTCTCTGCCTGCCTTTCCCCAGTGCTCTGCAAGCTCTCCAGTACAACAGCAAATCTGGGGCTCTGTGCTTTCTTTCGTTCTGAACAAGTGTTACTGTTTTCTGCACAAAAGTGATTCTGCGAAGCAATGTGAACACTTCTGCTTCCCAGGCACAGAGAAGGTGCTAGCAGGGAATTCTCTGCCTGCCTTTCCCCAGTGCTCTGCAAGCTCTCCAGGACAACATAAAATCTGGGGCTCTGTGCTTTCTTTTGTTCTGAACAAGTGTTACTGTTTTCTGCACAAAAGCGATTCTGCCAAGCAATGTGAACAGGCTCAGAAAAGGTGCTAGCAGGGAATTCTCTGCCTGCCTTTCCCCAGTGCTCTGCAAGCTCTCCAGGACAACATAGAATCTGGGGCTCTGTGCTTTCTTTTGTTCTGAACAAGTGTTACTGTTTTCTGCACAAAAGCGATTCTGCGAAGCAATGTGAAGACTTCTGCTTCCCAGGCACAGAGAAGGTGCTAGCAGGGAATTCTCTGCCTGCCTTTCCCCAGTGCTCTGCAAGCTCTCCAGGACAACATAAAATCTGGGGCTCTGTGCTTTCTTTCGTCTGAACAAGTGTTACTGTTTTCTGCACAAAAGCGATTCTGCGAAGCAATGTGAACAGGCACAGAGAAGGTGCTAGCAGGGAATTCTCTGCCTGCCTTTCCCCAGTGCTCTGCAAGCTCTCCAGGACAACATAAAATCTGGGGCTCTGTGCTTTCTTTCGTTCTGAACAAGTGTTACTGTTTTCTGCACAAAAGCGATTCTGCGAAGCAATGGGAACACTTGTGTTTCCCAGGCACAGAGAAGGTGCTAGCAGGGAATTCTCTGCCTGCTTTTCCCCAGTGCTCTGCAAGCTCTCCAGGACAACAGCAAATCTGGGGCTCTGTGCTTTCTTTCGTTCTGAACAAGTGTTACTGTTTTCTGCACAAAAGCGATTCTGCGAAGCAATGGGAACACTTCTGTTTCCCAGGCACAGAGAAGGTGCTAGCAGGGAATTCTCTGCCTGCTTTTCCCCAGTGCTCTGCAAGCTCTCCAGGACAACATAAAATCTGGGGCTCTGTGCTTTCTTTCGTTCTGAACAAGTGTTACTGTTTTCTGCACAAAAGCGATTCTGCGAAGCAATGTGAACACTTCTGCTTCCCAGGCACAGAGAAGGTGCTAGCAGGGAATTCTCTGCCTGCCTTTCCCCAGTGCTCTGCAAGCTCTCCAGGACAACATAAAATCTGGGGCTCTGTGCTTTCTTTTGTTCTGAACAAGTGTTAGGGTTTTCTGCACAAAAGCGATTCTGCGAAGCAATGTGAACACTTCTGCTTCCCAGGCACAGAGAAGGTGCTAGCAGGGAATTCTCTGCCTGCCTTTCCCCAGTGCTCTGCAAGCTCTCCAGGACAACATAAAATCTGGGGCTCTGTGCTTTCTTTCGTCTGAACAAGTGTTACTGTTTTCTGCACAAAAGCGATTCAGCGAAGCAATGTGAACAGGCACAGAGAAGGTGCTAGCAGGGAATTCTCTGCCTGCCTTTCCCCAGTGCTCTGCAAGCTCTCCAGGACAACATAAAATCTGGGGCTCTGTGCTTTCTTTTGTTCTGAACAAGTGTTAGGGTTTAGTGCACAAAAGCGATTCTGCGAAGCAATGTGAAGACTTCTGCTTCCCAGGCACAGAGAAGGTGCTAGCAGGGAATTCTCTGCCTGCCTTTCCCCAGTGCTCTGCAAGCTCTCCAGGACAACATAAAATCTGGGGCTCTGTGCTTTCTTTCGTTCTGAACAAGTGTTACTGTTTTCTGCACAAAAGCGATTCTGCGAAGCAATGTGAACACTTCTGTTTCCCAGGCACAGAGAAGGTGCTAGCAGGGAATTCTCTGCCTGCTTTTCCCCAGTGCTCTGCAAGCTCTCCAGGACAACATAAAATCTGGGGCTCTGTGCTTTCTTTCGTTCTGAACAAGTGTTACTGTTTTCTGCACAAAAGCGATTCTGCGAAGCAATGTGAAGACTTCTGCTTCCCAGGCACAGAGAAGGTGCTAGCAGGGAATTCTCTGCCTGCTTTTCCCCAGTGCTCTGCAAGCTCTCCAGGACAACAGCAAATCTGGGGCTCTGTGCTTTCTTTCGTTGTGAACAAGTGTTACTGTTTTCTGCACAAAAGTGATTCTGCGAAGCAATGTGAACACTTCTGCTTCCCAGGCACAGAGAAGGTGCTAGCAGGGAATTCTCTGCCTGCCTTTCCCCAGTGCTCTGCAAGCTCTCCAGGACAACATAAAATCTGGGGCTCTGTGCTTTCTTTTGTTCTGAACAAGTGTTACTGTTTTCTGCACAAAAGCGATTCTGCGAAGCAATGTGAAGACTTCTGCTTCCCAGGCACAGAGAAGGTGCTAGCAGGGAATTCTCTGCCTGCCTTTCCCCAGTGCTCTGCAAGCTCTCCAGGACAACATAAAATCTGGGGCTCTGTGCTTTCTTTCGTCTGAACAAGTGTTACTGTTTTCTGCACAAAAGCGATTCTGTGAAGCAATGTGAACAGGCACAGAGAAGGTGCTAGCAGGGAATTCTCTGCCTGCCTTTCCCCAGTGCTCTGCAAGCTCTCCAGGACAACATAAAATCTGGGGCTCTGTGCTTTCTTTCGTTCTGAACAAGTGTTACTGTTTTCTGCACAAAAGCGATTCTGCGAAGCAATGGGAACACTTCTGTTTCCCAGGAACAGAGAAGGTGCTAGCAGGGAATTCTCTGCCTGCCTTTCCCCAGTGCTCTGCAAGCTCTCCAGGACAACATAAAATCTGGGGCTCTGTGCTTTCTTTCGTTCTGAACAAGTGTTACTGTTTTCTGCACAAAAGCGATTCTGCGAAGCAATGTGAACAGGCACAGAGAAGGTGCTAGCAGGGAATTCTCTGCCTGCCTTTCCCCAGTGCTCTGCAAGCTCTCCAGGACAACATAAAATCTGGGGCTCTGTGCTTTCTTTTGTTCTGAACAAGTGTTAGGGTTTTGTGCACAAAAGCGATTCTGCGAAGCAATGTGAACACTTCTGCTTCCCAGGCACAGAGAAGGTGCTAGCAGGGAATTCTCTGCCTGCCTTTCCCCAGTGCTCTGCAAGCTCTCCAGGACAACATAAAATCTGGGGCTCTGTGCTTTCTTTCGTCTGAACAAGTGTTACCGTTTTCTGCACAAAAGCGATTCAGCGAAGCAATGTGAACAGGCACAGAGAAGGTGCTAGCAGGGAATTCTCTGCCTGCCTTTCCCCAGTGCTCTGCAAGCTCTCCAGGACAACATAGAATCTGGGGCTCTGTGCTTTCTTTTGTTCTGAACAAGTGTTAGGGTTTAGTGCACAAAAGCGATTCTGCGAAGCAATGTGAAGACTTCTGCTTCCCAGGCACAGAGAAGGTGCTAGCAGGGAATTCTCTGCCTGCTTTTCCCCAGTGCTCTGCAAGCTCTCCAGGACAACATAAAATCTGGGGCTCTGTGCTTTCTTTCGTTCTGAACAAGTGTTACTGTTTTCTGCACAAAAGCGATTCTGCGAAGCAATGTGAACACTTCTGTTTCCCAGGCACAGAGAAGGTGCTAGCAGGGAATTCTCTGCCTGCTTTTCCCCAGTGCTCTGCAAGCTCTCCAGGACAACATAAAATCTGGGGCTCTGTGCTTTCTTTCGTTCTGAACAAGTGTTACTGTTTTCTGCACAAAAGTGATTCTGCGAAGCAATGTGAACACTTCTGCTTCCCAGGCACAGAGAAGGTGCTAGCAGGGAATTCTCTGCCTGCCTTTCCCCAGTGCTCTGCAAGCTCTCCAGGACAACATAGAATCTGGGGCTCTGTGCTTTCTTTCGTTGTGAACAAGTGTTACTGTTTTCTGCACAAAAGTGATTCTGCGAAGCAATGTGAACACTTCTGCTTCCCAGGCACAGAGAAGGTGCTAGCAGGGAATTCTCTGCCTGCCTTTCCCCAGTGCTCTGCAAGCTCTCCAGGACAACATAAAATCTGGGGCTCTGTGCTTTCTTTTGTTCTGAACAAGTGTTACTGTTTTCTGCACAAAAGCGATTCTGCGAAGCAATGTGAAGACTTCTGCTTCCCAGGCACAGAGAAGGTGCTAGCAGGGAATTCTCTGCCTGCTTTTCCCCAGTGCTCTGCAAGCTCTCCAGGACAACATAAAATCTGGGGCTCTGTGCTTTCTTTCGTCTGAACAAGTGTTACTGTTTTCTGCACAAAAGCGATTCTGTGAAGCAATGTGAACAGGCACAGAGAAGGTGCTAGCAGGGAATTCTCTGCCTGCCTTTCCCCAGTGCTCTGCAAGCTCTCCAGGACAACATAAAATCTGGGGCTCTGTGCTTTCTTTCGTTCTGAACAAGTGTTACTGTTTTCTGCACAAAAGCGATTCTGCGAAGCAATGTGAACAGGCACAGAGAAGGTGCTAGCAGGGAATTCTCTGCCTGCCTTTCCCCAGTGCTCTGCAAGCTCTCCAGGACAACATAAAATCTGGGGCTCTGTGCTTTCTTTCGTTCTGAACAAGTGTTACTGTTTTCTGCACAAAAGCGATTCTGCGAAGCAATGTGAAGACGTCTGCTTCCCAGGCACAGAGAAGGTGCTAGCAGGGAATTCTCTGCCTGCTTTTCCCCAGTGCTCTGCAAGCTCTCCAGGACAACATAAAATCTGGGGCTCTGTGCTTTCTTTTGTTCTGAACAAGTGTTACTGTTTTCTGCACAAAAGCGATTCTGCCAAGCAATGTGAACAGGCTCAGAAAAGGTGCTAGCAGGGAATTCTCTGCCTGCTTTTCCCCAGTGCTCTGCAAGCTCTCCAGGACAACATAGAATCTGGGGCTCTGTGCTTCCTTTTGTTCTGAACAAGTGTTAGGGTTTTGTGCACAAAAGCGATTCTGCGAAGCAATGTGAAGGCTTCTGCTTCCCAGGCACAGAGAAGGTGCTAGCAGGGAATTCTCTGCCTGCCTTTCCCCAGTGCTCTGCAAGCTCTCCAGGACAACATAAAATCTGGGGCTCTGTGCTTTCTTTCGTCTGAACAAGTGTTACTGTTTTCTGCACAAAAGCGATTCTGCGAAGCAATGGGAACACTTCTGTTTCCCAGGCACAGAGAAGGTGCTAGCAGGGAATTCTCTGCCTGCTTTTCCCCAGTGCTCTGCAAGCTCTCCAGGACAACATAAAATCTGGGGCTCTGTGCTTTCTTTTGTTCTGAACAAGTGTTACTGTTTTCTGCACAAAAGCGATTCTGCGAAGAAATGTGAAGACATCTGCTTCCCAGGCACAGAGAAGGTGCTAGCAGGGAATTCTCTGCCTGCCTTTCCCCAGTGCTCTGCAAGCTCTCCAGGACAACATAAAATCTGGGGCTCTGTGCTTTCTTTTGTTCTGAACAAGTGTTAGGGTTTTCTGCACAAAAGCGATTCTGCGAAGCAATGTGAACACTTCTGCTTCCCAGGCACAGAGAAGGTGCTAGCAGGGAATTCTCTGCCTGCTTTTCCCCAGTGCTCTGCAAGCTCTCCAGGACAACATAAAATCTGGGGCTCTGTGCTTTCTTTCGTTCTGAACAAGTGTTACTGTTTTCTGCACAAAAGCGATTCTGCGAAGCAATGGGAACACTTCTGTTTCCCAGGCACAGAGAAGGTGCTAGCAGGGAATTCTCTGCCTGCCTTTCCCCAGTGCTCTGCAAGCTCTCCAGGACAACATAAAATCTGGGGCTCTGTGCTTTCTTTCGTTCTGAACAAGTGTTACTGTTTTCTGCACAAAAGCGATTCTGCGAAGCAATGGGAACACTTCTGTTTCCCAGGCACAGAGAAGGTGCTAGCAGGGAATTCTCTGCCTGCCTTTCCCCAGTGCTCTGCAAGCTCTCCAGGACAACATAAAATCTGGGGCTCTGTGCTTTCTTTCGTCTGAACAAGTGTTACTGTTTTCTGCACAAAAGCGATTCTGTGAAGCAATGTGAACAGGCACAGAGAAGGTGCTAGCAGGGAATTCTCTGCCTGCCTTTCCCCAGTGCTCTGCAAGCTCTCCAGGACAACATAAAATCTGGGGCTCTGTGCTTTCTTTCGTTCTGAACAAGTGTTACTGTTTTCTGCACAAAAGCGATTCTGCGAAGCAATGGGAACACTTCTGTTTCCCAGGCACAGAGAAGGTGCTAGCAGGGAATTCTCTGCCTGCCTTTCCCCAGTGCTCTGCAAGCTCTCCAGGACAACATAAAATCTGGGGCTCTGTGCTTTCTTTCGTTCTGAACAAGTGTTACTGTTTTCTGCACAAAAGCGATTCTGCGAAGCAATGTGAACAGGCACAGAGAAGGTGCTAGCAGGGAATTCTCTGCCTGCCTTTCCCCAGTGCTCTGCAAGCTCTCCAGGACAACATAAAATCTGGGGCTCTGTGCTTTCTTTCGTTCTGAACAAGTGTTACTGTTTTCTGCACAAAAGCGATTCTGCGAAGCAATGTGAACACTTCTGCTTCCCAGGCACAGAGAAGGTGCTAGCAGGGAATTCTCTGCCTGCCTTTCCCCAGTGCTCTGCAAGCTCTCCAGGACAACATAAAATCTGGGGCTCTGTGCTTTCTTTCGTCTGAACAAGTGTTACTGTTTTCTGCACAAAAGCGATTCAGCGAAGCAATGTGAACAGGCACAGAGAAGGTGCTAGCAGGGAATTCTCTGCCTGCCTTTCCCCAGTGCTCTGCAAGCTCTCCAGGACAACATAAAATCTGGGGCTCTGTGCTTTCTTTCGTTGTGAACAAGTGTTACTGTTTTCTGCACAAAAGTGATTCTGCGAAGCAATGTGAACACTTCTGCTTCCCAGGCACAGAGAAGGTGCTAGCAGGGAATTCTCTGCCTGCCTTTCCCCAGTGCTCTGCAAGCTCTCCAGGACAACAGCAAATCTGGGGCTCTGTGCTTTCTTTTGTTCTGAACAAGTGTTACTGTTTTCTGCACAAAAGCGATTCTGCGAAGCAATGTGAAGACTTCTGCTTCCCAGGCACAGAGAAGGTGCTAGCAGGGAATTCTCTGCCTGCTTTTCCCCAGTGCTCTGCAAGCTCTCCAGGACAACATAAAATCTGGGGCTCTGTGCTTTCTTTCGTCTGAACAAGTGTTACTGTTTTCTGCACAAAAGCGATTCTGTGAAGCAATGTGAACAGGCACAGAGAAGGTGCTAGCAGGGAATTCTCTGCCTGCCTTTCCCCAGTGCTCTGCAAGCTCTCCAGGACAACATAAAATCTGGGGCTCTGTGCTTTCTTTCGTTCTGAACAAGTGTTACTGTTTTCTGCACAAAAGCGATTCTGCGAAGCAATGTGAACAGGCACAGAGAAGGTGCTAGCAGGGAATTCTCTGCCTGCCTTTCCCCAGTGCTCTGCAAGCTCTCCAGGACAACATAAAATCTGGGGCTCTGTGCTTTCTTTCGTTCTGAACAAGTGTTACTGTTTTCTGCACAAAAGCGATTCTGCGAAGCAATGTGAACAGGCACAGAGAAGGTGCT
Organism: Strix uralensis; assembly: GCF_047716275.1. NCBI lineage: Eukaryota > Metazoa > Chordata > Aves > Strigiformes > Strigidae > Strix > Strix uralensis. The sequence goes on along the minus strand of NW_027436710.1, from coordinate 889,346 downwards.
AGCAGGGAATTCTCTGCCTGCCTTTCCCCAGTGCTCTGCAAGCTCTCCAGGACAACATAAAATCTGGGGCTCTGTGCTTTCTTTCGTTCTGAACAAGTGTTACTGTTTTCTGCACAAAAGCGATTCTGCGAAGCAATGTGAACACTTGTGCTTCCCAGGCACAGAGAAGGTGCTAGCAGGGAATTCTCTGCCTGCTTTTCCCCAGTGCTCTGCAAGCTCTCCAGGACAACATAAAATCTGGGGCTCTGTGCTTTCTTTTGTTCTGAACAAGTGTTACTGTTTTCTGCACAAAAGCGATTCTGCCAAGCAATGTGAACAGGCTCAGAAAAGGTGCTAGCAGGGAATTCTCTGCCTGCCTTTCCCCAGTGCTCTGCAAGCTCTCCAGGACAACATAGAATCTGGGGCTCTGTGCTTTCTTTTGTTCTGAACAAATGTTAGGGTTTTGTGCACAAAAGCGATTCTGCGAAGCAATGTGAAGACTTCTGCTTCCCAGGCACAGAGAAGGTGCTAGCAGGGAATTCTCTGCCTGCCTTTCCCCAGTGCTCTGCAAGCTCTCCAGGACAACATAAAATCTGGGGCTCTGTGCTTTCTTTCGTCTGAACAAGTGTTACTGTTTTCTGCACAAAAGCGATTCTGTGAAGCAATGTGAACAGGCACAGAGAAGGTGCTAGCAGGGAATTCTCTGCCTGCCTTTCCCCAGTGCTCTGCAAGCTCTCCAGGACAACATAAAATCTGGGGCTCTGTGCTTTCTTTCGTTCTGAACAAGTGTTACTGTTTTCTGCACAAAAGCGATTCTGCGAAGCAATGGGAACACTTCTGTTTCCCAGGCACAGAGAAGGTGCTAGCAGGGAATTCTCTGCCTGCCTTTCCCCAGTGCTCTGCAAGCTCTCCAGTACAACAGCAAATCTGGGGCTCTGTGCTTTCTTTCGTTCTGAACAAGTGTTACTGTTTTCTGCACAAAAGTGATTCTGCGAAGCAATGTGAACACTTCTGCTTCCCAGGCACAGAGAAGGTGCTAGCAGGGAATTCTCTGCCTGCCTTTCCCCAGTGCTCTGCAAGCTCTCCAGGACAACATAAAATCTGGGGCTCTGTGCTTTCTTTTGTTCTGAACAAGTGTTACTGTTTTCTGCACAAAAGCGATTCTGCCAAGCAATGTGAACAGGCTCAGAAAAGGTGCTAGCAGGGAATTCTCTGCCTGCCTTTCCCCAGTGCTCTGCAAGCTCTCCAGGACAACATAAAATCTGGGGCTCTGTGCTTTCTTTTGTTCTGAACAAGTGTTACTGTTTTCTGCACAAAAGCGATTCTGCGAAGCAATGTGAAGACTTCTGCTTCCCAGGCACAGAGAAGGTGCTAGCAGGGAATTCTCTGCCTGCCTTTCCCCAGTGCTCTGCAAGCTCTCCAGGACAACATAAAATCTGGGGCTCTGTGCTTTCTTTCGTCTGAACAAGTGTTACTGTTTTCTGCACAAAAGCGATTCTGCGAAGCAATGTGAACAGGCACAGAGAAGGTGCTAGCAGGGAATTCTCTGCCTGCCTTTCCCCAGTGCTCTGCAAGCTCTCCAGGACAACATAAAATCTGGGGCTCTGTGCTTTCTTTCGTTCTGAACAAGTGTTACTGTTTTCTGCACAAAAGCGATTCTGCGAAGCAATGGGAACACTTCTGTTTCCCAGGCACAGAGAAGGTGCTAGCAGGGAATTCTCTGCCTGCTTTTCCCCAGTGCTCTGCAAGCTCTCCAGGACAACAGCAAATCTGGGGCTCTGTGCTTTCTTTCGTTCTGAACAAGTGTTACTGTTTTCTGCACAAAAGCGATTCTGCGAAGCAATGGGAACACTTCTGTTTCCCAGGCACAGAGAAGGTGCTAGCAGGGAATTCTCTGCCTGCTTTTCCCCAGTGCTCTGCAAGCTCTCCAGGACAACATAAAATCTGGGGCTCTGTGCTTTCTTTCGTTCTGAACAAGTGTTACTGTTTTCTGCACAAAAGCGATTCTGCGAAGCAATGTGAACACTTCTGCTTCCCAGGCACAGAGAAGGTGCTAGCAGGGAATTCTCTGCCTGCCTTTCCCCAGTGCTCTGCAAGCTCTCCAGGACAACATAAAATCTGGGGCTCTGTGCTTTCTTTTGTTCTGAACAAGTGTTAGGGTTTTCTGCACAAAAGCGATTCTGCGAAGCAATGTGAACACTTCTGCTTCCCAGGCACAGAGAAGGTGCTAGCAGGGAATTCTCTGCCTGCCTTTCCCCAGTGCTCTGCAAGCTCTCCAGGACAACATAAAATCTGGGGCTCTGTGCTTTCTTTCGTCTGAACAAGTGTTACTGTTTTCTGCACAAAAGCGATTCAGCGAAGCAATGTGAACAGGCACAGAGAAGGTGCTAGCAGGGAATTCTCTGCCTGCCTTTCCCCAGTGCTCTGCAAGCTCTCCAGGACAACATAAAATCTGGGGCTCTGTGCTTTCTTTTGTTCTGAACAAGTGTTAGGGTTTAGTGCACAAAAGCGATTCTGCGAAGCAATGTGAATACTTCTGCTTCCCAGGCACAGAGAAGGTGCTAGCAGGGAATTCTCTGCCTGCCTTTCCCCAGTGCTCTGCAAGCTCTCCAGGACAACATAAAATCTGGGGCTCTGTGCTTTCTTTCGTTCTGAACAAGTGTTACTGTTTTCTGCACAAAAGCGATTCTGCGAAGCAATGTGAACACTTCTGTTTCCCAGGCACAGAGAAGGTGCTTGCAGGGAATTCTCTGCCTGCTTTTCCCCAGTGCTCTGCAAGCTCTCCAGGACAACATAAAATCTGGGGCTCTGTGCTTTCTTTCGTTCTGAACAAGTGTTACTGTTTTCTGCACAAAAGCGATTCTGCGAAGCAATGTGAAGACTTCTGCTTCCCAGGCACAGAGAAGGTGCTAGCAGGGAATTCTCTGCCTGCTTTTCCCCAGTGCTCTGCAAGCTCTCCAGGACAACAGCAAATCTGGGGCTCTGTGCTTTCTTTCGTTGTGAACAAGTGTTACTGTTTTCTGCACAAAAGTGATTCTGCGAAGCAATGTGAACACTTCTGCTTCCCAGGCACAGAGAAGGTGCTAGCAGGGAATTCTCTGCCTGCCTTTCCCCAGTGCTCTGCAAGCTCTCCAGGACAACATAAAATCTGGGGCTCTGTGCTTTCTTTTGTTCTGAACAAGTGTTACTGTTTTCTGCACAAAAGCGATTCTGCGAAGCAATGTGAAGACTTCTGCTTCCCAGGCACAGAGAAGGTGCTAGCAGGGAATTCTCTGCCTGCCTTTCCCCAGTGCTCTGCAAGCTCTCCAGGACAACATAAAATCTGGGGCTCTGTGCTTTCTTTCGTCTGAACAAGTGTTACTGTTTTCTGCACAAAAGCGATTCTGTGAAGCAATGTGAACAGGCACAGAGAAGGTGCTAGCAGGGAATTCTCTGCCTGCCTTTCCCCAGTGCTCTGCAAGCTCTCCAGGACAACATAAAATCTGGGGCTCTGTGCTTTCTTTCGTTCTGAACAAGTGTTACTGTTTTCTGCACAAAAGCGATTCTGCGAAGCAATGGGAACACTTCTGTTTCCCAGGAACAGAGAAGGTGCTAGCAGGGAATTCTCTGCCTGCCTTTCCCCAGTGCTCTGCAAGCTCTCCAGGACAACATAAAATCTGGGGCTCTGTGCTTTCTTTCGTTCTGAACAAGTGTTACTGTTTTCTGCACAAAAGCGATTCTGCGAAGCAATGTGAACAGGCACAGAGAAGGTGCTAGCAGGGAATTCTCTGCCTGCCTTTCCCCAGTGCTCTGCAAGCTCTCCAGGACAACATAAAATCTGGGGCTCTGTGCTTTCTTTTGTTCTGAACAAGTGTTAGGGTTTTGTGCACAAAAGCGATTCTGCGAAGCAATGTGAACACTTCTGCTTCCCAGGCACAGAGAAGGTGCTAGCAGGGAATTCTCTGCCTGCCTTTCCCCAGTGCTCTGCAAGCTCTCCAGGACAACATAAAATCTGGGGCTCTGTGCTTTCTTTCGTCTGAACAAGTGTTACCGTTTTCTGCACAAAAGCGATTCAGCGAAGCAATGTGAACAGGCACAGAGAAGGTGCTAGCAGGGAATTCTCTGCCTGCCTTTCCCCAGTGCTCTGCAAGCTCTCCAGGACAACATAGAATCTGGGGCTCTGTGCTTTCTTTTGTTCTGAACAAGTGTTAGGGTTTAGTGCACAAAAGCGATTCTGCGAAGCAATGTGAAGACTTCTGCTTCCCAGGCACAGAGAAGGTGCTAGCAGGGAATTCTCTGCCTGCTTTTCCCCAGTGCTCTGCAAGCTCTCCAGGACAACATAAAATCTGGGGCTCTGTGCTTTCTTTCGTTCTGAACAAGTGTTACTGTTTTCTGCACAAAAGCGATTCTGCGAAGCAATGTGAACACTTCTGTTTCCCAGGCACAGAGAAGGTGCTAGCAGGGAATTCTCTGCCTGCTTTTCCCCAGTGCTCTGCAAGCTCTCCAGGACAACATAAAATCTGGGGCTCTGTGCTTTCTTTCGTTCTGAACAAGTGTTACTGTTTTCTGCACAAAAGTGATTCTGCGAAGCAATGTGAACACTTCTGCTTCCCAGGCACAGAGAAGGTGCTAGCAGGGAATTCTCTGCCTGCCTTTCCCCAGTGCTCTGCAAGCTCTCCAGGACAACATAGAATCTGGGGCTCTGTGCTTTCTTTCGTTGTGAACAAGTGTTACTGTTTTCTGCACAAAAGTGATTCTGCGAAGCAATGTGAACACTTCTGCTTCCCAGGCACAGAGAAGGTGCTAGCAGGGAATTCTCTGCCTGCCTTTCCCCAGTGCTCTGCAAGCTCTCCAGGACAACATAAAATCTGGGGCTCTGTGCTTTCTTTTGTTCTGAACAAGTGTTACTGTTTTCTGCACAAAAGCGATTCTGCGAAGCAATGTGAAGACTTCTGCTTCCCAGGCACAGAGAAGGTGCTAGCAGGGAATTCTCTGCCTGCTTTTCCCCAGTGCTCTGCAAGCTCTCCAGGACAACATAAAATCTGGGGCTCTGTGCTTTCTTTCGTCTGAACAAGTGTTACTGTTTTCTGCACAAAAGCGATTCTGTGAAGCAATGTGAACAGGCACAGAGAAGGTGCTAGCAGGGAATTCTCTGCCTGCCTTTCCCCAGTGCTCTGCAAGCTCTCCAGGACAACATAAAATCTGGGGCTCTGTGCTTTCTTTCGTTCTGAACAAGTGTTACTGTTTTCTGCACAAAAGCGATTCTGCGAAGCAATGTGAACAGGCACAGAGAAGGTGCTAGCAGGGAATTCTCTGCCTGCCTTTCCCCAGTGCTCTGCAAGCTCTCCAGGACAACATAAAATCTGGGGCTCTGTGCTTTCTTTCGTTCTGAACAAGTGTTACTGTTTTCTGCACAAAAGCGATTCTGCGAAGCAATGTGAAGACGTCTGCTTCCCAGGCACAGAGAAGGTGCTAGCAGGGAATTCTCTGCCTGCTTTTCCCCAGTGCTCTGCAAGCTCTCCAGGACAACATAAAATCTGGGGCTCTGTGCTTTCTTTTGTTCTGAACAAGTGTTACTGTTTTCTGCACAAAAGCGATTCTGCCAAGCAATGTGAACAGGCTCAGAAAAGGTGCTAGCAGGGAATTCTCTGCCTGCTTTTCCCCAGTGCTCTGCAAGCTCTCCAGGACAACATAGAATCTGGGGCTCTGTGCTTCCTTTTGTTCTGAACAAGTGTTAGGGTTTTGTGCACAAAAGCGATTCTGCGAAGCAATGTGAAGGCTTCTGCTTCCCAGGCACAGAGAAGGTGCTAGCAGGGAATTCTCTGCCTGCCTTTCCCCAGTGCTCTGCAAGCTCTCCAGGACAACATAAAATCTGGGGCTCTGTGCTTTCTTTCGTCTGAACAAGTGTTACTGTTTTCTGCACAAAAGCGATTCTGTGAAGCAATGTGAACAGGCACAGAGAAGGTGCTAGCAGGGAATTCTCTGCCTGCCTTTCCCCAGTGCTCTGCAAGCTCTCCAGGACAACATAAAATCTGGGGCTCTGTGCTTTCTTTTGTTCTGAACAAGTGTTACTGTTTTCTGCACAAAAGCGATTCTGCCAAGCAATGTGAACAGGCTCAGAAAAGGTGCTAGCAGGGAATTCTCTGCCTGCCTTTCCCCAGTGCTCTGCAAGCTCTCCAGGACAACATAGAATCTGGGGCTCTGTGCTTTCTTTCGTCTGAACAAGTGTTACTGTTTTCTGCACAAAAGCGATTCTGCGAAGCAATGTGAACAGGCACAGAGAAGGTGCTAGCAGGGAATTCTCTGCCTGCCTTTCCCCAGTGCTCTGCAAGCTCTCCAGGACAACATAAAATCTGGGGCTCTGTGCTTTCTTTCGTTCTGAACAAGTGTTACTGTTTTCTGCACAAAAGCGATTCTGCGAAGCAATGTGAACACTTCTGTTTCCCAGGCACAGAGAAGGTGCTAGCAGGGAATTCTCTGCCTGCTTTTCCCCAGTGCTCTGCAAGCTCTCCAGGACAACATAAAATCTGGGGCTCTGTGCTTTCTTTCGTTCTGAACAAGTGTTACTGTTTTCTGCACAAAAGCGATTCTGCGAAGCAATGTGAAGACGTCTGCTTCCCAGGCACAGAGAAGGTGCTAGCAGGGAATTCTCTGCCTGCCTTTCCCCAGTGCTCTGCAAGCTCTCCAGGACAACATAAAATCTGGGGCTCTGTGCTTTCTTTCGTTGTGAACAAGTGTTACTGTTTTCTGCACAAAAGTGATTCTGCGAAGCAATGTGAACACTTCTGCTTCCCAGGCACAGAGAAGGTGCTAGCAGGGAATTCTCTGCCTGCCTTTCCCCAGTGCTCTGCGAGCTCTCCAGGACAACATAAAATCTGGGGCTCTGTGCTTTCTTTTGTTCTGAACAAGTGTTACTGTTTTCTGCACAAAAGCGATTCTGCGAAGCAATGTGAAGACTTCTGCTTCCCAGGCACAGAGAAGGTGCTAGCAGGGAATTCTCTGCCTGCTTTTCCCCAGTGCTCTGCAAGCTCTCCAGGACAACATAAAATCTGGGGCTCTGTGCTTTCTTTTGTTCTGAACTAGTGTTACTGTTTTCTGCACAAAAGCGATTCTGCCAAGCAATGTGAACAGGCTCAGAAAAGGTGCTAGCAGGGAATTCTCTGCCTGCCTTTCCCCAGTGCTCTGCAAGCTCTCCAGGACAACATAGAATCTGGGGCTCTGTGCTTCCTTTTGTTCTGAACAAGTGTTAGGGTTTTGTGCACAAAAGCGATTCTGCGAAGCAATGTGAAGGCTTCTGCTTCCCAGGCACAGAGAAGGTGCTAGCAGGGAATTCTCTGCCTGCCTTTCCCCAGTGCTCTGCAAGCTCTCCAGGACAACATAAAATCTGGGGCTCTGTGCTTTCTTTCGTCTGAACAAGTGTTACTGTTTTCTGCACAAAAGCGATTCTGTGAAGCAATGTGAACAGGCACAGAGAAGGTGCTAGCAGGGAATTCTCTGCCTGCCTTTCCCCAGTGCTCTGCAAGCTCTCCAGGACAACATAAAATCTGGGGCTCTGTGCTTTCTTTCGTTCTGAACAAGTGTTACTGTTTTCTGCACAAAAGTGATTCTGCGAAGCAATGTGAACACTTCTGCTTCCCAGGCACAGAGAAGGTGCTAGCAGGGAATTCTCTGCCTGCCTTTCCCCAGTGCTCTGCAAGCTCTCCAGGACAACATAAAATCTGGGGCTCTGTGCTTTCTTTTGTTCTGAACAAGTGTTACTGTTTTCTGCACAAAAGCGATTCTGCCAAGCAATGTGAACAGGCTCAGAAAAGGTGCTAGCAGGGAATTCTCTGCCTGCCTTTCCCCAGTGCTCTGCAAGCTCTCCAGGACAACATAGAATCTGGGGCTCTGTGCTTTCCTTCGTTCTGAACAAGTGTTACTGTTTTCTGCACAAAAGCGATTCTGCGAAGCAATGTGAACAGGCACAGAGAAGGTGCTAGCAGGGAATTCTCTGCCTGCCTTTCCCCAGTGCTCTGCAAGCTCTCCATGACAACATAAAATCTGGGGCTCTGTGCTTTCTTTCGTTCTGAACAAGTGTTACTGTTTTCTGCACAAAAGCGATTCTGCGAAGCAATGTGAACACTTCTGCTTCCCAGGCACAGAGAAGGTGCTAGCAGGGAATTCTCTGCCTGCTTTTCCCCAGTGCTCTGCAAGCTCTCCAGGACAACATAAAATCTGGGGCTCTGTGCTTTCTTTCGTTCTGAACAAGTGTTAGGGTTTTCTGCACAAAAGCGATTCTGCGAAGCAATGTGAAGACGTCTGCTTCCCAGGCACAGAGAAGGTGCTAGCAGGGAATTCTCTGCCTGCCTTTCCCCAGTGCTCTGCAAGCTCTCCAGGACAACATAAAATCTGGGGCTCTGTGCTTTCTTTCGTTGTGAACAAGTGTTACTGTTTTCTGCACAAAAGTGATTCTGCGAAGCAATGTGAACACTTCTGCTTCCCAGGCACAGAGAAGGTGCTAGCAGGGAATTCTCTGCCTGCCTTTCCCCAGTGCTCTGCGAGCTCTCCAGGACAACATAAAATCTGGGGCTCTGTGCTTTCTTTTGTTCTGAACAAGTGTTACTGTTTTCTGCACAAAAGCGATTCTGCGAAGCAATGTGAAGACGTCTGCTTCCCAGGCACAGAGAAGGTGCTAGCAGGGAATTCTCTGCCTGCTTTTCCCCAGTGCTCTGCAAGCTCTCCAGGACAACATAAAATCTGGGGCTCTGTGCTTTCTTTTGTCTGAACAAGTGTTACTGTTTTCTGCACAAAAGCGATTCTGCGAAGCAATGTGAACACTTGTGCTTCCCAGGCACAGAGAAGGTGCTAGCAGGGAATTCTCTGCCTGCTTTTCCCGAGTGCTCTGCAAGCTCTCCAGGACAACATAAAATCTGGGGCTCTGTGCTTTCTTTCGTTCTGAACAAGTGTTACTGTTTTCTGCACAAAAGCGATTCTGCGAAGCAATGGGAACACTTCTGTTTCCCAGGCACAGAGAAGGTGCTAGCAGGGAATTCTCTGCCTGCCTTTCCCCAGTGCTCTGCAAGCTCTCCAGGACAACATAAAATCTGGGGCTCTGTGCTTTCTTTCGTTCTGAACAAGTGTTACTGTTTTCTGCACAAAAGCGATTCTGCGAAGCAATGTGAACAGGCACAGAGAAGGTGCTAGCAGGGAATTCTCTGCCTGCCTTTCCCCAGTGCTCTGCAAGCTCTCCAGGACAACATAAAATCTGGGGCTCTGTGCTTTCTTTCGTTCTGAACAAGTGTTACTGTTTTCTGCACAAAAGCGATTCTGCGAAGCAATGTGAACACTTGTGCTTCCCAGGCACAGAGAAGGTGCTAGCAGGGAATTCTCTGCCTGCTTTTCCCCAGTGCTCTGCAAGCTCTCCAGGACAACATAAAATCTGGGGCTCTGTGCTTTCTTTTGTTCTGAACAAGTGTTACTGTTTTCTGCACAAAAGCGATTCTGCCAAGCAATGTGAACAGGCTCAGAAAAGGTGCTAGCAGGGAATTCTCTGCCTGCCTTTCCCCAGTGCTCTGCAAGCTCTCCAGGACAACATAGAATCTGGGGCTCTGTGCTTTCTTTTGTTCTGAACAAGTGTTAGGGTTTTGTGCACAAAAGCGATTCTGCGAAGCAATGTGAAGACTTCTGCTTCCCAGGCACAGAGAAGGTGCTAGCAGGGAATTCTCTGCCTGCCTTTCCCCAGTGCTCTGCAAGCTCTCCAGGACAACATAAAATCTGGGGCTCTGTGCTTTCTTTCGTCTGAACAAGTGTTACTGTTTTCTGCACAAAAGCGATTCTGTGAAGCAATGTGAACAGGCACAGAGAAGGTGCTAGCAGGGAATTCTCTGCCTGCCTTTCCCCAGTGCTCTGCAAGCTCTCCAGGACAACATAAAATCTGGGGCTCTGTGCTTTCTTTCGTTCTGAACAAGTGTTACTGTTTTCTGCACAAAAGTGATTCTGCGAAGCAATGTGAACACTTCTGCTTCCCAGGCACAGAGAAGGTGCTAGCAGGGAATTCTCTGCCTGCCTTTCCCCAGTGCTCTGCAAGCTCTCCAGGACAACATAAAATCTGGGGCTCTGTGCTTTCTTTTGTTCTGAACAAGTGTTACTGTTTTCTGCACAAAAGCGATTCTGCCAAGCAATGTGAACAGGCTCAGAAAAGGTGCTAGCAGGGAATTCTCTGCCTGCCTTTCCCCAGTGCTCTGCAAGCTCTCCAGGACAACATAGAATCTGGGGCTCTGTGCTTTCTTTTGTTCTGAACAAGTGTTAGGGTTTTGTGCACAAAAGCGATTCTGCGAAGCAATGTGAAGACTTCTGCTTCCCAGGCACAGAGAAGGTGCTAGCAGGGAATTCTCTGCCTGCCTTTCCCCAGTGCTCTGCAAGCTCTCCAGGACAACATAAAATCTGGGGCTCTGTGCTTTCTTTCGTCTGAACAAGTGTTACTGTTTTCTGCACAAAAGCGATTCTGCGAAGCAATGTGAACAGGCACAGAGAAGGTGCTAGCAGGGAATTCTCTGCCTGCCTTTCCCCAGTGCTCTGCAAGCTCTCCAGGACAACATAAAATCTGGGGCTCTGTGCTTTCTTTCGTTCTGAACAAGTGTTACTGTTTTCTGCACAAAAGCGATTCTGCGAAGCAATGGGAACACTTCTGTTTCCCAGGCACAGAGAAGGTGCTAGCAGGGAATTCTCTGCCTGCTTTTCCCCAGTGCTCTGCAAGCTCTCCAGGACAACATAAAATCTGGGGCTCTGTGCTTTCTTTCGTTCTGAACAAGTGTTACTGTTTTCTGCACAAAAGCGATTCTGCGAAGCAATGGGAACACTTCTGTTTCCCAGGCACAGAGAAGGTGCTAGCAGGGAATTCTCTGCCTGCCTTTCCCCAGTGCTCTGCAAGCTCTCCAGGACAACATAAAATCTGGGGCTCTATGCTTTCTTTCGTCTGAACAAGTGTTACTGTTTTCTGCACAAAAGCGATTCTGCGAAGCAATGTGAACAGGCACAGAGAAGGTGCTAGCAGGGAATTCTCTGCCTGCCTTTCCCCAGTGCTCTGCAAGCTCTCCAGGACAACATAGAATCTGGGGCTCTGTGCTTTCTTTTGTTCTGAACAAGTGTTAGGGTTTAGTGCACAAAAGCGATTCTGCGAAGCAATGTGAAGACTTCTGCTTCCCAGGCACAGAGAAGGTGCTAGCAGGGAATTCTCTGCCTGCTTTTCCCCAGTGCTCTGCAAGCTCTCCAGGACAACATAAAATCTGGGGCTCTGTGCTTTCTTTCGTTGTGAACAAGTGTTACTGTTTTCTGCACAAAAGCGATTCTGCCAAGCAATGTGAACAGGCTCAGAAAAGGTGCTAGCAGGGAATTCTCTGCCTGCCTTTCCCCAGTGCTCTGCAAGCTCTCCAGGACAACATAGAATCTGGGGCTCTGTGCTTTCTTTTGTTCTGAACAAGTGTTAGGGTTTTGTGCACAAAAGCGATTCTGCGAAGCAATGTGAAAACTTCTGCTTCCCAGGCACAGAGAAGGTGCTAGCAGGGAATTCTCTGCCTGCCTTTCCCCAGTGCTCTGCAAGCTCTCCAGGACAACATAAAATCTGGGGCTCTGTGCTTTCTTTCGTCTGAACAAGTGTTACTGTTTTCTGCACAAAAGCGATTCTGTGAAGCAATGTGAACAGGCACAGAGAAGGTGCTAGCAGGGAATTCTCTGCCTGCCTTTCCCCAGTGCTCTGCAAGCTCTCCAGGACAACATAAAATCTGGGGCTCTGTGCTTTCTTTCGTTCTGAACAAGTGTTACTGTTTTCTGCACAAAAGTGATTCTGCGAAGCAATGTGAACACTTCTGCTTCCCAGGCACAGAGAAGGTGCTAGCAGGGAATTCTCTGCCTGCCTTTCCCCAGTGCTCTGCAAGCTCTCCAGGACAACATAAAATCTGGGGCTCTGTGCTTTCTTTTGTTCTGAACAAGTGTTACTGTTTTCTGCACAAAAGCGATTCTGCCAAGCAATGTGAACAGGCTCAGAAAAGGTGCTAGCAGGGAATTCTCTGCCTGCCTTTCCCCAGTGCTCTGCAAGCTCTCCAGGACAACATAAAATCTGGGGCTCTGTGCTTTCTTTTGTTCTGAACAAGTGTTAGGGTTTTGTGCACAAAAGCGATTCTGCGAAGCAATGGGAACACTTCTGTTTCCCAGGCACAGAGAAGGTGCTAGCAGGGAATTCTCTGCCTGCCTTTCCCCAGTGCTCTGCAAGCTCTCCAGGACAACATAAAATCTGGGGCTCTGTGCTTTCTTTCGTCTGAACAAGTGTTACTGTTTTCTGCACAAAAGCGATTCTGCGAAGCAATGTGAACAGGCACAGAGAAGGTGCTAGCAGGGAATTCTCTGCCTGCCTTTCCCCAGTGCTCTGCAAGCTCTCCAGGACAACATAAAATCTGGGGCTCTGTGCTTTCTTTCGTTCTGAACAAGTGTTACTGTTTTCTGCACAAAAGCGATTCTGCGAAGCAATGGGAACACTTCTGTTTCCCAGGCACAGAGAAGGTGCTAGCAGGGAATTCTCTGCCTGCCTTTCCCCAGTGCTCTGCAAGCTCTCCAGGACAACATAAATCTGGGGCTCTGTGCTTTCTTTAGTCTGAACAAGTGTTACTGTTTTCTGCACAAAAGCGATTCAGCGAAGCAATGTGAACAGGCACAGAGAAGGTGCTAGCAGGGAATTCTCTGCCTGCCTTTCCCCAGTGCTCTGCAAGCTCTCCAGGACAACATAGAATCTGGGGCTCTGTGCTTTCTTTTGTTCTGAACAAGTGTTAGGGTTTAGTGCACAAAAGCGATTCTGCGAAGCAATGTGAAGACTTCTGCTTCCCAGGCACAGAGAAGGTGCTAGCAGGGAATTCTCTGCCTGCTTTTCCCCAGTGCTCTGCAAGCTCTCCAGGACAACATAAAATCTGGGGCTCTGTGCTTTCTTTCGTTCTGAACAAGTGTTACTGTTTTCTGCACAAAAGCGATTCTGCGAAGCAATGGGAACACTTCTGTTTCCCAGGCACAGAGAAGGTGCTAGCAGGGAATTCTCTGCCTGCCTTTCCCCAGTGCTCTGCAAGCTCTCCAGGACAACATAAAATCTGGGGCTCTGTGCTTTCTTTCGTCTGAACAAGTGTTACTGTTTTCTGCACAAAAGCGATTCTGCGAAGCAATGTGAACAGGCACAGAGAAGGTGCTAGCAGGGAATTCTCTGCCTGCCTTTCCCCAGTGCTCTGCAAGCTCTCCAGGACAACATAGAATCTGGGGCTCTGTGCTTTCTTTTGTTCTGAACAAGTGTTAGGGTTTAGTGCACAAAAGCGATTCTGCGAAGCAATGTGAAGACTTCTGCTTCCCAGGCACAGAGAAGGTGCTAGCAGGGAATTCTCTGCCTGCCTTTCCCCAGTGCTCTGCAAGCTCTCCAGGACAACATAAAATCTGGGGCTCTGTGCTTTCTTTCGTCTGAACAAGTGTTACTGTTTTCTGCACAAAAGCGATTCTGTGAAGCAATGTGAACAGGCACAGAGAAGGTGCTAGCAGGGAATTCTCTGCCTGCCTTTCCCCAGTGCTCTGCAAGCTCTCCAGGACAACATAAAATCTGGGGCTCTGTGCTTTCTTTCGTTCTGAACAAGTGTTACTGTTTTCTGCACAAAAGTGATTCTGCGAAGCAATGTGAACACTTCTGCTTCCCAGGCACAGAGAAGGTGCTAGCAGGGAATTCTCTGCCTGCCTTTCCCCAGTGCTCTGCAAGCTCTCCAGGACAACATAAAATCTGGGGCTCTGTGCTTTCTTTTGTTCTGAACAAGTGTTACTGTTTTCTGCACAAAAGCGATTCTGCCAAGCAATGTGAACAGGCTCAGAAAAGGTGCTAGCAGGGAATTCTCTGCCTGCCTTTCCCCAGTGCTCTGCAAGCTCTCCAGGACAACATAAAATCTGGGGCTCTGTGCTTTCTTTTGTTCTGAACAAGTGTTAGGGTTTTGTGCACAAAAGCGATTCTGCGAAGCAATGGGAACACTTCTGTTTCCCAGGCACAGAGAAGGTGCTAGCAGGGAATTCTCTGCCTGCCTTTCCCCAGTGCTCTGCAAGCTCTCCAGGACAACATAAAATCTGGGGCTCTGTGCTTTCTTTCGTTCTGAACAAGTGTTACTGTTTTCTGCACAAAAGCGATTCTGCGAAGCAATGGGAACACTTCTGTTTCCCAGGCACAGAGAAGGTGCTAGCAGGGAATTCTCTGCCTGCCTTTCCCCAGTGCTCTGCAAGCTCTCCAGGACAACATAAATCTGGGGCTCTGTGCTTTCTTTAGTCTGAACAAGTGTTACTGTTTTCTGCACAAAAGCGATTCAGCGAAGCAATGTGAACAGGCACAGAGAAGGTGCTAGCAGGGAATTCTCTGCCTGCCTTTCCCCAGTGCTCTGCAAGCTCTCCAGGACAACATAGAATCTGGGGCTCTGTGCTTTCTTTTGTTCTGAACAAGTGTTAGGGTTTAGTGCACAAAAGCGATTCTGCGAAGCAATGTGAAGACTTCTGCTTCCCAGGCACAGAGAAGGTGCTAGCAGGGAATTCTCTGCCTGCTTTTCCCCAGTGCTCTGCAAGCTCTCCAGGACAACATAAAATCTGGGGCTCTGTGCTTTCTTTCGTTCTGAACAAGTGTTACTGTTTTCTGCACAAAAGCGATTCTGCGAAGCAATGGGAACACTTCTGTTTCCCAGGCACAGAGAAGGTGCTAGCAGGGAATTCTCTGCCTGCCTTTCCCCAGTGCTCTGCAAGCTCTCCAGGACAACATAAAATCTGGGGCTCTGTGCTTTCTTTCGTCTGAACAAGTGTTACTGTTTTCTGCACAAAAGCGATTCTGCGAAGCAATGTGAACAGGCACAGAGAAGGTGCTAGCAGGGAATTCTCTGCCTGCCTTTCCCCAGTGCTCTGCAAGCTCTCCAGGACAACATAGAATCTGGGGCTCTGTGCTTTCTTTTGTTCTGAACAAGTGTTAGGGTTTAGTGCACAAAAGCGATTCTGCGAAGCAATGTGAAGACTTCTGCTTCCCAGGCACAGAGAAGGTGCTAGCAGGGAATTCTCTGCCTGCTTTTCCCCAGTGCTCTGCAAGCTCTCCAGGACAACATAAAATCTGGGGCTCTGTGCTTTCTTTCGTTGTGAACAAGTGTTACTGTTTTCTGCACAAAAGCGATTCTGCCAAGCAATGTGAACAGGCTCAGAAAAGGTGCTAGCAGGGAATTCTCTGCCTGCCTTTCCCCAGTGCTCTGCAAGCTCTCCAGGACAACATAGAATCTGGGGCTCTGTGCTTTCTTTTGTTCTGAACAAGTGTTAGGGTTTTGTGCACAAAAGCGATTCTGCGAAGCAATGTGAAAACTTCTGCTTCCCAGGCACAGAGAAGGTGCTAGCAGGGAATTCTCTGCCTGCCTTTCCCCAGTGCTCTGCAAGCTTTCCAGGACAACATAAAATCTGGGGCTCTGTGCTTTCTTTCGTCTGAACAAGTGTTACTGTTTTCTGCACAAAAGCGATTCTGTGAAGCAATGTGAACAGGCACAGAGAAGGTGCTAGCAGGGAATTCTCTGCCTGCCTTTCCCCAGTGCTCTGCAAGCTCTCCAGGACAACATAAAATCTGGGGCTCTGTGCTTTCTTTCGTTCTGAACAAGTGTTACTGTTTTCTGCACAAAAGTGATTCTGCGAAGCAATGTGAACACTTCTGCTTCCCAGGCACAGAGAAGGTGCTAGCAGGGAATTCTCTGCCTGCCTTTCCCCAGTGCTCTGCAAGCTCTCCAGGACAACATAAAATCTGGGGCTCTGTGCTTTCTTTTGTTCTGAACAAGTGTTACTGTTTTCTGCACAAAAGCGATTCTGCCAAGCAATGTGAACAGGCTCAGAAAAGGTGCTAGCAGGGAATTCTCTGCCTGCCTTTCCCCAGTGCTCTGCAAGCTCTCCAGGACAACATAAAATCTGGGGCTCTGTGCTTTCTTTTGTTCTGAACAAGTGTTAGGGTTTTGTGCACAAAAGCGATTCTGCGAAGCAATGGGAACACTTCTGTTTCCCAGGCACAGAGAAGGTGCTAGCAGGGAATTCTCTGCCTGCCTTTCCCCAGTGCTCTGCAAGCTCTCCAGGACAACATAAAATCTGGGGCTCTGTGCTTTCTTTCGTCTGAACAAGTGTTACTGTTTTCTGCACAAAAGCGATTCTGCGAAGCAATGTGAACAGGCACAGAGAAGGTGCTAGCAGGGAATTCTCTGCCTGCCTTTCCCCAGTGCTCTGCAAGCTCTCCAGGACAACATAAAATCTGGGGCTCTGTGCTTTCTTTCGTTCTGAACAAGTGTTACTGTTTTCTGCACAAAAGCGATTCTGCGAAGCAATGGGAACACTTCTGTTTCCCAGGCACAGAGAAGGTGCTAGCAGGGAATTCTCTGCCTGCCTTTCCCCAGTGCTCTGCAAGCTCTCCAGGACAACATAAATCTGGGGCTCTGTGCTTTCTTTAGTCTGAACAAGTGTTACTGTTTTCTGCACAAAAGCGATTCAGCGAAGCAATGTGAACAGGCACAGAGAAGGTGCTAGCAGGGAATTCTCTGCCTGCCTTTCCCCAGTGCTCTGCAAGCTCTCCAGGACAACATAGAATCTGGGGCTCTGTGCTTTCTTTTGTTCTGAACAAGTGTTAGGGTTTAGTGCACAAAAGCGATTCTGCGAAGCAATGTGAAGACTTCTGCTTCCCAGGCACAGAGAAGGTGCTAGCAGGGAATTCTCTGCCTGCTTTTCCCCAGTGCTCTGCAAGCTCTCCAGGACAACATAAAATCTGGGGCTCTGTGCTTTCTTTCGTTCTGAACAAGTGTTACTGTTTTCTGCACAAAAGCGATTCTGCGAAGCAATGTGAACACTTCTGTTTCCCAGGCACAGAGAAGGTGCTAGCAGGGAATTCTCTGCCTGCTTTTCCCCAGTGCTCTGCAAGCTCTCCAGGACAACATAAAATCTGGGGCTCTGTGCTTTCTTTCGTTCTGAACAAGTGTTACTGTTTTCTGCACAAAAGCGATTCTGCGAAGCAATGTGAAGACGTCTGCTTCCCAGGCACAGAGAAGGTGCTAGCAGGGAATTCTCTGCCTGCCTTTCCCCAGTGCTCTGCAAGCTCACCAGGACAACATAAAATCTGGGGCTCTGTGCTTTCTTTCGTTGTGAACAAGTGTTACTGTTTTCTGCACAAAAGTGATTCTGCGAAGCAATGTGAACACTTCTGCTTCCCAGGCACAGAGAAGGTGCTAGCAGGGAATTCTCTGCCTGCCTTTCCCCACTGCTCTGCAAGCTCTCCAGGACAACATAAAATCTGGGGCTCTGTGCTTTCTTTTGTTCTGAACAAGTGTTACTGTTTTCTGCACAAAAGCGATTCTGCGAAGCAATGTGAAGACTTCTGCTTCCCAGGCACAGAGAAGGTGCTAGCAGGGAATTCTCTGCCTGCTTTTCCCCAGTGCTCTGCAAGCTCTCCAGGACAACATAAAATCTGGGGCTCTGTGCTTTCTTTCGTCTGAACAAGTGTTACTGTTTTCTGCACAAAAGCGATTCTGCGAAGCAATGTGAACAGGCACAGAGAAGGTGCTAGCAGGGAATTCTCTGCCTGCCTTTCCCCAGTGCTCTGCAAGCTCTCCAGGACAACATAAAATCTGGGGCTCTGTGCTTTCTTTCGTTCTGAACAAGTGTTACTGTTTTCTGCACAAAAGCGATTCTGCGAAGCAATGTGAACACTTGTGCTTCCCAGGCACAGAGAAGGTGCTAGCAGGGAATTCTCTGCCTGCTTTTCCCCAGTGCTCTGCAAGCTCTCCAGGACAACATAAAATCTGGGGCTCTGTGCTTTCTTTCGTCTGAACAAGTGTTACTGTTTTCTGCACAAAAGCGATTCTGTGAAGCAATGTGAACAGGCACAGAGAAGGTGCTAGCAGGGAATTCTCTGCCTGCCTTTCCCCAGTGCTCTGCAAGCTCTCCAGGACAACATAAAATCTGGGGCTCTGTGCTTTCTTTCGTTCTGAACAAGTGTTACTGTTTTCTGCACAAAAGCGATTCTGCGAAGCAATGGGAACACTTCTGTTTCCCAGGCACAGAGAAGGTGCTAGCAGGGAATTCTCTGCCTGCCTTTCCCCAGTGCTCTGCAAGCTCTCCAGGACAACATAAAATCTGGGGCTCTGTGCTTTCTTTTGTTCTGAACAAGTGTTACTGTTTTCTGCACAAAAGCGATTCTGCGAAGCAATGTGAACAGGCACAGAGAAGGTGCTAGCAGGGAATTCTCTGCCTGCCTTTCCCCAGTGCTCTGCAAGCTCTCCAGGACAACATAAAATCTGGGGCTCTGTGCTTTCTTTCGTTCTGAACAAGTGTTACTGTTTTCTGCACAAAAGCGATTCTGCGAAGCAATGTGAACACTTCTGCTTCCCAGGCACAGAGAAGGTGCTAGCAGGGAATTCTCTGCCTGCTTTTCCCCAGTGCTCTGCAAGCTCTCCAGGACAACATAAAATCTGGGGCTCTGTGCTTTCTTTTGTTCTGAACAAGTGTTACTGTTTTCTGCACAAAAGCGATTCTGCCAAGCAATGTGAACAGGCTCAGAAAAGGTGCTAGCAGGGAATTCTCTGCCTGCCTTTCCCCAGTGCTCTGCAAGCTCTCCAGGACAACATAGAATCTGGGGCTCTGTGCTTTCTTTTGTTCTGAACAAGTGTTAGGGTTTTGTGCACAAAAGCGATTCTGCGAAGCAATGTGAAGACTTCTGCTTCCCAGGCACAGAGAAGGTGCTAGCAGGGAATTCTCTGCCTGCCTTTCCCCAGTGCTCTGCAAGCTCTCCAGGACAACATAAAATCTGGGGCTCTGTGCTTTCTTTCGTCTGAACAAGTGTTACTGTTTTCTGCACAAAAGCGATTCTGTGAAGCAATGTGAACAGGCACAGAGAAGGTGCTAGCAGGGAATTCTCTGCCTGCCTTTCCCCAGTGCTCTGCAAGCTCTCCAGGACAACATAAAATCTGGGGCTCTGTGCTTTCTTTCGTTCTGAACAAGTGTTACTGTTTTCTGCACAAAAGCGATTCTGCGAAGCAATGTGAACACTTGTGCTTCCCAGGCACAGAGAAGGTGCTAGCAGGGAATTCTCTGCCTGCTTTTCCCCAGTGCTCTGCAAGCTCTCCAGGACAACATAAAATCTGGGGCTCTGTGCTTTCTTTCGTCTGAACAAGTGTTACTGTTTTCTGCACAAAAGCGATTCTGTGGAGCAATGTGAACAGGCACAGAGAAGGTGCTAGCAGGGAATTCTCTGCCTGCCTTTCCCCAGTGCTCTGCAAGCTCTCCAGGACAACATAAAATCTGGGGCTCTGTGCTTTCTTTCGTTCTGAACAAGTGTTACTGTTTTCTGCACAAAAGCGATTCTGCGAAGCAATGGGAACACTTCTGTTTCCCAGGCACAGAGAAGGTGCTAGCAGGGAATTCTCTGCCTGCCTTTCCCCAGTGCTCTGCAAGCTCTCCAGGACAACATAAAATCTGGGGCTCTGTGCTTTCTTTTGTTCTGAACAAGTGTTACTGTTTTCTGCACAAAAGCGATTCTGCGAAGCAATGTGAACAGGCACAGAGAAGGTGCTAGCAGGGAATTCTCTGCCTGCCTTTCCCCAGTGCTCTGCAAGCTCTCCAGGACAACATAAAATCTGGGGCTCTGTGCTTTCTTTCGTTCTGAACAAGTGTTACTGTTTTCTGCACAAAAGCGATTCTGCGAAGCAATGTGAACACTTGTGCTTCCCAGGCACAGAGAAGGTGCTAGCAGGGAATTCTCTGCCTGCTTTTCCCCAGTGCTCTGCAAGCTCTCCAGGACAACATAAAATCTGGGGCTCTGTGCTTTCTTTTGTTCTGAACAAGTGTTACTGTTTTCTGCACAAAAGCGATTCTGCCAAGCAATGTGAACAGGCTCAGAAAAGGTGCTAGCAGGGAATTCTCTGCCTGCCTTTCCCCAGTGCTCTGCAAGCTCTCCAGGACAACATAGAATCTGGGGCTCTGTGCTTTCTTTTGT
Organism: Strix uralensis; assembly: GCF_047716275.1. Classification (NCBI taxonomy): domain Eukaryota; kingdom Metazoa; phylum Chordata; class Aves; order Strigiformes; family Strigidae; genus Strix; species Strix uralensis. Next base: position 869,368 of record NW_027436710.1, on the reverse strand, counting down.
TCTGAACAAGTGTTAGGGTTTTGTGCACAAAAGCGATTCTGCGAAGCAATGTGAAGACTTCTGCTTCCCAGGCACAGAGAAGGTGCTAGCAGGGAATTCTCTGCCTGCCTTTCCCCAGTGCTCTGCAAGCTCTCCAGGACAACATAAAATCTGGGGCTCTGTGCTTTCTTTCGTCTGAACAAGTGTTACTGTTTTCTGCACAAAAGCGATTCTGTGAAGCAATGTGAACAGGCACAGAGAAGGTGCTAGCAGGGAATTCTCTGCCTGCCTTTCCCCAGTGCTCTGCAAGCTCTCCAGGACAACATAAAATCTGGGGCTCTGTGCTTTCTTTCGTTCTGAACAAGTGTTACTGTTTTCTGCACAAAAGTGATTCTGCGAAGCAATGTGAACACTTCTGCTTCCCAGGCACAGAGAAGGTGCTAGCAGGGAATTCTCTGCCTGCCTTTCCCCAGTGCTCTGCAAGCTCTCCAGGACAACATAAAATCTGGGGCTCTGTGCTTTCTTTTGTTCTGAACAAGTGTTACTGTTTTCTGCACAAAAGCGATTCTGCCAAGCAATGTGAACAGGCTCAGAAAAGGTGCTAGCAGGGAATTCTCTGCCTGCCTTTCCCCAGTGCTCTGCAAGCTCTCCAGGACAACATAGAATCTGGGGCTCTGTGCTTTCTTTTGTTCTGAACAAGTGTTAGGGTTTTGTGCACAAAAGCGATTCTGCGAAGCAATGTGAAGACTTCTGCTTCCCAGGCACAGAGAAGGTGCTAGCAGGGAATTCTCTGCCTGCCTTTCCCCAGTGCTCTGCAAGCTCTCCAGGACAACATAAAATCTGGGGCTCTGTGCTTTCTTTCGTCTGAACAAGTGTTACTGTTTTCTGCACAAAAGCGATTCTGCGAAGCAATGTGAACAGGCACAGAGAAGGTGCTAGCAGGGAATTCTCTGCCTGCCTTTCCCCAGTGCTCTGCAAGCTCTCCAGGACAACATAAAATCTGGGGCTCTGTGCTTTCTTTCGTTCTGAACAAGTGTTACTGTTTTCTGCACAAAAGCGATTCTGCGAAGCAATGGGAACACTTCTGTTTCCCAGGCACAGAGAAGGTGCTAGCAGGGAATTCTCTGCCTGCTTTTCCCCAGTGCTCTGCAAGCTCTCCAGGACAACATAAAATCTGGGGCTCTGTGCTTTCTTTCGTTCTGAACAAGTGTTACTGTTTTCTGCACAAAAGCGATTCTGCGAAGCAATGGGAACACTTCTGTTTCCCAGGCACAGAGAAGGTGCTAGCAGGGAATTCTCTGCCTGCCTTTCCCCAGTGCTCTGCAAGCTCTCCAGGACAACATAAAATCTGGGGCTCTGTGCTTTCTTTCGTCTGAACAAGTGTTACTGTTTTCTGCACAAAAGCGATTCTGCGAAGCAATGTGAACAGGCACAGAGAAGGTGCTAGCAGGGAATTCTCTGCCTGCCTTTCCCCAGTGCTCTGCAAGCTCTCCAGGACAACATAAAATCTGGGGCTCTGTGCTTTCTTTCGTTCTGAACAAGTGTTACTGTTTTCTGCACAAAAGCGATTCTGCGAAGCAATGGGAACACTTCTGCTTCCCAGGCACAGAGAAGGTGCTAGCAGGGAATTCTCTGCCTGCTTTTCCCCAGTGCTCTGCAAGCTCTCCAGGACAACATAAAATCTGGGGCTCTCTGCTTTCTTTTGTTCTGAACAAGTGTTACTGTTTTCTGCACAAAAGCGATTCTGCCAAGCAATGTGAACAGGCTCAGAAAAGGTGCTAGCAGGGAATTCTCTGCCTGCCTTTCCCCAGTGCTCTGCAAGCTCTCCAGGACAACATAGAATCTGGGGCTCTGTGCTTTCTTTTGTTCTGAACAAGTGTTAGGGTTTTGTGCACAAAAGCGATTCTGCGAAGCAATGTGAAGACTTCTGCTTCCCAGGCACAGAGAAGGTGCTAGCAGGGAATTCTCTGCCTGCCTTTCCCCAGTGCTCTGCAAGCTCTCCAGGACAACATAAAATCTGGGGCTCTGTGCTTTCTTTCGTCTGAACAAGTGTTACTGTTTTCTGCACAAAAGCGATTCTGTGAAGCAATGTGAACAGGCACAGAGAAGGTGCTAGCAGGGAATTCTCTGCCTGCCTTTCCCCAGTGCTCTGCAAGCTCTCCAGGACAACATAAAATCTGGGGCTCTGTGCTTTCTTTCGTTCTGAACAAGTGTTACTGTTTTCTGCACAAAAGCGATTCTGCGAAGCAATGTGAACACTTGTGCTTCCCAGGCACAGAGAAGGTGCTAGCAGGGAATTCTCTGCCTGCTTTTCCCCAGTGCTCTGCAAGCTCTCCAGGACAACATAAAATCTGGGGCTCTGTGCTTTCTTTCGTCTGAACAAGTGTTACTGTTTTCTGCACAAAAGCGATTCTGTGAAGCAATGTGAACAGGCACAGAGAAGGTGCTAGCAGGGAATTCTCTGCCTGCCTTTCCCCAGTGCTCTGCAAGCTCTCCAGGACAACATAAAATCTGGGGCTCTGTGCTTTCTTTCGTTCTGAACAAGTGTTACTGTTTTCTGCACAAAAGCGATTCTGCGAAGCAATGGGAACACTTCTGTTTCCCAGGCACAGAGAAGCTGCTAGCAGGGAATTCTCTGCCTGCCTTTCCCCAGTGCTCTGCAAGCTCTCCAGGACAACATAAAATCTGGGGCTCTGTGCTTTCTTTTGTTCTGAACAAGTGTTACTGTTTTCTGCACAAAAGCGATTCTGCGAAGCAATGTGAACAGGCACAGAGAAGGTGCTAGCAGGGAATTCTCTGCCTGCCTTTCCCCAGTGCTCTGCAAGCTCTCCAGGACAACATAAAATCTGGGGCTCTGTGCTTTCTTTCGTTCTGAACAAGTGTTACTGTTTTCTGCACAAAAGCGATTCTGCGAAGCAATGTGAACACTTCTGCTTCCCAGGCACAGAGAAGGTGCTAGCAGGGAATTCTCTGCCTGCTTTTCCCCAGTGCTCTGCAAGCTCTCCAGGACAACATAAAATCTGGGGCTCTGTGCTTTCTTTTGTTCTGAACAAGTGTTACTGTTTTCTGCACAAAAGCGATTCTGCCAAGCAATGTGAACAGGCTCAGAAAAGGTGCTAGCAGGGAATTCTCTGCCTGCCTTTCCCCAGTGCTCTGCAAGCTCTCCAGGACAACATAGAATCTGGGGCTCTGTGCTTTCTTTTGTTCTGAACAAGTGTTAGGGTTTTGTGCACAAAAGCGATTCTGCGAAGCAATGTGAAGACTTCTGCTTCCCAGGCACAGAGAAGGTGCTAGCAGGGAATTCTCTGCCTGCCTTTCCCCAGTGCTCTGCAAGCTCTCCAGGACAACATAAAATCTGGGGCTCTGTGCTTTCTTTCGTCTGAACAAGTGTTACTGTTTTCTGCACAAAAGCGATTCTGTGAAGCAATGTGAACAGGCACAGAGAAGGTGCTAGCAGGGAATTCTCTGCCTGCCTTTCCCCAGTGCTCTGCAAGCTCTCCAGGACAACATAAAATCTGGGGCTCTGTGCTTTCTTTCGTTCTGAACAAGTGTTACTGTTTTCTGCACAAAAGTGATTCTGCGAAGCAATGTGAACACTTCTGCTTCCCAGGCACAGAGAAGGTGCTAGCAGGGAATTCTCTGCCTGCCTTTCCCCAGTGCTCTGCAAGCTCTCCAGGACAACATAAAATCTGGGGCTCTGTGCTTTCTTTTGTTCTGAACAAGTGTTACTGTTTTCTGCACAAAAGCGATTCTGCCAAGCAATGTGAACAGGCTCAGAAAAGGTGCTAGCAGGGAATTCTCTGCCTGCCTTTCCCCAGTGCTCTGCAAGCTCTCCAGGACAACATAGAATCTGGGGCTCTGTGCTTTCTTTTGTTCTGAACAAGTGTTAGGGTTTTGTGCACAAAAGCGATTCTGCGAAGCAATGTGAAGACTTCTGCTTCCCAGGCACAGAGAAGGTGCTAGCAGGGAATTCTCTGCCTGCCTTTCCCCAGTGCTCTGCAAGCTCTCCAGGACAACATAAAATCTGGGGCTCTGTGCTTTCTTTCGTCTGAACAAGTGTTACTGTTTTCTGCACAAAAGCGATTCTGCGAAGCAATGTGAACAGGCACAGAGAAGGTGCTAGCAGGGAATTCTCTGCCTGCCTTTCCCCAGTGCTCTGCAAGCTCTCCAGGACAACATAAAATCTGGGGCTCTGTGCTTTCTTTCGTTCTGAACAAGTGTTACTGTTTTCTGCACAAAAGCGATTCTGGGAAGCAATGGGAACACTTCTGTTTCCCAGGCACAGAGAAGGTGCTAGCAGGGAATTCTCTGCCTGCTTTTCCCCAGTGCTCTGCAAGCTCTCCAGGACAACATAAAATCTGGGGCTCTGTGCTTTCTTTCGTTCTGAACAAGTGTTACTGTTTTCTGCACAAAAGCGATTCTGCGAAGCAATGGGAACACTTCTGTTTCCCAGGCACAGAGAAGGTGCTAGCAGGGAATTCTCTGCCTGCCTTTCCCCAGTGCTCTGCAAGCTCTCCAGGACAACATAAAATCTGGGGCTCTGTGCTTTCTTTCGTCTGAACAAGTGTTACTGTTTTCTGCACAAAAGCGATTCTGCGAAGCAATGTGAACAGGCACAGAGAAGGTGCTAGCAGGGAATTCTCTGCCTGCCTTTCCCCAGTGCTCTGCAAGCTCTCCAGGACAACATAGAATCTGGGGCTCTGTGCTTTCTTTTGTTCTGAACAAGTGTTAGGGTTTAGTGCACAAAAGCGATTCTGCGAAGCAATGTGAAGACTTCTGCTTCCCAGGCACAGAGAAGGTGCTAGCAGGGAATTCTCTGCCTGCTTTTCCCCAGTGCTCTGCAAGCTCTCCAGGACAACATAAAATCTGGGGCTCTGTGCTTTCTTTCGTTCTGAACAAGTGTTACTGTTTTCTGCACAAAAGCGATTCTGCCAAGCAATGTGAACAGGCTCAGAAAAGGTGCTAGCAGGGAATTCTCTGCCTGCTTTTCCCCAGTGCTCTGCAAGCTCTCCAGGACAACATAGAATCTGGGGCTCTGTGCTTTCTTTTGTTCTGAACAAGTGTTAGGGTTTTGTGCACAAAAGCGATTCTGCGAAGCAATGTGAAGACTTCTGCTTCCCAGGCACAGAGAAGGTGCTAGCAGGGAATTCTCTGCCTGCCTTTCCCCAGTGCTCTGCAAGCTCTCCAGGACAACATAAAATCTGGGGCTCTGTGCTTTCTTTTGTTCTGAACAAGTGTTACTGTTTTCTGCACAAAAGCGATTCTGCCAAGCAATGTGAACAGGCTCAGAAAAGGTGCTAGCAGGGAATTCTCTGCCTGCCTTTCCCCAGTGCTCTGCAAGCTCTCCAGGACAACATAAAATCTGGGGCTCTGTGCTTTCTTTTGTTCTGAACAAGTGTTAGGGTTTTGTGCACAAAAGCGATTCTGCGAAGCAATGGGAACACTTCTGTTTCCCAGGCACAGAGAAGGTGCTAGCAGGGAATTCTCTGCCTGCCTTTCCCCAGTGCTCTGCAAGCTCTCCAGGACAACATAAAATCTGGGGCTCTGTGCTTTCTTTCGTCTGAACAAGTGTTACTGTTTTCTGCACAAAAGCGATTCTGCGAAGCAATGTGAACAGGCACAGAGAAGGTGCTAGCAGGGAATTCTCTGCCTGCCTTTCCCCAGTGCTCTGCAAGCTCTCCAGGACAACATAAAATCTGGGGCTCTGTGCTTTCTTTCGTTCTGAACAAGTGTTACTGTTTTCTGCACAAAAGCGATTCTGCGAAGCAATGGGAACACTTCTGTTTCCCAGGCACAGAGAAGGTGCTAGCAGGGAATTCTCTGCCTGCCTTTCCCCAGTGCTCTGCAAGCTCTCCAGGACAACATAAATCTGGGGCTCTGTGCTTTCTTTAGTCTGAACAAGTGTTACTGTTTTCTGCACAAAAGCGATTCAGCGAAGCAATGTGAACAGGCACAGAGAAGGTGCTAGCAGGGAATTCTCTGCCTGCCTTTCCCCAGTGCTCTGCAAGCTCTCCAGGACAACATAGAATCTGGGGCTCTGTGCTTTCTTTTGTTCTGAACAAGTGTTAGGGTTTAGTGCACAAAAGCGATTCTGCGAAGCAATGTGAAGACTTCTGCTTCCCAGGCACAGAGAAGGTGCTAGCAGGGAATTCTCTGCCTGCTTTTCCCCAGTGCTCTGCAAGCTCTCCAGGACAACATAAAATCTGGGGCTCTGTGCTTTCTTTCGTTCTGAACAAGTGTTACTGTTTTCTGCACAAAAGCGATTCTGCGAAGCAATGTGAACACTTGTGCTTCCCAGGCACAGAGAAGGTGCTAGCAGGGAATTCTCTGCCTGCTTTTCCCCAGTGCTCTGCAAGCTCTCCAGGACAACATAAAATCTGGGGCTCTGTGCTTTCTTTCGTTCTGAACAAGTGTTACTGTTTTCTGCACAAAAGCGATTCTGCGAAGCAATGTGAAGACGTCTGTTTCCCAGGCACAGAGAAGGTGGTAGCAGGGAATTCTCTGCCTGCCTTTCCCCAGTGCTCTGCAAGCTCACCAGGACAACATAAAATCTGGGGCTCTGTGCTTTCTTTCGTTGTGAACAAGTGTTACTGTTTTCTGCACAAAAGTGATTCTGCGAAGCAATGTGAACACTTCTGCTTCCCAGGCACAGAGAAGGTGCTAGCAGGGAATTCTCTGCCTGCCTTTCCCCAGTGCTCTGCAAGCTCTCCAGGACAACATAAAATCTGGGGCTCTGTGCTTTCTTTTGTTCTGAACAAGTGTTACTGTTTTCTGCACAAAAGCGATTCTGCGAAGCAATGTGAAGACTTCTGCTTCCCAGGCACAGAGAAGGTGCTAGCAGGGAATTCTCTGCCTGCTTTTCCCCAGTGCTCTGCAAGCTCTCCAGGACAACATAAAATCTGGGGCTCTGTGCTTTCTTTCGTCTGAACAAGTGTTACTGTTTTCTGCACAAAAGCGATTCTGCGAAGCAATGTGAACAGGCACAGAGAAGGTGCTAGCAGGGAATTCTCTGCCTGCCTTTCCCCAGTGCTCTGCAAGCTCTCCAGGACAACATAAAATCTGGGGCTCTGTGCTTTCTTTCGTTCTGAACAAGTGTTACTGTTTTCTGCACAAAAGCGATTCTGCGAAGCAATGTGAACACTTGTGCTTCCCAGGCACAGAGAAGGTGCTAGCAGGGAATTCTCTGCCTGCTTTTCCCCAGTGCTCTGCAAGCTCTCCAGGACAACATAAAATCTGGGGCTCTGTGCTTTCTTTCGTCTGAACAAGTGTTACTGTTTTCTGCACAAAAGCGATTCTGTGAAGCAATGTGAACAGGCACAGAGAAGGTGCTAGCAGGGAATTCTCTGCCTGCCTTTCCCCAGTGCTCTGCAAGCTCTCCAGGACAACATAAAATCTGGGGCTCTGTGCTTTCTTTCGTTCTGAACAAGTGTTACTGTTTTCTGCACAAAAGCGATTCTGCGAAGCAATGGGAACACTTCTGTTTCCCAGGCACAGAGAAGGTGCTAGCAGGGAATTCTCTGCCTGCCTTTCCCCAGTGCTCTGCAAGCTCTCCAGGACAACATAAAATCTGGGGCTCTGTGCTTTCTTTTGTTCTGAACAAGTGTTACTGTTTTCTGCACAAAAGCGATTCTGCGAAGCAATGTGAACAGGCACAGAGAAGGTGCTAGCAGGGAATTCTCTGCCTGCCTTTCCCCAGTGCTCTGCAAGCTCTCCAGGACAACATAAAATCTGGGGCTCTGTGCTTTCTTTCGTTCTGAACAAGTGTTACTGTTTTCTGCACAAAAGCGATTCTGCGAAGCAATGTGAACACTTGTGCTTCCCAGGCACAGAGAAGGTGCTAGCAGGGAATTCTCTGCCTGCTTTTCCCCAGTGCTCTGCAAGCTCTCCAGGACAACATAAAATCTGGGGCTCTGTGCTTTCTTTTGTTCTGAACAAGTGTTACTGTTTTCTGCACAAAAGCGATTCTGCCAAGCAATGTGAACAGGCTCAGAAAAGGTGCTAGCAGGGAATTCTCTGCCTGCCTTTCCCCAGTGCTCTGCAAGCTCTCCAGGACAACATAGAATCTGGGGCTCTGTGCTTTCTTTTGTTCTGAACAAGTGTTAGGGTTTTGTGCACAAAAGCGATTCTGCGAAGCAATGTGAAGACTTCTGCTTCCCAGGCACAGAGAAGGTGCTAGCAGGGAATTCTCTGCCTGCCTTTCCCCAGTGCTCTGCAAGCTCTCCAGGACAACATAAAATCTGGGGCTCTGTGCTTTCTTTCGTCTGAACAAGTGTTACTGTTTTCTGCACAAAAGCGATTCTGTGAAGCAATGTGAACAGGCACAGAGAAGGTGCTAGCAGGGAATTCTCTGCCTGCCTTTCCCCAGTGCTCTGCAAGCTCTCCAGGACAACATAAAATCTGGGGCTCTGTGCTTTCTTTCGTTCGGAACAAGTGTTACTGTTTTCTGCACAAAAGCGATTCTGCGAAGCAATGTGAACACTTGTGCTTCCCAGGCACAGAGAAGGTGCTAGCAGGGAATTCTCTGCCTGCTTTTCCCCAGTGCTCTGCAAGCTCTCCAGGACAACATAAAATCTGGGGCTCTGTGCTTTCTTTCGTCTGAACAAGTGTTACTGTTTTCTGCACAAAAGCGATTCTGTGAAGCAATGTGAACAGGCACAGAGAAGGTGCTAGCAGGGAATTCTCTGCCTGCCTTTCCCCAGTGCTCTGCAAGCTCTCCAGGACAACATAAAATCTGGGGCTCTGTGCTTTCTTTCGTTCTGAACAAGTGTTAGGGTTTTGTGCACAAAAGCGATTCTGCGAAGCAATGGGAACACTTCTGTTTCCCAGGCACAGAGAAGGTGCTAGCAGGGAATTCTCTGCCTGCCTTTCCCCAGTGCTCTGCAAGCTCTCCAGGACAACATAAAATCTGGGGCTCTGTGCTTTCTTTTGTTCTGAACAAGTGTTACTGTTTTCTGCACAAAAGCGATTCTGCGAAGCAATGTGAACAGGCACAGAGAAGGTGCTAGCAGGGAATTCTCTGCCTGCCTTTCCCCAGTGCTCTGCAAGCTCTCCAGGACAACATAAAATCTGGGGCTCTGTGCTTTCTTTCGTTCTGAACAAGTGTTACTGTTTTCTGCACAAAAGCGATTCTGCGAAGCAATGTGAACACTTGTGCTTCCCAGGCACAGAGAAGGTGCTAGCAGGGAATTCTCTGCCTGCTTTTCCCCAGTGCTCTGCAAGCTCTCCAGGACAACATAAAATCTGGGGCTCTGTGCTTTCTTTTGTTCTGAACAAGTGTTACTGTTTTCTGCACAAAAGCGATTCTGCCAAGCAATGTGAACAGGCTCAGAAAAGGTGCTAGCAGGGAATTCTCTGCCTGCCTTTCCCCAGTGCTCTGCAAGCTCTCCAGGACAACATAGAATCTGGGGCTCTGTGCTTTCTTTTGTTCTGAACAAGTGTTAGGGTTTTGTGCACAAAAGCGATTCTGCGAAGCAATGTGAAGACTTCTGCTTCCCAGGCACAGAGAAGGTGCTAGCAGGGAATTCTCTGCCTGCCTTTCCCCAGTGCTCTGCAAGCTCTCCAGGACAACATAAAATCTGGGGCTCTGTGCTTTCTTTCGTCTGAACAAGTGTTACTGTTTTCTGCACAAAAGCGATTCTGTGAAGCAATGTGAACAGGCACAGAGAAGGTGCTAGCAGGGAATTCTCTGCCTGCCTTTCCCCAGTGCTCTGCAAGCTCTCCAGGACAACATAAAATCTGGGGCTCTGTGCTTTCTTTCGTTCTGAACAAGTGTTACTGTTTTCTGCACAAAAGTGATTCTGCGAAGCAATGTGAACACTTCTGCTTCCCAGGCACAGAGAAGGTGCTAGCAGGGAATTCTCTGCCTGCCTTTCCCCAGTGCTCTGCAAGCTCTCCAGGACAACATAAAATCTGGGGCTCTGTGCTTTCTTTTGTTCTGAACAAGTGTTACTGTTTTCTGCACAAAAGCGATTCTGCCAAGCAATGTGAACAGGCTCAGAAAAGGTGCTAGCAGGGAATTCTCTGCCTGCCTTTCCCCAGTGCTCTGCAAGCTCTCCAGGACAACATAGAATCTGGGGCTCTGTGCTTTCTTTTGTTCTGAACAAGTGTTAGGGTTTTGTGCACAAAAGCGATTCTGCGAAGCAATGTGAAGACTTCTGCTTCCCAGGCACAGAGAAGGTGCTAGCAGGGAATTCTCTGCCTGCCTTTCCCCAGTGCTCTGCAAGCTCTCCAGGACAACATAAAATCTGGGGCTCTGTGCTTTCTTTCGTTCTGAACAAGTGTTACTGTTTTCTGCACAAAAGCGATTCTGCGAAGCAATGGGAACACTTCTGTTTCCCAGGCACAGAGAAGGTGCTAGCAGGGAATTCTCTGCCTGCTTTTCCCCAGTGCTCTGCAAGCTCTCCAGGACAACATAAAATCTGGGGCTCTGTGCTTTCTTTCGTTCTGAACAAGTGTTACTGTTTTCTGCACAAAAGCGATTCTGCGAAGCAATGGGAACACTTCTGTTTCCCAGGCACAGAGAAGGTGCTAGCAGGGAATTCTCTGCCTGCCTTTCCCCAGTGCTCTGCAAGCTCTCCAGGACAACATAAAATCTGGGGCTCTGTGCTTTCTTTCGTCTGAACAAGTGTTACTGTTTTCTGCACAAAAGCGATTCTGCGAAGCAATGTGAACAGGCACAGAGAAGGTGCTAGCAGGGAATTCTCTGCCTGCCTTTCCCCAGTGCTCTGCAAGCTCTCCAGGACAACATAGAATCTGGGGCTCTGTGCTTTCTTTTGTTCTGAACAAGTGTTAGGGTTTAGTGCACAAAAGCGATTCTGCGAAGCAATGTGAAGACTTCTGCTTCCCAGGCACAGAGAAGGTGCTAGCAGGGAATTCTCTGCCTGCTTTTCCCCAGTGCTCTGCAAGCTCTCCAGGACAACATAAAATCTGGGGCTCTGTGCTTTCTTTCGTTCTGAACAAGTGTTACTGTTTTCTGCACAAAAGCGATTCTGCCAAGCAATGTGAACAGGCTCAGAAAAGGTGCTAGCAGGGAATTCTCTGCCTGCCTTTCCCCAGTGCTCTGCAAGCTCTCCAGGACAACATAGAATCTGGGGCTCTGTGCTTTCTTTTGTTCTGAACAAGTGTTAGGGTTTTGTGCACAAAAGCGATTCTGCGAAGCAATGTGAAGACTTCTGCTTCCCAGGCACAGAGAAGGTGCTAGCAGGGAATTCTCTGCCTGCCTTTCCCCAGTGCTCTGCAAGCTCTCCAGGACAACATAAAATCTGGGGCTCTGTGCTTTCTTTCGTCTGAACAAGTGTTACTGTTTTCTGCACAAAAGCGATTCTGTGAAGCAATGTGAACAGGCACAGAGAAGGTGCTAGCAGGGAATTCTCTGCCTGCCTTTCCCCAGTGCTCTGCAAGCTCTCCAGGACAACATAAAATCTGGGGCTCTGTGCTTTCTTTCGTTCTGAACAAGTGTTACTGTTTTCTGCACAAAAGTGATTCTGCGAAGCAATGTGAACACTTCTGCTTCCCAGGCACAGAGAAGGTGCTAGCAGGGAATTCTCTGCCTGCCTTTCCCCAGTGCTCTGCAAGCTCTCCAGGACAACATAAAATCTGGGGCTCTGTGCTTTCTTTTGTTCTGAACAAGTGTTACTGTTTTCTGCACAAAAGCGATTCTGCCAAGCAATGTGAACAGGCTCAGAAAAGGTGCTAGCAGGGAATTCTCTGCCTGCCTTTCCCCAGTGCTCTGCAAGCTCTCCAGGACAACATAAAATCTGGGGCTCTGTGCTTTCTTTCGTCTGAACAAGTGTTACTGTTTTCTGCACAAAAGCGATTCTGCGAAGCAATGTGAACAGGCACAGAGAAGGTGCTAGCAGGGAATTCTCTGCCTGCTTTTCCCCAGTGCTCTGCAAGCTCTCCAGGACAACATAAAATCTGGGGCTCTGTGCTTTCTTTCGTTCTGAACAAGTGTTACTGTTTTCTGCACAAAAGCGATTCTGCGAAGCAATGTGAACACTTCTGTTTCCCAGGCACAGAGAAGGTGCTAGCAGGGAATTCTCTGCCTGCTTTTCCCCAGTGCTCTGCAAGCTCTCCAGGACAACATAAAATCTGGGGCTCTGTGCTTTCTTTCGTTCTGAACAAGTGTTACTGTTTTCTGCACAAAAGCGATTCTGCGAAGTAATGTGAAGACGTCTGCTTCCCAGGCACAGAGAAGGTGCTAGCAGGGAATTCTCTGCCTGCCTTTCCCCAGTGCTCTGCAAGCTCACCAGGACAACATAAAATCTGGGGCTCTGTGCTTTCTTTCGTTGTGAACAAGTGTTACTGTTTTCTGCACAAAAGTGATTCTGCGAAGCAATGTGAACACTTCTGCTTCCCAGGCACAGAGAAGGTGCTAGCAGGGAATTCTCTGCCTGCCTTTCCCCAGTGCTCTGCAAGCTCTCCAGGACAACATAAAATCTGGGGCTCTGTGCTTTCTTTTGTTCTGAACAAGTGTTACTGTTTTCTGCACAAAAGCGATTCTGCGAAGCAATGTGAAGACTTCTGCTTCCCAGGCACAGAGAAGGTGCTAGCAGGGAATTCTCTGCCTGCTTTTCCCCAGTGCTCTGCAAGCTCTCCAGGACAACATAAAATCTGGGGCTCTGTGCTTTCTTTCGTCTGAACAAGTGTTACTGTTTTCTGCACAAAAGCGATTCTGCGAAGCAATGTGAACAGGCACAGAGAAGGTGCTAGCAGGGAATTCTCTGCCTGCCTTTCCCCAGTGCTCTGCAAGCTCTCCAGGACAACATAAAATCTGGGGCTCTGTGCTTTCTTTCGTTCTGAACAAGTGTTACTGTTTTCTGCACAAAAGCGATTCTGCGAAGCAATGGGAACACTTCTGTTTCCCAGGCACAGAGAAGGTGCTAGCAGGGAATTCTCTGCCTGCTTTTCCCCAGTGCTCTGCAAGCTCTCCAGGACAACATAAAATCTGGGGCTCTGTGCTTTCTTTCGTTCTGAACAAGTGTTACTGTTTTCTGCACAAAAGTGATTCTGCGAAGCAATGTGAAGACTTCTGCTTCCCAGGCACAGAGAAGGTGCTAGCAGGGAATTCTCTGCCTGCCTTTCCCCAGTGCTCTGCAAGCTCTCCAGGACAACATAAAATCTGGGGCTCTGTGCTTTCTTTTGTTCTGAACAAGTGTTACTGTTTTCTGCACAAAAGCGATTCTGCCAAGCAATGTGAACAGGCTCAGAAAAGGTGCTAGCAGGGAATTCTCTGCCTGCCTTTCCCCAGTGCTCTGCAAGCTCTCCAGGACAACATAGAATCTGGGGCTTTGTGCTTTCTTTCGTTCTGAACAAGTGTTACTGTTTTCTGCACAAAAGTGATTCTGCGAAGCAATGTGAACACTTCTGCTTCCCAGGCACAGAGAAGGTGCTAGCAGGGAATTCTCTGCCTGCCTTTCCCCAGTGCTCTGCAAGCTCTCCAGGACAACATAAAATCTGGGGCTCTGTGCTTTCTTTCGTCTGAACAAGTGTTACTGTTTTCTGCACAAAAGCGATTCTGCGAAGCAATGTGAACAGGCACAGAGAAGGTGCTAGCAGGGAATTCTCTGCCTGCCTTTCCCCAGTGCTCTGCAAGCTCTCCAGGACAACATAAAATCTGGGGCTCTGTGCTTTCTTTCGTTCTGAACAAGTGTTAGGGTTTTCTGCACAAAAGCGATTCTGCGAAGCAATGTGAACACTTCTGTTTCCCAGGCACAGAGAAGGTGCTAGCAGGGAATTCTCTGCCTGCTTTTCCCCAGTGCTCTGCAAGCTCTCCAGGACAACATAAAATCTGGGGCTCTGTGCTTTCTTTAGTTCTGAACAAGTGTTACTGTTTTCTGCACAAAAGCGATTCTGCGAAGCAATGCGAACACTTCTGTTTCCCAGGCACAGAGAAGGTGCTAGCAGGGAATTCTCTGCCTGCTTTTCCCCAGTGCTCTGCAAGCTCTCCAGGACAACATAGAATCTGGGGCTCTGTGCTTTCTTTTGTTCTGAACAAGTGTTAGGGTTTTGTGCACAAAAGCGATTCTGCGAAGCAATGGGAACACTTCTGCTTCCCAGGCACAGAGAAGGTGCTAGCAGGGAATTCTCTGCCTGCCTTTCCCCAGTGCTCTGCAAGCTCTCCAGGACAACATAAAATCTGGGGCTCTGTGCTTTCTTTCGTCTGAACAAGTGTTACTGTTTTCTGCACAAAAGCGATTCAGCGAAGCAATGTGAACAGGCACAGAGAAGGTGCTAGCAGGGAATTCTCTGCCTGCCTTTCCCCAGTGCTCTGCAAGCTCTCCAGGACAACATAGAATCTGGGGCTCTGTGCTTTCTTTTGTTCTGAACAAGTGTTAGGGTTTAGTGCACAAAAACGATTCTGCGAAGCAATGTGAAGACTTCTGCTTCCCAGGCACAGAGAAGGTGCTAGCAGGGAATTCTCTGCCTGCTTTTCCCCAGTGCTCTGCAAGCTCTCCAGGACAACATAAAATCTGGGGCTCTGTGCTTTCTTTCGTTCTGAACAAGTGTTACTGTTTTCTGCACAAAAGCGATTCTGCGAAGCAATGTGAACACTTCTGTTTCCCAGGCACAGAGAAGGTGGTAGCAGGGAATTCTCTGCCTGCTTTTCCCCAGTGCTCTGCAAGCTCTCCAGGACAACATAAAATCTGGGGCTCTGTGCTTTCTTTCGTTCTGAACAAGTGTTACTGTTTTCTGCACAAAAGCGATTCTGCGAAGCAATGTGAACACTTCTGCTTCCCAGGCACAGAGAAGGTGCTAGCAGGGAATTCTCTGCCTGCCTTTCCCCAGTGCTCTGCAAGCTCTCCAGGACAACATAAAATCTGGGGCTCTGTGCTTTCTTTCGTTGTGAACAAGTGTTACTGTTTTCTGCACAAAAGTGATTCTGCGAAGCAATGTGAACACTTCTGCTTCCCAGGCACAGAGAAGGTGCTAGCAGGGAATTCTCTGCCTGCCTTTCCCCAGTGCTCTGCAAGCTCTCCAGTACAACATAAAATCTGGGGCTCTGTGCTTTCTTTCGTTCTGAACAAGTGTTACTGTTTTCTGCACAAAAGCGATTCTGCGAAGCAATGGGAACAGGCACAGAGAAGGTGCTAGCAGGGAATTCTCTGCCTGCCTTTCCCCAGTGCTCTGCAAGCTCTCCAGGACAACATAAAATCTGGGGCTCTGTGCTTTCTTTCATTCTGAACAAGTGTTACTGTTTTCTGCACAAAAGCGATTCTGCGAAGCAATGTGAACAGGCACAGAGAAGGTGCTAGCAGGGAATTCTCTGCCTGCCTTTCCCCAGTGCTCTGCAAGCTCTCAAGGACAACATAAAATCTGGGGCTCTGTGCTTTCTTTCGTTCTGAACAAGTGTTACTGTTTTCTGCACAAAAGCGATTCTGCGAAGCAATGTGAAGACGTCTGCTTCCCAGGCACAGAGAAGGTGCTAGCAGGGAATTCTCTGCCTGCTTTTCCCCAGTGCTCTGCAAGCTCTCCAGGACAACATAAAATCTGGGGCTCTGTGCTTTCTTTTGTTCTGAACAAGTGTTACTGTTTTCTGCACAAAAGCGATTCTGCCAAGCAATGTGAACAGGCTCAGAAAAGGTGCTAGCAGGGAATTCTCTGCCTGCCTTTCCCCAGTGCTCTGCAAGCTCTCCAGGACAACATAGAATCTGGGGCTCTGTGCTTTCTTTTGTTCTGAACAAGTGTTAGGGTTTTGTGCACAAAAGCGATTCTGCGAAGCAATGTGAAGGCTTCTGCTTCCCAGGCACAGAGAAGGTGCTAGCAGGGAATTCTCTGCCTGCCTTTCCCCAGTGCTCTGCAAGCTCTCCAGGACAACATAAAATCTGGGGCTCTGTGCTTTCTTTCGTCTGAACAAGTGTTACTGTTTTCTGCACAAAAGCGATTCTGTGAAGCAATGTGAACAGGCACAGAGAAGGTGCTAGCAGGGAATTCTCTGCCTGCCTTTCCCCAGTGCTCTGCAAGCTCTCCAGGACAACATAAAATCTGGGGCTCTGTGCTTTCTTTCGTTCTGAACAAGTGTTACTGTTTTCTGCACAAAAGTGATTCTGCGAAGCAATGTGAACACTTCTGCTTCCCAGGCACAGAGAAGGTGCTAGCAGGGAATTCTCTGCCTGCCTTTCCCCAGTGCTCTGCAAGCTCTCCAGGACAACATAAAATCTGGGGCTCTGTGCTTTCTTTTGTTCTGAACAAGTGTTACTGTTTTCTGCACAAAAGCGATTCTGCCAAGCAATGTGAACAGGCTCAGAAAAGGTGCTAGCAGGGAATTCTCTGCCTGCCTTTCCCCAGTGCTCTGCAAGCTCTCCAGGACAACATAGAATCTGGGGCTCTGTGCTTTCTTTTGTTCTGAACAAGTGTTAGGGTTTTGTGCACAAAAGCGATTCTGCGAAGCAATGTGAAGACTTCTGCTTCCCAGGCACAGAGAAGGTGCTAGCAGGGAATTCTCTGCCTGCCTTTCCCCAGTGCTCTGCAAGCTCTCCAGGACAACATAAAATCTGGGGCTCTGTGCTTTCTTTCGTCTGAACAAGTGTTACTGTTTTCTGCACAAAAGCGATTCTGCGAAGCAATGTGAACAGGCACAGAGAAGGTGCTAGCAGGGAATTCTCTGCCTGCCTTTCCCCAGTGCTCTGCAAGCTCTCCAGGACAACATAAAATCTGGGGCTCTGTGCTTTCTTTCGTTCTGAACAAGTGTTACTGTTTTCTGCACAAAAGCGATTCTGCGAAGCAATGTGAACACTTCTGTTTCCCAGGCACAGAGAAGGTGCTAGCAGGGAATTCTCTGCCTGCTTTTCCCCAGTGCTCTGCAAGCTCTCCAGGACAACATAAAATCTGGGGCTCTGTGCTTTCTTTCGTTCTGAACAAGTGTTACTGTTTTCTGCACAAAAGCGATTCTGCGAAGCAATGTGAAGACGTCTGCTTCCCAGGCACAGAGAAGGTGCTAGCAGGGAATTCTCTGCCTGCCTTTCCCCAGTGCTCTGCAAGCTCTCCAGGACAACATAAAATCTGGGGCTCTGTGCTTTCTTTCGTTGTGAACAAGTGTTACTGTTTTCTGCACAAAAGTGATTCTGCGAAGCAATGTGAACACTTCTGCTTCCCAGGCACAGAGAAGGTGCTAGCAGGGAATTCTCTGCCTGCCTTTCCCCAGTGCTCTGCAAGCTCTCCAGGACAACATAAAATCTGGGGCTCTGTGCTTTCTTTTGTTCTGAACAAGTGTTACTGTTTTCTGCACAAAAGCGATTCTGCGAAGCAATGTGAAGACTTCTGCTTCCCAGGCACAGAGAAGGTGCTAGCAGGGAATTCTCTGCCTGCTTTTCCCCAGTGCTCTGCAAGCTCTCCAGGACAACATAAAATCTGGGGCTCTGTGCTTTCTTTTGTCTGAACAAGTGTTACTGTTTTCTGCACAAAAGCGATTCTGCGAAGCAATGTGAACAGGCACAGAGAAGGTGCTAGCAGGGAATTCTCTGCCTGCCTTTCCCCAGTGCTCTGCAAGCTCTCCAGGACAACATAAAATCTGGGGCTCTGTGCTTTCTTTCGTTCTGAACAAGTGTTACTGTTTTCTGCACAAAAGCGATTCTGCGAAGCAATGTGAACACTTGTGCTTCCCAGGCACAGAGAAGGTGCTAGCAGGGAATTCTCTGCCTGCTTTTCCCCAGTGCTCTGCAAGCTCTCCAGGACAACATAAAATCTGGGGCTCTGTGCTTTCTTTCGTCTGAACAAGTGTTACTGTTTTCTGCACAAAAGCGATTCTGTGAAGCAATGTGAACAGGCACAGAGAAGGTGCTAGCAGGGAATTCTCTGCCTGCCTTTCCCCAGTGCTCTGCAAGCTCTCCAGGACAACATAAAATCTGGGGCTCTGTGCTTTCTTTCGTTCTGAACAAGTGTTACTGTTTTCTGCACAAAAGCGATTCTGCGAAGCAATGGGAACACTTCTGTTTCCCAGGCACAGAGAAGGTGCTAGCAGGGAATTCTCTGCCTGCCTTTCCCCAGTGCTCTGCAAGCTCTCCAGGACAACATAAAATCTGGGGCTCTGTGCTTTCTTTCGTTCTGAACAAGTGTTACTGTTTTCTGCACAAAAGCGATTCTGCGAAGCAATGTGAACAGGCACAGAGAAGGTGCTAGCAGGGAATTCTCTGCCTGCCTTTCCCCAGTGCTCTGCAAGCTCTCCAGGACAACATAAAATCTGGGGCTCTGTGCTTTCTTTCGTTCTGAACAAGTGTTACTGTTTTCTGCACAAAAGCGATTCTGCGAAGCAATGTGAACACTTGTGCTTCCCAGGCACAGAGAAGGTGCTAGCAGGGAATTCTCTGCCTGCTTTTCCCCAGTGCTCTGCAAGCTCTCCAGGACAACATAAAATCTGGGGCTCTGTGCTTTCTTTCGTCTGAACAAGTGTTACTGTTTTCTGCACAAAAGCGATTCTGCGAAGCAATGTGACCAGGCACAGAAAAGGTGCTAGCAGGGAATTCTCTGCCTGCCTTTCCCCAGTGCTCTGCAAGCTCTCCAGGACAACATAGAATCTGGGGCTCTGTGCTATCTTTTGTTCTGAACAAGTGTTAGGGTTTTGTGCACAAAAGCGATTCTGCGAAGCAATGTGAAGACTTCTGCTTCCCAGGCACAGAGAAGGTGCTAGCAGGGAATTCTCTGCCTGCCTTTCCCCAGTGCTCTGCAAGCTCTCCAGGACAACATAAAATCTGGGGCTCTGTGCTTTCTTTCGTCTGAACAAGTGTTACTGTTTTCTGCACAAAAGCGATTCTGCGAAGCAATGTGAACAGGCACAGAGAAGGTGCTAGCAGGGAATTCTCTGCCTGCCTTTCCCCAGTGCTCTGCAAGCTCTCCAGGACAACATAAAATCTGGGGCTCTGTGCTTTCTTTCGTTCTGAACAAGTGTTACTGTTTTCTGCACAAAAGCGATTCTGCGAAGCAATGGGAACACTTCTGTTTCCCAGGCACAGAGAAGGTGCTAGCAGGGAATTCTCTGCCTGCTTTTCCCCAGTGCTCTGCAAGCTCTCCAGGACAACATAAAATCTGGGGCTCTGTGCTTTCTTTCGTTCTGAAAAAGTGTTACTGTTTTCTGCACAAAAGCGATTCTGCGAAGCAATGGGAACACTTCTGTTTCCCAGGCACAGAGAAGGTGCTAGCAGGGAATTCTCTGCCTGCCTTTCCCCAGTGCTCTGCAAGCTCTCCAGGACAACATAAAATCTGGGGCTCTGTGCTTTCTTTCGTCTGAACAAGTGTTACTGTTTTCTGCACAAAAGCGATTCTGCGAAGCAATGTGAACAGGCACAGAGAAGGTGCTAGCAGGGAATTCTCTGCCTGCCTTTCCCCAGTGCTCTGCAAGCTCTCCAGGACAACATAGAATCTGGGGCTCTGTGCTTTCTTTTGTTCTGAACAAGTGTTAGGGTTTAGTGCACAAAAGCGATTCTGCGAAGCAATGTGAAGACTTCTGCTTCCCAGGCACAGAGAAGGTGCTAGCAGGGAATTCTCTGCCTGCTTTTCCCCAGTGCTCTGCAAGCTCTCCAGGACAACATAAAATCTGGGGCTCTGTGCTTTCTTTCGTTCTGAACAGGTGTTACTGTTTTCTGCACAAAAGCGATTCTGCCAAGCAATGTGAACAGGCTCAGAAAAGGTGCTAGCAGGGAATTCTCTGCCTGCCTTTCCCCAGTGCTCTGCAAGCTCTCCAGGACAACATAGAATCTGGGGCTCTGTGCTTTCTTTCGTCTGAACAAGTGTTACTGTTTTCTGCACAAAAGCGATTCTGTGAAGCAATGTGAACAGGCACAGAGAAGGTGCTAGCAGGGAATTCTCTGCCTGCCTTTCCCCAGTGCTCTGCAAGCTCTCCAGGACAACATAAAATCTGGGGCTCTGTGCTTTCTTTCGTTCTGAACAAGTGTTACTGTTTTCTGCACAAAAGTGATTCTGCGAAGCAATGTGAACACTTCTGCTTCCCAGGCACAGAGAAGGTGCTAGCAGGGAATTCTCTGCCTGCCTTTCCCCAGTGCTCTGCAAGCTCTCCAGGACAACATAAAATCTGGGGCTCTGTGCTTTCTTTTGTTCTGAACAAGTGTTACTGTTTTCTGCACAAAAGCGATTCTGCCAAGCAATGTGAACAGGCTCAGAAAAGGTGCTAGCAGGGAATTCTCTGCCTGCCTTTCCCCAGTGCTCTGCAAGCTCTCCAGGACAACATAGAATCTGGGGCTCTGTGCTTTCTTTTGTTCTGAACAAGTGTTAGGGTTTTGTGCACAAAAGCGATTCTGCGAAGCAATGGGAACACTTCTGTTTCCCAGGCACAGAGAAGGTGCTAGCAGGGAATTCTCTGCCTGCCTTTCCCCAGTGCTCTGCAAGCTCTCCAGGACAACATAAAATCTGGGGCTCTGTGCTTTCTTTCGTCTGAACAAGTGTTACTGTTTTCTGCACAAAAGCGATTCTGCGAAGCAATGTGAACAGGCACAGAGAAGGTGCTAGCAGGGAATTCTCTGCCTGCCTTTCCCCAGTGCTCTGCAAGCTCTCCAGGACAACATAAAATCTGGGGCTCTGTGCTTTCTTTCGTTCTGAACAAGTGTTACTGTTTTCTGCACAAAAGCGATTCTGCGAAGCAATGGGAACACTTCTGTTTCCCAGGCACAGAGAAGGTGCTAGCAGGGAATTCTCTGCCTGCTTTTCCCCAGTGCTCTGCAAGCTCTCCAGGACAACATAAAATCTGGGGCTCTGTGCTTTCTTTCGTTCTGAACAAGTGTTACTGTTTTCTGCACAAAAGCGATTCTGCGAAGCAATGGGAACACTTCTGTTTCCCAGGCACAGAGAAGGTGCTAGCAGGGAATTCTCTGCCTGCCTTTCCCCAGTGCTCTGCAAGCTCTCCAGGACAACATAAATCTGGGGCTCTGTGCTTTCTTTAGTCTGAACAAGTGTTACTGTTTTCTGCACAAAAGCGATTCAGCGAAGCAATGTGAACAGGCACAGAGAAGGTGCTAGCAGGGAATTCTCTGCCTGCCTTTCCCCAGTGCTCTGCAAGCTCTCCAGGACAACATAGAATCTGGGGCTCTGTGCTTTCTTTTGTTCTGAACAAGTGTTAGGGTTTAGTGCACAAAAGCGATTCTGCGAAGCAATGTGAAGACTTCTGCTTCCCAGGCACAGAGAAGGTGCTAGCAGGGAATTCTCTGCCTGCTTTTCCCCAGTGCTCTGCAAGCTCTCCAGGACAACATAAAATCTGGGGCTCTGTGCTTTCTTTCGTTCTGAACAAGTGTTACTGTTTTCTGCACAAAAGCGATTCTGCGAAGCAATGTGAACACTTCTGTTTCCCAGGCACAGAGAAGGTGCTAGCAGGGAATTCTCTGCCTGCTTTTCCCCAGTGCTCTGCAAGCTCTCCAGGACAACATAAAATCTGGGGCTCTGTGCTTTCTTTCGTTCTGAACAAGTGTTACTGTTTTCTGCACAAAAGCGATTCTGCGAAGCAATGTGAAGATGTCTGCTTCCCAGGCACAGAGAAGGTGCTAGCAGGGAATTCTCTGCCTGCCTTTCCCCAGTGCTCTGCAAGCTCACCAGGACAACATAAAATCTGGGGCTCTGTGCTTTCTTTCGTTGTGAACAAGTGTTACTGTTTTCTGCACAAAAGTGATTCTGCGAAGCAATGTGAACACTTCTGCTTCCCAGGCACAGAGAAGGTGCTAGCAGGGAATTCTCTGCCTGCCTTTCCCCAGTGCTCTGCAAGCTCTCCAGGACAACATAAAATCTGGGGCTCTGTGCTTTCTTTTGTTCTGAACAAGTGTTACTGTTTTCTGCACAAAAGCGATTCTGCGAAGCAATGTGAAGACTTCTGCTTCCCAGGCACAGAGAAGGTGCTAGCAGGGAATTCTCTGCCTGCTTTTCCCCAGTGCTCTGCAAGCTCTCCAGGACAACAGCAAATATGGGGCTCTGTGCTTTCTTTCGTCTGAACAAGTGTTACTGTTTTCTGCACAAAAGCGATTCTGCGAAGCAATGTGAACAGGCACAGAGAAGGTGCTAGCAGGGAATTCTCTGCCTGCCTTTCCCCAGTGCTCTGCAAGCTCTCCAGGACAACATAAAATCTGGGGCTCTGTGCTTTCTTTCGTTCTGAACAAGTGTTACTGTTTTCTGCACAAAAGCGATTCTGCGAAGCAATGTGAACACTTGTGCTTCCCAGGCACAGAGAAGGTGCTAGCAGGGAATTCTCTGCCTGCTTTTCCCCAGTGCTCTGCAAGCTCTCCAGGACAACATAAAATCTGGGGCTCTGTGCTTTCTTTTGTTCTGAACAAGTGTTACTGTTTTCTGCACAAAAGCGATTCTGCCAAGCAATGTGAACAGGCTCAGAAAAGGTGCTAGCAGGGAATTCTCTGCCTGCCTTTCCCCAGTGCTCTGCAAGCTCTCCAGGACAACAGAAAATCTGGGGCTCTGTGCTTTCTTTCGTTCTGAACAAGTGTTACTGTTTTCTGCACAAAAGCGATTCTGCGAAGCAATGGGAACACTTCTGTTTCCCAGGCACAGAGAAGGTGCTAGCAGGGAATTCTCTGCCTGCCTTTCCCCAGTGCTCTGCAAGCTCTCCAGTACAACAGCAAATCTGGGGCTCTGTGCTTTCTTTCGTTCTGAACAAGTGTTACTGTTTTCTGCACAAAAGTGATTCTGCGAAGCAATGGGAACACTTCTGCTTCCCAGGCACAGAGAAGGTGCTAGCAGGGAATTCTCTGCCTGCCTTTCCCCAGTGCTCTGCAAGCTCTCCAGGACAACATAAAATCTGGGGCTCTGTGCTTTCTTTTGTTCTGAACAAGTGTTACTGTTTTCTGCACAAAAGCGATTCTGCCAAGCAATGTGAACAGGCTCAGAAAAGGTGCTAGCAGGGAATTCTCTGCCTGCCTTTCCCCAGTGCTCTGCAAGCTCTCCAGGACAACATAGAATCTGGGGCTCTGTGCTTTCTTTTGTTCTGAACAAGTGTTAGGGTTTTGTGCACAAAAGCGATTCTGCGAAGCAATGTGAAGACTTCTGCTTCCCAGGCACAGAGAAGGTGCTAGCAGGGAATTCTCTGCCTGCCTTTCCCCAGTGCTCTGCAAGCTCTCCAGGACAACATAAAATCTGGGGCTCTGTGCTTTCTTTCGTTCTGAACAAGTGTTACTGTTTTCTGCACAAAAGCGATTCTGCGAAGCAATGGGAACACTTCTGTTTCCCAGGCACAGAGAAGGTGCTAGCAGGGAATTCTCTGCCTGCTTTTCCCCAGTGCTCTGCAAGCTCTCCAGGACAACAGCAAATCTGGGGCTCTGTGCTTTCTTTCGTTCTGAACAAGTGTTACTGTTTTCTGCACAAAAGCGATTCTGCGAAGCAATGGGAACACTTCTGTTTCCCAGGCACAGAGAAGGTGCTAGCAGGGAATTCTCTGCCTGCTTTTCCCCAGTGCTCTGCAAGCTCTCCAGGACAACATAGAATCTGGGGCTTTGTGCTTTCTTTCGTTCTGAACAAGTGTTACTGTTTTCTGCACAAAAGTGATTCTGCGAAGCAATGTGAACACTTCTGCTTCCCAGGCACAGAGAAGGTGCTAGCAGGGAATTCTCTGCCTGCCTTTCCCCAGTGCTCTGCAAGCTCTCCAGGACAACATAAAATCTGGGGCTCTGTGCTTTCTTTCGTCTGAACAAGTGTTACTGTTTTCTGCACAAAAGCGATTCTGCGAAGCAATGTGAACAGGCACAGAGAAGGTGCTAGCAGGGAATTCTCTGCCTGCCTTTCCCCAGTGCTCTGCAAGCTCTCCAGGACAACATAAAATCTGGGGCTCTGTGCTTTCTTTCGTTCTGAACAAGTGTTAGGGTTTTCTGCACAAAAGCGATTCTGCGAAGCAATGTGAACACTTCTGTTTCCCAGGCACAGAGAAGGTGCTAGCAGGGAATTCTCTGCCTGCTTTTCCCCAGTGCTCTGCAAGCTCTCCAGGACAACATAAAATCTGGGGCTCTGTGCTTTCTTTAGTTCTGAACAAGTGTTACTGTTTTCTGCACAAAAGCGATTCTGCGAAGCAATGGGAACACTTCTGTTTCCCAGGCACAGAGAAGGTGCTAGCAGGGAATTCTCTGCCTGCCTTTCCCCAGTGCTCTGCAAGCTCTCCAGGACAACATAGAATCTGGGGCTCTGTGCTTTCTTTTGTTCTGAACAAGTGTTAGGGTTTAGTGCACAAAAACGATTCTGCGAAGCAATGTGAAGACTTCTGCTTCCCAGGCACAGAGAAGGTGGTAGCAGGGAATTCTCTGCCTGCTTTTCCCCAGTGCTCTGCAAGCTCTCCAGGACAACATAAAATCTGGGGCTCTGTGCTTTCTTTCGTTGTGAACAAGTGTTACTGTTTTCTGCACAAAAGCGATTCTGCGAAGCAATGTGAACACTTCTGTTTCCCAGGCACAGAGAAGGTGCTAGCAGAGAATTCTCTGCCTGCTTTTCCCCAGTGCTCTGCAAGCTCTCCAGGACAACATAAAATCTGGGGCTCTGTGCTTTCTTTTGTTCTGAACAAGTGTTACTGTTTTCTGCACAAAAGCGATTCTGCGAAGCAATGTGAAGACGTCTGCTTCCCAGGCACAGAGAAGGTGCTAGCAGGGAATTCTCTGCCTGCCTTTCCCCAGTGCTCTGCAAGCTCTCCAGGACAACATAAAATCTGGGGCTCTGTGCTTTCTTTCGTTGTGAACAAGTGTTACTGTTTTCTGCACAAAAGTGATTCTGCGAAGCAATGTGAACACTTCTGCTTCCCAGGCACAGAGAAGGTGCTAGCAGGGAATTCTCTGCCTGCCTTTCCCCAGTGCTCTGCAAGCTCTCCAGGACAACTTAAATCTGGGGCTCTGTGCTTTCTTTCGTTCTGAACAAGTGTTACTGTTTTCTGCACAAAAGTGATTCTGCGAAGCAATGTGAACACTTCTGCTTCCCAGGCACAGAGAAGGTGCTAGCAGGGAATTCTCTGCCTGCCTTTCCCCAGTGCTCTGCAAGCTCTCCAGGACAACATAAAATCTGGGGCTCTGTGCTTTCTTTTGTTCTGAACAAGTGTTACTGTTTTCTGCACAAAAGCGATTCTGCCAAGCAATGTGAACAGGCTCAGAAAAGGTGCTAGCAGGGAATTCTCTGCCTGCCTTTCCCCAGTGCTCTGCAAGCTCTCCAGGACAACATAGAATCTGGGGCTCTGTGCTTTCTTTTGTTCTGAACAAGTGTTAGGGTTTTGTGCACAAAAGCGATTCTGCGAAGCAATGTGAAGACTTCTGCTTCCCAGGCACAGAGAAGGTGCTAGCAGGGAATTCTCTGCCTGCCTTTCCCCAGTGCTCTGCAAGCTCTCCAGGACAACATAAAATCTGGGGCTCTGTGCTTTCTTTCGTCTGAACAAGTGTTACTGTTTTCTGCACAAAAGCGATTCTGCGAAGCAATGTGACCAGGCACAGAGAAGGTGCTAGCAGGGAATTCTCTGCCTGCCTTTCCCCAGTGCTCTGCAAGCTCTCCAGGACAACATAAAATCTGGGGCTCTGTGCTTTCTTTCGTTCTGAACAAGTGTTACTGTTTTCTGCACAAAAGCGATTCTGCGAAGCAATGGGAACACTTCTGTTTCCCAGGCACAGAGAAGGTGCTAGCAGGGAATTCTCTGCCTGCTTTTCCCCAGTGCTCTGCAAGCTCTCCAGGACAACAGCAAATCTGGGGCTCTGTGCTTTCTTTCGTTCTGAACAAGTGTTACTGTTTTCTGCACAAAAGCGATTCTGCGAAGCAATGGGAACACTTCTGTTTCCCAGGCACAGAGAAGGTGCTAGCAGGGAATTCTCTGCCTGCTTTTCCCCAGTGCTCTGCAAGCTCTCCAGGACAACATAGAATCTGGGGCTTTGTGCTTTCTTTCGTTCTGAACAAGTGTTACTGTTTTCTGCACAAAAGTGATTCTGCGAAGCAATGTGAACACTTCTGCTTCCCAGGCACAGAGAAGGTGCTAGCAGGGAATTCTCTGCCTGCTTTTCCCCAGTGCTCTGCAAGCTCTCCAGGACAACATAAAATCTGGGGCTCTGTGCTTTCTTTCGTTCTGAACAAGTGTTACTGTTTTCTGCACAAAAGCGATTCTGCGAAGCAATGTGAACACTTCTGTTTCCCAGGCACAGAGAAGGTGCTAGCAGGGAATTCTCTGCCTGCTTTTCCCCAGTGCTCTGCAAGCTCTCCAGGACAACATAAAATCTGGGGCTCTGTGCTTTCTTTCGTTCTGAACAAGTGTTACTGTTTTCTGCACAAAAGCGATTCTGCGAATCAATGTGAAGACGTCTGCTTCCCAGGCACAGAGAAGGTGCTAGCAGGGAATTCTCTGCCTGCCTTTCCCCAGTGCTCTGCAAGCTCACCAGGACAACATAAAATCTGGGGCTCTGTGCTTTCTTTCGTTGTGAACAAGTGTTACTGTTTTCTGCACAAAAGTGATTCTGCGAAGCAATGTGAACACTTCTGCTTCCCAGGCACAGAGAAGGTGCTAGCAGGGAATTCTCTGCCTGCCTTTCCCCAGTGCTCTGCAAGCTCTCCAGGACAACATAAAATCTGGGGCTCTGTGCTTTCTTTTGTTCTGAACAAGTGTTACTGTTTTCTGCACAAAAGCGATTCTGCGAAGCAATGTGAAGACTTCTGCTTCCCAGGCACAGAGAAGGTGCTAGCAGGGAATTCTCTGCCTGCTTTTCCCCAGTGCTCTGCAAGCTCTCCAGGACAACAGCAAATATGGGGCTCTGTGCTTTCTTTCGTCTGAACAAGTGTTACTGTTTTCTGCACAAAAGCGATTCTGCGAAGCAATGTGAACAGGCACAGAGAAGGTGCTAGCAGGGAATTCTCTGCCTGCCTTTCCCCAGTGCTCTGCAAGCTCTCCAGGACAACATAAAATCTGGGGCTCTGTGCTTTCTTTCGTTCTGAACAAGTGTTACTGTTTTCTGCACAAAAGCGATTCTGCGAAGCAATGTGAACACTTGTGCTTCCCAGGCACAGAGAAGGTGCTAGCAGGGAATTCTCTGCCTGCTTTTCCCCAGTGCTCTGCAAGCTCTCCAGGACAACATAAAATCTGGGGCTCTGTGCTTTCTTTTGTTCTGAACAAGTGTTACTGTTTTCTGCACAAAAGCGATTCTGCCAAGCAATGTGAACAGGCTCAGAAAAGGTGCTAGCAGGGAATTCTCTGCCTGCCTTTCCCCAGTGCTCTGCAAGCTCTCCAGGACAACATAAAATCTGGGGCTCTGTGCTTTCTTTCGTTCTGAACAAGTGTTACTGTTTTCTGCACAAAAGCGATTCTGCGAAGCAATGGGAACACTTCTGTTTCCCAGGCACAGAGAAGGTGCTAGCAGGGAATTCTCTGCCTGCCTTTCCCCAGTGCTCTGCAAGCTCTCCAGTACAACAGCAAATCTGGGGCTCTGTGCTTTCTTTCGTTCTGAACAAGTGTTACTGTTTTCTGCACAAAAGTGATTCTGCGAAGCAATGGGAACACTTCTGCTTCCCAGGCACAGAGAAGGTGCTAGCAGGGAATTCTCTGCCTGCCTTTCCCCAGTGCTCTGCAAGCTCTCCAGGACAACATAAAATCTGGGGCTCTGTGCTTTCTTTCGTTCTGAACAAGTGTTACTGTTTTCTGCACAAAAGCGATTCTGCCAAGCAATGTGAACACTTCTGTTTCCCAGGCACAGAGAAGGTGCTAGCAGGGAATTCTCTGCCTGCTTTTCCCCAGTGCTCTGCAAGCTCTCCAGGACAACATAAAATCTGGGGCTCTGTGCTTTCTTTCGTTCTGAACAAGTGTTACTGTTTTCTGCACAAAAGCGATTCTGCGAATCAATGTGAAGACGTCTGCTTCCCAGGCACAGAGAAGGTGCTAGCAGGGAATTCTCTGCCTGCCTTTCCCCAGTGCTCTGCAAGCTCACCAGGACAACATAAAATCTGGGGCTCTGTGCTTTCTTTCGTTGTGAACAAGTGTTACTGTTTTCTGCACAAAAGTGATTCTGCGAAGCAATGTGAACACTTCTGCTTCCCAGGCACAGAGAAGGTGCTAGCAGGGAATTCTCTGCCTGCCTTTCCCCAGTGCTCTGCAAGCTCTCCAGGACAACATAAAATCTGGGGCTCTGTGCTTTCTTTTGTTCTGAACAAGTGTTACTGTTTTCTGCACAAAAGCGATTCTGCGAAGCAATGTGAAGACTTCTGCTTCCCAGGCACAGAGAAGGTGCTAGCAGGGAATTCTCTGCCTGCTTTTCCCCAGTGCTCTGCAAGCTCTCCAGTACAACAGCAAATCTGGGGCTCTGTGCTTTCTTTCGTTCTGAACAAGTGTTACTGTTTTCTGCACAAAAGCGATTCTGCCAAGCAATGTGAACAGGCTCAGAAAAGGTGCTAGCAGGGAATTCTCTGCCTGCCTTTCCCCAGTGCTCTGCAAGCTCTCCAGGACAACATAAAATCTGGGGCTCTGTGCTTTCTTTCGTTCTGAACAAGTGTTACTGTTTTCTGCACAAAAGCGATTCTGCGAAGCAATGGGAACACTTCTGTTTCCCAGGCACAGAGAAGGTGCTAGCAGGGAATTCTCTGCCTGCCTTTCCCCAGTGCTCTGCAAGCTCTCCAGTACAACAGCAAATCTGGGGCTCTGTGCTTTCTTTCGTTCTGAACAAGTGTTACTGTTTTCTGCACAAAAGTGATTCTGCGAAGCAATGGGAACACTTCTGCTTCCCAGGCACAGAGAAGGTGCTAGCAGGGAATTCTCTGCCTGCCTTTCCCCAGTGCTCTGCAAGCTCTCCAGGACAACATAAAATCTGGGGCTCTGTGCTTTCTTTCGTTCTGAACAAGTGTTACTGTTTTCTGCACAAAAGCGATTCTGCCAAGCAATGTGAACACTTCTGTTTCCCAGGCACAGAGAAGGTGCTAGCAGGGAATTCTCTGCCTGCTTTTCCCCAGTGCTCTGCAAGCTCTCCAGGACAACATAAAATCTGGGGCTCTGTGCTTTCTTTCGTTCTGAACAAGTGTTACTGTTTTCTGCACAAAAGCGATTCTGCGAATCAATGTGAAGACGTCTGCTTCCCAGGCACAGAGAAGGTGCTAGCAGGGAATTCTCTGCCTGCCTTTCCCCAGTGCTCTGCAAGCTCACCAGGACAACATAAAATCTGGGGCTCTGTGCTTTCTTTCGTTGTGAACAAGTGTTACTGTTTTCTGCACAAAAGTGATTCTGCGAAGCAATGTGAACACTTCTGCTTCCCAGGCACAGAGAAGGTGCTAGCAGGGAATTCTCTGCCTGCCTTTCCCCAGTGCTCTGCAAGCTCTCCAGGACAACATAAAATCTGGGGCTCTGTGCTTTCTTTTGTTCTGAACAAGTGTTACTGTTTTCTGCACAAAAGCGATTCTGCGAAGCAATGTGAAGACTTCTGCTTCCCAGGCACAGAGAAGGTGCTAGCAGGGAATTCTCTGCCTGCTTTTCCCCAGTGCTCTGCAAGCTCTCCAGGACAACAGCAAATATGGGGCTCTGTGCTTTCTTTCGTCTGAACAAGTGTTACTGTTTTCTGCACAAAAGCGATTCTGCGAAGCAATGTGAACAGGCACAGAGAAGGTGCTAGCAGGGAATTCTCTGCCTGCCTTTCCCCAGTGCTCTGCAAGCTCTCCAGGACAACATAAAATCTGGGGCTCTGTGCTTTCTTTCGTTCTGAACAAGTGTTACTGTTTTCTGCACAAAAGCGATTCTGCGAAGCAATGTGAACACTTGTGCTTCCCAGGCACAGAGAAGGTGCTAGCAGGGAATTCTCTGCCTGCTTTTCCCCAGTGCTCTGCAAGCTCTCCAGGACAACATAAAATCTGGGGCTCTGTGCTTTCTTTTGTTCTGAACAAGTGTTACTGTTTTCTGCACAAAAGCGATTCTGCCAAGCAATGTGAACAGGCTCAGAAAAGGTGCTAGCAGGGAATTCTCTGCCTGCCTTTCCCCAGTGCTCTGCAAGCTCTCCAGGACAACATAAAATCTGGGGCTCTGTGCTTTCTTTCGTTCTGAACAAGTGTTACTGTTTTCTGCACAAAAGCGATTCTGCGAAGCAATGGGAACACTTCTGTTTCCCAGGCACAGAGAAGGTGCTAGCAGGGAATTCTCTGCCTGCCTTTCCCCAGTGCTCTGCAAGCTCTCCAGTACAACAGCAAATCTGGGGCTCTGTGCTTTCTTTCGTTCTGAACAAGTGTTACTGTTTTCTGCACAAAAGTGATTCTGCGAAGCAATGGGAACACTTCTGCTTCCCAGGCACAGAGAAGGTGCTAGCAGGGAATTCTCTGCCTGCCTTTCCCCAGTGCTCTGCAAGCTCTCCAGGACAACATAAAATCTGGGGCTCTGTGCTTTCTTTTGTTCTGAACAAGTGTTACTGTTTTCTGCACAAAAGCGATTCTGCCAAGCAATGTGAACAGGCTCAGAAAAGGTGCTAGCAGGGAATTCTCTGCCTGCCTTTCCCCAGTGCTCTGCAAGCTCTCCAGGACAACATAGAATCTGGGGCTCTGTGCTTTCTTTTGTTCTGAACAAGTGTTAGGGTTTTGTGCACAAAAGCGATTCTGCGAAGCAATGTGAAGACTTCTGCTTCCCAGGCACAGAGAAGGTGCTAGCAGGGAATTCTCTGCCTGCCTTTCCCCAGTGCTCTGCAAGCTCTCCAGGACAACATAAAATCTGGGGCTCTGTGCTTTCTTTCGTCTGAACAAGTGTTACTGTTTTCTGCACAAAAGCGATTCTGCGAAGCAATGTGACCAGGCACAGAGAAGGTGCTAGCAGGGAATTCTCTGCCTGCCTTTCCCCAGTGCTCTGCAAGCTCTCCAGGACAACATAAAATCTGGGGCTCTGTGCTTTCTTTCGTTCTGAACAAGTGTTACTGTTTTCTGCACAAAAGCGATTCTGCGAAGCAATGGGAACACTTCTGTTTCCCAGGCACAGAGAAGGTGCTAGCAGGGAATTCTCTGCCTGCTTTTCCCCAGTGCTCTGCAAGCTCTCCAGGACAACAGCAAATCTGGGGCTCTGTGCTTTCTTTCGTTCTGAACAAGTGTTACTGTTTTCTGCACAAAAGCGATTCTGCGAAGCAATGGGAACACTTCTGTTTCCCAGGCACAGAGAAGGTGCTAGCAGGGAATTCTCTGCCTGCTTTTCCCCAGTGCTCTGCAAGCTCTCCAGGACAACATAGAATCTGGGGCTTTGTGCTTTCTTTCGTTCTGAACAAGTGTTACTGTTTTCTGCACAAAAGTGATTCTGCGAAGCAATGTGAACACTTCTGCTTCCCAGGCACAGAGAAGGTGCTAGCAGGGAATTCTCTGCCTGCCTTTCCCCAGTGCTCTGCAAGCTCTCCAGGACAACATAAAATCTGGGGCTCTGTGCTTTCTTTCGTCTGAACAAGTGTTACTGTTTTCTGCACAAAAGCGATTCTGCGAAGCAATGTGAACAGGCACAGAGAAGGTGCTAGCAGGGAATTCTCTGCCTGCCTTTCCCCAGTGCTCTGCAAGCTCTCCAGGACAACATAAAATCTGGGGCTCTGTGCTTTCTTTCGTTCTGAACAAGTGTTACTGTTTTCTGCACAAAAGCGATTCTGCGAAGCAATGGGAACACTTCTGTTTCCCAGGCACAGAGAAGGTGCTAGCAGGGAATTCTCTGCCTGCTTTTCCCCAGTGCTCTGCAAGCTCTCCAGGACAACATAAAATCTGGGGCTCTGTGCTTTCTTTAGTTCTGAACAAGTGTTACTGTTTTCTGCACAAAAGCGATTCTGCGAAGCAATGGGAACACTTCTGTTTCCCAGGCACAGAGAAGGTGCTAGCAGGGAATTCTCTGCCTGCTTTTCCCCAGTGCTCTGCAAGCTCTCCAGGACAACATAGAATCTGGGGCTCTGTGCTTTCTTTTGTTCTGAACAAGTGTTAGGGTTTTCTGCACAAAAGCGATTCTGCGAAGCAATGGGAACACTTCTGCTTCCCAGGCACAGAGAAGGTGCTAGCAGGGAATTCTCTGCCTGCCTTTCCCCAGTGCTCTGCAAGCTCTCCAGGACAACATAAAATCTGGGGCTCTGTGCTTTCTTTCGTCTGAACAAGTGTTACTGTTTTCTGCACAAAAGCGATTCAGCGAAGCAATGTGAACAGGCACAGAGAAGGTGCTAGCAGGGAATTCTCTGCCTGCCTTTCCCCAGTGCTCTGCAAGCTCTCCAGGACAACATAGAATCTGGGGCTCTGTGCTTTCTTTTGTTCTGAACAAGTGTTAGGGTTTAGTGCACAAAAACGATTCTGCGAAGCAATGTGAAGACTTCTGCTTCCCAGGCACAGAGAAGGTGCTAGCAGGGAATTCTCTGCCTGCTTTTCCCCAGTGCTCTGCAAGCTCTCCAGGACAACATAAAATCTGGGGCTCTGTGCTTTCTTTCGTTGTGAACAAGTGTTACTGTTTTCTGCACAAAAGCGATTCTGCGAAGCAATGTGAACACTTCTGTTTCCCAGGCACAGAGAAGGTGCTAGCAGAGAATTCTCTGCCTGCTTTTCCCCAGTGCTCTGCAAGCTCTCCAGGACAACATAAAATCTGGGGCTCTGTGCTTTCTTTCGTTCTGAACAAGTGTTACTGTTTTCTGCACAAAAGCGATTCTGCGAAGCAATGTGAAGACGTCTGCTTCCCAGGCACAGAGAAGGTGCTAGCAGGGAATTCTCTGCCTGCCTTTCCCCAGTGCTCTGCAAGCTCTCCAGGACAACATAAAATCTGGGGCTCTGTGCTTTCTTTCGTTGTGAACAAGTGTTACTGTTTTCTGCACAAAAGTGATTCTGCGAAGCAATGTGAACACTTCTGCTTCCCAGGCACAGAGAAGGTGCTAGCAGGGAATTCTCTGCCTGCCTTTCCCCAGTGCTCTGCAAGCTCTCCAGTACAACAGCAAATCTGGGGCTCTGTGCTTTCTTTCGTTCTGAACAAGTGTTACTGTTTTCTGCACAAAAGTGATTCTGCGAAGCAATGTGAACACTTCTGCTTCCCAGGCACAGAGAAGGTGCTAGCAGGGAATTCTCTGCCTGCCTTTCCCCAGTGCTCTGCAAGCTCTCCAGGACAACATAAAATCTGGGGCTCTGTGCTTTCTTTTGTTCTGAACAAGTGTTACTGTTTTCTGCACAAAAGCGATTCTGCCAAGCAATGTGAACAGGCTCAGAAAAGGTGCTAGCAGGGAATTCTCTGCCTGCCTTTCCCCAGTGCTCTGCAAGCTCTCCAGGACAACATAGAATCTGGGGCTCTGTGCTTTCTTTTGTTCTGAACAAGTGTTAGGGTTTTGTGCACAAAAGCGATTCTGCGAAGCAATGTGAAGACTTCTGCTTCCCAGGCACAGAGAAGGTGCTAGCAGGGAATTCTCTGCCTGCCTTTCCCCAGTGCTCTGCAAGCTCTCCAGGACAACATAAAATCTGGGGCTCTGTGCTTTCTTTCGTCTGAACAAGTGTTACTGTTTTCTGCACAAAAGCGATTCTGCGAAGCAATGTGACCAGGCACAGAGAAGGTGCTAGCAGGGAATTCTCTGCCTGCCTTTCCCCAGTGCTCTGCAAGCTCTCCAGGACAACATAAAATCTGGGGCTCTGTGCTTTCTTTCGTTCTGAACAAGTGTTACTGTTTTCTGCACAAAAGCGATTCTGCGAAGCAATGGGAACACTTCTGTTTCCCAGGCACAGAGAAGGTGCTAGCAGGGAATTCTCTGCCTGCTTTTCCCCAGTGCTCTGCAAGCTCTCCAGGACAACAGCAAATCTGGGGCTCTGTGCTTTCTTTCGTTCTGAACAAGTGTTACTGTTTTCTGCACAAAAGCGATTCTGCGAAGCAATGGGAACACTTCTGTTTCCCAGGCACAGAGAAGGTGCTAGCAGGGAATTCTCTGCCTGCTTTTCCCCAGTGCTCTGCAAGCTCTCCAGGACAACATAGAATCTGGGGCTTTGTGCTTTCTTTCGTTCTGAACAAGTGTTACTGTTTTCTGCACAAAAGTGATTCTGCGAAGCAATGTGAACACTTCTGCTTCCCAGGCACAGAGAAGGTGCTAGCAGGGAATTCTCTGCCTGCCTTTCCCCAGTGCTCTGCAAGCTCTCCAGGACAACATAAAATCTGGGGCTCTGTGCTTTCTTTCGTCTGAACAAGTGTTACTGTTTTCTGCACAAAAGCGATTCTGCGAAGCAATGTGAACAGGCACAGAGAAGGTGCTAGCAGGGAATTCTCTGCCTGCCTTTCCCCAGTGCTCTGCAAGCTCTCCAGGACAACATAAAATCTGGGGCTCTGTGCTTTCTTTCGTTCTGAACAAGTGTTAGGGTTTTCTGCACAAAAGCGATTCTGCGAAGCAATGTGAACACTTCTGTTTCCCAGGCACAGAGAAGGTGCTAGCAGGGAATTCTCTGCCTGCTTTTCCCCAGTGCTCTGCAAGCTCTCCAGGACAACATAAAATCTGGGGCTCTGTGCTTTCTTTTGTTCTGAACAAGTGTTACTGTTTTCTGCACAAAAGCGATTCTGCGAAGCAATGTGAACACTTCTGCTTCCCAGGCACAGAGAAGGTGCTAGCAGGGAATTCTCTGCCTGCCTTTCCCCAGTGCTCTGCAAGCTCTCCAGGACAACATAAAATCTGGGGCTCTGTGCTTTCTTTCGTCTGAACAAGTGTTACTGTTTTCTGCACAAAAGCGATTCAGCGAAGCAATGTGAACAGGCACAGAGAAGGTGCTAGCAGGGAATTCTCTGCCTGCCTTTCCCCAGTGCTCTGCAAGCTCTCCAGGACAACATAGAATCTGGGGCTCTGTGCTTTCTTTTGTTCTGAACAAGTGTTAGGGTTTAGTGCACAAAAGCGATTCTGCGAAGCAATGTGAAGACTTCTGCTTCCCAGGCACAGAGAAGGTGCTAGCAGGGAATTCTCTGCCTGCCTTTCCCCAGTGCTCTGCAAGCTCTCCAGGACAACATAAAATCTGGGGCTCTGTGCTTTCTTTTGTTCTGAACAAGTGTTACTGTTTTCTGCACAAAAGCGATTCTGCCAAGCAATGTGAACAGGCTCAGAAAAGGTGCTAGCAGGGAATTCTCTGCCTGCCTTTCCCCAGTGCTCTGCAAGCTCTCCAGGACAACATAGAATCTGGGGCTCTGTGCTTTCTTTTGTTCTGAACAAGTGTTAGGGTTTTGTGCACAAAAGCGATTCTGCGAAGCAATGTGAAGACTTCTGCTTCCCAGGCACAGAGAAGGTGCTAGCAGGGAATTCTCTGCCTGCCTTTCCCCAGTGCTCTGCAAGCTCTCCAGGACAACATAAAATCTGGGGCTCTGTGCTTTCTTTCGTCTGAACAAGTGTTACTGTTTTCTGCACAAAAGCGATTCTGCGAAGCAATGTGACCAGGCACAGAGAAGGTGCTAGCAGGGAATTCTCTGCCTGCCTTTCCCCAGTGCTCTGCAAGCTCTCCAGGACAACATAAAATCTGGGGCTCTGTGCTTTCTTTCGTTCTGAACAAGTGTTACTGTTTTCTGCACAAAAGCGATTCTGCGAAGCAATGGGAACACTTCTGTTTCCCAGGCACAGAGAAGGTGCTAGCAGGGAATTCTCTGCCTGCTTTTCCCCAGTGCTCTGCAAGCTCTCCAGGACAACAGCAAATCTGGGGCTCTGTGCTTTCTTTCGTTCTGAACAAGTGTTACTGTTTTCTGCACAAAAGCGATTCTGCGAAGCAATGGGAACACTTCTGTTTCCCAGGCACAGAGAAGGTGCTAGCAGGGAATTCTCTGCCTGCTTTTCCCCAGTGCTCTGCAAGCTCTCCAGGACAACATAGAATCTGGGGCTTTGTGCTTTCTTTCGTTCTGAACAAGTGTTACTGTTTTCTGCACAAAAGTGATTCTGCGAAGCAATGTGAACACTTCTGCTTCCCAGGCACAGAGAAGGTGCTAGCAGGGAATTCTCTGCCTGCCTTTCCCCAGTGCTCTGCAAGCTCTCCAGGACAACATAAAATCTGGGGCTGTGTGCTTTCTTTCGTCTGAACAAGTGTTACTGTTTTCTGCACAAAAGCGATTCTGCGAAGCAATGTGAACAGGCACAGAGAAGGTGCTAGCAGGGAATTCTCTGCCTGCCTTTCCCCAGTGCTCTGCAAGCTCTCCAGGACAACATAAAATCTGGGGCTCTGTGCTTTCTTTCGTTCTGAACAAGTGTTAGGGTTTTCTGCACAAAAGCGATTCTGCGAAGCAATGTGAACACTTCTGTTTCCCAGGCACAGAGAAGGTGCTAGCAGGGAATTCTCTGCCTGCTTTTCCCCAGTGCTCTGCAAGCTCTCCAGGACAACATAAAATCTGGGGCTCTGTGCTTTCTTTTGTTCTGAACAAGTGTTACTGTTTTCTGCACAAAAGCGATTCTGCGAAGCAATGTGAACACTTCTGCTTCCCAGGCACAGAGAAGGTGCTAGCAGGGAATTCTCTGCCTGCCTTTCCCCAGTGCTCTGCAAGCTCTCCAGGACAACATAAAATCTGGGGCTCTGTGCTTTCTTTCGTCTGAACAAGTGTTACTGTTTTCTGCACAAAAGCGATTCAGCGAAGCAATGTGAACAGGCACAGAGAAGGTGCTAGCAGGGAATTCTCTGCCTGCCTTTCCCCAGTGCTCTGCAAGCTCTCCAGGACAACATAGAATCTGGGGCTCTGTGCTTTCTTTTGTTCTGAACAAGTGTTAGGGTTTAGTGCACAAAAGCGATTCTGCGAAGCAATGTGAAGACTTCTGCTTCCCAGGCACAGAGAAGGTGCTAGCAGGGAATTCTCTGCCTGCCTTTCCCCAGTGCTCTGCAAGCTCTCCAGGACAACATAAAATCTGGGGCTCTGTGCTTTCTTTCGTTCTGAACAAGTGTTACTGTTTTCTGCACAAAAGCGATTCTGCGAAGCAATGGGAACACTTCTGTTTCCCAGGCACAGAGAAGGTGCTAGCAGGGAATTCTCTGCCTGCTTTTCCCCAGTGCTCTGCAAACTCTCCAGGACAACATAAAATCTGGGGCTCTGTGCTTTCTTTCGTTCTGAACAAGTGTTACTGTTTTCTGCACAAAAGCGATTCTGCGAAGCAATGTGAAGACGTCTGCTTCCCAGGCACAGAGAAGGTGCTAGCAGGGAATTCTCTGCCTGCCTTTCCCCAGTGCTCTGCAAGCTCTCCAGGACAACATAAAATCTGGGGCTCTGTGCTTTCTTTCGTTCTGAACAAGTGTTACTGTTTTCTGCACAAAAGTGATTCTGCGAAGCAATGTGAACACTTCTGCTTCCCAGGCACAGAGAAGGTGCTAGCAGGGAATTCTCTGCCTGCCTTTCCCCAGTGCTGTGCAAGCTCTCCAGGACAACGTAAAATCTGGGGCTCTGTGCTTTCTTTTGTTCTGAACAAGTGTTACTGTTTTCTGCACAAAAGCGATTCTGCGAAGCAATGTGAACAGGCTCAGAAAAGGTGCTAGCAGGGAATTCTCTGCCTGCCTTTCCCCAGTGCTCTGCAAGCTCTCCAGGACAACATAGAATCTGGGGCTCTGTGCTTTCTTTTGTTCTGAACAAGTGTTAGGGTTTTGTGCACAAAAGCGATTCTGCGAAGCAATGTGAAGACTTCTGCTTCCCAGGCACAGAGAAGGTGCTAGCAGGGAATTCTCTGCCTGCCTTTCCCCAGTGCTCTGCAAGCTCTCCAGGACAACATAAAATCTGGGGCTCTGTGCTTTCTTTCGTCTGAACAAGTGTTACTGTTTTCTGCACAAAAGCGATTCTGTGAAGCAATGTGAACAGGCACAGAGAAGGTGCTAGCAGGGAATTCTCTGCCTGCCTTTCCCCAGTGCTCTGCAAGCTCTCCAGGACAACATAAAATCTGGGGCTCTGTGCTTTCTTTCGTTCTGAACAAGTGTTACTGTTTTCTGCACAAAAGCGATTCTGCGAAGCAATGGGAACACTTCTGTTTCCCAGGCACAGAGAAGGTGCTAGCAGGGAATTCTCTGCCTGCTTTTCCCCAGTGCTCTGCAAGCTCTCCAGGACAACATAAAATCTGGGGCTCTGTGCTTTCTTTCGTTCTGAACAAGTGTTACTGTTTTCTGCACAAAAGCGATTCTGCGAAGGAATGTGAACAGGCACAGAGAAGGTGCTAGCAGGGAATTCTCTGCCTGCCTTTCCCCAGTGCTCTGCAAGCTCTCCAGGACAACATAAAATCTGGGGCTCTGTGCTTTCTTTCGTTCTGAACAACTGTTACTGTTTTCTGCACAAAAGTGATTCTGCGAAGCAATGTGAAGACTTCTGCTTCCCAGGCACAGAGAAGGTGCTAGCAGGGAATTCTCTGCCTGCCTTTCCCCAGTGCTCTGCAAGCTCTCCAGGACAACATAAAATCTGGGGCTCTGTGCTTTCTTTTGTTCTGAACAAGTGTTACTGTTTTCTGCACAAAAGCGATTCTGCCAAGCAATGTGAACAGGCTCAGAAAAGGTGCTAGCAGGGAATTCTCTGCCTGCCTTTCCCCAGTGCTCTGCAAGCTCTCCAGGACAACATAGAATCTGGGGCTCTGTGCTTTCTTTTGTTCTGAACAAGTGTTAGGGTTTTGTGCACAAAAGCGATTCTGCGAAGCAATGTGAACACTTCTGCTTCCCAGGCACAGAGAAGGTGCTAGCAGGGAATTCTCTGCCTGCCTTTCCCCAGTGCTCTGCAAGCTCTCCAGGACAACATAAAATCTGGGGCTCTGTGCTTTCTTTCGTCTGAACAAGTGTTACTGTTTTCTGCACAAAAGCGATTCTGCGAAGCAATGTGAACAGGCACAGAGAAGGTGCTAGCAGGGAATTCTCTGCCTGCCTTTCCCCAGTGCTCTGCAAGCTCTCCAGGACAACATAAAATCTGGGGCTCTGTGCTTTCTTTCGTTCTGAACAAGTGTTACTGTTTTCTGCACAAAAGCGATTCTGCGAAGCAATGGGAACACTTCTGTTTCCCAGGCAGAGAGAAGGTGCTAGCAGGGAATTCTCTGCCTGCTTTTCCCCAGTGCTCTGCAAGCTCTCCAGGACAACATAGAATCTGGGGCTCTGTGCTTTCTTTTGTTCTGAACAAGTGTTAGGGTTTTGTGCACAAAAGCGATTCTGCGAAGCAATGTGAACACTTCTGCTTCCCAGGCACAGAGAAGGTGCTAGCAGGGAATTCTCTGCCTGCCTTTCCCCAGTGCTCTGCAAGCTCTCCAGGACAACATAAAATCTGGGGCTCTGTGCTTTCTTTCGTCTGAACAAGTGTTACTGTTTTCTGCACAAAAGTGATTTTGCGAAGCAATGTGAACAGGCACAGAGAAGGTGCTAGCAGGGAATTCTCTGCCTGCCTTTCCCCACTGCTCTGCAAGCTCTCCAGGACAACATAAAATCTGGGGCTCTGTGCTTTCTTTCGTTCTGAACAAGTGTTACTGTTTTCTGCACAAAAGCGATTCTGCCAAGCAATGGGAACACTTCTGTTTCCCAGGCACAGAGAAGGTGCTAGCAGGGAATTCTCTGCCTGCTTTTCCCCAGTGCTCTGCAAGCTCTCCAGGACAACAGCAAATCTGGGGCTCTGTGCTTTCTTTCGTTCTGAACAAGTGTTACTGTTTTCTGCACAAAAGCGATTCTGCGAAGCAATGTGAACACTTCTGTTTCCCAGGCACAGAGAAGGTGGTAGCAGGGAATTCTCTGCCTGCTTTTCCCCAGTGCTCTGCAAGCTCTCCAGGACAACATAGAATCTGGGGCTCTGTGCTTTCTTTCGTTCTGAACAAGTGTTACTGTTTTCTGCACAAAAGTGGTTCTGCGAAGCAATGTGAACACTTCTTCTTCCCAGGCACAGAGAAGGTGCTAGCAGGGAATTCTCTGCCTGCCTTTCCCCAGTGCTCTGCAAGCTCTCCAGGACAACATAAAATCTGGGGCTCTGTGCTTTCTTTCGTCTGAACAAGTGTTACTGTTTTCTGCACAAAAGCGATTCTGCGAAGCAATGTGAACAGGCACAGAGAAGGTGCTAGCAGGGAATTCTCTGCCTGCCTTTCCCCAGTGCTCTGCAAGCTCTCCAGGACAACATAAAATCTGGGGCTCTGTGCTTTCTTTCGTTCTGAACAAGTGTTACTGTTTTCTGCACAAAAGCGATTCTGCGAAGCAATGGGAACACTTCTGTTTCCCAGGCACAGAGAAGGTGCTAGCAGGGAATTCTCTGCCTGCTTTTCCCCAGTGCTCTGCAAGCTCTCCAGGACAACAGCAAATCTGGGGCTCTGTGCTTTCTTTCGTTCTGAACAAGTGTTACTGTTTTCTGCACAAAAGCGATTCTGCGAAGCAATGGGAACACTTCTGTTTCCCAGGCACAGAGAAGGTGCTAGCAGGGAATTCTCTGCCTGCTTTTCCCCAGTGCTCTGCAAGCTCTCCAGGACAACATAGAATCTGGGGCTCTGTGCTTTCTTTCGTTCTGAACAAGTGTTACTCTTTTGTGCACAAAAGTGATTCTGCGAAGCAATGTGAACACTTCTGCTTCCCAGGCACAGAGAAGGTGCTAACAGGGAATTCTCTGCCTGCCTTTCCCCAGTGCTCTGCAAGCTCTCCAGGACAACATAAAATCTGGGGCTCTGTGCTTTCTTTCGTCTGAACAAGTGTTACTGTTTTCTGCACAAAAGCGATTCTGCGAAGCAATGTGAACAGGCACAGAGAAGGTGCTAGCAGGGAATTCTCTGCCTGCCTTTCCCCAGTGCTCTGCAAGCTCTCCAGGACAACATAAAATCTGGGGCTCTGTGCTTTCTTTCGTTCTGAACAAGTGTTACTGTTTTCTGCACAAAAGCGATTCTGCGAAGCAATGGGAACACTTCTGTTTCCCAGGCAGAGAGAAGGTACTAGCAGGGAATTCTCTGCCTGCTTTTCCCCAGTGCTCTGCAAGCTCTCCAGGACAACATAGAATCTGGGGCTCTGTGCTTTCTTTCGTTCTGAACAAGTGTTACTGTTTTCTGCACAAAAGCGATTCTGCGAAGCAATGTGAAGACTTCTGCTTCCCAGGCACAGAGAAGGTGCTAGCAGGGAATTCTCTGCCTGCTTTTCCCCAGTGCTCTGCAAGCTCTCCAGGACAACATAAAATCTGGGGCTCTGTGCTTTCTTTTGTTCTGAACAAGTGTTACTGTTTTCTGCACAAAAGCGATTCCGCCAAGCTATGTGAACAGGCTCAGAGAAGGTGCTAGCAGGGAATTCTCTGCCTGCCTTTCCCCAGTGCTCTGCAAGCTCTCCAGGACAACATAGAATCTGGGGCTCTGTGCTTTCTTTTGTTCTGAACAAGTGTTAGGGTTTTGTGCACAAAAGCGATTCTGCGAAGCAATGTGAACACTTCTGCTTCCCAGGCACAGAGAAGGTGCTAGCAGGGAATTCTCTGCCTGCCTTTCCCCAGTGCTCTGCAAGCTCTCCAGGACAACATAAAATCTGGGGCTCTGTGCTTTCTTTCGTCTGAACAAGTGTTACTGTTTTCTGCACAAAAGTGATTCTGCGAAGCAATGTGAACAGGCACAGAGAAGGTGCTAGCAGGGAATTCTCTGCCTGCCTTTCCCCAGTGCTCTGCAAGCTCTCCAGGACAACATAAAATCTGGGGCTCTGTGCTTTCTTTCGTTCTGAACAAGTGTTACTGTTTTCTGCACAAAAGCGATTCTGCGAAGCAATGGGAACACTTCTGTTTCCCAGGCACAGAGAAGGTGCTAGCAGGGAATTCTCTGCCTGCTTTTCCCCAGTGCTCTGCAAGCTCTCCAGGACAACAGCAAATCTGGGGCTCTGTGCTTTCTTTCGTTCTGAACAAGTGTTACTGTTTTCTGCACAAAAGCGATTCTGCGAAGCAATGGGAACACTTCTGTTTCCCAGGCACAGAGAAGGTGCTAGCAGGGAATTCTCTGCCTGCCTTTCCCCAGTGCTCTGCAAGCTCTCCAGGACAACATAAAATCTGGGGCTCTGTGCTTTCTTTCGTTCTGAACAAGTGTTACTGTTTTCTGCACAAAAGCGATTCTGCGAAGCAATGTGAACAGGCACAGAGAAGGTGCTAGCAGGGAATTCTCTGCCTGCCTTTCCCCAGTGCTCTGCAAGCTCTCCAGGACAACATAAAATCTGGGGCTCTGTGCTTTCTTTCGTTCTGAACAACTGTTACTGTTTTCTGCACAAAAGCGATTCTGCGAAGCAATGTGAACACTTCTGTTTCCCAGGCACAGAGAAGGTGCTAGCAGGGAATTCTCTGCCTGCTTTTCCCCAGTGCTCTGCAAGCTCTCCAGGACAACATAAAATCTGGGGCTCTGTGCTTTCTTTCGTTCTGAATAAGTGTTACTGTTTTCTGCACAAAAGCGATTCTGCGAAGCAATGTGAACACTTCTGTTTCCCAGGCACACAGAAGGTGCTAGCAGGGAATTCTCTGCCTGCTTTTCCCCAGTGCTCTGCAAGCTCTCCAGGACAACATAGAATCTGAGGCTCTGTGCTTTCTTTTGTTCTGAACAAGTGTTAGGGTTTTGTGCACAAAAGCGATTCTGCGAAGCAATGTGAACACTTCTGCTTCCCAGGCACAGAGAAGGTGCTAGCAGGGAATTCTCTGCCTGCCTTTCCCCAGTGCTCTGCAAGTTCTCCAGGACAACATAAAATCTGGGGCTCTGTGCTTTCTTTCGTCTGAACAAGTGTTACTGTTTTCTGCACAAAAGCGATTCTGCGAAGCAATGTGAACAGGCACAGAGAAGGTGCTAGCAGGGAATTCTCTGCCTGCCTTTCCCCAGTGCTCTGCAAGCTCTCCAGGACAACATAAAATCTGGGGCTCTGTGCTTTCTTTCGTTCTGAACAAGTGTTACTGTTTTCTGCACAAAAGCGATTCTGCGAAGCAATGGGAACACTTCTGTTTCCCAGGCACAGAGAAGGTGCTAGCAGGGAATTCTCTGCCTGCTTTTCCCCAGTGCTCTGCAAGCTCTCCAGGACAACATAAAATCTGGGGCTCTGTGCTTTCTTTCGTTCTGAACAAGTGTTACTGTTTTCTGCACAAAAGCGATTCTGCGAAGCAATGGGAACACTTCTGTTTCCCAGGCACAGAGAAGGTGCTAGCAGGGAATTCTCTGCCTGCCTTTCCCCAGTGCTCTGCAAGCTCTCCAGGACAACATAAATCTGGGGCTCTGTGCTTTCTTTAGTCTGAACAAGTGTTACTGTTTTCTGCACAAAAGCGATTCAGCGAAGCAATGTGAACAGGCACAGAGAAGGTGCTAGCAGGGAATTCTCTGCCTGCCTTTCCCCAGTGCTCTGCAAGCTCTCCAGGACAACATAGAATCTGGGGCTCTGTGCTTTCTTTTGTTCTGAACAAGTGTTAGGGTTTAGTGCACAAAAGCGATTCTGCGAAGCAATGTGAAGACTTCTGCTTCCCAGGCACAGAGAAGGTGCTAGCAGGGAATTCTCTGCCTGCTTTTCCCCAGTGCTCTGCAAGCTCTCCAGGACAACATAAAATCTGGGGCTCTGTGCTTTCTTTCGTTCTGAACAAGTGTTACTGTTTTCTGCACAAAAGCGATTCTGCGAAGCAATGTGAACACTTCTGTTTCCCAGGCACAGAGAAGGTGCTAGCAGGGAATTCTCTGCCTGCTTTTCCCCAGTGCTCTGCAAGCTCTCCAGGACAACATAAAATCTGGGGCTCTGTGCTTTCTTTCGTTCTGAACAAGTGTTACTGTTTTCTGCACAAAAGCGATTCTGCGAAGCAATGTGAACAGGCACAGAGAAGGTGCTAGCAGGGAATTCTCTGCCTGCCTTTCCCCAGTGCTCTGCAAGCTCTCCAGGACAACATAAAATCTGGGGCTCTGTGCTTTCTTTCGTTCTGAACAAGTGTTACTGTTTTCTGCACAAAAGCGATTCTGCGAAGCAATGTGAACACTTGTGCTTCCCAGGCACAGAGAAGGTGCTAGCAGGGAATTCTCTGCCTGCTTTTCCCCAGTGCTCTGCAAGCTCTCCAGGACAACATAAAATCTGGGGCTCTGTGCTTTCTTTCGTTCTGAACAAGTGTTACTGTTTTCTGCACAAAAGCGATTCTGCGAAGCAATGGGAACACTTCTGTTTCCCAGGCACAGAGAAGGTGCTAGCAGGGAATTCTCTGCCTGCCTTTCCCCAGTGCTCTGCAAGC
Source organism: Strix uralensis (assembly GCF_047716275.1). Lineage (NCBI taxonomy): Eukaryota > Metazoa > Chordata > Aves > Strigiformes > Strigidae > Strix > Strix uralensis. Next base: position 825,399 of record NW_027436710.1, on the reverse strand, counting down.
TCTCCAGTACAACAGCAAATCTGGGGCTCTGTGCTTTCTTTCGTTCTGAACAAGTGTTACTGTTTTCTGCACAAAAGTGATTCTGCGAAGCAATGTGAACACTTCTGCTTCCCAGGCACAGAGAAGGTGCTAGCAGGGAATTCTCTGCCTGCCTTTCCCCAGTGCTCTGCAAGCTCTCCAGGACAACATAAAATCTGGGGCTCTGTGCTTTCTTTTGTTCTGAACAAGTGTTACTGTTTTCTGCACAAAAGCGATTCTGCCAAGCAATGTGAACAGGCTCAGAAAAGGTGCTAGCAGGGAATTCTCTGCCTGCCTTTCCCCAGTGCTCTGCAAGCTCTCCAGGACAACATAGAATCTGGGGCTCTGTGCTTTCTTTTGTTCTGAACAAGTGTTAGGGTTTTATGCACAAAAGCGATTCTGCGAAGCAATGTGAACACTTCTGCTTCCCAGGCACAGAGAAGGTGCTAGCAGGGAATTCTCTGCCTGCCTTTCCCCAGTGCTCTGCAAGCTCTCCAGGACAACATAAAATCTGGGGCTCTGTGCTTTCTTTTGTTCTGAACAAGTGTTACTGTTTTCTGCACAAAAGCGATTCTGCGAAGCAATGTGACCAGGCACAGAGAAGGTGCTAGCAGGGAATTCTCTGCCTGCCTTTCCCCAGTGCTCTGCAAGCTCTCCAGGACAACATAAAATCTGGGGCTCTGTGCTTTCTTTCGTTCTGAACAAGTGTTACTGTTTTCTGCACAAAAGCGATTCTGCGAAGCAATGGGAACACTTCTGTTTCCCAGGCACAGAAAAGGTGCTAGCAGGGAATTCTCTGCCTGCTTTTCCCCAGTGCTCTGCAAGCTCTCCAGGACAACAGCAAATCTGGGGCTCTGTGCTTTCTTTCGTTCTGAACAAGTGTTACTGTTTTCTGCACAAAAGCGATTCTGCGAAGCAATGGGAACACTTCTGTTTCCCAGGCACAGAGAAGGTGCTAGCAGGGAATTCTCTGCCTGCTTTTCCCCAGTGCTCTGCAAGCTCTCCAGGACAACATAGAATCTGGGGCTTTGTGCTTTCTTTCGTTCTGAACAAGTGTTACTGTTTTCTGCACAAAAGTGATTCTGCGAAGCAATGTGAACACTTCTGCTTCCCAGGCACAGAGAAGGTGCTAGCAGGGAATTCTCTGCCTGCCTTTCCCCAGTGCTCTGCAAGCTCTCCAGGACAACATAAAATCTGGGGCTCTGTGCTTTCTTTCGTCTGAACAAGTGTTACTGTTTTCTGCACAAAAGCGATTCTGCGAAGCAATGTGACCAGGCACAGAGAAGGTGCTAGCAGGGAATTCTCTGCCTGCCTTTCCCCAGTGCTCTGCAAGCTCTCCAGGACAACATAAAATCTGGGGCTCTGTGCTTTCTTTCGTTCTGAACAAGTGTTAGGGTTTTCTGCACAAAAGCGATTCTGCGAAGCAATGTGAACACTTCTGTTTCCCAGGCACAGAGAAGGTGCTAGCAGGGAATTCTCTGCCTGCTTTTCCCCAGTGCTCTGCAAGCTCTCCAGGACAACATAAAATCTGGGGCTCTGTGCTTTCTTTCGTTCTGAACAAGTGTTACTGTTTTCTGCACAAAAGCGATTCTGCGAAGCAATGGGAACACTTCTGTTTCCCAGGCACAGAGAAGGTGCTAGCAGGGAATTCTCTGCCTGCTTTTCCCCAGTGCTCTGCAAGCTCTCCAGGACAACATAAAATCTGGGGCTCTGTGCTTTCTTTTGTTCTGAACAAGTGTTAGGGTTTTCTGCACAAAAGCGATTCTGCGAAGCAATGGGAACACTTCTGCTTCCCAGGCACAGAGAAGGTGCTAGCAGGGAATTCTCTGCCTGCCTTTCCCCAGTGCTCTGCAAGCTCTCCAGGACAACATAAAATCTGGGGCTCTGTGCTTTCTTTCGTCTGAACAAGTGTTACTGTTTTCTGCACAAAAGCGATTCAGCGAAGCAATGTGAACAGGCACAGAGAAGGTGCTAGCAGCGAATTCTCTGCCTGCCTTTCCCCAGTGCTCTGCAAGCTCTCCAGGACAACATAGAATCTGGGGCTCTGTGCTTTCTTTTGTTCTGAACAAGTGTTAGGGTTTAGTGCAGAAAAACGATTCTGCGAAGCAATGTGAAGACTTCTGCTCCCCAGGCACAGAGAAGGTGCTAGCAGGGAATTCTCTGCCTGCTTTTCCCCAGTGCTCTGCAAGCTCTCCAGGACAACATAAAATCTGGGGCTCTGTGCTTTCTTTCGTTCTGAACAAGTGTTACTGTTTTCTGCACAAAAGCGATTCTGCGAAGCAATGGGAACACTTCTGTTTCCCACGCACAGAGAAGGTGCTAGCAGGGAATTCTCTGCCTGCTTTTCCCCAGTGCTCTGCAAGCTCTCCAGGACAACATAAAATCTGGGGCTCTGTGCTTTCTTTCGTTCTGAACAAGTGTTACTGTTTTCTGCACAAAAGCGATTCTGCGAAGCAATGTGAAGACGTCTGCTTCCCAGGCACAGAGAAGGTGCTAGCAGGGAATTCTCTGCCTGCCTTTCCCCAGTGCTCTGCAAGCTCTCCAGGACAACATAAAATCTGGGGCTCTGTGCTTTCTTTCGTTGTGAACAAGTGTTACTGTTTTCTGCACAAAAGTGATTCTGCGAAGCAATGTGAACACTTCTGCTTCCCAGGCACAGAGAAGGTGCTAGCAGGGAATTCTCTGCCTGCCTTTCCCCAGTGCTCTGCAAGCTCTCCAGTACAACAGCAAATCTGGGGCTCTGTGCTTTCTTTCGTTCTGAACAAGTGTTACTGTTTTCTGCACAAAAGTGATTCTGCGAAGCAATGTGAACACTTCTGCTTCCCAGGCACAGAGAAGGTGCTAGCAGGGAATTCTCTGCCTGCCTTTCCCCAGTGCTCTGCAAGCTCTCCAGGACAACATAAAATCTGGGGCTCTGTGCTTTCTTTCGTTCTGAACAAGTGTTACTGTTTTGTGCACAAAAGCGATTCTGCCAAGCAATGTGAAGACTTCTGCTTCCCAGGCACAGAGAAGGTGCTAGCAGGGAATTCTCTGCCTGCCTTTCCCCAGTGCTCTGCAAGCTCTCCAGGACAACATAAAATCTGGGGCTCTGTGCTTTCTTTCGTTCTGAACAAGTGTTACTGTTTTCTGTACAAAAGCGATTCTGCGAAGCAATGTGAACACTTCTGTTTCCCAGGCACAGAGAAGGTGCTAGCAGGGAATTCTCTGCCTGCTTTTCCCCAGTGCTCTGCAAGCTCTCCAGGACAACAGCAAATCTGGGGCTCTGTGCTTTCTTTCGTTCTGAACAAGTGTTACTGTTTTCTGCACAAAAGCGATTCTGCGAAGCAATGGGAACACTTCTGTTTCCCAGGCACAGAGAAGGTGCTAGCAGGGAATTCTCTGCCTCCTTTTCCCCAGTGCTCTGCAAGCTCTCCAGGACAACATAGAATCTGGGGCTCTGTGCTTTCTTTTGTTCTGAACAAGTGTTAGGGTTTTCTGCACAAAAGCGATTCTGCGAAGCAATGGGAACACTTCTGCTTCCCAGGCACAGAGAAGGTGCTAGCAGGGAATTCTCTGCCTGCCTTTCCCCAGTGCTCTGCAAGCTCTCCAGGACAACATAAAATCTGGGGCTCTGTGCTTTCTTTCGTCTGAACAAGTGTTACTGTTTTCTGCACAAAAGCGATTCTGTGAAGCAATGTGAACAGGCACAGAGAAGGTGCTAGCAGGGAATTCTCTGCCTGCCTTTCCCCAGTGCTCTGCAAGCTCTCCAGGACAACATAGAATCTGGGGCTCTGTGCTTTCTTTTGTTCTGAACAAGTGTTAGGGTTTAGTGCACAAAAACGATTCTGCGAAGCAATGTGAAGACTTCTGCTTCCCAGGCACAGAGAAGGTGCTAGCAGGGAATTCTCTGCCTGCTTTTCCCCAGTGCTCTGCAAGCTCTCCAGGACAACATAAAATCTGGGGCTCTGTGCTTTCTTTCGTTCTGAACAAGTGTTACTGTTTTCTGCACAAAAGCGATTCTGCGAAGCAATGTGAACACTTCTGTTTCCCAGGCACAGAGAAGGTGCTAGCAGGGAATTCTCTGCCTGCTTTTCCCCAGTGCTCTGCAAGCTCTCCAGGACAACATAAAATCTGGGGCTCTGTGCTTTCTTTCGTTCTGAACAAGTGTTACTGTTTTCTGCACAAAAGCGATTCTGCGAAGCAATGTGAAGACGTCTGCTTCCCAGGCACAGAGAAGGTGCTAGCAGGGAATTCTCTGCCTGCCTTTCCCCAGTGCTCTGCAAGCTCTCCAGGACAACATAAAATCTGGGGCTCTGTGCTTTCTTTCGTTGTGAACAAGTGTTACTGTTTTCTGCACAAAAGTGATTCTGCGAAGCAATGTGAACACTTCTGCTTCCCAGGCACAGAGAAGGTGCTAGCAGGGAATTCTCTGCCTGCCTTTCCCCAGTGCTCTGCAAGCTCTCCAGGACAACAGCAAATCTCGGGCTCTGTGCTTTCTTTTGTTCTGAACAAGTGTTACTGTTTTCTGCACAAAAGCGATTCTGCGAAGCAATGTGAACAGGCTCAGAAAAGGTGCTAGCAGGGAATTCTCTGCCTGCCTTTCCCCAGTGCTCTGCAAGCTCTCCAGGACAACATAGAATCTGGGGCCTGTGCTTTCTTTTGTTCTGAACAAGTGTTAGGGTTTTGTGCACAAAAGCGATTCTGCGAAGCAATGTGAAGACTTCTGCTTCCCAGGCACAGAGAAGGTGCTAGCAGGGAATTCTCTGCCTGCCTTTCCCCAGTGCTCTGCAAGCTCTCCAGGACAACATAAAATCTGGGGCTCTGTGCTTTCTTTCGTCTGAACAAGTGTTACTGTTTTCTGCACAAAAGCGATTCTGTGAAGCAATGTGAACAGGCACAGAGAAGGTGCTAGCAGGGAATTCTCTGCCTGCCTTTCCCCAGTGCTCTGCAAGCTCTCCAGGACAACATAAAATCTGGGGCTCTGTGCTTTCTTTCGTTCTGAACAACTGTTACTGTTTTCTGCACAAAAGTGATTCTGCGAAGCAATGTGAAGACTTCTGCTTCCCAGGCACAGAGAAGGTGCTAGCAGGGAATTCTCTGTCTGCCTTTCCCCAGTGCTCTGCAAGCTCTCCAGGACAACATAAAATCTGGGGCTCTGTGCTTTCTTTTGTTCTGAACAATTGTTACTGTTTTCTGCACAAAAGCGATTCTGCCAAGCAATGTGAACAGGCTCAGAAAAGGTGCTAGCAGGGAATTCTCTGCCTGCCTTTCCCCAGTGCTCTGCAAGCTCTCCAGGACAACATGGAATCTGGGGCTCTGTGCTTTCTTTTGTTCTGAACAAGTGTTACTGTTTTCTGCACAAAAGCGATTCTGCGAAGCAATGTGAACACTTCTGTTTCCCAGGCACAGAGAAGGTGCTAGCAGGGAATTCTCTGCCTGCTTTTCCCCAGTGCTCTGCAAGCTCTCCAGGACAACATAAAATCTGGGGCTCTGTGCTTTCTTTCGTTCTGAACAAGTGTTACTGTTTTCTGCACAAAAGCGATTCTGCGAAGCAATGGGAACACTTCTGTTTCCCAGGCACAGAGAAGGTGGTAGCAGGGAATTCTCTGCCTGCTTTTCCCCAGTGCTCTGCAAGCTCTCCAGGACAACATAAAATCTGGGGCTCTGTGCTTTCTTTCGTTCTGAACAAGTGTTATTGTTTTCTGCACAAAAGCGATTCTGCGAAGCAATGTGAACACTTCTGCTTCCCAGGCACAGAGAAGGTGCTAGCAGGGAATTCTCTGCCTGCTTTTCCCCAGTGCTCTGCAAGCTCTCCAGGACAACATAAAATCTGGGGCTCTGTGCTTTCTTTCGTTCTGAACAAGTGTTACTGTTTTCTGCACAAAAGCGATTCTGCGAAGCAATGTGAACACTTCTGCTTCCCAGGCACAGAGAAGGTGCTAGCAGGGAATTCTCTGCCTGCCTTTCCCCAGTGCTCTGCAAGCTCTCCAGGACAACATAAAATCTGGGGCTCTGTGCTTTCTTTCGTTCTGAACAAGTGTTACTGTTTTCTGCACAAAAGCGATTCTGCGAAGCAATGGGAACACTTCTGCTTCATAGGCACAGAGAAGGTGCTAGCAGGGAATTCTCTGCCTGCCTTTCCCCAGTGCTCTGCAAGCTCTCCAGGACAACATAAAATCTGGGGCTCTGTGCTTTCTTTCGTTCTGAACAAGTGTTACTGTTTTCTGCACAAAAGCGATTCTGCGAAGCAATGTGAACACTTCTGCTTCCCAGGCACAGAGAAGGTGCTAGCAGGGAATTCTCTGCCTGCCTTTCCCCAGTGCTCTGCAAGCTCTCCAGGACAACATAACATCTGGGGCTCTGTGCTTTCCTTCGTTCTGAACAAGTGTTACTGTTTTCTGCACAAAAGCGATTCTGCGAAGCAATGTGAACACTTCTGTTTCCCAGGCACAGAGAAGGTGGTAGCAGGGAATTCTCTGCCTGCTTTTCCCCAGTGCTCTGCAAGCTCTCCAGGACAACATAGAATCTGGGGCTCTGTGCTTTCTTTTGTTCTGAACAAGTGTTAGGGTTTTGTGCACAAAAGCGATTCTGCGAAGCAATGTGAAGACTTCTGCTTCCCAGGCACAGAGAAGGTGCTAGCAGGGAATTCTCTGCCTGCCTTTCCCCAGTGCTCTGCAAGCTCTCCAGGACAACATAAAATCTGGGGCTCTGTGCTTTCTTTCGTCTGAACAAGTGTTACTGTTTTCTGCACAAAAGCGATTCTGCGAAGCAATGTGAACAGGCACAGAGAAGGTGCTAGCAGGGAATTCTCTGCCTGCCTTTCCCCAGTGCTCTGCAAGCTCTCCAGGACAACATAAAATCTGGGGCTCTGTGCTTTCTTTCGTTCTGAACAAGTGTTACTGTTTTCTGCACAAAAGCGATTCTGCGAAGCAATGGGAACACTTCTGTTTCCCAGGCACAGAGAAGGTGGTAGCAGGGAATTCTCTGCCTGCTTTTCCCCAGTGCTCTGCAAGCTCTCCAGGACAACATAAAATCTGGGGCTCTGTGCTTTCTTTCATTCTGAACAAGTGTTACTGTTTTCTGCACAAAAGCGATTCTGCGAAGCAATGTGAAGACTTCTGCTTCCCAGGCACAGAGAAGGTGCTAGCAGGGAATTCTCTGCCTGCTTTTCCCCAGTGCTCTGCAAGCTCTCCAGGACAACATAAAATCTGGGGCTCTGTGCTTTCTTTCGTTCTGAACAAGTGTTACTGTTTTCTGCACAAAAGCGATTCTGCGAAGCAATGGGAACACTTCTGTTTCCCAGGCACAGAGAAGGTGCTAGCAGGGAATTCTCTGCCTGCTTTTCCCCAGTGCTCTGCAAGCTCTCCAGGACAACATAAAATCTGGGGCTCTGTGCTTTCTTTCATTCTGAACAAGTGTTACTGTTTTCTGCACAAAAGCGATTCTGCGAAGCAATGTGAAGACTTCTGCTTCCCAGGCACAGAGAAGGTGCTAGCAGGGAATTCTCTGCCTGCTTTTCCCCAGTGCTCTGCAAGCTCTCCAGGACAACATAAAATCTGGGGCTCTGTGCTTTCTTTCGTTCTGAACAAGTGTTACTGTTTTCTGCACAAAAGCGATTCTGCGAAGCAATGTGAACACTTCTGCTTCCCAGGCACAGAGAAGGTGCTAGCAGGGAATTCTCTGCCTGCCTTTCCCCAGTGCTCTGCAAGCTCTCCAGGACAACATAAAATCTGGGGCTCTGTGCTTTCCTTCGTTCTGAACAATTGTTACTGTTTTCTGCACAAAAGCGATTCTGCCAAGCAATGTGAACACTTCTGTTTCCCAGGCACAGAGAAGGTGGTAGCAGGGAATTCTCTGCCTGCTTTTCCCCAGTGCTCTGCAAGCTCTCCAGGACAACATAAAATCTGGGGCTCTGTGCTTTCTTTCGTTCTGAACAAGTGTTACTGTTTTCTGCACAAAAGCGATTCTGCGAAGCAATGTGAACACTTCTGCTTCCCAGGCACAGAGAAGGTGCTAACAGGGAATTCTCTGCCTGCCTTTCCCCAGTGCTCTGCAAGCTCTCCAGGACAACATAAAATCTGGGCCTCTGTGCTTTCTTTCGTTCTGAACAAGTGTTACTGTTTTCTGCACAAAAGCGATTCTGCGAAGCAATGGGAACACTTCTGTTTCACAGGCACAGAGAAGGTGTCAGCAGGGAATTCTCTGCCTGCTTTTCCCCAGTGCTCTGCAAGCTCTCCAGGACAACATAAAATCTGGGGCTCTGTGCTTTCTTTCGTTCTGAACAAGTGTTATTGTTTTCTGCACAAAAGCGATTCTGCGAAGCAATGTGAACACTTCTGCTTCCCAGGCACAGAGAAGGTGCTAGCAGGGAATTCTCTGCCTGCCTTTCCCCAGTGCTCTGCAAGCTCTCCAGGACAACATAAAATCTGGGGCTCTGTGCTTTCCTTCGTTCTGAACAAGTGTAACTGTTTTCTGCACAAAAGCGATTCTGCGAAGCAATGTGAACACTTCTGTTTCCCAGGCACAGAGAAGGTGCTAGCAGGGAATTCTCTGCCTGCTTTTCCCCAGTGCTCTGCAAGCTCTCCAGGACAACATAAAATCTGGGGCTCTGTACTTTCTTTCGTTCTGAACAAGTGTTACTGTTTTCTGCACAAAAGCGATTCTGCGAAGCAATGGGAACACTTCTGTTTCCCAGGCACAGAGAAGGTGCTAGCAGGGAATTCTCTGCCTGCTTTTCCCCAGTGCTCTGCAAGCTCTCCAGGACAACATAAAATCTGGGGCTCTGTGCTTTCTTTCGTTCTGAACAAGTGTTACTGTTTTCTGCACAAAAGCGATTCTGCGAAGCAATGTGAAGACTTCTGCTTCCCAGGCACAGAGAAGGTGCTAGCAGGGAATTCTCTGCCTGCCTTTCCCCAGTGCTCTGCAAGCTCTCCAGGACAACATAAAATCTGGGGCTCTGTGCTTTCCTTCGTTCTGAACAAGTGTTACTGTTTTCTGCACAAAAGCGATTCTGCGAAGCAATGTGAACACTTCTGTTTCCCAGGCACAGAGAAGGTGCTAGCAGGGAATTCTCTGCCTGCTTTTCCCCAGTGCTCTGCAAGCTCTCCAGGACAACATAAAATCTGGGGCTCTGTGCTTTCTTTCGTTCTGAACAAGTGTTACTGTTTTCTGCACAAAAGCGATTCTGCGAAGCAATGGGAACACTTCTGTTTCCCAGGCACAGAGAAGGTGCTAGCAGGGAATTCTCTGCCTGCTTTTCCCCAGTGCTCTGCAAGCTCTCCAGGACAACATAAAATCTGGGGCTCTGTGCTTTCTTTCATTCTGAACAAGTGTTACTGTTTTCTGCACAAAAGCGATTCTGCGAAGCAATGTGAAGACTTCTGCTTCCCAGGCACAGAGAAGGTGCTAGCAGGGAATTCTCTGCCTGCTTTTCCCCAGTGCTCTGCAAGCTCTCCAGGACAACATAAAATCTGGGGCTCTGTGCTTTCTTTCGTTCTGAACAAGTGTTACTGTTTTCTGCACAAAAGCGATTCTGCGAAGCAATGTGAACACTTCTGTTTCCCAGGCACAGAGAAGGTGCTAGCAGAGAATTCTCTGCCTGCTTTTCCCCAGTGCTCTGCAAGCTCTCCAGGACAACATAAAATCTGGGGCTCTGTGCTTTCTTTCGTTCTGAACAAGTGTTACTGTTTTCTGCACAAAAGCGATTCTGCGAAGCAATGGGAACACTTCTGTTTCCCAGGCACAGAGAAGGTGCTAGCAGGGAATTCTCTGCCTGCTTTTCCCCAGTGCTCTGCAAGCTCTCCAGGACAACATAAAATCTGGGGCTCTGTGCTTTCTTTCGTTCTGAACAAGTGTTACTGTTTTCTGCACAAAAGCGATTCTGCGAAGCAATGTGAACACTTCTGCTTCCCAGGCACAGAGAAGGTGCTAGCAGGGAATTCTCTGCCTGCCTTTCCCCAGTGCTCTGCAAGCTCTCCAGGACAACATAAAATCTGGGCCTCTGTGCTTTCTTTCGTTCTGAACAAGTGTTATTGTTTTCTGCACAAAAGCGATTCTGCGAAGCAATGTGAACACTTCTGCTTCCCAGGCACAGAGAAGGTGCTAGCAGGGAATTCTCTGCCTGCCTTTCCCCAGTGCTCTGCAAGCTCTCCAGGACAACATAAAATCTGGGGCTCTGTGCTTTCCTTCGTTCTCAACAAGTGTTACTGTTTTCTGCACAAAAGCGATTCTGCCAAGCAATGTGAACACTTCTGTTTCCCAGGCACAGAGAAGGTGGTAGCAGTGAATTCTCTGCCTGCTTTTCCCCAGTGCTCTGCAAGCTCTCCAGGACAACATAAAATCTGGGGCTCTGTGCTTTCTTTCGTTCTGAACAAGTGTTATTGTTTTCTGCACAAAAGCGATTCTGCGAAGCAATGTGAACACTTCTGCTTCCCAGGCACAGAGAAGGTGCTAGCAGGGAATTCTCTGCCTGCCTTTCCCCAGTGCTCTGCAAGCTCTCCAGGACAACATAAAATCTGGGGCTCTGTGCTTTCCTTCGTTCTGAACAAGTGTTACTGTTTTCTGCACAAAAGCGATTCTGCGAAGCAATGTGAACACTTCTGTTTCCCAGGCACAGAGAAGGTGGTAGCAGGGAATTCTCTGCCTGCTTTTCCCCAGTGCTCTGCAAGCTCTCCAGGACAACATAAAATCTGGGGCTCTGTGCTTTCTTTCGTTCTGAACAAGTGTTACTGTTTTCTGCACAAAAGCGATTCTGCGAAGCAATGTGAACACTTCTGCTTCCCAGGCACAGAGAAGGTGCTAGCAGGGAATTCTCTGCCTGCCTTTCCCCAGTGCTCTGCAAGCTCTCCAGGACAACATAAAATCTGGGGCTCTGTGCTTTCCTTCGTTCTGAACAAGTGTTACTGTTTTCTGCACAAAAGCGATTCTGCGAAGCAATGTGAACACTTCTGTTTCCCAGGCACAGAGAAGGTGGTAGCAGGGAATTCTCTGCCTGCTTTTCCCCAGTGCTCTGCAAGCTCTCCAGGACAACATAAAATCTGGGGCTCTGTGCTTTCTTTCGTTCTGAACAAGTGTTACTGTTTTCTGCACAAAAGCGATTCTGCGAAGCAATGGGAACACTTCTGTTTCCCAGGCACAGAGAAGGTGCTAGCAGGGAATTCTCTGCCTGCTTTTCCCCAGTGCTCTGCAAGCTCTCCAGGACAACATAAAATCTGGGGCTCTGTGCTTTCTTTCGTTCTGAACAAGTGTTACTGTTTTCTGCACAAAAGCGATTCTGCGAAGCAATGTGAACACTTCTGCTTCCCAGGCACAGAGAAGGTGCTAGCAGGGAATTCTCTGCCTGCCTTTCCCCAGTGCTCTGCAAGCTCTCCAGGACAACATAAAATCTGGGGCTCTGTGCTTTCCTTCGTTCTGAACAAGTGTTACTGTTTTCTGCACAAAAGCGATTCTGCGAAGCAATGTGAACACTTCTGTTTCCCAGGCACAGAGAAGGTGCTAGCAGGGAATTCTCTGCCTGCTTTTCCCCAGTGCTCTGCAAGCTCTCCAGGACAACATAAAATCTGGGGCTCTGTGCTTTCTTTCGTTCTGAACAAGTGTTACTGTTTTCTGCACAAAAGCGATTCTGCGAAGCAATGTGAACACTTCTGCTTCCCAGGCACAGAGAAGGTGCTAGCAGGGAATTCTCTGCCTGCCTTTCCCCAGTGCTCTGCAAGCTCTCCAGGACAACATAAAATCTGGGCCTCTGTGCTTTCTTTCGTTCTGAACAAGTGTTACTGTTTTCTGCACAAAAGCGATTCTGCGAAGCAATGGGAACACTTCTGTTTCACAGGCACAGAGAAGGTGCTAGCAGGGAATTCTCTGCCTGCCTTTCCCCAGTGCTCTGCAAGCTCTCCAGGACAACATAAAAACTGGGGCTCTGTGCTTTCCTTCGTTCTGAACAAGTGTTACTGTTTTCTGCACAAAAGCGATTCTGCGAAGCAATGTGAACACTTCTGTTTCCCAGGCACAGAGAAGGTGGTAGCAGGGAATTCTCTGCCTGCTTTTCCCCAGTGCTCTGCAAGCTCTCCAGGACAACATAAAATCTGGGGCTCTGTGCTTTCTTTCGTTCTGAACAAGTGTTACTGTTTTCTGCACAAAAGCGATTCTGCGAAGCAATGGGAACACTTCTGTTTCACAGGCACAGAGAAGGTGGTAGCAGGGAATTCTCTGCCTGCTTTTCCCCAGTGCTCTGCAAGCTCTCCAGGACAACATAAAATCTGGGGCTCTGTGCTTTCTTTCGTTCTGAACAAGTGTTATTGTTTTCTGCACAAAAGCGATTCTGCGAAGCAATGTGAACACTTCTGCTTCCCAGGCACAGAGAAGGTGCTAGCAGGGAATTCTCTGCCTGCCTTTCCCCAGTGCTCTGCAAGCTCTCCAGGACAACATAAAAACTGGGGCTCTGTGCTTTCCTTCGTTCTGAACAAGTGTTACTGTTTTCTGCACAAAAGCGATTCTGCGAAGCAATGTGAACACTTCTGTTTCCCAGGCACAGAGAAGGTGGTAGCAGGGAATTCTCTGCCTGCTTTTCCCCAGTGCTCTGCAAGCTCTCCAGGACAACATAAAATCTGGGGCTCTGTGCTTTCTTTCGTTCTGAACAAGTGTTACTGTTTTCTGCACAAAAGCGATTCTGCGAAGCAATGGGAACACTTCTGTTTCCCAGGCACAGAGAAGGTGCTAGCAGGGAATTCTCTGCCTGCTTTTCCCCAGTGCTCTGCAAGCTCTCCAGGACAACATAAAATCTGGGGCTCTGTGCTTTCTTTCGTTCTGAACAAGTGTTACTGTTTTCTGCACAAAAGCGATTCTGCGAAGCAATGTGAACACTTCTGCTTCCCAGGCACAGAGAAGGTGCTAGCAGGGAATTCTCTGCCTGCTTTTCCCCAGTGCTCTGCAAGCTCTCCAGGACAACATAAAATCTGGGGCTCTGTGCTTTCCTTCGTTCTGAACAAGTGTTATTGTTTTCTGCACAAAAGCGATTCTGCGAAGCAATGTGAACACTTCTGCTTCCCAGGCACAGAGAAGGTGCTAGCAGGGAATTCTCTGCCTGCCTTTCCCCAGTGCTCTGCAAGCTCTCCAGGACAACATAAAATCTGGGGCTCTGTGCTTTCCTTCGTTCTGAACAAGTGTTACTGTTTTCTGCACAAAAGCGATTCTGCGAAGCAATGTGAACACTTCTGTTTCCCAGGCACAGAGAAGGTGCTAGCAGGGAATTCTCTGCCTGCTTTTCCCCAGTGCTCTGCAAGCTCTCCAGGACAACATAAAATCTGGGGCTCTGTGCTTTCTTTCGTTCTGAACAAGTGTTACTGTTTTCTGCACAAAAGCGATTCTGCGAAGCAATGGGAACACTTCTGCTTCCCAGGCACAGAGAAGGTGCTAGCAGGGAATTCTCTGCCTGCCTTTCCCCAGTGCTCTGCAAGCTCTCCAGGACAACATAAAATCTGGGCCTCTATGCTTTCTTTCGTTCTGAACAAGTGTTATTGTTTTCTGCACAAAAGCGATTCTGCGAAGCAATGTGAACACTTCTGCTTCCCAGGCACAGAGAAGGTGCTAGCAGGTAATTCTCTGCCTGCCTTTCCCCAGTGCTCTGCAAGCTCTCCAGGACATCATAAAATCTGGGGCTCTGTGCTTTCCTTCATTCTGAACAACTGTTACTGTTTTCTGCACAAAAGCGATTCTGCGAAGCAATGTGAACACTTCTGTTTCCCAGGCACAGAGAAGGTGCTAGCAGGGAATTCTCTGCCTGCTTTTCCCCAGTGCTCTGCAAGCTCTCCAGGACAACATAAAATCTGGGGCTCTGTGCTTTCTTTCGTTCTGAACAAGTGTTACTGTTTTCTGCACAAAAGCGATTCTGCGAAGCAATGTGAACACTTCTGCTTCCCAGGCACAGAGAAGGTGCTAACAGGGAATTCTCTGCCTGCCTTTCCCCAGTGCTCTGCAAGCTCTCCAGGACAACATAAAATCTGGGGCTCTGTGCTTTCCTTCGTTCTGAACAAGTGTTACTGTTTTCTGCACAAAAGCGATTCTGCGAAGCAATGTGAAGACTTCTGCTTCCCAGGCACAGAGAAGGTGCTAGCAGGGAATTCTCTGCCTGCCTTTCCCCAGTGCTCTGCAAGCTCTCCAGGACAACATAAAATCTGGGGCTCTGTGCTTTCTTTCGTTCTGAACAAGTGTTACTGTTTTCTGCACTAAAGCGATTCTGCGAAGCAATGTGAACACTTCTGCTTCCCAGGCACAGAGAAGGTGCTAGCAGGGAATTCTCTGCCTGCCTTTCCCCAGTGCTCTGCAAGCTCTCCAGGACAACATAAAATCTGGGGCTCTGTGCTTTCCTTCGTTCTGAACAAGTGTTACTGTTTTCTGCACAAAAGCGATTCTGCGAAGCAATGTGAACACTTCTGTTTCCCAGGCACAGAGAAGGTGCTAGCAGGGAATTCTCTGCCTGCTTTTCCCCAGTGCTCTGCAAGCTCTCCAGGACAACATAACATCTGGGGCTCTGTGCTTTCCTTCGTTCTGAACAAGTGTTACTGTTTTCTGCACAAAAGTGATTCTGCGAAGCAATGTGAACACTTCTGTTTCCCAGGCACAGAGAAGGTGGTAGCAGGGAATTCTCTGCCTGCTTTTCCCCAGTGCTCTGCAAGCTCTCCAGGACAACATAAAATCTGGGGCTCTGTGCTTTCTTTCGTTCTGAACAAGTGTTACTGTTTTCTGCACAAAAGCGATTCTGCGAAGCAATGGGAACACTTCTGTTTCCCAGGCACAGAGAAGGTGCTAGCAGGGAATTCTCTGCCTGCTTTTCCCCAGTGCTCTGCAAGCTCTCCAGGACAACATAAAATCTGGGGCTCTGTGCTTTCTTTCGTTCTGAACAAGTGTTACTGTTTTCTGCACAAAAGCGATTCTGCGAAGCAATGTGAACAGGCACAAAGAAGGTGCTAGCAGGGAATTCTCTGCCTGCTTTTCCCCAGTGCTCTGCAAGCTCTCCAGGACAACATAAAATCTGGGGCTCTGTGCTTTCTTTCGTTCTGAACAAGTGTTACTGTTTTCTGCACAAAAGCGATTCTGCGAAGCAATTTGAACACTTCTGCTTCCCAGGCACAGAGAAGGTGCTAGCAGGGAATTCTCTGCCTGCCTTTCCCCAGTGCTCTGCAAGCTCTCCAGGACAACATAAAATCTGGGGCTCTGTGCTTTCTTTCGTTCTGAACAAGTGTTAGGGTTTTGTGCACAAAAGCGATTCTGCGAAGCAATGTGAACACTTCTGCTTCCCAGGCACAGAGAAGGTGCTAGCAGGGAATTCTCTGCCTGCCTTTCCCCAGTGCTCTGCAAGCTCTCCAGGACAACATAAAATCTGGGGCTCTGTGCTTTCTTTCGTTCTGAACAAGTGTTACTGTTTTCTGCACAAAAGCGATTCTGCGAAGCAATGTGAACAGGCACAAAGAAGGTGCTAGCAGGGAATTCTCTGCCTGCTTTTCCCCAGTGCTCTGCAAGCTCTCCAGGACAACATAAAATCTGGGGCTCTGTGCTTTCTTTCGTTGTGAACAAGTGTTACTGTTTTCTGCACAAAAGCGATTCTGCGAAGCAATGTGAACACTTCTGCTTCCCAGGCACAGAGAAGGTGCTAGCAGGGAATTCTCTGCCTGCTTTTCCCCAGTGCTCTGCAAGCTCTCCAGGACAACATAAAATCTGGGGCTCTGTGCTTTCTTTCGTTCTGAACAAGTGTTACTGTTTTCTGCACAAAAGCGATTCTGCGAAGCAATGTGAACACTTCTGCTTCCCAGGCACAGAGAAGGTGCTAGCAGGGAATTCTCTGCCTGCCTTTCCCCAGTGCTCTGCAAGCTCTCCAGGACAACATAAAATCTGGGCCTCTGTGCTTTCTTTCGTTCTGAACAAGTGTTACTGTTTTCTGCACAAAAGCGATTCTGCGAAGCAATGTGAACACTTCTGTTTCCCAGGCACAGAGAAGGTGCTAGCAGGGAATTCTCTGCCTGCCTTTCCCCAGTGCTCTGCAAGCTCTCCAGGACAACATAAAATCTGGGGCTCTGTGCTTTCCTTCGTTCTGAACAAGTGTTACTGTTTTCTGCACAAAAGCGATTCTGCGAAGCAATGGGAACACTTCTGTTTCCCAGGCACAGAGAAGGTGGTAGCAGGGAATTCTCTGCCTGCTTTTCCCCAGTGCTCTGCAAGCTCTCCAGGACAACATAAAATCTGGGGCTCTGTGCTTTCTTTCGTTCTGAACAAGTGTTACTGTTTTCTGCACAAAAGCGATTCTGCGAAGCAATGTGAAGACTTCTGCTTCCCAGGCACAGAGAAGGTGCTAGCAGGGAATTCTCTGCCTGCCTTTCCCCAGTGCTCTGCAAGCTCTCCAGGACAACATAAAATCTGGTCCTCTGTGCTTTCTTTCGTTCTGAACAAGTGTTATTGTTTTCTGCACAAAAGCGATTCTGCGAAGCAATGTGAAGACGTCTGCTTCCCAGGCACAGAGAAGGTGCTAGCAGGGAATTCTCTGCCTGCCTTTCCCCAGTGCTCTGCAAGCTCTCCAGGACAACATAAAATCTGGGGCTCTGTGCTTTCCTTCGTTCTGAACAAGTGTTACTGTTTTCTGCACAAAAGCGATTCTGCGAAGCAATGTGAACACTTCTGTTTCCCAGGCACAGAGAAGGTGCTAGCAGGGAATTCTCTGCCTGCTTTTCCCCAGTGCTCTGCAAGCTCTCCAGGACAACATAAAATCTGGGGCTCTGTGCTTTCTTTCGTTCTGAACAAGTGTTACTGTTTTCTGCACAAAAGCGATTCTGCGAAGCAATGGGAACACTTCTGTTTCCCAGGCACAGAGAAGGTGCTAGCAGGGAATTCTCTGCCTGCTTTTCCCCAGTGCTCTGCAAGCTCTCCAGGACAACATAAAATCTGGGGCTCTGTGCTTTCTTTCGTTCTGAACAAGTGTTATTGTTTTCTGCACAAAAGCGATTCTGCGAAGCAATGTGAACACTTCTGCTTCCCAGGCACAGAGAAGGTGCTAGCAGGGAATTCTCTGCCTGCCTTTCCCCAGTGCTCTGCAAGCTCTCCAGGACAACATAAAATCTGGGGCTCTGTGCTTTCTTTCATTCTGAACAAGTGTTACTGTTTTCTGCACAAAAGCGATTCTGCGAAGCAATGTGAACACTTCTGTTTCCCAGGCACAGAGAAGGTGGTAGCAGGGAATTCTCTGCCTGCCTTTCCCCAGTGCTCTGCAAGCTCTCCAGGACATCATAAAATCTGGGGCTCTGTGCTTTCCTTCATTCTGAACAACTGTTACTGTTTTCTGCACAAAAGCGATTCTGCGAAGCAATGTGAACACTTCTGTTTCCCAGGCACAGAGAAGGTGCTAGCAGGGAATTCTCTGCCTGCTTTTCCCCAGTGCTCTGCAAGCTCTCCAGGACAACATAAAATCTGGGGCTCTGTGCTTTCTTTCGTTCTGAACAAGTGTTACTGTTTTCTGCACAAAAGCGATTCTGCGAAGCAATGGGAACACTTCTGTTTCCCAGGCACAGAGAAGGTGCTAGCAGGGAATTCTCTGCCTGCTTTTCCCCAGTGCTCTGCAAGCTCTCCAGGACAACATAAAATCTGGGGCTCTGTGCTTTCTTTCGTTCTGAACAAGTGTTACTGTTTTCTGCACAAAAGCGATTCTGCGAAGCAATTTGAACACTTCTGTTTCCCAGGCACAGAGAAGGTGCTAACAGGGAATTCTCTGCCTGCCTTTCCCCAGTGCTCTGCAAGCTCTCCAGGACAACATAAAATCTGGGGCTCTGTGCTTTCCTTCGTTCTGAACAAGTGTTACTGTTTTCTGCACAAAAGCGATTCTGCGAAGCAATGTGAAGACTTCTGCTTCCCAGGCACAGAGAAGGTGCTAGCAGGGAATTCTCTGCCTGCTTTTCCCCAGTGCTCTGCAAGCTCTCCAGGACAACATAAAATCTGGGGCTCTGTGCTTTCTTTCGTTCTGAACAAGTGTTACTGTTTTCTGCACAAAAGCGATTCTGCGAAGCAATGTGAACACTTCTGCTTCCCAGGCACAGAGAAGGTGCTAGCAGGGAATTCTCTGCCTGCCTTTCCCCAGTGCTCTGCAAGCTCTCCAGGACAACATAAAATCTGGGGCTCTGTGCTTTCCTTCGTTCTGAACAAGTGTTACTGTTTTCTGCACAAAAGCGATTCTGCGAAGCAATGTGAACACTTCTGTTTCCCAGGCACAGAGAAGGTGGTAGCAGGGAATTCTCTGACTGCTTTTCCCCAGTGCTCTGCAAGCTCTCCAGGACAACATAAAATCTGGGGCTCTGTGCTTTCTTTCGTTCTGAACAAGTGTTACAGTTTTCTGCACAAAAGCGATTCTGCGAAGCAATGTGAAGACTTCTGCTTCCCAGGCACAGAGAAGGTGCTAGCAGGGAATTCTCTGCCTGCCTTTCCCAAGTGCTCTGCAAGCTCTCCAGGACAACATAAAATCTGGGGCTCTGTGCTTTCTTTCGTTCTGAACAAGTGTTACTGTTTTCTGCACAAAAGCGATTCTGCGAAGCAATGGGAACACTTTTGCTTCATAGGCACAGAGAAGGTGCTAGCAGGGAATTCTCTGCCTGCCTTTCCCCAGTGCTCTGCAAGCTCTCCAGGACAACATAAAATCTGGGGCTCTGTGCTTTCCTTCGTTCTGAACAAGTGTTACTGTTTTCTGCACAAAAGCGATTCTGCGAATCAATGTGAACACTTCTGTTTCCCAGGCACAGAGAAGGTGGTAGCAGGGAATTCTCTGCCTGCTTTTCCCCAGTGCTCTGCAAGCTCTCCAGGACAACATAGAATCTGGGGCTCTGTGCTTTCTTTTGTTCTGAACAAGTGTTAGGGTTTTGTGCACAAAAGCGATTCTGCAAAGCAATGTGAAGACTTCTGCTTCCCAGGCACAGAGAAGGTGCTAGCAGGGAATTCTCTGCCTGCTTTTCCCCAGTGCTCTGCAAGCTCTCCAGGACAACATAAAATCTGGGGCTCTGTGCTTTCTTTCGTCTGAACAAGTGTTACTGTTTTCTGCACAAAAGCGATTCTGCGAAGCAATGTGAACAGGCACAGAGAAGGTGCTAGCAGGGAATTCTCTGCCTGCCTTTCCCCAGTGCTCTGCAAGCTCTCCAGGACAACATAAAATCTGGGGCTCTGTGCTTTCTTTCGTTCTGAACAAGTGTTACTGTTTTCTGCACAAAAGCGATTCTGCGAAGCAATGGGAACACTTCTGTTTCCCAGGCACAGAGAAGGTGCTAGCAGGGAATTCTCTGCCTGCTTTTCCCCAGTGCTCTGCAAGCTCTCCAGGACAACATAAAATCTGGGGCTCTGTGCTTTCTTTCGTTCTGAACAAGTGTTACTGTTTTCTGCACAAAAGCGATTCTGCGAAGCAATGTGAACAGGCACAAAGAAGGTGCTAGCAGGGAATTCTCTGCCTGCCTTTCCCCAGTGCTCTGCAAGCTCTCCAGGACAACATAAAATCTGGGGCTCTGTGCTTTCCTTCGTTCTGAACAAGTGTTACTGTTTTCTGCACAAAAGCGATTCTGCGAAGCAATGTGAACACTTCTGTTTCCCAGGCACAGAGAAGGTGCTAGCAGGGAATTCTCTGCCTGCTTTTCCCCAGTGCTCTGCAAGCTCTCCAGGACAACATAAAATCTGGGGCTCTGTGCTTTCTTTCGTTCTGAACAAGTGTTACTGTTTTCTGCACAAAAGCGATTCTGCGAAGCAATGTGAACACTTCTGCTTCCCAGGCACAGAGAAGGTGCTAGCAGGGAATTCTCTGCCTGCTTTTCCCCAGTGCTCTGCAAGCTCTCCAGGACAACATAAAATCTGGGGCTCTGTGCTTTCTTTCGTTCTGAACAAGTGTTACTGTTTTCTGCACAAAAGCGATTCTGCGAAGCAATGTGAACACTTCTGTTTCCCAGGCACAGAGAAGGTGCTAGCAGGGAATTCTCTGCCTGCCTTTCCCCAGTGCTCTGCAAGCTCTCCAGGACAACATAAAATCTGGGCCTCTGTGCTTTCTTTCGTTCTGAACAAGTGTTATTGTTTTCTGCACAAAAGCGATTCTGCGAAGCAATGTGAAGACGTCTGCTTCCCAGGCACAGAGAAGGTGCTAGCAGGGAATTCTCTGCCTGCCTTTCCCCAGTGCTCTGCAAGCTCTCCAGGACATCATAAAATCTGGGGCTCTGTGCTTTCCTTCGTTCTGAACAACTGTTACTGTTTTCTGCACAAAAGCGATTCTGCGAAGCAATGTGAAGACTTCTGTTTCCCAGGCACAGAGAAGGTGCTAGCAGGGAATTCTCTGCCTGCTTTTCCCCAGTGCTCTGCAAGCTCTCCAGGACAACATAAAATCTGGGGCTCTGTGCTTTCTTCGTTCTGAACAAGTGTTACTGTTTTCTGCACAAAAGCGATTCTGCGAAGCAATGTGAACACTTCTGCTTCCCAGGCACAGAGAAGGTGCTAGCAGGGAATTCTCTGCCTGCCTTTCCCCAGTGCTCTGCAAGCTCTCCAGGACAACATAAAATCTGGGGCTCTGTGCTTTCTTTCGTTCTGAACAAGTGTTACTGTTTTCTGCACAAAAGCGATTCTGCGAAGCAATGTGAACACTTCTGTTTCCCAGGCACAGAGAAGGTGGTAGCAGGGAATTCTCTGCCTGCTTTTCCCCAGTGCTCTGCAAGCTCTCCAGGACAACATAAAATCTGGGGCTCTGTGCTTTCTTTCGTTCTCAACAAGTGTTACAGTTTTCTGCACAAATGCGATTCTGCGAAGCAACGTGAACACTTCTGCTTCCCAGGCACAGAGAAGGTGCTAGCAGGGAATTCTCTGCCTGCCTTTCCCCAGTGCTCTGCAAGCTCTCCAGGACAACATAAAATCTGGGGCTCTGTGCTTTCTTTCGTTCTGAACAAGTGTTACTGTTTTCTGCACAAAAGCGATTCTGCGAAGCAATGGGAACACTTCTGTTTCCCAGGCACAGAGAAGGTGCTAGCAGGGAATTCTCTGCCTGCCTTTCCCCAGTGCTCTGCAAGCTCTCCAGGACAACATAAAATCTGGGGCTCTGTGCTTTCTTTCGTTCTGAACAAGTGTTACTGTTTTCTGCACAAAAGCGATTCTGCGAAGCAATGGGAACACTTCTGTTTCCCAGGCACAGAGAAGGTGCTAGCAGGGAATTCTCTGCCTGCTTTTCCCCAGTGCTCTGCAAGCTCTCCAGGACAACATAAAATCTGGGGCTCTGTGCTTTCTTTCGTTCTGAACAAGTGTTACTGTTTTCTGCACAAAAGCGATTCTGCGAAGCAATGGGAAAACTTCTGTTTCCCAGGCACAGAGAAGGTGCTAGCAGGGAATTCTCTGCCTGCTTTTCCCCAGTGCTCTGCAAGCTCTCCAGGACAACATAAAATCTGGGGCTCTGTGCTTTCTTCGTTCTGAACAAGTGTTACTGTTTTCTGCACAAAAGCGATTCTGCGAAGCAATGTGAACACTTCTGCTTCCCAGGCACAGAGAAGGTGCTAGCAGGGAATTCTCTGCCTGCCTTTCCCCAGTGCTCTGCAAGCTCTCCAGGACAACATAAAATCTGGGGCTCTGTGCTTTCTTTCGTTCTGAACAAGTGTTACTGTTTTCTGCACAAAAGCGATTCTGCGAAGCAATGTGAACACTTCTGTTTCCCAGGCACAGAGAAGGTGGTAGCAGGGAATTCTCTGCCTGCTTTTCCCCAGTGCTCTGCAAGCTCTCCAGGACAACATAAAATCTGGGGCTCTGTGCTTTCTTTCGTTCTCAACAAGTGTTACAGTTTTCTGCACAAATGCGATTCTGCGAAGCAACGTGAACACTTCTGCTTCCCAGGCACAGAGAAGGTGCTAGCAGGGAATTCTCTGCCTGCCTTTCCCCAGTGCTCTGCAAGCTCTCCAGGACAACATAAAATCTGGGGCTCTGTGCTTTCTTTCGTTCTCAACAAGTGTTACAGTTTTCTGCACAAAAGCGATTCTGCGAAGCAACGTGAACACTTCTGCTTCCCAGGCACAGAGAAGGTGCTAGCAGGGAATTCTCTGCCTGCCTTTCCCCAGTGCTCTGCAAGCTCTCCAGGACAACATAAAATCTGGGGCTCTGTGCTTTCTTTCGTTCTGAACAAGTGTTACTGTTTTCTGCACAAAAGCGATTCTGCGAAGCAATGGGAACACTTCTGTTTCCCAGGCACAGAGAAGGTGCTAGCAGGGAATTCTCTGCCTGCCTTTCCCCAGTGCTCTGCAAGCTCTCCAGGACAACATAAAATCTGGGGCTCTGTGCTTTCTTTCGTTCTGAACAAGTGTTACTGTTTTCTGCACAAAAGCGATTCTGCGAAGCAATGGGAACACTTCTGTTTCCCAGGCACAGAGAAGGTGCTAGCAGGGAATTCTCTGCCTGCTTTTCCCCAGTGCTCTGCAAGCTCTCCAGGACAACATAAAATCTGGGGCTCTGTGCTTTCTTTCGTTCTGAACAAGTGTTACTGTTTTCTGCACAAAAGCGATTCTGCGAAGCAATGGGAAAACTTCTGTTTCCCAGGCACAGAGAAGGTGCTAGCAGGGAATTCTCTGCCTGCTTTTCCCCAGTGCTCTGCAAGCTCTCCAGGACAACATAAAATCTGGGGCTCTGTGCTTTCTTCGTTCTGAACAAGTGTTACTGTTTTCTGCACAAAAGCGATTCTGCGAAGCAATGTGAACACTTCTGCTTCCCAGGCACAGAGAAGGTGCTAGCAGGGAATTCTCTGCCTGCCTTTCCCCAGTGCTCTGCAAGCTCTCCAGGACAACATAAAATCTGGGGCTCTGTGCTTTCTTTCGTTCTGAACAAGTGTTACTGTTTTCTGCACAAAAGCGATTCTGCGAAGCAATGTGAACACTTCTGCTTCCCAGGCACAGAGAAGGTGCTAGCAGGGAATTCTCTGCCTGCCTTTCCCCAGTGCTCTGCAAGCTCTCCAGGACAACATAAAATCTGGGCCTCTGTGCTTTCTTTCGTTCTGAACAAGTGTTATTGTTGTCTGCACAAAAGCGATTCTGCGAAGCAATGTGAACACTTCTGCTTCCCAGGCACAGAGAAGGTGCTAGCAGGGAATTCTCTGCCTGCCTTTCCCCAGTGCTCTGCAAGCTCTCCAGGACAACATAAAATCTGGGGCTCTGTGCTTTCCTTCGTTCTGAACAAGTGTTACTGTTTTCTGCACAAAAGCGATTCTGCGAAGCAATGTGAACACTTCTGTTTCCCAGGCACAGAGAAGGTGGTAGCAGGGAATTCTCTGCCTGCTTTTCCCCAGTGCTCTGCAAGCTCTCCAGGACAACATAAAATCTGGGGCTCTGTGCTTTCTTTCGTTCTGAACAAGTGTTACTGTTTTCTGCACAAAAGCGATTCTGCGAAGCAATGTGAACACTTCTGCTTCCCAGGCACAGAGAAGGTGCTAGCAGGGAATTCTCTGCCTGCCTTTCCCCAGTGCTCTGCAAGCTCTCCAGGACAACATAAAATCTGGGGCTCTGTGCTTTCCTTCGTTCTGAACAAGTGTTACTGTTTTCTGCACAAAAGCGATTCTGCGAAGCAATGTGAACACTTCTGTTTCCCAGGCACAGAGAAGGTGGTAGCAGGGAATTCTCTGCCTGCTTTTCCCCAGTGCTCTGCAAGCTCTCCAGGACAACATAAAATCTGGGGCTCTGTGCTTTCTTTCGTTCTGAACAAGTGTTACTGTTTTCTGCACAAAAGCGATTCTGCGAAGCAATGTGAACACTTCTGCTTCCCAGGCACAGAGAAGGTGCTAGCAGGGAATTCTCTGCCTGCCTTTCCCCAGTGCTCTGCAAGCTCTCCAGGACAACATAAAATCTGGGGCTCTGTGCTTTCTTTCGTTCTGAACAAGTGTTACTGTTTTCTGCACAAAAGCGATTCTGCGAAGCAATGGGAACACTTCTGTTTCCCAGGCACAGAGAAGGTGTCAGCAGGGAATTCTCTGCCTGCTTTTCCCCAGTGCTCTGCAAGCTCTCCAGGACAACATAAAATCTGGGGCTCTGTGCTTTCTTTCGTTCTGAACAAGTGTTATTGTTTTCTGCACAAAAGCGATTCTGCGAAGCAATGTGAACACTTCTGCTTCCCAGGCACAGAGAAGGTGCTAACAGGGAATTCTCTGCCTGCCTTTCCCCAGTGCTCTGCAAGCTCTCCAGGACAACATAAAATCTGGGGCTCTGTGCTTTCCTTCGTTCTGAACAAGTGTTACTGTTTTCTGCACAAAAGCGATTCTGCGAAGCAATGTGAACACTTCTGTTTCCCAGGCACAGAGAAGTTGGTAGCAGGGAATTCTCTGCCTGCTTTTCCCCAGTGCTCTGCAAGCTCTCCAGGACAACATAAAATCTGGGGCTCTGTGCTTTCTTTCGTTCTGGAAAGTGTTACTGTTTTCTGCACAAAAGCGATTCTGCGAAGCAATGGGAACACTTCTGTTTCCCAGGCACAGAGAAGGTGCTAGCAGGGAATTCTCTGCCTGCTTTTCCCCAGTGCTCTGCAAGCTCTCCAGGACAACATAAAATCTGGGGCTCTGTGCTTTCTTTCGTTCTGAACAAGTGTTACTGTTTTCTGCACAAAAGCGATTCTGCGAAGCAATGTGAACACTTCTGCTTCCCAGGCACAGAGAAGGTGCTAGCAGGGAATTCTCTGCCTGCCTTTCCCCAGTGCTCTGCAAGCTCTCCAGGACAACATAAAATCTGGGGCTCTGTGCTTTCCTTCGTTCTGAACAAGTGTTACTGTTTTCTGCACAAAAGCGATTCTGCGAAGCAATGTGAACACTTCTGTTTCCCAGGCACAGAGAAGGTGCTAGCAGGGAATTCTCTGCCTGCTTTTCCCCAGTGCTCTGCAAGCTCTCCAGGACAACATAAAATCTGGGGCTCTGTGCTTTCTTTCGTTCTGAACAAGTGTTACTGTTTTCTGCACAAAAGCGATTCTGCGAAGCAATGTGAACACTTCTGCTTCCCAGGCACAGAGAAGGTGCTAGCAGGGAATTCTCTGCCTGCCTTTCCCCAGTGCTCTGCAAGCTCTCCAGGACAACATAAAAACTGGGGCTCTGTGCTTTCCTTCGTTCTGAACAAGTGTTACTGTTTTCTGCACAAAAGCGATTCTGCGAAGCAATGTGAACACTTCTGTTTCCCAGGCACAGAGAAGGTGCTAGCAGGGAATTCTCTGCCTGCTTTTCCCCAGTGCTCTGCAAGCTCTCCAGGACAACATAAAATCTGGGGCTCTGTGCTTTCTTTCGTTCTGAACAAGTGTTACTGTTTTCTGCACAAAAGCGATTCTGCGAAGCAATGGGAACACTTCTGTTTCCCAGGCACAGAGAAGGTGCTAGCAGGGAATTCTCTGCCTGCTTTTCCCCAGTGCTCTGCAAGCTCTCCAGGACAACATAAAATCTGGGGCTCTGTGCTTTCTTTCGTTCTGAACAAGTGTTACTGTTTTCTGCACAAAAGCGATTCTGCGAAGCAATGTGAACACTTCTGCTTCCCAGGCACAGAGAAGGTGCTAGCAGGGAATTCTCTGCCTGCTTTTCCCCAGTGCTCTGCAAGCTCTCCAGGACAACATAAAATCTGGGGCTCTGTGCTTTCCTTCGTTCTGAACAAGTGTTATTGTTTTCTGCACAAAAGCGATTCTGCGAAGCAATGTGAACACTTCTGTTTCCCAGGCACAGAGAAGGTGCTAGCAGGGAATTCTCTGCCTGCTTTTCCCCAGTGCTCTGCAAGCTCTCCAGGACAACATAAAATCTGGGGCTCTGTGCTTTCTTTCGTTCTGAACAAGTGTTACTGTTTTCTGCACAAAAGCGATTCTGCGAAGCAATGTGAACACTTCTGTTTCCCAGGCACAGAGAAGGTGCTAGCAGGGAATTCTCTGCCTGCTTTTCCCCAGTGCTCTGCAAGCTCTCCAGGACAACATAAAATCTGGGGCTCTGTGCTTTCTTTCATTCTGAACAAGTGTTACTGTTTTCTGCACAAAAGCGATTCTGCGAAGCAATGTGAACACTTCTGTTTCCCAGGCACAGAGAAGGTGGTAGCAGGGAATTCTCTGCCTGCCTTTCCCCAGTGCTCTGCAAGCTCTCCAGGACATCATAAAATCTGGGGCTCTGTGCTTTCTTTCGTTCTGAACAAGTGTTACTGTTTTCTGCACAAAAGCGATTCTGCGAAGCAATGGGAACACTTCTGTTTCCCAGGCACAGAGAAGGTGCTAGCAGGGAATTCTCTGCCTGCTTTTCCCCAGTGCTCTGCAAGCTCTCCAGGACAACATAAAATCTGGGGCTCTGTGCTTTCTTTCGTTCTGAACAAGTGTTACTGTTTTCTGCACAAAAGCGATTCTGCGAAGCAATGGGAACACTTCTGTTTCCCAGGCACAGAGAAGGTGCTAGCAGGGAATTCTCTGCCTGCTTTTCCCCAGTGCTCTGCAAGCTCTCCAGGACAACATAAAATCTGGGGCTCTGTGCTTTCTTTCGTTCTGAACAAGTGTTACTGTTTTCTGCACAAAAGCGATTCTGCGAAGCAATGTGAACACTTCTGCTTCCCAGGCACAGAGAAGGTGCTAGCAGGGAATTCTCTGCCTGCTTTTCCCCAGTGCTCTGCAAGCTCTCCAGGACAACATAAAATCTGGGGCTCTGTGCTTTCCTTCGTTCTGAACAAGTGTTACTGTTTTCTGCACAAAAGCGATTCTGCGAAGCAATGTGAACACTTCTGTTTCCCAGGCACAGAGAAGGTGCTAGCAGGGAATTCTCTGCCTGCTTTTCCCCAGTGCTCTGCAAGCTCTCCAGGACAACATAAAATCTGGGGCTCTGTGCTTTCTTTCGTTCTGAACAAGTGTTACTGTTTTCTGCACAAAAGCGATTCTGCGAAGCAATGTGAACACTTCTGTTTCCCAGGCACAGAGAAGGTGCTAGCAGGGAATTCTCTGCCTGCTTTTCCCCAGTGCTCTGCAAGCTCTCCAGGACAACATAAAATCTGGGGCTCTGTGCTTTCTTTCATTCTGAACAAGTGTTACTGTTTTCTGCACAAAAGCGATTCTGCGAAGCAATGTGAACACTTCTGTTTCCCAGGCACAGAGAAGGTGGTAGCAGGGAATTCTCTGCCTGCCTTTCCCCAGTGCTCTGCAAGCTCTCCAGGACATCATAAAATCTGGGGCTCTGTGCTTTCTTTCGTTCTGAACAAGTGTTACTGTTTTCTGCACAAAAGCGATTCTGCGAAGCAATGGGAACACTTCTGTTTCCCAGGCACAGAGAAGGTGCTAGCAGGGAATTCTCTGCCTGCTTTTCCCCAGTGCTCTGCAAGCTCTCCAGGACAACATAAAATCTGGGGCTCTGTGCTTTCTTTCGTTCTGAACAAGTGTTACTGTTTTCTGCACAAAAGCGATTCTGCGAAGCAATGGGAACACTTCTGTTTCCCAGGCACAGAGAAGGTGCTAGCAGGGAATTCTCTGCCTGCTTTTCCCCAGTGCTCTGCAAGCTCTCCAGGACAACATAAAATCTGGGGCTCTGTGCTTTCTTTCGTTCTGAACAAGTGTTACTGTTTTCTGCACAAAAGCGATTCTGCGAAGCAATTTGAACACTTCTGCTTCCCAGGCACAGAGAAGGTGCTAGCAGGGAATTCTCTGCCTGCCTTTCCCCAGTGCTCTGCAAGCTCTCCAGGACAACATAAAATCTGGGGCTCTGTGCTTTCCTTCGTTCTGAACAAGTGTTACTGTTTTCTGCACAAAAGCGATTCTGCGAAGCAATGTGAACACTTCTGTTTCCCAGGCACAGAGAAGGTGGTAGCAGGGAATTCTCTGACTGCCTTTCCCCAGTGCTCTGCAAGCTCTCCAGGACAACATAAAATCTGGGGCTCTGTGCTTTCTTTCGTTCTGAACAAGTGTTACAGTTTTCTGCACAAAAGCGATTCTGCGAAGCAATGTGAAGACTTCTGCTTCCCAGGCACAGAGAAGGTGCTAGCAGGGAATTCTCTGCCTGCCTTTCCCAAGTGCTCTGCAAGCTCTCCAGGACAACATAAAATCTGGGGCTCTGTGCTTTCTTTCGTTCTGAACAAGTGTTACTGTTTTCTGCACAAAAGCGATTCTGCGAAGCAATGGGAAAACTTCTGTTTCCCAGGCACAGAGAAGGTGCTAGCAGGGAATTCTCTGCCTGCTTTTCCCCAGTGCTCTGCAAGCTCTCCAGGACAACATAAAATCTGGGGCTCTGTGCTTTCTTCGTTCTGAACAAGTGTTACTGTTTTCTGCACAAAAGCGATTCTGCGAAGCAATGTGAACACTTCTGCTTCCCAGGCACAGAGAAGGTGCTAGCAGGGAATTCTCTGCCTGCCTTTCCCCAGTGCTCTGCAAGCTCTCCAGGACAACATAAAATCTGGGGCTCTGTGCTTTCTTTCGTTCTGAACAAGTGTTACTGTTTTCTGCACAAAAGCGATTCTGCGAAGCAATGTGAACACTTCTGCTTCCCAGGCACAGAGAAGGTGCTAGCAGGGAATTCTCTGCCTGCCTTTCCCCAGTGCTCTGCAAGCTCTCCAGGACAACATAAAATCTGGGCCTCTGTGCTTTCTTTCGTTCTGAACAAGTGTTATTGTTGTCTGCACAAAAGCGATTCTGCGAAGCAATGTGAACACTTCTGCTTCCCAGGCACAGAGAAGGTGCTAGCAGGGAATTCTCTGCCTGCCTTTCCCCAGTGCTCTGCAAGCTCTCCAGGACAACATAAAATCTGGGGCTCTGTGCTTTCCTTCGTTCTGAACAAGTGTTACTGTTTTCTGCACAAAAGCGATTCTGCGAAGCAATGTGAACACTTCTGTTTCCCAGGCACAGAGAAGGTGGTAGCAGGGAATTCTCTGCCTGCTTTTCCCCAGTGCTCTGCAAGCTCTCCAGGACAACATAAAATCTGGGGCTCTGTGCTTTCTTTCGTTCTGAACAAGTGTTACTGTTTTCTGCACAAAAGCGATTCTGCGAAGCAATGTGAACACTTCTGCTTCCCAGGCACAGAGAAGGTGCTAGCAGGGAATTCTCTGCCTGCCTTTCCCCAGTGCTCTGCAAGCTCTCCAGGACAACATAAAATCTGGGGCTCTGTGCTTTCCTTCGTTCTGAACAAGTGTTACTGTTTTCTGCACAAAAGCGATTCTGCGAAGCAATGTGAACACTTCTGTTTCCCAGGCACAGAGAAGGTGGTAGCAGGGAATTCTCTGCCTGCTTTTCCCCAGTGCTCTGCAAGCTCTCCAGGACAACATAAAATCTGGGGCTCTGTGCTTTCTTTCGTTCTGAACAAGTGTTACTGTTTTCTGCACAAAAGCGATTCTGCGAAGCAATGTGAACACTTCTGCTTCCCAGGCACAGAGAAGGTGCTAGCAGGGAATTCTCTGCCTGCCTTTCCCCAGTGCTCTGCAAGCTCTCCAGGACAACATAAAATCTGGGGCTCTGTGCTTTCTTTCGTTCTGAACAAGTGTTACTGTTTTCTGCACAAAAGCGATTCTGCGAAGCAATGGGAACACTTCTGTTTCCCAGGCACAGAGAAGGTGTCAGCAGGGAATTCTCTGCCTGCTTTTCCCCAGTGCTCTGCAAGCTCTCCAGGACAACATAAAATCTGGGGCTCTGTGCTTTCTTTCGTTCTGAACAAGTGTTATTGTTTTCTGCACAAAAGCGATTCTGCGAAGCAATGTGAACACTTCTGCTTCCCAGGCACAGAGAAGGTGCTAGCAGGGAATTCTCTGCCTGCCTTTCCCCAGTGCTCTGCAAGCTCTCCAGGACAACATAAAATCTGGGGCTCTGTGCTTTCCTTCGTTCTGAACAAGTGTTACTGTTTTCTGCACAAAAGCGATTCTGCGAAGCAATGTGAACACTTCTGTTTCCCAGGCACAGAGAAGTTGGTAGCAGGGAATTCTCTGCCTGCTTTTCCCCAGTGCTCTGCAAGCTCTCCAGGACAACATAAAATCTGGGGCTCTGTGCTTTCTTTCGTTCTGGAAAGTGTTACTGTTTTCTGCACAAAAGCGATTCTGCGAAGCAATGGGAACACTTCTGTTTCCCAGGCACAGAGAAGGTGCTAGCAGGGAATTCTCTGCCTGCTTTTCCCCAGTGCTCTGCAAGCTCTCCAGGACAACATAAAATCTGGGGCTCTGTGCTTTCTTTCGTTCTGAACAAGTGTTACTGTTTTCTGCACAAAAGCGATTCTGCGAAGCAATGTGAACACTTCTGCTTCCCAGGCACAGAGAAGGTGCTAGCAGGGAATTCTCTGCCTGCCTTTCCCCAGTGCTCTGCAAGCTCTCCAGGACAACATAAAATCTGGGGCTCTGTGCTTTCCTTCGTTCTGAACAAGTGTTACTGTTTTCTGCACAAAAGCGATTCTGCGAAGCAATGTGAACACTTCTGTTTCCCAGGCACAGAGAAGGTGCTAGCAGGGAATTCTCTGCCTGCTTTTCCCCAGTGCTCTGCAAGCTCTCCAGGACAACATAAAATCTGGGGCTCTGTGCTTTCTTTCGTTCTGAACAAGTGTTACTGTTTTCTGCACAAAAGCGATTCTGCGAAGCAATGTGAACACTTCTGCTTCCCAGGCACAGAGAAGGTGCTAGCAGGGAATTCTCTGCCTGCCTTTCCCCAGTGCTCTGCAAGCTCTCCAGGACAACATAAAAACTGGGGCTCTGTGCTTTCCTTCGTTCTGAACAAGTGTTACTGTTTTCTGCACAAAAGCGATTCTGCGAAGCAATGTGAACACTTCTGTTTCCCAGGCACAGAGAAGGTGCTAGCAGGGAATTCTCTGCCTGCTTTTCCCCAGTGCTCTGCAAGCTCTCCAGGACAACATAAAATCTGGGGCTCTGTGCTTTCTTTCGTTCTGAACAAGTGTTACTGTTTTCTGCACAAAAGCGATTCTGCGAAGCAATGGGAACACTTCTGTTTCCCAGGCACAGAGAAGGTGCTAGCAGGGAATTCTCTGCCTGCTTTTCCCCAGTGCTCTGCAAGCTCTCCAGGACAACATAAAATCTGGGGCTCTGTGCTTTCTTTCGTTCTGAACAAGTGTTACTGTTTTCTGCACAAAAGCGATTCTGCGAAGCAATGTGAACACTTCTGCTTCCCAGGCACAGAGAAGGTGCTAGCAGGGAATTCTCTGCCTGCTTTTCCCCAGTGCTCTGCAAGCTCTCCAGGACAACATAAAATCTGGGGCTCTGTGCTTTCCTTCGTTCTGAACAAGTGTTATTGTTTTCTGCACAAAAGCGATTCTGCGAAGCAATGTGAACACTTCTGTTTCCCAGGCACAGAGAAGGTGCTAGCAGGGAATTCTCTGCCTGCTTTTCCCCAGTGCTCTGCAAGCTCTCCAGGACAACATAAAATCTGGGGCTCTGTGCTTTCTTTCGTTCTGAACAAGTGTTACTGTTTTCTGCACAAAAGCGATTCTGCGAAGCAATGTGAACACTTCTGTTTCCCAGGCACAGAGAAGGTGCTAGCAGGGAATTCTCTGCCTGCTTTTCCCCAGTGCTCTGCAAGCTCTCCAGGACAACATAAAATCTGGGGCTCTGTGCTTTCTTTCATTCTGAACAAGTGTTACTGTTTTCTGCACAAAAGCGATTCTGCGAAGCAATGTGAACACTTCTGTTTCCCAGGCACAGAGAAGGTGGTAGCAGGGAATTCTCTGCCTGCCTTTCCCCAGTGCTCTGCAAGCTCTCCAGGACATCATAAAATCTGGGGCTCTGTGCTTTCTTTCGTTCTGAACAAGTGTTACTGTTTTCTGCACAAAAGCGATTCTGCGAAGCAATGGGAACACTTCTGTTTCCCAGGCACAGAGAAGGTGCTAGCAGGGAATTCTCTGCCTGCTTTTCCCCAGTGCTCTGCAAGCTCTCCAGGACAACATAAAATCTGGGGCTCTGTGCTTTCTTTCGTTCTGAACAAGTGTTAGTGTTTTCTGCACAAAAGCGATTCTGCGAAGCAATGGGAACACTTCTGTTTCCCAGGCACAGAGAAGGTGCTAGCAGGGAATTCTCTGCCTGCTTTTCCCCAGTGCTCTGCAAGCTCTCCAGGACATCATAAAATCTGGGGCTCTGTGCTTTCTTTCGTTCTGAACAAGTGTTACTGTTTTCTGCACAAAAGCGATTCTGCGAAGCAATGTGAACACTTCTGCTTCCCAGGCACAGAGAAGGTGCTAGCAGGGAATTCTCTGCCTGCTTTTCCCCAGTGCTCTGCAAGCTCTCCAGGACAACATAAAATCTGGGGCTCTGTGCTTTCCTTCGTTCTGAACAAGTGTTACTGTTTTCTGCACAAAAGCGATTCTGCGAAGCAATGTGAACACTTCTGTTTCCCAGGCACAGAGAAGGTGCTAGCAGGGAATTCTCTGCCTGCTTTTCCCCAGTGCTCTGCAAGCTCTCCAGGACAACATAAAATCTGGGGCTCTGTGCTTTCTTTCGTTCTGAACAAGTGTTACTGTTTTCTGCACAAAAGCGATTCTGCGAAGCAATGTGAACACTTCTGTTTCCCAGGCACAGAGAAGGTGCTAGCAGGGAATTCTCTGCCTGCTTTTCCCCAGTGCTCTGCAAGCTCTCCAGGACAACATAAAATCTGGGGCTCTGTGCTTTCTTTCATTCTGAACAAGTGTTACTGTTTTCTGCACAAAAGCGATTCTGCGAAGCAATGTGAACACTTCTGTTTCCCAGGCACAGAGAAGGTGGTAGCAGGGAATTCTCTGCCTGCCTTTCCCCAGTGCTCTGCAAGCTCTCCAGGACATCATAAAATCTGGGGCTCTGTGCTTTCTTTCGTTCTGAACAAGTGTTACTGTTTTCTGCACAAAAGCGATTCTGCGAAGCAATGGGAACACTTCTGTTTCCCAGGCACAGAGAAGGTGCTAGCAGGGAATTCTCTGCCTGCTTTTCCCCAGTGCTCTGCAAGCTCTCCAGGACAACATAAAATCTGGGGCTCTGTGCTTTCTTTCGTTCTGAACAAGTGTTACTGTTTTCTGCACAAAAGCGATTCTGCGAAGCAATGGGAACACTTCTGTTTCCCAGGCACAGAGAAGGTGCTAGCAGGGAATTCTCTGCCTGCTTTTCCCCAGTGCTCTGCAAGCTCTCCAGGACAACATAAAATCTGGGGCTCTGTGCTTTCTTTCGTTCTGAACAAGTGTTACTGTTTTCTGCACAAAAGCGATTCTGCGAAGCAATTTGAACACTTCTGCTTCCCAGGCACAGAGAAGGTGCTAGCAGGGAATTCTCTGCCTGCCTTTCCCCAGTGCTCTGCAAGCTCTCCAGGACAACATAAAATCTGGGGCTCTGTGCTTTCCTTCGTTCTGAACAAGTGTTACTGTTTTCTGCACAAAAGCGATTCTGCGAAGCAATGTGAACACTTCTGTTTCCCAGGCACAGAGAAGGTGGTAGCAGGGAATTCTCTGACTGCCTTTCCCCAGTGCTCTGCAAGCTCTCCAGGACAACATAAAATCTGGGGCTCTGTGCTTTCTTTCGTTCTGAACAAGTGTTACAGTTTTCTGCACAAAAGCGATTCTGCGAAGCAATGTGAAGACTTCTGCTTCCCAGGCACAGAGAAGGTGCTAGCAGGGAATTCTCTGCCTGCCTTTCCCAAGTGCTCTGCAAGCTCTCCAGGACAACATAAAATCTGGGGCTCTGTGCTTTCTTTCGTTCTGAACAAGTGTTACTGTTTTCTGCACAAAAGCGATTCTGCGAAGCAATGGGAACACTTTTGCTTCATAGGCACAGAGAAGGTGCTAGCAGGGAATTCTCTGCCTGCCTTTCCCCAGTGCTCTGCAAGCTCTCCAGGACAACATAAAATCTGGGGCTCTGTGCTTTCCTTCGTTCTGAACAAGTGTTACTGTTTTCTGCACAAAAGCGATTCTGCGAAGCAATGTGAACACTTCTGTTTCCCAGGCACAGAGAAGGTGGTAGAAGGGAATTCTCTGCCTGCTTTTCCCCAGTGCTCTGCAAGCTCTCCAGGACAACATAGAATCTGGGGCTCTGTGCTTTCTTTTGTTCTGAACAAGTGTTAGGGTTTTGTGCACAAAAGCGATTCTGCAAAGCAATGTGAAGACTTCTGCTTCCCAGGCACAGAGAAGGTGCTAGCAGGGAATTCTCTGCCTGCCTTTCCCCAGTGCTCTGCAAGCTCTCCAGGACAACATAAAATCTGGGGCTCTGTGCTTTCTTTCGTCTGAACAAGTGTTACTGTTTTCTGCACAAAAGCGATTCTGCGAAGCAATGTGAACACTTCTGTTTCCCAGGCACAGAGAAGGTGCTAGCAGGGAATTCTCTGCCTGCTTTTCCCCAGTGCTCTGCAAGCTCTCCAGGACAACATAAAATCTGGGGCTCTGTGCTTTCTTTCGTTCTGAACAAGTGTTACTGTTTTCTGCACAAAAGCGATTCTGCGAAGCAATGTGAACACTTCTGTTTCCCAGGCACAGAGAAGGTGCTAGCAGGGAATTCTCTGCCTGCTTTTCCCCAGTGCTCTGCAAGCTCTCCAGGACAACATAAAATCTGGGGCTCTGTGCTTTCTTTCGTTCTGAACAAGTGTTACTGTTTTCTGCACAAAAGCGATTCTGCGAAGCAATGTGAACACTTCTGCTTCCCAGGCACAGAGAAGGTGCTAGCAGGGAATTCTCTGCCTGCCTTTCCCCAGTGCTCTGCAAGCTCTCCAGGACAACATAAAATCTGGGCCTCTGTGCTTTCTTTCGTTCTGAACAAGTGTTATTGTTTTCTGCACAAAAGCGATTCTGCGAAGCAATGTGAACACTTGTGCTTCCCAGGCACAGAGAAGGTGCTAGCAGGGAATTCTCTGCCTGCTTTTCCCCAGTGCTCTGCAAGCTCTCCAGGACAACATAAAATCTGGGGCTCTGTGCTTTCTTTCGTTCTGAACAAGTGTTACTGTTTTCTGCACAAAAGCGATTCTGCGAAGCAATGTGAACACTTCTGTTTCCCAGGCACAGAGAAGGTGCTAGCAGGGAATTCTCTGCCTGCCTTTCCCCAGTGCTCTGCAAGCTCTCCAGGACAACATAAAATCTGGGCCTCTGTGCTTTCTTTCGTTCTGAACAAGTGTTATTGTTTTCTGCACAAAAGCGATTCTGCGAAGCAATGTGAAGACGTCTGCTTCCCAGGCACAGAGAAGGTGCTAGCAGGGAATTCTCTGCCTGCCTTTCCCCAGTGCTCTGCAAGCTCTCCAGGACATCATAAAATCTGGGGCTCTGTGCTTTCCTTCGTTCTGAACAACTGTTACTGTTTTCTGCACAAAAGCGATTCTGCGAAGCAATGTGAAGACTTCTGTTTCCCAGGCACAGAGAAGGTGCTAGCAGGGAATTCTCTGCCTGCTTTTCCCCAGTGCTCTGCAAGCTCTCCAGGACAACATAAAATCTGGGGCTCTGTGCTTTCTTCGTTCTGAACAAGTGTTACTGTTTTCTGCACAAAAGCGATTCTGCGAAGCAATGGGAACACTTCTGCTTCCCAGGCACAGAGAAGGTGCTAGCAGGGAATTCTCTGCCTGCCTTTCCCCAGTGCTCTGCAAGCTCTCCAGGACAACATAAAATCTGGGGCTCTGTGCTTTCTTTCGTTCTGAACAAGTGTTACTGTTTTCTGCACAAAAGCGATTCTGCGAAGCAATGGGAACACTTCTGTTTCCCAGGCACAGAGAAGGTTCTAGCAGGGAATTCTCTGCCTGCTTTTCCCCAGTGCTCTGCAAGCTCTCCAGGACAACATAAAATCTGGGGCTCTGTGCTTTCTTTCGTTCTGAACAAGTGTTACTGTTTTCTGCACAAAAGCGATTCTGCGAAGCAATGTGAACAGGCACAAAGAAGGTGCTAGCAGGGAATTCTCTGCCTGCTTTTCCCCAGTGCTCTGCAAGCTCTCCAGGACAACATAAAATCTGGGGCTCTGTGCTTTCTTTCGTTGTGAACAAGTGTTACTGTTTTCTGCACAAAAGCGATTCTGCGAAGCAATTTGAACACTTCTGCTTCCCAGGCACAGAGAAGGTGCTAGCAGGGAATTCTCTGCCTGCCTTTCCCCAGTGCTCTGCAAGCTCTCCAGGACAACATAAAATCTGGGGCTCTGTGCTTTCTTTCGTCTGAACAAGTGTTACTGTTTTCTGCACAAAAGCGATTCTGCGAAGCAATTTGAACACTTCTGCTTCCCAGGCACAGAGAAGGTGCTAGCAGGGAATTCTCTGCCTGCCTTTCCCCAGTGCTCTGCAAGCTCTCCAGGACAACATAAAATCTGGGGCTCTGTGCTTTCCTTCGTTCTGAACAAGTGTTACTGTTTTCTGCACAAAAGCGATTCTGCGAAGCAATGTGAACACTTCTGCTTCCCAGGCACAGAGAAGGTGCTAGCAGGGAATTCTCTGCCTGCTTTTCCCCAGTGCTCTGCAAGCTCTCCAGGACAACATAAAATCTGGGGCTCTGTGCTTTCTTTCGTTCTGAACAAGTGTTACTGTTTTCTGCACAAAAGCGATTCTGCGAAGCAATGTGAACAGGCACAAAGAAGGTGCTAGCAGGGAATTCTCTGCCTGCTTTTCCCCAGTGCTCTGCAAGCTCTCCAGGACAACATAAAATCTGGGGCTCTGTGCTTTCTTTCGTTGTGAACAAGTGTTACTGTTTTCTGCACAAAAGCGATTCTGCGAAGCAATGTGAACACTTCTGCTTCCCAGGCACAGAGAAGGTGCTAGCAGGGAATTCTCTGCCTGCCTTTCCCCAGTGCTCTGCAAGCTCTCCAGGACAACATAAAATCTGGGGCTCTGTGCTTTCTTTCGTTCTGAACAAGTGTTATTGTTTTCTGCACAAAAGCGATTCTGCGAAGCAATGTGAACACTTCTGCTTCCCAGGCACAGAGAAGGTGCTAGCAGGGAATTCTCTGCCTGCCTTTCCCCAGTGCTCTGCAAGCTCTCCAGGACAACATAAAATCTGGGGCTCTGTGCTTTCCTTCGTGCTGAACAAGTGTTACTGTTTTCTGCACAAAAGCGATTCTGCGAAGCAATGTGAACACTTCTGTTTCCCAGGCACAGAGAAGGTGCTAGCAGGGAATTCTCTGCCTGCTTTTCCCCAGTGCTCTGCAAGCTCTCCAGGACAACATAAAATCTGGGGCTCTGTGCTTTCTTTCGTTCTGAACAAGTGTTACTGTTTTCTGCACAAAAGCGATTCTGCGAAGCAATGTGAACACTTCTGCTTCCCAGGCACAGAGAAGGTGCTAGCAGGGAATTCTCTGCCTGCCTTTCCCCAGTGCTCTGCAAGCTCTCCAGGACAACATAAAATCTGGGCCTCTGTGCTTTCTTTCGTTCTGAACAAGTGTTATTGTTTTCTGCACAAAAGCGATTCTGCGAAGCAATTTGAACACTTCTGCTTCCCAGGCACAGAGAAGGTGCTAGCAGGGAATTCTCTGCCTGCCTTTCCCCTGTGCTCTGCAAGCTCTCCAGGACAACATAAAATCTGGGGCTCTGTGCTTTCTTTCGTTGTGAACAAGTGTTACTGTTTTCTGCACAAAAGCGATTCTGCGAAGCAATTTGAACACTTCTGCTTCCCAGGCACAGAGAAGGTGCTAGCAGGGAATTCTCTGCCTGCCTTTCCCCTGTGCTCTGCAAGCTCTCCAGGACAACATAAAATCTGGGGCTCTGTGCTTTCTTTCGTTGTGAACAAGTGTTACTGTTTTCTGCACAAAAGCGATTCTGCGAAGCAATGTGAACACTTCTGTTTCCCAGGCACAGAGAAGGTGCTAGCAGGGAATTCTCTGCCTGCCTTTCCCCAGTGCTCTGCAAGCTCTCCAGGACAACATAAAAACTGGGGCTCTGTGCTTTCCTTCGTTCTGAACAAGTGTTACTGTTTTCTGCACAAAAGCGATTCTGCGAAGCAATGTGAACACTTCTGTTTCCCAGGCACAGAGAAGGTGGTAGCAGGGAATTCTCTGCCTGCTTTTCCCCAGTGCTCTGCAAGCTCTCCAGGACAACATAAAATCTGGGGCTCTGTGCTTTCTTTCGTTCTGAACAAGTGTTACTGTTTTCTGCACAAAAGCGATTCTGCGAAGCAATGGGAACACTTCTGTTTCCCAGGCACAGAGAAGGTGCTAGCAGGGAATTCTCTGCCTGCTTTTCCCCAGTGCTCTGCAAGCTCTCCAGGACAACATAAAATCTGGGGCTCTGTGCTTTCTTTCGTTCTGAACAAGTGTTACTGTTTTCTGCACAAAAGCGATTCTGCGAAGCAATGTGAACACTTCTGCTTCCCAGGCACAGAGAAGGTGCTAGCAGGGAATTCTCTGCCTGCTTTTCCCCAGTGCTCTGCAAGCTCTCCAGGACAACATAAAATCTGGGGCTCTGTGCTTTCCTTCGTTCTGAACAAGTGTTACTGTTTTCTGCACAAAAGCGATTCTCCGAAGCAATGTGAACACTTCTGCTTCCCAGGCACAGAGAAGGTGCTAGCAGGGAATTCTCTGCCTGCTTTTCCCCAGTGCTCTGCAAGCTCTCCAGGACAACATAAAATCTGGGGCTCTGTGCTTTCTTTCGTTCTGAACAAGTGTTACTGTTTTCTGCACAAAAGCGATTCTGCGAAGCAATGGGAACACTTCTGTTTCCCAGGCACAGAGAAGGTGCTAGCAGGGAATTCTCTGCCTGCTTTTCCCCAGTGCTCTGCAAGCTCTCCAGGACAACATAAAATCTGGGGCTCTGTGCTTTCTTTCGTTCTGAACAAGTGTTACTGTTTTCTGCACAAAAGCGATTCTGCGAAGCAATGTGAACACTTCTGCTTCCCAGGCACAGAGAAGGTGCTAGCAGGGAATTCTCTGCCTGCTTTTCCCCAGTGCTCTGCAAGATCTCCAGGACAACATAAAATCTGGGGCTCTGTGCTTTCCTTCGTTCTGAACAAGTGTTATTGTTTTCTGCACAAAAGCGATTCTGCGAAGCAATGTGAACACTTCTGCTTCCCAGGCACAGAGAAGGTGCTAGCAGGGAATTCTCTGCCTGCTTTTCCCCAGTGCTCTGCAAGCTCTCCAGGACAACATAAAATCTGGGGCTCTGTGCTTTCCTTCGTTCTGAACAAGTGTTACTGTTTTCTGCACAAAAGCGATTCTGCGAAGCAATGTGAACACTTCTGTTTCCCAGGCACAGAGAAGGTGGTAGCAGGGAATTCTCTGACTGCTTTTCCCCAGTGCTCTGCAAGCTCTCCAGGACAACATAAAATCTGGGGCTCTGTGCTTTCTTTCGTTCTGAACAAGTGTTACTGTTTTCTGCACAAAAGCGATTCTGCGAAGCAATGTGAACACTTCTGCTTCCCAGGCACAGAGAAGGTGCTAGCAGGGAATTCTCTGCCTGCCTTTCCCCAGTGCTCTGCAAGCTCTCCAGGACAACATAAAATCTGGGCCTCTATGCTTTCTTTCGTTCTGAACAAGTGTTATTGTTTTCTGCACAAAAGCGATTCTGCGAAGCAATGTGAACACTTCTGCTTCCCAGGCACAGAGAAGGTGCTAGCAGGTAATTCTCTGCCTGCCTTTCCCCAGTGCTCTGCAAGCTCTCCAGGACATCATAAAATCTGGGGCTCTGTGCTTTCCTTCATTCTGAACAACTGTTACTGTTTTCTGCACAAAAGCGATTCTGCGAAGCAATGTGAACACTTCTGTTTCCCAGGCACAGAGAAGGTGCTAGCAGGGAATTCTCTGCCTGCTTTTCCCCAGTGCTCTGCAAGCTCTCCAGGACAACATAAAATCTGGGGCTCTGTGCTTTCTTTCGTTCTGAACAAGTGTTACTGTTTTCTGCACAAAAGCGATTCTGCGAAGCAATGTGAACACTTCTGCTTCCCAGGCACAGAGAAGGTGCTAACAGGGAATTCTCTGCCTGCCTTTCCCCAGTGCTCTGCAAGCTCTCCAGGACAACATAAAATCTGGGGCTCTGTGCTTTCCTTCGTTCTGAACAAGTGTTACTGTTTTCTGCACAAAAGCGATTCTGCGAAGCAATGTGAAGACTTCTGCTTCCCAGGCACAGAGAAGGTGCTAGCAGGGAATTCTCTGCCTGCCTTTCCCCAGTGCTCTGCAAGCTCTCCAGGACAACATAAAATCTGGGGCTCTGTGCTTTCTTTCGTTCTGAACAAGTGTTACTGTTTTCTGCACTAAAGCGATTCTGCGAAGCAATGTGAACACTTCTGCTTCCCAGGCACAGAGAAGGTGCTAGCAGGGAATTCTCTGCCTGCCTTTCCCCAGTGCTCTGCAAGCTCTCCAGGACAACATAAAATCTGGGGCTCTGTGCTTTCCTTCGTTCTGAACAAGTGTTACTGTTTTCTGCACAAAAGCGATTCTGCGAAGCAATGTGAACACTTCTGTTTCACAGGCACAGAGAAGGTGCTAGCAGGGAATTCTCTGCCTGCTTTTCCCCAGTGCTCTGCAAGCTCTCCAGGACAACATAACATCTGGGGCTCTGTGCTTTCCTTCGTTCTGAACAAGTGTTACTGTTTTCTGCACAAAAGTGATTCTGCGAAGCAATGTGAACACTTCTGTTTCCCAGGCACAGAGAAGGTGGTAGCAGGGAATTCTCTGCCT
Organism: Strix uralensis; assembly: GCF_047716275.1. NCBI lineage: Eukaryota > Metazoa > Chordata > Aves > Strigiformes > Strigidae > Strix > Strix uralensis. Next base: position 784,918 of record NW_027436710.1, on the reverse strand, counting down.
GCTTTTCCCCAGTGCTCTGCAAGCTCTCCAGGACAACATAAAATCTGGGGCTCTGTGCTTTCTTTCGTTCTGAACAAGTGTTACTGTTTTCTGCACAAAAGCGATTCTGCGAAGCAATGGGAACACTTCTGTTTCCCAGGCACAGAGAAGGTGCTAGCAGGGAATTCTCTGCCTGCCTTTCCCCAGTGCTCTGCAAGCTCTCCAGGACAACATAAAATCTGGGGCTCTGTGCTTTCTTTCGTTCTGAACAAGTGTTACTGTTTTCTGCACAAAAGCGATTCTGCGAAGCAATGTGAACAGGCACAAAGAAGGTGCTAGCAGGGAATTCTCTGCCTGCTTTTCGCAGTGCTCTGCAAGCTCTCCAGGACAACATAAAATCTGGGGCTCTGTGCTTTCTTTCGTTCTGAACAAGTGTTACTGTTTTCTGCACAAAAGCGATTCTGCGAAGCAATTTGAACACTTCTGCTTCCCAGGCACAGAGAAGGTGCTAGCAGGGAATTCTCTGCCTGCCTTTCCCCAGTGCTCTGCAAGCTCTCCAGGACAACATAAAATCTGGGGCTCTGTGCTTTCTTTCGTTCTGAACAAGTGTTAGGGTTTTGTGCACAAAAGCGATTCTGCGAAGCAATGTGAACACTTCTGCTTCCCAGGCACAGAGAAGGTGCTAGCAGGGAATTCTCTGCCTGCCTTTCCCCAGTGCTCTGCAAGCTCTCCAGGACAACATAAAATCTGGGGCTCTGTGCTTTCTTTCGTTCTGAACAAGTGTTACTGTTTTCTGCACAAAAGCGATTCTGCGAAGCAATGTGAACAGGCACAAAGAAGGTGCTAGCAGGGAATTCTCTGCCTGCTTTTCCCCAGTGCTCTGCAAGCTCTCCAGGACAACATAAAATCTGGGGCTCTGTGCTTTCTTTCGTTGTGAACAAGTGTTACTGTTTTCTGCACAAAAGCGATTCTGCGAAGCAATGTGAACACTTCTGCTTCCCAGGCACAGAGAAGGTGCTAGCAGGGAATTCTCTGCCTGCTTTTCCCCAGTGCTCTGCAAGCTCTCCAGGACAACATAAAATCTGGGGCTCTGTGCTTTCTTTCGTTCTGAACAAGTGTTACTGTTTTCTGCACAAAAGCGATTCTGCGAAGCAATGTGAACACTTCTGCTTCCCAGGCACAGAGAAGGTGCTAGCAGGGAATTCTCTGCCTGCCTTTCCCCAGTGCTCTGCAAGCTCTCCAGGACAACATAAAATCTGGGCCTCTGTGCTTTCTTTCGTTCTGAACAAGTGTTATTGTTTTCTGCACAAAAGCGATTCTGCGAAGCAATGTGAACACTTCTGTTTCCCAGGCACAGAGAAGGTGCTAGCAGGGAATTCTCTGCCTGCCTTTCCCCAGTGCTCTGCAAGCTCTCCAGGACAACATAAAATCTGGGGCTCTGTGCTTTCCTTCGTTCTGAACAAGTGTTACTGTTTTCTGCACAAAAGCGATTCTGCGAAGCAATGGGAACACTTCTGTTTCCCAGGCACAGAGAAGGTGGTAGCAGGGAATTCTCTGCCTGCTTTTCCCCAGTGCTCTGCAAGCTCTCCAGGACAACATAAAATCTGGGGCTCTGTGCTTTCTTTCGTTCTGAACAAGTGTTACTGTTTTCTGCACAAAAGCGATTCTGCGAAGCAATGTGAACACTTCTGCTTCCCAGGCACAGAGAAGGTGCTAGCAGGGAATTCTCTGCCTGCCTTTCCCCAGTGCTCTGCAAGCTCTCCAGGACAACATAAAATCTGGTCCTCTGTGCTTTCTTTCGTTCTGAACAAGTGTTATTGTTTTCTGCACAAAAGCGATTCTGCGAAGCAATGTGAAGACGTCTGCTTCCCAGGCACAGAGAAGGTGCTAGCAGGGAATTCTCTGCCTGCCTTTCCCCAGTGCTCTGCAAGCTCTCCAGGACAACATAAAATCTGGGGCTCTGTGCTTTCCTTCGTTCTGAACAAGTGTTACTGTTTTCTGCACAAAAGCGATTCTGCGAAGCAATGTGAACACTTCTGTTTCCCAGGCACAGAGAAGGTGCTAGCAGGGAATTCTCTGCCTGCTTTTCCCCAGTGCTCTGCAAGCTCTCCAGGACAACATAAAATCTGGGGCTCTGTGCTTTCTTTCGTTCTGAACAAGTGTTACTGTTTTCTGCACAAAAGCGATTCTGCGAAGCAATGGGAACACTTCTGTTTCCCAGGCACAGAGAAGGTGCTAGCAGGGAATTCTCTGCCTGCTTTTCCCCAGTGCTCTGCAAGCTCTCCAGGACAACATAAAATCTGGGGCTCTGTGCTTTCTTTCGTTCTGAACAAGTGTTATTGTTTTCTGCACAAAAGCGATTCTGCGAAGCAATGTGAACACTTCTGCTTCCCAGGCACAGAGAAGGTGCTAGCAGGGAATTCTCTGCCTGCCTTTCCCCAGTGCTCTGCAAGCTCTCCAGGACAACATAAAATCTGGGGCTCTGTGCTTTCTTTCATTCTGAACAAGTGTTACTGTTTTCTGCACAAAAGCGATTCTGCGAAGCAATGTGAACACTTCTGTTTCCCAGGCACAGAGAAGGTGGTAGCAGGGAATTCTCTGCCTGCCTTTCCCCAGTGCTCTGCAAGCTCTCCAGGACATCATAAAATCTGGGGCTCTGTGCTTTCCTTCATTCTGAACAACTGTTACTGTTTTCTGCACAAAAGCGATTCTGCGAAGCAATGTGAACACTTCTGTTTCCCAGGCACAGAGAAGGTGCTAGCAGGGAATTCTCTGCCTGCTTTTCCCCAGTGCTCTGCAAGCTCTCCAGGACAACATAAAATCTGGGGCTCTGTGCTTTCTTTCGTTCTGAACAAGTGTTACTGTTTTCTGCACAAAAGCGATTCTGCGAAGCAATGGGAACACTTCTGTTTCCCAGGCACAGAGAAGGTGCTAGCAGGGAATTCTCTGCCTGCTTTTCCCCAGTGCTCTGCAAGCTCTCCAGGACAACATAAAATCTGGGGCTCTGTGCTTTCTTTCGTTCTGAACAAGTGTTACTGTTTTCTGCACAAAAGCGATTCTGCGAAGCAATTTGAACACTTCTGTTTCCCAGGCACAGAGAAGGTGCTAACAGGGAATTCTCTGCCTGCCTTTCCCCAGTGCTCTGCAAGCTCTCCAGGACAACATAAAATCTGGGGCTCTGTGCTTTCCTTCGTTCTGAACAAGTGTTACTGTTTTCTGCACAAAAGCGATTCTGCGAAGCAATGTGAAGACTTCTGCTTCCCAGGCACAGAGAAGGTGCTAGCAGGGAATTCTCTGCCTGCTTTTCCCCAGTGCTCTGCAAGCTCTCCATGACAACATAAAATCTGGGGCTCTGTGCTTTCTTTCGTTCTGAACAAGTGTTACTGTTTTCTGCACAAAAGCGATTCTGCGAAGCAATGTGAACACTTCTGCTTCCCAGGCACAGAGAAGGTGCTAGCAGGGAATTCTCTGCCTGCCTTTCCCCAGTGCTCTGCAAGCTCTCCAGGACAACATAAAATCTGGGGCTCTGTGCTTTCCTTCGTTCTGAACAAGTGTTACTGTTTTCTGCACAAAAGCGATTCTGCGAAGCAATGTGAACACTTCTGTTTCCCAGGCACAGAGAAGGTGGTAGCAGGGAATTCTCTGACTGCTTTTCCCCAGTGCTCTGCAAGCTCTCCAGGACAACATAAAATCTGGGGCTCTGTGCTTTCTTTCGTTCTGAACAAGTGTTACAGTTTTCTGCACAAAAGCGATTCTGCGAAGCAATGTGAAGACTTCTGCTTCCCAGGCACAGAGAAGGTGCTAGCAGGGAATTCTCTGCCTGCCTTTCCCAAGTGCTCTGCAAGCTCTCCAGGACAACATAAAATCTGGGGCTCTGTGCTTTCTTTCGTTCTGAACAAGTGTTACTGTTTTCTGCACAAAAGCGATTCTGCGAAGCAATGGGAACACTTCTGTTTCCCAGGCACAGAGAAGGTGCTAGCAGGGAATTCTCTGCCTGCTTTTCCCCAGTGCTCTGCAAGCTCTCCAGGACAACATAAAATCTGGGGCTCTGTGCTTTCTTTCGTTCTGAACAAGTGTTATTGTTTTCTGCACAAAAGCGATTCTGCGAAGCAATGTGAACACTTCTGCTTCCCAGGCACAGAGAAGGTGCTAGCAGGGAATTCTCTGCCTGCCTTTCCCCAGTGCTCTGCAAGCTCTCCAGGACAACATAAAATCTGGGGCTCTGTGCTTTCTTTCATTCTGAACAAGTGTTACTGTTTTCTGCACAAAAGCGATTCTGCGAAGCAATGTGAACACTTCTGTTTCCCAGGCACAGAGAAGGTGGTAGCAGGGAATTCTCTGCCTGCCTTTCCCCAGTGCTCTGCAAGCTCTCCAGGACATCATAAAATCTGGGGCTCTGTGCTTTCCTTCATTCTGAACAACTGTTACTGTTTTCTGCACAAAAGCGATTCTGCGAAGCAATGTGAACACTTCTGTTTCCCAGGCACAGAGAAGGTGCTAGCAGGGAATTCTCTGCCTGCTTTTCCCCAGTGCTCTGCAAGCTCTCCAGGACAACATAAAATCTGGGGCTCTGTGCTTTCTTTCGTTCTGAACAAGTGTTACTGTTTTCTGCACAAAAGCGATTCTGCGAAGCAATGGGAACACTTCTGTTTCCCAGGCACAGAGAAGGTGCTAGCAGGGAATTCTCTGCCTGCTTTTCCCCAGTGCTCTGCAAGCTCTCCAGGACAACATAAAATCTGGGGCTCTGTGCTTTCTTTCGTTCTGAACAAGTGTTATTGTTTTCTGCACAAAAGCGATTCTGCGAAGCAATGTGAACACTTCTGCTTCCCAGGCACAGAGAAGGTGCTAGCAGGGAATTCTCTGCCTGCCTTTCCCCAGTGCTCTGCAAGCTCTCCAGGACAACATAAAATCTGGGGCTCTGTGCTTTCTTTCATTCTGAACAAGTGTTACTGTTTTCTGCACAAAAGCGATTCTGCGAAGCAATGTGAACACTTCTGTTTCCCAGGCACAGAGAAGGTGGTAGCAGGGAATTCTCTGCCTGCCTTTCCCCAGTGCTCTGCAAGCTCTCCAGGACATCATAAAATCTGGGGCTCTGTGCTTTCCTTCATTCTGAACAACTGTTACTGTTTTCTGCACAAAAGCGATTCTGCGAAGCAATGTGAACACTTCTGTTTCCCAGGCACAGAGAAGGTGCTAGCAGGGAATTCTCTGCCTGCTTTTCCCCAGTGCTCTGCAAGCTCTCCAGGACAACATAAAATCTGGGGCTCTGTGCTTTCTTTCGTTCTGAACAAGTGTTACTGTTTTCTGCACAAAAGCGATTCTGCGAAGCAATGGGAACACTTCTGTTTCCCAGGCACAGAGAAGGTGCTAGCAGGGAATTCTCTGCCTGCTTTTCCCCAGTGCTCTGCAAGCTCTCCAGGACAACATAAAATCTGGGGCTCTGTGCTTTCTTTCGTTCTGAACAAGTGTTACTGTTTTCTGCACAAAAGCGATTCTGCGAAGCAATTTGAACACTTCTGTTTCCCAGGCACAGAGAAGGTGCTAACAGGGAATTCTCTGCCTGCCTTTCCCCAGTGCTCTGCAAGCTCTCCAGGACAACATAAAATCTGGGGCTCTGTGCTTTCCTTCGTTCTGAACAAGTGTTACTGTTTTCTGCACAAAAGCGATTCTGCGAAGCAATGTGAAGACTTCTGCTTCCCAGGCACAGAGAAGGTGCTAGCAGGGAATTCTCTGCCTGCTTTTCCCCAGTGCTCTGCAAGCTCTCCATGACAACATAAAATCTGGGGCTCTGTGCTTTCTTTCGTTCTGAACAAGTGTTACTGTTTTCTGCACAAAAGCGATTCTGCGAAGCAATGTGAACACTTCTGCTTCCCAGGCACAGAGAAGGTGCTAGCAGGGAATTCTCTGCCTGCCTTTCCCCAGTGCTCTGCAAGCTCTCCAGGACAACATAAAATCTGGGGCTCTGTGCTTTCCTTCGTTCTGAACAAGTGTTACTGTTTTCTGCACAAAAGCGATTCTGCGAAGCAATGTGAACACTTCTGTTTCCCAGGCACAGAGAAGGTGGTAGCAGGGAATTCTCTGACTGCTTTTCCCCAGTGCTCTGCAAGCTCTCCAGGACAACATAAAATCTGGGGCTCTGTGCTTTCTTTCGTTCTGAACAAGTGTTACAGTTTTCTGCACAAAAGCGATTCTGCGAAGCAATGTGAAGACTTCTGCTTCCCAGGCACAGAGAAGGTGCTAGCAGGGAATTCTCTGCCTGCCTTTCCCAAGTGCTCTGCAAGCTCTCCAGGACAACATAAAATCTGGGGCTCTGTGCTTTCTTTCGTTCTGAACAAGTGTTACTGTTTTCTGCACAAAAGCGATTCTGCGAAGCAATGGGAACACTTTTGCTTCATAGGCACAGAGAAGGTGCTAGCAGGGAATTCTCTGCCTGCCTTTCCCCAGTGCTCTGCAAGCTCTCCAGGACAACATAAAATCTGGGGCTCTGTGCTTTCCTTCGTTCTGAACAAGTGTTACTGTTTTCTGCACAAAAGCGATTCTGCGAATCAATGTGAACACTTCTGTTTCCCAGGCACAGAGAAGGTGGTAGCAGGGAATTCTCTGCCTGCTTTTCCCCAGTGCTCTGCAAGCTCTCCAGGACAACATAGAATCTGGGGCTCTGTGCTTTCTTTCGTTCTCAACAAGTGTTAGGGTTTTGTGCACAAAAGCGATTCTGCAAAGCAATGTGAAGACTTCTGCTTCCCAGGCACAGAGAAGGTGCTAGCAGGGAATTCTCTGCCTGCTTTTCCCCAGTGCTCTGCAAGCTCTCCAGGACAACATAAAATCTGGGGCTCTGTGCTTTCTTTCGTTCTGAACAAGTGTTACTGTTTTCTGCACAAAAGCGATTCTGCGGAGCAATGTGAACAGGCACAAAGAAGGTGCTAGCAGGGAATTCTCTGCCTGCCTTTCCCCAGTGCTCTGCAAGCTCTCCAGGACAACATAAAATCTGGGGCTCTGTGCTTTCTTTCGTTCTGAACAAGTGTTATTGTTTTCTGCACAAAAGCGATTCTGCGAAGCAATGTGAACACTTCTGCTTCCCAGGCACAGAGAAGGTGCTAGCAGGGAATTCTCTGCCTGCCTTTCCCCAGTGCTCTGCAAGCTCTCCAGGACAACATAAAATCTGGGGCTCTGTGCTTTCCTTCGTTCTGAACAAGTGTTACTGTTTTCTGCACAAAAGCGATTCTGCGAAGCAATGTGAACACTTCTGTTTCCCAGGCACAGAGAAGGTGCTAGCAGGGAATTCTCTGCCTGCTTTTCCCCAGTGCTCTGCAAGCTCTCCAGGACAACATAAAATCTGGGGCTCTGTGCTTTCTTTCGTTCTGAACAAGTGTTACTGTTTTCTGCACAAAAGCGATTCTGCGAAGCAATGTGAACACTTCTGTTTCCCAGGCACAGAGAAGGTGCTAGCAGGGAATTCTCTGCCTGCCTTTCCCCAGTGCTCTGCAAGCTCTCCAGGACAACATAAAATCTGGGGCTCTGTGCTTTCCTTCGTTCTGAACAAGTGTTACTGTTTTCTGCACAAAAGCGATTCTGCGAAGCAATGGGAACACTTCTGTTTCCCAGGCACAGAGAAGGTGGTAGCAGGGAATTCTCTGCCTGCTTTTCCCCAGTGCTCTGCAAGCTCTCCAGGACAACATAAAATCTGGGGCTCTGTGCTTTCTTTCGTTCTGAACAAGTGTTACTGTTTTCTGCACAAAAGCGATTCTGCGAAGCAATGTGAACACTTCTGCTTCCCAGGCACAGAGAAGGTGCTAGCAGGGAATTCTCTGCCTGCCTTTCCCCAGTGCTCTGCAAGCTCTCCAGGACAACATAAAATCTGGTCCTCTGTGCTTTCTTTCGTTCTGAACAAGTGTTATTGTTTTCTGCACAAAAGCGATTCTGCGAAGCAATGTGAAGACGTCTGCTTCCCAGGCACAGAGAAGGTGCTAGCAGGGAATTCTCTGCCTGCCTTTCCCCAGTGCTCTGCAAGCTCTCCAGGACAACATAAAATCTGGGGCTCTGTGCTTTCCTTCGTTCTGAACAAGTGTTACTGTTTTCTGCACAAAAGCGATTCTGCGAAGCAATGTGAACACTTCTGTTTCCCAGGCACAGAGAAGGTGCTAGCAGGGAATTCTCTGCCTGCTTTTCCCCAGTGCTCTGCAAGCTCTCCAGGACAACATAAAATCTGGGGCTCTGTGCTTTCTTTCGTTCTGAACAAGTGTTACTGTTTTCTGCACAAAAGCGATTCTGCGAAGCAATGGGAACACTTCTGTTTCCCAGGCACAGAGAAGGTGCTAGCAGGGAATTCTCTGCCTGCTTTTCCCCAGTGCTCTGCAAGCTCTCCAGGACAACATAAAATCTGGGGCTCTGTGCTTTCTTTCGTTCTGAACAAGTGTTATTGTTTTCTGCACAAAAGCGATTCTGCGAAGCAATGTGAACACTTCTGCTTCCCAGGCACAGAGAAGGTGCTAGCAGGGAATTCTCTGCCTGCCTTTCCCCAGTGCTCTGCAAGCTCTCCAGGACAACATAAAATCTGGGGCTCTGTGCTTTCTTTCATTCTGAACAAGTGTTACTGTTTTCTGCACAAAAGCGATTCTGCGAAGCAATGTGAACACTTCTGTTTCCCAGGCACAGAGAAGGTGGTAGCAGGGAATTCTCTGCCTGCCTTTCCCCAGTGCTCTGCAAGCTCTCCAGGACATCATAAAATCTGGGGCTCTGTGCTTTCCTTCATTCTGAACAACTGTTACTGTTTTCTGCACAAAAGCGATTCTGCGAAGCAATGTGAACACTTCTGTTTCCCAGGCACAGAGAAGGTGCTAGCAGGGAATTCTCTGCCTGCTTTTCCCCAGTGCTCTGCAAGCTCTCCAGGACAACATAAAATCTGGGGCTCTGTGCTTTCTTTCGTTCTGAACAAGTGTTACTGTTTTCTGCACAAAAGCGATTCTGCGAAGCAATGGGAACACTTCTGTTTCCCAGGCACAGAGAAGGTGCTAGCAGGGAATTCTCTGCCTGCTTTTCCCCAGTGCTCTGCAAGCTCTCCAGGACAACATAAAATCTGGGGCTCTGTGCTTTCTTTCGTTCTGAACAAGTGTTACTGTTTTCTGCACAAAAGCGATTCTGCGAAGCAATTTGAACACTTCTGTTTCCCAGGCACAGAGAAGGTGCTAACAGGGAATTCTCTGCCTGCCTTTCCCCAGTGCTCTGCAAGCTCTCCAGGACAACATAAAATCTGGGGCTCTGTGCTTTCCTTCGTTCTGAACAAGTGTTACTGTTTTCTGCACAAAAGCGATTCTGCGAAGCAATGTGAAGACTTCTGCTTCCCAGGCACAGAGAAGGTGCTAGCAGGGAATTCTCTGCCTGCTTTTCCCCAGTGCTCTGCAAGCTCTCCATGACAACATAAAATCTGGGGCTCTGTGCTTTCTTTCGTTCTGAACAAGTGTTACTGTTTTCTGCACAAAAGCGATTCTGCGAAGCAATGTGAACACTTCTGCTTCCCAGGCACAGAGAAGGTGCTAGCAGGGAATTCTCTGCCTGCCTTTCCCCAGTGCTCTGCAAGCTCTCCAGGACAACATAAAATCTGGGGCTCTGTGCTTTCCTTCGTTCTGAACAAGTGTTACTGTTTTCTGCACAAAAGCGATTCTGCGAAGCAATGTGAACACTTCTGTTTCCCAGGCACAGAGAAGGTGGTAGCAGGGAATTCTCTGACTGCTTTTCCCCAGTGCTCTGCAAGCTCTCCAGGACAACATAAAATCTGGGGCTCTGTGCTTTCTTTCGTTCTGAACAAGTGTTACAGTTTTCTGCACAAAAGCGATTCTGCGAAGCAATGTGAAGACTTCTGCTTCCCAGGCACAGAGAAGGTGCTAGCAGGGAATTCTCTGCCTGCCTTTCCCAAGTGCTCTGCAAGCTCTCCAGGACAACATAAAATCTGGGGCTCTGTGCTTTCTTTCGTTCTGAACAAGTGTTACTGTTTTCTGCACAAAAGCGATTCTGCGAAGCAATGGGAACACTTCTGTTTCCCAGGCACAGAGAAGGTGCTAGCAGGGAATTCTCTGCCTGCTTTTCCCCAGTGCTCTGCAAGCTCTCCAGGACAACATAAAATCTGGGGCTCTGTGCTTTCTTTCGTTCTGAACAAGTGTTATTGTTTTCTGCACAAAAGCGATTCTGCGAAGCAATGTGAACACTTCTGCTTCCCAGGCACAGAGAAGGTGCTAGCAGGGAATTCTCTGCCTGCCTTTCCCCAGTGCTCTGCAAGCTCTCCAGGACAACATAAAATCTGGGGCTCTGTGCTTTCTTTCATTCTGAACAAGTGTTACTGTTTTCTGCACAAAAGCGATTCTGCGAAGCAATGTGAACACTTCTGTTTCCCAGGCACAGAGAAGGTGGTAGCAGGGAATTCTCTGCCTGCCTTTCCCCAGTGCTCTGCAAGCTCTCCAGGACATCATAAAATCTGGGGCTCTGTGCTTTCCTTCATTCTGAACAACTGTTACTGTTTTCTGCACAAAAGCGATTCTGCGAAGCAATGTGAACACTTCTGTTTCCCAGGCACAGAGAAGGTGCTAGCAGGGAATTCTCTGCCTGCTTTTCCCCAGTGCTCTGCAAGCTCTCCAGGACAACATAAAATCTGGGGCTCTGTGCTTTCTTTCGTTCTGAACAAGTGTTACTGTTTTCTGCACAAAAGCGATTCTGCGAAGCAATGGGAACACTTCTGTTTCCCAGGCACAGAGAAGGTGCTAGCAGGGAATTCTCTGCCTGCTTTTCCCCAGTGCTCTGCAAGCTCTCCAGGACAACATAAAATCTGGGGCTCTGTGCTTTCTTTCGTTCTGAACAAGTGTTACTGTTTTCTGCACAAAAGCGATTCTGCGAAGCAATGGGAACACTTCTGTTTCCCAGGCACAGAGAAGGTGCTAGCAGGGAATTCTCTGCCTGCTTTTCCCCAGTGCTCTGCAAGCTCTCCAGGACAACATAAAATCTGGGGCTCTGTGCTTTCTTTCGTTCTGAACAAGTGTTATTGTTTTCTGCACAAAAGCGATTCTGCGAAGCAATGTGAACACTTCTGCTTCCCAGGCACAGAGAAGGTGCTAGCAGGGAATTCTCTGCCTGCCTTTCCCCAGTGCTCTGCAAGCTCTCCAGGACAACATAAAATCTGGGGCTCTGTGCTTTCTTTCATTCTGAACAAGTGTTACTGTTTTCTGCACAAAAGCGATTCTGCGAAGCAATGTGAACACTTCTGTTTCCCAGGCACAGAGAAGGTGGTAGCAGGGAATTCTCTGCCTGCCTTTCCCCAGTGCTCTGCAAGCTCTCCAGGACATCATAAAATCTGGGGCTCTGTGCTTTCCTTCATTCTGAACAACTGTTACTGTTTTCTGCACAAAAGCGATTCTGCGAAGCAATGTGAACACTTCTGTTTCCCAGGCACAGAGAAGGTGCTAGCAGGGAATTCTCTGCCTGCTTTTCCCCAGTGCTCTGCAAGCTCTCCAGGACAACATAAAATCTGGGGCTCTGTGCTTTCTTTCGTTCTGAACAAGTGTTACTGTTTTCTGCACAAAAGCGATTCTGCGAAGCAATGGGAACACTTCTGTTTCCCAGGCACAGAGAAGGTGCTAGCAGGGAATTCTCTGCCTGCTTTTCCCCAGTGCTCTGCAAGCTCTCCAGGACAACATAAAATCTGGGGCTCTGTGCTTTCTTTCGTTCTGAACAAGTGTTACTGTTTTCTGCACAAAAGCGATTCTGCGAAGCAATTTGAACACTTCTGTTTCCCAGGCACAGAGAAGGTGCTAACAGGGAATTCTCTGCCTGCCTTTCCCCAGTGCTCTGCAAGCTCTCCAGGACAACATAAAATCTGGGGCTCTGTGCTTTCCTTCGTTCTGAACAAGTGTTACTGTTTTCTGCACAAAAGCGATTCTGCGAAGCAATGTGAAGACTTCTGCTTCCCAGGCACAGAGAAGGTGCTAGCAGGGAATTCTCTGCCTGCTTTTCCCCAGTGCTCTGCAAGCTCTCCATGACAACATAAAATCTGGGGCTCTGTGCTTTCTTTCGTTCTGAACAAGTGTTACTGTTTTCTGCACAAAAGCGATTCTGCGAAGCAATGTGAACACTTCTGCTTCCCAGGCACAGAGAAGGTGCTAGCAGGGAATTCTCTGCCTGCCTTTCCCCAGTGCTCTGCAAGCTCTCCAGGACAACATAAAATCTGGGGCTCTGTGCTTTCCTTCGTTCTGAACAAGTGTTACTGTTTTCTGCACAAAAGCGATTCTGCGAAGCAATGTGAACACTTCTGTTTCCCAGGCACAGAGAAGGTGGTAGCAGGGAATTCTCTGACTGCTTTTCCCCAGTGCTCTGCAAGCTCTCCAGGACATCATAAAATCTGGGGCTCTGTGCTTTCCTTCATTCTGAACAACTGTTACTGTTTTCTGCACAAAAGCGATTCTGCGAAGCAATGTGAACACTTCTGTTTCCCAGGCACAGAGAAGGTGCTAGCAGGGAATTCTCTGCCTGCTTTTCCCCAGTGCTCTGCAAGCTCTCCAGGACAACATAAAATCTGGGGCTCTGTGCTTTCTTTCGTTCTGAACAAGTGTTACTGTTTTCTGCACAAAAGCGATTCTGCGAAGCAATGGGAACACTTCTGTTTCCCAGGCACAGAGAAGGTGCTAGCAGGGAATTCTCTGCCTGCTTTTCCCCAGTGCTCTGCAAGCTCTCCAGGACAACATAAAATCTGGGGCTCTGTGCTTTCTTTCGTTCTGAACAAGTGTTACTGTTTTCTGCACAAAAGCGATTCTGCGAAGCAATGGGAACACTTCTGTTTCCCAGGCACAGAGAAGGTGCTAGCAGGGAATTCTCTGCCTGCTTTTCCCCAGTGCTCTGCAAGCTCTCCAGGACAACATAAAATCTGGGGCTCTGTGCTTTCTTTCGTTCTGAACAAGTGTTATTGTTTTCTGCACAAAAGCGATTCTGCGAAGCAATGTGAACACTTCTGCTTCCCAGGCACAGAGAAGGTGCTAGCAGGGAATTCTCTGCCTGCCTTTCCCCAGTGCTCTGCAAGCTCTCCAGGACAACATAAAATCTGGGGCTCTGTGCTTTCTTTCATTCTGAACAAGTGTTACTGTTTTCTGCACAAAAGCGATTCTGCGAAGCAATGTGAACACTTCTGTTTCCCAGGCACAGAGAAGGTGGTAGCAGGGAATTCTCTGCCTGCCTTTCCCCAGTGCTCTGCAAGCTCTCCAGGACATCATAAAATCTGGGGCTCTGTGCTTTCCTTCATTCTGAACAACTGTTACTGTTTTCTGCACAAAAGCGATTCTGCGAAGCAATGTGAACACTTCTGTTTCCCAGGCACAGAGAAGGTGCTAGCAGGGAATTCTCTGCCTGCTTTTCCCCAGTGCTCTGCAAGCTCTCCAGGACAACATAAAATCTGGGGCTCTGTGCTTTCTTTCGTTCTGAACAAGTGTTACTGTTTTCTGCACAAAAGCGATTCTGCGAAGCAATGGGAACACTTCTGTTTCCCAGGCACAGAGAAGGTGCTAGCAGGGAATTCTCTGCCTGCTTTTCCCCAGTGCTCTGCAAGCTCTCCAGGACAACATAAAATCTGGGGCTCTGTGCTTTCTTTCGTTCTGAACAAGTGTTACTGTTTTCTGCACAAAAGCGATTCTGCGAAGCAATTTGAACACTTCTGTTTCCCAGGCACAGAGAAGGTGCTAACAGGGAATTCTCTGCCTGCCTTTCCCCAGTGCTCTGCAAGCTCTCCAGGACAACATAAAATCTGGGGCTCTGTGCTTTCCTTCGTTCTGAACAAGTGTTACTGTTTTCTGCACAAAAGCGATTCTGCGAAGCAATGTGAAGACTTCTGCTTCCCAGGCACAGAGAAGGTGCTAGCAGGGAATTCTCTGCCTGCTTTTCCCCAGTGCTCTGCAAGCTCTCCATGACAACATAAAATCTGGGGCTCTGTGCTTTCTTTCGTTCTGAACAAGTGTTACTGTTTTCTGCACAAAAGCGATTCTGCGAAGCAATGTGAACACTTCTGCTTCCCAGGCACAGAGAAGGTGCTAGCAGGGAATTCTCTGCCTGCCTTTCCCCAGTGCTCTGCAAGCTCTCCAGGACAACATAAAATCTGGGGCTCTGTGCTTTCCTTCGTTCTGAACAAGTGTTACTGTTTTCTGCACAAAAGCGATTCTGCGAAGCAATGTGAACACTTCTGTTTCCCAGGCACAGAGAAGGTGGTAGCAGGGAATTCTCTGACTGCTTTTCCCCAGTGCTCTGCAAGCTCTCCAGGACAACATAAAATCTGGGGCTCTGTGCTTTCTTTCGTTCTGAACAAGTGTTACAGTTTTCTGCACAAAAGCGATTCTGCGAAGCAATGTGAAGACTTCTGCTTCCCAGGCACAGAGAAGGTGCTAGCAGGGAATTCTCTGCCTGCCTTTCCCAAGTGCTCTGCAAGCTCTCCAGGACAACATAAAATCTGGGGCTCTGTGCTTTCTTTCGTTCTGAACAAGTGTTACTGTTTTCTGCACAAAAGCGATTCTGCGAAGCAATGGGAACACTTTTGCTTCATAGGCACAGAGAAGGTGCTAGCAGGGAATTCTCTGCCTGCCTTTCCCCAGTGCTCTGCAAGCTCTCCAGGACAACATAAAATCTGGGGCTCTGTGCTTTCCTTCGTTCTGAACAAGTGTTACTGTTTTCTGCACAAAAGCGATTCTGCGAATCAATGTGAACACTTCTGTTTCCCAGGCACAGAGAAGGTGGTAGCAGGGAATTCTCTGCCTGCTTTTCCCCAGTGCTCTGCAAGCTCTCCAGGACAACATAGAATCTGGGGCTCTGTGCTTTCTTTCGTTCTCAACAAGTGTTAGGGTTTTGTGCACAAAAGCGATTCTGCAAAGCAATGTGAAGACTTCTGCTTCCCAGGCACAGAGAAGGTGCTAGCAGGGAATTCTCTGCCTGCTTTTCCCCAGTGCTCTGCAAGCTCTCCAGGACAACATAAAATCTGGGGCTCTGTGCTTTCTTTCGTTCTGAACAAGTGTTACTGTTTTCTGCACAAAAGCGATTCTGCGGAGCAATGTGAACAGGCACAAAGAAGGTGCTAGCAGGGAATTCTCTGCCTGCCTTTCCCCAGTGCTCTGCAAGCTCTCCAGGACAACATAAAATCTGGGGCTCTGTGCTTTCTTTCGTTCTGAACAAGTGTTATTGTTTTCTGCACAAAAGCGATTCTGCGAAGCAATGTGAACACTTCTGCTTCCCAGGCACAGAGAAGGTGCTAGCAGGGAATTCTCTGCCTGCCTTTCCCCAGTGCTCTGCAAGCTCTCCAGGACAACATAAAATCTGGGGCTCTGTGCTTTCCTTCGTTCTGAACAAGTGTTACTGTTTTCTGCACAAAAGCGATTCTGCGAAGCAATGTGAACACTTCTGTTTCCCAGGCACAGAGAAGGTGCTAGCAGGGAATTCTCTGCCTGCTTTTCCCCAGTGCTCTGCAAGCTCTCCAGGACAACATAAAATCTGGGGCTCTGTGCTTTCTTTCGTTCTGAACAAGTGTTACTGTTTTCTGCACAAAAGCGATTCTGCGAAGCAATGTGAACACTTCTGCTTCCCAGGCACAGAGAAGGTGCTAGCAGGGAATTCTCTGCCTGCTTTTCCCCAGTGCTCTGCAAGCTCTCCAGGACAACATAAAATCTGGGGCTCTGTGCTTTCTTTCGTTCTGAACAAGTGTTACTGTTTTCTGCACAAAAGCGATTCTGCGAAGCAATGTGAACACTTCTGTTTCCCAGGCACAGAGAAGGTGCTAGCAGGGAATTCTCTGCCTGCCTTTCCCCAGTGCTCTGCAAGCTCTCCAGGACAACATAAAATCTGGGCCTCTGTGCTTTCTTTCGTTCTGAACAAGTGTTATTGTTTTCTGCACAAAAGCGATTCTGCGAAGCAATGTGAAGACGTCTGCTTCCCAGGCACAGAGAAGGTGCTAGCAGGGAATTCTCTGCCTGCCTTTCCCCAGTGCTCTGCAAGCTCTCCAGGACATCATAAAATCTGGGGCTCTGTGCTTTCCTTCGTTCTGAACAACTGTTACTGTTTTCTGCACAAAAGCGATTCTGCGAAGCAATGTGAAGACTTCTGTTTCCCAGGCACAGAGAAGGTGCTAGCAGGGAATTCTCTGCCTGCTTTTCCCCAGTGCTCTGCAAGCTCTCCAGGACAACATAAAATCTGGGGCTCTGTGCTTTCTTCGTTCTGAACAAGTGTTACTGTTTTCTGCACAAAAGCGATTCTGCGAAGCAATGTGAACACTTCTGCTTCCCAGGCACAGAGAAGGTGCTAGCAGGGAATTCTCTGCCTGCCTTTCCCCAGTGCTCTGCAAGCTCTCCAGGACAACATAAAATCTGGGGCTCTGTGCTTTCTTTCGTTCTGAACAAGTGTTACTGTTTTCTGCACAAAAGCGATTCTGCGAAGCAATGTGAACACTTCTGTTTCCCAGGCACAGAGAAGGTGGTAGCAGGGAATTCTCTGCCTGCTTTTCCCCAGTGCTCTGCAAGCTCTCCAGGACAACATAAAATCTGGGGCTCTGTGCTTTCTTTCGTTCTCAACAAGTGTTACAGTTTTCTGCACAAATGCGATTCTGCGAAGCAACGTGAACACTTCTGCTTCCCAGGCACAGAGAAGGTGCTAGCAGGGAATTCTCTGCCTGCCTTTCCCCAGTGCTCTGCAAGCTCTCCAGGACAACATAAAATCTGGGGCTCTGTGCTTTCTTTCGTTCTGAACAAGTGTTACTGTTTTCTGCACAAAAGCGATTCTGCGAAGCAATGGGAACACTTCTGTTTCCCAGGCACAGAGAAGGTGCTAGCAGGGAATTCTCTGCCTGCTTTTCCCCAGTGCTCTGCAAGCTCTCCAGGACAACATAAAATCTGGGGCTCTGTGCTTTCTTTCGTTCTGAACAAGTGTTACTGTTTTCTGCACAAAAGCGATTCTGCGAAGCAATGGGAACACTTCTGTTTCCCAGGCACAGAGAAGGTGCTAGCAGGGAATTCTCTGCCTGCCTTTCCCCAGTGCTCTGCAAGCTCTCCAGGACAACATAAAATCTGGGGCTCTGTGCTTTCTTTCGTTCTGAACAAGTGTTACTGTTTTCTGCACAAAAGCGATTCTGCGAAGCAATGGGAACACTTCTGTTTCCCAGGCACAGAGAAGGTGCTAGCAGGGAATTCTCTGCCTGCTTTTCCCCAGTGCTCTGCAAGCTCTCCAGGACAACATAAAATCTGGGGCTCTGTGCTTTCTTTCGTTCTGAACAAGTGTTACTGTTTTCTGCACAAAAGCGATTCTGCGAAGCAATGTGAACACTTCTGCTTCCCAGGCACAGAGAAGGTGCTAGCAGGGAATTCTCTGCCTGCCTTTCCCCAGTGCTCTGCAAGCTCTCCAGGACAACATAAAATCTGGTCCTCTGTGCTTTCTTTCGTTCTGAACAAGTGTTATTGTTGTCTGCACAAAAGCGATTCTGCGAAGCAATGTGAAGACTTCTGCTTCCCAGGCACAGAGAAGGTGCTAGCAGGGAATTCTCTGCCTGCCTTTCCCCAGTGCTCTGCAAGCTCTCCAGGACAACATAAAATCTGGGGCTCTGTGCTTTCCTTCGTTCTGAACAAGTGTTACTGTTTTCTGCACAAAAGCGATTCTGCGAAGCAATGTGAACACTTCTGTTTCCCAGGCACAGAGAAGGTGGTAGCAGGGAATTCTCTGCCTGCTTTTCCCCAGTGCTCTGCAAGCTCTCCAGGACAACATAAAATCTGGGGCTCTGTGCTTTCTTTCGTTCTGAACAAGTGTTACTGTTTTCTGCACAAAAGCGATTCTGCGAAGCAATGTGAACACTTCTGCTTCCCAGGCACAGAGAAGGTGCTAGCAGGGAATTCTCTGCCTGCCTTTCCCCAGTGCTCTGCAAGCTCTCCAGGACAACATAAAATCTGGGGCTCTGTGCTTTCCTTCGTTCTGAACAAGTGTTACTGTTTTCTGCACAAAAGCGATTCTGCGAAGCAATGTGAACACTTCTGTTTCCCAGGCACAGAGAAGGTGGTAGCAGGGAATTCTCTGCCTGCTTTTCCCCAGTGCTCTGCAAGCTCTCCAGGACAACATAAAATCTGGGGCTCTGTGCTTTCTTTCGTTCTGAACAAGTGTTACTGTTTTCTGCACAAAAGCGATTCTGCGAAGCAATGTGAACACTTCTGCTTCCCAGGCACAGAGAAGGTGCTAGCAGGGAATTCTCTGCCTGCCTTTCCCCAGTGCTCTGCAAGCTCTCCAGGACAACATAAAATCTGGGGCTCTGTGCTTTCTTTCGTTCTGAACAAGTGTTACTGTTTTCTGCACAAAAGCGATTCTGCGAAGCAATGGGAACACTTCTGTTTCCCAGGCACAGAGAAGGTGTCAGCAGGGAATTCTCTGCCTGCTTTTCCCCAGTGCTCTGCAAGCTCTCCAGGACAACATAAAATCTGGGGCTCTGTGCTTTCTTTCGTTCTGAACAAGTGTTATTGTTTTCTGCACAAAAGCGATTCTGCGAAGCAATGTGAACACTTCTGCTTCCCAGGCACAGAGAAGGTGCTAGCAGGGAATTCTCTGCCTGCCTTTCCCCAGTGCTCTGCAAGCTCTCCAGGACAACATAAAATCTGGGGCTCTGTGCTTTCCTTCGTTCTGAACAAGTGTTACTGTTTTCTGCACAAAAGCGATTCTGCGAAGCAATGTGAACACTTCTGTTTCCCAGGCACAGAGAAGGTGGTAGCAGGGAATTCTCTGCCTGCCTTTCCCCAGTGCTCTGCAAGCTCTCCAGGACAACATAAAATCTGGGGCTCTGTGCTTTCTTTCGTTCTGGAAAGTGTTACTGTTTTCTGCACAAAAGCGATTCTGCGAAGCAATGGGAACACTTCTGTTTCCCAGGCACAGAGAAGGTGCTAGCAGGGAATTCTCTGCCTGCTTTTCCCCAGTGCTCTGCAAGCTCTCCAGGACAACATAAAATCTGGGGCTCTGTGCTTTCTTTCGTTCTGAACAAGTGTTACTGTTTTCTGCACAAAAGCGATTCTGCGAAGCAATGTGAACACTTCTGCTTCCCAGGCACAGAGAAGGTGCTAGCAGGGAATTCTCTACCTGCCTTTCCCCAGTGCTCTGCAAGCTCTCCAGGACAACATAAAATCTGGGGCTCTGTGCTTTCCTTCGTTCTGAACAAGTGTTACTGTTTTCTGCACAAAAGCGATTCTGCGAAGCAATGTGAACACTTCTGTTTCCCAGGCACAGAGAAGGTGCTAGCAGGGAATTCTCTGCCTGCTTTTCCCCAGTGCTCTGCAAGCTCTCCAGGACAACATAAAATCTGGGGCTCTGTGCTTTCTTTCGTTCTGAACAAGTGTTACTGTTTTCTGCACAAAAGCGATTCTGCGAAGCAATGTGAACACTTCTGCTTCCCAGGCACAGAGAAGGTGCTAGCAGGGAATTCTCTGCCTGCCTTTCCCCAGTGCTCTGCAAGCTCTCCAGGACAACATAAAAACTGGGGCTCTGTGCTTTCCTTCGTTCTGAACAAGTGTTACTGTTTTCTGCACAAAAGCGATTCTGCGAAGCAATGTGAACACTTCTGCTTCCCAGGCACAGAGAAGGTGCTAGCAGGGAATTCTCTGCCTGCTTTTCCCCAGTGCTCTGCAAGCTCTCCAGGACAACATAAAATCTGGGGCTCTGTGCTTTCTTTCGTTCTGAACAAGTGTTACTGTTTTCTGCACAAAAGCGATTCTGCGAAGCAATGGGAACACTTCTGTTTCCCAGGCACAGAGAAGGTGCTAGCAGGGAATTCTCTGCCTGCTTTTCCCCAGTGCTCTGCAAGCTCTCCAGGACAACATAAAATCTGGGGCTCTGTGCTTTCTTTCGTTCTGAACAAGTGTTACTGTTTTCTGCACAAAAGCGATTCTGCGAAGCAATGTGAACACTTCTGCTTCCCAGGCACAGAGAAGGTGCTAGCAGGGAATTCTCTGCCTGCTTTTCCCCAGTGCTCTGCAAGCTCTCCAGGACAACATAAAATCTGGGGCTCTGTGCTTTCCTTCGTTCTGAACAAGTGTTATTGTTTTCTGCACAAAAGCGATTCTGCGAAGCAATGTGAACACTTCTGTTTCCCAGGCACAGAGAAGGTGCTAGCAGGGAATTCTCTGCCTGCTTTTCCCCAGTGCTCTGCAAGCTCTCCAGGACAACATAAAATCTGGGGCTCTGTGCTTTCTTTCGTTCTGAACAAGTGTTACTGTTTTCTGCACAAAAGCGATTCTGCGAAGCAATGTGAACACTTCTGTTTCCCAGGCACAGAGAAGGTGCTAGCAGGGAATTCTCTGCCTGCTTTTCCCCAGTGCTCTGCAAGCTCTCCAGGACAACATAAAATCTGGGGCTCTGTGCTTTCTTTCATTCTGAACAAGTGTTACTGTTTTCTGCACAAAAGCGATTCTGCGAAGCAATGTGAACACTTCTGTTTCCCAGGCACAGAGAAGGTGGTAGCAGGGAATTCTCTGCCTGCCTTTCCCCAGTGCTCTGCAAGCTCTCCAGGACATCATAAAATCTGGGGCTCTGTGCTTTCTTTCGTTCTGAACAAGTGTTACTGTTTTCTGCACAAAAGCGATTCTGCGAAGCAATGGGAACACTTCTGTTTCCCAGGCACAGAGAAGGTGCTAGCAGGGAATTCTCTGCCTGCTTTTCCCCAGTGCTCTGCAAGCTCTCCAGGACAACATAAAATCTGGGGCTCTGTGCTTTCTTTCGTTCTGAACAAGTGTTAGTGTTTTCTGCACAAAAGCGATTCTGCGAAGCAATGTGAACACTTCTGTTTCCCAGGCACAGAGAAGGTGGTAGCAGGGAATTCTCTGCCTGCTTTTCCCCAGTGCTCTGCAAGCTCTCCAGGACAACATAAAATCTGGGGCTCTGTGCTTTCTTTCGTTCTGAACAAGTGTTACTGTTTTCTGCACAAAAGCGATTCTGCGAAGCAATGTGAACACTTCTGCTTCCCAGGCACAGAGAAGGTGCTAGCAGGGAATTCTCTGCCTGCTTTTCCCCAGTGCTCTGCAAGCTCTCCAGGACAACATAAAATCTGGGGCTCTGTGCTTTCCTTCGTTCTGAACAAGTGTTATTGTTTTCTGCACAAAAGCGATTCTGCGAAGCAATGTGAACACTTCTGTTTCCCAGGCACAGAGAAGGTGCTAGCAGGGAATTCTCTGCCTGCTTTTCCCCAGTGCTCTGCAAGCTCTCCAGGACAACATAAAATCTGGGGCTCTGTGCTTTCTTTCGTTCTGAACAAGTGTTACTGTTTTCTGCACAAAAGCGATTCTGCGAAGCAATGTGAACACTTCTGTTTCCCAGGCACAGAGAAGGTGCTAGCAGGGAATTCTCTGCCTGCTTTTCCCCAGTGCTCTGCAAGCTCTCCAGGACAACATAAAATCTGGGGCTCTGTGCTTTCTTTCATTCTGAACAAGTGTTACTGTTTTCTGCACAAAAGCGATTCTGCGAAGCAATGTGAACACTTCTGTTTCCCAGGCACAGAGAAGGTGGTAGCAGGGAATTCTCTGCCTGCCTTTCCCCAGTGCTCTGCAAGCTCTCCAGGACATCATAAAATCTGGGGCTCTGTGCTTTCTTTCGTTCTGAACAAGTGTTACTGTTTTCTGCACAAAAGCGATTCTGCCAAGCAATGGGAACACTTCTGTTTCCCAGGCACAGAGAAGGTGCTAGCAGGGAATTCTCTGCCTGCTTTTCCCCAGTGCTGTGCAAGCTCTCCAGGACAACATAAAATCTGGGGCTCTGTGCTTTCTTTCGTTCTGAACAAGTGTTACTGTTTTCTGCACAAAAGCGATTCTGCGAAGCAATGGGAACACTTCTGTTTCCCAGGCACAGAGAAGGTGCTAGCAGGGAATTCTCTGCCTGCTTTTCCCCAGTGCTCTGCAAGCTCTCCAGGACAACATAAAATCTGGGGCTCTGTGCTTTCTTTCGTTCTGAACAAGTGTTACTGTTTTCTGCACAAAAGCGATTCTGCGAAGCAATTTGAACACTTCTGTTTCCCAGGCACAGAGAAGGTGGTAGCAGGGAATTCTCTGACTGCTTTTCCCCAGTGCTCTGCAAGCTCTCCAGGACAACATAAAATCTGGGGCTCTGTGCTTTCTTTCGTTCTGAACAAGTGTTACAGTTTTCTGCACAAAAGCGATTCTGCGAAGCAATGTGAAGACTTCTGCTTCCCAGGCACAGAGAAGGTGCTAGCAGGGAATTCTCTGCCTGCCTTTCCCAAGTGCTCTGCAAGCTCTCCAGGACAACATAAAATCTGGGGCTCTGTGCTTTCTTTCGTTCTGAACAAGTGTTACTGTTTTCTGCACAAAAGCGATTCTGCGAAGCAATGGGAACACTTTTGCTTCATAGGCACAGAGAAGGTGCTAGCAGGGAATTCTCTGCCTGCCTTTCCCCAGTGCTCTGCAAGCTCTCCAGGACAACATAAAATCTGGGGCTCTGTGCTTTCCTTCGTTCTGAACAAGTGTTACTGTTTTCTGCACAAAAGCGATTCTGCGAAGCAATGTGAACACTTCTGTTTCCCAGGCACAGAGAAGGTGGTAGAAGGGAATTCTCTGCCTGCTTTTCCCCAGTGCTCTGCAAGCTCTCCAGGACAACATAAAATCTGGGGCTCTGTGCTTTCTTTCGTTCTGAACAAGTGTTACTGTTTTCTGCACAAAAGCGATTCTGCGAAGCAATGTGAACAGGCACAAAGAAGGTGCTAGCAGGGAATTCTCTGCCTGCTTTTCCCCAGTGCTCTGCAAGCTCTCCAGGACAACATAAAATCTGGGGCTCTGTGCTTTCTTTCGTTGTGAACAAGTGTTACTGTTTTCTGCACAAAAGCGATTCTGCGAAGCAATTTGAACACTTCTGCTTCCCAGGCACAGAGAAGGTGCTAGCAGGGAATTCTCTGCCTGCCTTTCCCCAGTGCTCTGCAAGCTCTCCAGGACAACATAAAATCTGGGGCTCTGTGCTTTCTTTCGTTCTGAACAAGTGTTATTGTTTTCTGCACAAAAGCGATTCTGCGAAGCAATGTGAACACTTCTGCTTCCCAGGCACAGAGAAGGTGCTAGCAGGGAATTCTCTGCCTGCCTTTCCCCAGTGCTCTGCAAGCTCTCCAGGACAACATAAAATCTGGGGCTCTGTGCTTTCCTTCGTTCTGAACAAGTGTTACTGTTTTCTGCACAAAAGCGATTCTGCGAAGCAATGTGAACACTTCTGTTTCCCAGGCACAGAGAAGGTGCTAGCAGGGAATTCTCTGCCTGCTTTTCCCCAGTGCTCTGCAAGCTCTCCAGGACAACATAAAATCTGGGGCTCTGTGCTTTCTTTCGTTCTGAACAAGTGTTACTGTTTTCTGCACAAAAGCGATTCTGCGAAGCAATGGGAACACTTCTGCTTCCCAGGCACAGAGAAGGTGCTAGCAGGGAATTCTCTGCCTGCCTTTCCCCAGTGCTCTGCAAGCTCTCCAGGACAACATAAAATCTGGGCCTCTGTGCTTTCTTTCGTTCTGAACAAGTGTTATTGTTTTCTGCACAAAAGCGATTCTGCGAAGCAATGTGAACACTTGTGCTTCCCAGGCACAGAGAAGGTGCTAGCAGGGAATTCTCTGCCTGCTTTTCCCCAGTGCTCTGCAAGCTCTCCAGGACAACATAAAATCTGGGGCTCTGTGCTTTCTTTCGTTCTGAACAAGTGTTACTGTTTTCTGCACAAAAGCGATTCTGCGAAGCAATGTGAACACTTCTGTTTCCCAGGCACAGAGAAGGTGCTAGCAGGGAATTCTCTGCCTGCCTTTCCCCAGTGCTCTGCAAGCTCTCCAGGACAACATAAAATCTGGGCCTCTGTGCTTTCTTTCGTTCTGAACAAGTGTTATTGTTTTCTGCACAAAAGCGATTCTGCGAAGCAATGTGAAGACGTCTGCTTCCCAGGCACAGAGAAGGTGCTAGCAGGGAATTCTCTGCCTGCCTTTCCCCAGTGCTCTGCAAGCTCTCCAGGACATCATAAAATCTGGGGCTCTGTGCTTTCCTTCGTTCTGAACAACTGTTACTGTTTTCTGCACAAAAGCGATTCTGCGAAGCAATGTGAAGACTTCTGTTTCCCAGGCACAGAGAAGGTGCTAGCAGGGAATTCTCTGCCTGCTTTTCCCCAGTGCTCTGCAAGCTCTCCAGGACAACATAAAATCTGGGGCTCTGTGCTTTCTTCGTTCTGAACAAGTGTTACTGTTTTCTGCACAAAAGCGATTCTGCGAAGCAATGTGAACACTTCTGCTTCCCAGGCACAGAGAAGGTGCTAGCAGGGAATTCTCTGCCTGCCTTTCCCCAGTGCTCTGCAAGCTCTCCAGGACAACATAAAATCTGGGGCTCTGTGCTTTCTTTCGTTCTGAACAAGTGTTACTGTTTTCTGCACAAAAGCGATTCTGCGAAGCAATGTGAACACTTCTGTTTCCCAGGCACAGAGAAGGTGGTAGCAGGGAATTCTCTGCCTGCTTTTCCCCAGTGCTCTGCAAGCTCTCCAGGACAACATAAAATCTGGGGCTCTGTGCTTTCTTTCGTTCTCAACAAGTGTTACAGTTTTCTGCACAAATGCGATTCTGCGAAGCAACGTGAACACTTCTGCTTCCCAGGCACAGAGAAGGTGCTAGCAGGGAATTCTCTGCCTGCCTTTCCCCAGTGCTCTGCAAGCTCTCCAGGACAACATAAAATCTGGGGCTCTGTGCTTTCTTTCGTTCTGAACAAGTGTTACTGTTTTCTGCACAAAAGCGATTCTGCGAAGCAATGGGAACACTTCTGTTTCCCAGGCACAGAGAAGGTGGTAGCAGGGAATTCTCTGCCTGCTTTTCCCCAGTGCTCTGCAAGCTCTCCAGGACAACATAAAATCTGGGGCTCTGTGCTTTCTTTCGTTCTGAACAAGTGTTACTGTTTTCTGCACAAAAGCGATTCTGCGAAGCAATGGGAACACTTCTGTTTCCCAGGCACAGAGAAGGTGCTAGCAGGGAATTCTCTGCCTGCTTTTCCCCAGTGCTCTGCAAGCTCTCCAGGACAACATAAAATCTGGGGCTCTGTGCTTTCTTTCGTTCTGAACAAGTGTTACTGTTTTCTGCACAAAAGCGATTCTGCGAAGCAATGTGAACAGGCACAAAGAAGGTGCTAGCAGGGAATTCTCTGCCTGCTTTTCCCCAGTGCTCTGCAAGCTCTCCAGGACAACATAAAATCTGGGGCTCTGTGCTTTCTTTCGTTCTGAACAAGTGTTATTGTTTTCTGCACAAAAGCGATTCTGCGAAGCAATTTGAACACTTCTGCTTCCCAGGCACAGAGAAGGTGCTAGCAGGGAATTCTCTGCCTGCCTTTCCCCAGTGCTCTGCAAGCTCTCCAGGACAACATAAAATCTGGGGCTCTGTGCTTTCTTTCGTTGTGAACAAGTGTTACTGTTTTCTGCACAAAAGCGATTCTGCGAAGCAATTTGAACACTTCTGCTTCCCAGGCACAGAGAAGGTGCTAGCAGGGAATTCTCTGCCTGCCTTTCCCCAGTGCTCTGCAAGCTCTCCAGGACAACATAAAATCTGGGGCTCTGTGCTTTCTTTCGTTCTCAACAAGTGTTACAGTTTTCTGCACAAATGCGATTCTGCGAAGCAACGTGAACACTTCTGCTTCCCAGGCACAGAGAAGGTGCTAGCAGGGAATTCTCTGCCTGCCTTTCCCCAGTGCTCTGCAAGCTCTCCAGGACAACATAAAATCTGGGGCTCTGTGCTTTCTTTCGTTCTGAACAAGTGTTACTGTTTTCTGCACAAAAGCGATTCTGCGAAGCAATGGGAACACTTCTGTTTCCCAGGCACAGAGAAGGTGGTAGCAGGGAATTCTCTGCCTGCTTTTCCCCAGTGCTCTGCAAGCTCTCCAGGACAACATAAAATCTGGGGCTCTGTGCTTTCTTTCGTTCTGAACAAGTGTTACTGTTTTCTGCACAAAAGCGATTCTGCGAAGCAATGGGAACACTTCTGTTTCCCAGGCACAGAGAAGGTGCTAGCAGGGAATTCTCTGCCTGCTTTTCCCCAGTGCTCTGCAAGCTCTCCAGGACAACATAAAATCTGGGGCTCTGTGCTTTCTTTCGTTCTGAACAAGTGTTACTGTTTTCTGCACAAAAGCGATTCTGCGAAGCAATGTGAACAGGCACAAAGAAGGTGCTAGCAGGGAATTCTCTGCCTGCTTTTCCCCAGTGCTCTGCAAGCTCTCCAGGACAACATAAAATCTGGGGCTCTGTGCTTTCTTTCGTTGTGAACAAGTGTTACTGTTTTCTGCACAAAAGCGATTCTGCGAAGCAATTTGAACACTTCTGCTTCCCAGGCACAGAGAAGGTGCTAGCAGGGAATTCTCTGCCTGCCTTTCCCCAGTGCTCTGCAAGCTCTCCAGGACAACATAAAATCTGGGGCTCTGTGCTTTCTTTCGTTGTGAACAAGTGTTACTGTTTTCTGCACAAAAGCGATTCTGCGAAGCAATTTGAACACTTCTGCTTCCCAGGCACAGAGAAGGTGCTAGCAGGGAATTCTCTGCCTGCCTTTCCCCAGTGCTCTGCAAGCTCTCCAGGACAACATAAAATCTGGGGCTCTGTGCTTTCCTTCGTTCTGAACAAGTGTTACTGTTTTCTGCACAAAAGCGATTCTGCGAAGCAATGTGAACACTTCTGCTTCCCAGGCACAGAGAAGGTGCTAGCAGGGAATTCTCTGCCTGCCTTTCCCCAGTGCTCTGCAAGCTCTCCAGGACAACATAAAATCTGGGGCTCTGTGCTTTCTTTCGTTCTGAACAAGTGTTACTGTTTTCTGCACAAAAGCGATTCTGCGAAGCAATGGGAACACTTCTGTTTCCCAGGCACAGAGAAGGTGCTAGCAGGGAATTCTCTGCCTGCTTTTCCCCAGTGCTCTGCAAGCTCTCCAGGACAACATAAAATCTGGGGCTCTGTGCTTTCTTTCGTTCTGAACAAGTGTTACTGTTTTCTGCACAAAAGCGATTCTGCGAAGCAATGTGAACAGGCACAAAGAAGGTGCTAGCAGGGAATTCTCTGCCTGCTTTTCCCCAGTGCTCTGCAAGCTCTCCAGGACAACATAAAATCTGGGGCTCTGTGCTTTCTTTCGTTGTGAACAAGTGTTACTGTTTTCTGCACAAAAGCGATTCTGCGAAGCAATGTGAACACTTCTGCTTCCCAGGCACAGAGAAGGTGCTAGCAGGGAATTCTCTGCCTGCCTTTCCCCAGTGCTCTGCAAGCTCTCCAGGACAACATAAAATCTGGGGCTCTGTGCTTTCTTTCGTTCTGAACAAGTGTTATTGTTTTCTGCACAAAAGCGATTCTGCGAAGCAATGTGAACACTTCTGCTTCCCAGGCACAGAGAAGGTGCTAGCAGGGAATTCTCTGCCTGCCTTTCCCCAGTGCTCTGCAAGCTCTCCAGGACAACATAAAATCTGGGGCTCTGTGCTTTCCTTCGTGCTGAACAAGTGTTACTGTTTTCTGCACAAAAGCGATTCTGCGAAGCAATGTGAACACTTCTGTTTCCCAGGCACAGAGAAGGTGCTAGCAGGGAATTCTCTGCCTGCTTTTCCCCAGTGCTCTGCAAGCTCTCCAGGACAACATAAAATCTGGGGCTCTGTGCTTTCTTTCGTTCTGAACAAGTGTTACTGTTTTCTGCACAAAAGCGATTCTGCGAAGCAATGTGAACACTTCTGCTTCCCAGGCACAGAGAAGGTGCTAGCAGGGAATTCTCTGCCTGCCTTTCCCCAGTGCTCTGCAAGCTCTCCAGGACAACATAAAATCTGGGCCTCTGTGCTTTCTTTCGTTCTGAACAAGTGTTATTGTTTTCTGCACAAAAGCGATTCTGCGAAGCAATTTGAACACTTCTGCTTCCCAGGCACAGAGAAGGTGCTAGCAGGGAATTCTCTGCCTGCCTTTCCCCAGTGCTCTGCAAGCTCTCCAGGACAACATAAAATCTGGGGCTCTGTGCTTTCTTTCGTTGTGAACAAGTGTTACTGTTTTCTGCACAAAAGCGATTCTGCGAAGCAATTTGAACACTTCTGCTTCCCAGGCACAGAGAAGGTGCTAGCAGGGAATTCTCTGCCTGCCTTTCCCCAGTGCTCTGCAAGCTCTCCAGGACAACATAAAATCTGGGGCTCTGTGCTTTCTTTCGTTCTGAACAAGTGTTACTGTTTTCTGCACAAAAGCGATTCTGCGAAGCAATGTGAACACTTCTGTTTCCCAGGCACAGAGAAGGTGCTAGCAGGGAATTCTCTGCCTGCTTTTCCCCAGTGCTCTGCAAGCTCTCCAGGACAACATAAAATCTGGGGCTCTGTGCTTTCTTTCGTTCTGAACAAGTGTTACTGTTTTCTGCACAAAAGCGATTCTGCGAAGCAATGTGAACAGGCACAAAGAAGGTGCTAGCAGGGAATTCTCTGCCTGCTTTTCCCCAGTGCTCTGCAAGCTCTCCAGGACAACATAAAATCTGGGGCTCTGTGCTTTCTTTCGTTCTGAACAAGTGTTACTGTTTTCTGCACAAAAGCGATTCTGCGAAGCAATGTGAACACTTCTGTTTCCCAGGCACAGAGAAGGTGCTAGCAGGGAATTCTCTGCCTGCCTTTCCCCAGTGCTCTGCAAGCTCTCCAGGACAACATAAAATCTGGGCCTCTGTGCTTTCTTTCGTTCTGAACAAGTGTTATTGTTTTCTGCACAAAAGCGATTCTGCGAAGCAATGTGAAGACGTCTGCTTCCCAGGCACAGAGAAGGTGCTAGCAGGGAATTCTCTGCCTGCCTTTCCCCAGTGCTCTGCAAGCTCTCCAGGACATCATAAAATCTGGGGCTCTGTGCTTTCCTTCGTTCTGAACAACTGTTACTGTTTTCTGCACAAAAGCGATTCTGCGAAGCAATGTGAAGACTTCTGTTTCCCAGGCACAGAGAAGGTGCTAGCAGGGAATTCTCTGCCTGCTTTTCCCCAGTGCTCTGCAAGCTCTCCAGGACAACATAAAATCTGGGGCTCTGTGCTTTCTTCGTTCTGAACAAGTGTTACTGTTTTCTGCACAAAAGCGGTTCTGCGAAGCAATGTGAACACTTCTGCTTCCCAGGCACAGAGAAGGTGCTAGCAGGGAATTCTCTGCCTGCCTTTCCCCAGTGCTCTGCAAGCTCTCCAGGACAACATAAAATCTGGGGCTCTGTGCTTTCTTTCGTTCTGAACAAGTGTTACTGTTTTCTGCACAAAAGCGATTCTGCGAAGCAACGTGAACACTTCTGCTTCCCAGGCACAGAGAAGGTGCTAGCAGGGAATTCTCTGCCTGCCTTTCCCCAGTGCTCTGCAAGCTCTCCAGGACAACATAAAATCTGGGGCTCTGTGCTTTCTTTCGTTCTGAACAAGTGTTACTGTTTTCTGCACAAAAGCGATTCTGCGAAGCAATGGGAACACTTCTGTTTCCCAGGCACAGAGAAGGTGCTAGCAGGGAATTCTCTGCCTGCTTTTCCCCAGTGCTCTGCAAGCTCTCCAGGACAACATAAAATCTGGGGCTCTGTGCTTTCTTTCGTTCTGAACAAGTGTTACTGTTTTCTGCACAAAAGCGATTCTGCGAAGCAATGTGAACAGGCACAAAGAAGGTGCTAGCAGGGAATTCTCTGCCTGCTTTTCCCCAGTGCTCTGCAAGCTCTCCAGGACAACATAAAATCTGGGGCTCTGTGCTTTCTTTCGTTCTGAACAAGTGTTACTGTTTTCTGCACAAAAGCGATTCTGCGAAGCAATGGGAACACTTCTGTTTCCCAGGCACAGAGAAGGTGCTAGCAGGGAATTCTCTGCCTGCTTTTCCCCAGTGCTCTGCAAGCTCTCCAGGACAACATAAAATCTGGGGCTCTGTGCTTTCTTTCGTTCTGAACAAGTGTTACTGTTTTCTGCACAAAAGCGATTCTGCGAAGCAATGTGAACAGGCACAAAGAAGGTGCTAGCAGGGAATTCTCTGCCTGCCTTTCCCCAGTGCTCTGCAAGCTCTCCAGGACAACATAAAATCTGGGGCTCTGTGCTTTCTTTCGTTGTGAACAAGTGTTACTGTTTTCTGCACAAAAGCGATTCTGCGAAGCAATTTGAACACTTCTGCTTCCCAGGCACAGAGAAGGTGCTAGCAGGGAATTCTCTGCCTGCCTTTCCCCAGTGCTCTGCAAGCTCTCCAGGACAACATAAAATCTGGGGCTCTGTGCTTTCTTTCGTTCTGAACAAGTGTTACTGTTTTCTGCACAAAAGCGATTCTGCGAAGCAATGTGAACACTTCTGCTTCCCAGGCACAGAGAAGGTGCTAGCAGGGAATTCTCTGCCTGCCTTTCCCCAGTGCTCTGCAAGCTCTCCAGGACAACATAAAATCTGGGGCTCTGTGCTTTCTTTCGTTCTGAACAAGTGTTACTGTTTTCTGCACAAAAGCGATTCTGCGAAGCAATGTGAACACTTCTGTTTCCCAGGCACAGAGAAGGTGCTAGCAGGGAATTCTCTGCCTGCTTTTCCCCAGTGCTCTGCAAGCTCTCCAGGACAACATAAAATCTGGGGCTCTGTGCTTTCTTTCGTTCTGAACAAGTGTTACTGTTTTCTGCACAAAAGCGATTCTGCGAAGCAATGTGAACAGGCACAAAGAAGGTGCTAGCAGGGAATTCTCTGCCTGCTTTTCCCCAGTGCTCTGCAAGCTCTCCAGGACAACATAAAATCTGGGGCTCTGTGCTTTCTTTCGTTGTGAACAAGTGTTACTGTTTTCTGCACAAAAGCGATTCTGCGAAGCAATGTGAACACTTCTGCTTCCCAGGCACAGAGAAGGTGCTAGCAGGGAATTCTCTGCCTGCCTTTCCCCAGTGCTCTGCAAGCTCTCCAGGACAACATAAAATCTGGGGCTCTGTGCTTTCTTTCGTTCTGAACAAGTGTTATTGTTTTCTGCACAAAAGCGATTCTGCGAAGCAATGTGAACACTTCTGCTTCCCAGGCACAGAGAAGGTGCTAGCAGGGAATTCTCTGCCTGCCTTTCCCCAGTGCTCTGCAAGCTCTCCAGGACAACATAAAATCTGGGGCTCTGTGCTTTCCTTCGTTCTGAACAAGTGTTACTGTTTTCTGCACAAAAGCGATTCTGCGAAGCAATGGGAACACTTCTGTTTCCCAGGCACAGAGAAGGTGCTAGCAGGGAATTCTCTGCCTGCTTTTCCCCAGTGCTCTGCAAGCTCTCCAGGACAACATAAAATCTGGGGCTCTGTGCTTTCTTTCGTTCTGAACAAGTGTTACTGTTTTCTGCACAAAAGCGATTCTGCGAAGCAATGTGAACACTTCTGCTTCCCAGGCACAGAGAAGGTGCTAGCAGGGAATTCTCTGCCTGCCTTTCCCCAGTGCTCTGCAAGCTCTCCAGGACAACATAAAATCTGGGGCTCTGTGCTTTCTTTCGTTCTGAACAAGTGTTACTGTTTTCTGCACAAAAGCGATTCTGCGAAGCAATGTGAACACTTCTGTTTCCCAGGCACAGAGAAGGTGGTAGCAGGGAATTCTCTGCCTGCTTTTCCCCAGTGCTCTGCAAGCTCTCCAGGACAACATAAAATCTGGGGCTCTGTGCTTTCTTTCGTTCTCAACAAGTGTTACAGTTTTCTGCACAAATGCGATTCTGCGAAGCAATGTGAAGACTTCTGCTTCCCAGGCACAGAGAAGGTGCTAGCAGGGAATTCTCTGCCTGCCTTTCCCCAGTGCTCTGCAAGCTCTCCAGGACAACATAAAATCTGGGGCTCTGTGCTTTCTTTCGTTCTGAACAAGTGTTACTGTTTTCTGCACAAAAGCGATTCTGCGAAGCAATGGGAACACTTCTGTTTCCCAGGCACAGAGAAGGTGGTAGCAGGGAATTCTCTGCCTGCTTTTCCCCAGTGCTCTGCAAGCTCTCCAGGACAACATAAAATCTGGGGCTCTGTGCTTTCTTTCGTTCTGAACAAGTGTTACTGTTTTCTGCACAAAAGCGATTCTGCGAAGCAATGGGAACACTTCTGTTTCCCAGGCACAGAGAAGGTGCTAGCAGGGAATTCTCTGCCTGCTTTTCCCCAGTGCTCTGCAAGCTCTCCAGGACAACATAAAATCTGGGGCTCTGTGCTTTCTTTCGTTCTGAACAAGTGTTACTGTTTTCTGCACAAAAGCGATTCTGCGAAGCAATGTGAACAGGCACAAAGAAGGTGCTAGCAGGGAATTCTCTGCCTGCTTTTCCCCAGTGCTCTGCAAGCTCTCCAGGACAACATAAAATCTGGGGCTCTGTGCTTTCTTTCGTTGTGAACAAGTGTTACTGTTTTCTGCACAAAAGCGATTCTGCGAAGCAATTTGAACACTTCTGCTTCCCAGGCACAGAGAAGGTGCTAGCAGGGAATTCTCTGCCTGCCTTTCCCCAGTGCTCTGCAAGCTCTCCAGGACAACATAAAATCTGGGGCTCTGTGCTTTCTTTCGTTGTGAACAAGTGTTACTGTTTTCTGCACAAAAGCGATTCTGCGAAGCAATTTGAACACTTCTGCTTCCCAGGCACAGAGAAGGTGCTAGCAGGGAATTCTCTGCCTGCCTTTCCCCAGTGCTCTGCAAGCTCTCCAGGACAACATAAAATCTGGGGCTCTGTGCTTTCCTTCGTTCTGAACAAGTGTTACTGTTTTCTGCACAAAAGCGATTCTGCGAAGCAATGTGAACACTTCTGCTTCCCAGGCACAGAGAAGGTGCTAGCAGGGAATTCTCTGCCTGCCTTTCCCCAGTGCTCTGCAAGCTCTCCAGGACAACATAAAATCTGGGGCTCTGTGCTTTCTTTCGTTCTGAACAAGTGTTACTGTTTTCTGCACAAAAGCGATTCTGCGAAGCAATGGGAACACTTCTGTTTCCCAGGCACAGAGAAGGTGCTAGCAGGGAATTCTCTGCCTGCTTTTCCCCAGTGCTCTGCAAGCTCTCCAGGACAACATAAAATCTGGGGCTCTGTGCTTTCTTTCGTTCTGAACAAGTGTTACTGTTTTCTGCACAAAAGCGATTCTGCGAAGCAATGTGAACAGGCACAAAGAAGGTGCTAGCAGGGAATTCTCTGCCTGCTTTTCCCCAGTGCTCTGCAAGCTCTCCAGGACAACATAAAATCTGGGGCTCTGTGCTTTCTTTCGTTGTGAACAAGTGTTACTGTTTTCTGCACAAAAGCGATTCTGCGAAGCAATGTGAACACTTCTGCTTCCCAGGCACAGAGAAGGTGCTAGCAGGGAATTCTCTGCCTGCCTTTCCCCAGTGCTCTGCAAGCTCTCCAGGACAACATAAAATCTGGGGCTCTGTGCTTTCTTTCGTTCTGAACAAGTGTTATTGTTTTCTGCACAAAAGCGATTCTGCGAAGCAATGTGAACACTTCTGCTTCCCAGGCACAGAGAAGGTGCTAGCAGGGAATTCTCTGCCTGCCTTTCCCCAGTGCTCTGCAAGCTCTCCAGGACAACATAAAATCTGGGGCTCTGTGCTTTCCTTCGTGCTGAACAAGTGTTACTGTTTTCTGCACAAAAGCGATTCTGCGAAGCAATGTGAACACTTCTGTTTCCCAGGCACAGAGAAGGTGCTAGCAGGGAATTCTCTGCCTGCTTTTCCCCAGTGCTCTGCAAGCTCTCCAGGACAACATAAAATCTGGGGCTCTGTGCTTTCTTTCGTTCTGAACAAGTGTTACTGTTTTCTGCACAAAAGCGATTCTGCGAAGCAATGTGAACACTTCTGCTTCCCAGGCACAGAGAAGGTGCTAGCAGGGAATTCTCTGCCTGCCTTTCCCCAGTGCTCTGCAAGCTCTCCAGGACAACATAAAATCTGGGCCTCTGTGCTTTCTTTCGTTCTGAACAAGTGTTATTGTTTTCTGCACAAAAGCGATTCTGCGAAGCAATTTGAACACTTCTGCTTCCCAGGCACAGAGAAGGTGCTAGCAGGGAATTCTCTGCCTGCCTTTCCCCAGTGCTCTGCAAGCTCTCCAGGACAACATAAAATCTGGGGCTCTGTGCTTTCTTTCGTTCTGAACAAGTGTTACTGTTTTCTGCACAAAAGCGATTCTGCGAAGCAATTTGAACACTTCTGCTTCCCAGGCACAGAGAAGGTGCTAGCAGGGAATTCTCTGCCTGCCTTTCCCCAGTGCTCTGCAAGCTCTCCAGGACAACATAAAATCTGGGGCTCTGTGCTTTCTTTCGTTCTGAACAAGTGTTACTGTTTTCTGCACAAAAGCGATTCTGCGAAGCAATGTGAACACTTCTGCTTCCCAGGCACAGAGAAGGTGCTAGCAGGGAATTCTCTGCCTGCCTTTCCCCAGTGCTCTGCAAGCTCTCCAGGACAACATAAAATCTGGGGCTCTGTGCTTTCTTTCGTTCTGAACAAGTGTTACTGTTTTCTGCACAAAAGCGATTCTGCGAAGCAATGTGAACACTTCTGTTTCCCAGGCACAGAGAAGGTGCTAGCAGGGAATTCTCTGCCTGCTTTTCCCCAGTGCTCTGCAAGCTCTCCAGGACAACATAAAATCTGGGGCTCTGTGCTTTCTTTCGTTCTGAACAAGTGTTACTGTTTTCTGCACAAAAGCGATTCTGCGAAGCAATGTGAACACTTCTGTTTCCCAGGCACAGAGAAGGTGCTAGCAGGGAATTCTCTGCCTGCCTTTCCCCAGTGCTCTGCAAGCTCTCCAGGACAACATAAAATCTGGGCCTCTGTGCTTTCTTTCGTTCTGAACAAGTGTTATTGTTTTCTGCACAAAAGCGATTCTGCGAAGCAATGTGAAGACGTCTGCTTCCCAGGCACAGAGAAGGTGCTAGCAGGGAATTCTCTGCCTGCCTTTCCCCAGTGCTCTGCAAGCTCTCCAGGACATCATAAAATCTGGGGCTCTGTGCTTTCCTTCGTTCTGAACAACTGTTACTGTTTTCTGCACAAAAGCGATTCTGCGAAGCAATGTGAAGACTTCTGTTTCCCAGGCACAGAGAAGGTGCTAGCAGGGAATTCTCTGCCTGCTTTTCCCCAGTGCTCTGCAAGCTCTCCAGGACAACATAAAATCTGGGGCTCTGTGCTTTCTTCGTTCTGAACAAGTGTTACTGTTTTCTGCACAAAAGCGGTTCTGCGAAGCAATGTGAACACTTCTGCTTCCCAGGCACAGAGAAGGTGCTAGCAGGGAATTCTCTGCCTGCCTTTCCCCAGTGCTCTGCAAGCTCTCCAGGACAACATAAAATCTGGGGCTCTGTGCTTTCTTTCGTTCTGAACAAGTGTTACTGTTTTCTGCACAAAAGCGATTCTGCGAAGCAACGTGAACACTTCTGCTTCCCAGGCACAGAGAAGGTGCTAGCAGGGAATTCTCTGCCTGCCTTTCCCCAGTGCTCTGCAAGCTCTCCAGGACAACATAAAATCTGGGGCTCTGTGCTTTCTTTCGTTCTGAACAAGTGTTACTGTTTTCTGCACAAAAGCGATTCTGCGAAGCAATGGGAACACTTCTGTTTCCCAGGCACAGAGAAGGTGCTAGCAGGGAATTCTCTGCCTGCTTTTCCCCAGTGCTCTGCAAGCTCTCCAGGACAACATAAAATCTGGGGCTCTGTGCTTTCTTTCGTTCTGAACAAGTGTTACTGTTTTCTGCACAAAAGCGATTCTGCGAAGCAATGTGAACAGGCACAAAGAAGGTGCTAGCAGGGAATTCTCTGCCTGCTTTTCCCCAGTGCTCTGCAAGCTCTCCAGGACAACATAAAATCTGGGGCTCTGTGCTTTCTTTCGTTGTGAACAAGTGTTACTGTTTTCTGCACAAAAGCGATTCTGCGAAGCAATTTGAACACTTCTGCTTCCCAGGCACAGAGAAGGTGCTAGCAGGGAATTCTCTGCCTGCCTTTCCCCAGTGCTCTGCAAGCTCTCCAGGACAACATAAAATCTGGGGCTCTGTGCTTTCTTTCGTTGTGAACAAGTGTTACTGTTTTCTGCACAAAAGCGATTCTGCGAAGCAATTTGAACACTTCTGCTTCCCAGGCACAGAGAAGGTGCTAGCAGGGAATTCTCTGCCTGCCTTTCCCCAGTGCTCTGCAAGCTCTCCAGGACAACATAAAATCTGGGGCTCTGTGCTTTCCTTCGTTCTGAACAAGTGTTACTGTTTTCTGCACAAAAGCGATTCTGCGAAGCAATGTGAACACTTCTGCTTCCCAGGCACAGAGAAGGTGCTAGCAGGGAATTCTCTGCCTGCCTTTCCCCAGTGCTCTGCAAGCTCTCCAGGACAACATAAAATCTGGGGCTCTGTGCTTTCTTTCGTTCTGAACAAGTGTTACTGTTTTCTGCACAAAAGCGATTCTGCGAAGCAATGGGAACACTTCTGTTTCCCAGGCACAGAGAAGGTGCTAGCAGGGAATTCTCTGCCTGCTTTTCCCCAGTGCTCTGCAAGCTCTCCAGGACAACATAAAATCTGGGGCTCTGTGCTTTCTTTCGTTCTGAACAAGTGTTACTGTTTTCTGCACAAAAGCGATTCTGCGAAGCAATGTGAACAGGCACAAAGAAGGTGCTAGCAGGGAATTCTCTGCCTGCTTTTCCCCAGTGCTCTGCAAGCTCTCCAGGACAACATAAAATCTGGGGCTCTGTGCTTTCTTTCGTTGTGAACAAGTGTTACTGTTTTCTGCACAAAAGCGATTCTGCGAAGCAATGTGAACACTTCTGCTTCCCAGGCACAGAGAAGGTGCTAGCAGGGAATTCTCTGCCTGCCTTTCCCCAGTGCTCTGCAAGCTCTCCAGGACAACATAAAATCTGGGGCTCTGTGCTTTCTTTCGTTCTGAACAAGTGTTATTGTTTTCTGCACAAAAGCGATTCTGCGAAGCAATGTGAACACTTCTGCTTCCCAGGCACAGAGAAGGTGCTAGCAGGGAATTCTCTGCCTGCCTTTCCCCAGTGCTCTGCAAGCTCTCCAGGACAACATAAAATCTGGGGCTCTGTGCTTTCCTTCGTTCTGAACAAGTGTTACTGTTTTCTGCACAAAAGCGATTCTGCGAAGCAATGTGAACACTTCTGTTTCCCAGGCACAGAGAAGGTGCTAGCAGGGAATTCTCTGCCTGCTTTTCCCCAGTGCTCTGCAAGCTCTCCAGGACAACATAAAATCTGGGGCTCTGTGCTTTCTTTCGTTCTGAACAAGTGTTACTGTTTTCTGCACAAAAGCGATTCTGCGAAGCAATGTGAACACTTCTGCTTCCCAGGCACAGAGAAGGTGCTAGCAGGGAATTCTCTGCCTGCCTTTCCCCAGTGCTCTGCAAGCTCTCCAGGACAACATAAAATCTGGTCCTCTGTGCTTTCTTTCGTTCTGAACAAGTGTTATTGTTTTCTGCACAAAAGCTATTCTGCGAAGCAATGTGAAGACGTCTGCTTCCCAGGCACAGAGAAGGTGCTAGCAGGGAATTCTCTGCCTGCCTTTCCCCAGTGCTCTGCAAGCTCTCCAGGACAACATAAAATCTGGGGCTCTGTGCTTTCCTTCGTTCTGAACAAGTGTTACTGTTTTCTGCACAAAAGCGATTCTGCGAAGCAATGTGAACACTTCTGTTTCCCAGGCACAGAGAAGGTGCTAGCAGGGAATTCTCTGCCTGCTTTTCCCCAGTGCTCTGCAAGCTCTCCAGGACAACATAAAATCTGGGGCTCTGTGCTTTCTTTCGTTCTGAACAAGTGTTACTGTTTTCTGCACAAAAGCGATTCTGCGAAGCAATGGGAACACTTCTGTTTCCCAGGCACAGAGAAGGTGCTAGCAGGGAATTCTCTGCCTGCTTTTCCCCAGTGCTCTGCAAGCTCTCCAGGACAACATAAAATCTGGGGCTCTGTGCTTTCTTTCGTTCTGAACAAGTGTTATTGTTTTCTGCACAAAAGCGATTCTGCGAAGCAATGTGAACACTTCTGCTTCCCAGGCACAGAGAAGGTGCTAGCAGGGAATTCTCTGCCTGCCTTTCCCCAGTGCTCTGCAAGCTCTCCAGGACAACATAAAATCTGGGGCTCTGTGCTTTCTTTCATTCTGAACAAGTGTTACTGTTTTCTGCACAAAAGCGATTCTGCGAAGCAATGTGAACACTTCTGTTTCCCAGGCACAGAGAAGGTGCTAGCAGGGAATTCTCTGCCTGCCTTTCCCCAGTGCTCTGCAAGCTCTCCAGGACATCATAAAATCTGGGGCTCTGTGCTTTCTTTTGTTCTGAACAAGTGTTATTGTTTTCTGCACAAAAGCGATTCTGCGAAGCAATGTGAAAACTTCTGCTTCCCAGGCACAGAGAAGGTGCTAGCAGGGAATTCTCTGCCTGCTTTTCCCCAGTGCTCTGCAAGCTCTCCAGGACAACATAAAATCTGGGGCTCTGTGCTTTCTTTCGTTCTGAACAAGTGTTACTGTTTTCTGCACAAAAGCGATTCTGCGAAGCAATGGGAACACTTCTGTTTCCCAGGCACAGAGAAGGTGCTAGCAGGGAATTCTCTGCCTGCTTTTCCCCAGTGCTCTGCAAGCTCTCCAGGACAACATAAAATCTGGGGCTCTGTGCTTTCTTTCGTTCTGAACAAGTGTTACTGTTTTCTGCACAAAAGCGATTCTGCGAAGCAATTTGAACACTTCTGCTTCCCAGGCACAGAGAAGGTGCTAACAGGGAATTCTCTGCCTGCCTTTCCCCAGTGCTCTGCAAGCTCTCCAGGACAACATAAAATCTGGGGCTCTGTGCTTTCCTTCGTTCTGAACAAGTGTTAATGTTTTCTGCACAAAAGCGATTCTGCGAAGCAATGTGAAGACTTCTGCTTCCCAGGCACAGAGAAGGTGCTAGCAGGGAATTCTCTGCCTGCTTTTCCCCAGTGCTCTGCAAGCTCTCCAGGACAACATAAAATCTGGGGCTCTGTGCTTTCTTTCGTTCTGAACAAGTGTTACTGTTTTCTGCAAAAAAGCGATTCTGCGAAGCAATGTGAACACTTCTGCTTCCCAGGCACAGAGAAGGTGCTAGCAGGGAATTCTCTGCCTGCCTTTCCCCAGTGCTCTGCAAGCTCTCCAGGACAACATAAAATCTGGGGCTCTGTGCTTTCCTTCGTTCTGAACAAGTGTTACTGGTTTCTGCACAAAAGCGATTCTGCGAAGCAATGTGAACACTTCTGTTTCCCAGGCACAGAGAAGGTGGTAGCAGGGAATTCTCTGACTGCTTTTCCCCAGTGCTCTGCAAGCTCTCCAGGACAACATAAAATCTGGGGCTCTGTGCTTTCTTTCGTTCTGAACAAGTGTTACAGTTTTCTGCACAAAAGCGATTCTGCGAAGCAATGTGAAGACTTCTGCTTCCCAGGCACAGAGAAGGTGCTAGCAGGGAATTCTCTGCCTGCCTTTCCCCAGTGCTCTGCAAGCTCTCCAGGACAACATAAAATCTGGGGCTCTGTGCTTTCTTTCGTTCTGAACAAGTGTTACTGTTTTCTGCACAAAAGCGATTCTGCGAAGCAATGGGAACACTTTTGCTTCATAGGCACAGAGAAGGTGCTAGCAGGGAATTCTCTGCCTGCCTTTCCCCAGTGCTCTGCAAGCTCTCCAGGACAACATAAAATCTGGGGCTCTGTGCTTTCCTTCGTTCTGAACAAGTGTTACTGTTTTCTGCACAAAAGCGATTCTGCGAAGCAATGTGAACACTTCTGTTTCCCAGGCACAGAGAAGGTGGTAGCAGGGAATTCTCTGCCTGCTTTTCCCCAGTGCTCTGCAAGCTCTCCAGGACAACATAAAATCTGGGGCTCTGTGCTTTCTTTCGTTCTGAACAAGTGTTACTGTTTTCTGCACAAAAGCGATTCTGCGAAGCAATGGGAACACTTCTGTTTCCCAGGCACAGAGAAGGTGCTAGCAGGGAATTCTCTGCCTGCTTTTCCCCAGTGCTCTGCAAGCTCTCCAGGACAACATAAAATCTGGGGCTCTGTGCTTTCTTTCGTTCTGAACAAGTGTTATTGTTTTCTGCACAAAAGCGATTCTGCGAAGCAATGTGAACACTTCTGCTTCCCAGGCACAGAGAAGGTGCTAGCAGGGAATTCTCTGCCTGCCTTTCCCCAGTGCTCTGCAAGCTCTCCAGGACAACATAAAATCTGGGGCTCTGTGCTTTCTTTCATTCTGAACAAGTGTTACTGTTTTCTGCACAAAAGCGATTCTGCGAAGCAATGTGAACACTTCTGTTTCCCAGGCACAGAGAAGGTGCTAGCAGGGAATTCTCTGCCTGCCTTTCCCCAGTGCTCTGCAAGCTCTCCAGGACATCATAAAATCTGGGGCTCTGTGCTTTCTTTTGTTCTGAACAAGTGTTATTGTTTTCTGCACAAAAGCGATTCTGCGAAGCAATGTGAAAACTTCTGCTTCCCAGGCACAGAGAAGGTGCTAGCAGGGAATTCTCTGCCTGCTTTTCCCCAGTGCTCTGCAAGCTCTCCAGGACAACATAAAATCTGGGGCTCTGTGCTTTCTTTCGTTCTGAACAAGTGTTACTGTTTTCTGCACAAAAGCGATTCTGCGAAGCAATGGGAACACTTCTGTTTCCCAGGCACAGAGAAGGTGCTAGCAGGGAATTCTCTGCCTGCTTTTCCCCAGTGCTCTGCAAGCTCTCCAGGACAACATAAAATCTGGGGCTCTGTGCTTTCTTTCGTTCTGAACAAGTGTTACTGTTTTCTGCACAAAAGCGATTCTGCGAAGCAATTTGAACACTTCTGCTTCCCAGGCACAGAGAAGGTGCTAACAGGGAATTCTCTGCCTGCCTTTCCCCAGTGCTCTGCAAGCTCTCCAGGACAACATAAAATCTGGGGCTCTGTGCTTTCCTTCGTTCTGAACAAGTGTTAATGTTTTCTGCACAAAAGCGATTCTGCGAAGCAATGTGAAGACTTCTGCTTCCCAGGCACAGAGAAGGTGCTAGCAGGGAATTCTCTGCCTGCTTTTCCCCAGTGCTCTGCAAGCTCTCCAGGACAACATAAAATCTGGGGCTCTGTGCTTTCTTTCGTTCTGAACAAGTGTTACTGTTTTCTGCAAAAAAGCGATTCTGCGAAGCAATGTGAACACTTCTGCTTCCCAGGCACAGAGAAGGTGCTAGCAGGGAATTCTCTGCCTGCCTTTCCCCAGTGCTCTGCAAGCTCTCCAGGACAACATAAAATCTGGGGCTCTGTGCTTTCCTTCGTTCTGAACAAGTGTTACTGGTTTCTGCACAAAAGCGATTCTGCGAAGCAATGTGAACACTTCTGTTTCCCAGGCACAGAGAAGGTGGTAGCAGGGAATTCTCTGACTGCTTTTCCCCAGTGCTCTGCAAGCTCTCCAGGACAACATAAAATCTGGGGCTCTGTGCTTTCTTTCGTTCTGAACAAGTGTTACAGTTTTCTGCACAAAAGCGATTCTGCGAAGCAATGTGAAGACTTCTGCTTCCCAGGCACAGAGAAGGTGCTAGCAGGGAATTCTCTGCCTGCCTTTCCCCAGTGCTCTGCAAGCTCTCCAGGACAACATAAAATCTGGGGCTCTGTGCTTTCTTTCGTTCTGAACAAGTGTTACTGTTTTCTGCACAAAAGCGATTCTGCGAAGCAATGGGAACACTTTTGCTTCATAGGCACAGAGAAGGTGCTAGCAGGGAATTCTCTGCCTGCCTTTCCCCAGTGCTCTGCAAGCTCTCCAGGACAACATAAAATCTGGGGCTCTGTGCTTTCCTTCGTTCTGAACAAGTGTTACTGTTTTCTGCACAAAAGCGATTCTGCGAAGCAATGTGAACACTTCTGTTTCCCAGGCACAGAGAAGGTGGTAGCAGGGAATTCTCTGCCTGCTTTTCCCCAGTGCTCTGCAAGCTCTCCAGGACAACATAGAATCTGGGGCTCTGTGCTTTCTTTTGTTCTGAACAAGTGTTAGGGTTTTGTGCACAAAAGCGATTCTGCAAAGCAATGTGAAGACTTCTGCTTCCCAGGCACAGAGAAGGTGCTAGCAGGGAATTCTCTGCCTGCCTTTCCCCAGTGCTCTGCAAGCTCTCCAGGACAACATAAAATCTGGGGCTCTGTGCTTTCTTTCGTCTGAACAAGTGTTACTGTTTTCTGCACAAAAGCGATTCTGCGAAGCAATGTGAACAGGCACAGAGAAGGTGCTAGCAGGGAATTCTCTGCCTGCCTTTCCCCAGTGCTCTGCAAGCTCTCCAGGACAACATAAAATCTGGGGCTCTGTGCTTTCTTTCGTTCTGAACAAGTGTTACTGTTTTCTGCACAAAAGCGATTCTGCGAAGCAATGGGAACACTTCTGTTTCCCAGGCACAGAGAAGGTGCTAGCAGGGAATTCTCTGCCTGCTTTTCCCCAGTGCTCTGCAAGCTCTCCAGGACAACATAAAATCTGGGGCTCTGTGCTTTCTTTCGTTCTGAACAAGTGTTACTGTTTTCTGCACAAAAGCGATTCTGCGAAGCAATGTGAACAGGCACAAAGAAGGTGCTAGCAGGGAATTCTCTGCCTGCTTTTCCCCAGTGCTCTGCAAGCTCTCCAGGACAACATAAAATCTGGGGCTCTGTGCTTTCTTTCGTTGTGAACAAGTGTTACTGTTTTCTGCACAAAAGCGATTCTGCGAAGCAATTTGAACACTTCTGCTTCCCAGGCACAGGGAAGGTGCTAGCAGGGAATTCTCTGCCTGCCTTTCCCCAGTGCTCTGCAAGCTCTCCAGGACAACATAAAATCTGGGGCTCTGTGCTTTCTTTCGTTCTGAACAAGTGTTATTGTTTTCTGCACAAAAGCGATTCTGTGAAGCAATGTGAACACTTCTGCTTCCCAGGCACAGAGAAGGTGCTAGCAGGGAATTCTCTGCCTGCTTTTCCCCAGTGCTCTGCAAGCTCTCCAGGACAACATAAAATCTGGGGCTCTGTGCTTTCTTTCGTTCTGAACAAGTGTTACTGTTTTCTGCACAAAAGCGATTCTGCGAAGCAATGTGAAGACGTCTGCTTCCCAGGCACAGAGAAGGTGCTAGCAGGGAATTCTCTGCCTGCCTTTCCCCAGTGCTCTGCAAGCTCTCCAGGACATCATAAAATCTGGGGCTCTGTGCTTTCCTTCGTTCTGAACAACTGTTACTGTTTTCTGCACAAAAGCGATTCTGCGAAGCAATGTGAAGACTTCTGTTTCCCAGGCACAGAGAAGGTGCTAGCAGGGAATTCTCTGCCTGCTTTTCCCCAGTGCTCTGCAAGCTCTCCAGGACAACATAAAATCTGGGGCTCTGTGCTTTCTTCGTTCTGAACAAGTGTTACTGTTTTCTGCACAAAAGCGATTCTGCGAAGCAATGTGAACACTTCTGCTTCCCAGGCACAGAGAAGGTGCTAGCAGGGAATTCTCTGCCTGCCTTTCCCCAGTGCTCTGCAAGCTCTCCAGGACAACATAAAATCTGGGGCTCTGTGCTTTCTTTCGTTCTCAACAAGTGTTACAGTTTTCTGCACAAATGCGATTCTGCGAAGCAACGTGAACACTTCTGCTTCCCAGGCACAGAGAAGGTGCTAGCAGGGAATTCTCTGCCTGCCTTTCCCCAGTGCTCTGCAAGCTCTCCAGGACAACATAAAATCTGGGGCTCTGTGCTTTCTTTCGTTCTGAACAAGTGTTACTGTTTTCTGCACAAAAGCGATTCTGCGAAGCAATGGGAACACTTCTGTTTCCCAGGCACAGAGAAGGTGGTAGCAGGGAATTCTCTGCCTGCTTTTCCCCAGTGCTCTGCAAGCTCTCCAGGACAACATAAAATCTGGGGCTCTGTGCTTTCTTTCGTTCTGAACAAGTGTTACTGTTTTCTGCACAAAAGCGATTCTGCGAAGCAATGGGAACACTTCTGTTTCCCAGGCACAGAGAAGGTGGTAGCAGGGAATTCTCTGCCTGCTTTTCCCCAGTGCTCTGCAAGCTCTCCAGGACAACATAAAATCTGGGGCTCTGTGCTTTCTTTCGTTCTGAACAAGTGTTACTGTTTTCTGCACAAAAGCGATTCTGCGAAGCAATGTGAACAGGCACAAAGAAGGTGCTAGCAGGGAATTCTCTGCCTGCTTTTCCCCAGTGCTCTGCAAGCTCTCCAGGACAACATAAAATCTGGGGCTCTGTGCTTTCTTTCGTTGTGAACAAGTGTTACTGTTTTCTGCACAAAAGCGATTCTGCGAAGCAATTTGAACACTTCTGCTTCCCAGGCACAGGGAAGGTGCTAGCAGGGAATTCTCTGCCTGCCTTTCCCCAGTGCTCTGCAAGCTCTCCAGGACAACATAAAATCTGGGGCTCTGTGCTTTCTTTCGTTCTGAACAAGTGTTATTGTTTTCTGCACAAAAGCGATTCTGCGAAGCAATGTGAACACTTCTGCTTCCCAGGCACAGAGAAGGTGCTAGCAGGGAATTCTCTGCCTGCCTTTCCCCAGTGCTCTGCAAGCTCTCCAGGACAACATAAAATCTGGGCCTCTGTGCTTTCTTTCGTTCTGAACAAGTGTTATTGTTTTCTGCACAAAAGCGATTCTGCGAAGCAATGTGAACACTTCTGTTTCCCAGGCACAGAGAAGGTGCTAGCAGGGAATTCTCTGCCTGCTTTTCCCCAGTGCTCTGCAAGCTCTCCAGGACAACATAAAATCTGGGGCTCTGTGCTTTCTTTCGTTCTGAACAAGTGTTACTGTTTTCTGCACAA
Source organism: Strix uralensis (assembly GCF_047716275.1). NCBI lineage: Eukaryota > Metazoa > Chordata > Aves > Strigiformes > Strigidae > Strix > Strix uralensis. The sequence continues at coordinate 740,357 of NW_027436710.1, read as the reverse complement.
AAGCGATTCTGCGAAGCAATGTGAACACTTCTGTTTCCCAGGCACAGAGAAGGTGCTAGCAGGGAATTCTCTGCCTGCCTTTCCCCAGTGCTCTGCAAGCTCTCCAGGACAACATAAAATCTGGGCCTCTGTGCTTTCTTTCGTTCTGAACAAGTGTTATTGTTTTCTGCACAAAAGCGATTCTGCGAAGCAATGTGAAGACGTCTGCTTCCCAGGCACAGAGAAGGTGCTAGCAGGGAATTCTCTGCCTGCCTTTCCCCAGTGCTCTGCAAGCTCTCCAGGACATCATAAAATCTGGGGCTCTGTGCTTTCCTTCGTTCTGAACAACTGTTACTGTTTTCTGCACAAAAGCGATTCTGCGAAGCAATGTGAAGACTTCTGTTTCCCAGGCACAGAGAAGGTGCTAGCAGGGAATTCTCTGCCTGCTTTTCCCCAGTGCTCTGCAAGCTCTCCAGGACAACATAAAATCTGGGGCTCTGTGCTTTCTTCGTTCTGAACAAGTGTTACTGTTTTCTGCACAAAAGCGATTCTGCGAAGCAATGTGAACACTTCTGCTTCCCAGGCACAGAGAAGGTGCTAGCAGGGAATTCTCTGCCTGCTTTTCCCCAGTGCTCTGCAAGCTCTCCAGGACAACATAAAATCTGGGGCTCTGTGCTTTCTTTCGTTCTCAACAAGTGTTACAGTTTTCTGCACAAAAGCGATTCTGCGAAGCAACGTGAACACTTCTGCTTCCCAGGCACAGAGAAGGTGCTAGCAGGGAATTCTCTGCCTGCCTTTCCCCAGTGCTCTGCAAGCTCTCCAGGACAACATAAAATCTGGGGCTCTGTGCTTTCTTTCGTTCTGAACAAGTGTTACTGTTTTCTGCACAAAAGCGATTCTGCGAAGCAATGGGAACACTTCTGTTTCCCAGGCACAGAGAAGGTGGTAGCAGGGAATTCTCTGCCTGCTTTTCCCCAGTGCTCTGCAAGCTCTCCAGGACAACATAAAATCTGGGGCTCTGTGCTTTCTTTCGTTCTGAACAAGTGTTACTGTTTTCTGCACAAAAGCGATTCTGCGAAGCAATGGGAACACTTCTGTTTCCCAGGCACAGAGAAGGTGCTAGCAGGGAATTCTCTGCCTGCTTTTCCCCAGTGCTCTGCAAGCTCTCCAGGACAACATAAAATCTGGGGCTCTGTGCTTTCTTTCGTTCTGAACAAGTGTTACTGTTTTCTGCACAAAAGCGATTCTGCGAAGCAATGTGAACAGGCACAAAGAAGGTGCTAGCAGGGAATTCTCTGCCTGCTTTTCCCCAGTGCTCTGCAAGCTCTCCAGGACAACATAAAATCTGGGGCTCTGTGCTTTCTTTCGTTGTGAACAAGTGTTACTGTTTTCTGCACAAAAGCGATTCTGCGAAGCAATTTGAACACTTCTGCTTCCCAGGCACAGAGAAGGTGCTAGCAGGGAATTCTCTGCCTGCCTTTCCCCAGTGCTCTGCAAGCTCTCCAGGACAACATAAAATCTGGGGCTCTGTGCTTTCTTTCGTTGTGAACAAGTGTTACTGTTTTCTGCACAAAAGCGATTCTGCGAAGCAATGTGAACACTTCTGCCTACCAGGCACAGAGAAGGTGCTAGCAGGGAATTCTCTGCCTGCCTTTCCCCAGTGCTCTGCAAGCTCTCCAGGACAACATAAAATCTGGGGCTCTGTGCTTTCTTTCGTTCTGAACAAGTGTTACTGTTTTCTGCACAAAAGCGATTCTGCGAAGCAATGGGAACACTTCTGTTTCCCAGGCACAGAGAAGGTGCTAGCAGGGAATTCTCTGCCTGCTTTTCCCCAGTGCTCTGCAAGCTCTCCAGGACAACATAAAATCTGGGGCTCTGTGCTTTCTTTCGTTCTGAACAAGTGTTACTGTTTTCTGCACAAAAGCGATTCTGCGAAGCAATGTGAACAGGCACAAAGAAGGTGCTAGCAGGGAATTCTCTGCCTGCTTTTCCCCAGTGCTCTGCAAGCTCTCCAGGACAACATAAAATCTGGGGCTCTGTGCTTTCTTTCGTTGTGAACAAGTGTTACTGTTTTCTGCACAAAAGCGATTCTGCGAAGCAATGTGAACACTTCTGCTTCCCAGGCACAGAGAAGGTGCTAGCAGGGAATTCTCTGCCTGCCTTTCCCCAGTGCTCTGCAAGCTCTCCAGGACAACATAAAATCTGGGGCTCTGTGCTTTCTTTCGTTCTGAACAAGTGTTATTGTTTTCTGCACAAAAGCGATTCTGCGAAGCAATGTGAACACTTCTGCTTCCCAGGCACAGAGAAGGTGCTAGCAGGGAATTCTCTGCCTGCCTTTCCCCAGTGCTCTGCAAGCTCTCCAGGACAACATAAAATCTGGGGCTCTGTGCTTTCCTTCGTTCTGAACAAGTGTTACTGTTTTCTGCACAAAAGCGATTCTGCGAAGCAATGTGAACACTTCTGTTTCCCAGGCACAGAGAAGGTGCTAGCAGGGAATTCTCTGCCTGCTTTTCCCCAGTGCTCTGCAAGCTCTCCAGGACAACATAAAATCTGGGGCTCTGTGCTTTCTTTCGTTCTGAACAAGTGTTACTGTTTTCTGCACAAAAGCGATTCTGCGAAGCAATGTGAACACTTCTGCTTCCCAGGCACAGAGAAGGTGCTAGCAGGGAATTCTCTGCCTGCCTTTCCCCAGTGCTCTGCAAGCTCTCCAGGACAACATAAAATCTGGGCCTCTGTGCTTTCTTTCGTTCTGAACAAGTGTTATTGTTTTCTGCACAAAAGCGATTCTGCGAAGCAATGGGAACACTTCTGCTTCCCAGGCACAGAGAAGGTGCTAGCAGGGAATTCTCTGCCTGCCTTTCCCCAGTGCTCTGCAAGCTCTCCAGGACAACATAAAATCTGGGGCTCTGTGCTTTCCTTCGTTCTGAACAAGTGTTACTGTTTTCTGCACAAAAGCGATTCTGCGAAGCAATGGGAACACTTCTGTTTCCCAGGCACAGAGAAGGTGGTAGCAGGGAATTCTCTGCCTGCTTTTCCCCAGTGCTCTGCAAGCTCTCCAGGACAACATAAAATCTGGGGCTCTGTGCTTTCTTTCGTTCTGAACAAGTGTTACTGTTTTCTGCACAAAAGCGATTCTGCGAAGCAATGTGAACACTTCTGCTTCCCAGGCACAGAGAAGGTGCTAGCAGGGAATTCTCTGCCTGCCTTTCCCCAGTGCTCTGCAAGCTCTCCAGGACAACATAAAATCTGGTCCTCTGTGCTTTCTTTCGTTCTGAACAAGTGTTATTGTTTTCTGCACAAAAGCGATTCTGCGAAGCAATGTGAAGACGTCTGCTTCCCAGGCACAGAGAAGGTGCTAGCAGGGAATTCTCTGCCTGCCTTTCCCCAGTGCTCTGCAAGCTCTCCAGGACAACATAAAATCTGGGGCTCTGTGCTTTCCTTCGTTCTGAACAAGTGTTACTGTTTTCTGCACAAAAGCGATTCTGCGAAGCAATGTGAACACTTCTGTTTCCCAGGCACAGAGAAGGTGCTAGCAGGGAATTCTCTGCCTGCTTTTCCCCAGTGCTCTGCAAGCTCTCCAGGACAACATAAAATCTGGGGCTCTGTGCTTTCTTTCGTTCTGAACAAGTGTTACTGTTTTCTGCACAAAAGCGATTCTGCGAAGCAATGGGAACACTTCTGTTTCCCAGGCACAGAGAAGGTGCTAGCAGGGAATTCTCTGCCTGCTTTTCCCCAGTGCTCTGCAAGCTCTCCAGGACAACATAAAATCTGGGGCTCTGTGCTTTCTTTCGTTCTGAACAAGTGTTATTGTTTTCTGCACAAAAGCGATTCTGCGAAGCAATGTGAACACTTCTGCTTCCCAGGCACAGAGAAGGTGCTAGCAGGGAATTCTCTGCCTGCCTTTCCCCAGTGCTCTGCAAGCTCTCCAGGACAACATAAAATCTGGGGCTCTGTGCTTTCTTTCATTCTGAACAAGTGTTACTGTTTTCTGCACAAAAGCGATTCTGCGAAGCAATGTGAACACTTCTGTTTCCCAGGCACAGAGAAGGTGGTAGCAGGGAATTCTCTGCCTGCCTTTCCCCAGTGCTCTGCAAGCTCTCTAGGACATCATAAAATCTGGGGCTCTGTGCTTTCCTTCATTCTGAACAACTGTTACTGTTTTCTGCACAAAAGCGATTCTGCGAAGCAATGGGAACACTTCTGTTTCCCAGGCACAGAGAAGGTGGTAGCAGGGAATTCTCTGCCTGCTTTTCCCCAGTGCTCTGCAAGCTCTCCAGGACAACATAAAATCTGGGGCTCTGTGCTTTCTTTCGTTCTGAACAAGTGTTACTGTTTTCTGCACAAAAGCGATTCTGCGAAGCAATTTGAACACTTCTGCTTCCCAGGCACAGAGAAGGTGCTAACAGGGAATTCTCTGCCTGCCTTTCCCCAGTGCTCTGCAAGCTCTCCAGGACAACATAAAATCTGGGGCTCTGTGCTTTCCTTCGTTCTGAACAAGTGTTACTGTTTTCTGCACAAAAGCGATTCTGCGAAGCAATGTGAAGACTTCTGCTTCCCAGGCACAGAGAAGGTGCTAGCAGGGAATTCTCTGCCTGCTTTTCCCCAGTGCTCTGCAAGCTCTCCATGACAACATAAAATCTGGGGCTCTGTGCTTTCTTTCGTTCTGAACAAGTGTTACTGTTTTCTGCACAAAAGCGATTCTGCGAAGCAATGTGAACACTTCTGCTTCCCAGGCACAGAGAAGGTGCTAGCAGGGAATTCTCTGCCTGCCTTTCCCCAGTGCTCTGCAAGCTCTCCAGGACAACATAAAATCTGGGGCTCTGTGCTTTCCTTCGTTCTGAACAAGTGTTACTGTTTTCTGCACAAAAGCGATTCTGCGAAGCAATGTGAACACTTCTGTTTCCCAGGCACAGAGAAGGTGGTAGCAGGGAATTCTCTGCCTGCTTTTCCCCAGTGCTCTGCAAGCTCTCCAGGACAACATAAAATCTGGGGCTCTGTGCTTTCTTTCGTTCTGAACAAGTGTTACAGTTTTCTGCACAAAAGCGATTCTGCGAAGCAATGTGAACACTTCTGCTTCCCAGGCACAGAGAAGGTGCTAGCAGGGAATTCTCTGCCTGCCTTTCCCAAGTGCTCTGCAAGCTCTCCAGGACAACATAAAATCTGGGGCTCTGTGCTTTCTTTCGTTCTGAACAAGTGTTACTGTTTTCTGCACAAAAGCGATTCTGCGAAGCAATGGGAACACTTTTGCTTCATAGGCACAGAGAAGGTGCTAGCAGGGAATTCTCTGCCTGCCTTTCCCCAGTGCTCTGCAAGCTCTCCAGGACAACATAAAATCTGGGGCTCTGTGCTTTCCTTCGTTCTGAACAAGTGTTACTGTTTTCTGCACAAAAGCGATTCTGCGAAGCAATGTGAACACTTCTGTTTCCCAGGCACAGAGAAGGTGGTAGCAGGGAATTCTCTGCCTGCTTTTCCCCAGTGCTCTGCAAGCTCTCCAGGACAACATAGAATCTGGGGCTCTGTGCTTTCTTTTGTTCTGAACAAGTGTTAGGGTTTTGTGCACAAAAGCGATTCTGCAAAGCAATGTGAAGACATCTGCTTCCCAGGCACAGAGAAGGTGCTAGCAGGGAATTCTCTGCCTGCCTTTCCCCAGTGCTCTGCAAGCTCTCCAGGACATCATAAAATCTGGGGCTCTGTGCTTTCCTTCATTCTGAACAACTGTTACTGTTTTCTGCACAAAAGCGATTCTGCGAAGCAATGGGAACACTTCTGTTTCCCAGGCACAGAGAAGGTGCTAGCAGGGAATTCTCTGCCTGCTTTTCCCCAGTGCTCTGCAAGCTCTCCAGGACAACATAAAATCTGGGGCTCTGTGCTTTCTTTCGTTCTGAACAAGTGTTACTGTTTTCTGCACAAAAGCGATTCTGCGAAGCAATGGGAACACTTCTGTTTCCCAGGCACAGAGAAGGTGGTAGCAGGGAATTCTCTGCCTGCTTTTCCCCAGTGCTCTGCAAGCTCTCCAGGACAACATAAAATCTGGGGCTCTGTGCTTTCTTTCGTTCTGAACAAGTGTTACTGTTTTCTGCACAAAAGCGATTCTGCGAAGCAATTTGAACACTTCTGCTTCCCAGGCACAGAGAAGGTGCTAACAGGGAATTCTCTGCCTGCCTTTCCCCAGTGCTCTGCAAGCTCTCCAGGACAACATAAAATCTGGGGCTCTGTGCTTTCCTTCGTTCTGAACAAGTGTTACTGTTTTCTGCACAAAAGCGATTCTGCAAAGCAATGTGAAGACTTCTGCTTCCCAGGCACAGAGAAGGTGCTAGCAGGGAATTCTCTGCCTGCTTTTCCCCAGTGCTCTGCAAGCTCTCCATGACAACATAAAATCTGGGGCTCTGTGCTTTCTTTCGTTCTGAACAAGTGTTACTGTTTTCTGCACAAAAGCGATTCTGCGAAGCAATGTGAACACTTCTGCTTCCCAGGCACAGAGAAGGTGCTAGCAGGGAATTCTCTGCCTGCCTTTCCCCAGTGCTCTGCAAGCTCTCCAGGACAACATAAAATCTGGGGCTCTGTGCTTTCCTTCGTTCTGAACAAGTGTTACTGTTTTCTGCACAAAAGCGATTCTGCGAAGCAATGTGAACACTTCTGTTTCCCAGGCACAGAGAAGGTGCTAGCAGGGAATTCTCTGCCTGCTTTTCCCCAGTGCTCTGCAAGCTCTCCAGGACAACATAAAATCTGGGGCTCTGTGCTTTCTTTCGTTCTGAACAAGTGTTACAGTTTTCTGCACAAAAGCGATTCTGCGAAGCAATGTGAAGACTTCTGCTTCCCAGGCACAGAGAAGGTGCTAGCAGGGAATTCTCTGCCTGCCTTTCCCCAGTGCTCTGCAAGCTCTCCAGGACAACATAAAATCTGGGGCTCTGTGCTTTCCTTCGTTCTGAACAAGTGTTACTGTTTTCTGCACAAAAGCGATTCTGCGAAGCAATGTGAACACTTCTGTTTCCCAGGCACAGAGAAGGTGCTAGCAGGGAATTCTCTGCCTGCTTTTCCCCAGTGCTCTGCAAGCTCTCCAGGACAACATAGAATCTGGGGCTCTGTGCTTTCTTTTGTTCTGAACAAGTGTTAGGGTTTTGTGCACAAAAGCGATTCTGCAAAGCAATGTGAAGACTTCTGCTTCCCAGGCACAGAGAAGGTGCTAGCAGGGAATTCTCTGCCTGCCTTTCCCCAGTGCTCTGCAAGCTCTCCAGGACAACAAAAAATCTGGGGCTCTGTGCTTTCTTTCGTCTGAACAAGTGTTACTGTTTTCTGCACAAAAGCGATTCTGCGAAGCAATGTGAACAGGCACAGAGAAGGTGCTAGCAGGGAATTCTCTGCCTGCCTTTCCCCAGTGCTCTGCAAGCTCTCCAGGACAACATAAAATCTGGGGCTCTGTGCTTTCTTTCGTTCTGAACAAGTGTTACTGTTTTCTGCACAAAAGCGATTCTGCGAAGCAATGGGAACACTTCTGTTTCCCAGGCACAGAGAAGGTGCTAGCAGGGAATTCTCTGCCTGCTTTTCCCCAGTGCTCTGCAAGCTCTCCAGGACAACATAAAATCTGGGGCTCTGTGCTTTCTTTCGTTCTGAACAAGTGTTACTGTTTTCTGCACAAAAGCGATTCTGCGAAGCAATGTGAACAGGCACAAAGAAGGTGCTAGCAGGGAATTCTCTGCCTGCTTTTCCCCAGTGCTCTGCAAGCTCTCCAGGACAACATAAAATCTGGGGCTCTGTGCTTTCTTTCGTTGTGAACAAGTGTTACTGTTTTCTGCACAAAAGCGATTCTGCGAAGCAATTTGAACACTTCTGCTTCCCAGGCACAGAGAAGGTGCTAGCAGGGAATTCTCTGCCTGCCTTTCCCCAGTGCTCTGCAAGCTCTCCAGGACAACATAAAATCTGGGGCTCTGTGCTTTCTTTCGTTCTGAACAAGTGTTATTGTTTTCTGCACAAAAGCGATTCTGCGAAGCAATGTGAACACTTCTGCTTCCCAGGCACAGAGAAGGTGCTAGCAGGGAATTCTCTGCCTGCCTTTCCCCAGTGCTCTGCAAGCTCTCCAGGACAACATAAAATCTGGGGCTCTGTGCTTTCCTTCGTTCTGAACAAGTGTTACTGTTTTCTGCACAAAAGCGATTCTGCGAAGCAATGTGAACACTTCTGTTTCCCAGGCACAGAGAAGGTGCTAGCAGGGAATTCTCTGCCTGCTTTTCCCCAGTGCTCTGCAAGCTCTCCAGGACAACATAAAATCTGGGGCTCTGTGCTTTCTTTCGTTCTGAACAAGTGTTACTGTTTTCTGCACAAAAGCGATTCTGCGAAGCAATGTGAACACTTCTGCTTCCCAGGCACAGAGAAGGTGCTAGCAGGGAATTCTCTGCCTGCCTTTCCCCAGTGCTCTGCAAGCTCTCCAGGACAACATAAAATCTGGGCCTCTGTGCTTTCTTTCGTTCTGAACAAGTGTTATTGTTTTCTGCACAAAAGCGATTCTGCGAAGCAATGTGAACACTTCTGCTTCCCAGGCACAGAGAAGGTGCTAGCAGGGAATTCTCTGCCTGCTTTTCCCCAGTGCTCTGCAAGCTCTCCAGGACAACATAAAATCTGGGGCTCTGTGCTTTCCTTCGTTCTGAACAAGGGTTACTGTTTTCTGCACAAAAGCGATTCTGCGAAGCAATGTGAACACTTCTGTTTCCCAGGCACAGAGAAGGTGGTAGCAGGGAATTCTCTGCCTGCTTTTCCCCAGTGCTCTGCAAGCTCTCCAGGACAACATAAAATCTGGGGCTCTGTGCTTTCTTTCGTTCTGAACAAGTGTTACTGTTTTCTGCACAAAAGCGATTCTGCGAAGCAATGTGAACACTTCTGCTTCCCAGGCACAGAGAAGGTGCTAGCAGGGAATTCTCTGCCTGCCTTTCCCCAGTGCTCTGCAAGCTCTCCAGGACAACATAAAATCTGGGGCTCTGTGCTTTCTTTCGTTCTGAACAAGTGTTATTGTTTTCTGCACAAAAGCGATTCTGCGAAGCAATGTGAACACTTCTGCTTCCCAGGCACAGAGAAGGTGCTAGCAGGGAATTCTCTGCCTGCCTTTCCCCAGTGCTCTGCAAGCTCTCCAGGACATCATAAAATCTGGGGCTCTGTGCTTTCCTTCGTTCTGAACAAGTGTTACTGTTTTCTGCACAAAAGCGATTCTGCGAAGCAATGTGAACACTTCTGTTTCCCAGGCACAGAGAAGGTGCTAGCAGGGAATTCTCTGCCTGCTTTTCCCCAGTGCTCTGCAAGCTCTCCAGGACAACATAAAATCTGGGGCTCTGTGCTTTCTTCGTTCTGAACAAGTGTTACTGTTTTCTGCACAAAAGCGATTCTGCGAAGCAATGTGAACACTTCTGTTTCCCAGGCACAGAGAAGGTGCTAGCAGGGAATTCTCTGCCTGCCTTTCCCCAGTGCTCTGCAAGCTCTCCAGGACAACATAAAATCTGGGGCTCTGTGCTTTCCTTCGTTCTGAACAAGTGTTACTGTTTTCTGCACAAAAGCGATTCTGCGAAGCAATGTGAACACTTCTGTTTCCCAGGCACAGAGAAGGTGGTAGCAGGGAATTCTCTGCCTGCTTTTCCCCAGTGCTCTGCAAGCTCTCCAGGACAACATAAAATCTGGGGCTCTGTGCTTTCTTTCGTTCTCAACAAGTGTTACAGTTTTCTGCACAAAAGCGATTCTGCGAAGCAACGTGAACACTTCTGCTTCCCAGGCACAGAGAAGGTGCTAGCAGGGAATTCTCTGCCTGCCTTTCCCCAGTGCTCTGCAAGCTCTCCAGGACAACATAAAATCTGGGGCTCTGTGCTTTCTTTCGTTCTGAACAAGTGTTACTGTTTTCTGCACAAAAGCGATTCTGCGAAGCAATGGGAACACTTCTGTTTCCCAGGCACAGAGAAGGTGCTAGCAGGGAATTCTCTGCCTGCTTTTCCCCAGTGCTCTGCAAGCTCTCCAGGACAACATAAAATCTGGGGCTCTGTGCTTTCTTTCATTCTGAACAAGTGTTACTGTTTTCTGCACAAAAGCGATTCTGCGAAGCAATGTGAAGACTTCTGCTTCCCAGGCACAGAGAAGGTGCTAGCAGGGAATTCTCTGACTGCTTTTCCCCAGTGCTCTGCAAGCTCTCCAGGACAACATAAAATCTGGGGCTCTGTGCTTTCTTTCGTTCTGAACAAGTGTTACTGTTTTCTGCACAAAAGCGATTCTGCGAAGCAATGTGAACACTTCTGTTTCCCAGGCACAGAGAAGGTGGTAGCAGGGAATTCTCTGCCTGCTTTTCCCCAGTGCTCTGCAAGCTCTCCAGGACAACATAAAATCTGGGGCTCTGTGCTTTCTTTCGTTCTGAACAAGTGTTACTGTTTTCTGCACAAAAGCGATTCAGCGAAGCAATGTGAACAGGCACAGAGAAGGTGCTAGCAGGGAATTCTCTGCCTGCCTTTCCCCAGTGCTCTGCAAGCTCTCCAGGACAACATAAAATCTGGGGCTCTGTGCTTTCTTTCGTTCTGAACAAGTGTTACTGTTTTCTGCACAAAAGCGATTCTGCGAAGCAATGTGAACACTTCTGTTTCCCAGGAACAGAGAAGGTGCTAGCAGGGAATTCTCTGCCTGCTTTTCCCCAGTGCTCTGCAAGCTCTCCAGGACAACATAAAATCTGGGGCTCTGTGCTTTCTTTCGTTCTGAACAAGTGTTACTGTTTTCTGCACAAAAGCGATTCTGCGAAGCAATGTGAACACTTCTGCTTCCCAGGCACAGAGAAGGTGCTAGCAGGGAATTCTCTGCCTGCCTTTCCCCAGTGCTCTGCAAGCTCTCCAGGACAACATAAAATCTGGGGCTCTGTGCTTTCTTTCGTTCTGAACAAGTGTTACTGTTTTCTGCACAAAAGCGATTCTGCGAAGCAATGGGAACACTTCTGTTTCCCAGGCACAGAGAAGGTGCTAGCAGGGAATTCTCTGCCTGCTTTTCCCCAGTGCTCTGCAAGCTCTCCAGGACAACATAAAATCTGGGGCTCTGTGCTTTCTTTCGTTCTGAACAAGTGTTACTGTTTTCTGCACAAAAGCGATTCTGCGAAGCAATGGGAACACTTCTGTTTCCCAGGCACAGAGAAGGTGCTAGCAGGGAATTCTCTGCCTGCCTTTCCACAGTGCTCTGCAAGCTCTCCAGGACAACATAAAATCTGGGGCTCTGTGCTTTCTTTCGTTGTGAACAAGTGTCACTGTTTTCTGCACAAAAGCGATTCTGCGAAGCAATGTGAACACTTCTGTTTCCCAGGCACAGAGAAGGTGCTAGCAGGGAATTCTCTGCCTGCTTTTCCCCAGTGCTCTGCAAGCTCTCCAGGACAACATAAAATCTGGGGCTCTGTGCTTTCTTTTGTTCTGAACAAGTGTTACTGTTTTCTGCACAAAAGCGATTCTGCCAAGCAATGTGAACAGGCTCAGAAAAGGTGCTAGCAGGGAATTCTCTGCCTGCCTTTCCCCAGTGCTCTGCAAGCTCTCCAGGACAACATAGAATCTGGGGCTCTGTGCTTTCTTTTGTTCTGAACAAGTGTTAGGGTTTTGTGCACAAAAGCGATTCTGCGAAGCAATGTGAAGACTTCTGCTTCCCAGGCACAGAGAAGGTGCTAGCAGGGAATTCTCTGCCTGCCTTTCCCCAGTGCTCTGCAAGCTCTCCAGGACAACATAAAATCTGGGGCTCTGTGCTTTCTTTCGTTCTGAACAAGTGTTACTGTTTTCTGCACAAAAGCGATTCTGCGAAGCAATGTGAACACTTCTGTTTCCCAGGCACAGAGAAGGTGCTAGCAGGGAATTCTCTGCCTGCTTTTCCCCAGTGCTCTGCAAGCTCTCCAGGACAACATAAAATCTGGGGCTCTGTGCTTTCTTTCGTTCTGAACAAGTGTTAGTGTTTTCTGCACAAAAGCGATTCTGCGAAGCAATGTGAACACTTCTGTTTCCCAGGCACAGAGAAGGTGCTAGCAGGGAATTCTCTGCCTGCCTTTCCCCAGTGCTCTGCAAGCTCTCCAGGACAACATAAAATCTGGGGCTCTGTGCTTTCTTTCGTTGTGAACAAGTGTCACTGTTTTCTGCACAAAAGCGATTCTGCGAAGCAATGTGAACACTTCTGTTTCCCAGGCACAGAGAAGGTGCTAGCAGGGAATTCTCTGCCTGCTTTTCCCCAGTGCTCTGCAAGCTCTCCAGGACAACATAAAATCTGGGGCTCTGTGCTTTCTTTTGTTCTGAACAAGTGTTACTGTTTTCTGCACAAAAGCGATTCTGCCAAGCAATGTGAACAGGCTCAGAAAAGGTGCTAGCAGGGAATTCTCTGCCTGCCTTTCCCCAGTGCTCTGCAAGCTCTCCAGGACAACATAGAATCTGGGGCTCTGTGCTTTCTTTTGTTCTGAACAAGTGTTAGGGTTTTGTGCACAAAAGCGATTCTGCGAAGCAATGTGAACACTTCTGTTTCCCAAGCACAGAGAAGGTGCTAGCAGGGAATTCTCTGCCTGCTTTTCCCCAGTGCTCTGCAAGCTCTCCAGGACAACATAAAATCTGGGGCTCTGTGCTTTCTTTCGTTCTGAACAAGTGTTATTGTTTTCTGCACAAAAGCGATTCTGCGAAGCAATGCGAACACTTCTGCTTCCCAGGCACAGAGAAGGTGCTAGCAGGGAATTCTCTGCCTGCCTTTCCCCAGTGCTCTGCAAGCTCTCCAGGACAACATAAAATCTGGGGCTCTGTGCTTTCTTTCGTTCTGAACAAGTGTTACTGTTTTCTGCACAAAAGCGATTCTGCGAAGCAATGGGAACACTTCTGTTTCCCAGGCACAGAGAAGGTGCTAGCAGGGAATTCTCTGCCTGCTTTTCCCCAGTACTCTGCAAGCTCTCCAGGACAACATAAAATCTGGGGCTCTGTGCTTTCTTTCTGCTGAACAAGTGTTACTGTTTTCTGCACAAAAGCGATTCTGCGAAGCAATGTGAACACTTCTGTTTCCCAGGAACAGAGAACGTGCTAGCAGGGAATTCTCTGCCTGCTTTTCCCCAGTGCTCTGCAATCTCTCCAGGACAACATAAAATCTGGGGCTCTGTGCTTTCTTTTGTTCTGAACAAGTGTTACTGTTTTCTGCACAAAAGCGATTCTGCGAAGCAATGTGAACAGGCACAGAGAAGGTGCTAGCAGGGAATTCTCTGCCTGCCTTTCCCCAGTGCTCTGCAAGCTCTCCAGGACAACAGCAAATCTGGGGCTCTGTGCTTTCTTTCGTTCTGAACAAGTGTTACTGTTTTCTGCACAAAAGCGATTCTGCGAAGCAATGTGAACACTTCTGTTTCCCAGGCACAGAGAAGGTGCTAGCAGGGAATTCTCTGCCTGCTTTTCCCCAGTGCTCTGCAAGCTCTCCAGGACAACATAGAATCTGGGGCTCTGTGCTTTCTTTCGTTCTGAACAAGTGTTACTGGTTTCTGCACAAAAGTGATTCTGCGAAGCAATGTGAACACTTCTGCTTCCCAGGCACAGAGAAGGTGCTAGCAGGGAATTCTCTGCCTGCCTTTCCCCAGTGCTCTGCAAGCTCTCCAGGACAACATAATATCTGGGGCTCTGTGCTTTCTTTCGTTCTGAACAAGTGTTACTGTTTTCTGCACAAAAGCGATTCTGCGAAGGAATGTGAACAGGCACAGAGAAGGTGCTAGCAGGGAATTCTCTGCCTGCCTTTCCCCAGTGCTCTGCAAGCTCTCCAGGACAACATAAAATCTGGGGCTCTGTGCTTTCTTTCGTTCTGAACAAGTGTTACTGTTTTCTGCACAAAAGCGATTCTGCGAAGCAATGTGAACACTTCTGTTTCCCAGGCACAGAGAAGGTGCTAGCAGGGAATTCTCTGCCTTCTTTTCCCCAGTGCTTTGCAAGCTCTCCAGAACAACATAAAATCTGGGGCTCTGTGCTTTCTTTCGTTCTGAACAATTGTTACTGTTTTCTGCACAAAAGCGATTCTGCGAAGCAATGTGAACACTTCTGTTTCCCAGGCACAGAGAAGGTGCTAGCAGGGAATTCTCTGCCTGCCTTTCCCCAGTGCTCTGCAAGCTCTCCAGGACAACATAAAATCTGGGGCTCTGTGCTTTCTTTCGTCTGAACAAGTGTTACTGTTTTCTGCACAAAAGCGATTCTGCGAAGCAATGTGAACAGGCACAGAGAAGGTGCTAGCAGGGAATTCTCTGCCTGCCTTTCCCCAGTGCTCTGCAAGCTCTCCAGGACAACATAAAATCTGGGGCTCTGTGCTTTCTTTCATTCTGAACAAGTGTTACTGTTTTCTGCACAAAAGCGATTCAGCGAAGCAATGTGAACAGGCACAGAGAAGGTGCTAGCAGGGAATTCTCTGCCTGCCTTTCCCCAGTGCTCTGCAAGCTCTCCAGGACAACATAAAATCTGGGGCTCTGTGCTTTCTTTCGTTCTGAACAAGTGTTACTGTTTTCTGCACAAAAGCGATTCTGCGAAGCAATGTGAACACTTCTGTTTCCCAGGAACAGAGAAGGTGCTAGCAGGTAATTCTCTGCCTGCTTTTCCCCAGTGCTCTGCAAGCTCTCCAGGACAACATAAAATCTGGGGCTCTGTGCTTTCTTTTGTTCTGAACAAGTGTTACTGTTTTCTGCACAAAAGCGATTCTGCGAAGCAATGTGAACAGGCACAGAGAAGGTGCTAGCAGGGAATTCTCTGCCTGCTTTTCCCCAGTGCTCTGCAAGCTCTCCAGGACAACATAAAATCTGGGGCTCTGTGCTTTCTTTCGTTGTGAACATGTGTTACTGTTTTCTGCACAAAAGCGATTCTGCGAAGCAATGTGAACACTTCTGTTTCCCAGGCACAGAGAAGGTGCTAGCAGGGAATTCTCTGCCTGCCTTTCCCCAGTGCTCTGCAAGCTCTCCAGGACAACATAAGATCTGGGGCTCTGTGCTTTCTTTCGTCTGAACAGGTGTCACTGTTTTCTGCACAAAAGCGATTCTGCGAAGCAATGTGAACACTTCTGTTTCCCAGGCACAGAGAAGGTGCTAGCAGGGAATTCTCTGCCTGCTTTTCCCCAGTGCTCTGCAAGCTCTCCAGGACAACATAAAATCTGGGGCTCTGTGCTTTCTTTTGTTCTGAACAAGTGTTACTGTTTTCTGCACAAAAGCGATTCTGCCAAGCAATGTGAACAGGCTCAGAAAAGGTGCTAGCAGGGAATTCTCTGCCTGCCTTTCCCCAGTGCTCTGCAAGTTCTCCAGGACAACAGCAAATATGGGGCTCTGTGCTTTCTTTCGTTCTGAACAAGTGTTAGGGTTTTGTGCACAAAAGCGATTCTGCGAAGCAATGTGAACACTTCTGTTTCCCAGGCACAGAGAAGGTGCTAGCAGGGAATTCTCTGCCTTCTTTTCCCCAGTGCTTTGCAAGCTCTCCAGAACAACATAAAATCTGGGGCTCTGTGCTTTCTTTTGTTCTGAACAACTGTTACTGTTTTCTGCACAAAAGCGATTCTGCCAAGCAATGTGAACACTTCTGTTTCCCAGGCACAGAGAAGGTGCTAGCAGGGAATTCTCTGCCTGCCTTTCCCCAGTGCTCTGCAAGCTCTCCAGGACAACATAAAATCTGGGGCTCTGTGCTTTCTTTCGTCTGAACAAGTGTTACTGTTTTCTGCACAAAAGCGATTCAGCGAAGCAATGTGAACAGGCACAGAGAAGGTGCTAGCAGGGAATTCTCTGCCTGCCTTTCCCCAGTGCTCTGCAAGCTCTCCAGGACAACATAAAATCTGGGGCTCTGTGCTTTCTTTCGTTGTGAACAAGTGTTACTGTTTTCTGCACAAAAGCGATTCTCCGAAGCAATGTGAACAGGCACAGAGAAGGTGCTAGCAGGGAATTCTCTGCCTGCCTTTCCCCAGTGCTCTGCAAGCTCTCCAGGACAACATAAAATCTGGGGCTCTGTGCTTTCTTTCGTTCTGAACAAGTGTTACTGTTTTCTGCACAAAAGCGATTCTGCGAAGCAATTTGAACACTTCTGTTTCCCAGGAACAGAGAAGGTGCTAGCAGGGAATTCTCTGCCTGCTTTTCCCCAGTGCTCTGCAAGCTCTCCAGGACAACATAAAATCTGGGGCTCTGTGCTTTCTTTCGTTCTCAACAAGTGTTACTGTTTTCTGCACAAAAGCGATTCTGCGAAGCAATGTGAACAGGCACAGAGAAGGTGCTAGCAGGGAATTCTCTGCCTGCTTTTCCCCAGTGCTCTGCAAGCTCTCCAGGACAACATAAAATCTGGGGCTCTGTGCTTTCTTTCGTTGTGAACATGTGTTACTGTTTTCTGCACAAAAGCGATTCTGCGAAGCAATGTGAACACTTCTGTTTCCCAGGCACAGAGAAGGTGCTAGCAGGGAATTCTCTGCCTGCCTTTCCCCAGTGCTCTGCAAGCTCTCCAGGACAACATAAGATCTGGGGCTCTGTGCTTTCTTTCGTCTGAACAGGTGTCACTGTTTTCTGCACAAAAGCGATTCTGCGAAGCAATGTGAACACTTCTGTTTCCCAGGCACAGAGAAGGTGCTAGCAGGGAATTCTCTGCCTGCTTTTCCCCAGTGCTCTGCAAGCTCTCCAGGACAACATAAAATCTGGGGCTCTGTGCTTTCTTTTGTTCTGAACAAGTGTTACTGTTTTCTGCACAAAAGCGATTCTGCCAAGCAATGTGAACAGGCTCAGAAAAGGTGCTAGCAGGGAATTCTCTGCCTGCCTTTCCCCAGTGCTCTGCAAGCTCTCCAGGACAACATAGAATCTGGGGCTCTGTGCTTTCTTTTGTTCTGAACAAGTGTTAGGGTTTTGTGCACAAAAGCGATTCTGCGAAGCAATGTGAACACTTCTGTTTTCCAAGCACAGAGAAGGTGCTAGCAGGGAATTCTCTGCCTGCTTTTCCCCAGTGCTCTGCAAGCTCTCCAGGACAACATAAAATCTGGGGCTCTGTGCTTTCTTTCGTTCTGAACAAGTGTTACTGTTTTCTGCACAAAAGCGATTCTGCGAAGCAATGGGAACACTTCTGTTTCCCAGGCACAGAGAAGGTGCTAGCAGGGAATTCTCTGCCTGCTTTTCCCCAGTACTCTGCAAGCTCTCCAGGACAACATAAAATCTGGGGCTCTGTGCTTTCTTTCGTTCTGAACAAGTGTTACTGTTTTCTGCACAAAAGCGATTCTGCGAAGCAATGGGAACACTTCTGTTTCCCAGGCACAGAGAAGGTGCTAGCAGGGAATTCTCTGCCTGCTTTTCCCCAGTACTCTGCAATCTCTCCAGGACAACATAAAATCTGGGGCTCTGTGCTTTCTTTTGTTCTGAACAATTGTTACTGTTTTCTGCACAAAAGCGATTCTGCGAAGCAATGTGAACAGGCACAGAGAAGGTGCTAGCAGGGAATTCTCTGCCTGCCTTTCCCCAGTGCTCTGCAAGCTCTCCAGGACAACAGCAAATCTGGGGCTCTGTGCTTTCTTTCGTTCTGAACAAGTGTTACTGTTTTCTGCACAAAAGCGATTCTGCGAAGCAATGTGAACACTTCTGTTTCCCAGGCACAGAGAAGGTGCTAGCAGGGAATTCTCTGCCTGCTTTTCCCCAGTGCTCTGCAAGCTCTCCAGGACAACATAATATCTGGGGCTCTGTGCTTTCTTTCGTTCTGAACAAGTGTTACTGTTTTCTGCACAAAAGCGATTCTGCTAAGGAATGTGAACAGGCACAGAGAAGGTGCTAGCAGGGAATTCTCTGCCTGCCTTTCCCCAGTGCTCTGCAAGCTCTCAGGACAACATAAAATCTGGGGCTCTGTGCTTTCTTTCGTTCTGAACAAGTGTTACTGTTTTCTGCACAAAAGCGATTCTGCGAAGCAATGTGAACACTTCTGTTTCCCAGGCACAGAGAAGGTGCTAGCAGGGAATTCTCTGCCTTCTTTTCCCCAGTGCTTTGCAAGCTCTCCAGAACAACATAAAATCTGGGGCTCTGTGCTTTCTTTCGTTCTGAACAAGTGTTACTGTTTTCTGCACAAAAGCGATTCTGCGAAGCAATGTGAACACTTCTGTTTCCCAGGCACAGAGAAGGTGCTAGCAGGGAATTCTCTGCCTGCTTTTCCCCAGTGCTCTGCAAGCTCTCCAGGACAACATAAAATCTGGGGCTCTGTGCTTTCTTTCGTTCTGAACAAGTGTTACTGTTTTCTGCACAAAAGCGATTCTGCGAAGCAATGGGAACACTTCTGTTTCCCAGAGACAGAGAAGGTGCTAGCAGGGAATTCTCTGCCTGCTTTTCCCCAGTGCTCTGCAAGCTCTCCAGGACAACAGCAAATCTGGGGCTCTGTGCTTTCTTTCGTTGTGAACAAGTGTCACTGTTTTCTGCACAAAAACGATTCTGCGAAGCAATGTGAACACTTCTGTTTCCCAGGCACAGAGAAGGTGCTAGCAGGGAATTCTCTGCCTGCTTTTCCCCAGTGCTCTGCAAGCTCTCCAGGACAACATAAAATCTGGGGCTCTGTGCTTTCTTTTGTTCTGAACAAGTGTTAGGGTTTTGTGCACAAAAGCGTTTCTGCGAAGCAATGTGAAGACTTCTGCTTCCCAGGCACAGAGAAGGTGCTAGCAGGGAATTCTCTGCCTGCCTTTCCCCAGTGCTCTGCAAGCTCTCCAGGACAACATAAAATCTGGGGCTCTGTGCTTTCTTTCGTCTGAACAAGTGTTACTGTTTTCTGCACAAAAGCGATTCTGCGAAGCAATGTGAACAGGCACAGAGAAGGTGCTAGCAGGGAATTCTCTGCCTGCCTTTCCCCAGTGCTCTGCAAGCTCTCCAGGACAACATAAAATCTGGGGCTCTGTGCTTTCTTTCGTTCTGAACAAGTGTTACTGTTTTCTGCACAAAAGCGATTCTGCGAAGCAATGTGAACACTTCTGCTTCCCAGGCACAGAGAAGGTGCTAGCAGGGAATTCTCTGACTGCTTTTCCCCAGTGCTCTGCAAGCTCTCCAGGACAACACAAAATCTGGGGCTCTGTGCTTTCTTTCGTTCTGAACAAGTGTTACTGTTTTCTGCACAAAAGCGATTCTGCGAAGCAATGTGAAGACTTCTGCTTCCCAGGCACAGAGAAGGTGCTAGCAGGGAATTCTCTGCCTGCCTTTCCCCAGTGCTCTGCAAGCTCTCCAGGACAACATAAAATCTGGGGCTCTGTGCTTTCTTTCGTTCTGAACAAGTGTTACTGTTTTCTGCACAAAAGTGATTCTGCGAAGCAATGTGAACACTTCTGC
Organism: Strix uralensis; assembly: GCF_047716275.1. NCBI lineage: Eukaryota > Metazoa > Chordata > Aves > Strigiformes > Strigidae > Strix > Strix uralensis. Next base: position 721,105 of record NW_027436710.1, on the reverse strand, counting down.
TTCCCAGGCACAGAGAAGGTGCTAGCAGGGAATTCTCTGCCTGCCTTTCCCCAGTGCTCTGCAAGCTCTCCAGGACAACATAAAATCTGGGGCTCTGTGCTTTCTTTCGTCTGAACAAGTGTTACTGTTTTCTGCACAATAGCGATTCTGCGAAGCAATGTGAACAGGCACAGAGAAGGTGCTAGCAGGGAATTCTCTGCCTGCCTTTCCCCAGTGCTCTGCAAGCTCTCCAGGACAACATAAAATCTGGGGCTCTGTGCTTTCTTTCGTTCTGAACAACTGTTACTGTTTTCTGCACAAAAGCGATTCTGCGAAGCAATGTGAACACTTCTGTTTCCCAGGCACAGAGAAGGTGCTAGCAGGGAATTCTCTGCCTGCTTTTCCCCAGTGCTCTGCAAGCTCTCCAGGACAACATAAAATCTGGGGCTCTGTGCTTTCTTTCGTTCTGAACAAGTGTTACTGTTTTCTGCACAAAAGCTATTCTGCGAAACAACGTGAACACTTCTGTTTCCCAAGCACAGAGAAGGTGCTAGCAGGGAATTCTCTGCCTGCTTTTCCCCAGTGCTCTGCAAGCTCTCCAGGACAACATAAAATCTGGGGCTCTGTGCTTTCTTTCGTTCTGAACAAGTGTTACTGTTTTCTGCACAAAAGCGATTCTGCGAAGCAATGTGAACACTTCTGTTTCCCAGGAACAGAGAAGGTGCTAGCAGGGAATTCTCTGCCTGCTTTTCCCCAGTGCTCTGCAAGCTCTCCAGGACAACATAAAATCTGGGGCTCTGTGCTTTCTTTCGTTCTGAACAAGTGTTACTGTTTTCTGCACAAAAGCGATTCTGCCAAGCAATGTGAACAGGCTCAGAAAAGGTGCTAGCAGGGAATTCTCTGCCTGCCTTTCCCCAGTGCTCTGCAAGCTCTCCAGGACAACATAGAATCTGGGGCTCTGTGCTTTCTTTTGTTCTGAACAAGTGTTAGGGTTTTGTGCACAAAAGCGATTCTGCGAAGCAATGTGAAGACTTCTGCTTCCCAGGCACAGAGAAGGTGCTAGCAGGGAATTCTCTGCCTGCCTTTCCCCAGTGCTCTGCAAGCTCTCCAGGACAACATAAAATCTGGGGCTCTGTGCTTTCTTTCGTCTGAACAAGTGTTACTGTTTTCTGCACAAAAGCGATTCTGCGAAGCAATGTGAACAGGCACAGAGAAGGTGCTAGCAGGGAATTCTCTGCCTGCCTTTCCCCAGTGCTCTGCAAGCTCTCCAGGACAACATAAAATCTGGGGCTCTGTGCTTTCTTTCGTTCTGAACAAGTGTTACTGTTTTCTGCACAAAAGCGATTCTGCGAAGCAATAGGAACACTTCTGCTTCCCAGGCACAGAGAAGGTGCTAGCAGGGAATTCTCTGACTGCTTTTCCCCAGTGCTCTGCAAGCTCTCCAGGACAACATAGAATCTGGGGCTCTGTGCTTTCTTTCGTTCTGAACAAGTGTTACTGTTTTCTGCACAAAAGTGATTCTGCGAAGCAATGTGAACACTTCTGCTTCCCAGGCACAGAGAAGGTGCTAGCAGGGAATTCTCTGCCTGCCTTTCCCCAGTGCTCTGCAAGCTCTCCAGGACAACATAGAATCTGGGGCTCTGTGCTTTCTTTCATCTGAACAAGTGTTACTGTTTTCTGCACAAAAGCGATTCAGCGAAGCAATGTGAACAGGCACAGAGAAGGTGCTAGCAGGGAATTCTCTGCCTGCCTTTCCCCAGTGCTCTGCAAGCTCTCCAGGACAACATAAAATCTGGGGCTCTGTGCTTTCTTTCGTTCTGAACAACTGTTACTGTTTTCTGCACAAAAGCGATTCTGCGAAGCAATGTGAACACTTCTGTTTCCCAGGCACAGAGAAGGTGCTAGCAGGGAATTCTCTGCCTGCTTTTCCCCAGTGCTCTGCAAGCTCTCCAGGACAACATAAAATCTGGGGCTCTGTGCTTTCTTTCGTTCTGAACAAGTGTTACTGTTTTCTGCACAAAAGCTATTCTGCGAAACAATGTGAACACTTCTGTTTCCCAAGCACAGAGAAGGTGCTAGCAGGGAATTCTCTGCCTGCTTTTCCCCAGTGCTCTGCAAGCTCTCCAGGACAACATAAAATCTGGGGCTCTGTGCTTTCTTTCGTTCTGAACAAGTGTTACTGTTTTCTGCACAAAAGCGATTCTGCCAAGCAATGTGAACAGGCACAGAAAAGGTGCTAGCAGGGAATTCTCTGCCTGCCTTTCCCCAGTGCTCTGCAAGCTCTCCAGGACAACATAAAATCTGGGGCTCTGTGCTTTCTTTCGTCTGAACAAGTGTTACTGTTTTCTGCACAAAAGCGATTCTGCGAAGCAATGTGAACTGGCACAGAGAAGGTGCTAGCAGGGAATTCTCTGCCTGCCTTTCCCCAGTGCTCTGCAAGCTCTCCAGGACAACATAGAATCTGGGGCTCTGTGCTTTCTTTCATCTGAACAAGTGTTACTGTTTTCTGCACAAAAGCGATTCAGCGAAGCAATGTGAACAGGCACAGAGAAGGTGCTAGCAGGGAATTCTCTGCCTGCCTTTCCCCAGTGCTCTGCAAGCTCTCCAGGACAACATAAAATCTGGGGCTCTGTGCTTTCTTTCGTTCTGAACAACTGTTACTGTTTTCTGCACAAAAGCGATTCTGCGAAGCAATGTGAACACTTCTGTTTCCCAGGCACAGAGAAGGTGCTAGCAGGGAATTCTCTGCCTGCTTTTCCCCAGTGCTCTGCAAGCTCTCCAGGACAACATAAAATCTGGGGCTCTGTGCTTTCTTTCGTTCTGAACAAGTGTTACTGTTTTCTGCACAAAAGCTATTCTGCGAAACAATGTGAACACTTCTGTTTCCCAAGCACAGAGAAGGTGCTAGCAGGGAATTCTCTGCCTGCTTTTCCCCAGTGCTCTGCAAGCTCTCCAGGACAACATAAAATCTGGGGCTCTGTGCTTTCTTTCGTTCTGAACAAGTGTTATTGTTTTCTGCACAAAAGCGATTCTGCGAAGCAATGTGAAGACGTCTGCTTCCCAGGCACAGAGAAGGTGCTAGCAGGGAATTCTCTGCCTGCCTTTCCCCAGTGCTCTGCAAGCTCTCCAGGACAACATAAAATCTGGGGCTCTGTGCTTTCTTTCGTTCTGAACAAGTGTTACTGTTTTCTGCACAAAAGTGATTCTGTGAAGCAATGTGAACACTTCTGCTTCCCAGGCACAGAGAAGGTGCTAGCAGGGAATTCTCTGCCTGCCTTTCCCCAGTGCTCTGCAAGCTCTCCAGGACAACATAAAATCTGGGGCTCTGTGCTTTCTTTCGTCTGAACAAGTGTTACTGTTTTCTGCACAAAAGCGATTCTGCGAAGCAATGTGAACAGGCACAGAGAAGGTGCTAGCAGGGAATTCTCTGCCTGCCTTTCCCCAGTGCTCTGCAAGCTCTCCAGGACAACATAAAATCTGGGGCTCTGTGCTTTCTTTCGTTCTGAACAAGTGTTACTGTTTTCTGCACAAAAGCGATTCTGCGAAGCAATGTGAACACTTCTGTTTCCCAGGCACAGAGAAGGTGCTAGCAGGGAATTCTCTGCCTGCTTTTCCCCAGTGCTGTGCAAGCTCTCCAGGACAACGTAAAATCTGGGGCTCTGTGCTTTCTTTTGTTCTGAACAAGTGTTAGGGTTTTTTGCACAAAAGCGATTCTGCGAAGCAATGTGAAGACTTCTGCTTCCCAGGCACAGAGAAGGTGCTAGCAGGGAATTCTCTGCCTGCCTTTCCCCAGTGCTCTGCAAGCTCTCCAGGACAACATAAAATCTGGGGCTCTGTGCTTTCTTTCGTCTGAACAAGTGTTACTGTTTTCTGCACAAAAGCGATTCAGCGAAGCAATGTGAACAGGCACAGAGAAGGTGCTAGCAGGGAATTCTCTGCCTGCTTTTCCCCAGTGCTCTGCAAGCTCTCCAGGACAACATAAAATCTGGGGCTCTGTGCTTTCTTTCGTTCTGAACAAGTGTTACTGTTTTCTGCACAAAAGCGATTCTGCGAAGCAATGGGAACACTTCTGTTTCCCAGGCACAGAGAAGGTGCTAGCAGGGAATTCTCTGCCTGCTTTTCCCCAGTGCTCTGCAAGCTCTCCAGGACAACATAAAATCTGGGGCTCTGTGCTTTCTTTCGTTCTGAACAAGTGTTACTGTTTTCTGCACAAAAGCGATTCTGCGAAGCAATGGGAACACTTCTGTTTCCCAGGCACAGAGAAGGTGCTAGCAGGGAATTCTCTGCCTGCTTTTCCCCAGTGCTCTGCAAGCTCTCCAGGACAACATAAAATCTGGGGCTCTGTGCTTTCTTTCGTTCTGAACAAGTGTTACTGTTTTCTGCACAAAAGCGATTCTGCGAAGCAATGTGAACACTTCTGTTTCCCAGGAACAGAGAAGGTGCTAGCAGGGAATTCTCTGCCTGCTTTTCCCCAGTGCTCTGCAAGCTCTCCAGGACAACATAAAATCTGGGGCTCTGTGCTTTCTTTCGTTCTGAACAAGTGTTATTGTTTTCTGCACAAAAGTGATTCTGCGAAGCAATGTGAACACTTCTGTTCCCCAGGCACAGAGAAGGTGCTAGCAGGGAATTCTCTGCCTGCTTTTCCCCAGTGCTCTGCAAGCTCTCCAGGACAACATAAAATCTGGGGCTCTGTGCTTTCTTTCGTTGTGAACAAGTGTCACTGTTTTCTGCACAAAAGCGATTCTGCGAAGCAATGTGAACACTTCTGCTTCCCAGGCACAGAGAAGGTGCTAGCAGGGAATTCTCTGCCTGCTTTTCCCCAGTGCTCTGCAAGCTCTCCAGGACAACATAAAATCTGGGGCTCTGTGCTTTCTTTTGTTCTGAACAAGTGTTACTGTTTTCTGCACAAAAGCGATTCTGCCAAGCAATGTGAACAGGCTCAGAAAAGGTGCTAGCAGGGAATTCTCTGCCTGCCTTTCCCCAGTGCTCTGCAAGCTCTCCAGGACAGCATAGAATCTGGGGCTCTGTGCTTTCTTTTGTTCTGAAGAATTGTTAGGGTTTTGTGCACAAAAGCGATTCTGCGAAGCAATGTGAAGACTTCTGCTTCCCAGGCACAGAGAAGGTGGTAGCAGGGAATTCTCTGCCTGCCTTTCCCCAGTGCTCTGCAAGCTCTCCAGGACAACATAAAATCTGGGGCTCTGTGCTTTCTTTCGTTCTGAACAAGTGTTACTGTTTTCTGCACAAAAGCGATTCAGCGAAGCAATGTGAACAGGCACAGAGAAGGTGCTAGCAGGGAATTCTCTGCCTGCTTTTCCCCAGTGCTCTGCAAGCTCTCCAGGACAACATAAAATCTGGGGCTCTGTGCTTTCTTTCGTTCTGAACAAGTGTTACTGTTTTCTGCACAAAAGCGATTCTGCGAAGCAATGTGAACACTTCTGTTTCCCAGGCACAGAGAAGGTGCTAGCAGGGAATTCTCTGCCTGCTTTTCCCCAGTGCTGTGCAAGCTCTCCAGGACAACATAAAATCTGGGGCTCTGTGCTTTCTTTCGTTCTGAACAAGTGTTACTGTTTTCTGCACAAAAGCGATTCTGCGAAGCAATGGCAACACTTCTGTTTCCCAGGCACAGAGAAGGTGCTAGCAGGGAATTCTCTGCCTGCTTTTCCCCAGTGCTCTGCAAGCTCTCCAGGACAACAGCAAATCTGGGGCTCTGTGCTTTCTTTCGTTGTGAACAAGTGTCACTGTTTTCTGCACAAAAGCGATTCTGCGAAGCAATGTGAACACTTCTGTTTCCCAGGCACAGAGAAGGTGCTAGCAGGGAATTCTCTGCCTGCTTTTCCCCAGTGCTCTGCAAGCTCTCCAGGACAACATAAAATCTGGGGCTCTGTGCTTTCTTTTGTTCTGAACAAGTGTTAGGGTTTTGTGCACAAAAGCGATTCTGCGAAGCAATGTGAAGACTTCTGCTTCCCAGGCACAGAGAAGGTGCTAGCAGGGAATTCTCTGCCTGCCTTTCCCCAGTGCTCTGCAAGCTCTCCAGGACAACATAAAATCTGGGGCTCTGTGCTTTCTTTCGTCTGAACAAGTGTTACTGTTTTCTGCACAAAAGCGATTCTGCGAAGCAATGTGAACAGGCACAGAGAAGGTGCTAGCAGGGAATTCTCTGCCTGCCTTTCCCCAGTGCTCTGCAAGCTCTCCACGACAACATAAAATCTGGGGCTCTGTGCTTTCTTTCGTTCTGAACAAGTGTTACTGTTTTCTGCACAAAAGCGATTCTGCGAAGCAATGTGAACACTTCTGCTTCCCAGGCACAGAGAAGGTGCTAGCAGGGAATTCTCTGCCTGCTTTTCCCCAGTGCTCTGCAAGCTCTCCAGGACAACACAAAATCTGGGGCTCTGTGCTTTCTTTCGTTCTGAACAAGTGTTACTGTTTTCTGCACAAAAGCGATTCTGCGAAGCAATGTGAACACTTCTGTTTCCCAGGCACAGAGAAGGTGCTAGCAGGGAATTCTCTGCCTGCTTTTCCCCAGTGCTCTGCAAGCTCTCCAGGACAACATAAAATCTGGGGCTCTGTGCTTTCTTTCGTTGTGAACAAGTGTTACTGTTTTCTGCACAAAAGCGATTCTGCGAAGCAATGGGAAAACTTCTGTTTCCCAGGCACAGAGAAGGTGCTAGCAGGGAATTCTCTGCCTGCTTTTCCCCAGTGCTCTGCAAGCTCTCCAGGACAATATAGAATCTGGGGCTCTGTGCTTTCTTTCGTTCTGAACAAGTGTTACTGTTTTCTGCACAAAAGTGATTCTGCGAAGCAATGTGAACACTTCTGCTTCCCAGGCACAGAGAAGGTGCTAGCAGGGAATTCTCTGCCTGCTTTTCCCCAGTGCTCTGCAAGCTCTCCAGGACAACATAAAATCTGGGGCTCTGTGCTTTCTTTTGTTCTGAACAACTGTTACTGTTTTCTGCACAAAAGCGATTCTGCCAAGCAATGTGAACAGGCTCAGAAAAGGTGCTAGCAGGGAATTCTCTGCCTGCCTTTCCCCAGTGCTCTGCAAGCTCTCCAGGACAACATAGAATCTGGGGCTCTGTGCTTTCTTTTGTTCTGAACAAGTGTTAGGGTTTTGTGCACAAAAGCGATTCTGCGAAGCAATGTGAAGACTTCTGCTTCCCAGGCACAGAGAAGGTGCTAGCAGGGAATTCTCTGCCTGCCTTTCCCCAGTGCTCTGCAAGCTCTCCAGGACAACATAAAATCTGGGGCTCTGTGCTTTCTTTCGTCTGAACAAGTGTTACTGTTTTCTGCACAAAAGCGATTCTGCGAAGCAATGTGAACAGGCACAGAGAAGGTGCTAGCAGGGAATTCTCTGCCTGCCTTTCCCCAGTGCTCTGCAAGCTCTCCAGGACAACATAAAATCTGGGGCTCTGTGCTTTCTTTCGTTCTGAACAAGTGTTACTGTTTTCTGCACAAAAGCGATTCTGCGAAGCAATGGGAACACTTCTGTTTCCCAGGCACAGAGAAGGTGCTAGCAGGGAATTCTCTGCCTGCTTTTCCCCAGTGCTCTGCAAGCTCTCCAGGACAACAGCAAATCTAGGGCTCTGTGCTTTCTTTCGTTCTGAACAAGTGTTACTGTTTTCTGCACAAAAGCGATTCTGCGAAGCAATGGGAACACTTCTGTTTCCCAGGCACAGAGAAGGTGGTAGCAGGGAATTCTCTGCCTGCTTTTCCCCAGTGCTGTGCAAGCTCTCCAGGACAACATAGAATCTGGGGCTCTGTGCTTTCTTTCGTTCTGAACAAGTGTTACTGTTTTCTGCACAAAAGTGATTCTGCGAAGCAATGTGAACACTTCTGCTTCCCAGGCACAGAGAAGGTGCTAGCAGGGAATTCTCTGCCTGCCTTTCCCCAGTGCTCTGCAAGCTCTCCAGGACAACATAAAATCTGGGGCTCTGTGCTTTCTTTCGTCTGAACAAGTGTTACTGTTTTCTGCACAAAAGCGATTCTGCGAAGCAATGTGAACAGGCACAGAGAAGGTGCTAGCAGGGAATTCTCTGCCTGCCTTTCCCCAGTGCTCTGCAAGCTCTCCAGGACAACATAAAATCTGGGGCTCTGTGCTTTCTTTCGTTCTGAACAAGTGTTACTGTTTTCTGCACAAAAGCGATTCTGCGAAGCAATGTGAACACTTCTGCTTCCCAGGCACAGAGAAGGTGCTAGCAGGGAATTCTCTGCCTGCCTTTCCCCAGTGCTCTGCAAGCTCTCCAGGACAACATAAAATCTGGGGCTCTGTGCTTTCTTTCGTTCTGAACAAGTGTTACTGTTTTCTGCACAAAAGCGATTCTGCGAAGCAATGTGAACACTTCTGTTTCCCAGGCACAGAGAAGGTGCTAGCAGGTAATTCTCTGCCTGCTTTTCCCCAGTGCTCTGCAAGCTCTCCAGGACAACATAAAATCTGGGGCTCTGTGCTTTCTTTCGTTCTGAACAAGTGTTACTGTTTTCTGCACAAAAGCGATTCTGCGAAGCAATGGGAACACTTCTGTTTCCCAGGCACAGAGAAGGTGCTAGCAGGGAATTCTCTGCCTGCCTTTCCACAGTGCTCTGCAAGCTCTCCAGGACAACATAAAATCTGGGGCTCTGTGCTTTCTTTCGTTGTGAACAAGTGTCACTGTTTTCTGCACAAAAGCGATTCTGCGAAGCAATGTGAACACTTCTGTTTCCCAGGCACAGAGAAGGTGCTAGCAGGGAATTCTCTGCCTGCTTTTCCCCAGTGCTCTGCAAGCTCTCCAGGACAACATAAAATCTGGGGCTCTGTGCTTTCTTTTGTTCTGAACAAGTGTTACTGTTTTCTGCACAAAAGCGATTCTGCCAAGCAATGTGAACAGGCTCAGAAAAGGTGCTAGCAGGGAATTCTCTGCCTGCCTTTCCCCAGTGCTCTGCAAGCTCTCCAGGACAACATAGAATCTGGGGCTCTGTGCTTTCTTTTGTTCTGAACAAGTGTTAGGGTTTTGTGCACAAAAGCGATTCTGCGAAGCAATGTGAAGACTTCTGCTTCCCAGGCACAGAGAAGGTGCTAGCAGGGAATTCTCTGCCTGCCTTTCCCCAGTGCTCTGCAAGCTCTCCAGGACAACATAAAATCTGGGGCTCTGTGCTTTCTTTCGTTCTGAACAAGTGTTACTGTTTTCTGCACAAAAGCGATTCTGCGAAGCAATGTGAACACTTCTGTTTCCCAGGCACAGAGAAGGTGCTAGCAGGGAATTCTCTGCCTGATTTTCCCCAGTGCTCTGCAAGCTCTCCAGGACAACATAAAATCTGGGGCTCTGTGCTTTCTTTCGTTCTGAACAAGTGTTAGTGTTTTCTGCACAAAAGCGATTCTGCGAAGCAATGTGAACACTTCTGTTTCCCAGGCACAGAGAAGGTGCTAGCAGGGAATTCTCTGCCTGCCTTTCCCCAGTGCTCTGCAAGCTCTCCAGGACAACATAAAATCTGGGGCTCTGTGCTTTCTTTCGTTGTGAACAAGTGTCACTGTTTTCTGCACAAAAGCGATTCTGCGAAGCAATGTGAACACTTCTGTTTCCCAGGCACAGAGAAGGTGCTAGCAGGGAATTCTCTGCCTGCTTTTCCCCAGTGCTCTGCAAGCTCTCCAGGACAACATAAAATCTGGGGCTCTGTGCTTTCTTTTGTTCTGAACAAGTGTTACTGTTTTCTGCACAAAAGCGATTCTGCCAAGCAATGTGAACAGGCTCAGAAAAGGTGCTAGCAGGGAATTCTCTGCCTGCCTTTCCCCAGTGCTGTGCAAGCTCTCCAGGACAACATAGAATCTGGGGCTCTGTGCTTTCTTTTGTTCTGAACAAGTGTTAGGGTTTTGTGCACAAAAGCGATTCTGCGAAGCAATGTGAACACTTCTGTTTCCCAAGCACAGAGAAGGTGCTAGCAGGGAATTCTCTGCCTGCTTTTCCCCAGTGCTCTGCAAGCTCTCCAGGACAACATAAAATCTGGGGCTCTGTGCTTTCTTTCGTTCTGAACAAGTGTTATTGTTTTCTGCACAAAAGCGATTCTGCGAAGCAATGCGAACACTTCTGCTTCCCAGGCACAGAGAAGGTGCTAGCAGGGAATTCTCTGCCTGCCTTTCCCCAGTGCTCTGCAAGCTCTCCAGGACAACATAAAATCTGGGGCTCTGTGCTTTCTTTCGTTCTGAACAAGTGTTACTGTTTTCTGCACAAAAGCGATTCTGCGAAGCAATGGGAACACTTCTGTTTCCCAGGCACAGAGAAGGTGCTAGCAGGGAATTCTCTGCCTGCTTTTCCCCAGTACTCTGCAAGCTCTCCAGGACAACATAAAATCTGGGGCTCTGTGCTTTCTTTCTGCTGAACAAGTGTTACTGTTTTCTGCACAAAAGCGATTCTGCGAAGCAATGTGAACACTTCTGTTTCCCAGGAACAGAGAACGTGCTAGCAGGGAATTCTCTGCCTGCTTTTCCCCAGTGCTCTGCAATCTCTCCAGGACAACATAAAATCTGGGGCTCTGTGCTTTCTTTTGTTCTGAACAAGTGTTACTGTTTTCTGCACAAAAGCGATTCTGCGAAGCAATGTGAACAGGCACAGAGAAGGTGCTAGCAGGGAATTCTCTGCCTGCCTTTCCCCAGTGCTCTGCAAGCTCTCCAGGACAACAGCAAATCTGGGGCTCTGTGCTTTCTTTCGTTCTGAACAAGTGTTACTGTTTTCTGCACAAAAGCGATTCTGCGAAGCAATGTGAACACTTCTGTTTCCCAGGCACAGAGAAGGTGCTAGCAGGGAATTCTCTGCCTGCTTTTCCCCAGTGCTCTGCAAGCTCTCCAGGACAACATAGAATCTGGGGCTCTGTGCTTTCTTTCGTTCTGAACAAGTGTTACTGGTTTCTGCACAAAAGTGATTCTGCGAAGCAATGTGAACACTTCTGCTTCCCAGGCACAGAGAAGGTGCTAGCAGGGAATTCTCTGCCTGCCTTTCCCCAGTGCTCTGCAAGCTCTCCAGGACAACATAATATCTGGGGCTCTGTGCTTTCTTTCGTTCTGAACAAGTGTTACTGTTTTCTGCACAAAAGCGATTCTGCGAAGGAATGTGAACAGGCACAGAGAAGGTGCTAGCAGGGAATTCTCTGCCTGCCTTTCCCCAGTGCTCTGCAAGCTCTCCAGGACAACATAAAATCTGGGGCTCTGTGCTTTCTTTCGTTCTGAACAAGTGTTACTGTTTTCTGCACAAAAGCGATTCTGCGAAGCAATGGGAACACTTCTGTTTCCCAGGCACAGAGAAGGTGCTAGCAGGGAATTCTCTGCCTTCTTTTCCCCAGTGCTTTGCAAGCTCTCCAGAACAACATAAAATCTGGGGCTCTGTGCTTTCTTTCGTTCTGAACAATTGTTACTGTTTTCTGCACAAAAGCGATTCTGCGAAGCAATGTGAACACTTCTGTTTCCCAGGCACAGAGAAGGTGCTAGCAGGGAATTCTCTGCCTGCCTTTCCCCAGTGCTCTGCAAGCTCTCCAGGACAACATAAAATCTGGGGCTCTGTGCTTTCTTTCGTCTGAACAAGTGTTACTGTTTTCTGCACAAAAGCGATTCTGCGAAGCAATGTGAACAGGCACAGAGAAGGTGCTAGCAGGGAATTCTCTGCCTGCCTTTCCCCAGTGCTGTGCAAGCTCTCCAGGACAACATAAAATCTGGGGCTCTGTGCTTTCTTTCGTTCTGAACAAGTGTTACTGTTTTCTGCACAAAAGCGATTCAGCGAAGCAATGTGAACAGGCACAGAGAAGGTGCTAGCAGGGAATTCTCTGCCTGCCTTTCCCCAGTGCTCTGCAAGCTCTCCAGGACAACAGCAAATCTGGGGCTCTGTGCTTTCTTTCGTTCTGAACAAGTGTTACTGTTTTCTGCACAAAAGCGATTCTGCGAAGCAATGTGAACACTTCTGTTTCCCAGGAACAGAGAAGGTGCTAGCAGGGAATTCTCTGCCTGCTTTTCCCCAGTGCTCTGCAAGCTCTCCAGGACAACATAAAATCTGGGGCTCTGTGCTTTCTTTCGTTCTGAACAAGTGTTACTGTTTTCTGCACAAAAGCGATTCTGCGAAGCAATGTGAACAGGCACAGAGAAGGTGCTAGCAGGGAATTCTCTGCCTGCTTTTCCCCAGTGCTCTGCAAGCTCTCCAGGACAACATAAAATCTGGGGCTCTGTGCTTTCTTTCGTTGTGAACATGTGTTACTGTTTTCTGCACAAAAGCGATTCTGCGAAGCAATGTGAACACTTCTGTTTCCCAGGCACAGAGAAGGTGCTAGCAGGGAATTCTCTGCCTGCCTTTCCCCAGTGCTCTGCAAGCTCTCCAGGACAACATAAGATCTGGGGCTCTGTGCTTTCTTTCGTCTGAACAGGTGTCACTGTTTTCTGCACAAAAGCGATTCTGCGAAGCAATGTGAACACTTCTGTTTCCCAGGCACAGAGAAGGTGCTAGCAGGGAATTCTCTGCCTGCTTTTCCCCAGTGCTCTGCAAGCTCTCCAGGACAACATAAAATCTGGGGCTCTGTGCTTTCTTTTGTTCTGAACAAGTGTTACTGTTTTCTGCACAAAAGCGATTCTGCCAAGCAATGTGAACAGGCTCAGAAAAGGTGCTAGCAGGGAATTCTCTGCCTGCCTTTCCCCAGTGCTCTGCAAGCTCTCCAGGACAACAGCAAATATGGGGCTCTGTGCTTTCTTTCGTTCTGAACAAGTGTTAGGGTTTTGTGCACAAAAGCGATTCTGCGAAGCAATGTGAACACTTCTGTTTCCCAGGCACAGAGAAGGTGCTAGCAGGGAATTCTCTGCCTTCTTTTCCCCAGTGCTTTGCAAGCTCTCCAGAACAACATAATATCTGGGGCTCTGTGCTTTCTTTCGTTCTGAACAATTGTTACTGTTTTCTGCACAAAAGCGATTCTGCGAAGCAATGTGAACACTTCTGTTTCCCAGGCACAGAGAAGGTGCTAGCAGGGAATTCTCTGCCTGCCTTTCCCCAGTGCTCTGCAAGCTCTCCAGGACAACATAAAATCTGGGGCTCTGTGCTTTCTTTCGTCTGAACAAGTGTTACTGTTTTCTGCACAAAAGCGATTCAGCGAAGCAATATGAACAGGCACAGAGAAGGTGCTAGCAGGGAATTCTCTGCCTGCCTTTCCCCAGTGCTCTGCAAGCTCTCCAGGACAACAGCAAATCTGGGGCTCTGTGCTTTCTTTCGTCTGAACAGGTGTCACTGTTTTCTGCACAAAAGCGATTCTGCGAAGCAATGTGAACACTTCTGTTTCCCAGGCACAGAGAAGGTGCTAGCAGGGAATTCTCTGCCTGCTTTTCCCCAGTGCTCTGCAAGCTCTCCAGGACAACATAAAATCTGGGGCTCTGTGCTTTCTTTTGTTCTGAACAAGTGTTACTGTTTTCTGCACAAAAGCGATTCTGCCAAGCAATGTGAACAGGCTCAGAAAAGGTGCTAGCAGGGAATTCTCTGCCTGCCTTTCCCCAGTGCTCTGCAAGCTCTCCAGGACAACATAGAATCTGGGGCTCTGTGCTTTCTTTTGTTCTGAACAAGTGTTAGGGTTTTGTGCACAAAAGCGATTCTGCGAAGCAATGTGAACACTTCTGTTTTCCAAGCACAGAGAAGGTGCTAGCAGGGAATTCTCTGCCTGCTTTTCCCCAGTGCTCTGCAAGCTCTCCAGGACAACATAAAATCTGGGGCTCTGTGCTTTCTTTCGTTCTGAACAAGTGTTATTGTTTTCTGCACAAAAGCGATTCTGCGAAGCAATGGGAACACTTCTGTTTCCCAGGCACAGAGAAGGTGCTAGCAGGGAATTCTCTGCCTGCTTTTCCCCAGTACTCTGCAAGCTCTCCAGGACAACATAAAATCTGGGGCTCTGTGCTTTCTTTCGTTCTGAACAAGTGTTACTGTTTTCTGCACAAAAGCGATTCTGCGAAGCAATGGGAACACTTCTGTTTCCCAGGCACAGAGAAGGTGCTAGCAGGGAATTCTCTGCCTGCTTTTCCCCAGTACTCTGCAAACTCTCCAGGACAACATAAAATCTGGGGCTCTGTGCTTTCTTTTGTTCTGAACAATTGTTACTGTTTTCTGCACAAAAGCGATTCTGCGAAGCAATGTGAACAGGCACAGAGAAGGTGCTAGCAGGGAATTCTCTGCCTGCCTTTCCCCAGTGCTCTGCAAGCTCTCCAGGACAACAGCAAATCTGGGGCTCTGTGCTTTCTTTCGTTCTGAACAAGTGTTACTGTTTTCTGCACAAAAGCGATTCTGCGAAGCAATGTGAACACTTCTGTTTCCCAGGCACAGAGAAGGTGCTAGCAGGGAATTCTCTGCCTGCTTTTCCCCAGTGCTCTGCAAGCTCTCCAGGACAACATAATATCTGGGGCTCTGTGCTTTCTTTCGTTCTGAACAAGTGTTACTGTTTTCTGCACAAAAGCGATTCTGCGAAGGAATGTGAACAGGCACAGAGAAGGTGCTAGCAGGGAATTCTCTGCCTGCCTTTCCCCAGTGCTCTGCAAGCTCTCCAGGACAACATAAAATCTGGGGCTCTGTGCTTTCTTTCGTTCTGAACAAGTGTTACTGTTTTCTGCACAAAAGCGATTCTGCGAAGCAATGTGAACACTTCTGTTTCCCAGGCACAGAGAAGGTGCTAGCAGGGAATTCTCTGCCTTCTTTTCCCCAGTGCTTTGCAAGCTCTCCACAACAACATAAAATCTGGGGCTCTGTGCTTTCTTTCGTTCTGAACAAGTGTTACTGTTTTCTGCACAAAAGCGATTCTGCGAAGCAATGTGAACACTTCTGTTTCCCAGGCACAGAGAAGGTGCTAGCAGGGAATTCTCTGCCTGCTTTTCCCCAGTGCTCTGCAAGCTCTCCAGGACAACATAAAATCTGGGGCTCTGTGCTTTCTTTCGTTCTGAACAAGTGTTACTGTTTTCTGCACAAAAGCGATTCTGCGAAGCAATGGGAACACTTCTGTTTCCCAGAGACAGAGAAGGTGCTAGCAGGGAATTCTCTGCCTGCTTTTCCCCAGTGCTCTGCAAGCTCTCCAGGACAACAGCAAATCTGGGGCTCTGTGCTTTCTTTCGTTGTGAACAAGTGTCACTGTTTTCTGCACAAAAGCGATTCTGCGAAGCAATGTGAACACTTCTGTTTCCCAGGCACAGAGAAGGTGCTAGCAGGGAATTCTCTGCCTGCTTTTCCCCAGTGCTCTGCAAGCTCTCCAGGACAACATAAAATCTGGGGCTCTGTGCTTTCTTTTGTTCTGAACAAGTGTTAGGGTTTTGTGCACAAAAGCGATTCTGCGAAGCAATGTGAAGACTTCTGCTTCCCAGGCACAGAGAAGGTGCTAGCAGGGAATTCTCTGCCTGCCTTTCCCCAGTGCTCTGCAAGCTCTCCAGGACAACATAAAATCTGGGGCTCTGTGCTTTCTTTCGTCTGAACAAGTGTTACTGTTTTCTGCACAAAAGCGATTCTGCGAAGCAATGTGAACAGGCACAGAGAAGGTGCTAGCAGGGAATTCTCTGCCTGCCTTTCCCCAGTGCTCTGCAAGCTCTCCAGGACAACATAAAATCTGGGGCTCTGTGCTTTCTTTCGTTCTGAACAAGTGTTACTGTTTTCTGCACAAAAGCGATTCTGCGAAGCAATGGGAACACTTCTGTTTCCCAGGCACAGAGAAGGTGCTAACAGGGAATTCTCTGACTGCTTTTCCCCAGTGCTCTGCAAGCTCTCCAGGACAACACAAAATCTGGGGCTCTGTGCTTTCTTTCGTTCTGAACAAGTGTTACTGTTTTCTGCACAAAAGCGATTCTGCGAAGCAATGTGAACACTTCTGTTTCCCAGGCACAGAGAAGGTGCTAGCAGGGAATTCTCTGCCTGCTTTTCCCCAGTGCTCTGCAAGCTCTCCAGGACAACATAAAATCTGGGGCTCTGTGCTTTCTTTTGTTCTGAACAAGTGTTAGGGTTTTGTGCACAAAAGCGATTCTGCGAAGCAATGTGAAGACTTCTGCTTCCCAGGCACAGAGAAGGTGCTAGCAGGGAATTCTCTGCCTGCCTTTCCCCAGTGCTCTGCAAGCTCTCCAGGACAACATAAAATCTGGGGCTCTGTGCTTTCTTTCGTTCTGAACAAGTGTTACTGTTTTCTGCACAAAAGTGATTCTGCGAAGCAATGTGAACACTTCTGCTTCCCAGGCACAGAGAAGGTGCTAGCAGGGAATTCTCTGCCTGCCTTTCCCCAGTGCTCTGCAAGCTCTCCAGGACAACATAAAATCTGGGGCTCTGTGCTTTCTTTCGTCTGAACAAGTGTTACTGTTTTCTGCACAAAAGCGATTCTGCGAAGCAATGTGAACAGGCACAGAGAAGGTGCTAGCAGGGAATTCTCTGCCTGCCTTTCCCCAGTGCTCTGCAAGCTCTCCAGGACAACATAAAATCTGGGGCTCTGTGCTTTCTTTCGTTCTGAACAACTGTTACTGTTTTCTGCACAAAAGCGATTCTGCGAAGCAATGTGAACACTTCTGTTTCCCAGGCACAGAGAAGGTGCTAGCAGGGAATTCTCTGCCTGCTTTTCCCCAGTGCTCTGCAAGCTCTCCAGGACAACATAAAATCTGGGGCTCTGTGCTTTCTTTCGTTCTGAACAAGTGTTACTGTTTTCTGCACAAAAGCTATTCTGCGAAACAACGTGAACACTTCTGTTTCCCAAGCACAGAGAAGGTGCTAGCAGGGAATTCTCTGCCTGCTTTTCCCCAGTGCTCTGCAAGCTCTCCAGGACAACATAAAATCTGGGGCTCTGTGCTTTCTTTCGTTCTGAACAAGTGTTACTGTTTTCTGCACAAAAGCGATTCTGCGAAGCAATGTGAACACTTCTGTTTCCCAGGAACAGAGAAGGTGCTAGCAGGGAATTCTCTGCCTGCTTTTCCCCAGTGCTCTGCAAGCTCTCCAGGACAACATAAAATCTGGGGCTCTGTGCTTTCTTTCGTTCTGAACAAGTGTTACTATTTTCTGCACAAAAGCGATTCTGCCAAGCAATGTGAACAGGCTCAGAAAAGGTGCTAGCAGGGAATTCTCTGCCTGCCTTTCCCCAGTGCTCTGCAAGCTCTCCAGGACAACATAGAATCTGGGGCTCTGTGCTTTCTTTTGTTCTGAACAAGTGTTAGGGTTTTGTGCACAAAAGCGATTCTGCGAAGCAATGTGAAGACTTCTGCTTCCCAGGCACAGAGAAGGTGCTAGCAGGGAATTCTCTGCCTGCCTTTCCCCAGTGCTCTGCAAGCTCTCCAGGACAACATAAAATCTGGGGCTCTGTGCTTTCTTTCGTCTGAACAAGTGTTACTGTTTTCTGCACAAAAGCGATTCTGCGAAGCAATGTGAACAGGCACAGAGAAGGTGCTAGCAGGGAATTCTCTGCCTGCCTTTCCCCAGTGCTCTGCAAGCTCTCCAGGACAACATAAAATCTGGGGCTCTGTGCTTTCTTTCGTTCTGAACAAGTGTTACTGTTTTCTGCACAAAAGCGATTCTGCGAAGCAATAGGAACACTTCTGCTTCCCAGGCACAGAGAAGGTGCTAGCAGGGAATTCTCTGCCTGCTTTTCCCCAGTGCTCTGCAAGCTCTCCAGGACAACATAGAATCTGGGGCTCTGTGCTTTCTTTCGTTCTGAACAAGTGTTACTGTTTTCTGCACAAAAGTGATTCTGCGAAGCAATGTGAACACTTCTGCTTCCCAGGCACAGAGAAGGTGCTAGCAGGGAATTCTCTGCCTGCCTTTCCCCAGTGCTCTGCAAGCTCTCCAGGACAACATAGAATCTGGGGCTCTGTGCTTTCTTTCATCTGAACAAGTGTTACTGTTTTCTGCACAAAAGCGATTCAGCGAAGCAATGTGAACAGGCACAGAGAAGGTGCTAGCAGGGAATTCTCTGCCTGCCTTTCCCCAGTGCTCTGCAAGCTCTCCAGGACAACATAAAATCTGGGGCTCTGTGCTTTCTTTCGTTCTGAACAACTGTTACTGTTTTCTGCACAAAAGCGATTCTGCGAAGCAATGTGAACACTTCTGTTTCCCAGGCACAGAGAAGGTGCTAGCAGGGAATTCTCTGCCTGCTTTTCCCCAGTGCTCTGCAAGCTCTCCAGGACAACATAAAATCTGGGGCTCTGTGCTTTCTTTCGTTCTGAACAAGTGTTACTGTTTTCTGCACAAAAGCTATTCTGCGAAACAATGTGAACACTTCTGTTTCCCAAGCACAGAGAAGGTGCTAGCAGGGAATTCTCTGCCTGCTTTTCCCCAGTGCTCTGCAAGCTCTCCAGGACAACATAAAATCTGGGGCTCTGTGCTTTCTTTCGTTCTGAACAAGTGTTATTGTTTTCTGCACAAAAGCGATTCTGCGAAGCAATGTGAAGACGTCTGCTTCCCAGGCACAGAGAAGGTGCTAGCAGGGAATTCTCTGCCTGCCTTTCCCCAGTGCTCTGCAAGCTCTCCAGGACAACATAAAATCTGGGGCTCTGTGCTTTCTTTCGTTCTGAACAAGTGTTACTGTTTTCTGCACAAAAGTGATTCTGTGAAGCAATGTGAACACTTCTGCTTCCCAGGCACAGAGAAGGTGCTAGCAGGGAATTCTCTGCCTGCCTTTCCCAGTGCTCTGCAAGCTCTCCAGGACAACATAAAATCTGGGGCTCTGTGCTTTCTTTCGTCTGAACAAGTGTTACTGTTTTCTGCACAAAAGCGATTCTGCGAAGCAATGTGAACAGGCACAGAGAAGGTGCTAGCAGGGAATTCTCTGCCTGCCTTTCCCCAGTGCTCTGCAAGCTCTCCAGGACAACATAAAATCTGGGGCTCTGTGCTTTCTTTCGTTCTGAACAAGTGTTACTGTTTTCTGCACAAAAGCGATTCTGCGAAGCAATGTGAACACTTCTGTTTCCCAGGCACAGAGAAGGTGCTAGCAGGGAATTCTCTGCCTGCTTTTCCCCAGTGCTGTGCAAGCTCTCCAGGACAACGTAAAATCTGGGGCTCTGTGCTTTCTTTTGTTCTGAACAAGTGTTAGGGTTTTCTGCACAAAAGCGATTCTGCCAAGCAATGTGAACAGGCACAGAAAAGGTGCTAGCAGGGAATTCTCTGCCTGCCTTTCCCCAGTGCTCTGCAAGCTCTCCAGGACAACAGCAAATCTGGGGCTCTGTGCTTTCTTTTGTTCTGAACAAGTGTTAGGGTTTTCTGCACAAAAGCGATTCTGCGAAGCAATGTGAAGACTTCTGCTTCCCAGGCACAGAGAAGGTGCTAGCAGGGAATTCTCTGCCTGCCTTTCCCCAGTGCTCTGCAAGCTCTCCAGGACAACATAAAATCTGGGGCTCTGTGCTTTCTTTCGTCTGAACAAGTGTTACTGTTTTCTGCACAAAAGCGATTCAGCGAAGCAATGTGAACAGGCACAGAGAAGGTGCTAGCAGGGAATTCTCTGCCTGCTTTTCCCCAGTGCTCTGCAAGCTCTCCAGGACAACATAAAATCTGGGGCTCTGTGCTTTCTTTCGTTCTGAACAAGTGTTACTGTTTTCTGCACAAAAGCGATTCTGCGAAGCAATGGGAACACTTCTGTTTCCCAGGCACAGAGAAGGTGCTAGCAGGGAATTCTCTGCCTGCTTTTCCCCAGTGCTCTGCAAGCTCTCCAGGACAACATAAAATCTGGGGCTCTGTGCTTTCTTTCGTTCTGAACAAGTGTTACTGTTTTCTGCACAAAAGCGATTCTGCGAAGCAATGGGAACACTTCTGTTTCCCAGGCACAGAGAAGGTGCTAGCAGGGAATTCTCTGCCTGCTTTTCCCCAGTGCTCTGCAAGCTCTCCAGGACAACATAAAATCTGGGGCTCTGTGCTTTCTTTCGTTCTGAACAAGTGTTACTGTTTTCTGCACAAAAGCGATTCTGCGAAGCAATGTGAACACTTCTGTTTCCCAGGAACAGAGAAGGTGCTAGCAGGGAATTCTCTGCCTGCTTTTCCCCAGTGCTCTGCAAGCTCTCCAGGACAACATAAAATCTGGGGCTCTGTGCTTTCTTTCGTTCTGAACAAGTGTTACTGTTTTCTGCACAAAAGTGATTCTGCGAAGCAATGTGAACACTTCTGTTCCCCAGGCACAGAGAAGGTGCTAGCAGGGAATTCTCTGCCTGCTTTTCCCCAGTGCTCTGCAAGCTCTCCAGGACAACATAAAATCTGGGGCTCTGTGCTTTCTTTCGTTGTGAACAAGTGTCACTGTTTTCTGCACAAAAGCGATTCTGCGAAGCAATGAGAACACTTCTGCTTCCCAGGCACAGAGAAGGTGCTAGCAGGGAATTCTCTGCCTGCTTTTCCCCAGTGCTCTGCAAGCTCTCCAGGACAACATAAAATCTGGGGCTCTGTGCTTTCTTTTGTTCTGAACAAGTGTTACTGTTTTCTGCACAAAAGCGATTCTGCCAAGCAATGTGAACAGGCTCAGAAAAGGTGCTAGCAGGGAATTCTCTGCCTGCCTTTCCCCAGTGCTCTGCAAGCTCTCCAGGACAGCATAGAATCTGGGGCTCTGTGCTTTCTTTTGTTCTGAAGAATTGTTAGGGTTTTGTGCACAAAAGCGATTCTGCGAAGCAATGTGAAGACTTCTGCTTCCCAGGCACAGAGAAGGTGGTAGCAGGGAATTCTCTGCCTGCCTTTCCCCAGTGCTCTGCAAGCTCTCCAGGACAACATAAAATCTGGGGCTCTGTGCTTTCTTTCGTTCTGAACAAGTGTTACTGTTTTCTGCACAAAAGCGATTCAGCGAAGCAATGTGAACAGGCACAGAGAAGGTGCTAGCAGGGAATTCTCTGCCTGCCTTTCCCCAGTGCTCTGCAAGCTCTCCAGGACAACATAAAATCTGGGGCTCTGTGCTTTCTTTCGTTCTGAACAAGTGTTACTGTTTTCTGCACAAAAGCGATTCTGCGAAGCAATGTGAACACTTCTGTTTCCCAGGCACAGAGAAGGTGCTAGCAGGGAATTCTCTGCCTGCTTTTCCCCAGTGCTCTGCAAGCTCTCCAGGACAACATAAAATCTGGGGCTCTGTGCTTTCTTTCGTTCTGAACAAGTGTTACTGTTTTCTGCACAAAAGCGATTCTGCGAAGCAATGTGAACACTTCTGTTTCCCAGGCATAGAGAAGGTGCTAGCAGGGAATTCTCTGCCTGCTTTTCCCCAGTGCTGTGCAAGCTCTCCAGGACAACATAAAATCTGGGGCTCTGTGCTTTCTTTCGTTCTGAACAAGTGTTACTGTTTTCTGCACAAAAGCGATTCTGCGAAGCAATGGCAACACTTCTGTTTCCCAGAGACAGAGAAGGTGCTAGCAGGGAATTCTCTGCCTGCTTTTCCCCAGTGCTCTGCAAGCTCTCCAGGACAACAGCAAATCTGGGGCTCTGTGCTTTCTTTCGTTGTGAACAAGTGTCACTGTTTTCTGCACAAAAGCGATTCTGCGAAGCAATGTGAACACTTCTGTTTCCCAGGCACAGAGAAGGTGCTAGCAGGGAATTCTCTGCCTGCTTTTCCCCAGTGCTCTGCAAGCTCTCCAGGACAACATAAAATCTGGGGCTCTGTGCTTTCTTTTGTTCTGAACAAGTGTTAGGGTTTTGTGCACAAAAGCGATTCTGCGAAGCAATGTGAAGACTTCTGCTTCCCAGGCACAGAGAAGGTGCTAGCAGGGAATTCTCTGCCTGCCTTTCCCCAGTGCTCTGCAAGCTCTCCAGGACAACATAAAATCTGGGGCTCTGTGCTTTCTTTCGTCTGAACAAGTGTTACTGTTTTCTGCACAAAAGCGATTCTGCGAAGCAATGTGAACAGGCACAGAGAAGGTGCTAGCAGGGAATTCTCTGCCTGCCTTTCCCCAGTGCTCTGCAAGCTCTCCACGACAACATAAAATCTGGGGCTCTGTGCTTTCTTTCGTTCTGAACAAGTGTTACTGTTTTCTGCACAAAAGCGATTCTGCGAAGCAATGTGAACACTTCTGTTTCCCAGGCACAGAGAAGGTGCTAGCAGGGAATTCTCTGCCTGCTTTTCCCCAGTGCTCTGCAAGCTCTCCAGGACAACATAAAATCTGGGGCTCTGTGCTTTCTTTCGTTCTGAACAAGTGTTACTGTTTTCTGCACAAAAGCGATTCTGCGAAGCAATGTGAACACTTCTGTTTCCCAGGCACAGAGAAGGTGCTAGCAGGGAATTCTCTGCCTGCTTTTCCCCAGTGCTCTGCAAGCTCTCCAGGACAACATAAAATCTGGGGCTCTGTGCTTTCTTTCGTTCTGAACAAGTGTTACTGTTTTCTGCACAAAAGCGATTCTGCGAAGCAATGGGAACACTTCTGTTTCCCAGGCACAGAGAAGGTGCTAGCAGGGAATTCTCTGCCTGCTTTTCCCCAGTGCTCTGCAAGCTCTCCAGGACAATATAGAATCTGGGGCTCTGTGCTTTCTTTCGTTCTGAACAAGTGTTACTGTTTTCTGCACAAAAGTGATTCTGCGAAGCAATGTGAACACTTCTGCTTCCCAGGCACAGAGAAGGTGCTAGCAGGGAATTCTCTGCCTGCTTTTCCCCAGTGCTCTGCAAGCTCTCCAGGACAACATAAAATCTGGGGCTCTGTGCTTTCTTTTGTTCTGAACAACTGTTACTGTTTTCTGCACAAAAGCGATTCTGCCAAGCAATGTGAACAGGCTCAGAAAAGGTGCTAGCAGGGAATTCTCTGCCTGCCTTTCCCCAGTGCTCTGCAAGCTCTCCAGGACAACATAGAATCTGGGGCTCTGTGCTTTCTTTTGTTCTGAACAAGTGTTAGGGTTTTGTGCACAAAAGCGATTCTGCGAAGCAATGGGAAGACTTCTGCTTCCCAGGCACAGAGAAGGTGCTAGCAGGGAATTCTCTGCCTGCCTTTCCCCAGTGCTCTGCAAGCTCTCCAGGACAACATAAAATCTGGGGCTCTGTGCTTTCTTTCGTCTGAACAAGTGTTACTGTTTTCTGCACAAAAGCGATTCTGCGAAGCAATGTGAACAGGCACAGAGAAGGTGCTAGCAGGGAATTCTCTGCCTGCCTTTCCCCAGTGCTCTGCAAGCTCTCCAGGACAACATAAAATCTGGGGCTCTGTGCTTTCTTTCGTTCTGAACAAGTGTTACTGTTTTCTGCACAAAAGCGATTCTGCGAAGCAATGGGAACACTTCTGTTTCCCAGGCACAGAGAAGGTGCTAGCAGGGAATTCTCTGCCTGCTTTTCCCCAGTGCTCTGCAAGCTCTCCAGGACAACATAAAATCTGGGGCTCTGTGCTTTCTTTCGTTGTGAACAAGTGTTACTGTTTTCTGCACAAAAGCGATTCTGCGAAGCAATGTGAACACTTCTGTTTCCCAGGCACAGAGAAGGTGCTAGCAGGGAATTCTCTGCCTGCTTTTCCCCAGTGCTCTGCAAGCTCTCCAGGACAACATAAAATCTGGGGCTCTGTGCTTTCTTTCGTTCTGAACAAGTGTTACTGTTTTCTGCACAAAAGCGATTCTGCGAAGCAATGGGAACACTTCTGTTTCCCAGGCACAGAGAAGGTGCTAGCAGGGAATTCTCTGCCTGCCTTTCCACAGTGCTCTGCAAGCTCTCCAGGACAACATAAAATCTGGGGCTCTGTGCTTTCTTTCGTTGTGAACAAGTGTCACTGTTTTCTGCACAAAAGCGATTCTGCGAAGCAATGTGAACACTTCTGTTTCCCAGGCACAGAGAAGGTGCTAGCAGGGAATTCTCTGCCTGCTTTTCCCCAGTGCTCTGCAAGCTCTCCAGGACAACATAAAATCTGGGGCTCTGTGCTTTCTTTTGTTCTGAACAAGTGTTACTGTTTTCTGCACAAAAGCGATTCTGCCAAGCAATGTGAACAGGCTCAGAAAAGGTGCTAGCAGGGAATTCTCTGCCTGCCTTTCCCCAGTGCTCTGCAAGCTCTCCAGGACAACATAGAATCTGGGGCTCTGTGCTTTCTTTTGTTCTGAACAAGTGTTAGGGTTTTGTGCACAAAAGCGATTCTGCGAAGCAATGTGAAGACTTCTGCTTCCCAGGCACAGAGTAGGTGCTAGCAGGGAATTCTCTGCCTGCCTTTCCCCAGTGCTCTGCAAGCTCTCCAGGACAACATAAAATCTGGGGCTCTGTGCTTTCTTTCGTTCTGAACAAGTGTTACTGTTTTCTGCACAAAAGCGATTCTGCGAAGCAATGTGAACACTTCTGTTTCCCAGGCACAGAGAAGGTGCTAGCAGGGAATTCTCTGCCTGATTTTCCCCAGTGCTCTGCAAGCTCTCCAGGACAACATAAAATCTGGGGCTCTGTGCTTTCTTTCGTTCTGAACAAGTGTTAGTGTTTTCTGCACAAAAGCGATTCTGCGAAGCAATGTGAACACTTCTGTTTCCCAGGCACAGAGAAGGTGCTAGCAGGGAATTCTCTGCCTGCCTTTCCCCAGTGCTCTGCAAGCTCTCCAGGACAACATAAAATCTGGGGCTCTGTGCTTTCTTTCGTTGTGAACAAGTGTCACTGTTTTCTGCACAAAAGCGATTCTGCCAAGCAATGTGAACACTTCTGTTTCCCAGGCACAGAGAAGGTGCTAGCAGGGAATTCTCTGCCTGCTTTTCCCCAGTGCTCTGCAAGCTCTCCAGGACAACATAAAATCTGGGGCTCTGTGCTTTCTTTTGTTCTGAACAAGTGTTACTGTTTTCTGCACAAAAGCGATTCTGCCAAGCAATGTGAACAGGCTCAGAAAAGGTGCTAGCAGGGAATTCTCTGCCTGCCTTTCCCCAGTGCTCTGCAAGCTCTCCAGGACAACAGCAAATATGGGGCTCTGTGCTTTCTTTTGTTCTGAACAAGTGTTAGGGTTTTGTGCACAAAAGCGATTCTGCGAAGCAATGTGAACACTTCTGTTTCCCAAGCACAGAGAAGGTGCTAGCAGGGAATTCTCTGCCTGCTTTTCCCCAGTGCTCTGCAAGCTCTCCAGGACAACATAAAATCTGGGGCTCTGTGCTTTCTTTCGTTCTGAACAAGTGTTATTGTTTTCTGCACAAAAGCGATTCTGCGAAGCAATGCGAACACTTCTGCTTCCCAGGCACAGAGAAGGTGCTAGCAGGGAATTCTCTGCCTGCCTTTCCCCAGTGCTCTGCAAGCTCTCCAGGACAACATAAAATCTGGGGCTCTGTGCTTTCTTTCGTTCTGAACAAGTGTTACTGTTTTCTGCACAAAAGCGATTCTGCGAAGCAATGGGAACACTTCTGTTTCCCAGGCACAGAGAAGGTGCTAGCAGGGAATTCTCTGCCTGCTTTTCCCCAGTACTCTGCAAGCTCTCCAGGACAACATAAAATCTGGGGCTCTGTGCTTTCTTTCTGCTGAACAAGTGTTACTGTTTTCTGCACAAAAGCGATTCTGCGAAGCAATGTGAACACTTCTGTTTCCCAGGAACAGAGAACGTGCTAGCAGGGAATTCTCTGCCTGCTTTTCCCCAGTGCTCTGCAATCTCTCCAGGACAACATAAAATCTGGGGCTCTGTGCTTTCTTTTGTTCTGAACAAGTGTTACTGTTTTCTGCACAAAAGCGATTCTGCGAAGCAATGTGAACAGGCACAGAGAAGGTGCTAGCAGGGAATTCTCTGCCTGCCTTTCCCCAGTGCTCTGCAAGCTCTCCAGGACAACAGCAAATCTGGGGCTCTGTGCTTTCTTTCGTTCTGAACAAGTGTTACTGTTTTCTGCACAAAAGCGATTCTGCGAAGCAATGTGAACACTTCTGTTTCCCAGGCACAGAGAAGGTGCTAGCAGGGAATTCTCTGCCTGCTTTTCCCCAGTGCTCTGCAAGCTCTCCAGGACAACATAGAATCTGGGGCTCTGTGCTTTCTTTCGTTCTGAACAAGTGTTACTGGTTTCTGCACAAAAGTGATTCTGCGAAGCAATGTGAACACTTCTGCTTCCCAGGCACAGAGAAGGTGCTAGCAGGGAATTCTCTGCCTGCCTTTCCCCAGTGCTCTGCAAGCTCTCCAGGACAACATAATATCTGGGGCTCTGTGCTTTCTTTCGTTCTGAACAAGTGTTACTGTTTTCTGCACAAAAGCGATTCTGCGAAGGAATGTGAACAGGCACAGAGAAGGTGCTAGCAGGGAATTCTCTGCCTGCCTTTCCCCAGTGCTCTGCAAGCTCTCCAGGACAACATAAAATCTGGGGCTCTGTGCTTTCTTTCGTTCTGAACAAGTGTTACTGTTTTCTGCACAAAAGCGATTCTGCGAAGCAATGTGAACACTTCTGTTTCCCAGGCACAGAGAAGGTGCTAGCAGGGAATTCTCTGCCTTCTTTTCCCCAGTGCTTTGCAAGCTCTCCAGAACAACATAAAATCTGGGGCTCTGTGCTTTCTTTCGTTCTGAACAATTGTTACTGTTTTCTGCACAAAAGCGATTCTGCGAAGCAATGTGAACACTTCTGTTTCCCAGGCACAGAGAAGGTGCTAGCAGGGAATTCTCTGCCTGCCTTTCCCCAGTGCTCTGCAAGCTCTCCAGGACAACATAAAATCTGGGGCTCTGTGCTTTCTTTCGTCTGAACAAGTGTTACTGTTTTCTGCACAAAAGCGATTCAGCGAAGCAATGTGAACAGGCACAGAGAAGGTGCTAGCAGGGAATTCTCTGCCTGCCTTTCCCCAGTGCTCTGCAAGCTCTCCAGGACAACATAAAATCTGGGGCTCTGTGCTTTCTTTCGTTCTGAACAAGTGTTACTGTTTTCTGCACAAAAGCGATTCAACGAAGCAATGTGAACAGGCACAGAGAAGGTGCTAGCAGGGAATTCTCTGCCTGCCTTTCCCCAGTGCTCTGCAAGCTCTCCAGGACAACATAAAATCTGGGGCTCTGTGCTTTCTTTCGTTCTGAACAAGTGTCACTGTTTTCTGCACAAAAGCGATTCTGCGAAGCAATGTGAACACTTCTGTTTCCCAGGAACAGAGAAGGTGCTAGCAGGTAATTCTCTGCCTGCTTTTCCCCAGTGCTCTGCAAGCTCTCCAGGACAACATAAAATCTGGGGCTCTGTGCTTTCTTTCGTTCTGAACAAGTGTTACTGTTTTCTGCACAAAAGCGATTCTGCGAAGCAATGTGAACAGGCACAGAGAAGGTGCTAGCAGGGAATTCTCTGCCTGCTTTTCCCCAGTGCTCTGCAAGCTCTCCAGGACAACATAAAATCTGGGGCTCTGTGCTTTCTTTCGTTGTGAACATGTGTTACTGTTTTCTGCACAAAAGCGATTCTGCGAAGCAATGTGAACACTTCTGTTTCCCAGGCACAGAGAAGGTGCTAGCAGGGAATTCTCTGCCTGCCTTTCCCCAGTGCTCTGCAAGCTCTCCAGGACAACATAAGATCTGGGGCTCTGTGCTTTCTTTCGTCTGAACAGGTGTCACTGTTTTCTGCACAAA
Organism: Strix uralensis; assembly: GCF_047716275.1. Classification (NCBI taxonomy): domain Eukaryota; kingdom Metazoa; phylum Chordata; class Aves; order Strigiformes; family Strigidae; genus Strix; species Strix uralensis. The sequence continues at coordinate 693,762 of NW_027436710.1, read as the reverse complement.
AGCGATTCTGCGAAGCAATGTGAACACTTCTGTTTCCCAGGCACAGAGAAGGTGCTAGCAGGGAATTCTCTGCCTGCTTTTCCCCAGTGCTCTGCAAGCTCTCCAGGACAACATAAAATCTGGGGCTCTGTGCTTTCTTTTGTTCTGAACAAGTGTTACTGTTTTCTGCACAAAAGCGATTCTGCCAAGCAATGTGAACAGGCTCAGAAAAGGTGCTAGCAGGGAATTCTCTGCCTGCCTTTCCCCAGTGCTCTGCAAGCTCTCCAGGACAACAGCAAATATGGGGCTCTGTGCTTTCTTTCGTTCTGAACAAGTGTTAGGGTTTTGTGCACAAAAGCGATTCTGCGAAGCAATGTGAACACTTCTGTTTCCCAGGCACAGAGAAGGTGCTAGCAGGGAATTCTCTGCCTGCCTTTCCCCAGTGCTCTGCAAGCTCTCCAGGACAACATAAAATCTGGGGCTCTGTGCTTTCTTTCGTCTGAACAAGTGTTACTGTTTTCTGCACAAAAGCGATTCAGCGAAGCAATGTGAACAGGCACAGAGAAGGTGCTAGCAGGGAATTCTCTGCCTGCCTTTCCCCAGTGCTCTGCAAGCTCTCCAGGACAACATAAAATCTGGGGCTCTGTGCTTTCTTTCGTTCTGAACAAGTGTTACTGTTTTCTGCACAAAAGCGATTCTCCGAAGCAATGTGAACAGGCACAGAGAAGGTGCTAGCAGGGAATTCTCTGCCTGCCTTTCCCCAGTGCTCTGCAAGCTCTCCAGGACAACAGCAAATCTGGGGCTCTGTGCTTTCTTTCGTTCTGAACAAGTGTTACTGTTTTCTGCACAAAAGCGATTCTGCGAAGCAATGTGAACACTTCTGTTTCCCAGGCACAGAGAAGGTGCTAGCAGGGAATTCTCTGCCTGCTTTTCCCCAGTGCTCTGCAAGCTCTCCAGGACAACATAAAATCTGGGGCTCTGTGCTTTCTTTCGTTCTGAACAAGTGTTACTGTTTTCTGCACAAAAGTGATTCTGCGAAGCAATGTGAACACTTCTGTTCCCCAGGCACAGAGAAGGTGCTAGCAGGGAATTCTCTGCCTGCTTTTCCCCAGTGCTCTGCAAGCTCTCCAGGACAACATAAAATCTGGGGCTCTGTGCTTTCTTTCGTTGTGAACAAGTGTCACTGTTTTCTGCACAAAAGCGATTCTGCGAAGCAATGAGAACACTTCTGCTTCCCAGGCACAGAGAAGGTGCTAGCAGGGAATTCTCTGCCTGCTTTTCCCCAGTGCTCTGCAAGCTCTCCAGGACAACATAAAATCTGGGGCTCTGTGCTTTCTTTTGTTCTGAACAAGTGTTACTGTTTTCTGCACAAAAGCGATTCTGCCAAGCAATGTGAACAGGCTCAGAAAAGGTGCTAGCAGGGAATTCTCTGCCTGCCTTTCCCCAGTGCTCTGCAAGCTCTCCAGGACAGCATAGAATCTGGGGCTCTGTGCTTTCTTTTGTTCTGAAGAATTGTTAGGGTTTTGTGCACAAAAGCGATTCTGCGAAGCAATGTGAAGACTTCTGCTTCCCAGGCACAGAGAAGGTGGTAGCAGGGAATTCTCTGCCTGCCTTTCCCCAGTGCTCTGCAAGCTCTCCAGGACAACATAAAATCTGGGGCTCTGTGCTTTCTTTCGTTCTGAACAAGTGTTACTGTTTTCTGCACAAAAGCGATTCAGCGAAGCAATGTGAACAGGCACAGAGAAGGTGCTAGCAGGGAATTCTCTGCCTGCCTTTCCCCAGTGCTCTGCAAGCTCTCCAGGACAACATAAAATCTGGGGCTCTGTGCTTTCTTTCGTTCTGAACAAGTGTTACTGTTTTCTGCACAAAAGCGATTCTGCGAAGCAATGTGAACACTTCTGTTTCCCAGGCACAGAGAAGGTGCTAGCAGGGAATTCTCTGCCTGCTTTTCCCCAGTGCTCTGCAAGCTCTCCAGGACAACATAAAATCTGGGGCTCTGTGCTTTCTTTCGTTCTGAACAAGTGTTACTGTTTTCTGCACAAAAGCGATTCTGCGAAGCAATGTGAACACTTCTGTTTCCCAGGCATAGAGAAGGTGCTAGCAGGGAATTCTCTGCCTGCTTTTCCCCAGTGCTGTGCAAGCTCTCCAGGACAACATAAAATCTGGGGCTCTGTGCTTTCTTTCGTTCTGAACAAGTGTTACTGTTTTCTGCACAAAAGCGATTCTGCGAAGCAATGGCAACACTTCTGTTTCCCAGAGACAGAGAAGGTGCTAGCAGGGAATTCTCTGCCTGCTTTTCCCCAGTGCTCTGCAAGCTCTCCAGGACAACAGCAAATCTGGGGCTCTGTGCTTTCTTTCGTTGTGAACAAGTGTCACTGTTTTCTGCACAAAAGCGATTCTGCGAAGCAATGTGAACACTTCTGTTTCCCAGGCACAGAGAAGGTGCTAGCAGGGAATTCTCTGCCTGCTTTTCCCCAGTGCTCTGCAAGCTCTCCAGGACAACATAAAATCTGGGGCTCTGTGCTTTCTTTTGTTCTGAACAAGTGTTAGGGTTTTGTGCACAAAAGCGATTCTGCGAAGCAATGTGAAGACTTCTGCTTCCCAGGCACAGAGAAGGTGCTAGCAGGGAATTCTCTGCCTGCCTTTCCCCAGTGCTCTGCAAGCTCTCCAGGACAACATAAAATCTGGGGCTCTGTGCTTTCTTTCGTCTGAACAAGTGTTACTGTTTTCTGCACAAAAGCGATTCTGCGAAGCAATGTGAACAGGCACAGAGAAGGTGCTAGCAGGGAATTCTCTGCCTGCCTTTCCCCAGTGCTCTGCAAGCTCTCCACGACAACATAAAATCTGGGGCTCTGTGCTTTCTTTCGTTCTGAACAAGTGTTACTGTTTTCTGCACAAAAGCGATTCTGCGAAGCAATGTGAACACTTCTGTTTCCCAGGCACAGAGAAGGTGCTAGCAGGGAATTCTCTGCCTGCTTTTCCCCAGTGCTCTGCAAGCTCTCCAGGACAACATAAAATCTGGGGCTCTGTGCTTTCTTTCGTTCTGAACAAGTGTTACTGTTTTCTGCACAAAAGCGATTCTGCGAAGCAATGTGAACACTTCTGTTTCCCAGGCACAGAGAAGGTGCTAGCAGGGAATTCTCTGCCTGCTTTTCCCCAGTGCTCTGCAAGCTCTCCAGGACAACATAAAATCTGGGGCTCTGTGCTTTCTTTCGTTCTGAACAAGTGTTACTGTTTTCTGCACAAAAGCGATTCTGCGAAGCAATGGGAACACTTCTGTTTCCCAGGCACAGAGAAGGTGCTAGCAGGGAATTCTCTGCCTGCTTTTCCCCAGTGCTCTGCAAGCTCTCCAGGACAATATAGAATCTGGGGCTCTGTGCTTTCTTTCGTTCTGAACAAGTGTTACTGTTTTCTGCACAAAAGTGATTCTGCGAAGCAATGTGAACACTTCTGCTTCCCAGGCACAGAGAAGGTGCTAGCAGGGAATTCTCTGCCTGCTTTTCCCCAGTGCTCTGCAAGCTCTCCAGGACAACATAAAATCTGGGGCTCTGTGCTTTCTTTTGTTCTGAACAACTGTTACTGTTTTCTGCACAAAAGCGATTCTGCCAAGCAATGTGAACAGGCTCAGAAAAGGTGCTAGCAGGGAATTCTCTGCCTGCCTTTCCCCAGTGCTCTGCAAGCTCTCCAGGACAACATAGAATCTGGGGCTCTGTGCTTTCTTTTGTTCTGAACAAGTGTTAGGGTTTTGTGCACAAAAGCGATTCTGCGAAGCAATGGGAAGACTTCTGCTTCCCAGGCACAGAGAAGGTGCTAGCAGGGAATTCTCTGCCTGCCTTTCCCCAGTGCTCTGCAAGCTCTCCAGGACAACATAAAATCTGGGGCTCTGTGCTTTCTTTCGTCTGAACAAGTGTTACTGTTTTCTGCACAAAAGCGATTCTGCGAAGCAATGTGAACAGGCACAGAGAAGGTGCTAGCAGGGAATTCTCTGCCTGCCTTTCCCCAGTGCTCTGCAAGCTCTCCAGGACAACATAAAATCTGGGGCTCTGTGCTTTCTTTCGTTCTGAACAAGTGTTACTGTTTTCTGCACAAAAGCGATTCTGCGAAGCAATGGGAACACTTCTGTTTCCCAGGCACAGAGAAGGTGCTAGCAGGGAATTCTCTGCCTGCTTTTCCCCAGTGCTCTGCAAGCTCTCCAGGACAACATAAAATCTGGGGCTCTGTGCTTTCTTTCGTTGTGAACAAGTGTTACTGTTTTCTGCACAAAAGCGATTCTGCGAAGCAATGTGAACACTTCTGTTTCCCAGGCACAGAGAAGGTGCTAGCAGGGAATTCTCTGCCTGCTTTTCCCCAGTGCTCTGCAAGCTCTCCAGGACAACATAAAATCTGGGGCTCTGTGCTTTCTTTCGTTCTGAACAAGTGTTACTGTTTTCTGCACAAAAGCGATTCTGCGAAGCAATGGGAACACTTCTGTTTCCCAGGCACAGAGAAGGTGCTAGCAGGGAATTCTCTGCCTGCCTTTCCACAGTGCTCTGCAAGCTCTCCAGGACAACATAAAATCTGGGGCTCTGTGCTTTCTTTCGTTGTGAACAAGTGTCACTGTTTTCTGCACAAAAGCGATTCTGCGAAGCAATGTGAACACTTCTGTTTCCCAGGCACAGAGAAGGTGCTAGCAGGGAATTCTCTGCCTGCTTTTCCCCAGTGCTCTGCAAGCTCTCCAGGACAACATAAAATCTGGGGCTCTGTGCTTTCTTTTGTTCTGAACAAGTGTTACTGTTTTCTGCACAAAAGCGATTCTGCCAAGCAATGTGAACAGGCTCAGAAAAGGTGCTAGCAGGGAATTCTCTGCCTGCCTTTCCCCAGTGCTCTGCAAGCTCTCCAGGACAACATAGAATCTGGGGCTCTGTGCTTTCTTTTGTTCTGAACAAGTGTTAGGGTTTTGTGCACAAAAGCGATTCTGCGAAGCAATGTGAAGACTTCTGCTTCCCAGGCACAGAGTAGGTGCTAGCAGGGAATTCTCTGCCTGCCTTTCCCCAGTGCTCTGCAAGCTCTCCAGGACAACATAAAATCTGGGGCTCTGTGCTTTCTTTCGTTCTGAACAAGTGTTACTGTTTTCTGCACAAAAGCGATTCTGCGAAGCAATGTGAACACTTCTGTTTCCCAGGCACAGAGAAGGTGCTAGCAGGGAATTCTCTGCCTGATTTTCCCCAGTGCTCTGCAAGCTCTCCAGGACAACATAAAATCTGGGGCTCTGTGCTTTCTTTCGTTCTGAACAAGTGTTAGTGTTTTCTGCACAAAAGCGATTCTGCGAAGCAATGTGAACACTTCTGTTTCCCAGGCACAGAGAAGGTGCTAGCAGGGAATTCTCTGCCTGCCTTTCCCCAGTGCTCTGCAAGCTCTCCAGGACAACATAAAATCTGGGGCTCTGTGCTTTCTTTCGTTGTGAACAAGTGTCACTGTTTTCTGCACAAAAGCGATTCTGCCAAGCAATGTGAACACTTCTGTTTCCCAGGCACAGAGAAGGTGCTAGCAGGGAATTCTCTGCCTGCTTTTCCCCAGTGCTCTGCAAGCTCTCCAGGACAACATAAAATCTGGGGCTCTGTGCTTTCTTTTGTTCTGAACAAGTGTTACTGTTTTCTGCACAAAAGCGATTCTGCCAAGCAATGTGAACAGGCTCAGAAAAGGTGCTAGCAGGGAATTCTCTGCCTGCCTTTCCCCAGTGCTCTGCAAGCTCTCCAGGACAACAGCAAATATGGGGCTCTGTGCTTTCTTTTGTTCTGAACAAGTGTTAGGGTTTTGTGCACAAAAGCGATTCTGCGAAGCAATGTGAACACTTCTGTTTCCCAAGCACAGAGAAGGTGCTAGCAGGGAATTCTCTGCCTGCTTTTCCCCAGTGCTCTGCAAGCTCTCCAGGACAACATAAAATCTGGGGCTCTGTGCTTTCTTTCGTTCTGAACAAGTGTTATTGTTTTCTGCACAAAAGCGATTCTGCGAAGCAATGCGAACACTTCTGCTTCCCAGGCACAGAGAAGGTGCTAGCAGGGAATTCTCTGCCTGCCTTTCCCCAGTGCTCTGCAAGCTCTCCAGGACAACATAAAATCTGGGGCTCTGTGCTTTCTTTCGTTCTGAACAAGTGTTACTGTTTTCTGCACAAAAGCGATTCTGCGAAGCAATGGGAACACTTCTGTTTCCCAGGCACAGAGAAGGTGCTAGCAGGGAATTCTCTGCCTGCTTTTCCCCAGTACTCTGCAAGCTCTCCAGGACAACATAAAATCTGGGGCTCTGTGCTTTCTTTCTGCTGAACAAGTGTTACTGTTTTCTGCACAAAAGCGATTCTGCGAAGCAATGTGAACACTTCTGTTTCCCAGGAACAGAGAACGTGCTAGCAGGGAATTCTCTGCCTGCTTTTCCCCAGTGCTCTGCAATCTCTCCAGGACAACATAAAATCTGGGGCTCTGTGCTTTCTTTTGTTCTGAACAAGTGTTACTGTTTTCTGCACAAAAGCGATTCTGCGAAGCAATGTGAACAGGCACAGAGAAGGTGCTAGCAGGGAATTCTCTGCCTGCCTTTCCCCAGTGCTCTGCAAGCTCTCCAGGACAACAGCAAATCTGGGGCTCTGTGCTTTCTTTCGTTCTGAACAAGTGTTACTGTTTTCTGCACAAAAGCGATTCTGCGAAGCAATGTGAACACTTCTGTTTCCCAGGCACAGAGAAGGTGCTAGCAGGGAATTCTCTGCCTGCTTTTCCCCAGTGCTCTGCAAGCTCTCCAGGACAACATAGAATCTGGGGCTCTGTGCTTTCTTTCGTTCTGAACAAGTGTTACTGGTTTCTGCACAAAAGTGATTCTGCGAAGCAATGTGAACACTTCTGCTTCCCAGGCACAGAGAAGGTGCTAGCAGGGAATTCTCTGCCTGCCTTTCCCCAGTGCTCTGCAAGCTCTCCAGGACAACATAATATCTGGGGCTCTGTGCTTTCTTTCGTTCTGAACAAGTGTTACTGTTTTCTGCACAAAAGCGATTCTGCGAAGGAATGTGAACAGGCACAGAGAAGGTGCTAGCAGGGAATTCTCTGCCTGCCTTTCCCCAGTGCTCTGCAAGCTCTCCAGGACAACATAAAATCTGGGGCTCTGTGCTTTCTTTCGTTCTGAACAAGTGTTACTGTTTTCTGCACAAAAGCGATTCTGCGAAGCAATGTGAACACTTCTGTTTCCCAGGCACAGAGAAGGTGCTAGCAGGGAATTCTCTGCCTTCTTTTCCCCAGTGCTTTGCAAGCTCTCCAGAACAACATAAAATCTGGGGCTCTGTGCTTTCTTTCGTTCTGAACAATTGTTACTGTTTTCTGCACAAAAGCGATTCTGCGAAGCAATGTGAACACTTCTGTTTCCCAGGCACAGAGAAGGTGCTAGCAGGGAATTCTCTGCCTGCCTTTCCCCAGTGCTCTGCAAGCTCTCCAGGACAACATAAAATCTGGGGCTCTGTGCTTTCTTTCGTCTGAACAAGTGTTACTGTTTTCTGCACAAAAGCGATTCAGCGAAGCAATGTGAACAGGCACAGAGAAGGTGCTAGCAGGGAATTCTCTGCCTGCCTTTCCCCAGTGCTCTGCAAGCTCTCCAGGACAACATAAAATCTGGGGCTCTGTGCTTTCTTTCGTTCTGAACAAGTGTTACTGTTTTCTGCACAAAAGCGATTCAACGAAGCAATGTGAACAGGCACAGAGAAGGTGCTAGCAGGGAATTCTCTGCCTGCCTTTCCCCAGTGCTCTGCAAGCTCTCCAGGACAACATAAAATCTGGGGCTCTGTGCTTTCTTTCGTTCTGAACAAGTGTCACTGTTTTCTGCACAAAAGCGATTCTGCGAAGCAATGTGAACACTTCTGTTTCCCAGGAACAGAGAAGGTGCTAGCAGGTAATTCTCTGCCTGCTTTTCCCCAGTGCTCTGCAAGCTCTCCAGGACAACATAAAATCTGGGGCTCTGTGCTTTCTTTCGTTCTGAACAAGTGTTACTGTTTTCTGCACAAAAGCGATTCTGCGAAGCAATGTGAACAGGCACAGAGAAGGTGCTAGCAGGGAATTCTCTGCCTGCTTTTCCCCAGTGCTCTGCAAGCTCTCCAGGACAACATAAAATCTGGGGCTCTGTGCTTTCTTTCGTTGTGAACATGTGTTACTGTTTTCTGCACAAAAGCGATTCTGCGAAGCAATGTGAACACTTCTGTTTCCCAGGCACAGAGAAGGTGCTAGCAGGGAATTCTCTGCCTGCCTTTCCCCAGTGCTCTGCAAGCTCTCCAGGACAACATAAGATCTGGGGCTCTGTGCTTTCTTTCGTCTGAACAGGTGTCACTGTTTTCTGCACAAAAGCGATTCTGCGAAGCAATGTGAACACTTCTGTTTCCCAGGCACAGAGAAGGTGCTAGCAGGGAATTCTCTGCCTGCTTTTCCCCAGTGCTCTGCAAGCTCTCCAGGACAACATAAAATCTGGGGCTCTGTGCTTTCTTTTGTTCTGAACAAGTGTTACTGTTTTCTGCACAAAAGCGATTCTGCCAAGCAATGTGAACAGGCTCAGAAAAGGTGCTAGCAGGGAATTCTCTGCCTGCCTTTCCCCAGTGCTCTGCAAGCTCTCCAGGACAACAGCAAATATGGGGCTCTGTGCTTTCTTTCGTTCTGAACAAGTGTTAGGGTTTTGTGCACAAAAGCGATTCTGCGAAGCAATGTGAACACTTCTGTTTCCCAGGCACAGAGAAGGTGCTAGCAGGGAATTCTCTGCCTGCCTTTCCCCAGTGCTCTGCAAGCTCTCCAGGACAACATAAAATCTGGGGCTCTGTGCTTTCTTTCGTCTGAACAAGTGTTACTGTTTTCTGCACAAAAGCGATTCAGCGAAGCAATGTGAACAGGCACAGAGAAGGTGCTAGCAGGGAATTCTCTGCCTGCCTTTCCCCAGTGCTCTGCAAGCTCTCCAGGACAACATAAAATCTGGGGCTCTGTGCTTTCTTTCGTTCTGAACAAGTGTTACTGTTTTCTGCACAAAAGCGATTCTCCGAAGCAATGTGAACAGGCACAGAGAAGGTGCTAGCAGGGAATTCTCTGCCTGCCTTTCCCCAGTGCTCTGCAAGCTCTCCAGGACAACAGCAAATCTGGGGCTCTGTGCTTTCTTTCGTTCTGAACAAGTGTTACTGTTTTCTGCACAAAAGCGATTCTGCGAAGCAATGTGAACACTTCTGTTTCCCAGGCACAGAGAAGGTGCTAGCAGGGAATTCTCTGCCTGCTTTTCCCCAGTGCTCTGCAAGCTCTCCAGGACAACATAAAATCTGGGGCTCTGTGCTTTCTTTCGTTCTGAACAAGTGTTACTGTTTTCTGCACAAAAGCGATTCTGCGAAGCAATGTGAACAGGCACAGAGAAGGTGCTAGCAGGGAATTCTCTGCCTGCTTTTCCCCAGTGCTCTGCAAGCTCTCCAGGACAACATAAAATCTGGGGCTCTGTGCTTTCTTTCATTGTGAACATGTGTTACTGTTTTCTGCACAAAAGCGATTCTGCGAAGCAATGTGAACACTTCTGTTTCCCAGGCACAGAGAAGGTGCTAGCAGGGAATTCTCTGCCTGCCTTTCCCCAGTGCTCTGCAAGCTCTCCAGGACAACATAAGATCTGGGGCTCTGTGCTTTCTTTCGTCTGAACAGGTGTCACTGTTTTCTGCACAAAAGCGATTCTGCGAAGCAATGTGAACACTTCTGTTTCCCAGGCACAGAGAAGGTGCTAGCAGGGAATTCTCTGCCTGCTTTTCCCCAGTGCTCTGCAAGCTCTCCAGGACAACATAAAATCTGGGGCTCTGTGCTTTCTTTTGTTCTGAACAAGTGTTACTGTTTTCTGCACAAAAGCGATTCTGCCAAGCAATGTGAACAGGCTCAGAAAAGGTGCTAGCAGGGAATTCTCTGCCTGCCTTTCCCCAGTGCTCTGCAAGCTCTCCAGGACAACATAGAATCTGGGGCTCTGTGCTTTCTTTTGTTCTGAACAAGTGTTAGGGTTTTGTGCACAAAAGCGATTCTGCGAAGCAATGTGAACACTTCTGTTTTCCAAGCACAGAGAAGGTGCTAGCAGGGAATTCTCTGCCTGCTTTTCCCCAGTGCTCTGCAAGCTCTCCAGGACAACATAAAATCTGGGGCTCTGTGCTTTCTTTCGTTCTGAACAAGTGTTATTGTTTTCTGCACAAAAGCGATTCTGCGAAGCAATGTGAACACTTCTGTTTCCCAGGCACAGAGAAGGTGCTAGCAGGGAATTCTCTGCCTGCCTTTCCCCAGTGCTCTGCAAGCTCTCCAGGACAACATAAAATCTGGGGCTCTGTGCTTTCTTTCGTTCTGAACAAGTGTTACTGTTTTCTGCACAAAAGCGATTCTGCGAAGCAATGTGAACACTTCAGTTTCCCAGGCACAGAGAAGGTGCTAGCAGGGAATTCTCTGCCTGCTTTTCCCCAGTACTCTGCAAGCTCTCCAGGACAACATAAAATCTGGGGCTCTGTGCTTTCTTTCTGCTGAACAAGTGTTACTGTTTTCTGCACAAAAGCGATTCTGCGAAGCAATGTGAACACTTCTGTTTCCCAGGAACAGAGAACGTGCTAGCAGGGAATTCTCTGCCTGCTTTTCCCCAGTGCTCTGCAATCTCTCCAGGACAACATAAAATCTGGGGCTCTGTGCTTTCTTTTGTTCTGAACAAGTGTTACTGTTTTCTGCACAAAAGCGATTCTGCGAAGCAATGTGAACAGGCACAGAGAAGGTGCTAGCAGGGAATTCTCTGCCTGCCTTTCCCCAGTGCTCTGCAAGCTCTCCAGGACAACAGCAAATCTGGGGCTCTGTGCTTTCTTTCGTCCTGAACAAGTGTTACTGTTTTCTGCACAAAAGCGATTCTGCGAAGCAATGTGAACACTTCTGTTTCCCAGGCACAGAGAAGGTGCTAGCAGGGAATTCTCTGCCTGCTTTTCCCCAGTGCTCTGCAAGCTCTCCAGGACAACATAATATCTGGGGCTCTGTGCTTTCTTTCGTTCTGAACAAGTGTTACTGTTTTCTGCACAAAAGCGATTCTGCGAAGGAATGTGAACAGGCACAGAGAAGGTGCTAGCAGGGAATTCTCTGCCTGCCTTTCCCCAGTGCTCTACAAGCTCTCCAGGACAACAGCAAATCTGGGGCTCTGTGCTTTCTTTCGTTCTGAACAAGTGTTACTGTTTTCTGCACAAAAGCGATTCTGCGAAGCAATGTGAACACTTCTGTTTCCCAGGCACAGAGAAGGTGCTAGCAGGGAATTCTCTGCCTTCTTTTCCCCAGTGCTTTGCAAGCTCTCCAGAACAACATAAAATCTGGGGCTCTGTGCTTTCTTTCGTTCTGAACAAGTGTTACTGTTTTCTGCACAAAAGCGATTCTCCGAAGCAATGTGAACAGGCACAGAGAAGGTGCTAGCAGGGAATTCTCTGCCTGCCTTTCCCCAGTGCTCTGCAAGCTCTCCAGGACAACATAAAATCTGGGGCTCTGTGCTTTCTTTCGTTCTGAACAAGTGTTACTGTTTTCTGCACAAAAGCGATTCTGCGAAGCAATGTGAACACTTCTGTTTCCCAGGAACAGAGAAGGTGCTAGCAGGTAATTCTCTGCCTGCTTTTCCCCAGTGCTCTGCAAGCTCTCCAGGACAACATAAAATCTGGGGCTCTGTGCTTTCTTTCGTTCTGAACAAGTGTTACTGTTTTCTGCACAAAAGCGATTCTGCGAAGCAATGTGAACAGGCACAGAGAAGGTGCTAGCAGGGAATTCTCTGCCTGCTTTTCCCCAGTGCTCTGCAAGCTCTCCAGGACAACATAAAATCTGGGGCTCTGTGCTTTCTTTCGTTGTGAACATGTGTTACTGTTTTCTGCACAAAAGCGATTCTGCGAAGCAATGTGAACACTTCTGTTTCCCAGGCACAGAGAAGGTGCTAGCAGGGAATTCTCTGCCTGCCTTTCCCCAGTGCTCTGCAAGCTCTCCAGGACAACATAAGATCTGGGGCTCTGTGCTTTCTTTCGTCTGAACAGGTGTCACTGTTTTCTGCACAAAAGCGATTCTGCGAAGCAATGTGAACACTTCTGTTTCCCAGGCACAGAGAAGGTGCTAGCAGGGAATTCTCTGCCTGCTTTTCCCCAGTGCTCTGCAAGCTCTCCAGGACAACATAAAATCTGGGGCTCTGTGCTTTCTTTTGTTCTGAACAAGTGTTACTGTTTTCTGCACAAAAGCGATTCTGCCAAGCAATGTGAACAGGCTCAGAAAAGGTGCTAGCAGGGAATTCTCTGCCTGCCTTTCCCCAGTGCTCTGCAAGCTCTCCAGGACAACATAGAATCTGGGGCTCTGTGCTTTCTTTTGTTCTGAACAAGTGTTAGGGTTTTGTGCACAAAAGCGATTCTGCGAAGCAATGTGAACACTTCTGTTTTCCAAGCACAGAGAAGGTGCTAGCAGGGAATTCTCTGCCTGCTTTTCCCCAGTGCTCTGCAAGCTCTCCAGGACAACATAAAATCTGGGGCTCTGTGCTTTCTTTCGTTCTGAACAAGTGTTATTGTTTTCTGCACAAAAGCGATTCTGCGAAGCAATGTGAACACTTCTGTTTCCCAGGCACAGAGAAGGTGCTAGCAGGGAATTCTCTGCCTGCCTTTCCCCAGTGCTCTGCAAGCTCTCCAGGACAACATAAAATCTGGGGCTCTGTGCTTTCTTTCGTTCTGAACAAGTGTTACTGTTTTCTGCACAAAAGCGATTCTGCGAAGCAATGGGAACACTTCAGTTTCCCAGGCACAGAGAAGGTGCTAGCAGGGAATTCTCTGCCTGCTTTTCCCCAGTACTCTGCAAGCTCTCCAGGACAACATAAAATCTGGGGCTCTGTGCTTTCTTTCTGCTGAACAAGTGTTACTGTTTTCTGCACAAAAGCGATTCTGCGAAGCAATGTGAACACTTCTGTTTCCCAGGAACAGAGGACGTGCTAGCAGGGAATTCTCTGCCTGCTTTTCCCCAGTGCTCTGCAATCTCTCCAGGACAACATAAAATCTGGGGCTCTGTGCTTTCTTTTGTTCTGAACAATTGTTACTGTTTTCTGCACAAAAGCGATTCTGCGAAGCAATGTGAACAGGCACAGAGAAGGTGCTAGCAGGGAATTCTCTGCCTGCCTTTCCCCAGTGCTCTGCAAGCTCTCCAGGACAACAGCAAATCTGGGGCTCTGTGCTTTCTTTCGTTCTGAACAAGTGTTACTGTTTTCTGCACAAAAGCGATTCTGCGAAGCAATGTGAACACTTCTGTTTCCCAGGCACAGAGAAGGTGCTAGCAGGGAATTCTCTGCCTGCTTTTCCCCAGTGCTCTGCAAGCTCTCCAGGACAACATAATATCTGGGGCTCTGTGCTTTCTTTCGTTCTGAACAAGTGTTACTGTTTTCTGCACAAAAGCGATTCTGCGAAGGAATGTGAACAGGCACAGAGAAGGTGCTAACAGGGAATTCTCTGCCTGCCTTTCCCCAGTGCTCTGCAAGCTCTCCAGGACAACATAAAATCTGGGGCTCTGTGCTTTCTTTCGTTCTGAACAAGTGTTACTGTTTTCTGCACAAAAGCGATTCTGCGAAGCAATGTGAACACTTCTGTTTCCCAGGCACAGAGAAGGTGCTAGCAGGGAATTCTCTGCCTTCTTTTCCCCAGTGCTTTGCAAGCTCTCCAGAACAACATAAAATCTGGGGCTCTGTGCTTTCTTTCGTTCTGAACAAGTGTTACTGTTTTCTGCACAAAAGCGATTCTGCGAAGCAATGTGAACACTTCTGTTTCCCAGGCACAGAGAAGGTGCTAGCAGGGAATTCTCTGCCTGCCTTTCCCCAGTGCTCTGCAAGCTCTCCAGGACAACATAAAATCTGGGGCTCTGTGCTTTCTTTCGTCTGAACAAGTGTTACTGTTTTCTGCACAAAAGCGATTCTGCGAAGCAATGTGAACAGGCACAGAAAAGGTGCTAGCAGGGAATTCTCTGCCTGCCTTTCCCCAGTGCTCTGCAAGCTCTCCAGGACAACATAATATCTGGGGCTCTGTGCTTTCTTTTGTTCTGAACAAGTGTTAGGGTTTTCTGCACAAAAGCGATTCTGCGAAGCAATGTGAAGACTTCTGCTTCCCAGGCACAGAGAAGGTGCTAGCAGGGAATTCTCTGCCTGCTTTTCCCCAGTGCTCTGCAAGCTCTCCAGGACAACATAAAATCTGGGGCTCTGTGCTTTCTTTCGTTCTGAACAAGTGTTACTGTTTTCTGCACAAAAGCGATTCAGCGAAGCAATGTGAACAGGCACAGAGAAGGTGCTAGCAGGGAATTCTCTGCCTGCTTTTCCCCAGTGCTCTGCAAGCTCTCCAGGACAACATAAAATCTGGGGCTCTGTGCTTTCTTTCGTTCTGAACAAGTGTTACTGTTTTCTGCACAAAAGCGATTCAGCGAAGCAATGTGAACAGGCACAGAGAAGGTGCTAGCAGGGAATTCTCTGCCTGCCTTTCCCCAGTGCTCTGCAAGCTCTCCAGGACAACATAAAATCTGGGCCTCTGTGCTTTCTTTCGTTCTGAACAAGTGTTACTGTTTTCTGCACAAAAGCGATTCTGCGAAGCAATGGGAACACTTCTGTTTCCCAGGAACAGAGAAGGTGCTAGCAGGGAATTCTCTGCCTGCTTTTCCCCAGTGCTCTGCAAGCTCTCCAGGACAACATAAAATCTGGGGCTCTGTGCTTTCTTTCGTTCTGAACAAGTGTTACTGTTTTCTGCACAAAAGCGATTCTGCGAAGCAATGTGAACAGGCACAGAGAAGGTGCTAGCAGGGAATTCTCTGCCTGCCTTTCCCCAGTGCTCTGCAAGCTCTCCAGGACAACATAAAATCTGGGGCTCTGTGCTTTCTTTCGTTCTGAACAAGTGTTACTGTTTTCTGCACAAAAGCGATTCTGCGAAGCAATGGGAACACTTCTGTTTCCCAGGCACAGAGAAGGTGCTAGCAGGGAATTCTCTGCCTGCTTTTCCCCAGTGCTCTGCAAGCTCTCCAGGACAACATAAAATCTGGGGCTCTGTGCTTTCTTTCTTTCTGAACAAGTGTTACTGTTTTCTGCACAAAAGCGATTCTGCGAAGCAATGAGAACACTTCTGCTTCCCAGGCACAGAGAAGGTGCTAGCAGGGAATTCTCTGCCTGCTTTTCCCCAGTGCTCTGCAAGCTCTCCAGGACAACATAATATCTGGGGCTCTGCTTTCTTTCGTTCTGAACAAGTGTTACTGTTTTCTGCACAAAAGCTTTTCTGCGAAGGAATGTGAACAGGCACAGAGAAGGTGCTAGCAGGGAATTCTCTGCCTGCCTTTCCCCAGTGCTCTGCAAGCTCTCCAGGACAACATAAAATCTGGGGCTCTGTGCTTTCTTTCGTTCTGAACAAGTGTTACTGTTTTCTGCACAAAAGCGATTCTGCGAAGCAATGTGAACACTTCTGTTTCCCAGGCACAGAGAAGGTGCTAGCAGGGAATTCTCTGCCTTCTTTTCCCCAGTGCTCTGCAAGCTCTCCAGGACAACATAAAATCTGGGGCTCTGTGCTTTCTTTCGTTCTGAACAATTGTTACTGTTTTCTGCACAAAAGCGATTCTGCCAAGCAATGGGAACACTTCTGTTTCCCAGGCACAGAGAAGGTGCTAGCAGGGAATTCTCTGCCTGCTTTTCCCCAGTGCTCTGCAAGCTCTCCAGGACAACATAAAATCTGGGGCTCTGTGCTTTCTTTCGTTGAGAACAAGTGTTACTGTTTTCTGCACAAAAGCGATTCTGCGAAGCAATGTGAACACTTCTGTTTCCCAGGCACAGAGAAGGTGCTAGCAGGGAATTCTCTGCCTGCTTTTCCCCAGTGCTCTGCAAGCTCTCCAGGACAACATAAAATCTGGGGCTCTGTGCTTTCTTTTGTTCTGAACAAGTGTTACTGTTTTCTGCACAAAAGCGATTCTGCGAAGCAATGGGAACACTTCTGTTTCCCAGGCACAGAGAAGGTGCTAGCAGGGAATTCTCTGCCTGCTTTTCCCCAGTACTCTGCAAGCTCTCCAGGACAACATAAAATCTGGGGCTCTGTGCTTTCTTTCTGCTGAACAAGTGTTACTGTTTTCTGCACAAAAGCGATTCTGCGAAGCAATGTGAACACTTCTGTTTCCCAGGAACAGAGAACGTGCTAGCAGGGAATTCTCTGCCTGCTTTTCCCCAGTGCTCTGCAATCTCTCCAGGACAACATAAAATCTGGGGCTCTGTGCTTTCTTTCGTTCTGAACAAGTGTTACTGTTTTCTGCACAAAAGCGATTCTGCGAAGCAATGTGAACAGGCACAGAGAAGGTGCTAGCAGGGAATTCTCTGCCTGCCTTTCCCCAGTGCTCTGCAAGCTCTCCAGGACAACATAAAATCTGGGGCTCTGTGCTTTCTTTTGTTCTGAACAAGTGTTACTGTTTTCTGCACAAAAGCGATTCTGCGAAGCAATGTGAACACTTCTGTTTCCCAGGCACAGAGAAGGTGCTAGCAGGGAATTCTCTGCCTGCTTTTCCCCAGTGCTCTGCAAGCTCTCCAGGACAACATAGAATCTGGGGCTCTGTGCTTTCTTTCGTTCTGAACAAGTGTTACTGGTTTCTGCACAAAAGTGATTCTGCGAAGCAATGTGAACACTTCTGCTTCCCAGGCACAGAGAAGGTGCTAGCAGGGAATTCTCTGCCTGCCTTTCCCCAGTGCTCTGCAAGCTCTCCAGGACAACAGCAAATCTGGGGCTCTGTGCTTTCTTTCGTCTGAACAAGTGTTACTGTTTTCTGCACAAAAGCGATTCTGCGAAGGAATGTGAACAGGCACAGAGAAGGTGCTAGCAGGGAATTCTCTGCCTGCCTTTCCCCAGTGCTCTGCAAGCTCTCCAGGACAACATAAAATCTGGGGCTCTGTGCTTTCTTTCGTTCTGAACAAGTGTTACTGTTTTCTGCACAAAAGCGATTCTCCGAAGCAATGTGAACACTTCTGTTTCCCAGGCACAGAGAAGGTGCTAGCAGGGAATTCTCTGCCTGCTTTTCCCCAGTGCTCTGCAAGCTCTCCAGGACAACATAATATCTGGGGCTCTGTGCTTTCTTTCGTTCTGAACAAGTGTTACTGTTTTCTGCACAAAAGCGATTCTGCGAAGGAATGTGAACAGGCACAGAGAAGGTGCTAGCAGGGAATTCTCTGCCTGCCTTTCCCCAGTGCTCTGCAAGCTCTCCAGGACAACATAAAATCTGGGGCTCTGTGCTTTCTTTCGTTCTGAACAAGTGTTACTGTTTTCTGCACAAAAGCGATTCTGCGAAGCAATGTGAACACTTCTGTTTCCCAGGCACAGAGAAGGTGCTAGCAGGGAATTCTCTGCCTTCTTTTCCCCAGTGCTCTGCAAGCTCTCCAGAACAACATAAAATCTGGGGCTCTGTGCTTTCTTTCGTTCTGAACAATTGTTACTGTTTTCTGCACAAAAGCGATTCTGCGAAGCAATGGGAACACTTGTGTTTCCCAGGCACAGAGAAGGTGCTAGCAGGGAATTCTCTGCCTGCTTTTCCCCAGTGCTCTGCAAGCTCTCCAGGACAACATAAAATCTGGGGCTCTGTGCTTTCTTTCGTTCTGAACAAGTGTTACTGTTTTCTGCACAAAAGCGATTCTGCGAAGCAATGTGAACAGGCACAGAGAAGGTGCTAGCAGGGAATTCTCTGCCTGCTTTTCCCCAGTGCTCTGCAAGCTCTCCAGGACAACATAATATCTGGGGCTCTGTGCTTTCTTTTGTTCTGAACAAGTGTTACTGTTTTCTGCACAAAAGCGATTCTGCGAAGGAATGTGAACAGGCACAGAGAAGGTGCTAGCAGGGAATTCTCTGCCTGCCTTTCCCCAGTGCTCTGCAAGCTCTCCAGGACAACATAAAATCTGGGGCTCTGTGCTTTCTTTCGTCTGAACAAGTGTTACTGTTTTCTGCACAAAAGCGATTCTGCGAAGCAATGTGAACACTTCTGTTTCCCAGGCACAGAGAAGGTGCTAGCAGGGAATTCTCTGCCTGCTTTCCCCCAGTGCTCTGCAAGCTCTCCAGGACAACATAAAATCTGGGGCTCTGTGCTTTCTTTTGTTCTGAACAAGTGTTAGTGTTTTCTGCACAAAAGCGATTCTGCGAAGCAATGTGAACACTTCTGCTTCCCAGGCACAGAGAAGGTGCTAGCAGGGAAATCTCTGCCTGCTTTTCCCCAGTGCTCTGCAAGCTCTCCAGGACAACATAAAATCTGGGGCTCTGTGCTTTCTTTCGTTCTGAACAAGTGTTACTGTTTTCTGCACAAAAGCGATTCTGCGAAGCAATGTGAAGACTTCTGCTTCCCAGGCACAGAGAAGGTGCTAGCAGGGAATTCTCTGCCTGCCTTTCCCCAGTGCTCTGCAAGCTCTCCAGGACAACATAAAATCTGGGGCTCTGTGCTTTCTTTCGTTCTGAACAAGTGTTACTGTTTTCTGCACAAAAGCGATTCTGCGAAGCAATGTGAACAGGCACAGAGAAGGTGCTAGCAGGGAATTCTCTGCCTGCCTTTCCCCAGTGCTCTGCAAGCTCTCCAGGACAACAGCAAATATGGGGCTCTGTGCTTTCTTTCGTTCTGAACAAGTGTTACTGTTTTCTGCACAAAAGCGATTCTGCGAAGCAATGGGAACACTTCTGTTTCCCAGGCACAGAGAAGGTGCTAGCAGGGAATTCTCTGCCTGCTTTTCCCCAGTGCTCTGCAAGCTCTCCAGGACAACATAAAATCTGGGGCTCTGTGCTTTCTTTTGTTCTGAACAAGTGTTACTGTTTTCTGCACAAAAGCGATTCTGCGAAGCAATGTGAACACTTCTGCTTCCCAGGCACAGAGAAGGTGCTAGCAGGGAAATCTCTGCCTGCTTTTCCCCAGTGCTCTGCAAGCTCTCCAGGACAACATAAAATCTGGGGCTCTGTGCTTTCTTTCGTTCTGAACAAGTGTTATTGTTTTCTGCACAAAAGCGATTCTGCGAAGCAATGTGAAGACTTCTGCTTCCCAGGCACAGAGAAGGTGCTAGCAGGGAATTCTCTGCCTGCCTTTCCCCAGTGCTCTGCAAGCTCTCCAGGACAACATAAAATCTGGGGCTCTGTGCTTTCTTTCGTTCTGAACAACTGTTACTGTTTTCTGCACAAAAGCGATTCTGCGAAGCAATGTGAACACTTCTGTTTCCCAGGCACAGAGAAGGTGCTAGAAGGGAATTCTCTGCCTTCTTTTCCCCAGTGCTCTGCAAGCTCTCCAGAACAACATAAAATCTGGGGCTCTGTGCTTTCTTTCGTTCTGAACAATTGTTACTGTTTTCTGCACAAAAGCGATTCTGCCAAGCAATGGGAACACTTCTGTTTCCCAGGCACAGAGAAGGTGCTAGCAGGGAATTCTCTGCCTGCTTTTCCCCAGTGCTCTGCAAGCTCTCCAGGACAACATAAAATCTGGGGCTCTGTGCTTTCTTTCGTTGTGAACAAGTGTTACTGTTTTCTGCACAAAAGCGATTCTGCGAAGCAATGTGAACACTTCTGTTTCCCAGGCACAGAGAAGGTGCTAGCAGGGAATTCTCTGCCTGCTTTTCCCCAGTGCTCTGCAAGCTCTCCAGGACAACATAAAATCTGGGGCTCTGTGCTTTCTTTCGTTCTGAACAAGTGTTACTGTTTTCTGCACAAAAGCGATTCTGCGAATCAATGTGAACAGGCACAGAGAAGGTGCTAGCAGGGAATTCTCTGCCTGCTTTTCCCCAGTGCTCTGCAAGCTCTCCAGGACAACAGCAAATCTGGGGCTCTGTGCTTTCTTTCGTTCTGAACAAGTGTTACTGTTTTCTGCACAAAAGCGATTCTGCGAAGCAATGGGAACACTTCTGTTTCCCAGGAACAGAGAAGGTGCTAGCAGGGAATTCTCTGCCTGCTTTTCCCCAGTGCTCTGCAAGCTCTCCAGGACAATATAGAATCTGGGGCTCTGTGCTTTCTTTCGTTCTGAACAAGTGTTACTGTTTTCTGCACAAAAGTGATTCTGCGAAGCAATGTGAACACTTCTGCTTCCCAGGCACAGAGAAGGTGCTAGCAGGGAATTCTCTGCCTGCCTTTCCCCAGTGCTCTGCAAGCTCTCCAGGACAACATAAAATCTGGGGCTCTGTGCTTTCTTTCGTCTGAACAAGTGTTACTGTTTTCTGCACAAAAGCGATTCTGCGAAGCAATGTGAACAGGCACAGAGAAGGTGCTAGCAGGGTATTCTCTGCCTGCTTTTCCCCAGTGCTCTGCAAGCTCTCCAGGACAACATAAAATCTGGGGCTCTGTGCTTTCTTTCGTTCTGACCAAGTGTTACTGTTTTCTGCACAAAAGCGATTCTGCGAAGCAATGTGAACACTTCTGTTTCCCAGGCACAGAGAAGGTGCTAGCAGGGAATTCTCTGCCTGCTTTTCCCCAGTGCTCTGCAAGCTCTCCAGGACAACATAAAATCTGGGGCTCTGTGCTTTCTTTTGTTCTGAACAAGTGTTAGTGTTTTCTGCACAAAAGCGATTCTGCGAAGCAATGTGAACACTTCTGCTTCCCAGGCACAGAGAAGGTGCTAGCAGGGAAATCTCTGCCTGCTTTTCCCCAGTGCTCTGCAAGCTCTCCAGGACAACATAAAATCTGGGGCTCTGTGCTTTTTTTCGTTCTGAACAAGTGTTATTGTTTTCTGCACAAAAGCGATTCTGCGAAGCAATGTGAAGACTTCTGCTTCCCAGGCACAGAGAAGGTGCTAGCAGGGAATTCTCTGCCTGCTTTTCCCCAGTGCTCTGCAAGCTCTCCAGGACAACATAAAATCTGGGGCTCTGTGCTTTCTTTCGTTCTGAACAAGTGTTACTGTTTTCTGCACAAAAGCGATTCTGCGAAGCAATGGGAACACTTCTGCTTCCCAGGCACAGAGAAGGTGCTAGCAGGGAATTCTCTGCCTGCTTTTCCCCAGTGCTCTGCAAGCTCTCCAGGACAACATAAAATCTGGGGCTCTGTGCTTTCTTTCGTTCTGAACAAGTGTTATTGTTTTCTGCACAAAAGCGATTCTGCGAAGCAATGTGAACAGGCACAGAGAAGGTGCTAGCAGGGAATTCTCTGCCTGCCTTTCCCCAGTGCTCTGCAAGCTCTCCAGGACAACATAAAATCTGGGGCTCTGTGCTTTCTTTCGTTCTGAACAAGTGTTACTGTTTTCTGCACAAAAGCGATTCTGCGAAGCAATGTGAACACTTCTGTTTCCCAGGAACAGAGAAGGTGCTAGCAGGTAATTCTCTGCCTGCTTTTCCCCAGTGCTCTGCAAGCTCTCCAGGACAACATAAAATCTGGGGCTCTGTGCTTTCTTTCGTTCTGAACAAGTGTTACTGTTTTCTGCACAAAAGCGATTCTGCGAAGCAACGTGAACAGGCACAGAGAAGGTGCTAGCAGGGAATTCTCTGCCTGCCTTTCCCCAGTGCTCTGCAAGCTCTCCAGGACAACAGCAAATCTGGGGCTCTGTGCTTTCTTTCGTTCTGAACAAGTGTTACTGTTTTCTGCACAAAAGCGATTCTGCGAAGCAATGTGAACACTTCTGTTTCCCAGGCACAGAGAAGGTGCTAGCAGGGAATTCTCTGCCTGCTTTTCCCCAGTGCTCTGCAAGCTCTCCAGGACAACATAAAATCTGGGGCTCTGTGCTTTCTTTTGTTCTGAACAAGTGTTACTGTTTTCTGCACAAAAGCGATTCTGCGAAGGAATGTGAACAGGCACAGAGAAGGTGCTAGCAGGGAATTCTCTGCCTGCTTTTCCCCAGTGCTCTGCAAGCTCTCCAGGACAACATAAAATCTGGGGCTCTGTGCTTTCTTTTGTTCTGAACAAGTGTTACTCTTTTCTGCACAAAAGCGATTCTGCGAAGCAATGTGAACACTTCTGCTTCCCAGGCACAGAGAAGGTGCTAGCAGGGAAATCTCTGCCTGCTTTTCCCCAGTGCTCTGCAAGCTCTCCAGGACAACATAAAATCTGGGGCTCTGTGCTTTCTTTCGTTCTGAACAAGTGTTACTGTTTTCTGCACAAAAGCGATTCTGCGAAGCAATGGGAACACTTCTGCTTCCCAGGCACAGAGAAGGTGCTAGCAGGGAATTCTCTGCCTGCCTTTCCCCAGTGCTCTGCAAGCTCTCCAGGACAACATAAAATCTGGGGCTCTGTGCTTTCTTTCGTTCTGAACAAGTGTTACTGTTTTCTGCACAAAAGCGATTCTGCGAAGCAATGTGAACAGGCACAGAGAAGGTGCTAGCAGGGAATTCTCTGCCTGCCTTTCCCCAGTGCTCTGCAAGCTCTCCAGGACAACAGCAAATATGGGGCTCTGTGCTTTCTTTCGTTCTGAACAAGTGTTACTGTTTTCTGCACAAAAGCGATTCTGCGAAGCAATGGGAACACTTCTGTTTCCCAGGCACAGAGAAGGTGCTAGCAGGGAATTCTCTGCCTGCTTTTCCCCAGTGCTCTGCAAGCTCTCCAGGACAACATAAAATCTGGGGCTCTGTGCTTTCTTTTGTTCTGAACAAGTGTTACTGTTTTCTGCACAAAAGCGATTCTGCGAAGCAATGTGAACACTTCTGCTTCCCAGGCACAGAGAAGGTGCTAGCAGGGAAATCTCTGCCTGCTTTTCCCCAGTGCTCTGCAAGCTCTCCAGGACAACATAAAATCTGGGGCTCTGTGCTTTCTTTCGTTCTGAACAAGTGTTATTGTTTTCTGCACAAAAGCGATTCTGCGAAGCAATGTGAAGACTTCTGCTTCCCAGGCACAGAGAAGGTGCTAGCAGGGAATTCTCTGCCTGCCTTTCCCCAGTGCTCTGCAAGCTCTCCAGGACAACATAAAATCTGGGGCTCTGTGCTTTCTTTCGTTCTGAACAACTGTTACTGTTTTCTGCACAAAAGCGATTCTGCGAAGCAATGTGAACACTTCTGTTTCCCAGGCACAGAGAAGGTGCTAGCAGGGAATTCTCTGCCTTCTTTTCCCCAGTGCTCTGCAAGCTCTCCAGAACAACATAAAATCTGGGGCTCTGTGCTTTCTTTCGTTCTGAACAATTGTTACTGTTTTCTGCACAAAAGCGATTCTGCCAAGCAATGGGAACACTTCTGTTTCCCAGGCACAGAGAAGGTGCTAGCAGGGAATTCTCTGCCTGCTTTTCCCCAGTGCTCTGCAAGCTCTCCAGGACAACATAAAATCTGGGGCTCTGTGCTTTCTTTCGTTGTGAACAAGTGTTACTGTTTTCTGCACAAAAGCGATTCTGCGAAGCAATGTGAACACTTCTGTTTCCCAGGCACAGAGAAGGTGCTAGCAGGGAATTCTCTGCCTGCTTTTCCCCAGTGCTCTGCAAGCTCTCCAGGACAACATAAAATCTGGGGCTCTGTGCTTTCTTTCGTTCTGAACAAGTGTTACTGTTTTCTGCACAAAAGCGATTCTGCGAAGGAATGTGAACAGGCACAGAGAAGGTGCTAGCAGGGAATTCTCTGCCTGCTTTTCCCCAGTGCTCTGCAAGCTCTCCAGGACAACAGCAAATCTGGGGCTCTGTGCTTTCTTTCGTTCTGAACAAGTGTTACTGTTTTCTGCACAAAAGCGATTCTGCGAAGCAATGGGAACACTTCTGTTTCCCAGGAACAGAGAAGGTGCTAGCAGGGAATTCTCTGCCTGCTTTTCCCCAGTGCTCTGCAAGCTCTCCAGGACAATATAGAATCTGGGGCTCTGTGCTTTCTTTCGTTCTGAACAAGTGTTACTGTTTTCTGCACAAAAGTGATTCTGCGAAGCAATGTGAACACTTCTGCTTCCCAGGCACAGAGAAGGTGCTAGCAGGGAATTCTCTGCCTGCCTTTCCCCAGTGCTCTGCAAGCTCTCCAGGACAACATAAAATCTGGGGCTCTGTGCTTTCTTTCGTTCTGAACAAGTGTTACTGTTTTCTGCACAAAAGCGATTCTGCGAAGCAATGTGAACAGGCACAGAGAAGGTGCTAGCAGGGAATTCTCTGCCTGCCTTTCCCCAGTGCTCTGCAAGCTCTCCAGGACAACAGCAAATATGGGGCTCTGTGCTTTCTTTCGTTCTGAACAAGTGTTACTGTTTTCTGCACAAAAGCGATTCTGCGAAGCAATGGGAACACTTCTGTTTCCCAGGCACAGAGAAGGTGCTAGCAGGGAATTCTCTGCCTGCTTTTCCCCAGTGCTCTGCAAGCTCTCCAGGACAACATAAAATCTGGGGCTCTGTGCTTTCTTTTGTTCTGAACAAGTGTTACTGTTTTCTGCACAAAAGCGATTCTGCGAAGCAATGTGAACACTTCTGCTTCCCAGGCACAGAGAAGGTGCTAGCAGGGAAATCTCTGCCTGCTTTTCCCCAGTGCTCTGCAAGCTCTCCAGGACAACATAAAATCTGGGGCTCTGTGCTTTCTTTCGTTCTGAACAAGTGTTATTGTTTTCTGCACAAAAGCGATTCTGCGAAGCAATGTGAAGACTTCTGCTTCCCAGGCACAGAGAAGGTGCTAGCAGGGAATTCTCTGCCTGCCTTTCCCCAGTGCTCTGCAAGCTCTCCAGGACAACATAAAATCTGGGGCTCTGTGCTTTCTTTCGTTCTGAACAACTGTTACTGTTTTCTGCACAAAAGCGATTCTGCGAAGCAATGTGAACACTTCTGTTTCCCAGGCACAGAGAAGGTGCTAGCAGGGAATTCTCTGCCTTCTTTTCCCCAGTGCTCTGCAAGCTCTCCAGAACAACATAAAATCTGGGGCTCTGTGCTTTCTTTCGTTCTGAACAATTGTTACTGTTTTCTGCACAAAAGCGATTCTGCCAAGCAATGGGAACACTTCTGTTTCCCAGGCACAGAGAAGGTGCTAGCAGGGAATTCTCTGCCTGCTTTTCCCCAGTGCTCTGCAAGCTCTCCAGGACAACATAAAATCTGGGGCTCTGTGCTTTCTTTCGTTGTGAACAAGTGTTACTGTTTTCTGCACAAAAGCGATTCTGCGAAGCAATGTGAACACTTCTGTTTCCCAGGCACAGAGAAGGTGCTAGCAGGGAATTCTCTGCCTGCTTTTCCCCAGTGCTCTGCAAGCTCTCCAGGACAACATAAAATCTGGGGCTCTGTGCTTTCTTTCGTTCTGAACAAGTGTTACTGTTTTCTGCACAAAAGCGATTCTGCGAAGGAATGTGAACAGGCACAGAGAAGGTGCTAGCAGGGAATTCTCTGCCTGCTTTTCCCCAGTGCTCTGCAAGCTCTCCAGGACAACAGCAAATCTGGGGCTCTGTGCTTTCTTTCGTTCTGAACAAGTGTTACTGTTTTCTGCACAAAAGCGATTCTGCGAAGCAATGGGAACACTTCTGTTTCCCAGGAACAGAGAAGGTGCTAGCAGGGAATTCTCTGCCTGCTTTTCCCCAGTGCTCTGCAAGCTCTCCAGGACAATATAGAATCTGGGGCTCTGTGCTTTCTTTCGTTCTGAACAAGTGTTACTGTTTTCTGCACAAAAGTGATTCTGCGAAGCAATGTGAACACTTCTGCTTCCCAGGCACAGAGAAGGTGCTAGCAGGGAATTCTCTGCCTGCCTTTCCCCAGTGCTCTGCAAGCTCTCCAGGACAACATAAAATCTGGGGCTCTGTGCTTTCTTTCGTCTGAACAAGTGTTACTGTTTTCTGCACAAAAGCGATTCTGCGAAGCAATGTGAACAGGCACAGAGAAGGTGCTAGCAGGGAATTCTCTGCCTGCTTTTCCCCAGTGCTCTGCAAGCTCTCCAGGACAACATAAAATCTGGGGCTCTGTGCTTTCTTTCGTTCTGACCAAGTGTTACTGTTTTCTGCACAAAAGCGATTCTGCGAAGCAATGTGAACACTTCTGCTTCCCAGGCACAGAGAAGGTGCTAGCAGGGAATTCTCTGCCTGCTTTTCCCCAGTGCTCTGCAAGCTCTCCAGGACAACATAAAATCTGGGGCTCTGTGCTTTCTTTTGTTCTGAACAAGTGTTAGTGTTTTCTGCACAAAAGCGATTCTGCGAAGCAATGTGAACACTTCTGCTTCCCAGGCACAGAGAAGGTGCTAGCAGGGAAATCTCTGCCTGCTTTTCCCCAGTGCTCTGCAAGCTCTCCAGGACAACATAAAATCTGGGGCTCTGTG
Organism: Strix uralensis; assembly: GCF_047716275.1. Lineage (NCBI taxonomy): Eukaryota > Metazoa > Chordata > Aves > Strigiformes > Strigidae > Strix > Strix uralensis. The sequence continues at coordinate 667,651 of NW_027436710.1, read as the reverse complement.
CTTTCTTTCGTTCTGAACAAGTGTTATTGTTTTCTGCACAAAAGCGATTCTGCGAAGCAATGTGAAGACTTCTGCTTCCCAGGCACAGAGAAGGTGCTAGCAGGGAATTCTCTGCCTGCTTTTCCCCAGTGCTCTGCAAGCTCTCCAGGACAACATAAAATCTGGGGCTCTGTGCTTTCTTTCGTTCTGAACAAGTGTTACTGTTTTCTGCACAAAAGCGATTCTGCGAAGCAATGGGAACACTTCTGCTTCCCAGGCACAGAGAAGGTGCTAGCAGGGAATTCTCTGCCTGCTTTTCCCCAGTGCTCTGCAAGCTCTCCAGGACAACATAAAATCTGGGGCTCTGTGCTTTCTTTCGTTCTGAACAAGTGTTATTGTTTTCTGCACAAAAGCGATTCTGCGAAGCAATGTGAACAGGCACAGAGAAGGTGCTAGCAGGGAATTCTCTGCCTGCCTTTCCCCAGTGCTCTGCAAGCTCTCCAGGACAACATAAAATCTGGGGCTCTGTGCTTTCTTTCGTTCTGAACAAGTGTTACTGTTTTCTGCACAAAAGCGATTCTGCGAAGCAATGTGAACACTTCTGTTTCCCAGGAACAGAGAAGGTGCTAGCAGGTAATTCTCTGCCTGCTTTTCCCCAGTGCTCTGCAAGCTCTCCAGGACAACATAAAATCTGGGGCTCTGTGCTTTCTTTCGTTCTGAACAAGTGTTACTGTTTTCTGCACAAAAGCGATTCTGCGAAGCAACGTGAACAGGCACAGAGAAGGTGCTAGCAGGGAATTCTCTGCCTGCCTTTCCCCAGTGCTCTGCAAGCTCTCCAGGACAACAGCAAATCTGGGGCTCTGTGCTTTCTTTCGTTCTGAACAAGTGTTACTGTTTTCTGCACAAAAGCGATTCTGCGAAGCAATGTGAACACTTCTGTTTCCCAGGCACAGAGAAGGTGCTAGCAGGGAATTCTCTGCCTGCTTTTCCCCAGTGCTCTGCAAGCTCTCCAGGACAACATAAAATCTGGGGCTCTGTGCTTTCTTTTGTTCTGAACAAGTGTTACTGTTTTCTGCACAAAAGCGATTCTGCGAAGGAATGTGAACAGGCACAGAGAAGGTGCTAGCAGGGAATTCTCTGCCTGCTTTTCCCCAGTGCTCTGCAAGCTCTCCAGGACAACATAAAATCTGGGGCTCTGTGCTTTCTTTCGTTCTGAACAAGTGTTACTGTTTTCTGCACAAAAGCGATTCTGCCAAGCAATGTGAACACTTCTGTTTCCCAGGAACAGAGAAGGTGCTAGCAGGGAATTCTCTGCCTGCTTTTCCCCAGTGCTCTGCAAGCTCTCCAGGACAACATAAAATCTGGGGCTCTGTGCTTTCTTTCATTGTGAACAAGTGTTACTGTTTTCTGCACAAAAGCGATTCAGCGAAGCAATGTGAACAGGCACAGAGAAGGTGCTAGCAGGGAATTCTCTGCCTGCCTTTCCCCAGTGCTCTGCAAGCTCTCCAGGACAACATAAAATCTGGGGCTCTGTGCTTTCTTTCGTTCTGAACAAGTGTTACTGTTTTCTGCACAAAAGCGATTCTGCGAAGCAATGGGAACACTTCTGTTTCCCAGGCACAGAGAAGGTGCTAGCAGGGAATTCTCTGCCTGCTTTTCCCCAGTGCTCTGCAAGCTCTCCAGGACAACATAAAATCTGGGGCTCTGTGCTTTCTTTCGTTCTGAACAAGTGTTATTGTTTTCTGCACAAAAGCGATTCTGCGAAGCAATGTGAAGACTTCTGCTTCCCAGGCACAGAGAAGGTGCTAGCAGGGAATTCTCTGCCTGCCTTTCCCCAGTGCTCTGCAAGCTCTCCAGGACAACATAAAATCTGGGGCTCTGTGCTTTCTTTCGTCTGAACAAGTGTTACTGTTTTCTGCACAAAAGCGATTCTGCGAAGCAATGTGAACAGGCACAGAGAAGGTGCTAGCAGGGAATTCTCTGCCTGCCTTTCCCCAGTGCTCTGCAAGCTCTCCAGGACAACATAAAATCTGGGGCTCTGTGCTTTCTTTCGTTCTGAACAAGTGTTACTGTTTTCTGCACAAAAGCGATTCTGCGATGCAATGGGAACACTTCTGTTTCCCAGGCACAGAGAAGGTGCTAGCAGGGAATTCTCTGCCTGCTTTTCCCCAGTGCTCTGCAATCTCTCCAGGACAACATAAAATCTGGGGCTCTGTGCTTTCTTTCGTTCTGAACAAGTGTTACTGTTTTTTGCACAAAAGTGATTCTGCGAAGCAATGTGAACACTTCTGCTTCCCAGGCACAGAGAAGGTGCTAGCAGGGAATTCTCTGCCTGCCTTTCCCCAGTTCTCTGCAAGCTCTCCAGGACAACATAAAATCTGGGGCTCTGTGCTTTCTTTCGTCTGAACAAGTGTTACTGTTTTCTGCACAAAAGCGATTCTGCGAAGCAATGTGAACAGGCACAGAGAAGGTGCTAGCAGGGAATTCTCTGCCTGCTTTTCCCCAGTGCTCTGCAAGCTCTCCAGGACAACAGCAAATATGGGGCTCTGTGCTTTCTTTCGTTCTGAACAAGTGTTACTGTTTTCTGCACAAAAGCGATTCTGCCAAGCAATGGGAACACTTCTGTTTCCCAGGAACAGAGAAGGTGCTAGCAGGGAATTCTCTGCCTGCTTTTCCCCAGTGCTCTGCAAGCTCTCCAGGACAACATAAAATCTGGGGCTCTGTGCTTTCTTTCATTGTGAACAAGTGTTACTGTTTTCTGCACAAAAGCGATTCAGCGAAGCAATGTGAACAGGCACAGAGAAGGTGCTAGCAGGGAATTCTCTGCCTGCCTTTCCCCAGTTCTCTGCAAGCTCTCCAGGACAACATAAAATCTGGGGCTCTGTGCTTTCTTTCGTCTGAACAAGTGTTACTGTTTTCTGCACAAAAGCGATTCTGCGAAGCAATGTGAACACTTCTGCTTCCCAGGCACAGAGAAGGTGCTAGCAGGGAATTCTCTGCCTGCTTTTCCCCAGTGCTCTGCAAGCTCTCCAGGACAACATAAAATCTGGGGCTCTGTGCTTTCTTTCGTTGTGAACAAGTGTTACTGTTTTCTGCACAAAAGCGATTCTGCGAAGCAATGTGAACACTTCTGTTTCCCAGGCACAGAGAAGGTGCTAGCAGGGAATTCTCTGCCTGCCTTTCCCCAGTGCTCTGCAAGCTCTCCAGGACAACATAAGATCTGGGGCTCTGTGCTTTCTTTCGTCTGAACAAGTGTTACTGTTTTCTGCACAAAAGCGATTCAGCGAAGCAATGTGAACAGGCACAGAGAAGGTGCTAGCAGGGAATTCTCTGCCTGCCTTTCCCCAGTGCTCTGCAAGCTCTCCAGGACAACATAAAATCTGGGGCTCTGTGCTTTCTTTCGTTCTGAACAAGTGTTACTGTTTTCTGCACAAAAGCGATTCTGCGAAGCAATGGGAACACTTCTGTTTCCCAGGCACAGAGAAGGTGCTAGCAGGGAATTCTCTGCCTGCTTTTCCCCAGTGCTCTGCAAGCTCTCCAGGACAACATAAAATCTGGGGCTCTGTGCTTTCTTTCGTTCTGAACAAGTGTTATTGTTTTCTGCACAAAAGCGATTCTGCGAAGCAATGTGAACACTTCTGTTTCCCAGGCACAGAGAAGGTGCTAGCAGGGAATTCTCTGCCTGCTTTTCCCCAGTGCTCTGCAAGCTCTCCAGGACAACATAAAATCTGGGGCTCTGTGCTTTCTTTTGTTCTGAACAAGTGTTACTGTTTTCTGCACAAAAGCGATTCTGCGAAGGAATGTGAACAGGCACAGAGAAGGTGCTAGCAGGGAATTCTCTGCCTGCTTTTCCCCAGTGCTCTGCAAGCTCTCCAGGACAACATAAAATCTGGGGCTCTGTGCTTTCTTTCGTTCTGAACAAGTGTTACTGTTTTCTGCACAAAAGCGATTCTGCCAAGCAATGTGAACACTTCTGTTTCCCAGGAACAGAGAAGGTGCTAGCAGGGAATTCTCTGCCTGCTTTTCCCCAGTGCTCTGCAAGCTCTCCAGGACAACATAAAATCTGGGGCTCTGTGCTTTCTTTCATTGTGAACAAGTGTTACTGTTTTCTGCACAAAAGCGATTCAGCGAAGCAATGTGAACAGGCACAGAGAAGGTGCTAGCAGGGAATTCTCTGCCTGCCTTTCCCCAGTGCTCTGCAAGCTCTCCAGGACAACATAAAATCTGGGGCTCTGTGCTTTCTTTCGTTCTGAACAAGTGTTACTGTTTTCTGCACAAAAGCGATTCTGCGAAGCAATGGGAACACTTCTGTTTCCCAGGCACAGAGAAGGTGCTAGCAGGGAATTCTCTGCCTGCTTTTCCCCAGTGCTCTGCAAGCTCTCCAGGACAACATAAAATCTGGGGCTCTGTGCTTTCTTTCGTTCTGAACAAGTGTTATTGTTTTCTGCACAAAAGCGATTCTGCGAAGCAATGTGAAGACTTCTGCTTCCCAGGCACAGAGAAGGTGCTAGCAGGGAATGCTCTGCCTGCCTTTCCCCAGTGCTCTGCAAGCTCTCCAGGACAACATAAAATCTGGGGCTCTGTGCTTTCTTTCGTCTGAACAAGTGTTACTGTTTTCTGCACAAAAGCGATTCTGCGAAGCAATGTGAACAGGCACAGAGAAGGTGCTAGCAGGGAATTCTCTGCCTGCCTTTCCCCAGTGCTCTGCAAGCTCTCCAGGACAACATAAAATCTGGGGCTCTGTGCTTTCTTTCGTTCTGAACAAGTGTTACTGTTTTCTGCACAAAAGCGATTCTGCGATGCAATGGGAACACTTCTGTTTCCCAGGCACAGAGAAGGTGCTAGCAGGGAATTCTCTGCCTGCTTTTCCCCAGTGCTCTGCAATCTCTCCAGGACAACATAAAATCTGGGGCTCTGTGCTTTCTTTCGTTCTGAACAAGTGTTACTGTTTTTTGCACAAAAGTGATTCTGCGAAGCAATGTGAACACTTCTGCTTCCCAGGCACAGAGAAGGTGCTAGCAGGGAATTCTCTGCCTGCCTTTCCCCAGTTCTCTGCAAGCTCTCCAGGACAACATAAAATCTGGGGCTCTGTGCTTTCTTTCGTCTGAACAAGTGTTACTGTTTTCTGCACAAAAGCGATTCTGCGAAGCAATGTGAACAGGCACAGAGAAGGTGCTAGCAGGGAATTCTCTGCCTGCTTTTCCCCAGTGCTCTGCAAGCTCTCCAGGACAACAGCAAATATGGGGCTCTGTGCTTTCTTTCGTTCTGAACAAGTGTTACTGTTTTCTGCACAAAAGCGATTCTGCCAAGCAATGGGAACACTTCTGTTTCCCAGGAACAGAGAAGGTGCTAGCAGGGAATTCTCTGCCTGCTTTTCCCCAGTGCTCTGCAAGCTCTCCAGGACAACATAAAATCTGGGGCTCTGTGCTTTCTTTCATTGTGAACAAGTGTTACTGTTTTCTGCACAAAAGCGATTCAGCGAAGCAATGTGAACAGGCACAGAGAAGGTGCTAGCAGGGAATTCTCTGCCTGCCTTTCCCCAGTTCTCTGCAAGCTCTCCAGGACAACATAAAATCTGGGGCTCTGTGCTTTCTTTCGTCTGAACAAGTGTTACTGTTTTCTGCACAAAAGCGATTCTGCGAAGCAATGTGAACACTTCTGCTTCCCAGGCACAGAGAAGGTGCTAGCAGGGAATTCTCTGCCTGCTTTTCCCCAGTGCTCTGCAAGCTCTCCAGGACAACATAAAATCTGGGGCTCTGTGCTTTCTTTCGTTGTGAACAAGTGTTACTGTTTTCTGCACAAAAGCGATTCTGCGAAGCAATGTGAACACTTCTGTTTCCCAGGCACAGAGAAGGTGCTAGCAGGGAATTCTCTGCCTGCCTTTCCCCAGTGCTCTGCAAGCTCTCCAGGACAACATAAGATCTGGGGCTCTGTGCTTTCTTTCGTCTGAACAAGTGTTACTGTTTTCTGCACAAAAGCGATTCAGCGAAGCAATGTGAACAGGCACAGAGAAGGTGCTAGCAGGGAATTCTCTGCCTGCCTTTCCCCAGTGCTCTGCAAGCTCTCCAGGACAACATAAAATCTGGGGCTCTGTGCTTTCTTTCGTTCTGAACAAGTGTTACTGTTTTCTGCACAAAAGCGATTCTGCGAAGCAATGTGAACACTTCTGTTTCCCAGGCACAGAGAAGGTGCTAGCAGGGAATTCTCTGCCTGCTTTTCCCCAGTGCTCTGCAAGCTCTCCAGGACAACATAAAATCTGGGGCTCTGTGCTTTCTTTCGTTCTGAACAAGTGTTACTGTTTTCTGCACAAAAGCGATTCTGCGAAGCAATGTGAACAGGCACAGAGAAGGTGCTAGCAGGGAATTCTCTGCCTGCCTTTCCCCAGTGCTCTGCAAGCTCTCCAGGACAACATAAAATCTGGGGCTCTGTGCTTTCTTTCGTTCTGAACAAGTGTTACTGTTTTCTGCACAAAAGCGATTCTGCGAAGCAATGGGAACACTTCTGTTTCCCAGGCACAGAGAAGGTGCTAGCAGGGAATTCTCTGCCTGCTTTTCCCCAGTGCTCTGCAAGCTCTCCAGGACAACATAAAATCTGGGGCTCTGTGCTTTCTTTCGTTCTGAACAAGTGTTACTGTTTTCTGCACAAAAGCGATTCTGCCAAGCAATGGGAACACTTCTGTTTCCCAGGCACAGAGAAGGTGCTAGCAGGGAATTCTCTGCCTGCTTTTCCCCAGTGCTCTGCAAGCTCTCCAGGACAACATAAAATCTGGGGCTCTGTGCTTTCTTTCGTTGTGAACAAGTGTTACTGTTTTCTGCACAAAAGCGATTCTGCGAAGCAATGTGAACACTTCTGTTTCCCAGGCACAGAGAAGGTGCTAGCAGGGAATTCTCTGCCTGCTTTTCCCCAGTGCTCTGCAAGCTCTCCAGGACAACATAAAATCTGGGGCTCTGTGCTTTCTTTTGTTCTGAACAAGTGTTACTGTTTTCTGCACAAAAGCGATTCTGCGAAGCAATGTGAACAGGCACAGAAAAGGTGCTAGCAGGGAATTCTCTGCCTGCCTTTCCCCAGTGCTCTGCAAGCTCTCCAGGACAACATAGAATCTGGGGCTCTGTGCTTTCTTTTGTTCTGAACAAGTGTTAGGGTTTTCTGCACAAAAGCGATTCTGCGAAGCAATGGGAACACTTCTGCTTCCCAGGCACAGAGAAGGTGCTAGCAGGGAATTCTCTGCCTGCCTTTCCCCAGTGCTCTGCAAGCTCTCCAGGACAACATAAAATCTGGGGCTCTGTGCTTTCTTTCGTCTGAACAAGTGTTACTGTTTTCTGCACAAAAGCGATTCAGCGAAGCAATGTGAACAGGCACAGAGAAGGTGCTAGCAGGGAATTCTCTGCCTGCCTTTCCCCAGTGCTCTGCAAGCTCTCCAGGACAACATAAAATCTGGGGCTCTGTGCTTTCTTTCGTTCTGAACAAGTGTTACTGTTTTCTGCACAAAAGCGATTCTGCGAAGCAATGTGAACACTTCTGTTTCCCAGGCACAGAGAAGGTGCTAGCAGGGAATTCTCTGCCTGCTTTTCCCCAGTGCTCTGCAAGCTCTCCAGGACAATATAGAATCTGGGGCTCTGTGCTTTCTTTCGTTCTGAACAAGTGTTACTGTTTTCTGCACAAAAGTGATTCTGCGAAGCAATGTGAACACTTCTGCTTCCCAGGCACAGAGAAGGTGCTAGCAGGGAATTCTCTGCCTGCCTTTCCCCAGTGCTCTGCAAGCTCTCCAGGACAACATAAAATCTGGGGCTCTGTGCTTTCTTTCGTTCTGAACAAGTGTTACTGTTTTCTGCACAAAAGCGATTCTGCGAAGCAATGTGAACAGGCACAGAGAAGGTGCTAGCAGGGAATTCTCTGCCTGCCTTTCCCCAGTGCTCTGCAAGCTCTCCAGGACAACAGCAAATATGGGGCTCTGTGCTTTCTTTCGTTCTGAACAAGTGTTACTGTTTTCTGCACAAAAGCGATTCTGCGAAGCAATGGGAACACTTCTGTTTCCCAGGCACAGAGAAGGTGCTAGCAGGGAATTCTCTGCCTGCTTTTCCCCAGTGCTCTGCAAGCTCTCCAGGACAACATAAAATCTGGGGCTCTGTGCTTTCTTTTGTTCTGAACAAGTGTTACTCTTTTCTGCACAAAAGCGATTCTGCGAAGCAATGTGAACACTTCTGCTTCCCAGGCACAGAGAAGGTGCTAGCAGGGAAATCTCTGCCTGCTTTTCCCCAGTGCTCTGCAAGCTCTCCAGGACAACATAAAATCTGGGGCTCTGTGCTTTCTTTCGTTCTGAACAAGTGTTATTGTTTTCTGCACAAAAGCGATTCTGCGAAGCAATGTGAAGACTTCTGCTTCCCAGGCACAGAGAAGGTGCTAGCAGGGAATTCTCTGCCTGCCTTTCCCCAGTGCTCTGCAAGCTCTCCAGGACAACATAAAATCTGGGGCTCTGTGCTTTCTTTCGTTCTGAACAAGTGTTATTGTTTTCTGCACAAAAGCGATTCTGCGAAGCAATGTGAACAGGCACAGAGAAGGTGCTAGCAGGGAATTCTCTGCCTGCCTTTCCCCAGTGCTCTGCAAGCTCTCCAGGACAACATAAAATCTGGGGCTCTGTGCTTTCTTTCGTTGTGAACAAGTGTTACTGTTTTCTGCACAAAAGCGATTCTGCGAAGCAATGGGAACACTTCTGTTTCCCAGGCACAGAGAAGGTGCTAGCAGGGAATTCTCTGCCTGCTTTTCCCCAGTGCTCTGCAAGCTCTCCAGGACAACATAAAATCTGGGGCTCTGTGCTTTCTTTCGTTCTGAACAAGTGTTACTGTTTTCTGCACAAAAGCGATTCTGCGAAGCAATGTGAACACTTCTGTTTCCCAGGCACAGAGAAGGTGCTAGCAGGGAATTCTCTGCCTGCTTTTCCCCAGTGCTCTGCAAGCTCTCCAGGACAACATAATATCTGGGGCTCTGTGCTTTCTTTCGTTCTGAACAAGTGTTACTGTTTTCTGCACAAAAGCGATTCTGCGAAGGAATGTGAACAGGCACAGAGAAGGTGCTAGCAGGGAATTCTCTGCCTGCCTTTCCCCAGTGCTCTGCAAGCTCTCCAGGACAACATAAAATCTGGGGCTCTGTGCTTTCTTTCGTTCTGAACAAGTGTTACTGTTTTCTGCACAAAAGCGATTCTGCGAAGCAATGTGAACACTTCTGTTTCCCAGGCACAGAGAAGGTGCTAGCAGGGAATTCTCTGCCTTCTTTTCCCCAGTGCTCTGCAAGCTCTCCAGAACAACATAAAATCTGGGGCTCTGTGCTTTCTTTCGTTCTGAACAAGTGTTATTGTTTTCTGCACAAAAGCGATTCTGCGAAGCAATGTGAAGACTTCTGCTTCCCAGGCACAGAGAAGGTGCTAGCAGGGAATTCTCTGCCTGCCTTTCCCCAGTGCTCTGCAAGCTCTCCAGGACAACATAAAATCTGGGGCTCTGTGCTTTCTTTCGTTCTGAACAAGTGTTATTGTTTTCTGCACAAAAGCGATTCTGCGAAGCAATGTGAACAGGCACAGAGAAGGTGCTAGCAGGGAATTCTCTGCCTGCCTTTCCCCAGTGCTCTGCAAGCTCTCCAGGACAACATAAAATCTGGGGCTCTGTGCTTTCTTTCGTTGTGAACAAGTGTTACTGTTTTCTGCACAAAAGCGATTCTGCGAAGCAATGGGAACACTTCTGTTTCCCAGGCACAGAGAAGGTGCTAGCAGGGAATTCTCTGCCTGCTTTTCCCCAGTGCTCTGCAAGCTCTCCAGGACAACATAAAATCTGGGGCTCTGTGCTTTCTTTCGTTCTGAACAAGTGTTACTGTTTTCTGCACAAAAGCGATTCTGCGAAGCAATGTGAACACTTCTGTTTCCCAGGCACAGAGAAGGTGCTAGCAGGGAATTCTCTGCCTGCTTTTCCCCAGTGCTCTGCAAGCTCTCCAGGACAACATAATATCTGGGGCTCTGTGCTTTCTTTCGTTCTGAACAAGTGTTACTGTTTTCTGCACAAAAGCGATTCTGCGAAGGAATGTGAACAGGCACAGAGAAGGTGCTAGCAGGGAATTCTCTGCCTGCCTTTCCCCAGTGCTCTGCAAGCTCTCCAGGACAACATAAAATCTGGGGCTCTGTGCTTTCTTTCGTTCTGAACAAGTGTTACTGTTTTCTGCACAAAAGCGATTCTGCGAAGCAATGTGAACACTTCTGTTTCCCAGGCACAGAGAAGGTGCTAGCAGGGAATTCTCTGCCTTCTTTTCCCCAGTGCTCTGCAAGCTCTCCAGAACAACATAAAATCTGGGGCTCTGTGCTTTCTTTCGTTCTGAACAATTGTTACTGTTTTCTGCACAAAAGCGATTCTGCCAAGCAATGGGAAAACTTCTGTTTCCCAGGCACAGAGAAGGTGCTAGCAGGGAATTCTCTGCCTGCTTTTCCCCAGTGCTCTGCAAGCTCTCCAGGACAACATAAAATCTGGGGCTCTGTGCTTTCTTTCGTTGTGAACAAGTGTTACTGTTTTCTGCACAAAAGCGATTCTGCGAAGCAATGTGAACACTTCTGTTTCCCAGGCACAGAGAAGGTGCTAGCAGGGAATTCTCTGCCTGCTTTTCCCCAGTGCTCTGCAAGCTCTCCAGGACAACATAAAATCTGGGGCTCTGTGCTTTCTTTTGTTCTGAACAAGTGTTACTGTTTTCTGCACAAAAGCGATTCTGCGAAGCAATGTGAACAGGCACAGAAAAGGTGCTAGCAGGGAATTCTCTGCCTGCCTTTCCCCAGTGCTCTGCAAGCTCTCCAGGACAACATAGAATCTGGGGCTCTGTGCTTTCTTTTGTTCTGAACAAGTGTTAGGGTTTTCTGCACAAAAGCGATTCTGCGAAGCAATGTGAAGACTTCTGCTTCCCAGGCACAGAGAAGGTGCTAGCAGGGAATTCTCTGCCTGCCTTTCCCCAGTGCTCTGCAAGCTCTCCAGGACAACATAAAATCTGGGGCTCTGTGCTTTCTTTCGTCTGAACAAGTGTTACTGTTTTCTGCACAAAAGCGATTCAGCGAAGCAATGTGAACAGGCACAGAGAAGGTGCTAGCAGGGAATTCTCTGCCTGCCTTTCCCCAGTGCTCTGCAAGCTCTCCAGGACAACATAAAATCTGGGGCTCTGTGCTTTCTTTCGTTCTAAACAAGTGTTACTGTTTTCTGCACAAAAGCGATTCTGCGAAGCAATGTGAACACTTCTGTTTCCCAGGCACAGAGAAGGTGCTAGCAGGGAATTCTCTCCCTGCTTTTCCCCAGTGCTCTGCAAGCTCTCCAGGACAACATAAAATCTGGGGCTCTGTGCTTTCTTTCGTTCTGAACAAGTGTTATTGTTTTCTGCACAAAAGCGATTCTGCGAAGCAATGTGAAGACTTCTGCTTCCCAGGCACAGAGAAGGTGCTAGCAGGGAATTCTCTGCCTGCCTTTCCCCAGTGCTCTGCAAGCTCTCCAGGACAACATAAAATCTGGGGCTCTGTGCTTTCTTTCGTTCTGAACAAGTGTTACTGTTTTCTGCACAAAAGCGATTCTGCGAAGCAATGTGAACAGGCACAGAGAAGGTGCTAGCAGGGAATTCTCTGCCTGCCTTTCCCCAGTGCTCTGCAAGCTCTCCAGGACAACAGCAAATATGGGGCTCTGTGCTTTCTTTCGTTCTGAACAAGTGTTACTGTTTTCTGCACAAAAGCGATTCTGCGAAGCAATGGGAACACTTCTGTTTCCCAGGCACAGAGAAGGTGCTAGCAGGGAATTCTCTGCCTGCTTTTCCCCAGTGCTCTGCAAGCTCTCCAGGACAACATAAAATCTGGGGCTCTGTGCTTTCTTTCGTTCTGAACAAGTGTTACTGTTTTCTGCACAAAAGCGATTCTGCGAAGCAATGTGAACACTTCTGCTTCCCAGGCACTGAGAAGGTGCTAGCAGGGAATTCTCTGCCTGCTTTTCCCCAGTGCTCTGCAAGCTCTCCAGGACAACAGCAAATATGGGGCTCTGTGCTTTCTTTCGTTCTGAACAAGTGTTATTGTTTTCTGCACAAAAGCGATTCTGCGAAGCAATGTGAACAGGCACAGAGAAGGTGCTAGCAGGGAATTCTCTGCCTGCCTTTCCCCAGTGCTCTGCAAGCTCTCCAGGACAACATAAAATCTGGGGCTCTGTGCTTTCTTTCGTTCTGAACAAGTGTTACTGTTTTCTGCACAAAAGCGATTCTGCGAAGCAATGTGAACACTTCTGTTTCCCAGGCACAGAGAAGTTGCTAGCAGGGAATTCTCTGCCTGCTTTTCCCCAGTGCTCTGCAAGCTCTCCAGGACAACATAAAATCTGGGGCTCTGTGCTTTCTTTTGTTCTGAACAAGTGTTACTGTTTTCTGCACAAAAGCGATTCTGCGAAGCAATGTGAACAGGCACAGAGAAGGTGCTAGGAGGGAATTCTCTGCCTGCCTTTCCCCAGTGCTCTGCAAGCTCTCCAGGACAACATAAAATCTGGGGCTCTGTGCTTTCTTTCGTTCTGAACAAGTGTTACTGTTTTCTGCACAAAAGCGATTCTGCGAAGCAATGTGAACACTTCTGTTTCCCAGGCACAGAGAAGGTGCTAGCAGGGAATTCTCTGCCTGCTTTTCCCCAGTGCTCTGCAAGCTCTCCAGGACAACATAAAATCTGGGGCTCTGTGCTTTCTTTTGTTCTGAACAAGTGTTACTGTTTTCTGCACAAAAGCGATTCTGCCAAGCAATGTGAACAGGCACAGAAAAGGTGCTAGCAGGGAATTCTCTGCCTGCTTTTCCCCAGTGCTCTGCAAGCTCTCCAGGACAACATAAAATCTGGGGCTCTGTGCTTTCTTTCGTTCTGAACAAGTGTTACTGTTTTCTGCACAAAAGCGATTCTGCGAAGCAATGTGAACACTTCTGTTTCCCAGGAACAGAGAAGGTGCTAGCAGGGAATTCTCTGCCTGCTTTTCCCCAGTGCTCTGCAAGCTCTCCAGGACAATATAGAATCTGGGGCTCTGTGCTTTCTTTCGTTCTGAACAAGTGTTACTGTTTTCTGCACAAAAGTGATTCTGCGAAGCAATGTGAAGACTTCTGCTTCCCAGGCACAGAGAAGGTGCTAGCAGGGAATTCTCTGCCTGCCTTTCCCCAGTGCTCTGCAAGCTCTCCAGGACAACATAAAATCTGGGGCTCTGTGCTTTCTTTCGTTCTGAACAAGTGTTACTGTTTTCTGCACAAAAGCGATTCTGCGAAGCAATGTGAACAGGCACAGAGAAGGTGCTAGCAGGGAATTCTCTGCCTGCCTTTCCCCAGTGCTCTGCAAGCTCTCCAGGACAACAGCAAATATGGGGCTCTGTGCTTTCTTTCGTTCTGAACAAGTGTTACTGTTTTCTGCACAAAAGCGATTCTGCGAAGCAATGGGAACACTTCTGTTTCCCAGGCACAGAGAAGGTGCTAGCAGGGAATTCTCTGCCTGCTTTTCCCCAGTGCTCTGCAAGCTCTCCAGGACAACATAAAATCTGGGGCTCTGTGCTTTCTTTTGTTCTGAACAAGTGTTACTCTTTTCTGCACAAAAGCGATTCTGCGAAGCAATGTGAACACTTCTGCTTCCCAGGCACAGAGAAGGTGCTAGCAGGGAAATCTCTGCCTGCTTTTCCCCAGTGCTCTGCAAGCTCTCCAGGACAACATAAAATCTGGGGCTCTGTGCTTTCTTTCGTTCTGAACAAGTGTTATTGTTTTCTGCACAAAAGCGATTCTGCGAAGCAATGTGAAGACTTCTGCTTCCCAGGCACAGAGAAGGTGCTAGCAGGGAATTCTCTGCCTGCCTTTCCCCAGTGCTCTGCAAGCTCTCCAGGACAACATAAAATCTGGGGCTCTGTGCTTTCTTTCGTTCTGAACAAGTGTTACTGTTTTCTGCACAAAAGCGATTCTGCGAAGCAATGTGAACAGGCACAGAGAAGGTGCTAGCAGGGAATTCTCTGCCTGCCTTTCCCCAGTGCTCTGCAAGCTCTCCAGGACAACAGCAAATATGGGGCTCTGTGCTTTCTTTCGTTCTGAACAAGTGTTACTGTTTTCTGCACAAAAGCGATTCTGCGAAGCAATGGGAACACTTCTGTTTCCCAGGCACAGAGAAGGTGCTAGCAGGGAATTCTCTGCCTGCTTTTCCCCAGTGCTCTGCAAACTCTCCAGGACAACATAAAATCTGGGGCTCTGTGCTTTCTTTCGTTCTGAACAAGTGTTACTGTTTTCTGCACAAAAGCGATTCTGCGAAGCAATGTGAACACTTCTGTTCCCAGGCACAGAGAAGGTGCTAGCAGGGAATTCTCTGCCTGCTTTTCCCCAGTGCTCTGCAAGCTCTCCAGGACAACATAATATCTGGGGCTCTGTGCTTTCTTTCGTTCTGAACAAGTGTTACTGTTTTCTGCACAAAAGCGATTCTGCGAAGGAATGTGAACAGGCACAGAGAAGGTGCTAGCAGGGAATTCTCTGCCTGCCTTTCCCCAGTGCTCTGCAAGCTCTCCAGGACAACATAAAATCTGGGGCTCTGTGCTTTCTTTCGTTCTGAACAAGTGTTACTGTTTTCTGTACAAAAGCGATTCTGCGAAGCAATGTGAACACTTCTGTTTCCCAGGCACAGAGAAGGTGCTAGCAGGGAATTCTCTGCCTGCCTTTCCCCAGTGCTCTGCAAGCTCTCCAGGACAACATAAAATCTGGGGCTCTGTGCTTTCTTTCGTTCTGAACAATTGTTACTGTTTTCTGCACAAAAGCGATTCTGCCAAGCAATGGGAAAACTTCTGTTTCCCAGGCACAGAGAAGGTGCTAGCAGGGAATTCTCTGCCTGCTTTTCCCCAGTGCTCTGCAAGCTCTCCAGGACAACATAAAATCTGGGGCTCTGTGCTTTCTTTCGTTGTGAACAAGTGTTACTGTTTTCTGCACAAAAGCGATTCTGCGAAGCAATGTGAACACTTCTGTTTCCCAGGCACAGAGAAGGTGCTAGCAGGGAATTCTCTGCCTGCTTTTCCCCAGTGCTCTGCAAGCTCTCCAGGACAACATAAAATCTGGGGCTCTGTGCTTTCTTTTGTTTGAACAAGTGTTACTGTTTTCTGCACAAAAGCGATTCTGCGAAGCAATGTGAACAGGCACAGAAAAGGTGCTAGCAGGGAATTCTCTGCCTGCCTTTCCCCAGTGCTCTGCAAGCTCTCCAGGACAACATAGAATCTGGGGCTCTGTGCTTTCTTTTGTTCTGAACAAGTGTTAGGGTTTTCTGCACAAAAGCGATTCTGCGAAGCAATGTGAAGACTTCTGCTTCCCAGGCACAGAGAAGGTGCTAGCAGGGAATTCTCTGCCTGCCTTTCCCCAGTGCTCTGCAAGCTCTCCAGGACAACATAAAATCTGGGGCTCTGTGCTTTCTTTCGTCTGAACAAGTGTTACTGTTTTCTGCACAAAAGCGATTCAGCGAAGCAATGTGAACAGGCACAGAGAAGGTGCTAGCAGGGAATTCTCTGCCTGCCTTTCCCCA
Source organism: Strix uralensis (assembly GCF_047716275.1). Classification (NCBI taxonomy): domain Eukaryota; kingdom Metazoa; phylum Chordata; class Aves; order Strigiformes; family Strigidae; genus Strix; species Strix uralensis. Next base: position 652,131 of record NW_027436710.1, on the reverse strand, counting down.
GTGCTCTGCAAGCTCTCCAGGACAACATAAAATCTGGGGCTCTGTGCTTTCTTTCGTTCTGAACAAGTGTTACTGTTTTCTGCACAAAAGCGATTCTGCGAAGCAATGTGAACACTTCTGTTTCCCAGGCACAGAGAAGGTGCTAGCAGGGAATTCTCTGCCTGCTTTTCCCCAGTGCTCTGCAAGCTCTCCAGGACAACATAAAATCTGGGGCTCTGTGCTTTCTTTCGTTCTGAACAAGTGTTATTGTTTTCTGCACAAAAGCGATTCTGCGAAGCAATGTGAAGACTTCTGCTTCCCAGGCACAGAGAAGGTGCTAGCAGGGAATTCTCTGCCTGCCTTTCCCCAGTGCTCTGCAAGCTCTCCAGGACAACATAAAATCTGGGGCTCTGTGCTTTCTTTCGTTCTGAACAAGTGTTACTGTTTTCTGCACAAAAGCGATTCTGCGAAGCAATGTGAACAGGCACAGAGAAGGTGCTAGCAGGGAATTCTCTGCCTGCCTTTCCCCAGTGCTCTGCAAGCTCTCCAGGACAACAGCAAATATGGGGCTCTGTGCTTTCTTTCGTTCTGAACAAGTGTTACTGTTTTCTGCACAAAAGCGATTCTGCGAAGCAATGGGAACACTTCTGTTTCCCAGGCACAGAGAAGGTGCTAGCAGGGAATTCTCTGCCTGCTTTTCCCCAGTGCTCTGCAAGCTCTCCAGGACAACATAAAATCTGGGGCTCTGTGCTTTCTTTCGTTCTGAACAAGTGTTACTGTTTTCTGCACAAAAGCGATTCTGCGAAGCAATGTGAACACTTCTGCTTCCCAGGCACTGAGAAGGTGCTAGCAGGGAATTCTCTGCCTGCTTTTCCCCAGTGCTCTGCAAGCTCTCCAGGACAACAGCAAATATGGGGCTCTGTGCTTTCTTTCGTTCTGAACAAGTGTTATTGTTTTCTGCACAAAAGCGATTCTGCGAAGCAATGTGAACAGGCACAGAGAAGGTGCTAGCAGGGAATTCTCTGCCTGCCTTTCCCCAGTGCTCTGCAAGCTCTCCAGGACAACATAAAATCTGGGGCTCTGTGCTTTCTTTCGTTCTGAACAAGTGTTACTGTTTTCTGCACAAAAGCGATTCTGCGAAGCAATGTGAACACTTCTGTTTCCCAGGCACAGAGAAGGTTCTAGCAGGAAATTCTCTGCCTGCTTTTCCCCAGTGCTCTGCAAGCTCTCCAGGACAACATAAAATCTGGGGCTCTGTGCTTTCTTTTGTTCTGAACAAGTGTTACTGTTTTCTGCACAAAAGCGATTCTGCGAAGCAATGTGAACAGGCACAGAGAAGGTGCTAGCAGGGAATTCTCTGCCTGCCTTTCCCCAGTGCTCTGCAAGCTCTCCAGGACAACAGCAAATCTGGGGCTCTGTGCTTTCTTTCGTTCTGAACAAGTGTTACTGTTTTCTGCACAAAAGCGATTCTGCGAAGCAATGTGAACACTTCTGTTTCCCAGGCACAGAGAAGGTGCTAGCAGGGAATTCTCTGCCTGCTTTTCCCCAGTGCTCTGCAAGCTCTCCAGGACAACATAAAATCTGGGGCTCTGTGCTTTCTTTTGTTCTGAACAAGTGTTACTGTTTTCTGCACAAAAGCGATTCTGCCAAGCAATGTGAACAGGCACAGAAAAGGTGCTAGCAGGGAATTCTCTGCCTGCTTTTCCCCAGTGCTCTGCAAGCTCTCCAGGACAACATAAAATCTGGGGCTCTGTGCTTTCTTTCGTTCTGAACAAGTGTTAGTGTTTTCTGCACAAAAGCGATTCTGCGAAGCAATGTGAACACTTCTGTTTCCCAGGAACAGAGAAGGTGCTAGCAGGGAATTCTCTGCCTGCTTTTCCCCAGTGCTCTGCAAGCTCTCCAGGACAACATAAAATCTGGGGCTCTGTGCTTTCTTTCGTTGTGAACAAGTGTTACAGTTTTCTGCACAAAAGCGATTCTGCGAAGCAATGTGAACACTTCTGTTTCCCAGGCACAGAGAAGGTGCTAGCAGGGAATTCTCTGCCTGCTTTTCCCCAGTGCTCTGCAAGCTCTCCAGGACAACAGCAAATATGGGGCTCTGTGCTTTCTTTCGTTCTGAACAAGTGTTACTGTTTTCTGCACAAAAGCGATTCAGCGAAGCAATGTGAACAGGCACAGAGAAGGTGCTAGCAGGGAATTCTCTGCCTGCCTTTCCCCAGTGCTCTGCAAGCTCTCCAGGACAACATAAAATCTGGGGCTCTGTGCTTTCTTTCGTTCTGAACAAGTGTTACTGTTTTCTGCACAAAAGCGATTCTGCGAAGCAATGGGAACACTTCTGTTTCCCAGGCACAGAGAAGGTGCTAGCAGGGAATTCTCTGCCTGCTTTTCCCCAGTGCTCTGCAAGCTCTCCAGGACAACATAAAATCTGGGGCTCTGTGCTTTCTTTCGTTCTGAACAAGTGTTACTGTTTTCTGCACAAAAGCGATTCTGCGAAGCAATGTGAACAGGCACAGAGAAGGTGCTAGCAGGGAATTCTCTGCCTGCCTTTCCCCAGTGCTCTGCAAGCTCTCCAGGACAACATAAAATCTGGGGCTCTGTGCTTTCTTTCGTTCTGAACAAGTGTTACTGTTTTCTGCACAAAAGCGATTCTGCGAAGCAATGGGAACACTTCTGTTTCCCAGACACAGAGAAGGTGCTAGCAGGGAATTCTCTGCCTGCTTTTCCCCAGTGCTCTGCAATCTCTCCAGGACAACATAAAATCTGGGGCTCTGTGCTTTCTTTCGTTCTGAACAAGTGTTACTGTTTTCTGCACAAAAGTGATTCTGCGAAGCAATGGGAACACTTCTGCTTCCCAGGCACAGAGAAGGTGCTAGCAGGGAATTCTCTGCCTGCCTTTCCCCAGTGCTCTGCAAGCTCTCCAGGACAACATAAAATCTGGGGCTCTGTGCTTTCTTTCGTTCTGAACAAGTGTTACTGTTTTCTGCACAAAAGCGATTCTGCGAAGCAATGTGAACAGGCACAGAGAAGTGGCTACCAGGGAATTCTCTGCCTGCTTTTCCCCAGTGCTCTGCAAGCTCTCCAAGACAACATAAAATCTGGGGCTCTGTGCTTTCTTTCGTTCTGAACAAGTGTTACTGTTTTCTGCACAAAAGCGATTCTGCGAAGCAATGTGAACACTTCTGCTTCCCAGGCACAGAGAAGGTGCTAGCAAGGGAATTCTCTGCCTGCTTTTCCCCAGTGCTCTGCAAGCTCTCCAGGACAACATAAAATCTGGGGCTCTGTGCTTTCTTTCGTTGTGAACAAGTGTTACTGTTTTCTGCACAAAAGCGATTCTGCGAAGCAATGTGAACACTTCTGTTTCCCAGGCACAGAGAAGGTGCTAGCAGGGAATTCTCTGCCTGCCTTTCCCCAGTGCTCTGCAAGCTCTCCAGGACAACATAAGATCTGGGGCTCTGTGCTTTCTTTCGTCTGAACAAGTGTTACTGTTTTCTGCACAAAAGCGATTCAGCGAAGCAATGTGAACAGGCACAGAGAAGGTGCTAGCAGGGAATTCTCTGCCTGCCTTTCCCCAGTGCTCTGCAAGCTCTCCAGGACAACATAAAATCTGGGGCTCTGTGCTTTCTTTTGTTCTGAACAAGTGTTACTGTTTTCTGCACAAAAGCGATTCTGCGAAGCAATGTGAAGACTTCTGCTTCCCAGGCACAGAGAAGGTGCTAGCAGGGAATTCTCTGCCTGCTTTTCCCAGTGCTCTGCAAGCTCTCCAGGACAACATAAAATCTGGGGCTCTGTGCTTTCTTTCGTTCTGAACAAGTGTTACTGTTTTCTGCACAAAAGCGATTCTGCGAAGCAATGTGAACAGGCACAGAGAAGGTGCTAGCAGGGAATTCTCTGCCTGCCTTTCCCCAGTGCTCTGCAAGCTCTCCAGGACAACAGCAAATCTGGGGCTCTGTGCTTTCTTTCGTTCTGAACAAGTGTTACTGTTTTCTGCACAAAAGCGATTCTGCGAAGCAATGGGAACACTTCTGTTTCCCAGGCACAGAGAAGGTGCTAGCAGGGAATTCTCTGCCTGCTTTTCCCCAGTGCTCTGCAAGCTCTCCAGGACAACATAAAATCTGGGGCTCTGTGCTTTCTTTCGTTCTGAACAAGTGTTATTGTTTTCTGCACAAAAGCGATTCTGCGAAGCAATGTGAAGACTTCTGCTTCCCAGGCACAGAGAAGGTGCTAGCAGGGAATTCTCTGCCTGCCTTTCCCCAGTGCTCTGCAAGCTCTCCAGGACAACATAAAATCTGGGGCTCTGTGCTTTCTTTCGTTCTGAACAAGTGTTACTGTTTTCTGCACAAAAGCGATTCTGCGAAGCAATGGGAACACTTCTGTTTCCCAGGCACAGAGAAGGTGCTAGCAGGGAATTCTCTGCCTGCCTTTCCCCAGTGCTCTGCAAGCTCTCCAGGACAACATAAAATCTGGGGCTCTGTGCTTTCTTTCGTTCTGAACAAGTGTTACTGTTTTCTGCACAAAAGCGATTCTGCGAAGCAATGTGAACAGGCACAGAGAAGGTGCTAGCAGGGAATTCTCTGCCTGGCCTTTCCCCAGTGCTCTGCAAGCTCTCCAGGACAACATAAAATCTGGGGCTCTGTGCTTTCTTTCGTTCTGAACAAGTGTTACTGTTTTCTGCACAAAAGCGATTCTGCGAAGCAATGGGAACACTTCTGTTTCCCAGACACAGAGAAGGTGCTAGCAGGGAATTCTCTGCCTGCTTTTCCCCAGTGCTCTGCAATCTCTCCAGGACAACATAAAATCTGGGCTCTGTGCTTTCTTTCGTTCTGAACAAGTGTTACTGTTTTCTGCACAAAAGCGATTCTGCGAAGCAATGTGAACACTTCTGCTTCCCAGGCACAGAGAAGGTGCTAGCAGGGAATTCTCTGCCTGCTTTTCCCCAGTGCTCTGCAAGCTCTCCAGGACAACAGCAAATATGGGGCTCTGTGCTTTCTTTCGTTCTGAACAAGTGTTACTGTTTTCTGCACAAAAGCGATTCTGCGAAGCAATGTGAACAGGCACAGAGAAGGTGCTAGCAGGGAATTCTCTGCCTGCCTTTCCCCAGTGCTCTGCAAGCTCTCCAGGACAACAGCAAATATGGGGCTCTGTGCTTTCTTTCGTTCTGAACAAGTGTTACTGTTTTCTGCACAAAAGCGATTCTGCGAAGCAATGGGAACACTTCTGTTTCCCAGGCACAGAGAAGGTGCTAGCAGGGAATTCTCTGCCTGCTTTTCCCCAGTGCTCTGCAAGCTCTCCAGGACAACATAAAATCTGGGGCTCTGTGCTTTCTTTCGTTCTGAACAAGTGTTACTGTTTTCTGCACAAAAGCGATTCTGCGAAGCAATGTGAACACTTCTGCTTCCCAGGCACTGAGAAGGTGCTAGCAGGGAATTCTCTGCCTGCTTTTCCCCAGTGCTCTGCAAGCTCTCCAGGACAACAGCAAATATGGGGCTCTGTGCTTTCTTTCGTTCTGAACAAGTGTTATTGTTTTCTGCACAAAAGCGATTCTGCGAAGCAATGTGAACAGGCACAGAGAAGGTGCTAGCAGGGAATTCTCTGCCTGCCTTTCCCCAGTGCTCTGCAAGCTCTCCAGGACAACATAAAATCTGGGGCTCTGTGCTTTCTTTCGTTCTGAACAAGTGTTACTGTTTTCTGCACAAAAGCGATTCTGCGAAGCAATGTGAACACTTCTGTTTCCCAGGCACAGAGAAGTTGCTAGCAGGGAATTCTCTGCCTGCTTTTCCCCAGTGCTCTGCAAGCTCTCCAGGACAACATAAAATCTGGGGCTCTGTGCTTTCTTTTGTTCTGAACAAGTGTTACTGTTTTCTGCACAAAAGCGATTCTGCGAAGCAATGTGAACAGGCACAGAGAAGGTGCTAGGAGGGAATTCTCTGCCTGCCTTTCCCCAGTGCTCTGCAAGCTCTCCAGGACAACATAAAATCTGGGGCTCTGTGCTTTCTTTCGTTCTGAACAAGTGTTACTGTTTTCTGCACAAAAGCGATTCTGCGAAGCAATGTGAAGACTTCTGCTTCCCAGGCACAGAGAAGGTGCTAGCAGGGAATTCTCTGCCTGCCTTTCCCCAGTGCTCTGCAAGCTCTCCAGGACAACATAAAATCTGGGGCTCTGTGCTTTCTTTCGTTCTGAACAAGTGTTACTGTTTTCTGCACAAAAGCGATTCTGCGAAGCAATGTGAACAGGCACAGAGAAGGTGCTAGCAGGGAATTCTCTGCCTGCCTTTCCCCAGTGCTCTGCAAGCTCTCCAGGACAACAGCAAATATGGGGCTCTGTGCTTTCTTTCGTTCTGAACAAGTGTTACTGTTTTCTGCACAAAAGCGATTCTGCGAAGCAATGGGAACACTTCTGTTTCCCAGGCACAGAGAAGGTGCTAGCAGGGAATTCTCTGCCTGCTTTTCCCCAGTGCTCTGCAAACTCTCCAGGACAACATAAAATCTGGGGCTCTGTGCTTTCTTTCGTTCTGAACAAGTGTTACTGTTTTCTGCACAAAAGCGATTCTGCGAAGCAATGTGAACACTTCTGTTTCCCAGGCACAGAGAAGGTGCTAGCAGGGAATTCTCTGCCTGCTTTTCCCCAGTGCTCTGCAAGCTCTCCAGGACAACATAATATCTGGGGCTCTGTGCTTTCTTTCGTTCTGAACAAGTGTTACTGTTTTCTGCACAAAAGCGATTCTGCGAAGGAATGTGAACAGGCACAGAGAAGGTGCTAGCAGGGAATTCTCTGCCTGCCTTTCCCCAGTGCTCTGCAAGCTCTCCAGGACAACATAAAATCTGGGGCTCTGTGCTTTCTTTCGTTCTGAACAAGTGTTACTGTTTTCTGTACAAAAGCGATTCTGCGAAGCAATGTGAACACTTCTGTTTCCCAGGCACAGAGAAGGTGCTAGCAGGGAATTCTCTGCCTGCCTTTCCCCAGTGCTCTGCAAGCTCTCCAGGACAACATAAAATCTGGGGCTCTGTGCTTTCTTTCGTTCTGAACAAGTGTTACTGTTTTCTGCACAAAAGCGATTCTGCGAAGCAATGTGAACACTTCTGTTTCCCAGGCACAGAGAAGGTGCTAGCAGGGAATTCTCTGCCTGCTTTTCCCCAGTGCTCTGCAAGCTCTCCAGGACAACATAAAATCTGGGGCTCTGTGCTTTCTTTCGTTCTGAACAAGTGTTATTGTTTTCTGCACAAAAGCGATTCTGCGAAGCAATGTGAAGACTTCTGCTTCCCAGGCACAGAGAAGGTGCTAGCAGGGAATTCTCTGCCTGCCTTTCCCCAGTGCTCTGCAAGCTCTCCAGGACAACATAAAATCTGGGGCTCTGTGCTTTCTTTCGTTCTGAACAAGTGTTACTGTTTTCTGCACAAAAGCGATTCTGCGAAGCAATGTGAACAGGCACAGAGAAGGTGCTAGCAGGGAATTCTCTGCCTGCCTTTCCCCAGTGCTCTGCAAGCTCTCCAGGACAACAGCAAATATGGGGCTCTGTGCTTTCTTTCGTTCTGAACAAGTGTTACTGTTTTCTGCACAAAAGCGATTCTGCGAAGCAATGGGAACACTTCTGTTTCCCAGGCACAGAGAAGGTGCTAGCAGGGAATTCTCTGCCTGCTTTTCCCCAGTGCTCTGCAAGCTCTCCAGGACAACATAAAATCTGGGGCTCTGTGCTTTCTTTCGTTCTGAACAAGTGTTACTGTTTTCTGCACAAAAGCGATTCTGCGAAGCAATGTGAACACTTCTGCTTCCCAGGCACTGAGAAGGTGCTAGCAGGGAATTCTCTGCCTGCTTTTCCCCAGTGCTCTGCAAGCTCTCCAGGACAACAGCAAATCTGGGGCTCTGTGCTTTCTTTCGTTCTGAACAAGTGTTATTGTTTTCTGCACAAAAGCGATTCTGCGAAGCAATGTGAACAGGCACAGAGAAGGTGCTAGCAGGGAATTCTCTGCCTGCCTTTCCCCAGTGCTCTGCAAGCTCTCCAGGACAACATAAAATCTGGGGCTCTGTGCTTTCTTTCGTTCTGAACAAGTGTTACTGTTTTCTGCACAAAAGCGATTCTGCGAAGCAATGTGAACACTTCTGTTTCCCAGGCACAGAGAAGGTTCTAGCAGGAAATTCTCTGCCTGCTTTTCCCCAGTGCTCTGCAAGCTCTCCAGGACAACATAAAATCTGGGGCTCTGTGCTTTCTTTTGTTCTGAACAAGTGTTACTGTTTTCTGCACAAAAGCGATTCTGCGAAGCAATGTGAACAGGCACAGAGAAGGTGCTAGCAGGGAATTCTCTGCCTGCCTTTCCCCAGTGCTCTGCAAGCTCTCCAGGACAACAGCAAATCTGGGGCTCTGTGCTTTCTTTCGTTCTGAACAAGTGTTACTGTTTTCTGCACAAAAGCGATTCTGCGAAGCAATGTGAACACTTCTGTTTCCCAGGCACAGAGAAGGTGCTAGCAGGGAATTCTCTGCCTGCTTTTCCCCAGTGCTCTGCAAGCTCTCCAGGACAACATAAAATCTGGGGCTCTGTGCTTTCTTTTGTTCTGAACAAGTGTTACTGTTTTCTGCACAAAAGCGATTCTGCCAAGCAATGTGAACAGGCACAGAAAAGGTGCTAGCAGGGAATTCTCTGCCTGCTTTTCCCCAGTGCTCTGCAAGCTCTCCAGGACAACATAAAATCTGGGGCTCTGTGCTTTCTTTCGTTCTGAACAAGTGTTAGTGTTTTCTGCACAAAAGCGATTCTGCGAAGCAATGTGAACACTTCTGTTTCCCAGGAACAGAGAAGGTGCTAGCAGGGAATTCTCTGCCTGCTTTTCCCCAGTGCTCTGCAAGCTCTCCAGGACAACATAAAATCTGGGGCTCTGTGCTTTCTTTCGTTGTGAACAAGTGTTACAGTTTTCTGCACAAAAGCGATTCTGCGAAGCAATGTGAACACTTCTGTTTCCCAGGCACAGAGAAGGTGCTAGCAGGGAATTCTCTGCCTGCTTTTCCCCAGTGCTCTGCAAGCTCTCCAGGACAACAGCAAATATGGGGCTCTGTGCTTTCTTTCGTTCTGAACAAGTGTTACTGTTTTCTGCACAAAAGCGATTCAGCGAAGCAATGTGAACAGGCACAGAGAAGGTGCTAGCAGGGAATTCTCTGCCTGCCTTTCCCCAGTGCTCTGCAAGCTCTCCAGGACAACATAAAATCTGGGGCTCTGTGCTTTCTTTCGTTCTGAACAAGTGTTACTGTTTTCTGCACAAAAGCGATTCTGCGAAGCAATGGGAACACTTCTGTTTCCCAGGCACAGAGAAGGTGCTAGCAGGGAATTCTCTGCCTGCTTTTCCCCAGTGCTCTGCAAGCTCTCCAGGACAACATAAAATCTGGGGCTCTGTGCTTTCTTTCGTTCTGAACAAGTGTTACTGTTTTCTGCACAAAAGCGATTCTGCGAAGCAATGTGAACAGGCACAGAGAAGGTGCTAGCAGGGAATTCTCTGCCTGCCTTTCCCCAGTGCTCTGCAAGCTCTCCAGGACAACATAAAATCTGGGGCTCTGTGCTTTCTTTCGTTCTGAACAAGTGTTACTGTTTTCTGCACAAAAGCGATTCTGCGAAGCAATGGGAACACTTCTGTTTCCCAGACACAGAGAAGGTGCTAGCAGGGAATTCTCTGCCTGCTTTTCCCCAGTGCTCTGCAATCTCTCCAGGACAACATAAAATCTGGGGCTCTGTGCTTTCTTTCGTTCTGAACAAGTGTTACTGTTTTCTGCACAAAAGTGATTCTGCGAAGCAATGGGAACACTTCTGCTTCCCAGGCACAGAGAAGGTGCTAGCAGGGAATTCTCTGCCTGCCTTTCCCCAGTGCTCTGCAAGCTCTCCAGGACAACATAAAATCTGGGGCTCTGTGCTTTCTTTCGTTCTGAACAAGTGTTACTGTTTTCTGCACAAAAGCGATTCTGCGAAGCAATGTGAACAGGCACAGAGAAGTGGCTACCAGGGAATTCTCTGCCTGCTTTTCCCCAGTGCTCTGCAAGCTCTCCAAGACAACATAAAATCTGGGGCTCTGTGCTTTCTTTCGTTCTGAACAAGTGTTACTGTTTTCTGCACAAAAGCGATTCTGCGAAGCAATGTGAACACTTCTGCTTCCCAGGCACAGAGAAGGTGCTAGCAGGGAATTCTCTGCCTGCTTTTCCCCAGTGCTCTGCAAGCTCTCCAGGACAACATAAAATCTGGGGCTCTGTGCTTTCTTTCGTTGTGAACAAGTGTTACTGTTTTCTGCACAAAAGCGATTCTGCGAAGCAATGTGAACACTTCTGTTTCCCAGGCACAGAGAAGGTGCTAGCAGGGAATTCTCTGCCTGCCTTTCCCCAGTGCTCTGCAAGCTCTCCAGGACAACATAAGATCTGGGGCTCTGTGCTTTCTTTCGTCTGAACAAGTGTTACTGTTTTCTGCACAAAAGCGATTCAGCGAAGCAATGTGAACAGGCACAGAGAAGGTGCTAGCAGGGAATTCTCTGCCTGCCTTTCCCCAGTGCTCTGCAAGCTCTCCAGGACAACATAAAATCTGGGGCTCTGTGCTTTCTTTTGTTCTGAACAAGTGTTACTGTTTTCTGCACAAAAGCGATTCTGCGAAGCAATGTGAAGACTTCTGCTTCCCAGGCACAGAGAAGGTGCTAGCAGGGAATTCTCTGCCTGCTTTTCCCCAGTGCTCTGCAAGCTCTCCAGGACAACATAAAATCTGGGGCTCTGTGCTTTCTTTCGTTCTGAACAAGTGTTACTGTTTTCTGCACAAAAGCGATTCTGCGAAGCAATGTGAACAGGCACAGAGAAGGTGCTAGCAGGGAATTCTCTGCCTGCCTTTCCCCAGTGCTCTGCAAGCTCTCCAGGACAACAGCAAATCTGGGGCTCTGTGCTTTCTTTCGTTCTGAACAAGTGTTACTGTTTTCTGCACAAAAGCGATTCTGCGAAGCAATGGGAACACTTCTGTTTCCCAGGCACAGAGAAGGTGCTAGCAGGGAATTCTCTGCCTGCTTTTCCCCAGTGCTCTGCAAGCTCTCCAGGACAACATAAAATCTGGGGCTCTGTGCTTTCTTTCGTTCTGAACAAGTGTTATTGTTTTCTGCACAAAAGCGATTCTGCGAAGCAATGTGAAGACTTCTGCTTCCCAGGCACAGAGAAGGTGCTAGCAGGGAATTCTCTGCCTGCCTTTCCCCAGTGCTCTGCAAGCTCTCCAGGACAACATAAAATCTGGGGCTCTGTGCTTTCTTTCGTTCTGAACAAGTGTTACTGTTTTCTGCACAAAAGCGATTCTGCGAAGCAATGGGAACACTTCTGTTTCCCAGGCACAGAGAAGGTGCTAGCAGGGAATTCTCTGCCTGCCTTTCCCCAGTGCTCTGCAAGCTCTCCAGGACAACATAAAATCTGGGGCTCTGTGCTTTCTTTCGTTCTGAACAAGTGTTACTGTTTTCTGCACAAAAGCGATTCTGCGAAGCAATGTGAACAGGCACAGAGAAGGTGCTAGCAGGGAATTCTCTGCCTGCCTTTCCCCAGTGCTCTGCAAGCTCTCCAGGACAACATAAAATCTGGGGCTCTGTGCTTTCTTTCGTTCTGAACAAGTGTTACTGTTTTCTGCACAAAAGCGATTCTGCGAAGCAATGGGAACACTTCTGTTTCCCAGACACAGAGAAGGTGCTAGCAGGGAATTCTCTGCCTGCTTTTCCCCAGTGCTCTGCAATCTCTCCAGGACAACATAAAATCTGGGGCTCTGTGCTTTCTTTCGTTCTGAACAAGTGTTACTGTTTTCTGCACAAAAGCGATTCTGCGAAGCAATGTGAACACTTCTGCTTCCCAGGCACAGAGAAGGTGCTAGCAGGGAATTCTCTGCCTGCTTTTCCCCAGTGCTCTGCAAGCTCTCCAGGACAACAGCAAATATGGGGCTCTGTGCTTTCTTTCGTTCTGAACAAGTGTTACTGTTTTCTGCACAAAAGCGATTCTGCGAAGCAATGGGAACACTTCTGTTTCCCAGGCACAGAGAAGGTGCTAGCAGGGAATTCTCTGCCTGCTTTTCCCCAGTGCTCTGCAAGCTCTCCAGGACAACATAAAATCTGGGGCTCTGTGCTTTCTTTCGTTCTGAACAAGTGTTACTGTTTTCTGCACAAAAGCGATTCTGCGAAGCAATGTGAACACTTCTGCTTCCCAGGCACTGAGAAGGTGCTAGCAGGGAATTCTCTGCCTGCTTTTCCCCAGTGCTCTGCAAGCTCTCCAGGACAACAGCAAATATGGGGCTCTGTGCTTTCTTTCGTTCTGAACAAGTGTTATTGTTTTCTGCACAAAAGCGATTCTGCGAAGCAATGTGAACAGGCACAGAGAAGGTGCTAGCAGGGAATTCTCTGCCTGCCTTTCCCCAGTGCTCTGCAAGCTCTCCAGGACAACATAAAATCTGGGGCTCTGTGCTTTCTTTCGTTCTGAACAAGTGTTACTGTTTTCTGCACAAAAGCGATTCTGCGAAGCAATGTGAACACTTCTGTTTCCCAGGCACAGAGAAGGTGCTAGCAGGGAATTCTCTGCCAGCCTTTCCCCAGTGCTCTGCAAGCTCTCCAGGACAACATAAGATCTGGGGCTCTGTGCTTTCTTTCGTCTGAACAAGTGTTACTGTTTTCTGCACAAAAGCGATTCAGCGAAGCAATGTGAACAGGCACAGAGAAGGTGCTAGCAGGGAATTCTCTGCCTGCCTTTCCCCAGTGCTCTGCAAGCTCTCCAGGACAACATAAAATCTGGGGCTCTGTGCTTTCTTTCGTTCTGAACAAGTGTTACTGTTTTCTGCACAAAAGCGATTCTGCGAAGCAATGGGAACACTTCTGTTTCCCAGGCACAGAGAAGGTGCTAGCAGGGAATTCTCTGCCTGCTTTTCCCCAGTGCTCTGCAAGCTCTCCCGGACAACATAAAATCTGGGGCTCTGTGCTTTCTTTCATTCTGAACAAGTGTTACTGTTTTCTGCACAAAAGCGATTCTGCGAAGCAATGTGAACAGGCACAGAGAAGGTGCTAGCAGGGAATTCTCTGCCTGCCTTTCCCCAGTGCTCTGCAAGCTCTCCAGGACAACAGCAAATATGGGGCTCTGTGCTTTCTTTCGTTCTGAACAAGTGTTACTGTTTTCTGCACAAAAGCGATTCTGCGAAGCAATGGGAACACTTCTGTTTCCCAGACACAGAGAAGGTGCTAGCAGGGAATTCTCTGCCTGCTTTTCCCCAGTGCTCTGCAATCTCTCCAGGACAACATAAAATCTGGGGCTCTGTGCTTTCTTTCGTTCTGAACAAGTGTTACTGTTTTCTGCACAAAAGTGATTCTGCGAAGCAATGTGAAGACTTCTGCTTCCCAGGCACAGAGAAGGTGCTAGCAGGGAATTCTCTGCCTGCCTTTCCCCAGTGCTCTGCAAGCTCTCCAGGACAACATAAAATCTGGGGCTCTGTGCTTTCTTTCGTTCTGAACAACTGTTACTGTTTTCTGCACAAAAGCGATTCTGCGAAGCAATGTGAACAGGCACAGAGAAGTTGCTACCAGGGAATTCTCTGCCTGCTTTTCCCCAGTGCTCTGCAAGCTCTCCAAGACAACATAAAATCTGGGGCTCTGTGCTTTCTTTCGTTCTGAACAAGTGTTACTGTTTTCTGCACAAAAGCGATTCTGCGAAGCAATGTGAACACTTCTGCTTCCCAGGCACAGAGAAGGTGCTAGCAGGGAATTCTCTGCCTGCTTTTCCCCAGTGCTCTGCAAGCTCTCCAGGACAACATAAAATCTGGGGCTCTGTGCTTTCTTTCGTTGTGAACAAGTGTTACTGTTTTCTGCACAAAAGCGATTCTGCGAAGCAATGTGAACACTTCTGTTTCTCAGGCACAGAGAAGGTGCTAGCAGGGAATTCTCTGCCTGCCTTTCCCCAGTGCTCTGCAAGCTCTCCAGGACAACATAAGATCTGGGGCTCTGTGCTTTCTTTCGTCTGAACAAGTGTTACTGTTTTCTGCACAAAAGCGATTCAGCGAAGCAATGTGAACAGGCACAGAGAAGGTGCTAGCAGGGAATTCTCTGCCTGCCTTTCCCCAGTGCTCTGCAAGCTCTCCAGGACAACATAAAATCTGGGGCTCTGTGCTTTCTTTTGTTCTGAACAAGTGTTACTGTTTTCTGCACAAAAGCGATTCTGCGAAGCAATGTGAAGACTTCTGCTTCCCAGGCACAGAGAAGGTGCTAGCAGGGAATTCTCTGCCTGCTTTTCCCCAGTGCTCTGCAAGCTCTCCAGGACAACATAAAATCTGGGGCTCTGTGCTTTCTTTCGTTCTGAACAAGTGTTACTGTTTTCTGCACAAAAGCGATTCTGCGAAGCAATGTGAACAGGCACAGAGAAGGTGCTAGCAGGGAATTCTCTGCCTGCCTTTCCCCAGTGCTCTGCAAGCTCTCCAGGACAACAGCAAATCTGGGGCTCTGTGCTTTCTTTCGTTCTGAACAAGTGTTACTGTTTTCTGCACAAAAGCGATTCTGCGAAGCAATGGGAACACTTCTGTTTCCCAGGCACAGAGAAGGTGCTAGCAGGGAATTCTCTGCCTGCTTTTCCCCAGTGCTCTGCAAGCTCTCCAGGACAACAGCAAATCTGGGGCTCTGTGCTTTCTTTCGTTCTGAACAAGTGTTACTGTTTTCTGCACAAAAGCGATTCTGCGAAGCAATGGGAACACTTCTGTTTCCCAGGCACAGAGAAGGTGCTAGCAGGGAATTCTCTGCCTGCTTTTCCCCAGTGCTCTGCAAGCTCTCCAGGACAACATAAAATCTGGGGCTCTGTGCTTTCTTTCGTTCTGAACAAGTGTTATTGTTTTCTGCACAAAAGCGATTCTGCGAAGCAATGTGAAGACTTCTGCTTCCCAGGCACAGAGAAGGTGCTAGCAGGGAATTCTCTGCCTGCCTTTCCCCAGTGCTCTGCAAGCTCTCCAGGACAACATAAAATCTGGGGCTCTGTGCTTTCTTTCGTTCTGAACAAGTGTTACTGTTTTCTGCACAAAAGCGATTCTGCGAAGCAATGGGAACACTTCTGTTTCCCAGGCACAGAGAAGGTGCTAGCAGGGAATTCTCTGCCTGCCTTTCCCCAGTGCTCTGCAAGCTCTCCAGGACAACATAAAATCTGGGGCTCTGTGCTTTCTTTCGTTCTGAACAAGTGTTACTGTTTTCTGCACAAAAGCGATTCTGCGAAGCAATGTGAACAGGCACAGAGAAGGTGCTAGCAGGGAATTCTCTGCCTGCCTTTCCCCAGTGCTCTGCAAGCTCTCCAGGACAACATAAAATCTGGGGCTCTGTGCTTTCTTTCGTTCTGAACAAGTGTTACTGTTTTCTGCACAAAAGCGATTCTGCGAAGCAATGGGAACACTTCTGTTTCCCAGGAACAGAGAAGGTGCTAGCAGGGAATTCTCTGCCTGCTTTTCCCCAGTGCTCTGCAAGCTCTCCAGGACAACATAAAATCTGGGGCTCTGTGCTTTCTTTCGTTCTGAACAAGTGTTACTGTTTTCTGCACAAAAGTGATTCTGCGAAGCAATGTGAACACTTCTGCTTCCCAGGCACAGAGAAGGTGCTAGCAGGGAATTCTCTGCCTGCCTTTCCCCAGTGCTCTGCAAGCTCTCCAGGACAACATAAAATCTGGGGCTCTGTGCTTTCTTTCGTCTGAACAAGTGTTACTGTTTTCTGCACAAAAGCAATTCTGCGAAGCAATGTGAACAGGCACAGAGAAGGTGCTAGCAGGGAATTCTCTGCCTGCTTTTCCCCAGTGCTCTGCAAGCTCTCCAGGACAACAGCAAATATGGGGCTCTGTGCTTTCTTTCGTTCTGAACAAGTGTTACTGTTTTCTGCACAAAAGCGATTCTGCGAAGCAATGTGAACACTTCTGTTTCCCAGGCACAGAGAAGTTGCTACCAGGGAATTCTCTGCCTGCTTTTCCCCAGTGCTCTGCAAGCTCTCCAGGACAACATAAAATCTGGGGCTCTGTGCTTTCTTTCGTTGTGAACAAGTGTTACTGTTTTCTGCACAAAAGCGATTCTGCGAAGCAATGTGAACACTTCTGTTTCCCAGGCACAGAGAAGGTGCTAGCAGGGAATTCTCTGCCTGCCTTTCCCCAGTGCTCTGCAAGCTCTCCAGGACAACATAAAATCTGGGGCTCTGTGCTTTCTTTCGTTCTGAACAAGTGTTACTGTTTTCTGCACAAAAGCGATTCTGCGAAGCAATGGGAACACTTCTGTTACCCAGACACAGAGAAGGTGCTAGCAGGGAATTCTCTGCCTGCCTTTCCCCAGTGCTCTGCAAGCTCTCCAGGACAACATAAAATCTGGGGCTCTGTGCTTTCTTTCGTCTGAACAAGTGTTACTGTTTTCTGCACAAAAGCGATTCTGCCAAGCAATGTGAACAGGCACAGAGAAGGTGCTAGCAGGGAATTCTCTGCCTGCCTTTCCCCAGTGCTCTGCAAGCTCTCCAGGACAATAGCAAATCTGGGGCTCTGTGCTTTCTTTCGTTCTGAACAAGTGTTACTGTTTTCTGCACAAAAGCGATTCTGCGAAGCAATGGGAACACTTCTGTTTCCCAGACACAGAGAAGGTGCTAGCAGGGAATTCTCTGCCTGCTTTTCCCCAGTGCTCTGCAATCTCTCCAGGACAACATAAAATCTGGGGCTCTGTGCTTTCTTTCGTTCTGAACAAGTGTTACTGTTTTCTGCACAAAAGCGATTCTGCCAAGCAATGTGAACAGGCACAGAGAAGGTGCTAGCAGGGAATTCTCTGCCTGCTTTTCCCCAGTGCTCTGCAAGCTCTCCAGGACAACATAAAATCTGGGGCTCTGTGCTTTCTTTCGTTCTGAACAAGTGTTACTGTTTTCTGCACAAAAGCGATTCTGCGAAGCAATGTGAACAGGCACAGAGAAGGTGCTAGCAGGGAATTCTCTGCCTGCCTTTCCCCAGTGCTCTGCAAGCTCTCCAGGACAACAGCAAATCTGGGGCTCTGTGCTTTCTTTCGTTCTGAACAAGTGTTACTGTTTTCTGCACAAAAGCGATTCTGCGAAGCAATGGGAACACTTCTGTTTCCCAGGCACAGAGAAGGTGCTAGCAGGGAATTCTCTGCCTGCCTTTCCCCAGTGCTCTGCAAGCTCTCCAGGACAACATAAAATCTGGGGCTCTGTGCTTTCTTTCGTTCTGAACAAGTGTTACTGTTTTCTGCACAAAAGCGATTCTACGAAGCAATGTGAACAGGCACAGAGAAGGTGCTAGCAGGGAATTCTCTGCCTGCCTTTCCCCAGTGCTCTGCAAGCTCTCCAGGACAACATAAAATCTGGGGCTCTGTGCTTTCTTTCGTTCTGAACAAGTGTTACTGTTTTCTGCACAAAAGCGATTCTGCGAAGCAATGGGAACACTTCTGTTTCCCAGACACAGAGAAGGTGCTAGCAGGGAATTCTCTGCCTGCTTTTCCCCAGTGCTCTGCAATCTCTCCAGGACAACATAAAATCTGGGGCTCTGTGCTTTCTTTCGTTCTGAACAAGTGTTACTGTTTTCTGCACAAAAGTGATTCTGCGAAGAAATGTGAACACTTCTGCTTCCCAGGCACAGAGAAGGTGCTAGCAGGGAATTCTCTGCCTGCCTTTCCCCAGTGCTCTGCAAGCTCTCCAGGACAACATAAAATCTGGGGCTCTGTGCTTTCTTTCGTCTGAACAAGTGTTACTGTTTTCTGCACAAAAGCGATTCTGCGAAGCAATGTGAACAGGCACAGAGAAGGTGCTAGCAGGGAATTCTCTGCCTGCTTTTCCCCAGTGCTCTGCAAGCTCTCCAGGACAACAGCAAATCTGGGGCTCTGTGCTTTCTTTCGTTCTGAACAAGTGTTACTGTTTTCTGCACAAAAGCGATTCTGCGAAGCAATGTGAACACTTCTGTTTCCCAGGCACAGAGAAGTTGCTAGCAGGGAATTCTCTGCCTGCTTTTCCCCAGTGCTCTGCAAGCTCTCCAAGACAACATAAAATCTGGGGCTCTGTGCTTTCTTTCGTTCTGAACAAGTGTTACTGTTTTCTGCACAAAAGCGATTCTGCGAAGCAATGTGAACACTTCTGCTTCCCAGGCACAGAGAAGGTGCTAGCAGGGAATTCTCTGCCTGCTTTTCCCCAGTGCTCTGCAAGCTCTCCAGGACAACATAAAATCTGGGGCTCTGTGCTTTCTTTCGTTGTGAACAAGTGTTACTGTTTTCTGCACAAAAGCGATTCTGCGAAGCAATGTGAAAACTTCTGTTTCCCAGGCACAGAGAAGGTGCTAGCAGGGAATTCTCTGCCTGCCTTTCCCCAGTGCTCTGCAAGCTCTCCAGGACAACATAAAATCTGGGGCTCTGTGCTTTCTTTCGTTCTGAACAAGTGTTACTGTTTTCTGCACAAAAGCGATTCTGCGAAGCAATGTGAACACTTCTGTTTCCCAGGCACAGAGAAGGTGCTAGCAGGGAATTCTCTGCCTGCTTTTCCCCAGTGCTCTGCAAGCTCTCCAGGACAACATAAAATCTGGGGCTCTGTGCTTTCTTTCGTTCTGAACAAGTGTTACTGTTTTCTGCACAAAAGCGATTCTGCGAAGCAATGTGAACAGGCACAGAGAAGGTGCTAGCAGGGAATTCTCTGCCTGCCTTTCCCCAGTGCTCTGCAAGCTCTCCAGGACAACAGCAAATCTGGGGCTCTGTGCTTTCTTTCGTTCTGAACAAGTGTTACTGTTTTCTGCACAAAAGCGATTCTGCGAAGCAATGGGAACACTTCTGTTTCCCAGGCACAGAGAAGGTGCTAGCAGGGAATACTCTGCCTGCTTTTCCCCAGTGCTCTGCAAGCTCTCCAGGACAACATAAAATCTGGGGCTCTGTGCTTTCTTTCGTTCTGAACAAGTGTTATTGTTTTCTGCACAAAAGCGATTCTGCGAAGCAATGTGAAGACTTCTGCTTCCCAGGCACAGAGAAGGTGCTAGCAGGGAATTCTCTGCCTGCCTTTCCCCAGTGCTCTGCAAGCTCTCCAGGACAACATAAAATCTGGGGCTCTGTGCTTTCTTTCGTTCTGAACAAGTGTTACTGTTTTCTGCACAAAAGCGATTCTGCGAAGCAATGGGAACACTTCTGTTACCCAGACACAGAGAAGGTGCTAGCAGGGAATTCTCTGCCTGCCTTTCCCCAGTGCTCTGCAAGCTCTCCAGGACAACATAAAATCTGGGGCTCTGTGCTTTCTTTCGTCTGAACAAGTGTTACTGTTTTCTGCACAAAAGCGATTCTGCCAAGCAATGTGAACAGGCACAGAGAAGGTGCTAGCAGGGAATTCTCTGCCTGCCTTTCCCCAGTGCTCTGCAAGCTCTCCAGGACAACATAAAATCTGGGGCTCTGTGCTTTCTTTCGTTCTGAACAAGTGTTACTGTTTTCTGCACAAAAGCGATTCTGCGAAGCAATGGGAACACTTCTGTTTCCCAGACACAGAGAAGGTGCTAGCAGGGAATTCTCTGCCTGCTTTTCCCCAGTGCTCTGCAATCTCTCCAGGACAACATAAAATCTGGGGCTCTGTGCTTTCTTTCGTTCTGAACAAGTGTTACTGTTTTCTGCACAAAAGCGATTCTGCGAAGCAATGTGAACACTTCTGCTTCCCAGGCACAGAGAAGGTGCTAGCAGGGAATTCTCTGCCTGCCTTTCCCCAGTGCTCTGCAAGCTCTCCAGGACAACATAAAATCTGGGGCTCTGTGCTTTCTTTCGTCTGAACAAGTGTTACTGTTTTCTGCACAAAAGCGATTCTGCGAAGCAATGTGAACACTTCTGCTTCTCAGGCACAGAGAAGGTGCTAGCAGGGAATTCTCTGCCTGCTTTTCCCCAGTGCTCTGCAAGCTCTCCAGGACAACATAAAATCTGGGGCTCTGTGCTTTCTTTCGTTCTGAACAAGTGTTACTGTTTTCTGCACAAAAGCGATTCTGCGAAGCAATGTGAACAGGCACAGAGAAGGTGCTAGCAGGGAATTCTCTGCCTGCCTTTCCCCAGTGCTCTGCAAGCTCTCCAGGACAACAGCAAATCTGGGGCTCTGTGCTTTCTTTCGTTCTGAACAAGTGTTACTGTTTTCTGCACAAAAGCGATTCTGCGAAGCAATGTGAACACTTCTGTTTCCCAGGCACAGAGAAGGTGCTAGCAGGGAATTCTCTGCCTGCTTTTCCCCAGTGCTCTGCAAGCTCTCCAGGACAACATAAAATCTGGGGCTCTGTGCTTTCTTTTGTTCTGAACAAGTGTTACTGTTTTCTGCACAAAAGCGATTCTGCGAAGCAATGTGAACAGGCACAGAGAAGGTGCTACCAGGGTATTCTCTGCCTGCTTTTCCCCAGTGCTCTGCAAGCTCTCCAGGACAACATAAAATCTGGGGCTCTGTGCTTTCTTTCGTTCTGAACAAGTGTTACTGTTTTCTGCACAACAGCGATTCTGCGAAGCAATGTGAACACTTCTGTTTCCCAGGCACAGAGAAGGTGCTAGCAGGGAATTCTCTGCCTGCCTTTCCCCAGTGCTCTGCAAGCTCTCTAGGACAACATAAAATCTGGGGCTCTGTGCTTTCTTTCATCTGAACAAGTGTTACGGTTTTCTGCACAAAAGTGATTCAGCGAAGCAATGTGAACAGGCACAGAGAAGGTGCTAGCAGGGAATTCTCTGCCTGCCTTTCCCCAGTGCTCTGCAAGCTCTCCAGGACAACATAAAATCTGGGGCTCTGTGCTTTCTTTCGTTCTGAACAAGTGTTACTGTTTTCTGCACAAAAGCGATTCAGCGAAGCAATGTGAACAGGCACAGAGAAGGTGCTAGCAGGGAATTCTCTGCCTGCCTTTCCCCAGTGCTCTGCAAGCTCTCCAGGACAACAGCAAATCTGGGGCTCTGTGCTTTCTTTCGTTCTGAACAAGTGTTACTGTTTTCTGCACAAAAGCGATTCTGCGAAGCAATGTGAAGACTTCTGCTTCCCAGGCACAGAGAAGGTGCTAGCAGGGAATTCTCTGCCTGCCTTTCCCCAGTGCTCTGCAAGCTCTCCAGGACAACATAAAATCTGGGGCTCTGTGCTTTCTTTCGTTCTGAACAAGTGTTACTGTTTTCTGCACAAAAGCGATTCTGCGAAGCAATGGGAACACTTCTGTTACCCAGACACAGAGAAGGTGCTAGCAGGGAATTCTCTGCCTGCCTTTCCCCAGTGCTCTGCAAGCTCTCCAGGACAACATAAAATCTGGGGCTCTGTGCTTTCTTTCGTCTGAACAAGTGTTACGGTTTTCTGCACAAAAGCGATTCTGCGAAGCAATGTGAACAGGCACAGAGAAGGTGCTAGCAGGGAATTCTCTGCCTGCCTTTCCCCAGTGCTCTGCAAGCTCTCCAGGACAACAGCAAATCTGGGGCTCTGTGCTTTCTTTCGTTCTGAACAAGTGTTACTGTTTTCTGCACAAAAGCGATTCTGCGAAGCAATGTGAACACTTCTGTTTCCCAGGCACAGAGAAGTTGCTAGCAGGGAATTCTCTGCCTGCTTTTCCCCAGTGCTCTGCAAGCTCTCTAGGACAACATAAAATCTGGGGCTCTGTGCTTTCTTTCGTCTGAACAAGTGTTACGGTTTTCTGCACAAAAGTGATTCAGCGAAGCAATGTGAACAGGCACAGAGAAGGTGCTAGCAGGGAATTCTCTGCCTGCCTTTCCCCAGTGCTCTGCAAGCTCTCCAGGACAACATAAAATCTGGGGCTCTGTGCTTTCTTTCGTTCTGAACAAGTGTTACTGTTTTCTGCACAAAAGCGATTCAGCGAAGCAATGTGAACAGGCACAGAGAAGGTGCTAGCAGGGAATTCTCTGCCTGCCTTTCCCCAGTGCTCTGCAAGCTCTCCAGGACAACATAAAATCTGGGGCTCTGTGCTTTCTTTCGTTCTGAACAAGTGTTACTGTTTTCTGCACAAAAGCGATTCTGCGAAGCAATGTGAAGACTTCTGCTTCCCAGGCACAGAGAAGGTGCTAGCAGGGAATTCTCTGCCTGCCTTTCCCCAGTGCTCTGCAAGCTCTCCAGGACAACATAAAATCTGGGGCTCTGTGCTTTCTTTCGTTCTGAACAAGTGTTACTGTTTTCTGCACAAAAGCGATTCTGCGAAGCAATGGGAACACTTCTGTTACCCAGACACAGAGAAGGTGCTAGCAGGGAATTCTGTGCCTGCCTTTCCCCAGTGCTCTGCAAGCTCTCCAGGACAACATAAAATCTGGGGCTCTGTGCTTTCTTTCGTCTGAACAAGTGTTACTGTTTTCTGCACAAAAGCGATTCTGCGAAGCAATGTGAACAGGCACAGAGAAGGTGCTAGCAGGGAATTCTCTGCCTGCCTTTCCCCAGTGCTCTGCAAGCTCTCCAGGACAACAGCAAATCTGGGGCTCTGTGCTTTCTTTCGTTCTGAACAAGTGTTACTGTTTTCTGCACAAAAGCGATTCTGCGAAGCAATGGGAACACTTCTGTTTCCCAGGCACAGAGAAGGTGCTAGCAGGGAATTCTCTGCCTGCTTTTCCCCAGTGCTCTGCAAGCTCTCCAGGACAACATAGAATCTGGGGCTCTGTGCTTTCTTTCGTTCTGAACAAGTGTTACTGTTTTCTGCACAAAAGCGATTCTGCGAAGCAATGTGAACAGGCACAGAGAAGGTGCTAGCAGGGAATTCTCTGCCTGCTTTTCCCCAGTGCTCTGCAAGCTCTCCAGGACAACAGCAAATATGGGGCTCTGTGCTTTCTTTCGTTCTGAACAAGTGTTACTGTTTTCTGCACAAAAGCGATTCTGCGAAGCAATGTGAACACTTCTGTTTCCCAGGCACAGAGAAGGTGCTACCAGGGAATTCTCTGCCTGCTTTTCCCCAGTGCTCTGCAAGCTCTCCAGGACAACATAAAATCTGGGGCTCTGTGCTTTCTTTCGTTCTGAACAAGTGTTACTGTTTTCTGCACAAAAGCGGTTCTGCGAAGCAATGTGAACACTTCTGCTTCCCAGGCACAGAGAAGGTGCTAGCAGGGAATTCTCTGCCTGCTTTTCCCCAGTGCTCTGCAAGCTCTCCAGGACAACATAAAATCTGGGGCTCTGTGCTTTCTTTCGTTCTGAACAAGTGTTACTGTTTTCTGCACAAAAGCGATTCTGCGAAGCAATGTGAACAGGCACAGAGAAGGTGCTAGCAGGGAATTCTCTGCCTGCCTTTCCCCAGTGCTCTGCAAGCTCTCCAGGACAACATAAAATCTGGGGCTCTGTGCTTTCTTTCGTTCTGAACAAGTGTTACTGTTTTCTGCACAAAAGCGATTCTGCGAAGCAATGTGAACACTTCTGCTTCCCAGGCACAGAGAAGGTGCTAGCAGGGAATTCTCTGCCTGCTTTTCCCCAGTGCTCTGCAAGCTCTCCAGGACAACATAAAATCTGGGGCTCTGTGCTTTCTTTTGTTCTGAACAAGTGTTACTGTTTTCTGCACAAAAGCGATTCTGCGAAGCAATGTGAACAGGCACAGAGAAGGTGCTAGCAGGGAATTCTCTGCCTGCTTTTCCCCAGTGCTCTGCAAGCTCTCCAGGACAACATAAAATCTGGGGCTCTGTGCTTTCTTTCGTTCTGAACAAGTGTTACTGTTTTCTGCACAAAAGCGATTCTGCGAAGCAATGTGAACACTTCTGTTTCCCAGGAACAGAGAAGGTGCTAGCAGGGAATTCTCTGCCTGCTTTTCCCCAGTGCTCTGCAAGCTCTCCAGGACAACATGAAATCTGGGGCTCTGTGCTTTCTTTCGTTGTGAACAAGTGTTACTGTTTTCTGCACAAAAGCGATTCTGCGAAGCAATGTGAACACTTCTGTTTCCCAGGCACAGAGAAGGTGCTAGCAGGGAATTCTCTGCCTGCCTTTCCCCAGTGCTCTGCAAGCTCTCCAGGACAACATAAAATCTGGGGCTCTGTGCTTTCTTTCGTCTGAACAAGTGTTACTGTTTTCTGCACAAAAGCGATTCTGCGAAGCAATGTGAACAGGCACAGAGAAGGTGCTAGCAGGGAATTCTCTGCCTGCCTTTCCCCAGTGCTCTGCAAGCTCTCCAGGACAACAGCAAATATGGGGCTCTGTGCTTTCTTTCGTTCTGAACAACTGTTACTGTTTTCTGCACAAAAGCGATTCTGCGAAGCAATGTGAACATTTCTGTTTCCCAGGCACAGAGAAGGTGCTACCAGGGAATTCTCTGCCTGCCTTTCCCCAGTGCTCTGCAAGCTCTCCAGGACAACAGCAAATATGGGGCTCTGTGCTTTCTTTCGTTCTGAACAAGTGTTACTGTTTTCTGCACAAAAGTGATTCTGCGAAGCAATGTGAACATTTCTGCTTCCCAGGCACAGAGAAGGTGCTAGCAGGGAATTCTCTGCCTGCCTTTCCCCAGTGCTCTGCAAGCTCTCCAGGACAACAGCAAATCTGGGGCTCTGTGCTTTCTTTCGTTCTGAACAAGTGTTACTGGTTTCTGCACAAAAGCGATTCTGCGAAGCAATGGGAACACTTCTGTTTCCCAGGCACAGAGAAGGTGCTAGCAGGGAATTCTCTGCCTGCTTTTCCCCAGTGCTCTGCAAGCTCTCCAGGACAACATAAAATCTGGGGCTCTGTGCTTTCTTTCGTTCTGAACAAGTGTTACTGTTTTCTGCACAAAAGCGATTCTGCGAAGCAATGTGAACAGGCACAGAGAAGGTGCTAGCAGGGAATTCTCTGCCTGCCTTTCCCCAGTGCTCTGCAAGCTCTCCAGGACAACAGCAAATCTGGGGCTCTGTGCTTTCTTTCGTTCTGAACAAGTGTTACTGTTTTCTGCACAAAAGCGATTCTGCGAAGCAATGGGAACACTTCTGTTTCCCAGGCACAGAGAAGGTGCTAGCAGGGAATACTCTGCCTGCTTTTCCCCAGTGCTCTGCAAGCTCTCCAGGACAACATAAAATCTGGGGCTCTGTGCT
Organism: Strix uralensis; assembly: GCF_047716275.1. Lineage (NCBI taxonomy): Eukaryota > Metazoa > Chordata > Aves > Strigiformes > Strigidae > Strix > Strix uralensis. The sequence goes on along the minus strand of NW_027436710.1, from coordinate 627,208 downwards.
TTCTTTTGTTCTGAACAAGTGTTACTGTTTTCTGCACAAAAGCGATTCTGCGAAGCAATGTGAACAGGCACAGAAAAGGTGCTAGCAGGGAATTCTCTGCCTGCCTTTCCCCAGTGCTCTGCAAGCTCTCCAGGACAACATAGAATCTGGGGCTCTGTGCTTTCTTTTGTTCTGAACAAGTGTTAGGGTTTTCTGCACAAAAGCGATTCTGCGAAGCAATGGGAACACTTCTGCTTCCCAGGCACAGAGAAGGTGCTAGCAGGGAATTCTCTGCCTGCCTTTCCCCAGTGCTCTGCAAGCTCTCCAGGACAACATAAAATCTGGGGCTCTGTGCTTTCTTTCGTCTGAACAAGTGTTACTGTTTTCTGCACAAAAGCGATTCAGCGAAGCAATGTGAACAGGCACAGAGAAGGTGCTAGCAGGGAATTCTCTGCCTGCCTTTCCCCAGTGCTCTGCAAGCTCTCCAGGACAACATAAAATCTGGGGCTCTGTGCTTTCTTTCGTTCTGAACAAGTGTTACTGTTTTCTGCACAAAAGCGATTCTGCGAAGCAATGTGAACACTTCTGTTTCCCAGGCACAGAGAAGGTGCTAGCAGGGAATTCTCTGCCTGCTTTTCCCCAGTGCTCTGCAAGCTCTCCAGGACAATATAGAATCTGGGGCTCTGTGCTTTCTTTCGTTCTGAACAAGTGTTACTGTTTTCTGCACAAAAGTGATTCTGCGAAGCAATGTGAACACTTCTGCTTCCCAGGCACAGAGAAGGTGCTAGCAGGGAATTCTCTGCCTGCCTTTCCCCAGTGCTCTGCAAGCTCTCCAGGACAACATAAAATCTGGGGCTCTGTGCTTTCTTTCGTTCTGAACAAGTGTTACTGTTTTCTGCACAAAAGCGATTCTGCGAAGCAATGTGAACAGGCACAGAGAAGGTGCTAGCAGGGAATTCTCTGCCTGCCTTTCCCCAGTGCTCTGCAAGCTCTCCAGGACAACAGCAAATATGGGGCTCTGTGCTTTCTTTCGTTCTGAACAAGTGTTACTGTTTTCTGCACAAAAGCGATTCTGCGAAGCAATGGGAACACTTCTGTTTCCCAGGCACAGAGAAGGTGCTAGCAGGGAATTCTCTGCCTGCTTTTCCCCAGTGCTCTGCAAGCTCTCCAGGACAACATAAAATCTGGGGCTCTGTGCTTTCTTTTGTTCTGAACAAGTGTTACTCTTTTCTGCACAAAAGCGATTCTGCGAAGCAATGTGAACACTTCTGCTTCCCAGGCACAGAGAAGGTGCTAGCAGGGAAATCTCTGCCTGCTTTTCCCCAGTGCTCTGCAAGCTCTCCAGGACAACATAAAATCTGGGGCTCTGTGCTTTCTTTCGTTCTGAACAAGTGTTATTGTTTTCTGCACAAAAGCGATTCTGCGAAGCAATGTGAAGACTTCTGCTTCCCAGGCACAGAGAAGGTGCTAGCAGGGAATTCTCTGCCTGCCTTTCCCCAGTGCTCTGCAAGCTCTCCAGGACAACATAAAATCTGGGGCTCTGTGCTTTCTTTCGTTCTGAACAAGTGTTATTGTTTTCTGCACAAAAGCGATTCTGCGAAGCAATGTGAACAGGCACAGAGAAGGTGCTAGCAGGGAATTCTCTGCCTGCCTTTCCCCAGTGCTCTGCAAGCTCTCCAGGACAACATAAAATCTGGGGCTCTGTGCTTTCTTTCGTTGTGAACAAGTGTTACTGTTTTCTGCACAAAAGCGATTCTGCGAAGCAATGGGAACACTTCTGTTTCCCAGGCACAGAGAAGGTGCTAGCAGGGAATTCTCTGCCTGCTTTTCCCCAGTGCTCTGCAAGCTCTCCAGGACAACATAAAATCTGGGGCTCTGTGCTTTCTTTCGTTCTGAACAAGTGTTACTGTTTTCTGCACAAAAGCGATTCTGCGAAGCAATGTGAACACTTCTGTTTCCCAGGCACAGAGAAGGTGCTAGCAGGGAATTCTCTGCCTGCTTTTCCCCAGTGCTCTGCAAGCTCTCCAGGACAACATAATATCTGGGGCTCTGTGCTTTCTTTCGTTCTGAACAAGTGTTACTGTTTTCTGCACAAAAGCGATTCTGCGAAGGAATGTGAACAGGCACAGAGAAGGTGCTAGCAGGGAATTCTCTGCCTGCCTTTCCCCAGTGCTCTGCAAGCTCTCCAGGACAACATAAAATCTGGGGCTCTGTGCTTTCTTTCGTTCTGAACAAGTGTTACTGTTTTCTGCACAAAAGCGATTCTGCGAAGCAATGTGAACACTTCTGTTTCCCAGGCACAGAGAAGGTGCTAGCAGGGAATTCTCTGCCTTCTTTTCCCCAGTGCTCTGCAAGCTCTCCAGAACAACATAAAATCTGGGGCTCTGTGCTTTCTTTCGTTCTGAACAAGTGTTATTGTTTTCTGCACAAAAGCGATTCTGCGAAGCAATGTGAAGACTTCTGCTTCCCAGGCACAGAGAAGGTGCTAGCAGGGAATTCTCTGCCTGCCTTTCCCCAGTGCTCTGCAAGCTCTCCAGGACAACATAAAATCTGGGGCTCTGTGCTTTCTTTCGTTCTGAACAAGTGTTATTGTTTTCTGCACAAAAGCGATTCTGCGAAGCAATGTGAACAGGCACAGAGAAGGTGCTAGCAGGGAATTCTCTGCCTGCCTTTCCCCAGTGCTCTGCAAGCTCTCCAGGACAACATAAAATCTGGGGCTCTGTGCTTTCTTTCGTTGTGAACAAGTGTTACTGTTTTCTGCACAAAAGCGATTCTGCGAAGCAATGGGAACACTTCTGTTTCCCAGGCACAGAGAAGGTGCTAGCAGGGAATTCTCTGCCTGCTTTTCCCCAGTGCTCTGCAAGCTCTCCAGGACAACATAAAATCTGGGGCTCTGTGCTTTCTTTCGTTCTGAACAAGTGTTACTGTTTTCTGCACAAAAGCGATTCTGCGAAGCAATGTGAACACTTCTGTTTCCCAGGCACAGAGAAGGTGCTAGCAGGGAATTCTCTGCCTGCTTTTCCCCAGTGCTCTGCAAGCTCTCCAGGACAACATAATATCTGGGGCTCTGTGCTTTCTTTCGTTCTGAACAAGTGTTACTGTTTTCTGCACAAAAGCGATTCTGCGAAGGAATGTGAACAGGCACAGAGAAGGTGCTAGCAGGGAATTCTCTGCCTGCCTTTCCCCAGTGCTCTGCAAGCTCTCCAGGACAACATAAAATCTGGGGCTCTGTGCTTTCTTTCGTTCTGAACAAGTGTTACTGTTTTCTGCACAAAAGCGATTCTGCGAAGCAATGTGAACACTTCTGTTTCCCAGGCACAGAGAAGGTGCTAGCAGGGAATTCTCTGCCTTCTTTTCCCCAGTGCTCTGCAAGCTCTCCAGAACAACATAAAATCTGGGGCTCTGTGCTTTCTTTCGTTCTGAACAATTGTTACTGTTTTCTGCACAAAAGCGATTCTGCCAAGCAATGGGAAAACTTCTGTTTCCCAGGCACAGAGAAGGTGCTAGCAGGGAATTCTCTGCCTGCTTTTCCCCAGTGCTCTGCAAGCTCTCCAGGACAACATAAAATCTGGGGCTCTGTGCTTTCTTTCGTTGTGAACAAGTGTTACTGTTTTCTGCACAAAAGCGATTCTGCGAAGCAATGTGAACACTTCTGTTTCCCAGGCACAGAGAAGGTGCTAGCAGGGAATTCTCTGCCTGCTTTTCCCCAGTGCTCTGCAAGCTCTCCAGGACAACATAAAATCTGGGGCTCTGTGCTTTCTTTTGTTCTGAACAAGTGTTACTGTTTTCTGCACAAAAGCGATTCTGCGAAGCAATGTGAACAGGCACAGAAAAGGTGCTAGCAGGGAATTCTCTGCCTGCCTTTCCCCAGTGCTCTGCAAGCTCTCCAGGACAACATAGAATCTGGGGCTCTGTGCTTTCTTTTGTTCTGAACAAGTGTTAGGGTTTTCTGCACAAAAGCGATTCTGCGAAGCAATGTGAAGACTTCTGCTTCCCAGGCACAGAGAAGGTGCTAGCAGGGAATTCTCTGCCTGCCTTTCCCCAGTGCTCTGCAAGCTCTCCAGGACAACATAAAATCTGGGGCTCTGTGCTTTCTTTCGTCTGAACAAGTGTTACTGTTTTCTGCACAAAAGCGATTCAGCGAAGCAATGTGAACAGGCACAGAGAAGGTGCTAGCAGGGAATTCTCTGCCTGCCTTTCCCCAGTGCTCTGCAAGCTCTCCAGGACAACATAAAATCTGGGGCTCTGTGCTTTCTTTCGTTCTAAACAAGTGTTACTGTTTTCTGCACAAAAGCGATTCTGCGAAGCAATGTGAACACTTCTGTTTCCCAGGCACAGAGAAGGTGCTAGCAGGGAATTCTCTCCCTGCTTTTCCCCAGTGCTCTGCAAGCTCTCCAGGACAACATAAAATCTGGGGCTCTGTGCTTTCTTTCGTTCTGAACAAGTGTTATTGTTTTCTGCACAAAAGCGATTCTGCGAAGCAATGTGAAGACTTCTGCTTCCCAGGCACAGAGAAGGTGCTAGCAGGGAATTCTCTGCCTGCCTTTCCCCAGTGCTCTGCAAGCTCTCCAGGACAACATAAAATCTGGGGCTCTGTGCTTTCTTTCGTTCTGAACAAGTGTTACTGTTTTCTGCACAAAAGCGATTCTGCGAAGCAATGTGAACAGGCACAGAGAAGGTGCTAGCAGGGAATTCTCTGCCTGCCTTTCCCCAGTGCTCTGCAAGCTCTCCAGGACAACAGCAAATATGGGGCTCTGTGCTTTCTTTCGTTCTGAACAAGTGTTACTGTTTTCTGCACAAAAGCGATTCTGCGAAGCAATGGGAACACTTCTGTTTCCCAGGCACAGAGAAGGTGCTAGCAGGGAATTCTCTGCCTGCTTTTCCCCAGTGCTCTGCAAGCTCTCCAGGACAACATAAAATCTGGGGCTCTGTGCTTTCTTTCGTTCTGAACAAGTGTTACTGTTTTCTGCACAAAAGCGATTCTGCGAAGCAATGTGAACACTTCTGCTTCCCAGGCACTGAGAAGGTGCTAGCAGGGAATTCTCTGCCTGCTTTTCCCCAGTGCTCTGCAAGCTCTCCAGGACAACAGCAAATATGGGGCTCTGTGCTTTCTTTCGTTCTGAACAAGTGTTATTGTTTTCTGCACAAAAGCGATTCTGCGAAGCAATGTGAACAGGCACAGAGAAGGTGCTAGCAGGGAATTCTCTGCCTGCCTTTCCCCAGTGCTCTGCAAGCTCTCCAGGACAACATAAAATCTGGGGCTCTGTGCTTTCTTTCGTTCTGAACAAGTGTTACTGTTTTCTGCACAAAAGCGATTCTGCGAAGCAATGTGAACACTTCTGTTTCCCAGGCACAGAGAAGTTGCTAGCAGGGAATTCTCTGCCTGCTTTTCCCCAGTGCTCTGCAAGCTCTCCAGGACAACATAAAATCTGGGGCTCTGTGCTTTCTTTTGTTCTGAACAAGTGTTACTGTTTTCTGCACAAAAGCGATTCTGCGAAGCAATGTGAACAGGCACAGAGAAGGTGCTAGGAGGGAATTCTCTGCCTGCCTTTCCCCAGTGCTCTGCAAGCTCTCCAGGACAACATAAAATCTGGGGCTCTGTGCTTTCTTTCGTTCTGAACAAGTGTTACTGTTTTCTGCACAAAAGCGATTCTGCGAAGCAATGTGAACACTTCTGTTTCCCAGGCACAGAGAAGGTGCTAGCAGGGAATTCTCTGCCTGCTTTTCCCCAGTGCTCTGCAAGCTCTCCAGGACAACATAAAATCTGGGGCTCTGTGCTTTCTTTTGTTCTGAACAAGTGTTACTGTTTTCTGCACAAAAGCGATTCTGCCAAGCAATGTGAACAGGCACAGAAAAGGTGCTAGCAGGGAATTCTCTGCCTGCTTTTCCCCAGTGCTCTGCAAGCTCTCCAGGACAACATAAAATCTGGGGCTCTGTGCTTTCTTTCGTTCTGAACAAGTGTTACTGTTTTCTGCACAAAAGCGATTCTGCGAAGCAATGTGAACACTTCTGTTTCCCAGGAACAGAGAAGGTGCTAGCAGGGAATTCTCTGCCTGCTTTTCCCCAGTGCTCTGCAAGCTCTCCAGGACAATATAGAATCTGGGGCTCTGTGCTTTCTTTCGTTCTGAACAAGTGTTACTGTTTTCTGCACAAAAGTGATTCTGCGAAGCAATGTGAAGACTTCTGCTTCCCAGGCACAGAGAAGGTGCTAGCAGGGAATTCTCTGCCTGCCTTTCCCCAGTGCTCTGCAAGCTCTCCAGGACAACATAAAATCTGGGGCTCTGTGCTTTCTTTCGTTCTGAACAAGTGTTACTGTTTTCTGCACAAAAGCGATTCTGCGAAGCAATGTGAACAGGCACAGAGAAGGTGCTAGCAGGGAATTCTCTGCCTGCCTTTCCCCAGTGCTCTGCAAGCTCTCCAGGACAACAGCAAATATGGGGCTCTGTGCTTTCTTTCGTTCTGAACAAGTGTTACTGTTTTCTGCACAAAAGCGATTCTGCGAAGCAATGGGAACACTTCTGTTTCCCAGGCACAGAGAAGGTGCTAGCAGGGAATTCTCTGCCTGCTTTTCCCCAGTGCTCTGCAAGCTCTCCAGGACAACATAAAATCTGGGGCTCTGTGCTTTCTTTTGTTCTGAACAAGTGTTACTCTTTTCTGCACAAAAGCGATTCTGCGAAGCAATGTGAACACTTCTGCTTCCCAGGCACAGAGAAGGTGCTAGCAGGGAAATCTCTGCCTGCTTTTCCCCAGTGCTCTGCAAGCTCTCCAGGACAACATAAAATCTGGGGCTCTGTGCTTTCTTTCGTTCTGAACAAGTGTTATTGTTTTCTGCACAAAAGCGATTCTGCGAAGCAATGTGAAGACTTCTGCTTCCCAGGCACAGAGAAGGTGCTAGCAGGGAATTCTCTGCCTGCCTTTCCCCAGTGCTCTGCAAGCTCTCCAGGACAACATAAAATCTGGGGCTCTGTGCTTTCTTTCGTTCTGAACAAGTGTTACTGTTTTCTGCACAAAAGCGATTCTGCGAAGCAATGTGAACAGGCACAGAGAAGGTGCTAGCAGGGAATTCTCTGCCTGCCTTTCCCCAGTGCTCTGCAAGCTCTCCAGGACAACAGCAAATATGGGGCTCTGTGCTTTCTTTCGTTCTGAACAAGTGTTACTGTTTTCTGCACAAAAGCGATTCTGCGAAGCAATGGGAACACTTCTGTTTCCCAGGCACAGAGAAGGTGCTAGCAGGGAATTCTCTGCCTGCTTTTCCCCAGTGCTCTGCAAACTCTCCAGGACAACATAAAATCTGGGGCTCTGTGCTTTCTTTCGTTCTGAACAAGTGTTACTGTTTTCTGCACAAAAGCGATTCTGCGAAGCAATGTGAACACTTCTGTTCCCAGGCACAGAGAAGGTGCTAGCAGGGAATTCTCTGCCTGCTTTTCCCCAGTGCTCTGCAAGCTCTCCAGGACAACATAATATCTGGGGCTCTGTGCTTTCTTTCGTTCTGAACAAGTGTTACTGTTTTCTGCACAAAAGCGATTCTGCGAAGGAATGTGAACAGGCACAGAGAAGGTGCTAGCAGGGAATTCTCTGCCTGCCTTTCCCCAGTGCTCTGCAAGCTCTCCAGGACAACATAAAATCTGGGGCTCTGTGCTTTCTTTCGTTCTGAACAAGTGTTACTGTTTTCTGTACAAAAGCGATTCTGCGAAGCAATGTGAACACTTCTGTTTCCCAGGCACAGAGAAGGTGCTAGCAGGGAATTCTCTGCCTGCCTTTCCCCAGTGCTCTGCAAGCTCTCCAGGACAACATAAAATCTGGGGCTCTGTGCTTTCTTTCGTTCTGAACAATTGTTACTGTTTTCTGCACAAAAGCGATTCTGCCAAGCAATGGGAAAACTTCTGTTTCCCAGGCACAGAGAAGGTGCTAGCAGGGAATTCTCTGCCTGCTTTTCCCCAGTGCTCTGCAAGCTCTCCAGGACAACATAAAATCTGGGGCTCTGTGCTTTCTTTCGTTGTGAACAAGTGTTACTGTTTTCTGCACAAAAGCGATTCTGCGAAGCAATGTGAACACTTCTGTTTCCCAGGCACAGAGAAGGTGCTAGCAGGGAATTCTCTGCCTGCTTTTCCCCAGTGCTCTGCAAGCTCTCCAGGACAACATAAAATCTGGGGCTCTGTGCTTTCTTTTGTTTGAACAAGTGTTACTGTTTTCTGCACAAAAGCGATTCTGCGAAGCAATGTGAACAGGCACAGAAAAGGTGCTAGCAGGGAATTCTCTGCCTGCCTTTCCCCAGTGCTCTGCAAGCTCTCCAGGACAACATAGAATCTGGGGCTCTGTGCTTTCTTTTGTTCTGAACAAGTGTTAGGGTTTTCTGCACAAAAGCGATTCTGCGAAGCAATGTGAAGACTTCTGCTTCCCAGGCACAGAGAAGGTGCTAGCAGGGAATTCTCTGCCTGCCTTTCCCCAGTGCTCTGCAAGCTCTCCAGGACAACATAAAATCTGGGGCTCTGTGCTTTCTTTCGTCTGAACAAGTGTTACTGTTTTCTGCACAAAAGCGATTCAGCGAAGCAATGTGAACAGGCACAGAGAAGGTGCTAGCAGGGAATTCTCTGCCTGCCTTTCCCCAGTGCTCTGCAAGCTCTCCAGGACAACATAAAATCTGGGGCTCTGTGCTTTCTTTCGTTCTGAACAAGTGTTACTGTTTTCTGCACAAAAGCGATTCTGCGAAGCAATGTGAACACTTCTGTTTCCCAGGCACAGAGAAGGTGCTAGCAGGGAATTCTCTGCCTGCTTTTCCCCAGTGCTCTGCAAGCTCTCCAGGACAACATAAAATCTGGGGCTCTGTGCTTTCTTTCGTTCTGAACAAGTGTTATTGTTTTCTGCACAAAAGCGATTCTGCGAAGCAATGTGAAGACTTCTGCTTCCCAGGCACAGAGAAGGTGCTAGCAGGGAATTCTCTGCCTGCCTTTCCCCAGTGCTCTGCAAGCTCTCCAGGACAACATAAAATCTGGGGCTCTGTGCTTTCTTTCGTTCTGAACAAGTGTTACTGTTTTCTGCACAAAAGCGATTCTGCGAAGCAATGTGAACAGGCACAGAGAAGGTGCTAGCAGGGAATTCTCTGCCTGCCTTTCCCCAGTGCTCTGCAAGCTCTCCAGGACAACAGCAAATATGGGGCTCTGTGCTTTCTTTCGTTCTGAACAAGTGTTACTGTTTTCTGCACAAAAGCGATTCTGCGAAGCAATGGGAACACTTCTGTTTCCCAGGCACAGAGAAGGTGCTAGCAGGGAATTCTCTGCCTGCTTTTCCCCAGTGCTCTGCAAGCTCTCCAGGACAACATAAAATCTGGGGCTCTGTGCTTTCTTTCGTTCTGAACAAGTGTTACTGTTTTCTGCACAAAAGCGATTCTGCGAAGCAATGTGAACACTTCTGCTTCCCAGGCACTGAGAAGGTGCTAGCAGGGAATTCTCTGCCTGCTTTTCCCCAGTGCTCTGCAAGCTCTCCAGGACAACAGCAAATATGGGGCTCTGTGCTTTCTTTCGTTCTGAACAAGTGTTATTGTTTTCTGCACAAAAGCGATTCTGCGAAGCAATGTGAACAGGCACAGAGAAGGTGCTAGCAGGGAATTCTCTGCCTGCCTTTCCCCAGTGCTCTGCAAGCTCTCCAGGACAACATAAAATCTGGGGCTCTGTGCTTTCTTTCGTTCTGAACAAGTGTTACTGTTTTCTGCACAAAAGCGATTCTGCGAAGCAATGTGAACACTTCTGTTTCCCAGGCACAGAGAAGGTTCTAGCAGGAAATTCTCTGCCTGCTTTTCCCCAGTGCTCTGCAAGCTCTCCAGGACAACATAAAATCTGGGGCTCTGTGCTTTCTTTTGTTCTGAACAAGTGTTACTGTTTTCTGCACAAAAGCGATTCTGCGAAGCAATGTGAACAGGCACAGAGAAGGTGCTAGCAGGGAATTCTCTGCCTGCCTTTCCCCAGTGCTCTGCAAGCTCTCCAGGACAACAGCAAATCTGGGGCTCTGTGCTTTCTTTCGTTCTGAACAAGTGTTACTGTTTTCTGCACAAAAGCGATTCTGCGAAGCAATGTGAACACTTCTGTTTCCCAGGCACAGAGAAGGTGCTAGCAGGGAATTCTCTGCCTGCTTTTCCCCAGTGCTCTGCAAGCTCTCCAGGACAACATAAAATCTGGGGCTCTGTGCTTTCTTTTGTTCTGAACAAGTGTTACTGTTTTCTGCACAAAAGCGATTCTGCCAAGCAATGTGAACAGGCACAGAAAAGGTGCTAGCAGGGAATTCTCTGCCTGCTTTTCCCCAGTGCTCTGCAAGCTCTCCAGGACAACATAAAATCTGGGGCTCTGTGCTTTCTTTCGTTCTGAACAAGTGTTACTGTTTTCTGCACAAAAGCGATTCTGCGAAGCAATGTGAACACTTCTGTTTCCCAGGAACAGAGAAGGTGCTAGCAGGGAATTCTCTGCCTGCTTTTCCCCAGTGCTCTGCAAGCTCTCCAGGACAACATAAAATCTGGGGCTCTGTGCTTTCTTTCGTTGTGAACAAGTGTTACAGTTTTCTGCACAAAAGCGATTCTGCGAAGCAATGTGAACACTTCTGTTTCCCAGGCACAGAGAAGGTGCTAGCAGGGAATTCTCTGCCTGCTTTTCCCCAGTGCTCTGCAAGCTCTCCAGGACAACAGCAAATATGGGGCTCTGTGCTTTCTTTCGTTCTGAACAAGTGTTACTGTTTTCTGCACAAAAGCGATTCAGCGAAGCAATGTGAACAGGCACAGAGAAGGTGCTAGCAGGGAATTCTCTGCCTGCCTTTCCCCAGTGCTCTGCAAGCTCTCCAGGACAACATAAAATCTGGGGCTCTGTGCTTTCTTTCGTTCTGAACAAGTGTTACTGTTTTCTGCACAAAAGCGATTCTGCGAAGCAATGGGAACACTTCTGTTTCCCAGGCACAGAGAAGGTGCTAGCAGGGAATTCTCTGCCTGCTTTTCCCCAGTGCTCTGCAAGCTCTCCAGGACAACATAAAATCTGGGGCTCTGTGCTTTCTTTCGTTCTGAACAAGTGTTACTGTTTTCTGCACAAAAGCGATTCTGCGAAGCAATGTGAACAGGCACAGAGAAGGTGCTAGCAGGGAATTCTCTGCCTGCCTTTCCCCAGTGCTCTGCAAGCTCTCCAGGACAACATAAAATCTGGGGCTCTGTGCTTTCTTTCGTTCTGAACAAGTGTTACTGTTTTCTGCACAAAAGCGATTCTGCGAAGCAATGGGAACACTTCTGTTTCCCAGACACAGAGAAGGTGCTAGCAGGGAATTCTCTGCCTGCTTTTCCCCAGTGCTCTGCAATCTCTCCAGGACAACATAAAATCTGGGGCTCTGTGCTTTCTTTCGTTCTGAACAAGTGTTACTGTTTTCTGCACAAAAGTGATTCTGCGAAGCAATGGGAACACTTCTGCTTCCCAGGCACAGAGAAGGTGCTAGCAGGGAATTCTCTGCCTGCCTTTCCCCAGTGCTCTGCAAGCTCTCCAGGACAACATAAAATCTGGGGCTCTGTGCTTTCTTTCGTTCTGAACAAGTGTTACTGTTTTCTGCACAAAAGCGATTCTGCGAAGCAATGTGAACAGGCACAGAGAAGTGGCTACCAGGGAATTCTCTGCCTGCTTTTCCCCAGTGCTCTGCAAGCTCTCCAAGACAACATAAAATCTGGGGCTCTGTGCTTTCTTTCGTTCTGAACAAGTGTTACTGTTTTCTGCACAAAAGCGATTCTGCGAAGCAATGTGAACACTTCTGCTTCCCAGGCACAGAGAAGGTGCTAGCAGGGAATTCTCTGCCTGCTTTTCCCCAGTGCTCTGCAAGCTCTCCAGGACAACATAAAATCTGGGGCTCTGTGCTTTCTTTCGTTGTGAACAAGTGTTACTGTTTTCTGCACAAAAGCGATTCTGCGAAGCAATGTGAACACTTCTGTTTCCCAGGCACAGAGAAGGTGCTAGCAGGGAATTCTCTGCCTGCCTTTCCCCAGTGCTCTGCAAGCTCTCCAGGACAACATAAGATCTGGGGCTCTGTGCTTTCTTTCGTCTGAACAAGTGTTACTGTTTTCTGCACAAAAGCGATTCAGCGAAGCAATGTGAACAGGCACAGAGAAGGTGCTAGCAGGGAATTCTCTGCCTGCCTTTCCCCAGTGCTCTGCAAGCTCTCCAGGACAACATAAAATCTGGGGCTCTGTGCTTTCTTTTGTTCTGAACAAGTGTTACTGTTTTCTGCACAAAAGCGATTCTGCGAAGCAATGTGAAGACTTCTGCTTCCCAGGCACAGAGAAGGTGCTAGCAGGGAATTCTCTGCCTGCTTTTCCCCAGTGCTCTGCAAGCTCTCCAGGACAACATAAAATCTGGGGCTCTGTGCTTTCTTTCGTTCTGAACAAGTGTTACTGTTTTCTGCACAAAAGCGATTCTGCGAAGCAATGTGAACAGGCACAGAGAAGGTGCTAGCAGGGAATTCTCTGCCTGCCTTTCCCCAGTGCTCTGCAAGCTCTCCAGGACAACAGCAAATCTGGGGCTCTGTGCTTTCTTTCGTTCTGAACAAGTGTTACTGTTTTCTGCACAAAAGCGATTCTGCGAAGCAATGGGAACACTTCTGTTTCCCAGGCACAGAGAAGGTGCTAGCAGGGAATTCTCTGCCTGCTTTTCCCCAGTGCTCTGCAAGCTCTCCAGGACAACATAAAATCTGGGGCTCTGTGCTTTCTTTCGTTCTGAACAAGTGTTATTGTTTTCTGCACAAAAGCGATTCTGCGAAGCAATGTGAAGACTTCTGCTTCCCAGGCACAGAGAAGGTGCTAGCAGGGAATTCTCTGCCTGCCTTTCCCCAGTGCTCTGCAAGCTCTCCAGGACAACATAAAATCTGGGGCTCTGTGCTTTCTTTTGTTCTGAACAAGTGTTACTGTTTTCTGCACAAAAGCGATTCTGCGAAGCAATGGGAACACTTCTGTTTCCCAGGCACAGAGAAGGTGCTAGCAGGGAATTCTCTGCCTGCCTTTCCCCAGTGCTCTGCAAGCTCTCCAGGACAACATAAAATCTGGGGCTCTGTGCTTTCTTTCGTTCTGAACAAGTGTTACTGTTTTCTGCACAAAAGCGATTCTGCGAAGCAATGTGAACAGGCACAGAGAAGGTGCTAGCAGGGAATTCTCTGCCTGCCTTTCCCCAGTGCTCTGCAAGCTCTCCAGGACAACATAAAATCTGGGGCTCTGTGCTTTCTTTCGTTCTGAACAAGTGTTACTGTTTTCTGCACAAAAGCGATTCTGCGAAGCAATGGGAACACTTCTGTTTCCCAGACACAGAGAAGGTGCTAGCAGGGAATTCTCTGCCTGCTTTTCCCCAGTGCTCTGCAATCTCTCCAGGACAACATAAAATCTGGGGCTCTGTGCTTTCTTTCGTTCTGAACAAGTGTTACTGTTTTCTGCACAAAAGCGATTCTGCGAAGCAATGTGAACACTTCTGCTTCCCAGGCACAGAGAAGGTGCTAGCAGGGAATTCTCTGCCTGCTTTTCCCCAGTGCTCTGCAAGCTCTCCAGGACAACAGCAAATATGGGGCTCTGTGCTTTCTTTCGTTCTGAACAAGTGTTACTGTTTTCTGCACAAAAGCGATTCTGCGAAGCAATGGGAACACTTCTGTTTCCCAGGCACAGAGAAGGTGCTAGCAGGGAATTCTCTGCCTGCTTTTCCCCAGTGCTCTGCAAGCTCTCCAGGACAACATAAAATCTGGGGCTCTGTGCTTTCTTTCGTTCTGAACAAGTGTTACTGTTTTCTGCACAAAAGCGATTCTGCGAAGCAATGTGAACACTTCTGCTTCCCAGGCACTGAGAAGGTGCTAGCAGGGAATTCTCTGCCTGCTTTTCCCCAGTGCTCTGCAAGCTCTCCAGGACAACAGCAAATATGGGGCTCTGTGCTTTCTTTCGTTCTGAACAAGTGTTATTGTTTTCTGCACAAAAGCGATTCTGCGAAGCAATGTGAACAGGCACAGAGAAGGTGCTAGCAGGGAATTCTCTGCCTGCCTTTCCCCAGTGCTCTGCAAGCTCTCCAGGACAACATAAAATCTGGGGCTCTGTGCTTTCTTTCGTTCTGAACAAGTGTTACTGTTTTCTGCACAAAAGCGATTCTGCGAAGCAATGTGAACACTTCTGTTTCCCAGGCACAGAGAAGGTGCTAGCAGGGAATTCTCTGCCAGCCTTTCCCCAGTGCTCTGCAAGCTCTCCAGGACAACATAAGATCTGGGGCTCTGTGCTTTCTTTCGTCTGAACAAGTGTTACTGTTTTCTGCACAAAAGCGATTCAGCGAAGCAATGTGAACAGGCACAGAGAAGGTGCTAGCAGGGAATTCTCTGCCTGCCTTTCCCCAGTGCTCTGCAAGCTCTCCAGGACAACATAAAATCTGGGGCTCTGTGCTTTCTTTCGTTCTGAACAAGTGTTACTGTTTTCTGCACAAAAGCGATTCTGCGAAGCAATGGGAACACTTCTGTTTCCCAGGCACAGAGAAGGTGCTAGCAGGGAATTCTCTGCCTGCTTTTCCCCAGTGCTCTGCAAGCTCTCCCGGACAACATAAAATCTGGGGCTCTGTGCTTTCTTTCGTTCTGAACAAGTGTTACTGTTTTCTGCACAAAAGCGATTCTGCGAAGCAATGTGAACAGGCACAGAGAAGGTGCTAGCAGGGAATTCTCTGCCTGCCTTTCCCCAGTGCTCTGCAAGCTCTCCAGGACAACAGCAAATATGGGGCTCTGTGCTTTCTTTCGTTCTGAACAAGTGTTACTGTTTTCTGCACAAAAGCGATTCTGCGAAGCAATGGGAACACTTCTGTTTCCCAGACACAGAGAAGGTGCTAGCAGGGAATTCTCTGCCTGCTTTTCCCCAGTGCTCTGCAATCTCTCCAGGACAACATAAAATCTGGGGCTCTGTGCTTTCTTTCGTTCTGAACAAGTGTTACTGTTTTCTGCACAAAAGTGATTCTGCGAAGCAATGTGAAGACTTCTGCTTCCCAGGCACAGAGAAGGTGCTAGCAGGGAATTCTCTGCCTGCCTTTCCCCAGTGCTCTGCAAGCTCTCCAGGACAACATAAAATCTGGGGCTCTGTGCTTTCTTTCGTTCTGAACAACTGTTACTGTTTTCTGCACAAAAGCGATTCTGCGAAGCAATGTGAACAGGCACAGAGAAGTTGCTACCAGGGAATTCTCTGCCTGCTTTTCCCCAGTGCTCTGCAAGCTCTCCAAGACAACATAAAATCTGGGGCTCTGTGCTTTCTTTCGTTCTGAACAAGTGTTACTGTTTTCTGCACAAAAGCGATTCTGCGAAGCAATGTGAACACTTCTGCTTCCCAGGCACAGAGAAGGTGCTAGCAGGGAATTCTCTGCCTGCTTTTCCCCAGTGCTCTGCAAGCTCTCCAGGACAACATAAAATCTGGGGCTCTGTGCTTTCTTTCGTTGTGAACAAGTGTTACTGTTTTCTGCACAAAAGCGATTCTGCGAAGCAATGTGAACACTTCTGTTTCTCAGGCACAGAGAAGGTGCTAGCAGGGAATTCTCTGCCTGCCTTTCCCCAGTGCTCTGCAAGCTCTCCAGGACAACATAAGATCTGGGGCTCTGTGCTTTCTTTCGTCTGAACAAGTGTTACTGTTTTCTGCACAAAAGCGATTCAGCGAAGCAATGTGAACAGGCACAGAGAAGGTGCTAGCAGGGAATTCTCTGCCTGCCTTTCCCCAGTGCTCTGCAAGCTCTCCAGGACAACATAAAATCTGGGGCTCTGTGCTTTCTTTTGTTCTGAACAAGTGTTACTGTTTTCTGCACAAAAGCGATTCTGCGAAGCAATGTGAAGACTTCTGCTTCCCAGGCACAGAGAAGGTGCTAGCAGGGAATTCTCTGCCTGCTTTTCCCCAGTGCTCTGCAAGCTCTCCAGGACAACATAAAATCTGGGGCTCTGTGCTTTCTTTCGTTCTGAACAAGTGTTACTGTTTTCTGCACAAAAGCGATTCTGCGAAGCAATGTGAACAGGCACAGAGAAGGTGCTAGCAGGGAATTCTCTGCCTGCCTTTCCCCAGTGCTCTGCAAGCTCTCCAGGACAACAGCAAATCTGGGGCTCTGTGCTTTCTTTCGTTCTGAACAAGTGTTACTGTTTTCTGCACAAAAGCGATTCTGCGAAGCAATGGGAACACTTCTGTTTCCCAGGCACAGAGAAGGTGCTAGCAGGGAATTCTCTGCCTGCTTTTCCCCAGTGCTCTGCAAGCTCTCCAGGACAACAGCAAATCTGGGGCTCTGTGCTTTCTTTCGTTCTGAACAAGTGTTACTGTTTTCTGCACAAAAGCGATTCTGCGAAGCAATGGGAACACTTCTGTTTCCCAGGCACAGAGAAGGTGCTAGCAGGGAATTCTCTGCCTGCTTTTCCCCAGTGCTCTGCAAGCTCTCCAGGACAACATAAAATCTGGGGCTCTGTGCTTTCTTTCGTTCTGAACAAGTGTTATTGTTTTCTGCACAAAAGCGATTCTGCGAAGCAATGTGAAGACTTCTGCTTCCCAGGCACAGAGAAGGTGCTAGCAGGGAATTCTCTGCCTGCCTTTCCCCAGTGCTCTGCAAGCTCTCCAGGACAACATAAAATCTGGGGCTCTGTGCTTTCTTTCGTTCTGAACAAGTGTTACTGTTTTCTGCACAAAAGCGATTCTGCGAAGCAATGGGAACACTTCTGTTTCCCAGGCACAGAGAAGGTGCTAGCAGGGAATTCTCTGCCTGCCTTTCCCCAGTGCTCTGCAAGCTCTCCAGGACAACATAAAATCTGGGGCTCTGTGCTTTCTTTCGTTCTGAACAAGTGTTACTGTTTTCTGCACAAAAGCGATTCTGCGAAGCAATGTGAACAGGCACAGAGAAGGTGCTAGCAGGGAATTCTCTGCCTGCCTTTCCCCAGTGCTCTGCAAGCTCTCCAGGACAACATAAAATCTGGGGCTCTGTGCTTTCTTTCGTTCTGAACAAGTGTTACTGTTTTCTGCACAAAAGCGATTCTGCGAAGCAATGGGAACACTTCTGTTTCCCAGGAACAGAGAAGGTGCTAGCAGGGAATTCTCTGCCTGCTTTTCCCCAGTGCTCTGCAATCTCTCCAGGACAACATAAAATCTGGGGCTCTGTGCTTTCTTTCGTTCTGAACAAGTGTTACTGTTTTCTGCACAAAAGTGATTCTGCGAAGCAATGTGAACACTTCTGCTTCCCAGGCACAGAGAAGGTGCTAGCAGGGAATTCTCTGCCTGCCTTTCCCCAGTGCTCTGCAAGCTCTCCAGGACAACATAAAATCTGGGGCTCTGTGCTTTCTTTCGTCTGAACAAGTGTTACTGTTTTCTGCACAAAAGCAATTCTGCGAAGCAATGTGAACAGGCACAGAGAAGGTGCTAGCAGGGAATTCTCTGCCTGCTTTTCCCCAGTGCTCTGCAAGCTCTCCAGGACAACAGCAAATATGGGGCTCTGTGCTTTCTTTCGTTCTGAACAAGTGTTACTGTTTTCTGCACAAAAGCGATTCTGCGAAGCAATGTGAACACTTCTGTTTCCCAGGCACAGAGAAGTTGCTACCAGGGAATTCTCTGCCTGCTTTTCCCCAGTGCTCTGCAAGCTCTCCAGGACAACATAAAATCTGGGGCTCTGTGCTTTCTTTCGTTGTGAACAAGTGTTACTGTTTTCTGCACAAAAGCGATTCTGCGAAGCAATGTGAACACTTCTGTTTCCCAGGCACAGAGAAGGTGCTAGCAGGGAATTCTCTGCCTGCCTTTCCCCAGTGCTCTGCAAGCTCTCCAGGACAACATAAAATCTGGGGCTCTGTGCTTTCTTTCGTTCTGAACAAGTGTTACTGTTTTCTGCACAAAAGCGATTCTGCGAAGCAATGGGAACACTTCTGTTACCCAGACACAGAGAAGGTGCTAGCAGGGAATTCTCTGCCTGCCTTTCCCCAGTGCTCTGCAAGCTCTCCAGGACAACATAAAATCTGGGGCTCTGTGCTTTCTTTCGTCTGAACAAGTGTTACTGTTTTCTGCACAAAAGCGATTCTGCCAAGCAATGTGAACAGGCACAGAGAAGGTGCTAGCAGGGAATTCTCTGCCTGCCTTTCCCCAGTGCTCTGCAAGCTCTCCAGGACAATAGCAAATCTGGGGCTCTGTGCTTTCTTTCGTTCTGAACAAGTGTTACTGTTTTCTGCACAAAAGCGATTCTGCGAAGCAATGGGAACACTTCTGTTTCCCAGACACAGAGAAGGTGCTAGCAGGGAATTCTCTGCCTGCTTTTCCCCAGTGCTCTGCAATCTCTCCAGGACAACATAAAATCTGGGGCTCTGTGCTTTCTTTCGTTCTGAACAAGTGTTACTGTTTTCTGCACAAAAGCGATTCTGCCAAGCAATGTGAACAGGCACAGAGAAGGTGCTAGCAGGGAATTCTCTGCCTGCTTTTCCCCAGTGCTCTGCAAGCTCTCCAGGACAACATAAAATCTGGGGCTCTGTGCTTTCTTTCGTTCTGAACAAGTGTTACTGTTTTCTGCACAAAAGCGATTCTGCGAAGCAATGTGAACAGGCACAGAGAAGGTGCTAGCAGGGAATTCTCTGCCTGCCTTTCCCCAGTGCTCTGCAAGCTCTCCAGGACAACAGCAAATCTGGGGCTCTGTGCTTTCTTTCGTTCTGAACAAGTGTTACTGTTTTCTGCACAAAAGCGATTCTGCGAAGCAATGGGAACACTTCTGTTTCCCAGGCACAGAGAAGGTGCTAGCAGGGAATTCTCTGCCTGCCTTTCCCCAGTGCTCTGCAAGCTCTCCAGGACAACATAAAATCTGGGGCTCTGTGCTTTCTTTCGTTCTGAACAAGTGTTACTGTTTTCTGCACAAAAGCGATTCTACGAAGCAATGTGAACAGGCACAGAGAAGGTGCTAGCAGGGAATTCTCTGCCTGCCTTTCCCCAGTGCTCTGCAAGCTCTCCAGGACAACATAAAATCTGGGGCTCTGTGCTTTCTTTCGTTCTGAACAAGTGTTACTGTTTTCTGCACAAAAGCGATTCTGCGAAGCAATGGGAACACTTCTGTTTCCCAGACACAGAGAAGGTGCTAGCAGGGAATTCTCTGCCTGCTTTTCCCCAGTGCTCTGCAATCTCTCCAGGACAACATAAAATCTGGGGCTCTGTGCTTTCTTTCGTTCTGAACAAGTGTTACTGTTTTCTGCACAAAAGTGATTCTGCGAAGAAATGTGAACACTTCTGCTTCCCAGGCACAGAGAAGGTGCTAGCAGGGAATTCTCTGCCTGCCTTTCCCCAGTGCTCTGCAAGCTCTCCAGGACAACATAAAATCTGGGGCTCTGTGCTTTCTTTCGTCTGAACAAGTGTTACTGTTTTCTGCACAAAAGCGATTCTGCGAAGCAATGTGAACAGGCACAGAGAAGGTGCTAGCAGGGAATTCTCTGCCTGCTTTTCCCCAGTGCTCTGCAAGCTCTCCAGGACAACAGCAAATCTGGGGCTCTGTGCTTTCTTTCGTTCTGAACAAGTGTTACTGTTTTCTGCACAAAAGCGATTCTGCGAAGCAATGTGAACACTTCTGTTTCCCAGGCACAGAGAAGTTGCTAGCAGGGAATTCTCTGCCTGCTTTTCCCCAGTGCTCTGCAAGCTCTCCAAGACAACATAAAATCTGGGGCTCTGTGCTTTCTTTCGTTCTGAACAAGTGTTACTGTTTTCTGCACAAAAGCGATTCTGCGAAGCAATGTGAACACTTCTGCTTCCCAGGCACAGAGAAGGTGCTAGCAGGGAATTCTCTGCCTGCTTTTCCCCAGTGCTCTGCAAGCTCTCCAGGACAACATAAAATCTGGGGCTCTGTGCTTTCTTTCGTTGTGAACAAGTGTTACTGTTTTCTGCACAAAAGCGATTCTGCGAAGCAATGTGAAAACTTCTGTTTCCCAGGCACAGAGAAGGTGCTAGCAGGGAATTCTCTGCCTGCCTTTCCCCAGTGCTCTGCAAGCTCTCCAGGACAACATAAAATCTGGGGCTCTGTGCTTTCTTTCGTTCTGAACAAGTGTTACTGTTTTCTGCACAAAAGCGATTCTGCGAAGCAATGTGAACACTTCTGTTTCCCAGGCACAGAGAAGGTGCTAGCAGGGAATTCTCTGCCTGCTTTTCCCCAGTGCTCTGCAAGCTCTCCAGGACAACATAAAATCTGGGGCTCTGTGCTTTCTTTCGTTCTGAACAAGTGTTACTGTTTTCTGCACAAAAGCGATTCTGCGAAGCAATGTGAACAGGCACAGAGAAGGTGCTAGCAGGGAATTCTCTGCCTGCCTTTCCCCAGTGCTCTGCAAGCTCTCCAGGACAACAGCAAATCTGGGGCTCTGTGCTTTCTTTCGTTCTGAACAAGTGTTACTGTTTTCTGCACAAAAGCGATTCTGCGAAGCAATGGGAACACTTCTGTTTCCCAGGCACAGAGAAGGTGCTAGCAGGGAATACTCTGCCTGCTTTTCCCCAGTGCTCTGCAAGCTCTCCAGGACAACATAAAATCTGGGGCTCTGTGCTTTCTTTCGTTCTGAACAAGTGTTATTGTTTTCTGCACAAAAGCGATTCTGCGAAGCAATGTGAAGACTTCTGCTTCCCAGGCACAGAGAAGGTGCTAGCAGGGAATTCTCTGCCTGCCTTTCCCCAGTGCTCTGCAAGCTCTCCAGGACAACATAAAATCTGGGGCTCTGTGCTTTCTTTCGTTCTGAACAAGTGTTACTGTTTTCTGCACAAAAGCGATTCTGCGAAGCAATGGGAACACTTCTGTTACCCAGACACAGAGAAGGTGCTAGCAGGGAATTCTCTGCCTGCCTTTCCCCAGTGCTCTGCAAGCTCTCCAGGACAACATAAAATCTGGGGCTCTGTGCTTTCTTTCGTCTGAACAAGTGTTACTGTTTTCTGCACAAAAGCGATTCTGCCAAGCAATGTGAACAGGCACAGAGAAGGTGCTAGCAGGGAATTCTCTGCCTGCCTTTCCCCAGTGCTCTGCAAGCTCTCCAGGACAACATAAAATCTGGGGCTCTGTGCTTTCTTTCGTTCTGAACAAGTGTTACTGTTTTCTGCACAAAAGCGATTCTGCGAAGCAATGGGAACACTTCTGTTTCCCAGACACAGAGAAGGTGCTAGCAGGGAATTCTCTGCCTGCTTTTCCCCAGTGCTCTGCAATCTCTCCAGGACAACATAAAATCTGGGGCTCTGTGCTTTCTTTCGTTCTGAACAAGTGTTACTGTTTTCTGCACAAAAGCGATTCTGCGAAGCAATGTGAACACTTCTGCTTCCCAGGCACAGAGAAGGTGCTAGCAGGGAATTCTCTGCCTGCCTTTCCCCAGTGCTCTGCAAGCTCTCCAGGACAACATAAAATCTGGGGCTCTGTGCTTTCTTTCGTCTGAACAAGTGTTACTGTTTTCTGCACAAAAGCGATTCTGCGAAGCAATGTGAACACTTCTGCTTCTCAGGCACAGAGAAGGTGCTAGCAGGGAATTCTCTGCCTGCTTTTCCCCAGTGCTCTGCAAGCTCTCCAGGACAACATAAAATCTGGGGCTCTGTGCTTTCTTTCGTTCTGAACAAGTGTTACTGTTTTCTGCACAAAAGCGATTCTGCGAAGCAATGTGAACAGGCACAGAGAAGGTGCTAGCAGGGAATTCTCTGCCTGCCTTTCCCCAGTGCTCTGCAAGCTCTCCAGGACAACAGCAAATCTGGGGCTCTGTGCTTTCTTTCGTTCTGAACAAGTGTTACTGTTTTCTGCACAAAAGCGATTCTGCGAAGCAATGTGAACACTTCTGTTTCCCAGGCACAGAGAAGGTGCTAGCAGGGAATTCTCTGCCTGCTTTTCCCCAGTGCTCTGCAAGCTCTCCAGGACAACATAAAATCTGGGGCTCTGTGCTTTCTTTTGTTCTGAACAAGTGTTACTGTTTTCTGCACAAAAGCGATTCTGCGAAGCAATGTGAACAGGCACAGAGAAGGTGCTAGCAGGGAATTCTCTGCCTGCTTTTCCCCAGTGCTCTGCAAGCTCTCCAGGACAACATAAAATCTGGGGCTCTGTGCTTTCTTTCGTTCTGAACAAGTGTTACTGTTTTCTGCACAACAGCGATTCTGCGAAGCAATGTGAACACTTCTGTTTCCCAGGCACAGAGAAGGTGCTAGCAGGGAATTCTCTGCCTGCCTTTCCCCAGTGCTCTGCAAGCTCTCTAGGACAACATAAAATCTGGGGCTCTGTGCTTTCTTTCATCTGAACAAGTGTTACGGTTTTCTGCACAAAAGTGATTCAGCGAAGCAATGTGAACAGGCACAGAGAAGGTGCTAGCAGGGAATTCTCTGCCTGCCTTTCCCCAGTGCTCTGCAAGCTCTCCAGGACAACATAAAATCTGGGGCTCTGTGCTTTCTTTCGTTCTGAACAAGTGTTACTGTTTTCTGCACAAAAGCGATTCAGCGAAGCAATGTGAACAGGCACAGAGAAGGTGCTAGCAGGGAATTCTCTGCCTGCCTTTCCCCAGTGCTCTGCAAGCTCTCCAGGACAACAGCAAATCTGGGGCTCTGTGCTTTCTTTCGTTCTGAACAAGTGTTACTGTTTTCTGCACAAAAGCGATTCTGCGAAGCAATGTGAAGACTTCTGCTTCCCAGGCACAGAGAAGGTGCTAGCAGGGAATTCTCTGCCTGCCTTTCCCCAGTGCTCTGCAAGCTCTCCAGGACAACATAAAATCTGGGGCTCTGTGCTTTCTTTCGTTCTGAACAAGTGTTACTGTTTTCTGCACAAAAGCGATTCTGCGAAGCAATGGGAACACTTCTGTTACCCAGACACAGAGAAGGTGCTAGCAGGGAATTCTCTGCCTGCCTTTCCCCAGTGCTCTGCAAGCTCTCCAGGACAACATAAAATCTGGGGCTCTGTGCTTTCTTTCGTCTGAACAAGTGTTACGGTTTTCTGCACAAAAGCGATTCTGCGAAGCAATGTGAACAGGCACAGAGAAGGTGCTAGCAGGGAATTCTCTGCCTGCCTTTCCCCAGTGCTCTGCAAGCTCTCCAGGACAACAGCAAATCTGGGGCTCTGTGCTTTCTTTCGTTCTGAACAAGTGTTACTGTTTTCTGCACAAAAGCGATTCTGCGAAGCAATGTGAACACTTCTGTTTCCCAGGCACAGAGAAGTTGCTAGCAGGGAATTCTCTGCCTGCTTTTCCCCAGTGCTCTGCAAGCTCTCTAGGACAACATAAAATCTGGGGCTCTGTGCTTTCTTTCGTCTGAACAAGTGTTACGGTTTTCTGCACAAAAGTGATTCAGCGAAGCAATGTGAACAGGCACAGAGAAGGTGCTAGCAGGGAATTCTCTGCCTGCCTTTCCCCAGTGCTCTGCAAGCTCTCCAGGACAACATAAAATCTGGGGCTCTGTGCTTTCTTTCGTTCTGAACAAGTGTTACTGTTTTCTGCACAAAAGCGATTCAGCGAAGCAATGTGAACAGGCACAGAGAAGGTGCTAGCAGGGAATTCTCTGCCTGCCTTTCCCCAGTGCTCTGCAAGCTCTCCAGGACAACATAAAATCTGGGGCTCTGTGCTTTCTTTCGTTCTGAACAAGTGTTACTGTTTTCTGCACAAAAGCGATTCTGCGAAGCAATGTGAAGACTTCTGCTTCCCAGGCACAGAGAAGGTGCTAGCAGGGAATTCTCTGCCTGCCTTTCCCCAGTGCTCTGCAAGCTCTCCAGGACAACATAAAATCTGGGGCTCTGTGCTTTCTTTCGTTCTGAACAAGTGTTACTGTTTTCTGCACAAAAGCGATTCTGCGAAGCAATGGGAACACTTCTGTTACCCAGACACAGAGAAGGTGCTAGCAGGGAATTCTGTGCCTGCCTTTCCCCAGTGCTCTGCAAGCTCTCCAGGACAACATAAAATCTGGGGCTCTGTGCTTTCTTTCGTCTGAACAAGTGTTACTGTTTTCTGCACAAAAGCGATTCTGCGAAGCAATGTGAACAGGCACAGAGAAGGTGCTAGCAGGGAATTCTCTGCCTGCCTTTCCCCAGTGCTCTGCAAGCTCTCCAGGACAACAGCAAATCTGGGGCTCTGTGCTTTCTTTCGTTCTGAACAAGTGTTACTGTTTTCTGCACAAAAGCGATTCTGCGAAGCAATGGGAACACTTCTGTTTCCCAGGCACAGAGAAGGTGCTAGCAGGGAATTCTCTGCCTGCTTTTCCCCAGTGCTCTGCAAGCTCTCCAGGACAACATAGAATCTGGGGCTCTGTGCTTTCTTTCGTTCTGAACAAGTGTTACTGTTTTCTGCACAAAAGCGATTCTGCGAAGCAATGTGAACAGGCACAGAGAAGGTGCTAGCAGGGAATTCTCTGCCTGCTTTTCCCCAGTGCTCTGCAAGCTCTCCAGGACAACAGCAAATATGGGGCTCTGTGCTTTCTTTCGTTCTGAACAAGTGTTACTGTTTTCTGCACAAAAGCGATTCTGCGAAGCAATGTGAACACTTCTGTTTCCCAGGCACAGAGAAGGTGCTACCAGGGAATTCTCTGCCTGCTTTTCCCCAGTGCTCTGCAAGCTCTCCAGGACAACATAAAATCTGGGGCTCTGTGCTTTCTTTCGTTCTGAACAAGTGTTACTGTTTTCTGCACAAAAGCGGTTCTGCGAAGCAATGTGAACACTTCTGCTTCCCAGGCACAGAGAAGGTGCTAGCAGGGAATTCTCTGCCTGCTTTTCCCCAGTGCTCTGCAAGCTCTCCAGGACAACATAAAATCTGGGGCTCTGTGCTTTCTTTCGTTCTGAACAAGTGTTACTGTTTTCTGCACAAAAGCGATTCTGCGAAGCAATGTGAACAGGCACAGAGAAGGTGCTAGCAGGGAATTCTCTGCCTGCCTTTCCCCAGTGCTCTGCAAGCTCTCCAGGACAACATAAAATCTGGGGCTCTGTGCTTTCTTTCGTTCTGAACAAGTGTTACTGTTTTCTGCACAAAAGCGATTCTGCGAAGCAATGTGAACACTTCTGCTTCCCAGGCACAGAGAAGGTGCTAGCAGGGAATTCTCTGCCTGCTTTTCCCCAGTGCTCTGCAAGCTCTCCAGGACAACATAAAATCTGGGGCTCTGTGCTTTCTTTCGTTCTGAACAAGTGTTACTGTTTTCTGCACAAAAGCGATTCTGCCAAGCAATGTGAACAGGCACAGAGAAGGTGCTAGCAGGGAATTCTCTGCCTGCTTTTCCCCAGTGCTCTGCAAGCTCTCCAGGACAACATAAAATCTGGGGCTCTGTGCTTTCTTTCGTTCTGAACAAGTGTTACTGTTTTCTGCACAAAAGCGATTCTGCGAAGCAATGTGAACACTTCTGTTTCCCAGGAACAGAGAAGGTGCTAGCAGGGAATTCTCTGCCTGCTTTTCCCCAGTGCTCTGCAAGCTCTCCAGGACAACATGAAATCTGGGGCTCTGTGCTTTCTTTCGTTGTGAACAAGTGTTACTGTTTTCTGCACAAAAGCGATTCTGCGAAGCAATGTGAACACTTCTGTTTCCCAGGCACAGAGAAGGTGCTAGCAGGGAATTCTCTGCCTGCCTTTCCCCAGTGCTCTGCAAGCTCTCCGGGACAACATAAAATCTGGGGCTCTGTGCTTTCTTTCGTCTGAACAAGTGTTACTGTTTTCTGCACAAAAGCGATTCTGCGAAGCAATGTGAACAGGCACAGAGAAGGTGCTAGCAGGGAATTCTCTGCCTGCCTTTCCCCAGTGCTCTGCAAGCTCTCCAGGACAACAGCAAATATGGGGCTCTGTGCTTTCTTTCGTTCTGAACAACTGTTACTGTTTTCTGCACAAAAGCGATTCTGCGAAGCAATGTGAACATTTCTGTTTCCCAGGCACAGAGAAGGTGCTACCAGGGAATTCTCTGCCTGCCTTTCCCCAGTGCTCTGCAAGCTCTCCAGGACAACAGCAAATATGGGGCTCTGTGCTTTCTTTCGTTCTGAACAAGTGTTACTGTTTTCTGCACAAAAGTGATTCTGCGAAGCAATGTGAACATTTCTGCTTCCCAGGCACAGAGAAGGTGCTAGCAGGGAATTCTCTGCCTGCCTTTCCCCAGTGCTCTGCAAGCTCTCCAGGACAACAGCAAATCTGGGGCTCTGTGCTTTCTTTCGTTCTGAACAAGTGTTACTGGTTTCTGCACAAAAGCGATTCTGCGAAGCAATGGGAACACTTCTGTTTCCCAGGCACAGAGAAGGTGCTAGCAGGGAATTCTCTGCCTGCTTTTCCCCAGTGCTCTGCAAGCTCTCCAGGACAACATAAAATCTGGGGCTCTGTGCTTTCTTTCTGCTGAACAAGTGTTACTGTTTTCTGCACAAAAGCTATTCTGCGAAGCAATGTGAACACTTCTGTTTCCCAGGAACAGAGAACGTGCTAGCAGGGAATTCTCTGCCTGCTTTTCCCCAGTGCTCTGCAATCTCTCCAGGACAACATAAAATCTGGGGCTCTGTGCTTTCTTTCATTCTGAACAAGTGTTACTGTTTTCTGCACAAAAGCGATTCTGCGAAGCAATGTGAACAGGCACAGAGAAGGTGCTAGCAGGGAATTCTCTGCCTGCCTTTCCCCAGTGCTCTGCAAGCTCTCCAGGACAACAGCAAATCTGGGGCTCTGTGCTTTCTTTCGTTCTGAACAAGTGTTACTGTTTTCTGCACAAAAGCGATTCTGCGAAGCAATGTGAACAGGCACAGAGAAGGTGCTAGCAGGGAATTCTCTGCCTGCCTTTCCCCAGTGCTCTGCAAGCTCTCCAGGACAACAGCAAATCTGGGGCTCTGTGCTTTCTTTCGTTCTGAACAAGTGTTACTGTTTTCTGCACAAAAGCGATTCTGCGAAGCAATGGGAACTCTTCTGTTTCCCAGGCACAGAGAAGGTGCTACCAGGGAATTCTCTGCCTGCCTTTCCCCAGTGCTCTGCAAGCTCTCCAGGACAACATAAAATCTGGGGCTCTGTGCTTTCTTTCATTCTGAACAAGTGTTACTGTTTTCTGCACAAAAGCGATTCTGCGAAGCAATGTGAACAGGCACAGAGAAGGTGCTGGCAGGGAATTCTCTGCCTGCCTTTCCCCAGTGCTCTGCAAGCTCTCCAGGACAACAGCAAATCTGGGGCTCTGTGCTTTCTTTCGTTCTGAACAAGTGTTACTGTTTTCTGCACAAAAGCGATTCTGCGAAGCAATGTGAACACTTCTGTTTCCCAGGAACAGAGAAGGTGCTAGCAGGGAATTCTCTGCCTGCTTTTCCCCAGTGCTCTGCAAGCTCTCCAGGACAACATAAAATCTGGGGCTCTGTGCTTTCTTTTGTTCTGAACAAGTGTTACTGTTTTCTGCACAAAAGCGATTCTGCGAAGCAATGTGAACAGGCACAGAGAAGGTGCTAGCAGGGAATTCTCTGCCTGCTTTTCCCCAGTGCTCTGCAAGCTCTCCAGGACAACATAAAATCTGGGGCTCTGTGCTTTCTTTCGTTCTGAACAAGTGTTACTGTTTTCTGCACAAAAGCGATTCTGCGAAGCAATGTGAACAGGCACAGAGAAGGTGCTAGCAGGGAATTCTCTGCCTGCTTTTCCCCAGTGCTCTGCAAGCTCTCCAGGACAACATAAAATCTGGGGCTCTGTGCTTTCTTTCGTTCTGAACAAGTGTTACTGTTTTCTGCACAAAAGCGATTCTGCGAAGCAATGTGAACACTTCTGTTTCCCAGGAACAGAGAAGGTGCTAGCAGGGAATTCTCTGCCTGCTTTTCCCCAGTGCTCTGCAAGCTCTCCAGGACAACATAAAATCTGGGGCTCTGTGCTTTCTTTCGTTCTGAACAAGTGTTACTGTTTTCTGCACAAAAGCGATTCGGCGAAGCAATGGGAACACTTCTGTTTCCCAGACACAGAGAAGGTGCTAGCAGGGAATTCTCTGCCTGCTTTTCCCCAGTGCTCTGCAATCTCTCCAGGACAACATAAAATCTGGGGCTCTGTGCTTTCTTTCGTTCTGAACAAGTGTTACTGTTTTCTGCACAAAAGCGATTCTGCCAAGCAATGTGAACACTTCTGCTTCCCAGGCACAGAGAAGGTGCTAGCAGGGAATTCTCTGCCTGCCTTTCCCCAGTGCTCTGCAAGCTCTCCAGGACAACAGCAAATCTGGGGCTCTGTGCTTTCTTTCGTCTGAACAAGTGTTACTGTTTTCTGCACAAAAGCGATTCTGCGAAGCAATGTGAACAGGCACAGAGAAGGTGCTAGCAGGGAATTCTCTGCCTGCCTTTCCCCAGTGCTCTGCAAGCTCTCCAGGACAACATAAAATCTGGGGCTCTGTGCTTTCTTTCGTTCTGAACAAGTGTTACTGTTTTCTGCACAAAAGCGATTCTGCGAAGCAATGTGAACACTTCTGTTTCCCAGGAACAGAGAAGGTGCTAGCAGGTAATTCTCTGCCTGCTTTTCCCCAGTGCTCTGCAAGCTCTCCAGGACAACATAAAATCTGGGGCTCTGTGCTTTCTTTCGTTCTGAACAAGTGTTACTGTTTTCTGCACAAAAGCGATTCTGCGAAGCAATGTGAACAGGCACAGAGAAGGTGCTAGCAGGGAATTCTCTGCCTGCCTTTCCCCAGTGCTCTGCAAGCTCTCCAGGACAACAGCAAATCTGGGGCTCTGTGCTTTCTTTCGTTCTGAACAAGTGTTACTGTTTTCTGCACAAAAGCGATTCTGCGAAGCAATGTGAACACTTCTGTTTCCCAGGCACAGAGAAGGTGCTAGCAGGGAATTCTCTGCCTGCTTTTCCCCAGTGCTCTGCAAGCTCTCCAGGACAACATAAAATCTGGGGCTCTGTGCTTTCTTTCGTTCTGAACAAGTGTTACTGTTTTCTGCACAAAAGCGATTCTGCGAAGCAATGTGAACACTTCTGTTTCCCAGGCACAGAGAAGGTTCTAGCAGGAAATTCTCTGCCTGCTTTTCCCCAGTGCTCTGCAAGCTCTCCAGGACAACATAAAATCTGGGGCTCTGTGCTTTCTTTTGTTCTGAACAAGTGTTACTGTTTTCTGCACAAAAGCGATTCTGCGAAGCAATGTGAACAGGCACAGAGAAGGTGCTAGCAGGGAATTCTCTGCCTGCTTTTCCCCAGTGCTCTGCAAGCTCTCCAGGACAACATAAAATCTGGGGCTCTGTGCTTTCTTTCGTTCTGAACAAGTGTTACTGTTTTCTGCACAAAAGCTATTCTGCGAAGCAATGTGAACACTTCTGTTTCCCAGGAACAGAGAAGGTGCTAGCAGGGAATTCTCTGCCTGCTTTTCCCCAGTGCTCTGCAAGCTCTCCAGGACAACATAAAATCTGGGGCTCTGTGCTTTCTTTTGTTCTGAACAAGTGTTACTGTTTTCTGCACAAAAGCGATTCTGCCAAGCAATGTGAACACTTCTGCTTCCCAGGCACAGAGAAGGTGCTAGGAGGGAATTCTCTGCCTGCCTTTCCCCAGTGCTCTGCAAGCTCTCCAGGACAACAGCAAATCTGGGGCTCTGTGCTTTCTTTCGTTCTGAACAAGTGTTACTGTTTTCTGCACAAAAGTGATTCTGCGAAGCAATGTGAACACTTCTGCTTCCCAGGAACAGAGAAGGTGCTAGCAGGTAATTCTCTGCCTGCTTTTCCCCAGTGCTCTGCAAGCTCTCCAGGACAACATAAAATCTGGGGCTCTGTGCTTTCTTTCGTTCTGAACAAGTGTTACTGTTTTCTGCACAAAAGCGATTCTGCGAAGCAATGTGAACAGGCACAGAGAAGGTGCTAGCAGGGAATTCTCTGCCTGCCTTTCCCCAGTGCTCTGCAAGCTCTCCAGGACAACAGCAAATCTGGGGCTCTGTGCTTTCTTTCGTTCTGAACAAGTGTTACTGTTTTCTGCACAAAAGCGATTCTGCGAAGCAATGTGAACACTTCTGTTTCCCAGGCACAGAGAAGGTGCTAGCAGGGAATTCTCTGCCTGCTTTTCCCCAGTGCTCTGCAAGCTCTCCAGGACAACATAAAATCTGGGGCTCTGTGCTTTCTTTTGTTCTGAACAAGTGTTACTGTTTTCTGCACAAAAGCGATTCTGCGAAGCAATGTGAACACTTCTGTTTCCCAGGCACAGAGAAGGTGCTAGCAGGGAATTCTCTGCCTGCTTTTCCCCAGTGCTCTGCAATCTCTCCAGGACAGCATAAAATCTGGGGCTCTGTGCTTTCTTTTGTTCTGAACAAGTGTTACTGTTTTCTGCACAAAAGCGATTCTCCCAATCAATGTGAACACTTCTGCTTCCCAGGCACAGAGAAGGTGCTAGCAGGGAATTCTCTGCCTGCCTTTCCCCAGTGCTCTGCAAGCTCTCCAGGACAACATAAAATCTGGGGCTCTGTGCTTTCTTTCGTCTGAACAAGTGTTACTGTTTTCTGCACAAAAGCGATTCTGCGAAGCAATGTGAACAGGCACAGAGAAGGTGCTAGCAGGGAATTCTCTGCCTGCCTTTCCCCAGTGCTCTGCAAGATCTCCAGGACAACAGCAAATCTGGGGCTCTGTGCTTTCTTTCGTTCTGAACAAGTGTTACTGTTTTCTGCACAAAAGCGATTCTGCGAAGCAATGGGAACACTTCTGTTTCCCAGGCACAGAGAAGGTGCTAGCAGGGAATTCTCTGCCTGCTTTTCCCCAGTGCTCTGCAAGCTCTCCAGGACAACATAAAATCTGGGGCTCTGTGCTTTCTTTCGTTCTGAACAAGTGTTACTGTTTTCTGCACAAAAGCGATTCTGCGAAGCAATGTGAACAGGCACAGAGAAGGTGCTAGCAGGGAATTCTCTGCCTGCTTTTCCCCAGTGCTCTGCAATCTCTCCAGGACAACATAAAATCTGGGGCTCTGTGCTTTCTTTCGTTCTGAACAAGTGTTACTGTTT
Organism: Strix uralensis; assembly: GCF_047716275.1. Lineage (NCBI taxonomy): Eukaryota > Metazoa > Chordata > Aves > Strigiformes > Strigidae > Strix > Strix uralensis. Next base: position 596,389 of record NW_027436710.1, on the reverse strand, counting down.
TCTGCACAAAAGCGATTCTGCGAAGCAATGTGAACACTTCTGTTTCCCAGGCACAGAGAAGGTGCTAGCAGGGAATTCTCTGCCTGCTTTTCCCCAGTGCTCTGCAAGCTCTCCAGGACAACATAAAATCTGGGGCTCTGTGCTTTCTTTCGTTCTGAACAAGTGTTACTGTTTTCTGCACAAAAGCGATTCGGCGAAGCAATGGGAACACTTCTGTTTCCCAGGCACAGAGAAGGTGCTAGCAGGGAATTCTCTGCCTGCTTTTCCCCAGTGCTCTGCAATCTCTCCAGGACAACATAAAATCTGGGGCTCTGTGCTTTCTTTCGTTCTGAACAAGTGTTACTGTTTTCTGCACAAAAGCGATTCTGCCAAGCAATGTGAACACTTCTGCTTCCCAGGCACAGAGAAGGTGCTAGCAGGGAATTCTCTGCCTGCCTTTCCCCAGTGCTCTGCAAGCTCTCCAGGACAACAGCAAATCTGGGGCTCTGTGCTTTCTTTCGTTCTGAACAAGTGTTACTGTTTTCTGCACAAAAGTGATTCTGCGAAGCAATGTGAACACTTCTGTTTCCCAGGAACAGAGAAGGTGCTAGCAGGTAATTCTCTGCCTGCTTTTCCCCAGTGCTCTGCAAGCTCTCCAGGACAACATAAAATCTGGGGCTCTGTGCTTTCTTTCGTTCTGAACAAGTGTTACTGTTTTCTGCACAAAAGCGATTCTGCGAAGCAATGTGAACAGGCACAGAGAAGGTGCTAGCAGGGAATTCTCTGCCTGCCTTTCCCCAGTGCTCTGCAAGCTCTCCAGGACAACAGCAAATCTGGGGCTCTGTGCTTTCTTTCGTTCTGAACAAGTGTTACTGTTTTCTGCACAAAAGCGATTCTGCGAAGCAATGTGAACACTTCTGTTTCCCAGGCACAGAGAAGGTGCTAGCAGGGAATTCTCTGCCTGCTTTTCCCCAGTGCTCTGCAAGCTCTCCAGGACAACATAAAATCTGGGGCTCTGTGCTTTCTTTTGTTCTGAACAAGTGTTACTGTTTTCTGCACAAAAGCGATTCTGCGAAGCAATGTGAACACTTCTGTTTCCCAGGCACAGAGAAGGTGCTAGCAGGGAATTCTCTGCCTGCTTTTCCCCAGTGCTCTGCAAGCTCTCCAGGACAACATAAAATCTGGGGCTCTGTGCTTTCTGTTGTTCTGAACAAGTGTTACTGTTTTCTGCACAAAAGCGATTCTGCGAAGCAATGTGAACAGGCACAGAGAAGGTGCTAGCAGGGAATTCTCTGCCTGCTTTTCCCCAGTGCTCTGCAAGCTCTCCAGGACAACATAAAATCTGGGGCTCTGTGCTTTCTTTCGTTCTGAACAAGTGTTACTGTTTTCTGCACAAAAGCTATTCTGCGAAGCAATGTGAACACTTCTGTTTCCCAGGAACAGAGAAGGTGCTAGCAGGGAATTCTCTGCCTGCTTTTCCCCAGTGCTCTGCAAGCTCTCCAGGACAACATAAAATCTGGGGCTCTGTGCTTTCTTTCGTTCTGAACAAGTGTTACTGTTTTCTGCACAAAAGCGATTCTGCGAAGCAATGTGAACACTTCTGTTTCCCAGGCACAGAGAAGGTGCTAGCAGGGAATTCTCTGCCTGCCTTTCCCCAGTGCTCTGCAAGCTCTCCAGGACAACATAAAATCTGGGGCTCTGTGCTTTCTTTCGTTCTGAACAAGTGTTACTGTTTTCTGCACAAAAGCGATTCTGCGAAGCAATGTGAACACTTCTGTTTCCCAGGCACAGAGAAGGTGCTAGCAGGGAATTCTCTGCCTTCTTTTCCCCAGTGCTCTGCAAGCTCTCCAGGACAACATAAAATCTGGGGCTCTGTGCTTTCTTTTGTTCTGAACAAGTGTTACTGTTTTCTGCACAAAAGCGATTCTGCGAAGCAATGTGAACAGGCACAGAGAAGGTGCTAGCAGGGAATTCTCTGCCTGCTTTTCCCCAGTGCTCTGCAAGCTCTCCAGGACAACATAAAATCTGGGGCTCTGTGCTTTCTTTCGTTCTGAACAAGTGTTACTGTTTTCTGCACAAAAGCGATTCTGCGAAGCAATGGGAACACTTCTGTTTCCCAGGAACAGAGAAGGTGCTAGCAGGGAATTCTCTGCCTGCTTTTCCCCAGTGCTCTGCAATCTCTCCAGGACAGCATAAAATCTGGGGCTCTGTGCTTTCTTTTGTTCTGAACAAGTGTTACTGTTTTCTGCACAAAAGCGATTCTCCCAATCAATGTGAACACTTCTGCTTCCCAGGCACAGAGAAGGTGCTAGCAGGGAATTCTCTGCCTGCCTTTCCCCAGTGCTCTGCAAGCTCTCCAGGACAACATAAAATCTGGGGCTCTGTGCTTTCTTTCGTCTGAACAAGTGTTACTGTTTTCTGCACAAAAGCGATTCTGCGAAGCAATGTGAACAGGCACAGAGAAGGTGCTAGCAGGGAATTCTCTGCCTGCCTTTCCCCAGTGCTCTGCAAGCTCTCCAGGACAACAGCAAATCTGGGGCTCTGTGCTTTCTTTCGTTCTGAACAAGTGTTACTGTTTTCTGCACAAAAGCGATTCTGCGAAGCAATGGGAACACTTCTGTTTCCCAGGCACAGAGAAGGTGCTAGCAGGGAATTCTCTGCCTGCTTTTCCCCAGTGCTCTGCAAGCTCTCCAGGACAACATAAAATCTGGGGCTCTGTGCTTTCTTTCGTTCTGAACAAGTGTTACTGTTTTCTGCACAAAAGCGATTCTGCGAAGCAATGTGAACAGGCACAGAGAAGGTGCTAGCAGGGAATTCTCTGCCTGCTTTTCCCCAGTGCTCTGCAAGCTCTCCAGGACAACATAAAATCTGGGGCTCTGTGCTTTCTTTCGTTCTGAACAAGTGTTACTGTTTTCTGCACAAAAGCGATTCTGCGAAGCAATGTGAACACTTCTGTTTCCCAGGAACAGAGAAGGTGCTAGCAGGGAATTCTCTGCCTGCTTTTCCCCAGTGCTCTGCAAGCTCTCCAGGACAACATAAAATCTGGGGCTCTGTGCTTTCTTTCGTTCTGAACAAGTGTTACTGTTTTCTGCACAAAAGCGATTCGGCGAAGCAATGGGAACACTTCTGTTTCCCAGACACAGAGAAGGTGCTAGCAGGGAATTCTCTGCCTGCTTTTCCCCAGTGCTCTGCAATCTCTCCAGGACAACATAAAATCTGGGGCTCTGTGCTTTCTTTCGTTCTGAACAAGTGTTACTGTTTTCTGCACAAAAGCGATTCTGCCAAGCAATGTGAACACTTCTGCTTCCCAGGCACAGAGAAGGTGCTAGCAGGGAATTCTCTGCCTGCCTTTCCCCAGTGCTCTGCAAGCTCTCCAGGACAACAGCAAATCTGGGGCTCTGTGCTTTCTTTCGTTCTGAACAAGTGTTACTGTTTTCTGCACAAAAGCGATTCTGCGAAGCAATGTGAACACTTCTGTTTCCCAGGAACAGAGAAGGTGCTAGCAGGTAATTCTCTGCCTGCTTTTCCCCAGTGCTCTGCAAGCTCTCCAGGACAACATAAAATCTGGGGCTCTGTGCTTTCTTTTGTTCTGAACAAGTGTTACTGTTTTCTGCACAAAAGCGATTCTGCGAAGCAATGTGAACAGGCACAGAGAAGGTGCTAGCAGGGAATTCTCTGCCTGCCTTTCCCCAGTGCTCTGCAAGCTCTCCAGGACAACATAAAATCTGGGGCTCTGTGCTTTCTTTCGTTCTGAACAAGTATTACTGTTTTCTGCACAAAAGCGATTCTGCGAAGCAATGTGAACACTTCTGTTTCCCAGGCACAGAGAAGGTGCTAGCAGGGAATTCTCTGCCTGCTTTTCCCCAGTGCTCTGCAAGCTCTCCAGGACAACATAAAATCTGGGGCTCTGTGCTTTCTTTCGTTCTGAACAAGTGTTACTGTTTTCTGCACAAAAGCGATTCTGCGAAGCAATGTGAACACTTCTGTTTCCCAGGCACAGAGAAGGTGCTAGCAGGGAATTCTCTGCCTTCTTTTCCCCAGTGCTCTGCAAGCTCTCCAGGACAACATAAAATCTGGGGCTCTGTGCTTTCTTTTGTTCTGAACAAGTGTTACTGTTTTCTGCACAAAAGCGATTCTGCGAAGCAATGTGAACAGGCACAGAGAAGGTGCTAGCAGGGAATTCTCTGCCTGCTTTTCCCCAGTGCTCTGCAAGCTCTCCAGGACAACATAAAATCTGGGGCTCTGTGCTTTCTTTCGTTCTGAACAAGTGTTACTGTTTTCTGCACAAAAGCGATTCTGCGAAGCAATGTGAACACTTCTGTTTCCCAGGAACAGAGAAGGTGCTAGCAGGGAATTCTCTGCCTGCTTTTCCCCAGTGCTCTGCAAGCTCTCCAGGACAACATAAAATCTGGGGCTCTGTGCTTTCTTTCGTTGTGAACAAGTGTTACTGTTTTCTGCACAAAAGCGATTCTGCGAAGCAATGGGAACACTTCTGTTTCCCAGGCACAGAGAAGGTGCTAGCAGGGAATTCTCTGCCTGCCTTTCCCCAGTGCTCTGCAAGCTCTCCAGGACAACATAAAATCTGGGGCTCTGTGCTTTCTTTCGTCTGAACAAGTGTTACTGTTTTCTGCACAAAAGCGATTCAGCGAAGCAATGTGAACAGGCACAGAGAAGGTGCTAGCAGGGAATTCTCTGCCTGCCTTTCCCCAGTGCTCTGCAAGCTCTCCAGGACAACATAGAATCTGGGGCTCTGTGCTTTCTTTTGTTCTGAACAAGTGTTAGGGTTTTCTGCACAAAAGCGATTCTGCGAAGCAATGTGAACACTTCTGTTTCCCAGGCACAGAGAAGGTGCTAGCAGGGAATTCTCTGCCTGCCTTTCCCCAGTGCTCTGCAAGCTCTCCAGGACAACATAAAATCTGGGGCTCTGTGCTTTCTTTCGTCTGAACAAGTGTTACTGTTTTCTGCACAAAAGCGATTCTGCGAAGCAATGTGAACAGGCACAGAGAAGGTGCTAGCAGGGAATTCTCTGCCTGCCTTTCCCCAGTGCTCTGCAAGCTCTCCAGGACAACAGCAAATCTGGGGCTCTGTGCTTTCTTTCGTTCTGAACAAGTGTTACTGTTTTCTGCACAAAAGCGATTCTGCGAAGCAATGGGAACACTTCTGTTTCCCAGACACAGAGAAGGTGCTAGCAGGGAATTCTCTGCCTGCTTTTCCCCAGTGCTCTGCAATCTCTCCAGGACAACATAAAATCTGGGGCTCTGTGCTTTCTTTTGTTCTGAACAAGTGTTACTGTTTTCTGCACAAAAGCGATTCTCCCAATCAATGTGAACACTTCTGCTTCCCAGGCACAGAGAAGGTGCTAGCAGGGAATTCTCTGCCTGCCTTTCCCCAGTGCTCTGCAAGCTCTCCAGGACAACATAAAATCTGGGGCTCTGTGCTTTCTTTCGTTCTGAACAAGTGTTACTGTTTTCTGCACAAAAGCGATTCTGCGAAGCAATGTGAACAGGCACAGAGAAGGTGCTAGCAGGGAATTCTCTGCCTGCCTTTCCCCAGTGCTCTGCAAGCTCTCCAGGACAACAGCAAATCTGGGGCTCTGTGCTTTCTTTCGTTCTGAACAAGTGTTACTGTTTTCTGCACAAAAGCGATTCTGCGAAGCAATGGGAACACTTCTGTTTCCCAGGCACAGAGAAGGTGCTAGCAGGGAATTCTCTGCCTGCTTTTCCCCAGTGCTCTGCAAGCTCTCCAGGACAACATAAAATCTGGGGCTCTGTGCTTTCTTTCGTTCTGAACAAGTGTTACTGTTTTCTGCACAAAAGCGATTCTGCGAAGCAATGTGAACAGGCACAGAGAAGGTGCTAGCAGGGAATTCTCTGCCTGCTTTTCCCCAGTGCTCTGCAAGCTCTCCAGGACAACATAAAATCTGGGGCTCTGTGCTTTCTTTCGTTCTGAACAAGTGTTACTGTTTTCTGCACAAAAGCGATTCTGCGAAGCAATGGGAACACTTCTGTTTCCCAGGAACAGAGAAGGTGCTAGCAGGGAATTCTCTGCCTGCTTTTCCCCAGTGCTCTGCAATCTCTCCAGGACAGCATAAAATCTGGGGCTCTGTGCTTTCTTTTGTTCTGAACAAGTGTTACTGTTTTCTGCACAAAAGCGATTCTCCCAATCAATGTGAACACTTCTGCTTCCCAGGCACAGAGAAGGTGCTAGCAGGGAATTCTCTGCCTGCCTTTCCCCAGTGCTCTGCAAGCTCTCCAGGACAACATAAAATCTGGGGCTCTGTGCTTTCTTTCGTCTGAACAAGTGTTACTGTTTTCTGCACAAAAGCGATTCTGCGAAGCAATGTGAACAGGCACAGAGAAGGTGCTAGCAGGGAATTCTCTGCCTGCCTTTCCCCAGTGCTCTGCAAGCTCTCCAGGACAACAGCAAATCTGGGGCTCTGTGCTTTCTTTCGTTCTGAACAAGTGTTACTGTTTTCTGCACAAAAGCGATTCTGCGAAGCAATGGGAACACTTCTGTTTCCCAGGCACAGAGAAGGTGCTAGCAGGGAATTCTCTGCCTGCTTTTCCCCAGTGCTCTGCAAGCTCTCCAGGACAACATAAAATCTGGGGCTCTGTGCTTTCTTTCGTTCTGAACAAGTGTTACTGTTTTCTGCACAAAAGCGATTCTGCGAAGCAATGTGAACAGGCACAGAGAAGGTGCTAGCAGGGAATTCTCTGCCTGCTTTTCCCCAGTGCTCTGCAAGCTCTCCAGGACAACATAAAATCTGGGGCTCTGTGCTTTCTTTCGTTCTGAACAAGTGTTACTGTTTTCTGCACAAAAGCGATTCTGCGAAGCAATGTGAACACTTCTGTTTCCCAGGAACAGAGAAGGTGCTAGCAGGGAATTCTCTGCCTGCTTTTCCCCAGTGCTCTGCAAGCTCTCCAGGACAACATAAAATCTGGGGCTCTGTGCTTTCTTTCGTTCTGAACAAGTGTTACTGTTTTCTGCACAAAAGCGATTCGGCGAAGCAATGGGAACACTTCTGTTTCCCAGACACAGAGAAGGTGCTAGCAGGGAATTCTCTGCCTGCTTTTCCCCAGTGCTCTGCAATCTCTCCAGGACAACATAAAATCTGGGGCTCTGTGCTTTCTTTCGTTCTGAACAAGTGTTACTGTTTTCTGCACAAAAGCGATTCTGCCAAGCAATGTGAACACTTCTGCTTCCCAGGCACAGAGAAGGTGCTAGCAGGGAATTCTCTGCCTGCCTTTCCCCAGTGCTCTGCAAGCTCTCCAGGACAACAGCAAATCTGGGGCTCTGTGCTTTCTTTCGTTCTGAACAAGTGTTACTGTTTTCTGCACAAAAGCGATTCTGCGAAGCAATGTGAACACTTCTGTTTCCCAGGAACAGAGAAGGTGCTAGCAGGTAATTCTCTGCCTGCTTTTCCCCAGTGCTCTGCAAGCTCTCCAGGACAACATAAAATCTGGGGCTCTGTGCTTTCTTTTGTTCTGAACAAGTGTTACTGTTTTCTGCACAAAAGCGATTCTGCGAAGCAATGTGAACAGGCACAGAGAAGGTGCTAGCAGGGAATTCTCTGCCTGCCTTTCCCCAGTGCTCTGCAAGCTCTCCAGGACAACAGCAAATCTGGGGCTCTGTGCTTTCTTTCGTTCTGAACAAGTGTTACTGTTTTCTGCACAAAAGCGATTCTGCGAAGCAATGTGAACACTTCTGTTTCCCAGGCACAGAGAAGGTGCTAGCAGGGAATTCTCTGCCTTCTTTTCCCCAGTGCTCTGCAAGCTCTCCAGGACAACATAAAATCTGGGGCTCTGTGCTTTCTTTTGTTCTGAACAAGTGTTACTGTTTTCTGCACAAAAGCGATTCTGCGAAGCAATGTGAACAGGCACAGAGAAGGTGCTAGCAGGGAATTCTCTGCCTGCTTTTCCCCAGTGCTCTGCAAGCTCTCCAGGACAACATAAAATCTGGGGCTCTGTGCTTTCTTTCGTTCTGAACAAGTGTTACTGTTTTCTGCACAAAAGCGATTCTGCGAAGCAATGTGAACACTTCTGTTTCCCAGGAACAGAGAAGGTGCTAGCAGGGAATTCTCTGCCTGCTTTTCCCCAGTGCTCTGCAAGCTCTCCAGGACAACATAAAATCTGGGGCTCTGTGCTTTCTTTCGTTGTGAACAAGTGTTACTGTTTTCTGCACAAAAGCGATTCTGCGAAGCAATGTGAACACTTCTGTTTCCCAGGCACAGAGAAGGTGCTAGGAGGGAATTCTCTGCCTGCCTTTCCCCAGTGCTCTGCAAGCTCTCCAGGACAACATAAAATCTGGGGCTCTGTGCTTTCTTTCGTCTGAACAAGTGTTACTGTTTTCTGCACAAAAGCGATTCAGCGAAGCAATGTGAACAGGCACAGAGAAGGTGCTAGCAGGGAATTCTCTGCCTGCCTTTCCCCAGTGCTCTGCAAGCTCTCCAGGACAACATAAAATCTGGGGCTCTGTGCTTTCTTTCGTTCTGAACAAGTGTTACTGTTTTCTGCACAAAAGCGATTCTGCGAAGCAATGGGAACACTTCTGTTACCCAGACACAGAGAAGGTGCTAGCAGGGAATTCTCTGCCTGCCTTTCCCCAGTGCTCTGCAAGCTCTCCAGGACAACATAAAATCTGGGGCTCTGTGCTTTCTTTCGTCTGAACAAGTGTTACTGTTTTCTGCACAAAAGCGATTCTGCGAAGCAATGTGAACAGGCACAGAGAAGGTGCTAGCAGGGAATTCTCTGCCTGCCTTTCCCCAGTGCTCTGCAAGCTCTCCAGGACAACAGCAAATCTGGGGCTCTGTGCTTTCTTTCGTTCTGAACAAGTGTTACTGTTTTCTGCACAAAAGCGATTCTGCGAAGCAATGGGAACACTTCTGTTTCCCAGACACAGAGAAGGTGCTAGCAGGGAATTCTCTGCCTGCTTTTCCCCAGTGCTCTGCAATCTCTCCAGGACAACATAAAATCTGGGGCTCTGTGCTTTCTTTTGTTCTGAACAAGTGTTACTGTTTTCTGCACAAAAGCGATTCTCCCAATCAATGTGAACACTTCTGCTTCCCAGGCACAGAGAAGGTGCTAGCAGGGAATTCTCTGCCTGCCTTTCCCCAGTGCTCTGCAAGCTCTCCAGGACAACATAAAATCTGGGGCTCTGTGCTTTCTTTCGTTCTGAACAAGTGTTACTGTTTTCTGCACAAAAGCGATTCTGCGAAGCAATGTGAACAGGCACAGAGAAGGTGCTAGCAGGGAATTCTCTGCCTGCCTTTCCCCAGTGCTCTGCAAGCTCTCCAGGACAACAGCAAATCTGGGGCTCTGTGCTTTCTTTCGTTCTGAACAAGTGTTACTGTTTTCTGCACAAAAGCGATTCTGCGAAGCAATGGGAACACTTCTGTTTCCCAGGCACAGAGAAGGTGCTAGCAGGGAATTCTCTGCCTGCTTTTCCCCAGTGCTCTGCAAGCTCTCCAGGACAACATAAAATCTGGGGCTCTGTGCTTTCTTTCGTTCTGAACAAGTGTTACTGTTTTCTGCACAAAAGCGATTCTGCGAAGCAATGTGAACAGGCACAGAGAAGGTGCTAGCAGGGAATTCTCTGCCTGCTTTTCCCCAGTGCTCTGCAAGCTCTCCAGGACAACATAAAATCTGGGGCTCTGTGCTTTCTTTCGTTCTGAACAAGTGTTACTGTTTTCTGCACAAAAGCGATTCGGCGAAGCAATGGGAACACTTCTGTTTCCCAGACACAGAGAAGGTGCTAGCAGGGAATTCTCTGCCTGCTTTTCCCCAGTGCTCTGCAATCTCTCCAGGACAACATAAAATCTGGGGCTCTGTGCTTTCTTTCGTTCTGAACAAGTGTTACTGTTTTCTGCACAAAAGCGATTCTGCGAAGCAATGTGAACACTTCTGCTTCCCAGGCACAGAGAAGGTGCTAGCAGGGAATTCTCTGCCTGCCTTTCCCCAGTGCTCTGCAAGCTCTCCAGGACAACATAAAATCTGGGGCTCTGTGCTTTCTTTCGTCTGAACAAGTGTTACTGTTTTCTGCACAAAAGCGATTCAGCGAAGCAATGTGAACAGGCACAGAGAAGGTGCTAGCAGGGAATTCTCTGCCTGCTTTTCCCCAGTGCTCTGCAAGCTCTCCAGGACAACATAAAATCTGGGGCTCTGTGCTTTCTTTCGTTCTGAACAAGTGTTACTGTTTTCTGCACAAAAGCGATTCTGCGAAGCAATGGGAACACTTCTGTTTCCCAGACACAGAGAAGGTGCTAGCAGGGAATTCTCTGCCTGCCTTTCCCCAGTGCTCTGCAAGCTCTCCAGGACAACATAAAATCTGGGGCTCTGTGCTTTCTTTCGTCTGAACAAGTGTTACTGTTTTCTGCACAAAAGCGATTCTGCGAAGCAATGTGAACAGGCAGAGAGAAGGTGCTAGCAGGGAATTCTCTGCCTGCCTTTCCCCAGTGCTCTGCAAGCTCTCCAGGACAACAGCAAATCTGGGGCTCTGTGCTTTCTTTCGTTCTGAACAAGTGTTACTGTTTTCTGCACAAAAGCGATTCTGCGAAGCAATGGGAACACTTCTGTTTCCCAGGAACAGAGAAGGTGCTAGCAGGGAATTCTCTGCCTGCCTTTCCCCAGTGCTCTGCAAGCTCTCCAGGACAACAGCAAATCTGGGGCTCTGTGCTTTCTTTCGTTCTGAACAAGTGTTACTGTTTTCTGCACAAAAGCGATTCTGCGAAGCAATGGGAACACTTCTGTTTCCCAGGCACAGAGAAGGTGCTAGCAGGGAATTCTCTGCCTGCTTTTCCCCAGTGCTCTGCAAGCTCTCCAGGACAACATAAAATCTGGGGCTCTGTGCTTTCTTTCGTTCTGAACAAGTGTTACTGTTTTCTGCACAAAAGCGATTCTGCGAAGCAATGTGAACAGGCACAGAGAAGGTGCTAGCAGGGAATTCTCTGCCTGCCTTTCCCCAGTGCTCTGCAAGCTCTCCAGGACAACAGCAAATCTGGGGCTCTGTGCTTTCTTTCGTTCTGAACAAGTGTTACTGTTTTCTGCACAAAAGCGATTCTGCGAAGCAATGGGAACACTTCTGTTTCCCAGGCACAGAGAAGGTGCTAGCAGGGAATTCTCTGCCTGCTTTTCCCCAGTGCTCTGCAAGCTCTCCAGGACAACATAAAATCTGGGGCTCTGTGCTTTCTTTCGTTCTGAACAAGTGTTACTGTTTTCTGCACAAAAGCGATTCTGCGAAGCAATGTGAACAGGCACAGAGAAGGTGCTAGCAGGGAATTCTCTGCCTGCTTTTCCCCAGTGCTCTGCAAGCTCTCCAGGACAACATAAAATCTGGGGCTCTGTGCTTTCTTTCGTTCTGAACAAGTGTTACTGTTTTCTGCACAAAAGCGATTCTGCGAAGCAATGGGAACACTTCTGTTTCCCAGGAACAGAGAAGGTGCTAGCAGGGAATTCTCTGCCTGCTTTTCCCCAGTGCTCTGCAATCTCTCCAGGACAGCATAAAATCTGGGGCTCTGTGCTTTCTTTTGTTCTGAACAAGTGTTACTGTTTTCTGCACAAAAGCGATTCTCCCAATCAATGTGAACACTTCTGCTTCCCAGGCACAGAGAAGGTGCTAGCAGGGAATTCTCTGCCTGCCTTTCCCCAGTGCTCTGCAAGCTCTCCAGGACAACATAAAATCTGGGGCTCTGTGCTTTCTTTCGTCTGAACAAGTGTTACTGTTTCCTGCACAAAAGCGATTCTGCGAAGCAATGTGAACAGGCACAGAGAAGGTGCTAGCAGGGAATTCTCTGCCTGCCTTTCCCCAGTGCTCTGCAAGCTCTCCAGGACAACAGCAAATCTGGGGCTCTGTGCTTTCTTTCGTTCTGAACAAGTGTTACTGTTTTCTGCACAAAAGCGATTCTGCGAAGCAATGGGAACACTTCTGTTTCCCAGGCACAGAGAAGGTGCTAGCAGGGAATTCTCTGCCTGCTTTTCCCCAGTGCTCTGCAAGCTCTCCAGGACAACATAAAATCTGGGGCTCTGTGCTTTCTTTCGTTCTGAACAAGTGTTACTGTTTTCTGCACAAAAGCGATTCTGCGAAGCAATGTGAACAGGCACAGAGAAGGTGCTAGCAGGGAATTCTCTGCCTGCTTTTCCCCAGTGCTCTGCAAGCTCTCCAGGACAACATAAAATCTGGGGCTCTGTGCTTTCTTTCGTTCTGAACAAGTGTTACTGTTTTCTGCACAAAAGCGATTCTGCGAAGCAATGTGAACACTTCTGTTTCCCAGGCACAGAGAAGGTGCTAGCAGGGAATTCTCTGCCTGCTTTTCCCCAGTGCTCTGCAAGCTCTCCAGGACAACATAAAATCTGGGGCTCTGTGCTTTCTTTCGTTCTGAACAAGTGTTACTGTTTTCTGCACAAAAGCGATTCGGCGAAGCAATGGGAACACTTCTGTTTCCCAGACACAGAGAAGGTGCTAGCAGGGAATTCTCTGCCTGCTTTTCCCCAGTGCTCTGCAATCTCTCCAGGACAACATAAAATCTGGGGCTCTGTGCTTTCTTTCGTTCTGAACAAGTGTTACTGTTTTCTGCACAAAAGCGATTCTGCCAAGCAATGTGAACACTTCTGCTTCCCAGGCACAGAGAAGGTGCTAGCAGGGAATTCTCTGCCTGCCTTTCCCCAGTGCTCTGCAAGCTCTCCAGGACAACAGCAAATCTGGGGCTCTGTGCTTTCTTTCGTTCTGAACAAGTGTTACTGTTTTCTGCACAAAAGCGATTCTGCGAAGCAATGTGAACACTTCTGTTTCCCAGGAACAGAGAAGGTGCTAGCAGGTAATTCTCTGCCTGCTTTTCCCCAGTGCTCTGCAAGCTCTCCAGGACAACATAAAATCTGGGGCTCTGTGCTTTCTTTTGTTCTGAACAAGTGTTACTGTTTTCTGCACAAAAGCGATTCTGCGAAGCAATGTGAACAGGCACAGAGAAGGTGCTAGCAGGGAATTCTCTGCCTGCCTTTCCCCAGTGCTCTGCAAGCTCTCCAGGACAACAGCAAATCTGGGGCTCTGTGCTTTCTTTCGTTCTGAACAAGTGTTACTGTTTTCTGCACAAAAGCGATTCTGCGAAGCAATGTGAACACTTCTGTTTCCCAGGCACAGAGAAGGTGCTAGCAGGGAATTCTCTGCCTTCTTTTCCCCAGTGCTCTGCAAGCTCTCCAGGACAACATAAAATCTGGGGCTCTGTGCTTTCTTTTGTTCTGAACAAGTGTTACTGTTTTCTGCACAAAAGCGATTCTGCGAAGCAATGTGAACAGGCACAGAGAAGGTGCTAGCAGGGAATTCTCTGCCTGCTTTTCCCCAGTGCTCTGCAAGCTCTCCAGGACAACATAAAATCTGGGGCTCTGTGCTTTCTTTCGTTCTGAACAAGTGTTACTGTTTTCTGCACAAAAGCGATTCTGCGAAGCAATGTGAACACTTCTGTTTCCCAGGAACAGAGAAGGTGCTAGCAGGGAATTCTCTGCCTGCTTTTCCCCAGTGCTCTGCAAGCTCTCCAGGACAACATAAAATCTGGGGCTCTGTGCTTTCTTTCGTTGTGAACAAGTGTTACTGTTTTCTGCACAAAAGCGATTCTGCGAAGCAATGTGAACACTTCTGTTTCCCAGGCACAGAGAAGGTGCTAGGAGGGAATTCTCTGCCTGCCTTTCCCCAGTGCTCTGCAAGCTCTCCAGGACAACATAAAATCTGGGGCTCTGTGCTTTCTTTCGTCTGAACAAGTGTTACTGTTTTCTGCACAAAAGCGATTCAGCGAAGCAATGTGAACAGGCACAGAGAAGGTGCTAGCAGGGAATTCTCTGCCTGCCTTTCCCCAGTGCTCTGCAAGCTCTCCAGGACAACATAAAATCTGGGGCTCTGTGCTTTCTTTCGTTCTGAACAAGTGTTACTGTTTTCTGCACAAAAGCGATTCTGCGAAGCAATGGGAACACTTCTGTTACCCAGACACAGAGAAGGTGCTAGCAGGGAATTCTCTGCCTGCCTTTCCCCAGTGCTCTGCAAGCTCTCCAGGACAACATAAAATCTGGGGCTCTGTGCTTTCTTTCGTCTGAACAAGTGTTACTGTTTTCTGCACAAAAGCGATTCTGCGAAGCAATGTGAACAGGCACAGAGAAGGTGCTAGCAGGGAATTCTCTGCCTGCCTTTCCCCAGTGCTCTGCAAGCTCTCCAGGACAACAGCAAATCTGGGGCTCTGTGCTTTCTTTCGTTCTGAACAAGTGTTACTGTTTTCTGCACAAAAGCGATTCTGCGAAGCAATGGGAACACTTCTGTTTCCCAGACACAGAGAAGGTGCTAGCAGGGAATTCTCTGCCTGCTTTTCCCCAGTGCTCTGCAATCTCTCCAGGACAACATAAAATCTGGGGCTCTGTGCTTTCTTTTGTTCTGAACAAGTGTTACTGTTTTCTGCACAAAAGCGATTCTCCCAATCAATGTGAACACTTCTGCTTCCCAGGCACAGAGAAGGTGCTAGCAGGGAATTCTCTGCCTGCCTTTCCCCAGTGCTCTGCAAGCTCTCCAGGACAACATAAAATCTGGGGCTCTGTGCTTTCTTTCGTTCTGAACAAGTGTTACTGTTTTCTGCACAAAAGCGATTCTGCGAAGCAATGTGAACAGGCACAGAGAAGGTGCTAGCAGGGAATTCTCTGCCTGCCTTTCCCCAGTGCTCTGCAAGCTCTCCAGGACAACAGCAAATCTGGGGCTCTGTGCTTTCTTTCGTTCTGAACAAGTGTTACTGTTTTCTGCACAAAAGCGATTCTGCGAAGCAATGGGAACACTTCTGTTTCCCAGGCACAGAGAAGGTGCTAGCAGGGAATTCTCTGCCTGCTTTTCCCCAGTGCTCTGCAAGCTCTCCAGGACAACATAAAATCTGGGGCTCTGTGCTTTCTTTCGTTCTGAACAAGTGTTACTGTTTTCTGCACAAAAGCGATTCTGCGAAGCAATGTGAACAGGCACAGAGAAGGTGCTAGCAGGGAATTCTCTGCCTGCCTTTCCCCAGTGCTCTGCAAGCTCTCCAGGACAACATAAAATCTGGGGCTCTGTGCTTTCTTTCGTTCTGAACAAGTGTTACTGTTTTCTGCACAAAAGCGATTCGGCGAAGCAATGGGAACACTTCTGTTTCCCAGACACAGAGAAGGTGCTAGCAGGGAATTCTCTGCCTGCTTTTCCCCAGTGCTCTGCAATCTCTCCAGGACAACATAAAATCTGGGGCTCTGTGCTTTCTTTCGTTCTGAACAAGTGTTACTGTTTTCTGCACAAAAGCGATTCTGCCAAGCAATGTGAACACTTCTGCTTCCCAGGCACAGAGAAGGTGCTAGCAGGGAATTCTCTGCCTGCCTTTCCCCAGTGCTCTGCAAGCTCTCCAGGACAACATAAAATCTGGGGCTCTGTGCTTTCTTTCGTCTGAACAAGTGTTACTGTTTTCTGCACAAAAGCGATTCAGCGAAGCAATGTGAACAGGCACAGAGAAGGTGCTAGCAGGGAATTCTCTGCCTGCTTTTCCCCAGTGCTCTGCAAGCTCTCCAGGACAACATAAAATCTGGGGCTCTGTGCTTTCTTTCGTTCTGAACAAGTGTTACTGTTTTCTGCACAAAAGCGATTCTGCGAAGCAATGGGAACACTTCTGTTTCCCAGACACAGAGAAGGTGCTAGCAGGGAATTCTCTGCCTGCCTTTCCCCAGTGCTCTGCAAGCTCTCCAGGACAACATAAAATCTGGGGCTCTGTGCTTTCTTTCGTCTGAACAAGTGTTACTGTTTTCTGCACAAAAGCGATTCTGCGAAGCAATGTGAACAGGCAGAGAGAAGGTGCTAGCAGGGAATTCTCTGCCTGCCTTTCCCCAGTGCTCTGCAAGCTCTCCAGGACAACAGCAAATCTGGGGCTCTGTGCTTTCTTTCGTTCTGAACAAGTGTTACTGTTTTCTGCACAAAAGCGATTCTGCGAAGCAATGGGAACACTTCTGTTTCCCAGGAACAGAGAAGGTGCTAGCAGGGAATTCTCTGCCTGCCTTTCCCCAGTGCTCTGCAAGCTCTCCAGGACAACAGCAAATCTGGGGCTCTGTGCTTTCTTTCGTTCTGAACAAGTGTTACTGTTTTCTGCACAAAAGCGATTCTGCGAAGCAATGGGAACACTTCTGTTTCCCAGGCACAGAGAAGGTGCTAGCAGGGAATTCTCTGCCTGCTTTTCCCCAGTGCTCTGCAAGCTCTCCAGGACAACATAAAATCTGGGGCTCTGTGCTTTCTTTCGTTCTGAACAAGTGTTACTGTTTTCTGCACAAAAGCGATTCTGCGAAGCAATGTGAACAGGCACAGAGAAGGTGCTAGCAGGGAATTCTCTGCCTGCTTTTCCCCAGTGCTCTGCAATCTCTCCAGGACAACATAAAATCTGGGGCTCTGTGCTTTCTTTCGTTCTGAACAAGTGTTACTGTTTTCTGCACAAAAGCGATTCTGCGAAGCAATGTGAACACTTCTGTTTCCCAGGCACAGAGAAGGTGCTAGCAGGGAATTCTCTGCCTGCTTTTCCCCAGTGCTCTGCAAGCTCTCCAGGACAACATAAAATCTGGGGCTCTGTGCTTTCTTTCGTTCTGAACAAGTGTTACTGTTTTCTGCACAAAAGCGATTCGGCGAAGCAATGGGAACACTTCTGTTTCCCAGGCACAGAGAAGGTGCTAGCAGGGAATTCTCTGCCTGCTTTTCCCCAGTGCTCTGCAAGCTCTCCAGGACAACATAAAATCTGGGGCTCTGTGCTTTCTTTCGTTCTGAACAAGTGTTACTGTTTTCTGCACAAAAGCGATTCTGCCAAGCAATGTGAACACTTCTGCTTCCCAGGCACAGAGAAGGTGCTAGCAGGGAATTCTCTGCCTGCCTTTCCCCAGTGCTCTGCAAGCTCTCCAGGACAACAGCAAATCTGGGGCTCTGTGCTTTCTTTCGTTCTGAACAAGTGTTACTGTTTTCTGCACAAAAGTGATTCTGCGAAGCAATGTGAACACTTCTGTTTCCCAGGAACAGAGAAGGTGCTAGCAGGTAATTCTCTGCCTGCTTTTCCCCAGTGCTCTGCAAGCTCTCCAGGACAACATAAAATCTGGGGCTCTGTGCTTTCTTTCGTTCTGAACAAGTGTTACTGTTTTCTGCACAAAAGCGATTCTGCGAAGCAATGTGAACAGGCACAGAGAAGGTGCTAGCAGGGAATTCTCTGCCTGCCTTTCCCCAGTGCTCTGCAAGCTCTCCAGGACAACAGCAAATCTGGGGCTCTGTGCTTTCTTTCGTTCTGAACAAGTGTTACTGTTTTCTGCACAAAAGCGATTCTGCGAAGCAATGTGAACACTTCTGTTTCCCAGGCACAGAGAAGGTGCTAGCAGGGAATTCTCTGCCTGCTTTTCCCCAGTGCTCTGCAAGCTCTCCAGGACAACATAAAATCTGGGGCTCTGTGCTTTCTTTTGTTCTGAACAAGTGTTACTGTTTTCTGCACAAAAGCGATTCTACGAAGCAATGTGAACACTTCTGTTTCCCAGGCACAGAGAAGGTGCTAGCAGGGAATTCTCTGCCTGCTTTTCCCCAGTGCTCTGCAAGCTCTCCAGGACAACATAAAATCTGGGGCTCTGTGCTTTCTTTTGTTCTGAACAAGTGTTACTGTTTTCTGCACAAAAGCGATTCTGCGAAGCAATGTGAACAGGCACAGAGAAGGTGCTAGCAGGGAATTCTCTGCCTGCTTTTCCCCAGTGCTCTGCAAGCTCTCCAGGACAACATAAAATCTGGGGCTCTGTGCTTTCTTTCGTTCTGAACAAGTGTTACTGTTTTCTGCACAAAAGCTATTCTGCGAAGCAATGTGAACACTTCTGTTTCCCAGGAACAGAGAAGGTGCTAGCAGGGAATTCTCTGCCTGCTTTTCCCCAGTGCTCTGCAAGCTCTCCAGGACAACATAAAATCTGGGGCTCTGTGCTTTCTTTCGTTCTGAACAAGTGTTACTGTTTTCTGCACAAAAGCGATTCTGCGAAGCAATGTGAACACTTCTGTTTCCCAGGCACAGAGAAGGTGCTAGCAGGGAATTCTCTGCCTGCCTTTCCCCAGTGCTCTGCAAGCTCTCCAGGACAACATAAAATCTGGGGCTCTGTGCTTTCTTTCGTTCTGAACAAGTGTTACTGTTTTCTGCACAAAAGCGATTCTGCGAAGCAATGTGAACACTTCTGTTTCCCAGGCACAGAGAAGGTGCTAGCAGGGAATTCTCTGCCTTCTTTTCCCCAGTGCTCTGCAAGCTCTCCAGGACAACATAAAATCTGGGGCTCTGTGCTTTCTTTTGTTCTGAACAAGTGTTACTGTTT
This sequence comes from Strix uralensis, assembly GCF_047716275.1. Lineage (NCBI taxonomy): Eukaryota > Metazoa > Chordata > Aves > Strigiformes > Strigidae > Strix > Strix uralensis. The sequence continues at coordinate 578,078 of NW_027436710.1, read as the reverse complement.
TCTGCACAAAAGCGATTCTGCGAAGCAATGTGAACAGGCACAGAGAAGGTGCTAGCAGGGAATTCTCTGCCTGCTTTTCCCCAGTGCTCTGCAAGCTCTCCAGGACAACATAAAATCTGGGGCTCTGTGCTTTCTTTCGTTCTGAACAAGTGTTACTGTTTTCTGCACAAAAGCGATTCAGCGAAGCAATGGGAACACTTCTGTTTCCCAGGAACAGAGAAGGTGCTAGCAGGGAATTCTCTGCCTGCTTTTCCCCAGTGCTCTGCAATCTCTCCAGGACAGCATAAAATCTGGGGCTCTGTGCTTTCTTTTGTTCTGAACAAGTGTTACTGTTTTCTGCACAAAAGCGATTCTCCCAATCAATGTGAACACTTCTGCTTCCCAGGCACAGAGAAGGTGCTAGCAGGGAATTCTCTGCCTGCCTTTCCCCAGTGCTCTGCAAGCTCTCCAGGACAACATAAAATCTGGGGCTCTGTGCTTTCTTTCGTCTGAACAAGTGTTACTGTTTTCTGCACAAAAGCGATTCTGCGAAGCAATGTGAACAGGCACAGAGAAGGTGCTAGCAGGGAATTCTCTGCCTGCCTTTCCCCAGTGCTCTGCAAGCTCTCCAGGACAACAGCAAATCTGGGGCTCTGTGCTTTCTTTCGTTCTGAACAAGTGTTACTGTTTTCTGCACAAAAGCGATTCTGCGAAGCAATGGGAACACTTCTGTTACCCAGACACAGAGAAGGTGCTAGCAGGGAATTCTCTGCCTGCCTTTCCCCAGTGCTCTGCAAGCTCTCCAGGACAACATAAAATCTGGGGCTCTGTGCTTTCTTTCGTCTGAACAAGTGTTACTGTTTTCTGCACAAAAGCGATTCTGCGAAGCAATGTGAACAGGCACAGAGAAGGTGCTAGCAGGGAATTCTCTGCCTGCCTTTCCCCAGTGCTCTGCAAGCTCTCCAGGACAACAGCAAATCTGGGGCTCTGTGCTTTCTTTCGTTCTGAACAAGTGTTACTGTTTTCTGCACAAAAGCGATTCTGCGAAGCAATGGGAACACTTCTGTTTCCCAGACACAGAGAAGGTGCTAGCAGGGAATTCTCTGCCTGCTTTTCCCCAGTGCTCTGCAATCTCTCCAGGACAACATAAAATCTGGGGCTCTGTGCTTTCTTTTGTTCTGAACAAGTGTTACTGTTTTCTGCACAAAAGCGATTCTCCCAATCAATGTGAACACTTCTGCTTCCCAGGCACAGAGAAGGTGCTAGCAGGGAATTCTCTGCCTGCCTTTCCCCAGTGCTCTGCAAGCTCTCCAGGACAACATAAAATCTGGGGCTCTGTGCTTTCTTTCGTTCTGAACAAGTGTTACTGTTTTCTGCACAAAAGCGATTCTGCGAAGCAATGTGAACAGGCACAGAGAAGGTGCTAGCAGGGAATTCTCTGCCTGCCTTTCCCCAGTGCTCTGCAAGCTCTCCAGGACAACAGCAAATCTGGGGCTCTGTGCTTTCTTTCGTTCTGAACAAGTGTTACTGTTTTCTGCACAAAAGCGATTCTGCGAAGCAATGGGAACACTTCTGTTTCCCAGGCACAGAGAAGGTGCTAGCAGGGAATTCTCTGCCTGCTTTTCCCCAGTGCTCTGCAAGCTCTCCAGGACAACATAAAATCTGGGGCTCTGTGCTTTCTTTCGTTCTGAACAAGTGTTACTGTTTTCTGCACAAAAGCGATTCTGCGAAGCAATGTGAACAGGCACAGAGAAGGTGCTAGCAGGGAATTCTCTGCCTGCTTTTCCCCAGTGCTCTGCAAGCTCTCCAGGACAACATAAAATCTGGGGCTCTGTGCTTTCTTTCGTTCTGAACAAGTGTTACTGTTTTCTGCACAAAAGCGATTCTGCGAAGCAATGGGAACACTTCTGTTTCCCAGGAACAGAGAAGGTGCTAGCAGGGAATTCTCTGCCTGCTTTTCCCCAGTGCTCTGCAATCTCTCCAGGACAGCATAAAATCTGGGGCTCTGTGCTTTCTTTTGTTCTGAACAAGTGTTACTGTTTTCTGCACAAAAGCGATTCTCCCAATCAATGTGAACACTTCTGCTTCCCAGGCACAGAGAAGGTGCTAGCAGGGAATTCTCTGCCTGCCTTTCCCCAGTGCTCTGCAAGCTCTCCAGGACAACATAAAATCTGGGGCTCTGTGCTTTCTTTCGTCTGAACAAGTGTTACTGTTTTCTGCACAAAAGCGATTCTGCGAAGCAATGTGAACAGGCACAGAGAAGGTGCTAGCAGGGAATTCTCTGCCTGCCTTTCCCCAGTGCTCTGCAAGCTCTCCAGGACAACAGCAAATCTGGGGCTCTGTGCTTTCTTTCGTTCTGAACAAGTGTTACTGTTTTCTGCACAAAAGCGATTCTGCGAAGCAATGGGAACACTTCTGTTTCCCAGGCACAGAGAAGGTGCTAGCAGGGAATTCTCTGCCTGCTTTTCCCCAGTGCTCTGCAAGCTCTCCAGGACAACATAAAATCTGGGGCTCTGTGCTTTCTTTCGTTCTGAACAAGTGTTACTGTTTTCTGCACAAAAGCGATTCTGCGAAGCAATGTGAACAGGCACAGAGAAGGTGCTAGCAGGGAATTCTCTGCCTGCTTTTCCCCAGTGCTCTGCAAGCTCTCCAGGACAACATAAAATCTGGGGCTCTGTGCTTTCTTTCGTTCTGAACAAGTGTTACTGTTTTCTGCACAAAAGCGATTCTGCGAAGCAATGTGAACACTTCTGTTTCCCAGGAACAGAGAAGGTGCTAGCAGGGAATTCTCTGCCTGCTTTTCCCCAGTGCTCTGCAAGCTCTCCAGGACAACATAAAATCTGGGGCTCTGTGCTTTCTTTCGTTCTGAACAAGTGTTACTGTTTTCTGCACAAAAGCGATTCGGCGAAGCAATGGGAACACTTCTGTTTCCCAGACACAGAGAAGGTGCTAGCAGGGAATTCTCTGCCTGCTTTTCCCCAGTGCTCTGCAATCTCTCCAGGACAACATAAAATCTGGGGCTCTGTGCTTTCTTTCGTTCTGAACAAGTGTTACTGTTTTCTGCACAAAAGCGATTCTGCCAAGCAATGTGAACACTTCTGCTTCCCAGGCACAGAGAAGGTGCTAGCAGGGAATTCTCTGCCTGCCTTTCCCCAGTGCTCTGCAAGCTCTCCAGGACAACAGCAAATCTGGGGCTCTGTGCTTTCTTTCGTTCTGAACAAGTGTTACTGTTTTCTGCACAAAAGCGATTCTGCGAAGCAATGTGAACACTTCTGTTTCCCAGGAACAGAGAAGGTGCTAGCAGGTAATTCTCTGCCTGCTTTTCCCCAGTGCTCTGCAAGCTCTCCAGGACAACATAAAATCTGGGGCTCTGTGCTTTCTTTTGTTCTGAACAAGTGTTACTGTTTTCTGCACAAAAGCGATTCTGCGAAGCAATGTGAACAGGCACAGAGAAGGTGCTAGCAGGGAATTCTCTGCCTGCCTTTCCCCAGTGCTCTGCAAGCTCTCCAGGACAACAGCAAATCTGGGGCTCTGTGCTTTCTTTCGTTCTGAACAAGTGTTACTGTTTTCTGCACAAAAGCGATTCTGCGAAGCAATGGGAACACTTCTGTTTCCCAGACACAGAGAAGGTGCTAGCAGGGAATTCTCTGCCTGCTTTTCCCCAGTGCTCTGCAATCTCTCCAGGACAACATAAAATCTGGGGCTCTGTGCTTTCTTTTGTTCTGAACAAGTGTTACTGTTTTCTGCACAAAAGCGATTCTCCCAATCAATGTGAACACTTCTGCTTCCCAGGCACAGAGAAGGTGCTAGCAGGGAATTCTCTGCCTGCCTTTCCCCAGTGCTCTGCAAGCTCTCCAGGACAACATAAAATCTGGGGCTCTGTGCTTTCTTTCGTTCTGAACAAGTGTTACTGTTTTCTGCACAAAAGCGATTCTGCGAAGCAATGTGAACAGGCACAGAGAAGGTGCTAGCAGGGAATTCTCTGCCTGCCTTTCCCCAGTGCTCTGCAAGCTCTCCAGGACAACAGCAAATCTGGGGCTCTGTGCTTTCTTTCGTTCTGAACAAGTGTTACTGTTTTCTGCACAAAAGCGATTCTGCGAAGCAATGGGAACACTTCTGTTTCCCAGGCACAGAGAAGGTGCTAGCAGGGAATTCTCTGCCTGCTTTTCCCCAGTGCTCTGCAAGCTCTCCAGGACAACATAAAATCTGGGGCTCTGTGCTTTCTTTCGTTCTGAACAAGTGTTACTGTTTTCTGCACAAAAGCGATTCTGCGAAGCAATGTGAACAGGCACAGAGAAGGTGCTAGCAGGGAATTCTCTGCCTGCTTTTCCCCAGTGCTCTGCAAGCTCTCCAGGACAACATAAAATCTGGGGCTCTGTGCTTTCTTTCGTTCTGAACAAGTGTTACTGTTTTCTGCACAAAAGCGATTCGGCGAAGCAATGGGAACACTTCTGTTTCCCAGACACAGAGAAGGTGCTAGCAGGGAATTCTCTGCCTGCTTTTCCCCAGTGCTCTGCAATCTCTCCAGGACAACATAAAATCTGGGGCTCTGTGCTTTCTTTCGTTCTGAACAAGTGTTACTGTTTTCTGCACAAAAGCGATTCTGCCAAGCAATGTGAACACTTCTGCTTCCCAGGCACAGAGAAGGTGCTAGCAGGGAATTCTCTGCCTGCCTTTCCCCAGTGCTCTGCAAGCTCTCCAGGACAACATAAAATCTGGGGCTCTGTGCTTTCTTTCGTCTGAACAAGTGTTACTGTTTTCTGCACAAAAGCGATTCAGCGAAGCAATGTGAACAGGCACAGAGAAGGTGCTAGCAGGGAATTCTCTGCCTGCTTTTCCCCAGTGCTCTGCAAGCTCTCCAGGACAACATAAAATCTGGGGCTCTGTGCTTTCTTTCGTTCTGAACAAGTGTTACTGTTTTCTGCACAAAAGCGATTCTGCGAAGCAATGGGAACACTTCTGTTTCCCAGGCACAGAGAAGGTGCTAGCAGGGAATTCTCTGCCTGCTTTTCCCCAGTGCTCTGCAAGCTCTCCAGGACAACATAAAATCTGGGGCTCTGTGCTTTCTTTCGTTCTGAACAAGTGTTACTGTTTTCTGCACAAAAGCGATTCTGCGAAGCAATGTGAACAGGCACAGAGAAGGTGCTAGCAGGGAATTCTCTGCCTGCTTTTCCCCAGTGCTCTGCAATCTCTCCAGGACAACATAAAATCTGGGGCTCTGTGCTTTCTTTCGTTCTGAACAAGTGTTACTGTTTTCTGCACAAAAGCGATTCTGCGAAGCAATGTGAACACTTCTGTTTCCCAGGCACAGAGAAGGTGCTAGCAGGGAATTCTCTGCCTGCTTTTCCCCAGTGCTCTGCAAGCTCTCCAGGACAACATAAAATCTGGGGCTCTGTGCTTTCTTTCGTTCTGAACAAGTGTTACTGTTTTCTGCACAAAAGCGATTCGGCGAAGCAATGGGAACACTTCTGTTTCCCAGGCACAGAGAAGGTGCTAGCAGGGAATTCTCTGCCTGCTTTTCCCCAGTGCTCTGCAAGCTCTCCAGGACAACATAAAATCTGGGGCTCTGTGCTTTCTTTCGTTCTGAACAAGTGTTACTGTTTTCTGCACAAAAGCGATTCTGCCAAGCAATGTGAACACTTCTGCTTCCCAGGCACAGAGAAGGTGCTAGCAGGGAATTCTCTGCCTGCCTTTCCCCAGTGCTCTGCAAGCTCTCCAGGACAACAGCAAATCTGGGGCTCTGTGCTTTCTTTCGTTCTGAACAAGTGTTACTGTTTTCTGCACAAAAGTGATTCTGCGAAGCAATGTGAACACTTCTGTTTCCCAGGAACAGAGAAGGTGCTAGCAGGTAATTCTCTGCCTGCTTTTCCCCAGTGCTCTGCAAGCTCTCCAGGACAACATAAAATCTGGGGCTCTGTGCTTTCTTTCGTTCTGAACAAGTGTTACTGTTTTCTGCACAAAAGCGATTCTGCGAAGCAATGTGAACAGGCACAGAGAAGGTGCTAGCAGGGAATTCTCTGCCTGCCTTTCCCCAGTGCTCTGCAAGCTCTCCAGGACAACAGCAAATCTGGGGCTCTGTGCTTTCTTTCGTTCTGAACAAGTGTTACTGTTTTCTGCACAAAAGCGATTCTGCGAAGCAATGTGAACACTTCTGTTTCCCAGGCACAGAGAAGGTGCTAGCAGGGAATTCTCTGCCTGCTTTTCCCCAGTGCTCTGCAAGCTCTCCAGGACAACATAAAATCTGGGGCTCTGTGCTTTCTTTTGTTCTGAACAAGTGTTACTGTTTTCTGCACAAAAGCGATTCTACGAAGCAATGTGAACACTTCTGTTTCCCAGGCACAGAGAAGGTGCTAGCAGGGAATTCTCTGCCTGCTTTTCCCCAGTGCTCTGCAAGCTCTCCAGGACAACATAAAATCTGGGGCTCTGTGCTTTCTTTTGTTCTGAACAAGTGTTACTGTTTTCTGCACAAAAGCGATTCTGCGAAGCAATGTGAACAGGCACAGAGAAGGTGCTAGCAGGGAATTCTCTGCCTGCTTTTCCCCAGTGCTCTGCAAGCTCTCCAGGACAACATAAAATCTGGGGCTCTGTGCTTTCTTTCGTTCTGAACAAGTGTTACTGTTTTCTGCACAAAAGCTATTCTGCGAAGCAATGTGAACACTTCTGTTTCCCAGGAACAGAGAAGGTGCTAGCAGGGAATTCTCTGCCTGCTTTTCCCCAGTGCTCTGCAAGCTCTCCAGGACAACATAAAATCTGGGGCTCTGTGCTTTCTTTCGTTCTGAACAAGTGTTACTGTTTTCTGCACAAAAGCGATTCTGCGAAGCAATGTGAACACTTCTGTTTCCCAGGCACAGAGAAGGTGCTAGCAGGGAATTCTCTGCCTGCCTTTCCCCAGTGCTCTGCAAGCTCTCCAGGACAACATAAAATCTGGGGCTCTGTGCTTTCTTTCGTTCTGAACAAGTGTTACTGTTTTCTGCACAAAAGCGATTCTGCGAAGCAATGTGAACACTTCTGTTTCCCAGGCACAGAGAAGGTGCTAGCAGGGAATTCTCTGCCTTCTTTTCCCCAGTGCTCTGCAAGCTCTCCAGGACAACATAAAATCTGGGGCTCTGTGCTTTCTTTTGTTCTGAACAAGTGTTACTGTTTTCTGCACAAAAGCGATTCTGCGAAGCAATGTGAACAGGCACAGAGAAGGTGCTAGCAGGGAATTCTCTGCCTGCTTTTCCCCAGTGCTCTGCAAGCTCTCCAGGACAACATAAAATCTGGGGCTCTGTGCTTTCTTTCGTTCTGAACAAGTGTTACTGTTTTCTGCACAAAAGCGATTCAGCGAAGCAATGGGAACACTTCTGTTTCCCAGGAACAGAGAAGGTGCTAGCAGGGAATTCTCTGCCTGCTTTTCCCCAGTGCTCTGCAATCTCTCCAGGACAGCATAAAATCTGGGGCTCTGTGCTTTCTTTTGTTCTGAACAAGTGTTACTGTTTTCTGCACAAAAGCGATTCTCCCAATCAATGTGAACACTTCTGCTTCCCAGGCACAGAGAAGGTGCTAGCAGGGAATTCTCTGCCTGCCTTTCCCCAGTGCTCTGCAAGCTCTCCAGGACAACATAAAATCTGGGGCTCTGTGCTTTCTTTCGTCTGAACAAGTGTTACTGTTTTCTGCACAAAAGCGATTCTGCGAAGCAATGTGAACAGGCACAGAGAAGGTGCTAGCAGGGAATTCTCTGCCTGCCTTTCCCCAGTGCTCTGCAAGCTCTCCAGGACAACAGCAAATCTGGGGCTCTGTGCTTTCTTTCGTTCTGAACAAGTGTTACTGTTTTCTGCACAAAAGCGATTCTGCGAAGCAATGGGAACACTTCTGTTACCCAGACACAGAGAAGGTGCTAGCAGGGAATTCTCTGCCTGCCTTTCCCCAGTGCTCTGCAAGCTCTCCAGGACAACATAAAATCTGGGGCTCTGTGCTTTCTTTCGTCTGAACAAGTGTTACTGTTTTCTGCACAAAAGCGATTCTGCGAAGCAATGTGAACAGGCACAGAGAAGGTGCTAGCAGGGAATTCTCTGCCTGCCTTTCCCCAGTGCTCTGCAAGCTCTCCAGGACAACAGCAAATCTGGGGCTCTGTGCTTTCTTTCGTTCTGAACAAGTGTTACTGTTTTCTGCACAAAAGCGATTCTGCGAAGCAATGGGAACACTTCTGTTTCCCAGACACAGAGAAGGTGCTAGCAGGGAATTCTCTGCCTGCTTTTCCCCAGTGCTCTGCAATCTCTCCAGGACAACATAAAATCTGGGGCTCTGTGCTTTCTTTTGTTCTGAACAAGTGTTACTGTTTTCTGCACAAAAGCGATTCTCCCAATCAATGTGAACACTTCTGCTTCCCAGGCACAGAGAAGGTGCTAGCAGGGAATTCTCTGCCTGCCTTTCCCCAGTGCTCTGCAAGCTCTCCAGGACAACATAAAATCTGGGGCTCTGTGCTTTCTTTCGTTCTGAACAAGTGTTACTGTTTTCTGCACAAAAGCGATTCTGCGAAGCAATGTGAACAGGCACAGAGAAGGTGCTAGCAGGGAATTCTCTGCCTGCCTTTCCCCAGTGCTCTGCAAGCTCTCCAGGACAACAGCAAATCTGGGGCTCTGTGCTTTCTTTCGTTCTGAACAAGTGTTACTGTTTTCTGCACAAAAGCGATTCTGCGAAGCAATGGGAACACTTCTGTTTCCCAGGCACAGAGAAGGTGCTAGCAGGGAATTCTCTGCCTGCTTTTCCCCAGTGCTCTGCAAGCTCTCCAGGACAACATAAAATCTGGGGCTCTGTGCTTTCTTTCGTTCTGAACAAGTGTTACTGTTTTCTGCACAAAAGCGATTCTGCGAAGCAATGTGAACAGGCACAGAGAAGGTGCTAGCAGGGAATTCTCTGCCTGCTTTTCCCCAGTGCTCTGCAAGCTCTCCAGGACAACATAAAATCTGGGGCTCTGTGCTTTCTTTCGTTCTGAACAAGTGTTACTGTTTTCTGCACAAAAGCGATTCTGCGAAGCAATGGGAACACTTCTGTTTCCCAGGAACAGAGAAGGTGCTAGCAGGGAATTCTCTGCCTGCTTTTCCCCAGTGCTCTGCAATCTCTCCAGGACAGCATAAAATCTGGGGCTCTGTGCTTTCTTTTGTTCTGAACAAGTGTTACTGTTTTCTGCACAAAAGCGATTCTCCCAATCAATGTGAACACTTCTGCTTCCCAGGCACAGAGAAGGTGCTAGCAGGGAATTCTCTGCCTGCCTTTCCCCAGTGCTCTGCAAGCTCTCCAGGACAACATAAAATCTGGGGCTCTGTGCTTTCTTTCGTCTGAACAAGTGTTACTGTTTTCTGCACAAAAGCGATTCTGCGAAGCAATGTGAACAGGCACAGAGAAGGTGCTAGCAGGGAATTCTCTGCCTGCCTTTCCCCAGTGCTCTGCAAGCTCTCCAGGACAACAGCAAATCTGGGGCTCTGTGCTTTCTTTCGTTCTGAACAAGTGTTACTGTTTTCTGCACAAAAGCGATTCTGCGAAGCAATGGGAACACTTCTGTTTCCCAGGCACAGAGAAGGTGCTAGCAGGGAATTCTCTGCCTGCTTTTCCCCAGTGCTCTGCAAGCTCTCCAGGACAACATAAAATCTGGGGCTCTGTGCTTTCTTTCGTTCTGAACAAGTGTTACTGTTTTCTGCACAAAAGCGATTCTGCGAAGCAATGTGAACAGGCACAGAGAAGGTGCTAGCAGGGAATTCTCTGCCTGCTTTTCCCCAGTGCTCTGCAAGCTCTCCAGGACAACATAAAATCTGGGGCTCTGTGCTTTCTTTCGTTCTGAACAAGTGTTACTGTTTTCTGCACAAAAGCGATTCTGCGAAGCAATGTGAACACTTCTGTTTCCCAGGAACAGAGAAGGTGCTAGCAGGGAATTCTCTGCCTGCTTTTCCCCAGTGCTCTGCAAGCTCTCCAGGACAACATAAAATCTGGGGCTCTGTGCTTTCTTTCGTTCTGAACAAGTGTTACTGTTTTCTGCACAAAAGCGATTCGGCGAAGCAATGGGAACACTTCTGTTTCCCAGACACAGAGAAGGTGCTAGCAGGGAATTCTCTGCCTGCTTTTCCCCAGTGCTCTGCAATCTCTCCAGGACAACATAAAATCTGGGGCTCTGTGCTTTCTTTCGTTCTGAACAAGTGTTACTGTTTTCTGCACAAAAGCGATTCTGCCAAGCAATGTGAACACTTCTGCTTCCCAGGCACAGAGAAGGTGCTAGCAGGGAATTCTCTGCCTGCCTTTCCCCAGTGCTCTGCAAGCTCTCCAGGACAACAGCAAATCTGGGGCTCTGTGCTTTCTTTCGTTCTGAACAAGTGTTACTGTTTTCTGCACAAAAGCGATTCTGCGAAGCAATGTGAACACTTCTGTTTCCCAGGAACAGAGAAGGTGCTAGCAGGTAATTCTCTGCCTGCTTTTCCCCAGTGCTCTGCAAGCTCTCCAGGACAACATAAAATCTGGGGCTCTGTGCTTTCTTTTGTTCTGAACAAGTGTTACTGTTTTCTGCACAAAAGCGATTCTGCGAAGCAATGTGAACAGGCACAGAGAAGGTGCTAGCAGGGAATTCTCTGCCTGCCTTTCCCCAGTGCTCTGCAAGCTCTCCAGGACAACAGCAAATCTGGGGCTCTGTGCTTTCTTTCGTTCTGAACAAGTGTTACTGTTTTCTGCACAAAAGCGATTCTGCGAAGCAATGTGAACACTTCTGCTTCCCAGGCACAGAGAAGGTGCTAGCAGGGAATTCTCTGCCTGCCTTTCCCCAGTGCTCTGCAAGCTCTCCAGGACAACATAAAATCTGGGGCTCTGTGCTTTCTTTCGTTCTGAACAAGTGTTACTGTTTTCTGCACAAAAGCGATTCTGCGAAGCAATGTGAACACTTCTGTTTCCCAGGCACAGAGAAGGTGCTAGCAGGGAATTCTCTGCCTTCTTTTCCCCAGTGCTCTGCAAGCTCTCCAGGACAACATAAAATCTGGGGCTCTGTGCTTTCTTTTGTTCTGAACAAGTGTTACTGTTTTCTGCACAAAAGCGATTCTGCGAAGCAATGTGAACAGGCACAGAGAAGGTGCTAGCAGGGAATTCTCTGCCTGCTTTTCCCCAGTGCTCTGCAAGCTCTCCAGGACAACATAAAATCTGGGGCTCTGTGCTTTCTTTCGTTCTGAACAAGTGTTACTGTTTTCTGCACAAAAGCGATTCTGCGAAGCAATGTGAACACTTCTGTTTCCCAGGAACAGAGAAGGTGCTAGCAGGGAATTCTCTGCCTGCTTTTCCCCAGTGCTCTGCAAGCTCTCCAGGACAACATAAAATCTGGGGCTCTGTGCTTTCTTTCGTTGTGAACAAGTGTTACTGTTTTCTGCACAAAAGCGATTCTGCGAAGCAATGTGAACACTTCTGTTTCCCAGGCACAGAGAAGGTGCTAGGAGGGAATTCTCTGCCTGCCTTTCCCCAGTGCTCTGCAAGCTCTCCAGGACAACATAAAATCTGGGGCTCTGTGCTTTCTTTCGTCTGAACAAGTGTTACTGTTTTCTGCACAAAAGCGATTCAGCGAAGCAATGTGAACAGGCACAGAGAAGGTGCTAGCAGGGAATTCTCTGCCTGCCTTTCCCCAGTGCTCTGCAAGCTCTCCAGGACAACATAAAATCTGGGGCTCTGTGCTTTCTTTCGTTCTGAACAAGTGTTACTGTTTTCTGCACAAAAGCGATTCTGCGAAGCAATGGGAACACTTCTGTTACCCAGACACAGAGAAGGTGCTAGCAGGGAATTCTCTGCCTGCCTTTCCCCAGTGCTCTGCAAGCTCTCCAGGACAACATAAAATCTGGGGCTCTGTGCTTTCTTTCGTCTGAACAAGTGTTACTGTTTTCTGCACAAAAGCGATTCTGCGAAGCAATGTGAACAGGCACAGAGAAGGTGCTAGCAGGGAATTCTCTGCCTGCCTTTCCCCAGTGCTCTGCAAGCTCTCCAGGACAACAGCAAATCTGGGGCTCTGTGCTGTCTTTCGTTCTGAACAAGTGTTACTGTTTTCTGCACAAAAGCGATTCTGCGAAGCAATGGGAACACTTCTGTTTCCCAGGCACAGAGAAGGTGCTAGCAGGGAATTCTCTGCCTGCTTTTCCCCAGTGCTCTGCAATCTCTCCAGGACAACATAAAATCTGGGGCTCTGTGCTTTCTTTTGTTCTGAACAAGTGTTACTGTTTTCTGCACAAAAGCGATTCTCCCAATCAATGTGAACACTTCTGCTTCCCAGGCACAGAGAAGGTGCTAGCAGGGAATTCTCTGCCTGCCTTTCCCCAGTGCTCTGCAAGCTCTCCAGGACAACATAAAATCTGGGGCTCTGTGCTTTCTTTCGTTCTGAACAAGTGTTACTGTTTTCTGCACAAAAGCGATTCTGCGAAGCAATGTGAACAGGCACAGAGAAGGTGCTAGCAGGGAATTCTCTGCCTGCCTTTCCCCAGTGCTCTGCAAGCTCTCCAGGACAACAGCAAATCTGGGGCTCTGTGCTTTCTTTCGTTCTGAACAAGTGTTACTGTTTTCTGCACAAAAGCGATTCTGCGAAGCAATGGGAACACTTCTGTTTCCCAGGCACAGAGAAGGTGCTAGCAGGGAATTCTCTGCCTGCTTTTCCCCAGTGCTCTGCAAGCTCTCCAGGACAACATAAAATCTGGGGCTCTGTGCTTTCTTTCGTTCTGAACAAGTGTTACTGTTTTCTGCACAAAAGCGATTCTGCGAAGCAATGTGAACAGGCACAGAGAAGGTGCTAGCAGGGAATTCTCTGCCTGCTTTTCCCCAGTGCTCTGCAAGCTCTCCAGGACAACATAAAATCTGGGGCTCTGTGCTTTCTTTCGTTCTGAACAAGTGTTACTGTTTTCTGCACAAAAGCGATTCGGCGAAGCAATGGGAACACTTCTGTTTCCCAGACACAGAGAAGGTGCTAGCAGGGAATTCTCTGCCTGCTTTTCCCCAGTGCTCTGCAATCTCTCCAGGACAACATAAAATCTGGGGCTCTGTGCTTTCTTTCGTTCTGAACAAGTGTTACTGTTTTCTGCACAAAAGCGATTCTGCCAAGCAATGTGAACACTTCTGCTTCCCAGGCACAGAGAAGGTGCTAGCAGGGAATTCTCTGCCTGCCTTTCCCCAGTGCTCTGCAAGCTCTCCAGGACAACATAAAATCTGGGGCTCTGTGCTTTCTTTCGTCTGAACAAGTGTTACTGTTTTCTGCACAAAAGCGATTCAGCGAAGCAATGTGAACAGGCACAGAGAAGGTGCTAGCAGGGAATTCTCTGCCTGCTTTTCCCCAGTGCTCTGCAAGCTCTCCAGGACAACATAAAATCTGGGGCTCTGTGCTTTCTTTCGTTCTGAACAAGTGTTACTGTTTTCTGCACAAAAGCGATTCTGCGAAGCAATGGGAACACTTCTGTTTCCCAGACACAGAGAAGGTGCTAGCAGGGAATTCTCTGCCTGCCTTTCCCCAGTGCTCTGCAAGCTCTCCAGGACAACATAAAATCTGGGGCTCTGTGCTTTCTTTCGTCTGAACAAGTGTTACTGTTTTCTGCACAAAAGCGATTCTGCGAAGCAATGTGAACAGGCACAGAGAAGGTGCTAGCAGGGAATTCTCTGCCTGCCTTTCCCCAGTGCTCTGCAAGCTCTCCAGGACAACAGCAAATCTGGGGCTCTGTGCTTTCTTTCGTTCTGAACAAGTGTTACTGTTTTCTGCACAAAAGCGATTCTGCGAAGCAATGGGAACACTTCTGTTTCCCAGGAACAGAGAAGGTGCTAGCAGGGAATTCTCTGCCTGCTTTTCCCCAGTGCTCTGCAATCTCTCCAGGACAACATAAAATCTGGGGCTCTGTGCTTTCTTTTGTTCTGAACAAGTGTTACTGTTTTCTGCACAAAAGCGATTCTCCCAATCAATGTGAACACTTCTGCTTCCCAGGCACAGAGAAGGTGCTAGCAGGGAATTCTCTGCCTGCCTTTCCCCAGTGCTCTGCAAGCTCTCCAGGACAACATAAAATCTGGGGCTCTGTGCTTTCTTTCGTCTGAACAAGTGTTACTGTTTTCTGCACAAAAGCGATTCTGCGAAGCAATGTGAACAGGCACAGAGAAGGTGCTAGCAGGGAATTCTCTGCCTGCCTTTCCCCAGTGCTCTGCAAGCTCTCCAGGACAACAGCAAATCTGGGGCTCTGTGCTGTCTTTCGTTCTGAACAAGTGTTACTGTTTTCTGCACAAAAGCGATTCTGCGAAGCAATGGGAACACTTCTGTTTCCCAGGCACAGAGAAGGTGCTAGCAGGGAATTCTCTGCCTGCTTTTCCCCAGTGCTCTGCAAGCTCTCCAGGACAACATAAAATCTGGGGCTCTGTGCTTTCTTTCGTTCTGAACAAGTGTTACTGTTTTCTGCACAAAAGCGATTCGGCGAAGCAATGGGAACACTTCTGTTTCCCAGACACAGAGAAGGTGCTAGCAGGGAATTCTCTGCCTGCTTTTCCCCAGTGCTCTGCAATCTCTCCAGGACAACATAAAATCTGGGGCTCTGTGCTTTCTTTCGTTCTGAACAAGTGTTACTGTTTTCTGCACAAAAGCGATTCTGCCAAGCAATGTGAACACTTCTGCTTCCCAGGCACAGAGAAGGTGCTAGCAGGGAATTCTCTGCCTGCCTTTCCCCAGTGCTCTGCAAGCTCTCCAGGACAACAGCAAATCTGGGGCTCTGTGCTTTCTTTCGTCTGAACAAGTGTTACTGTTTTCTGCACAAAAGCGATTCTGCGAAGCAATGTGAACAGGCACAGAGAAGGTGCTAGCAGGGAATTCTCTGCCTGCTTTTCCCCAGTGCTCTGCAAGCTCTCCAGGACAACATAAAATCTGGGGCTCTGTGCTTTCTTTCGTTCTGAACAAGTGTTACTGTTTTCTGCACAAAAGCGATTCTGCGAAGCAATGTGAACACTTCTGTTTCCCAGGCACAGAGAAGGTGCTAGCAGGGAATTCTCTGCCTGCTTTTCCCCAGTGCTCTGCAAGCTCTCCAGGACAACATAAAATCTGGGGCTCTGTGCTTTCTTTCGTTCTGAACAAGTGTTACTGTTTTCTGCACAAAAGCGATTCTGCGAAGCAATGGGAACACTTCTGTTTCCCAGGCACAGAGAAGGTGCTAGCAGGGAATTCTCTGCCTGCCTTTCCCCAGTGCTCTGCAAGCTCTCCAGGACAACATAAAATCTGGGGCTCTGTGCTTTCTTTCGTTCTGAACAAGTGTTACTGTTTTCTGCACAAAAGCGATTCAGCGAAGCAATGTGAACAGGCACAGAGAAGGTGCTAGCAGGGAATTCTCTGCCTGCTTTTCCCCACTGCTCTGCAAGCTCTCCAGGACAACATAAAATCTGGGGCTCTGTGCTTTCTTTCGTTCTGAACAAGTGTTATTGTTTTCTGCACAAAAGTGATTCTGCGAAGCAATGTGAACACTTCTGCTTCCCAGGCACAGAGAAGGTGCTAGCAGGGAATTCTCTGCCTGCCTTTCCCCAGTGCTCTGCAAGCTCTCCAGGACAACAGCAAATCTGGGGCTCTGTGCTTTCTTTCGTTCTGAACAAGTGTTACTGTTTTCTGCACAAAAGCGATTCTCCCAATCAATGTGAACACTTCTGCTTCCCAGGCACAGAGAAGGTGCTAGCAGGGAATTCTCTGCCTGCCTTTCCCCAGTGCTCTGCAAGCTCTCCAGGACAACATAAAATCTGGGGCTCTGTGCTTTCTTTCGTCTGAACAAGTGTTACTGTTTTCTGCACAAAAGCGATTCTGCGAAGCAATGTGAACAGGCACAGAGAAGGTGCTAGCAGGGAATTCTCTGCCTGCCTTTCCCCAGTGCTCTGCAAGCTCTCCAGGACAACAGCAAATCTGGGGCTCTGTGCTTTCTTTCGTTCTGAACAAGTGTTACTGTTTTCTGCACAAAAGCGATTCTGCGAAGCAATGTGAACACTTCTGTTTCCCAGGCACAGAGAAGGTGCTAGCAGGGAATTCTCTGCCTGCTTTTCCCCAGTGCTCTGCAAGCTCTCCAGGACAACATAAAATCTGGGGCTCTGTGCTTTCTTTCGTTCTGAACAAGTGTTACTGTTTTCTGCACAAAAGCGATTCTGCGAAGCAATGTGAACAGGCACAGAGAAGGTGCTAGCAGGGAATTCTCTGCCTGCTTTTCCCCAGTGCTCTGCAAGCTCTCCAGGACAACATAAAATCTGGGGCTCTGTGCTTTCTTTCGTTCTGAACAAGTGTTACTGTTTTCTGCACAAAAGCGATTCGGCGAAGCAATGGGAACACTTCTGTTTCCCAGGCACAGAGAAGGTGCTAGCAGGGAATTCTCTGCCTGCTTTTCCCCAGTGCTCTGCAATCTCTCCAGGACAACATAAAATCTGGGGCTCTGTGCTTTCTTTCGTTCTGAACAAGTGTTACTGTTTTCTGCACAAAAGCGATTCTGCCAAGCAATGTGAACACTTCTGCTTCCCAGGCACAGAGAAGGTGCTAGCAGGGAATTCTCTGCCTGCCTTTCCCCAGTGCTCTGCAAGCTCTCCAGGACAACAGCAAATCTGGGGCTCTGTGCTTTCTTTCGTCTGAACAAGTGTTACTGTTTTCTGCACAAAAGCGATTCAGCGAAGCAATGTGAACAGGCACAGAGAAGGTGCTAGCAGGGAATTCTCTGCCTGCTTTTCCCCAGTGCTCTGCAAGCTCTCCAGGACAACATAAAATCTGGGGCTCTGTGCTTTCTTTCGTTCTGAACAAGTGTTACTGTTTTCTGCACAAAAGCGATTCTGCGAAGCAATGGGAACACTTCTGTTTCCCAGACACAGAGAAGGTGCTAGCAGGGAATTCTCTGCCTGCCTTTCCCCAGTGCTCTGCAAGCTCTCCAGGACAACATAAAATCTGGGGCTCTGTGCTTTCTTTCGTCTGAACAAGTGTTACTGTTTTCTGCACAAAAGCGATTCTGCGAAGCAATGTGAACAGGCACAGAGAAGGTGCTAGCAGGGAATTCTCTGCCTGCCTTTCCCCAGTGCTCTGCAAGCTCTCCAGGACAACAGCAAATCTGGGGCTCTGTGCTTTCTTTCGTTCTGAACAAGTGTTACTGTTTTCTGCACAAAAGCGATTCTGCGAAGCAATGGGAACACTTCTGTATCCCAGGAACAGAGAAGGTGCTAGCAGGGAATTCTCTGCCTGCTTTTCCCCAGTGCTCTGCAATCTCTCCAGGACAACATAAAATCTGGGGCTCTGTGCTTTCTTTTGTTCTGAACAAGTGTTACTGTTTTCTGCACAAAAGCGATTCTCCCAATCAATGTGAACATTTCTGCTTCCCAGGCACAGAGAAGGTGCTAGCAGGGAATTCTCTGCCTGCCTTTCCCCAGTGCTCTGCAAGCTCTCCAGGACAACATAAAATCTGGGGCTCTGTGCTTTCTTTCGTCTGAACAAGTGTTACTGTTTTCTGCACAAAAGCGATTCTGCGAAGCAATGTGAACAGGCACAGAGAAGGTGGTAGCAGGGAATTCTCTGCCTGCCTTTCCCCAGTGCTCTGCAAGCTCTCCAGGACAACAGCAAATCTGGGGCTCTGTGCTTTCTTTCGTTCTGAACAAGTGTTACTGTTTTCTGCACAAAAGCGATTCTGCGAAGCAATGGGAACACTTCTGTTTCCCAGGCACAGAGAAGGTGCTAGCAGGGAATTCTCTGCCTGCTTTTCCCCAGTGCTCTGCAAGCTCTCCAGGACAACATAAAATCTGGGGCTCTGTGCTTTCTTTCGTTCTGAACAAGTGTTACTGTTTTCTGCACAAAAGCGATTCGGCGAAGCAATGGGAACACTTCTGTTTCCCAGACACAGAGAAGGTGCTAGCAGGGAATTCTCTGCCTGCTTTTCCCCAGTGCTCTGCAATCTCTCCAGGACAACATAAAATCTGGGGCTCTGTGCTTTCTTTCGTTCTGAACAAGTGTTACTGTTTTCTGCACAAAAGCGATTCTGCCAAGCAATGTGAACACTTCTGCTTCCCAGGCACAGAGAAGGTGCTAGCAGGGAATTCTCTGCCTGCCTTTCCCCAGTGCTCTGCAAGCTCTCCAGGACAACAGCAAATCTGGGGCTCTGTGCTTTCTTTCGTCTGAACAAGTGTTACTGTTTTCTGCACAAAAGCGATTCTGCGAAGCAATGTGAACAGGCACAGAGAAGGTGCTAGCAGGGAATTCTCTGCCTGCCTTTCCCCAGTGCTCTGCAGGCTCTCCAGGACAACATAAAATCTGGGGCTCTGTGCTTTCTTTCGTTCTGAACAAGTGTTACTGTTTTCTGCACAAAAGCGATTCTGCGAAGCAATGTGAACACTTCTGTTTCCCAGGCACAGAGAAGGTGGTAGCAGGGAATTCTCTGCCTGCTTTTCCCCAGTGCTCTGCAAGCTCTCCAGGACAACATAAAATCTGGGGCTCTGTGCTTTCTTTCGTTCTGAACAAGTGTTACTGTTTTCTGCACAAAAGCGATTCTGCGAAGCAATGGGAACACTTCTGTTTCCCAGGCACAGAGAAGGTGCTAGCAGGGAATTCTCTGCCTGCCTTTCCCCAGTGCTCTGCAAGCTCTCCAGGACAACATAAAATCTGGGGCTCTGTGCTTTCTTTCGTTCTGAACAAGTGTTACTGTTTTCTGCACAAAAGCGATTCAGCGAAGCAATGTGAACAGGCACAGAGAAGGTGCTAGCAGGGAATTCTCTGCCTGCTTTTCCCCAGTGCTCTGCAAGCTCTCCAGGACAACATAAAATCTGGGGCTCTGTGCTTTCTTTCGTTCTGAACAAGTGTTATTGTTTTCTGCACAAAAGCGATTCTGCGAAGCAATGTGAACACTTCTGCTTCCCAGGCACAGAGAAGGTGCTAGCAGGGAATTCTCTGCCTGCCTTTCCCCAGTGCTCTGCAAGCTCTCCAGGACAACAGCAAATCTGGGGCTCTGTGCTTTCTTTCGTTCTGAACAAGTGTTACTGTTTTCTGCACAAAAGCGATTCTGCGAAGCAATGGGAACACTTCTGTTACCCAGACACAGAGAAGGTGCTAGCAGGGAATTCTCTGCCTGCCTTTCCCCAGTGCTCTGCAAGCTCTCCAGGACAACATAAAATCTGGGGCTCTGTGCTTTCTTTCGTTCTGAACAAGTGTTACTGTTTTCTGCACAAAAGCGATTCTGCGAAGCAATGTGAACAGGCACAGAGAAGGTGCTAGCAGGGAATTCTCTGCCTGCCTTTCCCCAGTGCTCTGCAAGCTCTCCAGGACAACAGCAAATCTGGGGCTCTGTGCTTTCTTTCGTTCTGAACAAGTGTTACTGTTTTCTGCACAAAAGCGATTCTGCGAAGCAATGGGAACACTTCTGTTTCCCAGGCACAGAGAAGGTGCTAGCAGGGAATTCTCTGCCTGCTTTTCCCCAGAGCTCTGCAAGCTCTCCAGGACAACATAAAATCTGGGGCTCTGTGCTTTCTTTCGTTCTGAACAAGTGTTACTGTTTTCTGCACAAAAGCGATTCTGCGAAGCAATGTGAACAGGCACAGAGAAGGTGCTAGCAGGGAATTCTCTGCCTGCTTTTCCCCAGTGCTCTGCAAGCTCTCCAGGACAACATAAAATCTGGGGCTCTGTGCTTTCTTTCGTTCTGAACAAGTGTTACTGTTTTCTGCACAAAAGCGATTCTGCGAAGCAATGTGAACACTTCTGTTTCCCAGGAACAGAGAAGGTGCTAGCAGGGAATTCTCTGCCTGCTTTTCCCCAGTGCTCTGCAAGCTCTCCAGGACAACATAAAATCTGGGGCTCTGTGCTTTCTTTCGTTCTGAACAAGTGTTACTGTTTTCTGCACAAAAGCGATTCGGCGAAGCAATGGGAACACTTCTGTTTCCCAGACACAGAGAAGGTGCTAGCAGGGAATTCTCTGCCTGCTTTTCCCCAGTGCTCTGCAATCTCTCCAGGACAACATAAAATCTGGGGCTCTGTGCTTTCTTTCGTTCTGAACAAGTGTTACTGTTTTCTGCACAAAAGCGATTCTGCCAAGCAATGTGAACACTTCTGCTTCCCAGGCACAGAGAAGGTGCTAGCAGGGAATTCTCTGCCTGCCTTTCCCCAGTGCTCTGCAAGCTCTCCAGGACAACAGCAAATCTGGGGCTCTGTGCTTTCTTTCGTCTGAACAAGTGTTACTGTTTTCTGCACAAAAGCGATTCTGCGAAGCAATGTGAACAGGCACAGAGAAGGTGCTAGCAGGGAATTCTCTGCCTGCCTTTCCCCAGTGCTCTGCAAGCTCTCCAGGACAACATAAAATCTGGGGCTCTGTGCTTTCTTTCGTTCTGAACAAGTGTTACTGTTTTCTGCACAAAAGCGATTCTGCGAAGCAATGTGAACACTTCTGTTTCCCAGGAACAGAGAAGGTGCTAGCAGGGAATTCTCTGCCTGCTTTTCCCCAGTGCTCTGCAAGCTCTCCAGGACAACATAAAATCTGGGGCTCTGTGCTTTCTTTCGTTCTGAACAAGTGTTACTGTTTTCTGCACAAAAGCGATTCTGCGAAGCAATGTGAACAGGCACAGAGAAGGTGCTAGCAGGGAATTCTCTGCCTGCCTTTCCCCAGTGCTCTGCAAGCTCTCCAGGACAACAGCAAATCTGGGGCTCTGTGCTTTCTTTCGTTCTGAACAAGTGTTACTGTTTTCTGCACAAAAGCGATTCTGCGAAGCAATGTGAACACTTCTGTTTCCCAGGCACAGAGAAGGTGCTAGCAGGGAATTCTCTGCCTGCTTTTCCCCAGTGCTCTGCAAGCTCTCCAGGACAACATAAAATCTGGGGCTCTGTGCTTTCTTTCGTTCTGAACAAGTGTTACTGTTTTCTGCACAAAAGCGATTCTGCGAAGCAATGTGAACACTTCTGTTTCCCAGGCACAGAGAAGGTGCTAGCAGGGAATTCTCTGCCTGCTTTTCCCCAGTGCTCTGCAAGCTCTCCAGGACAACATAAAATCTGGGGCTCTGTGCTTTCTTTTGTTCTGAACAAGTGTTACTGTTTTCTGCACAAAAGCGATTCTGCGAAGCAATGTGAACAGGCACAGAGAAGGTGCTAGCAGGGAATTCTCTGCCTGCTTTTCCCCAGTGCTCTGCAAGCTCTCCAGGACAACATAAAATCTGGGGCTCTGTGCTTTCTTTCGTTCTGAACAAGTGTTACTGTTTTCTGCACAAAAGCTATTCTGCGAAGCAATGTGAACACTTCTGTTTCCCAGGAACAGAGAAGGTGCTAGCAGGGAATTCTCTGCCTGCTTTTCCCCAGTGCTCTGCAAGCTCTCCAGGACAACATAAAATCTGGGGCTCTGTGCTTTCTTTCGTTCTGAACAAGTGTTACTGTTTTCTGCACAAAGGCGATTCTGCGAAGCAATGTGAACACTTCTGTTTCCCAGGCACAGAGAAGGTGCTAGCAGGGAATTCTCTGCCTGCCTTTCCCCAGTGCTCTGCAAGCTCTCCAGGACAACATAAAATCTGGGGCTCTGTGCTTTCTTTCGTTCTGAACAAGTGTTACTGTTTTCTGCACAAAAGCGATTCTGCGAAGCAATGTGAACACTTCTGTTTCCCAGGCACAGAGAAGGTGCTAGCAGGGAATTCTCTGCCTTCTTTTCCCCAGTGCTCTGCAAGCTCTCCAGGACAACATAAAATCTGGGGCTCTGTGCTTTCTTTTGTTCTGAACAAGTGTTACTGTTTTCTGCACAAAAGCGATTCTGCGAAGCAATGTGAACAGGCACAGAGAAGGTGCTAGCAGGGAATTCTCTGCCTGCTTTTCCCCAGTGCTCTGCAAGCTCTCCAGGACAACATAAAATCTGGGGCTCTGTGCTTTCTTTCGTTCTGAACAAGTGTTACTGTTTTCTGCACAAAAGCGATTCTGCGAAGCAATGTGAACACTTCTGTTTCCCAGGAACAGAGAAGGTGCTAGCAGGGAATTCTCTGCCTGCTTTTCCCCAGTGCTCTGCAAGCTCTCCAGGACAACATAAAATCTGGGGCTCTGTGCTTTCTTTCGTTGTGAACAAGTGTTACTGTTTTCTGCACAAAAGCGATTCTGCGAAGCAATGTGAACACTTCTGTTTCCCAGGCACAGAGAAGGTGCTAGGAGGGAATTCTCTGCCTGCCTTTCCCCAGTGCTCTGCAAGCTCTCCAGGACAACATAAAATCTGGGGCTCTGTGCTTTCTTTCATCTGAACAAGTGTTACTGTTTTCTGCACAAAAGCGATTCTGCCAAGCAATGTGAACAGGCACAGAGAAGGTGCTAGCAGGGAATTCTCTGCCTGCCTTTCCCCAGTGCTCTGCAAGCTCTCCAGGACAACATAAAATCTGGGGCTCTGTGCTTTCTCTCGTTCTGAACAAGTGTTACTGTTTTCTGCACAAAAGCGATTCTGCGAAGCAATGGGAACACTTCTGTTACCCAGACACAGAGAAGGTGCTAGCAGGGAATTCTCTGCCTGCCTTTCCCCAGTGCTCTGCAAGCTCTCCAGGACAACATAAAATCTGGGGCTCTGTGCTTTCTTTCGTCTGAACAAGTGTTACTGTTTTCTGCACAAAAGCGATTCTGCGAAGCAATGTGAACAGGCACAGAGAAGGTGCTAGCAGGGAATTCTCTGCCTGCCTTTCCCCAGTGCT
Organism: Strix uralensis; assembly: GCF_047716275.1. Taxonomy (NCBI): domain Eukaryota; kingdom Metazoa; phylum Chordata; class Aves; order Strigiformes; family Strigidae; genus Strix; species Strix uralensis. The sequence continues at coordinate 555,467 of NW_027436710.1, read as the reverse complement.
CTGCAAGCTCTCCAGGACAACAGCAAATCTGGGGCTCTGTGCTTTCTTTCGTTCTGAACAAGTGTTACTGTTTTCTGCACAAAAGCGATTCTGCGAAGCAGTGGGAACACTTCTGTTTCCCAGACACAGAGAAGGTGCTAGCAGGGAATTCTCTGCCTGCTTTTCCCCAGTGCTCTGCAATCTCTCCAGGACAACATAAAATCTGGGGCTCTGTGCTTTCTTTTGTTCTGAACAAGTGTTACTGTTTTCTGCACAAAAGCGATTCTCCCAATCAATGTGAACACTTCTGCTTCCCAGGCACAGAGAAGGTGCTAGCAGGGAATTCTCTGCCTGCCTTTCCCCAGTGCTCTGCAAGCTCTCCAGGACAACATAAAATCTGGGGCTCTGTGCTTTCTTTCGTCTGAACAAGTGTTACTGTTTTCTGCACAAAAGCGATTCTGCGAAGCAATGTGAACAGGCACAGAGAAGGTGCTAGCAGGGAATTCTCTGCCTGCCTTTCCCCAGTGCTCTGCAAGCTCTCCAGGACAACAGCAAATCTGGGGCTCTGTGCTTTCTTTCGTTCTGAACAAGTGTTACTGTTTTCTGCACAAAAGCGATTCTGCGAAGCAATGGGAACACTTCTGTTTCCCAGGCACAGAGAAGGTGCTAGCAGGGAATTCTCTGCCTGCTTTTCCCCAGTGCTCTGCAAGCTCTCCAGGACAACATAAAATCTGGGGCTCTGTGCTTTCTTTCGTCTGAACAAGTGTTACTGTTTTCTGCACAAAAGCGATTCTGCGAAGCAATGTGAACAGGCACAGAGAAGGTGCTAGCAGGGAATTCTCTGCCTGCTTTTCCCCAGTGCTCTGCAAGCTCTCCAGGACAACATAAAATCTGGGGCTCTGTGCTTTCTTTCGTTCTGAACAAGTGTTACTGTTTTCTGCACAAAAGCGATTCGGCGAAGCAATGGGAACACTTCTGTTTCCCAGACACAGAGAAGGTGCTAGCAGGGAATTCTCTGCCTGCTTTTCCCCAGTGCTCTGCAATCTCTCCAGGACAACATAAAATCTGGGGCTCTGTGCTTTCTTTCGTTCTGAACAAGTGTTACTGTTTTCTGCACAAAAGCGATTCTGCGAAGCAATGTGAACACTTCTGCTTCCCAGGCACAGAGAAGGTGCTAGCAGGGAATTCTCTGCCTGCCTTTCCCCAGTGCTCTGCAAGCTCTCCAGGACAACATAAAATCTGGGGCTCTGTGCTTTCTTTCGTCTGAACAAGTGTTACTGTTTTCTGCACAAAAGCGATTCAGCGAAGCAATGTGAACAGGCACAGAGAAGGTGCTAGCAGGGAATTCTCTGCCTGCTTTTCCCCAGTGCTCTGCAAGCTCTCCAGGACAACATAAAATCTGGGGCTCTGTGCTTTCTTTCGTTCTGAACAAGTGTTACTGTTTTCTGCACAAAAGCGATTCTGCGAAGCAATGGGAACACTTCTGTTTCCCAGGAACAGAGAAGGTGCTAGCAGGGAATTCTCTGCCTGCCTTTCCCCAGTGCTCTGCAAGCTCTCCAGGACAACATAAAATCTGGGGCTCTGTGCTTTCTTTCGTCTGAACAAGTGTTACTGTTTTCTGCACAAAAGCGATTCTGCGAAGCAATGTGAACAGGCACAGAGAAGGTGCTAGCAGGGAATTCTCTGCCTGCCTTTCCCCAGTGCTCTGCAAGCTCTCCAGGACAACAGCAAATCTGGGGCTCTGTGCTTTCTTTCGTTCTGAACAAGTGTTACTGTTTTCTGCACAAAAGCGATTCTGCGAATCAATGGGAACACTTCTGTTTCCCAGGAACAGAGAAGGTGCTAGCAGGGAATTCTCTGCCTGCTTTTCCCCAGTGCTCTGCAATCTCTCCAGGACAACATAAAATCTGGGACTCTGTGCTTTCTTTTGTTCTGAACAAGTGTTACTGTTTTCTGCACAAAAGCGATTCTCCCAATCAATGTGAACACTTCTGCTTCCCAGGCACAGAGAAGGTGCTAGCAGGGAATTCTCTGCCTGCCTTTCCCCAGTGCTCTGCAAGCTCTCCAGGACAACATAAAATCTGGGGCTCTGTGCTTTCTTTTGTTCTGAACAAGTGTTACTGTTTTCTGCACAAAAGCGATTCTCCCAATCAATGTGAACACTTCTGCTTCCCAGGCACAGAGAAGGTGCTAGCAGGGAATTCTCTGCCTGCCTTTCCCCAGTGCTCTGCAAGCTCTCCAGGACAACATAAAATCTGGGGCTCTGTGCTTTCTTTCGTCTGAACAAGTGTTACTGTTTTCTGCACAAAAGCGATTCTGCGAAGCAATGTGAACAGGCACAGAGAAGGTGCTAGCAGGGAATTCTCTGCCTGCCTTTCCCCAGTGCTCTGCAAGCTCTCCAGGACAACAGCAAATCTGGGGCTCTGTGCTTTCTTTCGTTCTGAACAAGTGTTACTGTTTTCTGCACAAAAGCGATTCTGCGAAGCAATGGGAACACTTCTGTTTCCCAGGCACAGAGAAGGTGCTAGCAGGGAATTCTCTGCCTGCTTTTCCCCAGTGCTCTGCAAGCTCTCCAGGACAACATAAAATCTGGGGCTCTGTGCTTTCTTTCGTCTGAACAAGTGTTACTGTTTTCTGCACAAAAGCGATTCTGCGAAGCAATGTGAACAGGCACAGAGAAGGTGCTAGCAGGGAATTCTCTGCCTTCTTTTCCCCAGTGCTCTGCAAGCTCTCCAGGACAACATAAAATCTGGGGCTCTGTGCTTTCTTTTGTTCTGAACAAGTGTTACTGTTTTCTGCACAAAAGCGATTCTGCGAAGCAATGTGAACAGGCACAGAGAAGGTGCTAGCAGGGAATTCTCTGCCTGCTTTTCCCCAGTGCTCTGCAAGCTCTCCAGGACAACATAAAATCTGGGGCTCTGTGCTTTCTTTCGTTCTGAACAAGTGTTACTGTTTTCTGCACAAAAGCGATTCTGCGAAGCAATGTGAACACTTCTGTTTCCCAGGCACAGAGAAGGTGCTAGGAGGGAATTCTCTGCCTGCCTTTCCCCAGTGCTCTGCAAGCTCTCCAGGACAACATAAAATCTGGGGCTCTGTGCTTTCTTTCGTCTGAACAAGTGTTACTGTTTTCTGCACAAAAGCGATTCAGCGAAGCAATGTGAACAGGCACAGAGAAGGTGCTAGCAGGGAATTCTCTGCCTGCCTTTCCCCAGTGCTCTGCAAGCTCTCCAGGACAACATAAAATCTGGGGCTCTGTGCTTTCTTTCGTCTGAACAAGTGTTACTGTTTTCTGCACAAAAGCGATTCTGCGAAGCAATGGGAACACTTCTGTTACCCAGACACAGAGAAGGTGCTAGCAGGGAATTCTCTGCCTGCCTTTCCCCAGTGCTCTGCAAGCTCTCCAGGACAACATAAAATCTGGGGCTCTGTGCTTTCTTTCGTCTGAACAAGTGTTACTGTTTTCTGCACAAAAGCGATTCTGCGAAGCAATGTGAACAGGCACAGAGAAGGTGCTAGCAGGGAATTCTCTGCCTGCCTTTCCCCAGTGCTCTGCAAGCTCTCCAGGACAACAGCAAATCTGGGGCTCTGTGCTTTCTTTCGTTCTGAACAAGTGTTACTGTTTTCTGCACAAAAGCGATTCTGCGAAGCAATGGGAACACTTCTGTTTCCCAGACACAGAGAAGGTGCTAGCAGGGAATTCTCTGCCTGCTTTTCCCCAGTGCTCTGCAATCTCTCCAGGACAACATAAAATCTGGGGCTCTGTGCTTTCTTTTGTTCTGAACAAGTGTTACTGTTTTCTGCACAAAAGCGATTCTCCCAATCAATGTGAACACTTCTGCTTCCCAGGCACAGAGAAGGTGCTAGCAGGGAATTCTCTGCCTGCCTTTCCCCAGTGCTCTGCAAGCTCTCCAGGACAACATAAAATCTGGGGCTCTGTGCTTTCTTTCGTCTGAACAAGTGTTACTGTTTTCTGCACAAAAGCGATTCTGCGAAGCAATGTGAACAGGCACAGAGAAGGTGCTAGCAGGGAATTCTCTGCCTGCCTTTCCCCAGTGCTCTGCAAGCTCTCCAGGACAACAGCAAATCTGGGGCTCTGTGCTTTCTTTCGTTCTGAACAAGTGTTACTGTTTTCTGCACAAAAGCGATTCTGCGAAGCAATGGGAACACTTCTGTTTCCCAGGCACAGAGAAGGTGCTAGCAGGGAATTCTCTGCCTGCTTTTCCCCAGTGCTCTGCAAGCTCTCCAGGACAACATAAAATCTGGGGCTCTGTGCTTTCTTTCGTCTGAACAAGTGTTACTGTTTTCTGCACAAAAGCGATTCTGCGAAGCAATGTGAACAGGCACAGAGAAGGTGCTAGCAGGGAATTCTCTGCCTGCCTTTCCCCAGTGCTCTGCAAGCTCTCCAGGACAACAGCAAATCTGGGGCTCTGTGCTTTCTTTCGTTCTGAACAAGTGTTACTGTTTTCTGCACAAAAGCGATTCTGCGAAACAATGGGAACACTTCTGTTTCCCAGGAACAGAGAAGGTGCTAGCAGGGAATTCTCTGCCTGCTTTTCCCCAGTGCTCTGCAATCTCTCCAGGACAACATAAAATCTGGGACTCTGTGCTTTCTTTTGTTCTGAACAAGTGTTACTGTTTTCTGCACAAAAGCGATTCTCCCAATCAATGTGAACACTTCTGCTTCCCAGGCACAGAGAAGGTGCTAGCAGGGAATTCTCTGCCTGCCTTTCCCCAGTGCTCTGCAAGCTCTCCAGGACAACATAAAATCTGGGGCTCTGTGCTTTCTTTTGTTCTGAACAAGTGTTACTGTTTTCTGCACAAAAGCGATTCTCCCAATCAATGTGAACACTTCTGCTTCCCAGGCACAGAGAAGGTGCTAGCAGGGAATTCTCTGCCTGCCTTTCCCCAGTGCTCTGCAAGCTCTCCAGGACAACATAAAATCTGGGGCTCTGTGCTTTCTTTCGTCTGAACAAGTGTTACTGTTTTCTGCACAAAAGCGATTCTGCGAAGCAATGTGAACAGGCACAGAGAAGGTGCTAGCAGGGAATTCTCTGCCTGCCTTTCCCCAGTGCTCTGCAAGCTCTCCAGGACAACAGCAAATCTGGGGCTCTGTGCTTTCTTTCGTTCTGAACAAGTGTTACTGTTTTCTGCACAAAAGCGATTCTGCGAAGCAATGGGAACACTTCTGTTTCCCAGGCACAGAGAAGGTGCTAGCAGGGAATTCTCTGCCTGCTTTTCCCCAGTGCTCTGCAAGCTCTCCAGGACAACATAAAATCTGGGGCTCTGTGCTTTCTTTCGTCTGAACAAGTGTTACTGTTTTCTGCACAAAAGCGATTCTGCGAAGCAATGTGAACAGGCACAGAGAAGGTGCTAGCAGGGAATTCTCTGCCTTCTTTTCCCCAGTGCTCTGCAAGCTCTCCAGGACAACATAAAATCTGGGGCTCTGTGCTTTCTTTTGTTCTGAACAAGTGTTACTGTTTTCTGCACAAAAGCGATTCTGCGAAGCAATGTGAACAGGCACAGAGAAGGTGCTAGCAGGGAATTCTCTGCCTGCTTTTCCCCAGTGCTCTGCAAGCTCTCCAGGACAACATAAAATCTGGGGCTCTGTGCTTTCTTTCGTTCTGAACAAGTGTTACTGTTTTCTGCACAAAAGCGATTCTGCGAAGCAATGTGAACACTTCTGTTTCCCAGGCACAGAGAAGGTGCTAGGAGGGAATTCTCTGCCTGCCTTTCCCCAGTGCTCTGCAAGCTCTCCAGGACAACATAAAATCTGGGGCTCTGTGCTTTCTTTCGTCTGAACAAGTGTTACTGTTTTCTGCACAAAAGCGATTCAGCGAAGCAATGTGAACAGGCACAGAGAAGGTGCTAGCAGGGAATTCTCTGCCTGCCTTTCCCCAGTGCTCTGCAAGCTCTCCAGGACAACATAAAATCTGGGGCTCTGTGCTTTCTTTCGTCTGAACAAGTGTTACTGTTTTCTGCACAAAAGCGATTCTGCGAAGCAATGGGAACACTTCTGTTACCCAGACACAGAGAAGGTGCTAGCAGGGAATTCTCTGCCTGCCTTTCCCCAGTGCTCTGCAAGCTCTCCAGGACAACATAAAATCTGGGGCTCTGTGCTTTCTTTCGTCTGAACAAGTGTTACTGTTTTCTGCACAAAAGCGATTCTGCGAAGCAATGTGAACAGGCACAGAGAAGGTGCTAGCAGGGAATTCTCTGCCTGCCTTTCCCCAGTGCTCTGCAAGCTCTCCAGGACAACAGCAAATCTGGGGCTCTGTGCTTTCTTTCGTTCTGAACAAGTGTTACTGTTTTCTGCACAAAAGCGATTCTGCGAAGCAATGGGAACACTTCTGTTTCCCAGACACAGAGAAGGTGCTAGCAGGGAATTCTCTGCCTGCTTTTCCCCAGTGCTCTGCAATCTCTCCAGGACAACATAAAATCTGGGGCTCTGTGCTTTCTTTTGTTCTGAACAAGTGTTACTGTTTTCTGCACAAAAGCGATTCTCCCAATCAATGTGAACACTTCTGCTTCCCAGGCACAGAGAAGGTGCTAGCAGGGAATTCTCTGCCTGCCTTTCCCCAGTGCTCTGCAAGCTCTCCAGGACAACATAAAATCTGGGGCTCTGTGCTTTCTTTCGTCTGAACAAGTGTTACTGTTTTCTGCACAAAAGCGATTCTGCGAAGCAATGTGAACAGGCACAGAGAAGGTGCTAGCAGGGAATTCTCTGCCTGCCTTTCCCCAGTGCTCTGCAAGCTCTCCAGGACAACAGCAAATCTGGGGCTCTGTGCTTTCTTTCGTTCTGAACAAGTGTTACTGTTTTCTGCACAAAAGCGATTCTGCGAAGCAATGGGAACACTTCTGTTTCCCAGGCACAGAGAAGGTGCTAGCAGGGAATTCTCTGCCTGCTTTTCCCCAGTGCTCTGCAAGCTCTCCAGGACAACATAAAATCTGGGGCTCTGTGCTTTCTTTCGTCTGAACAAGTGTTACTGTTTTCTGCACAAAAGCGATTCTGCGAAGCAATGTGAACAGGCACAGAGAAGGTGCTAGCAGGGAATTCTCTGCCTGCTTTTCCCCAGTGCTCTGCAAGCTCTCCAGGACAACATAAAATCTGGGGCTCTGTGCTTTCTTTCGTTCTGAACAAGTGTTACTGTTTTCTGCACAAAAGCGATTCGGCGAAGCAATGGGAACACTTCTGTTTCCCAGACACAGAGAAGGTGCTAGCAGGGAATTCTCTGCCTGCTTTTCCCCAGTGCTCTGCAAGCTCTCCAGGACAACATAAAATCTGGGGCTCTGTGCTTTCTTTCGTTCTGAACAAGTGTTACTGTTTTCTGCACAAAAGCGATTCTGCGAAGCAATGTGAACACTTCTGCTTCCCAGGCACAGAGAAGGTGCTAGCAGGGAATTCTCTGCCTGCCTTTCCCCAGTGCTCTGCAAGCTCTCCAGGACAACATAAAATCTGGGGCTCTGTGCTTTCTTTCGTCTGAACAAGTGTTACTGTTTTCTGCACAAAAGCGATTCAGCGAAGCAATGTGAACAGGCACAGAGAAGGTGCTAGCAGGGAATTCTCTGCCTGCTTTTCCCCAGTGCTCTGCAAGCTCTCCAGGACAACATAAAATCTGGGGCTCTGTGCTTTCTTTCGTTCTGAACAAGTGTTACTGTTTTCTGCACAAAAGCGATTCTGCGAAGCAATGGGAACACTTCTGTTTCCCAGGAACAGAGAAGGTGCTAGCAGGGAATTCTCTGCCTGCCTTTCCCCAGTGCTCTGCAAGCTCTCCAGGACAACATAAAATCTGGGGCTCTGTGCTTTCTTTCGTCTGAACAAGTGTTACTGTTTTCTGCACAAAAGCGATTCTGCGAAGCAATGTGAACAGGCACAGAGAAGGTGCTAGCAGGGAATTCTCTGCCTGCCTTTCCCCAGTGCTCTGCAAGCTCTCCAGGACAACAGCAAATCTGGGGCTCTGTGCTTTCTTTCGTTCTGAACAAGTGTTACTGTTTTCTGCACAAAAGCGATTCTGCGAATCAATGGGAACACTTCTGTTTCCCAGGAACAGAGAAGGTGCTAGCAGGGAATTCTCTGCCTGCTTTTCCCCAGTGCTCTGCAATCTCTCCAGGACAACATAAAATCTGGGACTCTGTGCTTTCTTTTGTTCTGAACAAGTGTTACTGTTTTCTGCACAAAAGCGATTCTCCCAATCAATGTGAACACTTCTGCTTCCCAGGCACAGAGAAGGTGCTAGCAGGGAATTCTCTGCCTGCCTTTCCCCAGTGCTCTGCAAGCTCTCCAGGACAACATAAAATCTGGGGCTCTGTGCTTTCTTTTGTTCTGAACAAGTGTTACTGTTTTCTGCACAAAAGCGATTCTCCCAATCAATGTGAACACTTCTGCTTCCCAGGCACAGAGAAGGTGCTAGCAGGGAATTCTCTGCCTGCCTTTCCCCAGTGCTCTGCAAGCTCTCCAGGACAACATAAAATCTGGGGCTCTGTGCTTTCTTTCGTCTGAACAAGTGTTACTGTTTTCTGCACAAAAGCGATTCAGCGAAGCAATGTGAACAGGCACAGAGAAGGTGCTAGCAGGGAATTCTCTGCCTGCTTTTCCCCAGTGCTCTGCAAGCTCTCCAGGACAACATAAAATCTGGGGCTCTGTGCTTTCTTTCGTTCTGAACAAGTGTTACTGTTTTCTGCACAAAAGCGATTCTGCGAAGCAATGGGAACACTTCTGTTTCCCAGGAACAGAGAAGGTGCTAGCAGGGAATTCTCTGCCTGCCTTTCCCCAGTGCTCTGCAAGCTCTCCAGGACAACATAAAATCTGGGGCTCTGTGCTTTCTTTCGTCTGAACAAGTGTTACTGTTTTCTGCACAAAAGCGATTCTGCGAAGCAATGTGAACAGGCACAGAGAAGGTGCTAGCAGGGAATTCTCTGCCTGCTTTTCCCCAGTGCTCTGCAAGCTCTCCAGGACAACATAAAATCTGGGGCTCTGTGCTTTCTTTCGTTCTGAACAAGTGTTACTGTTTTCTGCACAAAAGCGATTCGGCGAAGCAATGGGAACACTTCTGTTTCCCAGACACAGAGAAGGTGCTAGCAGGGAATTCTCTGCCTGCTTTTCCCCAGTGCTCTGCAATCTCTCCAGGACAACATAAAATCTGGGGCTCTGTGCTTTCTTTCGTTCTGAACAAGTGTTACTGTTTTCTGCACAAAAGCGATTCTGCGAAGCAATGTGAACACTTCTGCTTCCCAGGCACAGAGAAGGTGCTAGCAGGGAATTCTCTGCCTGCCTTTCCCCAGTGCTCTGCAAGCTCTCCAGGACAACATAAAATCTGGGGCTCTGTGCTTTCTTTCGTCTGAACAAGTGTTACTGTTTTCTGCACAAAAGCGATTCAGCGAAGCAATGTGAACAGGCACAGAGAAGGTGCTAGCAGGGAATTCTCTGCCTGCTTTTCCCCAGTGCTCTGCAAGCTCTCCAGGACAACATAAAATCTGGGGCTCTGTGCTTTCTTTCGTTCTGAACAAGTGTTACTGTTTTCTGCACAAAAGCGATTCTGCGAAGCAATGGGAACACTTCTGTTTCCCAGGAACAGAGAAGGTGCTAGCAGGGAATTCTCTGCCTGCCTTTCCCCAGTGCTCTGCAAGCTCTCCAGGACAACATAAAATCTGGGGCTCTGTGCTTTCTTTCGTCTGAACAAGTGTTACTGTTTTCTGCACAAAAGCGATTCTGCGAAGCAATGTGAACAGGCACAGAGAAGGTGCTAGCAGGGAATTCTCTGCCTGCCTTTCCCCAGTGCTCTGCAAGCTCTCCAGGACAACAGCAAATCTGGGGCTCTGTGCTTTCTTTCGTTCTGAACAAGTGTTACTGTTTTCTGCACAAAAGCGATTCTGCGAAGCAATGGGAACACTTCTGTTTCCCAGGAACAGAGAAGGTGCTAGCAGGGAATTCTCTGCCTGCTTTTCCCCAGTGCTCTGCAATCTCTCCAGGACAACATAAAATCTGGGGCTCTGTGCTTTCTTTTGTTCTGAACAAGTGTTACTGTTTTCTGCACAAAAGCGATTCTCCCAATCAATGTGAACACTTCTGCTTCCCAGGCACAGAGAAGGTGCTAGCAGGGAATTCTCTGCCTGCCTTTCCCCAGTGCTCTGCAAGCTCTCCAGGACAACATAAAATCTGGGGCTCTGTGCTTTCTTTCGTCTGAACAAGTGTTACTGTTTTCTGCACAAAAGCGATTCTGCGAAGCAATGTGAACAGGCACAGAGAAGGTGCTAGCAGGGAATTCTCTGCCTGCCTTTCCCCAGTGCTCTGCAAGCTCTCCAGGACAACAGCAAATCTGGGGCTCTGTGCTTTCTTTCGTTCTGAACAAGTGTTACTGTTTTCTGCACAAAAGCGATTCTGCGAAGCAATGGGAACACTTCTGTTTCCCAGGCACAGAGAAGGTGCTAGCAGGGAATTCTCTGCCTGCTTTTCCCCAGTGCTCTGCAAGCTCTCCAGGACAACATAAAATCTGGGGCTCTGTGCTTTCTTTCGTTCTGAACAAGTGTTACTGTTTTCTGCACAAAAGCGATTCGGCGAAGCAATGGGAACACTTCTGTTTCCCAGACACAGAGAAGGTGCTAGCAGGGAATTCTCTGCCTGCTTTTCCCCAGTGCTCTGCAATCTCTCCAGGACAACATAAAATCTGGGGCTCTGTGCTTTCTTTCGTTCTGAACAAGTGTTACTGTTTTCTGCACAAAAGCGATTCTGCCAAGCAATGTGAACACTTCTGCTTCCCAGGCACAGAGAAGGTGCTAGCAGGGAATTCTCTGCCTGCCTTTCCCCAGTGCTCTGCAAGCTCTCCAGGACAACAGCAAATCTGGGGCTCTGTGCTTTCTTTCGTCTGAACAAGTGTTACTGTTTTCTGCACAAAAGCGATTCTGCGAAGCAATGTGAACAGGCACAGAGAAGGTGCTAGCAGGGAATTCTCTGCCTGCCTTTCCCCAGTGCTCTGCAAGCTCTCCAGGACAACATAAAATCTGGGGCTCTGTGCTTTCTTTCGTTCTGAACAAGTGTTACTGTTTTCTGCACAAAAGCGATTCTGCGAAGCAATGTGAACACTTCTGTTTCCCAGGCACAGAGAAGGTGCTAGCAGGGAATTCTCTGCCTGCTTTTCCCCAGTGCTCTGCAAGCTCTCCAGGACAACATAAAATCTGGGGCTCTGTGCTTTCTTTCGTTCTGAACAAGTGTTACTGTTTTCTGCACAAAAGCGATTCTGCGAAGCAATGTGAACAGGCACAGAGAAGGTGCTAGCAGGGAATTCTCTGCCTGCCTTTCCCCAGTGCTCTGCAAGCTCTCCAGGACAACAGCAAATCTGGGGCTCTGTGCTTTCTTTCGTTCTGAACAAGTGTTACTGTTTTCTGCACAAAAGCGATTCTGCGAAGCAATGTGAACACTTCTGCTTCCCAGGCACAGAGAAGGTGCTAGCAGGGAATTCTCTGCCTGCCTTTCCCCAGTGCTCTGCAAGCTCTCCAGGACAACATAAAATCTGGGGCTCTGTGCTTTCTTTCGTCTGAACAAGTGTTACTGTTTTCTGCACAAAAGCGATTCAGCGAAGCAATGTGAACAGGCACAGAGAAGGTGCTAGCAGGGAATTCTCTGCCTGCTTTTCCCCAGTGCTCTGCAAGCTCTCCAGGACAACATAAAATCTGGGGCTCTGTGCTTTCTTTCGTTCTGAACAAGTGTTACTGTTTTCTGCACAAAAGCGATTCTGCGAAGCAATGGGAACACTTCTGTTTCCCAGGAACAGAGAAGGTGCTAGCAGGGAATTCTCTGCCTGCCTTTCCCCAGTGCTCTGCAAGCTCTCCAGGACAACATAAAATCTGGGGCTCTGTGCTTTCTTTCGTTCTGAACAAGTGTTACTGTTTTCTGCACAAAAGCGATTCAGCGAAGCAATGTGAACAGGCACAGAGAAGGTGCTAGCAGGGAATTCTCTGCCTGCTTTTCCCCAGTGCTCTGCAAGCTCTCCAGGACAACATAAAATCTGGGGCTCTGTGCTTTCTTTCGTTCTGAACAAGTGTTACTGTTTTCTGCACAAAAGCGATTCTGCGAAGCAATGTGAACACTTCTGCTTCCCAGGCACAGAGAAGGTGCTAGCAGGGAATTCTCTGCCTGCCTTTCCCCAGTGCTCTGCAAGCTCTCCAGGACAACAGCAAATCTGGGGCTCTGTGCTTTCTTTCGTTCTGAACAAGTGTTACTGTTTTCTGCACAAAAGCGATTCTGCGAAGCAATGGGAACACTTCTGTTACCCAGACACAGAGAAGGTGCTAGCAGGGAATTCTCTGCCTGCCTTTCCCCAGTGCTCTGCAAGCTCTCCAGGACAACATAAAATCTGGGGCTCTGTGCTTTCTTTTGTTCTGAACAAGTGTTACTGTTTTCTGCACAAAAGCGATTCTGCGAAGCAATGTGAACAGGCACAGAGAAGGTGCTAGCAGGGAATTCTCTGCCTGCCTTTCCCCAGTGCTCTGCAAGCTCTCCAGGACAACAGCAAATCTGGGGCTCTGTGCTTTCTTTCGTTCTGAACAAGTGTTACTGTTTTCTGCACAAAAGCGATTCTGCGAAGCAATGTGAACACTTCTGTTTCCCAGGCACAGAGAAGGTGCTAGCAGGGAATTCTCTGCCTGCTTTTCCCCAGTGCTCTGCAAGCTCTCCAGGACAACATAAAATCTGGGGCTCTGTGCTTTCTTTCGTTCTGAACAAGTGTTACTGTTTTCTGCACAAAAGCGATTCTGCGAAGCAATGGGAACACTTCTGTTTCCCAGGCACAGAGAAGGTGCTAGCAGGGAATTCTCTGCCTGCTTTTCCCCAGTGCTCTGCAAGCTCTCCAGGACAACATAAAATCTGGGGCTCTGTGCTTTCTTTTGTTCTGAACAAGTGTTACTGTTTTCTGCACAAAAGCGATTCTGCGAAGCAATGTGAACAGGCACAGAGAAGGTGCTAGCAGGGAATTCTCTGCCTGCTTTTCCCCAGTGCTCTGCAAGCTCTCCAGGACAACATAAAATCTGGGGCTCTGTGCTTTCTTTCGTTCTGAACAAGTGTTACTGTTTTCTGCACAAAAGCTATTCTGCGAAGCAATGTGAACACTTCTGTTTCCCAGGAACAGAGAAGGTGCTAGCAGGGAATTCTCTGCCTGCTTTTCCCCAGTGCTCTGCAAGCTCTCCAGGACAACAGCAAATCTGGGGCTCTGTGCTTTCTTTCGTTCTGAACAAGTGTTACTGTTTGCTGCACAAAAGCGATTCTGCCAAGCAATGTGAACACTTCTGCTTCCCAGGCACAGAGAAGGTGCTAGCAGGGAATTCTCTGCCTGCCTTTCCCCAGTGCTCTGCAAGCTCTCCAGGACAACAGCAAATCTGGGGCTCTGTGCTTTCTTTCGTCTGAACAAGTGTTACTGTTTTCTGCACAAAAGCGATTCTGCGAAGCAATGTGAACAGGCACAGAGAAGGTGCTAGCAGGGAATTCTCTGCCTGCCTTTCCCCAGTGCTCTGCAAGCTCTCCAGGACAACATAAAATCTGGGGCTCTGTGCTTTCTTTCGTTCTGAACAAGTGTTACTGTTTTCTGCACAAAAGCGATTCTGCGAAGCAATGTGAACACTTCTGTTTCCCAGGAACAGAGAAGGTGCTAGCAGGTAATTCTCTGCCTGCTTTTCCCCAGTGCTCTGCAAGCTCTCCAGGACAACATAAAATCTGGGGCTCTGTGCTTTCTTTCGTTCTGAACAAGTGTTACTGTTTTCTGCACAAAAGCGATTCTGCGAAGCAATGTGAACAGGCACAGAGAAGGTGCTAGCAGGGAATTCTCTGCCTGCCTTTCCCCAGTGCTCTGCAAGCTCTCCAGGACAACAGCAAATCTGGGGCTCTGTGCTTTCTTTCGTTCTGAACAAGTGTTACTGTTTTCTGCACAAAAGCGATTCTGCGAAGCAATGTGAACACTTCTGTTTCCCAGGCACAGAGAAGGTGCTAGCAGGGAATTCTCTGCCTGCTTTTCCCCAGTGCTCTGCAAGCTCTCCAGGACAACATAAAATCTGGGGCTCTGTGCTTTCTTTCGTTCTGAACAAGTGTTACTGTTTTCTGCACAAAAGCGATTCTGCGAAGCAATGGGAACACTTCTGTTTCCCAGGCACAGAGAAGGTGCTAGCAGGGAATTCTCTGCCTGCCTTTCCCCAGTGCTCTGCAAGCTCTCCAGGACAACATAAAATCTGGGGCTCTGTGCTTTCTTTCGTTCTGAACAAGTGTTACTGTTTTCTGCACAAAAGCGATTCAGCGAAGCAATGTGAACAGGCACAGAGAAGGTGCTAGCAGGGAATTCTCTGCCTGCTTTTCCCCAGTGCTCTGCAAGCTCTCCAGGACAACATAAAATCTGGGGCTCTGTGCTTTCTTTCGTTCTGAACAAGTGTTATTGTTTTCTGCACAAAAGCGATTCTGCGAAGCAATGTGAACACTTCTGCTTCCCAGGCACAGAGAAGGTGCTAGCAGGGAATTCTCTGCCTGCCTTTCCCCAGTGCTCTGCAAGCTCTCCAGGACAACAGCAAATCTGGGGCTCTGTGCTTTCTTTCGTTCTGAACAAGTGTTACTGTTTTCTGCACAAAAGCGATTCTGCGAAGCAATGGGAACACTTCTGTTACCCAGACACAGAGAAGGTGCTAGCAGGGAATTCTCTGCCTGCCTTTCCCCAGTGCTCTGCAAGCTCTCCAGGACAACATAAAATCTGGGGCTCTGTGCTTTCTTTTGTTCTGAACAAGTGTTACTGTTTTCTGCACAAAAGCGATTCTGCGAAGCAATGTGAACAGGCACAGAGAAGGTGCTAGCAGGGAATTCTCTGCCTGCCTTTCCCCAGTGCTCTGCAAGCTCTCCAGGACAACAGCAAATCTGGGGCTCTGTGCTTTCTTTCGTTCTGAACAAGTGTTACTGTTTTCTGCACAAAAGCGATTCTGCGAAGCAATGTGAACACTTCTGTTTCCCAGGCACAGAGAAGGTGCTAGCAGGGAATTCTCTGCCTGCTTTTCCCCAGTGCTCTGCAAGCTCTCCAGGACAACATAAAATCTGGGGCTCTGTGCTTTCTTTCGTTCTGAACAAGTGTTACTGTTTTCTGCACAAAAGCGATTCTGCGAAGCAATGGGAACACTTCTGTTTCCCAGGCACAGAGAAGGTGCTAGCAGGGAATTCTCTGCCTGCTTTTCCCCAGTGCTCTGCAAGCTCTCCAGGACAACATAAAATCTGGGGCTCTGTGCTTTCTTTTGTTCTGAACAAGTGTTACTGTTTTCTGCACAAAAGCGATTCTGCGAAGCAATGTGAACAGGCACAGAGAAGGTGCTAGCAGGGAATTCTCTGCCTGCTTTTCCCCAGTGCTCTGCAAGCTCTCCAGGACAACATAAAATCTGGGGCTCTGTGCTTTCTTTCGTTCTGAACAAGTGTTACTGTTTTCTGCACAAAAGCTATTCTGCGAAGCAATGTGAACACTTCTGTTTCCCAGGAACAGAGAAGGTGCTAGCAGGGAATTCTCTGCCTGCTTTTCCCCAGTGCTCTGCAAGCTCTCCAGGACAACAGCAAATCTGGGGCTCTGTGCTTTCTTTCGTTCTGAACAAGTGTTACTGTTTTCTGCACAAAAGCGATTCTGCGAAGCAATGGGAACACTTCTGTTACCCAGACACAGAGAAGGTGCTAGCAGGGAATTCTCTGCCTGCCTTTCCCCAGTGCTCTGCAAGCTCTCCAGGACAACATAAAATCTGGGGCTCTGTGCTTTCTTTCGTCTGAACAAGTGTTACTGTTTTCTGCACAAAAGCGATTCTGCGAAGCAATGTGAACAGGCACAGAGAAGGTGCTAGCAGGGAATTCTCTGCCTGCCTTTCCCCAGTGCTCTGCAAGCTCTCCAGGACAACAGCAAATCTGGAGCTCTGTGCTTTCTTTCGTTCTGAACAAGTGTTACTGTTTTCTGCACAAAAGCGATTCTGCGAAGCAATGGGAACACTTCTGTTACCCAGACACAGAGAAGGTGCTAGCAGGGAATTCTCTGCCTGCCTTTCCCCAGTGCTCTGCAAGCTCTCCAGGACAACATAAAATCTGGGGCTCTGTGCTTTCTTTCGTCTGAACAAGTGTTACTGTTTTCTGCACAAAAGCGATTCTGCGAAGCAATGTGAACAGGCACAGAGAAGGTGCTAGCAGGGAATTCTCTGCCTGCCTTTCCCCAGTGCTCTGCAAGCTCTCCAGGACAACAACAGATCTGGGGCTCTGTGCTTTCTTTCGTTCCGAACAAGTGTTACTGTTTTCTGCACAAAAGCGATTCTGCGAAGCAATGTGAACACTTCTGTTTCCCAGGCACAGAGAAGGTGCTAGCAGGGAATTCTCTGCCTGCTTTTCCCCAGTGCTCTGCAAGCTCTCCAGGACAACATAAAATCTGGGGCTCTGTGCTTTCTTTCTGCTGAACAAGTGTTACTGTTTTCTGCACAAAAGCGATTCTGCGAAGCAATGTGAACACTTCTGTTTCCCAGGAACAGAGAACGTGCTAGCAGGGAATTCTCTGCCTGCTTTTCCCCACTGCTCTGCAAGCTCTCCAGGACAACATAAAATCTGGGGCTCTGTGCTTTCTTTCGTTCTGAACAAGTGTTACTGTTTTCTGCACAAAAGCGATTCTGCGAAGCAATGTGAACAGGCACAGAGAAGGTGCTAGCAGGGAATTCTCTGCCTGCCTTTCCCCAGTGCTCTGCAAGCTCTCCAGGACAACATAAAATCTGGGGCTCTGTGCTTTCTTTCGTTCTGAACAAGTGTTACTGTTTTCTGCACAAAAGCGATTCTGCGAAGCAATGGGAACACTTCTGTTTCCCAGGCACAGAGAAGGTGCTAGCAGGGAATTCTCTGCCTGCCTTTCCCCAGTGCTCTGCAAGCTCTCCAGGACAACAGCAAATCTGGGGCTCTGTGCTTTCTTTCGTTCTGAACAAGTGTTACTGTTTTCTGCACAAAAGCGATTCAGCGAAGCAATGTGAACAGGCACAGAGAAGGTGCTAGCAGGGAATTCTCTGCCTGCCTTTCCCCAGTGCTCTGCAAGCTCTCCAGGACAACAGCAAATCTGGGGCTCTGTGCTTTCTTTCGTTCTGAACAAGTGTTACTGTTTTCTGCACAAAAGCGATTCTGCGAAGCAATGGGAACACTTCTGTTACCCAGACACAGAGAAGGTGCTAGCAGGGAATTCTCTGCCTGCCTTTCCCCAGTGCTCTGCAAGCTCTCCAGGACAACATAAAATCTGGGGCTCTGTGCTTTCTTTCGTCTGAACAAGTGTTACTGTTTTCTGCACAAAAGCGATTCTGCGAAGCAATGTGAACAGGCACAGAGAAGGTGCTAGCAGGTAATTCTCTGCCTGCTTTTCCCCAGTGCTCTGCAAGCTCTCCAGGACAACATAAAATCTGGGGCTCTGTGCTTTCTTTCGTTCTGAACAAGTGTTACTGTTTTCTGCACAAAAGCGATTCTGCGAAGCAATGTGAACAGGCACAGAGAAGGTGCTAGCAGGGAATTCTCTGCCTGCCTTTCCCCAGTGCTCTGCAAGCTCTCCAGGACAACAGCAAATCTGGGGCTCTGTGCTTTCTTTCGTTCTGAACAAGTGTTACTGTTTTCTGCACAAAAGCGATTCTGCGAAGCAATGTGAACACTTCTGTTTCCCAGGCACAGAGAAGGTGCTAGCAGGGAATTCTCTGCCTGCTTTTCCCCAGTGCTCTGCAAGCTCTCCAGGACAACATAAAATCTGGGGCTCTGTGCTTTCTTTCGTTCTGAACAAGTGTTACTGTTTTCTGCACAAAAGCGATTCTGCGAAGCAATGGGAACACTTCTGTTTCCCAGGCACAGAGAAGGTGCTAGCAGGGAATTCTCTGCCTGCCTTTCCCCAGTGCTCTGCAAGCTCTCCAGGACAACATAAAATCTGGGGCTCTGTGCTTTCTTTCGTTCTGAACAAGTGTTACTGTTTTCTGCACAAAAGCGATTCAGCGAAGCAATGTGAACAGGCACAGAGAAGGTGCTAGCAGGGAATTCTCTGCCTGCTTTTCCCCAGTGCTCTGCAAGCTCTCCAGGACAACATAAAATCTGGGGCTCTGTGCTTTCTTTCGTTCTGAACAAGTGTTATTGTTTTCTGCACAAAAGCGATTCTGCGAAGCAATGTGAACACTTCTGCTTCCCAGGCACAGAGAAGGTGCTAGCAGGGAATTCTCTGCCTGCCTTTCCCCAGTGCTCTGCAAGCTCTCCAGGACAACAGCAAATCTGGGGCTCTGTGCTTTCTTTCGTTCTGAACAAGTGTTACTGTTTTCTGCACAAAAGCGATTCTGCGAAGCAATGGGAACACTTCTGTTACCCAGACACAGAGAAGGTGCTAGCAGGGAATTCTCTGCCTGCCTTTCCCCAGTGCTCTGCAAGCTCTCCAGGACAACATAAAATCTGGGGCTCTGTGCTTTCTTTCGTTCTGAACAAGTGTTACTGTTTTCTGCACAAAAGCGATTCTGCGAAGCAATGTGAACAGGCACAGAGAAGGTGCTAGCAGGGAATTCTCTGCCTGCCTTTCCCCAGTGCTCTGCAAGCTCTCCAGGACAACAGCAAATCTGGGGCTCTGTGCTTTCTTTCGTTCTGAACAAGTGTTACTGTTTTCTGCACAAAAGCGATTCTGCGAAGCAATGTGAACACTTCTGTTTCCCAGGCACAGAGAAGGTGCTAGCAGGGAATTCTCTGCCTGCTTTTCCCCAGTGCTCTGCAAGCTCTCCAGGACAACATAAAATCTGGGGCTCTGTGCTTTCTTTCGTTCTGAACAAGTGTTACTGTTTTCTGCACAAAAGCGATTCTGCGAAGCAATGGGAACACTTCTGTTTCCCAGGCACAGAGAAGGTGCTAGCAGGGAATTCTCTGCCTGCTTTTCCCCAGTGCTCTGCAAGCTCTCCCGGACAACATAAAATCTGGGGCTCTGTGCTTTCTTTCGTTCTGAACAAGTGTTACTGTTTTCTGCACAAAAGCGATTCTGCGAAGCAATGTGAACAGGCACAGAGAAGGTGCTAGCAGGGAATTCTCTGCCTGCTTTTCCCCAGTGCTCTGCAAGCTCTCCAGGACAACATAAAATCTGGGGCTCTGTGCTTTCTTTCGTTCTGAACAAGTGTTACTGTTTTCTGCACAAAAGTTATTCTGCGAAGCAATGTGAACACTTCTGTTTCCCAGGAACAGAGAAGGTGCTAGCAGGGAATTCTCTGCCTGCTTTTCCCCAGTGCTCTGCAAGCTCTCCAGGACAACAGCAAATCTGGGGCTCTGTGCTTTCTTTCGTTCTGAACAAGTGTTACTGTTTTCTGCACAAAAGCGATTCTGCGAAGCAATGTGAACACTTCTGTTACCCAGACACAGAGAAGGTGCTAGCAGGGAATTCTCTGCCTGCCTTTCCCCAGTGCTCTGCAAGCTCTCCAGGACAACAGCAAATCTGGGGCTCTGTGCTTTCTTTCGTCTGAACAAGTGTTACTGTTTTCTGCACAAAAGCGATTCTGCGAAGCAATGTGAACAGGCACAGAGAAGGTGCTAGCAGGGAATTCTCTGCCTGCCTTTCCCCAGTGCTCTGCAAGCTCTCCAGGACAACAGCAAATCTGGAGCTCTGTGCTTTCTTTCGTTCTGAACAAGTGTTACTGTTTTCTGCACAAAAGCGATTCTGCGAAGCAATGGGAACACTTCTGTTACCCAGACACAGAGAAGGTGCTAGCAGGGAATTCTCTGCCTGCCTTTCCCCAGTGCTCTGCAAGCTCTCCAGGACAACATAAAATCTGGGGCTCTGTGCTTTCTTTCGTCTGAACAAGTGTTACTGTTTTCTGCACAAAAGCGATTCTGCGAAGCAATGTGAACAGGCACAGAGAAGGTGCTAGCAGGGAATTCTCTGCCTGCCTTTCCCCAGTGCTCTGCAAGCTCTCCAGGACAACAACAGATCTGGGGCTCTGTGCTTTCTTTCGTTCTGAACAAGTGTTACTGTTTTCTGCACAAAAGCGATTCTGCGAAGCAATGTGAACACTTCTGTTTCCCAGGCACAGAGAAGGTGCTAGCAGGGAATTCTCTGCCTGCTTTTCCCCAGTGCTCTGCAAGCTCTCCAGGACAACATAAAATCTGGGGCTCTGTGCTTTCTTTCTGCTGAACAAGTGTTACTGTTTTCTGCACAAAAGCGATTCTGCGAAGCAATGTGAACACTTCTGTTTCCCAGGAACAGAGAACGTGCTAGCAGGGAATTCTCTGCCTGCTTTTCCCCACTGCTCTGCAAGCTCTCCAGGACAACATAAAATCTGGGGCTCTGTGCTTTCTTTCGTTCTGAACAAGTGTTACTGTTTTCTGCACAAAAGCGATTCTGCGAAGCAATGTGAACAGGCACAGAGAAGGTGCTAGCAGGGAATTCTCTGCCTGCCTTTCCCCAGTGCTCTGCAAGCTCTCCAGGACAACATAAAATCTGGGGCTCTGTGCTTTCTTTCGTTCTGAACAAGTGTTACTGTTTTCTGCACAAAAGCGATTCTGCGAAGCAATGGGAACACTTCTGTTACCCAGACACAGAGAAGGTGCTAGCAGGGAATTCTCTGCCTGCCTTTCCCCAGTGCTCTGCAAGCTCTCCAGGACAACATAAAATCTGGGGCTCTGTGCTTTCTTTCGTTCTGAACAAGTGTTACTGTTTTCTGCACAAAAGCGATTCAGCGAAGCAATGTGAACAGGCACAGAGAAGGTGCTAGCAGGGAATTCTCTGCCTGCCTTTCCCCAGTGCTCTGCAAGCTCTCCAGGACAACAGCAAATCTGGGGCTCTGTGCTTTCTTTCGTTCTGAACAAGTGTTACTGTTTTCTGCACAAAAGCGATTCTGCGAAGCAATGGGAACACTTCTGTTACCCAGACACAGAGAAGGTGCTAGCAGGGAATTCTCTGCCTGCCTTTCCCCAGTGCTCTGCAAGCTCTCCAGGACAACATAAAATCTGGGGCTCTGTGCTTTCTTTCGTCTGAACAAGTGTTACTGTTTTCTGCACAAAAGCGATTCTGCGAAGCAATGTGAACAGGCACAGAGAAGGTGCTAGCAGGGAATTCTCTGCCTGCCTTTCCCCAGTGCTCTGCAAGCTCTCCAGGACAACAGCAAATCTGGAGCTCTGTGCTTTCTTTCGTTCTGAACAAGTGTTACTGTTTTCTGCACAAAAGCGATTCTGCGAAGCAATGGGAACACTTCTGTTACCCAGACACAGAGAAGGTGCTAGCAGGGAATTCTCTGCCTGCCTTTCCCCAGTGCTCTGCAAGCTCTCCAGGACAACATAAAATCTGGGGCTCTGTGCTTTCTTTCGTCTGAACAAGTGTTACTGTTTTCTGCACAAAAGCGATTCTGCGAAGCAATGTGAACAGGCACAGAGAAGGTGCTAGCAGGGAATTCTCTGCCTGCCTTTCCCCAGTGCTCTGCAAGCTCTCCAGGACAACAACAGATCTGGGGCTCTGTGCTTTCTTTCGTTCTGAACAAGTGTTACTGTTTTCTGCACAAAAGCGATTCTGCGAAGCAATGTGAACACTTCTGTTTCCCAGGCACAGAGAAGGTGCTAGCAGGGAATTCTCTGCCTGCTTTTCCCCAGTGCTCTGCAAGCTCTCCAGGACAACATAAAATCTGGGGCTCTGTGCTTTCTTTCTGCTGAACAAGTGTTACTGTTTTCTGCACAAAAGCGATTCTGCGAAGCAATGTGAACACTTCTGTTTCCCAGGAACAGAGAACGTGCTAGCAGGGAATTCTCTGCCTGCTTTTCCCCAGTGCTCTGCAAGCTCTCCAGGACAACATAAAATCTGGGGCTCTGTGCTTTCTTTCGTTCTGAACAAGTGTTACTGTTTTCTGCACAAAAGCGATTCTGCGAAGCAATGTGAACAGGCACAGAGAAGGTGCTAGCAGGGAATTCTCTGCCTGCCTTTCCCCAGTGCTCTGCAAGCTCTCCAGGACAACATAAAATCTGGGGCTCTGTGCTTTCTTTCGTTCTGAACAAGTGTTACTGTTTTCTGCACAAAAGCGATTCTGCGAAGCAATGGGAACACTTCTGTTACCCAGACACAGAGAAGGTGCTAGCAGGGAATTCTCTGCCTGCCTTTCCCCAGTGCTCTGCAAGCTCTCCAGGACAACATAAAATCTGGGGCTCTGTGCTTTCTTTCGTCTGAACAAGTGTTACTGTTTTCTGCACAAAAGCGATTCTGCGAAGCAATGTGAACAGGCACAGAGAAGGTGCTAGCAGGGAATTCTCTGCCTGCCTTTCCCCAGTGCTCTGCAAGCTCTCCAGGACAACAGCAAATCTGGGGCTCTGTGCTTTCTTTCGTTCTGAACAAGTGTTACTGTTTTCTGCACAAAAGCGATTCTGCGAAGCAATGGGAACACTTCTGTTTCCCAGACACAGAGAAGGTGCTAGCAGGGAATTCTCTGCCTGCTTTTCCCCAGTGCTCTGCAATCTCTCCAGGACAACATAAAATGTGGGGCTCTGTGCTTTCTTTCGTTCTGAACAAGTGTTACTGTTTTCTGCACAAAAGCGATTCTGCCAAGCAATGTGAACACTTCTGCTTCCCAGGCACAGAGAAGGTGCTAGCAGGGAATTCTCTGCCTGCCTTTCCCCAGTGCTCTGCAAGCTCTCCAGGACAACATAAAATCTGGGGCTCTGTGCTTTCTTTCGTTCTGAACAAGTGTTACTGTTTTCTGCACAAAAGCGATTCTGCGAAGCAATGTGAACAGGCACAGAGAAGGTGCTAGCAGGGAATTCTCTGCCTGCCTTTCCCCAGTGCTCTGCAAGCTCTCCAGGACAACATAAAATCTGGGGCTCTGTGCTTTCTTTCGTTCTGAACAAGTGTTACTGTTTTCTGCACAAAAGCGATTCTGCGAAGCAATGTGAACACTTCTGTTTCCCAGGAACAGAGAAGGTGCTAGCAGGGAATTCTCTGCCTGCCTTTCCCCAGTGCTCTGCAATCTCTCCAGGACAACATAAAATCTGGGGCTCTGTGCTTTCTTTCGTTCTGAACAAGTGTTACTGTTTTCTGCACAAAAGCGATTCTGCGAAGCAATGTGAACAGGCACAGAGAAGGTGCTAGCAGGGAATTCTCTGCCTGCTTTTCCCCAGTGCTCTGCAAGCTCTCCAGGACAACATAAAATCTGGGGCTCTGTGCTTTCTTTTGTTCTGAACAAGTGTTACTGTTTTCTGCACAAAAGCGATTCTGCGAAGCAATGTGAACAGGCACAGAGAAGGTGCTAGCAGGGAATTCTCTGCCTGCTTTTCCCCAGTGCTCTGCAAGCTCTCCAGGACAACATAAAATCTGGGGTTCTGTGCTTTCTTTCGTTCTGAACAAGTGTTACTGTTTTCTGCACAAAAGCGATTCTGCGAAGCAATGTGAACACTTCTGTTTCCCAGGAACAGAGAAGGTGCTAGCAGGTAATTCTCTGCCTGCTTTTCCCCAGTGCTCTGCAAGCTCTCCAGGACAACATAAAATCTGGGGCTCTGTGCTTTCTTTCGTTCTGAACAAGTGTTACTGTTTTCTGCACAAAAGCGATTCTGCGAAGCAATGGGAACACTTCTGTTTCCCAGGAACAGAGAAGGTGCTAGCAGGGAATTCTCTGCCTGCTTTTCCCCAGTGCTCTGCAATCTCTCCAGGACAACATAAAATCTGGGGCTCTGTGCTTTCTTTCGTTCTGAACAAGTGTTACTGTTTTCTGCACAAAAGCGATTCTGCGAAGCAATGTAAACACTTCTGCTTCCCAGGCACAGAGAAGGTGCTAGCAGGGAATTCTCTGCCTGCCTTTCCCCAGTGCTCTGCAAGCTCTCCAGGACAACAGCAAATCTGGGGCTCTGTGCTTTCTTTCGTCTGAACAAGTGTTACTGTTTTCTGCACAAAAGCGATTCTGCGAAGCAATGTGAACAGGCACAGAGAAGGTGCTAGCAGGGAATTCTCTGCCTGCCTTTCCCCAGTGCTCTGCAAGCTCTCCAGGACAACATAAAATCTGGGGCTCTGTGCTTTCTTTCGTTCTGAACAAGTGTTACTGTTTTCTGCACAAAAGCGATTCTGCGAAGCAATGTGAACACTTCTGTTTCCCAGGAACAGAGAAGGTGCTAGCAGGTAATTCTCTGCCTGCTTTTCCCCAGTGCTCTGCAAGCTCTCCAGGACAACATAAAATCTGGGGCTCTGTGCTTTCTTTCGTTCTGAACAAGTGTTACTGTTTTCTGCACAAAAGCGATTCTGCGAAGCAATGTGAACAGGCACAGAGAAGGTGCTAGCAGGGAATTCTCTGCCTGCTTTTCCCCAGTGCTCTGCAAGCTCTCCAGGACAACATAAAATCTGGGGCTCTGTGCTTTCTTTCGTTCTGAAGAAGTGTTACTGTTTTCTGCACAAAAGCGATTCTGCGAAGCAATGTGAACACTTCTGTTTCGCAGGCACAGAGAAGGTG
Source organism: Strix uralensis (assembly GCF_047716275.1). Taxonomy (NCBI): domain Eukaryota; kingdom Metazoa; phylum Chordata; class Aves; order Strigiformes; family Strigidae; genus Strix; species Strix uralensis. The sequence goes on along the minus strand of NW_027436710.1, from coordinate 531,068 downwards.
CTAGCAGGGAATTCTCTGCCTGCTTTTCCCCAGTGCTCTGCAAGCTCTCCAGGACAACATAAAATCTGGGGCTCTGTGCTTTCTTTCGTTCTGAACAAGTGTTACTGTTTTCTGCACAAAAGCGATTCTGCGAAGCAATGGGAACACTTCTGTTTCCCAGGCACAGAGAAGGTGCTAGCAGGGAATTCTCTGCCTGCCTTTCCCCAGTGCTCTGCAAGCTCTCCAGGACAACATAAAATCTGGGGCTCTGTGCTTTCTTTCGTCTGAACAAGTGTTACTGTTTTCTGCACAAAAGCGATTCAGCGAACTAATGTGAACAGGCACAGAGAAGGTGCTAGCAGGGAATTCTCTGCCTGCCTTTCCCCAGTGCTCTGCAAGCTCTCCAGGACAACATAAAATCTGGGGCTCTGTGCTTTCTTTCGTTCTGAACAAGTGTTACTGTTTTCTGCACAAAAGCGATTCAGCGAAGCAATGTGAACAGGCACAGAGAAGGTGCTAGCAGGGAATTCTCTGCCTGCCTTTCCCCAGTGCTCTGCAAGCTCTCCAGGACAACAGCAAATCTGGGGCTCTGTGCTTTCTTTCGTTCTGAACAAGTGTTACTGTTTTCTGCACAAAAGCGATTCTGCGAAGCAATGGGAACACTTCTGTTTCCCAGGCACAGAGAAGGTGCTAGCAGGGAATTCTCTGCCTGCCTTTCCCCAGTGCTCTGCAAGCTCTCCAGGACAACATAGAATCTGGGGCTCTGTGCTTTCTTTCGTTCTGAACAAGTGTTACTGTTTTCTGCACAAAAGTGATTCTGCGAAGCAATGTGAACATTTCTGCTTCCCAGGCACAGAGAAGGTGCTAGCAGGGAATTCTCTGCCTGCCTTTCCCCAGTGCTCTGCAAGCTCTCCAGGACAACATAAAATCTGGGGCTCTGTGCTTTCTTTCGTTCTGAACAAGTGTTAATGTTTTCTGCACAAAAGCGATTCTGCGAAGCAATGTGAACACTTCTGTTTCCCAGGCACAGAGAAGGTGCTAGCAGGGAATTCTCTGCCTGCTTTTCCCCAGTGCTCTGCAAGCTCTCCAGGACAACATAAAATCTGGGGCTCTGTGCTTTCTTTCGTTCTGAACAAGTGTTACTGTTTTCTGCACAAAAGCGATTCTGCGAAGCAATGGGAACACTTCTGTTTCCCAGGAACAGAGAAGGTGCTAGCAGGGAATTCTCTGCCTGCTTTTCCCCAGTGCTCTGCAATCTCTCCAGGACAACATAAAATCTGGGGCTCTGTGCTTTCTTTCGTTCTGAACAAGTGTTACTGTTTTCTGCACAAAAGCGATTCTGCGAAGCAATGTAAACACTTCTGCTTCCCAGGCACAGAGAAGGTGCTAGCAGGGAATTCTCTGCCTGCCTTTCCCCAGTGCTCTGCAAGCTCTCCAGGACAACATAAAATCTGGGGCTCTGTGCTTTCTTTCGTCTGAACAAGTGTTACTGTTTTCTGCACAAAAGCGATTCTGCGAAGCAATGTGAACAGGCACAGAGAAGGTGCTAGCAGGGAATTCTCTGCCTGCCTTTCCCCAGTGCTCTGCAAGCTCTCCAGGACAACATAAAATCTGGGGCTCTGTGCTTTCTTTCGTTCTGAACAAGTGTTACTGTTTTCTGCACAAAAGCGATTCTGCGAAGCAATGTGAACACTTCTGTTTCCCAGGAACAGAGAAGGTGCTAGCAGGTAATTCTCTGCCTGCTTTTCCCCAGTGCTCTGCAAGCTCTCCAGGACAACATAAAATCTGGGGCTCTGTGCTTTCTTTCGTTCTGAACAAGTGTTACTGTTTTCTGCACAAAAGCGATTCTGCGAAGCAATGCGAACAGGCACAGAGAAGGTGCTAGCAGGGAATTCTCTGCCTGCCTTTCCCCAGTGCTCTGCAAGCTCTCCAGGACAACAGCAAATCTGTGGCTCTGTGCTTTCTTTCGTTCTGAACAAGTGTTACTGTTTTCTGCACAAAAGCGATTCTGCCAAGCAATGTGAACACTTCTGTTTCCCAGGCACAGAGAAGGTGCTAGCAGGGAATTCTCTGCCTGCTTTTCCCCAGTGCTCTGCAAGCTCTCCAGGACAACATAAAATCTGGGGCTCTGTGCTTTCTTTTGTTCTGAACAAGTGTTACTGTTTTCTGCACAAAAGCGATTCTGCGAAGCAATGTGAACAGGCACAGAGAAGGTGCTAGCAGGGAATTCTCTGCCTGCTTTTCCCCAGTGCTCTGCAAGCTCTCCAGGACAACATAAAATCTGGGGCTCTGTGCTTTCTTTCGTTCTGAACAAGTGTTACTGTTTTCTGCACAAAAGCTATTCTGCGAAGCAATGTGAACACTTCTGTTTCGCAGGCACAGAGAAGGTGCTAGCAGGGAATTCTCTGCCTGCTTTTCCCCAGTGCTCTGCAAGCTCTCCAGGACAACATAAAATCTGGGGCTCTGTGCTTTCTTTCGTTCTGAACAAGTGTTACTGTTTTCTGCACAAAAGCGATTCTGCGAAGCAATGGGAACACTTCTGTTTCCCAGGCACAGAGAAGGTGCTAGCAGGGAATTCTCTGCCTGCCTTTCCCCAGTGCTCTGCAAGCTCTCCAGGACAACATAAAATCTGGGGCTCTGTGCTTTCTTTCGTCTGAACAAGTGTTATTGTTTTCTGCACAAAAGCGATTCAGCGAACTAATGTGAACAGGCACAGAGAAGGTGCTAGCAGGGAATTCTCTGCCTGCCTTTCCCCAGTGCTCTGCAAGCTCTCCAGGACAACATAAAATCTGGGGCTCTGTGCTTTCTTTCGTTCTGAACAAGTGTTACTGTTTTCTGCACAAAAGCGATTCAGCGAAGCAATGTGAACAGGCACAGAGAAGGTGCTAGCAGGGAATTCTCTGCCTGCCTTTCCCCAGTGCTCTGCAAGCTCTCCAGGACAACAGCAAATCTGGGGCTCTGTGCTTTCTTTCGTTCTGAACAAGTGTTACTGTTTTCTGCACAAAAGCGATTCTGCGAAGCAATGGGAACACTTCTGTTTCCCAGGCACAGAGAAGGTGCTAGCAGGGAATTCTCTGCCTGCCTTTCCCCAGTGCTCTGCAAGCTCTCCAGGACAACATAGAATCTGGGGCTCTGTGCTTTCTTTCGTTCTGAACAAGTGTTACTGTTTTCTGCACAAAAGTGATTCTGCGAAGCAATGTGAACATTTCTGCTTCCCAGGCACAGAGAAGGTGCTAGCAGGGAATTCTCTGCCTGCCTTTCCCCAGTGCTCTGCAAGCTCTCCAGGACAACATAAAATCTGGGGCTCTGTGCTTTCTTTCGTTCTGAACAAGTGTTACTGTTTTCTGCACAAAAGCGATTCTGCGAAGCAATGTGAACACTTCTGTTTCCCAGGCACAGAGAAGGTGCTAGCAGGGAATTCTCTGCCTGCTTTTCCCCAGTGCTCTGCAAGCTCTCCAGGACAACATAAAATCTGGGGCTCTGTGCTTTCTTTCGTTCTGAACAAGTGTTACTGTTTTCTGCACAAAAGCGATTCTGCCAAGCAATGTGAACACTTCTGCTTCCCAGGCACAGAGAAGGTACTAGCAGGGAATTCTCTGCCTGCTTTTCCCCAGTGCTCTGCAAGCTCTCCAGGACAACATAAAATCTGGGGCTCTGTGCTTTCTTTCGTTCTGAACAAGTGTTATTGTTTTCTGCACAAAAGCGATTCTGCGAAGCAATGTGAACAGGCACAGAGAAGGTGCTAGCAGGGAATTCTCTGCCTGCCTTTCCCCAGTGCTCTGCAAGCTCTCCAGGACAACATAAAATCTGGGGCTCTGTGCTTTCTTTCGTTCTGAACAAGTGTTACTGTTTTCTGCACAAAAGCGATTCTGCGAAGCAATGTGAACACTTCTGTTTCCCAGGAACAGAGAAGGTGCTAGCAGGGAATTCTCTGCCTGCTTTTCCCCAGTGCTCTGCAAGCTCTCCAGGACAACATAAAATCTGGGGCTCTGTGCTTTCTTTCGTTCTGAACAAGTGTTACTGTTTTCTGCACAAAAGCGATTCTGCGAAGCAATGTGAACAGGCACAGAGAAGGTGCTAGCAGGGAATTCTCTGCCTGCTTTTCCCCAGTGCTCTGCAAGCTCTCCAGGACAACAGCAAATCTGGGGCTCTGTGCTTTCTTTCGTTCTGAACAAGTGTTACTGTTTTCTGCACAAAAGCGATTCTGCAAAGCAATGTGAACACTTCTGTTTCCCAGGCACAGAGAAGGTGCTAGCAGGGAATTCTCTGCCTGCTTTTCCCCAGTGCTCTGCAAGCTCTCCAGGACAACATAAAATCTGGGGCTCTGTGCTTTCTTTTGTTCTGAACAAGTGTAACTGTATTCTGCACAAAAGCGATTCTGCGAAGCAATGTGAACAGGCACAGAGAAGGTGCTAGCAGGGAATTCTCTGCCTGCTTTTCCCCAGTGCTCTGCAAGCTCTCCAGGACAACATAAAATCTGGGGCTCTGTGCTTTCTTTCGTTCTGAACAAGTGTTACTGTTTTGGCACAAAAGCGATTCTGCCAAGCAATGTGAACACTTCTGCTTCCCAGGCACAGAGAAGGTGCTAGCAGGGAATTCTCTGCCTGCTTTTCCCCAGTGCTCTGCAAGCTCTCCAGGACAACATAAAATCTGGGGCTCTGTGCTTTCTTTCGTTCTGAACAAGTGTTACTGTTTTCTGCACAAAAGCGATTCTGCGAAGCACTGTGAACACTTCTGTTTCCCAGGAACAGAGAAGGTGCTAGCAGGGAATTCTCTGCCTGCTTTTCCCCAGTGCTCTGCAAGCTCTCCAGGACAACATAAAATCTGGGGCTCTGTGCTTTCTTTCGTTCTGAACAAGTGTTACTGTTTTCTGCACAAAAGCGATTCTGCGAAGCAATTGGAACACTTCTGTTTCCCAGGCACAGAGAAGGTGCTAGCAGGGAATTCTCTGCCTGCCTTTCCCCAGTGCTCTGCAAGCTCTCCAGGACAACATAAAATCTGGGGCTCTGTGCTTTCTTTCGTTCTGAACAAGTGTTACTGTTTTCTGCACAAAAGCGATTCTGCGAAGCAATGTGAACAGGCACAGAGAAGGTGCTAGCAGGGAATTCTCTGCCTGCTTTTCCCCAGTGCTCTGCAAGCTCTCCAGGACAACATAAAATCTGGGGCTCTGTGCTTTCTTTCGTTCTGAACAAGTGTTACTGTTTTCTGCACAAAAGCGATTCTGCGAAGCAATGGGAACACTTCTGTTTCCCAGGCACAGAGAAGGTGGTAGCAGGGAATTCTCTGCCTGCCTTTCCCCAGTGCTCTGCAAGCTCTCCAGGACAACATAAAATCTGGGGCTCTGTGCTTTCTTTCGTTCTGAAGAAGTGTTACTGTTTTCTGCACAAAAGCGATTCTGCGAAGCAATGGGAACACTTCTGTTTCCCAGGCACAGAGAAGGTGCTAGCAGGGAATTCTCTGCCTGCTTTTCCCCAGTGCTCTGCAAGCTCTCCAGGACAACATAAAATCTGGGGCTCTGTGCTTTCTTTTGTTCTGAACAAGTGTAACTGTTTTCTGCACAAAAGCGATTCTGCGAAGCAATGTGAACAGGCACAGAGAAGGTGCTAGCAGGGAATTCTCTGCCTGCTTTTCCCCAGTGCTCTGCAAGCTCTCCAGGACAACATAAAATCTGGGGCTCTGTGCTTTCTTTCGTTCTGAACAAGTGTTACTGTTTTGGCACAAAAGCGATTCTGCCAAGCAATGTGAACACTTCTGCTTCCCAGGCACAGAGAAGGTGCTAGCAGGGAATTCTCTGCCTGCTTTTCCCCAGTGCTCTGCAAGCTCTCCAGGACAACATAAAATCTGGGGCTCTGTGCTTTCTTTCGTTCTGAACAAGTGTTACTGTTTTCTGCACAAAAGCGATTCTGCGAAGCAATTGGAACACTTCTGTTTCCCAGGCACAGAGAAGGTGCTAGCAGGGAATTCTCTGCCTGCCTTTCCCCAGTGCTCTGCAAGCTCTCCAGGACAACATAAAATCTGGGGCTCTGTGCTTTCTTTCGTTCTGAACAAGTGTTACTGTTTTCTGCACAAAAGCGATTCAGCGAAGCAATGTGAACAGGCACAGAGAAGGTGCTAGCAGGGAATTCTCTGCCTGCTTTTCCCCAGTGCTCTGCAAGCTCTCCAGGACAACATAAAATCTGGGGCTCTGTGCTTTCTTTCGTTCTGAACAAGTGTTACTGTTTTCTGCACAAAAGCGATTCTGCGAAGCAATGGGAACACTTCTGTTTCCCAGGCACAGAGAAGGTGGTAGCAGGGAATTCTCTGCCTGCCTTTCCCCAGTGCTCTGCAAGCTCTCCAGGACAACATAAAATCTGGGGCTCTGTGCTTTCTTTCGTTCTGAAGAAGTGTTACTGTTTTCTGCACAAAAGCGATTCTGCGAAGCAATGGGAACACTTCTGTTTCCCAGGCACAGAGAAGGTGCTAGCAGGGAATTCTCTGCCTGCTTTTCCCCAGTGCTCTGCAAGCTCTCCAGGACAACATAAAATCTGGGGCTCTGTGCTTTCTTTCGTTCTGAACAAGTGTTATTGTTTTCTGCACAAAAGCGATTCTGCGAAGCAATGTGAACACTTCTGTTTCCCAGGCACAGAGAAGGTGCTAGCAGGGAATTCTCTGCCTGCCTTTCCCCAGTGCTCTGCAAGCTCTCCAGGACAACAGCAAATCTGGGGCTCTGTGCTTTCTTTCGTTCTGAACAAGTGTTACTGTTTTCTGCACAAAAGCGATTCTGCGAAGCAATGGGAACACTTCTGTTTCCCAGGCACAGAGAAGGTGCTAGCAGGGAATTCTCTGCCTGCTTTTCCCCAGTGCTCTGCAAGCTCTCCAGGACAACATAAAATCTGGGGCTCTGTGCTTTCTTTTGTTCTGAACAAGTGTAACTGTTTTCTGCACAAAAGCGATTCTGCGAAGCAATGTGAACAGGCACAGAGAAGGTGCTAGCAGGGAATTCTCTGCCTGCTTTTCCCCAGTGCTCTGCAAGCTCTCCAGGACAACATAAAATCTGGGGCTCTGTGCTTTCTTTCGTTCTGAACAAGTGTTACTGTTTTGGCACAAAAGCGATTCTGCCAAGCAATGTGAACACTTCTGCTTCCCAGGCACAGAGAAGGTGCTAGCAGGGAATTCTCTGCCTGCTTTTCCCCAGTGCTCTGCAAGCTCTCCAGGACAACATAAAATCTGGGGCTCTGTGCTTTCTTTCGTTCTGAACAAGTGTTACTGTTTTCTGCACAAAAGCGATTCTGCGAAGCAATTGGAACACTTCTGTTTCCCAGGCACAGAGAAGGTGCTAGCAGGGAATTCTCTGCCTGCCTTTCCCCAGTGCTCTGCAAGCTCTCCAGGACAACATAAAATCTGGGGCTCTGTGCTTTCTTTCGTTCTGAACAAGTGTTACTGTTTTCTGCACAAAAGCGATTCAGCGAAGCAATGTGAACAGGCACAGAGAAGGTGCTAGCAGGGAATTCTCTGCCTGCTTTTCCCCAGTGCTCTGCAAGCTCTCCAGGACAACATAAAATCTGGGGCTCTGTGCTTTCTTTCGTTCTGAACAAGTGTTACTGTTTTCTGCACAAAAGCGATTCTGCGAAGCAATGGGAACACTTCTGTTTCCCAGGCACAGAGAAGGTGGTAGCAGGGAATTCTCTGCCTGCCTTTCCCCAGTGCTCTGCAAGCTCTCCAGGACAACATAAAATCTGGGGCTCTGTGCTTTCTTTCGTTCTGAAGAAGTGTTACTGTTTTCTGCACAAAAGCGATTCTGCGAAGCAATGGGAACACTTCTGTTTCCCAGGCACAGAGAAGGTGCTAGCAGGGAATTCTCTGCCTGCTTTTCCCCAGTGCTCTGCAAGCTCTCCAGGACAACATAAAATCTGGGGCTCTGTGCTTTCTTTCGTTCTGAACAAGTGTTATTGTTTTCTGCACAAAAGCGATTCTGCGAAGCAATGTGAACACTTCTGTTTCCCAGGCACAGAGAAGGTGCTAGCAGGGACTTCTCTGCCTGCCTTTCCCCAGTGCTCTGCAAGCTCTCCAGGACAACAGCAAATCTGGGGCTCTGTGCTTTCTTTCGTTCTGAACAAGTGTTACTGTTTTCTGCACAAAAGCGATTCTGCGAAGCAATGGGAACACTTCTGTTACCCAGACACAGAGAAGGTGCTAGCAGGGAATTCTCTGCCTGCCTTTCCCCAGTGCTCTGCAAGCTCTCCAGGACAACATAAAATCTGGGGCTCTGTGCTTTCTTTCGTCTGAACAAGTGTTACTGTTTTCTGCACAAAAGCGATTCTGCGAAGCAATGTGAACAGGCACAGAGAAGGTGCTAGCAGGGAATTCTCTGCCTGCCTTTCCCCAGTGCTCTGCAAGCTCTCCAGGACAACAGCAAATCTGGGGCTCTGTGCTTTCTTTCGTTCTGAACAAGTGTTACTGTTTTCTGCACAAAAGCGATTCTGCGAAGCAATGGGAACACTTCTGTTTCCCAGACACAGAGAAGGTGCTAGCAGGGAATTCTCTGCCTGCTTTTCCCCAGTGCTCTGCAATCTCTCCAGGACAACATAAAATGTGGGGCTCTGTGCTTTCTTTCGTTCTGAACAAGTGTTACTGTTTTCTGCACAAAAGCGATTCTGCCAAGCAATGTGAACACTTCTGCTTCCCAGGCACAGAGAAGGTGCTAGCAGGGAATTCTCTGCCTGCCTTTCCCCAGTGCTCTGCAAGCTCTCCAGGACAACATAAAATCTGGGGCTCTGTGCTTTCTTTCGTCTGAACAAGTGTTACTGTTTTCTGCACAAAAGCGATTCTGCGAAGCAATGTGAACAGGCACAGAGAAGGTGCTAGCAGGGAATTCTCTGCCTGCCTTTCCCCAGTGCTCTGCAAGCTCTCCAGGACAACAACAAATCTGGGGCTCTGTGCTTTCTTTCGTTCTGAACAAGTGTTACTGTTTTCTGCACAAAAGCGATTCTGCGAAGCAATGTGAACACTTCTGTTTCCCAGGCACAGAGAAGGTGCTACCAGGGAATTCTCTGCCTGCTTTTCCCCAGTGCTCTGCAAGCTCTCCAGGACAACATAAAATCTGGGGCTCTGTGCTTTCTTTCGTTCTGAACAAGTGTTACTGTTTTCTGCACAAAAGCGATTCTGCGAAGCAATGTGAACACTTCTGCTTCCCAGGCACAGAGAAGGTACTAGCAGGGAATTCTCTGCCTGCTTTTCCCCAGTGCTCTGCAAGCTCTCCAGGACAACATAAAATCTGGGGCTCTGTGCTTTCTTTCGTTCTGAACAAGTGTTACTGTTTTCTGCACAAAAGCGATTCTGCGAAGCAATGTGAACAGGCACAGAGAAGGTGCTAGCAGGGAATTCTCTGCCTGCCTTTCCCCAGTGCTCTGCAAGCTCTCCAGGACAACATAAAATCTGGGGCTCTGTGCTTTCTTTCGTTCTGAACAAGTGTTACTGTTTTCTGCACAAAAGCGATTCTGCGAAGCAATGTGAACACTTCTGTTTCCCAGGAACAGAGAAGGTGCTAGCAGGGAATTCTCTGCCTGCCTTTCCCCAGTGCTCTGCAATCTCTCCAGGACAACATAAAATCTGGGGCTCTGTGCTTTCTTTCGTTCTGAACAAGTGTTACTGTTTTCTGCACAAAAGCGATTCTGCGAAGCAATGTGAACAGGCACAGAGAAGGTGCTAGCAGGGAATTCTCTGCCTGCTTTTCCCCAGTGCTCTGCAAGCTCTCCAGGACAACATAAAATCTGGGGCTCTGTGCTTTCTTTTGTTCTGAACAAGTGTTACTGTTTTCTGCACAAAAGCGATTCTGCGAAGAAATGTGAACAGGCACAGAGAAGGTGCTAGCAGGGAATTCTCTGCCTGCTTTTCCCCAGTGCTCTGCAAGCTCTCCAGGACAACATAAAATCTGGGGTTCTGTGCTTTCTTTCGTTCTGAACAAGTGTTACTGTTTTCTGCACAAAAGCGATTCTGCGAAGCAATGTGAACACTTCTGTTTCCCAGGAACAGAGAAGGTGCTAGCAGGTAATTCTCTGCCTGCTTTTCCCCAGTGCTCTGCAAGCTCTCCAGGACAACATAAAATCTGGGGCTCTGTGCTTTCTTTCGTTCTGAACAAGTGTTACTGTTTTCTGCACAAAAGCGATTCTGCGAAGCAATGGGAACACTTCTGTTTCCCAGGAACAGAGAAGGTGCTAGCAGGGAATTCTCTGCCTGCTTTTCCCCAGTGCTCTGCAATCTCTCCAGGACAACATAAAATCTGGGGCTCTGTGCTTTCTTTCGTTCTGAACAAGTGTTACTGTTTTCTGCACAAAAGCGATTCTGCGAAGCAATGTAAACACTTCTGCTTCCCAGGCACAGAGAAGGTGCTAGCAGGGAATTCTCTGCCTGCCTTTCCCCAGTGCTCTGCAAGCTCTCCAGGACAACAGCAAATCTGGGGCTCTGTGCTTTCTTTCGTCTGAACAAGTGTTACTGTTTTCTGCACAAAAGCGATTCTGCGAAGCAATGTGAACAGGCACAGAGAAGGTGCTAGCAGGGAATTCTCTGCCTGCCTTTCCCCAGTGCTCTGCAAGCTCTCCAGGACAACATAAAATCTGGGGCTCTGTGCTTTCTTTCGTTCTGAACAAGTGTTACTGTTTTCTGCACAAAAGCGATTCTGCGAAGCAATGTGAACACTTCTGTTTCCCAGGAACAGAGAAGGTGCTAGCAGGTAATTCTCTGCCTGCTTTTCCCCAGTGCTCTGCAAGCTCTCCAGGACAACATAAAATCTGGGGCTCTGTGCTTTCTTTCGTTCTGAACAAGTGTTACTGTTTTCTGCACAAAAGCGATTCTGCGAAGCAATGTGAACAGGCACAGAGAAGGTGCTAGCAGGGAATTCTCTGCCTGCTTTTCCCCAGTGCTCTGCAAGCTCTCCAGGACAACATAAAATCTGGGGCTCTGTGCTTTCTTTCGTTCTGAACAAGTGTTACTGTTTTCTGCACAAAAGCTATTCTGCGATGCAATGTGAACACTTCTGTTTCGCAGGCACAGAGAAGGTGCTAGCAGGGAATTCTCTGCCTGCTTTTCCCCAGTGCTCTGCAAGCTCTCCAGGACAACATAAAATCTGGGGCTCTGTGCTTTCTTTCGTTCTGAACAAGTGTTACTGTTTTCTGCACAAAAGCGATTCTGCGAAGCAATGGGAACACTTCTGTTTCCCAGGCACAGAGAAGGTGCTAGCAGGGAATTCTCTGCCTGCCTTTCCCCAGTGCTCTGCAAGCTCTCCAGGACAACATAAAATCTGGGGCTCTGTGCTTTCTTTCGTTCTGAACAAGTGTTACTGTTTTGGCACAAAAGCGATTCTGCCAAGCAATGTGAACACTTCTGCTTCCCAGGCACAGAGAAGGTGCTAGCAGGGAATTCTCTGCCTGCTTTTCCCCAGTGCTCTGCAAGCTCTCCAGGACAACATAAAATCTGGGGCTCTGTGCTTTCTTTCGTTCTGAACTTCTGCACAAAAGCGATTCTGCGAAGCAATTTGAACACTTCTGCTTCCCAGGCACAGAGAAGGTGCTAGCAGGGAATTCTCTGCCTGCTTTTCCCCAGTGCTCTGCAAGCTCTCCAGGACAACATAAAATCTGGGGCTCTGTGCTTTCTTTCGTTCTGAACAAGTGTTACTGTTTTCTGCACAAAAGCGATTCTGCGAAGCAATTGGAACACTTCTGTTTCCCAGGCACAGAGAAGGTGCTAGCAGGGAATTCTCTGCCTGCCTTTCCCCAGTGCTCTGCAAGCTCTCCAGGACAACATAAAATCTGGGGCTCTGTGCTTTCTTTCGTTCTGAACAAGTGTTACTGTTTTCTGCACAAAAGCGATTCAGCGAAGCAATGTGAACAGGCACAGAGAAGGTGCTAGCAGGGAATTCTCTGCCTGCTTTTCCCCAGTGCTCTGCAAGCTCTCCAGGACAACATAAAATCTGGGGCTCTGTGCTTTCTTTCGTTCTGAACAAGTGTTACTGTTTTCTGCACAAAAGCGATTCTGCGAAGCAATGGGAACACTTCTGTTTCCCAGGCACAGAGAAGGTGGTAGCAGGGAATTCTCTGCCTGCCTTTCCCCAGTGCTCTGCAAGCTCTCCAGGACAACATAAAATCTGGGGCTCTGTGCTTTCTTTCGTTCTGAAGAAGTGTTACTGTTTTCTGCACAAAAGCGATTCTGCGAAGCAATGGGAACACTTCTGTTTCCCAGGCACAGAGAAGGTGCTAGCAGGGAATTCTCTGCCTGCTTTTCCCCAGTGCTCTGCAAGCTCTCCAGGACAACATAAAATCTGGGGCTCTGTGCTTTCTTTTGTTCTGAACAAGTGTAACTGTTTTCTGCACAAAAGCGATTCTGCGAAGCAATGTGAACAGGCACAGAGAAGGTGCTAGCAGGGAATTCTCTGCCTGCTTTTCCCCAGTGCTCTGCAAGCTCTCCAGGACAACATAAAATCTGGGGCTCTGTGCTTTCTTTCGTTCTGAACAAGTGTTACTGTTTTGGCACAAAAGCGATTCTGCCAAGCAATGTGAACACTTCTGCTTCCCAGGCACAGAGAAGGTGCTAGCAGGGAATTCTCTGCCTGCTTTTCCCCAGTGCTCTGCAAGCTCTCCAGGACAACATAAAATCTGGGGCTCTGTGCTTTCTTTCGTTCTGAACAAGTGTTACTGTTTTCTGCACAAAAGCGATTCTGCGAAGCAATGTGAACACTTCTGTTTCCCAGGCACAGAGAAGGTGCTAGCAGGGAATTCTCTGCCTGCTTTTCCCCAGTGCTCTGCAAGCTCTCCAGGACAACATAAAATCTGGGGCTCTGTGCTTTCTTTCGTTCTGAACAAGTGTTACTGTTTTCTGCACAAAAGCGATTCTGCGAAGCAATGGGAACACTTCTGTTTCCCAGGCACAGAGAAGGTGCTAGCAGGGAATTCTCTGCCTGCTTTTCCCCAGTGCTCTGCAAGCTCTCCAGGACAACATAAAATCTGGGGCTCTGTGCTTTCTTTCGTTCTGAACAAGTGTTATTGTTTTCTGCACAAAAGCGATTCTGCGAAGCAATGTGAACACTTCTGTTTCCCAGGCACAGAGAAAGTGCTAGCAGGGACTTCTCTGCCTGCCTTTCCCCAGTGCTCTGCAAGCTCTCCAGGACAACAGCAAATCTGGGGCTCTGTGCTTTCTTTCGTTCTGAACAAGTGTTACTGTTTTCTGCACAAAAGCGATTCTGCGAAGCAATGGGAACACTTCTGTTACCCAGACACAGAGAAGGTGCTAGCAGGGAATTCTCTGCCTGCCTTTCCCCAGTGCTCTGCAAGCTCTCCAGGACAACATAAAATCTGGGGCTCTGTGCTTTCTTTCGTTCTGAACAAGTGTTACTGTTTTCTGCACAAAAGCGATTCTGCGAAGCAATGTGAACAGGCACAGAGAAGGTGCTAGCAGGGAATTCTCTGCCTGCCTTTCCCCAGTGCTCTGCAAGCTCTCCAGGACAACATAAAATCTGGGGCTCTGTGCTTTCTTTCGTTCTGAACAAGTGTTACTGTTTTCTGCACAAAAGCGATTCTGCGAAGCAATGTGAACACTTCTGTTTCCCAGGCACAGAGAAGGTGCTAGCAGGGAATTCTCTGCCTGCTTTTCCCCAGTGCTCTGCAAGCTCTCCAGGACAACATAAAATCTGGGGCTCTGTGCTTTCTTTCGTTCTGAACAAGTGTTACTGTTTTCTGCACAAAAGCGATTCTGCGAAGCAATGGGAACACTTCTGTTTCCCAGGCACAGAGAAGGTGCTAGCAGGGAATTCTCTGCCTGCTTTTCCCCAGTGCTCTGCAAGATCTCCAGGACAACATAAAATCTGGGGCTCTGTGCTTTCTTTTGTTCTGAACAAGTGTTACTGTTTTCTGCACAAAAGCGATTCTGCGAAGCAATGTGAACAGGCACAGAGAAGGTGCTAGCAGGGAATTCTCTGCCTGCTTTTCCCCAGTGCTCTGCAAGCTCTCCAGGACAACATAAAATCTGGGGCTCTGTGCTTTCTTTCGTTCTGAACAAGTGTTACTGTTTTCTGCACAAAAGCGATTCTGCGAAGCAATGTGAACACTTCTGTTTCCCAGGCACAGAGAAGGTGCTAGCAGGGAATTCTCTGCCTGCTTTTCCCCAGTGCTCTGCAAGCTCTCCAGGACAACATAAAATCTGGGGCTCTGTGCTTTCTTTCGTTCTGAACAAGTGTTACTGTTTTCTGCACAAAAGCGATTCTGCGAAGCAATGGGAACACTTCTGTTTCCCAGGCACAGAGAAGGTGCTAGCAGGGAATTCTCTGCCTGCCTTTCCCCAGTGCTCTGCAAGCTCTCCAGGACAACATAAAATCTGGGGCTCTGTGCTTTCTTTTGTTCTGAACAAGTGTAACTGTTTTCTGCACAAAAGCGATTCTGCGAAGCAATGTGAACAGGCACAGAGAAGGTGCTAGCAGGGAATTCTCTGCCTGCTTTTCCCCAGTGCTCTGCAAGCTCTCCAGGACAACATAAAATCTGGGGCTCTGTGCTTTCTTTCGTTCTGAACAAGTGTTACTGTTTTGGCACAAAAGCGATTCTGCCAAGCAATGTGAACACTTCTGCTTCCCAGGCACAGAGAAGGTGCTAGCAGGGAATTCTCTGCCTGCTTTTCCCCAGTGCTCTGCAAGCTCTCCAGGACAACATAAAATCTGGGGCTCTGTGCTTTCCTTCGTTCTGAACAAGTGTTACTGTTTTCTGCACAAAAGCGATTCTGCGAAGCAATTTGAACACTTCTGCTTCCCAGGCACAGAGAAGGTGCTAGCAGGGAATTCTCTGCCTGCTTTTCCCCAGTGCTCTGCAAGCTCTCCAGGACAACATAAAATCTGGGGCTCTGTGCTTTCTTTCGTTCTGAACAAGTGTTACTGTTTTCTGCACAAAAGCGATTCTGCGAAGCAATTGGAACACTTCTGTTTCCCAGGCACAGAGAAGGTGCTAGCAGGGAATTCTCTGCCTGCCTTTCCCCAGTGCTCTGCAAGCTCTCCAGGACAACATAAAATCTGGGGCTCTGTGCTTTCTTTCGTTCTGAACAAGTGTTACTGTTTTCTGCACAAAAGCGATTCAGCGAAGCAATGTGAACAGGCACAGAGAAGGTGCTAGCAGGGAATTCTCTGCCTGCTTTTCCCCAGTGCTCTGCAAGCTCTCCAGGACAACATAAAATCTGGGGCTCTGTGCTTTCTTTCGTTCTGAACAAGTGTTACTGTTTTCTGCACAAAAGCGATTCTGCGAAGCAATGGGAACACTTCTGTTTCCCAGGCACAGAGAAGGTGGTAGCAGGGAATTCTCTGCCTGCCTTTCCCCAGTGCTCTGCAAGCTCTCCAGGACAACATAAAATCTGGGGCTCTGTGCTTTCTTTCGTTCTGAAGAAGTGTTACTGTTTTCTGCACAAAAGCGATTCTGCGAAGCAATGGGAACACTTCTGTTTCCCAGGCACAGAGAAGGTGCTAGCAGGGAATTCTCTGCCTGCTTTTCCCCAGTGCTCTGCAAGCTCTCCAGGACAACATAAAATCTGGGGCTCTGTGCTTTCTTTTGTTCTGAACAAGTGTAACTGTTTTCTGCACAAAAGCGATTCTGCGAAGCAATGTGAACAGGCACAGAGAAGGTGCTAGCAGGGAATTCTCTGCCTGCTTTTCCCCAGTGCTCTGCAAGCTCTCCAGGACAACATAAAATCTGGGGCTCTGTGCTTTCTTTCGTTCTGAACAAGTGTTACTGTTTTGGCACAAAAGCGATTCTGCCAAGCAATGTGAACACTTCTGCTTCCCAGGCACAGAGAAGGTGCTAGCAGGGAATTCTCTGCCTGCTTTTCCCCAGTGCTCTGCAAGCTCTCCAGGACAACATAAAATCTGGGGCTCTGTGCTTTCTTTCGTTCTGAACAAGTGTTACTGTTTTCTGCACAAAAGCGATTCTGCGAAGCAATGTGAACACTTCTGTTTCCCAGGCACAGAGAAGGTGCTAGCAGGGAATTCTCTGCCTGCTTTTCCCCAGTGCTCTGCAAGCTCTCCAGGACAACATAAAATCTGGGGCTCTGTGCTTTCTTTCGTTCTGAACAAGTGTTACTGTTTTCTGCACAAAAGCGATTCTGCGAAGCAATGGGAACACTTCTGTTTCCCAGGCACAGAGAAGGTGCTAGCAGGGAATTCTCTGCCTGCTTTTCCCCAGTGCTCTGCAAGCTCTCCAGGACAACATAAAATCTGGGGCTCTGTGCTTTCTTTCGTTCTGAACAAGTGTTATTGTTTTCTGCACAAAAGCGATTCTGCGAAGCAATGTGAACACTTCTGTTTCCCAGGCACAGAGAAAGTGCTAGCAGGGACTTCTCTGCCTGCCTTTCCCCAGTGCTCTGCAAGCTCTCCAGGACAACAGCAAATCTGGGGCTCTGTGCTTTCTTTCGTTCTGAACAAGTGTTACTGTTTTCTGCACAAAAGCGATTCTGCGAAGCAATGGGAACACTTCTGTTACCCAGACACAGAGAAGGTGCTAGCAGGGAATTCTCTGCCTGCCTTTCCCCAGTGCTCTGCAAGCTCTCCAGGACAACATAAAATCTGGGGCTCTGTGCTTTCTTTCGTTCTGAACAAGTGTTACTGTTTTCTGCACAAAAGCGATTCTGCGAAGCAATGTGAACAGGCACAGAGAAGGTGCTAGCAGGGAATTCTCTGCCTGCCTTTCCCCAGTGCTCTGCAAGCTCTCCAGGACAACATAAAATCTGGGGCTCTGTGCTTTCTTTCGTTCTGAACAAGTGTTACTGTTTTCTGCACAAAAGCGATTCTGCGAAGCAATGTGAACACTTCTGTTTCCCAGGCACAGAGAAGGTGCTAGCAGGGAATTCTCTGCCTGCTTTTCCCCAGTGCTCTGCAAGCTCTCCAGGACAACATAAAATCTGGGGCTCTGTGCTTTCTTTCGTTCTGAACAAGTGTTACTGTTTTCTGCACAAAAGCGATTCTGCGAAGCAATGGGAACACTTCTGTTTCCCAGGCACAGAGAAGGTGCTAGCAGGGAATTCTCTGCCTGCTTTTCCCCAGTGCTCTGCAAGATCTCCAGGACAACATAAAATCTGGGGCTCTGTGCTTTCTTTTGTTCTGAACAAGTGTTACTGTTTTCTGCACAAAAGCGATTCTGCGAAGCAATGTGAACAGGCACAGAGAAGGTGCTAGCAGGGAATTCTCTGCCTGCTTTTCCCCAGTGCTCTGCAAGCTCTCCAGGACAACATAAAATCTGGGGCTCTGTGCTTTCTTTCGTTCTGAACAAGTGTTACTGTTTTCTGCACAAAAGCGATTCTGCGAAGCAATGTGAACACTTCTGTTTCCCAGGCACAGAGAAGGTGCTAGCAGGGAATTCTCTGCCTGCTTTTCCCCAGTGCTCTGCAAGCTCTCCAGGACAACATAAAATCTGGGGCTCTGTGCTTTCTTTCGTTCTGAACAAGTGTTACTGTTTTCTGCACAAAAGCGATTCTGCGAAGCAATGGGAACACTTCTGTTTCCCAGGCACAGAGAAGGTGCTAGCAGGGAATTCTCTGCCTGCCTTTCCCCAGTGCTCTGCAAGCTCTCCAGGACAACATAAAATCTGGGGCTCTGTGCTTTCTTTCGTTCTGAACAAGTGTTACTGTTTTCTGCACAAAAGCGATTCAGCGAAGCAATGTGAACAGGCACAGAGAAGGTGCTAGCAGGGAATTCTCTGCCTGCTTTTCCCCAGTGCTCTGCAAGCTCTCCAGGACAACATAAAATCTGGGGCTCTGTGCTTTCTTTCGTTCTGAACAAGTGTTACTGTTTTCTGCACAAAAGCGATTCTGCGAAGCAATGGGAACACTTCTGTTTCCCAGGCACAGAGAAGGTGGTAGCAGGGAATTCTCTGCCTGCCTTTCCCCAGTGCTCTGCAAGCTCTCCAGGACAACATAAAATCTGGGGCTCTGTGCTTTCTTTCGTTCTGAACAAGTGTTACTGTTTTCTGCACAAAAGCGATTCTGCGAAGCAATGGGAACACTTCTGTTTCCCAGGCACAGAGAAGGTGCTAGCAGGGAATTCTCTGCCTGCTTTTCCCCAGTGCTCTGCAAGCTCTCCAGGACAACATAAAATCTGGGGCTCTGTGCTTTCTTTCGTTCTGAACAAGTGTTATTGTTTTCTGCACAAAAGCGATTCTGCGAAGCAATGTGAACACTTCTGTTTCCCAGGCACAGAGAAGGTGCTAGCAGGGACTTCTCTGCCTGCCTTTCCCCAGTGCTCTGCAAGCTCTCCAGGACAACATAAAATCTGGGGCTCTGTGCTTTCTTTCGTTCTGAACAAGTGTTACTGTTTTCTGCACAAAAGCGATTCTGCGAAGCAATGTGAACAGGCACAGAGAAGGTGCTAGCAGGGAATTCTCTGCCTGCCTTTCCCCAGTGCTCTGCAAGCTCTCCAGGACAACAGCAAATCTGGGGCTCTGTGCTTTCTTTCGTTCTGAACAAGTGTTACTGTTTTCTGCACAAAAGCGATTCTGCGAAGCAATGTGAACACTTCTGTTTCCCAGGCACAGAGAAGGTGCTAGCAGGGAATTCTCTGCCTGCTTTTCCCCAGTGCTCTGCAAGCTCTCCAGGACAACATAAAATCTGGGGCTCTGTGCTTTCTTTCGTTCTGAACAAGTGTTACTGTTTTCTGCACAAAAGCGATTCTGCGAAGCAATGTGAACACTTCTGTTTCCCAGGCACAGAGAAGGTGCTAGCAGGGAATTCTCTGCCTGCTTTTCCCCAGTGCTCTGCAAGCTCTCCAGGACAACATAAAATCTGGGGCTCTGTGCTTTCTTTCGTTCTGAACAAGTGTTACTGTTTTCTGCACAAAAGCGATTCTGCGAAGCAATGTGAACAGGCACAGAGAAGGTGCTAGCAGGGAATTCTCTGCCTGCTTTTCCCCAGTGCTCTGCAAGCTCTCCAGGACAACATAAAATCTGGGGCTCTGTGCTTTCTTTCGTTCTGAACAAGTGTTACTGTTTTCTGCACAAAAGCTATTCTGCGAAGCAATGTGAACACTTCTGTTTCCCAGGAACAGAGAAGGTGCTAGCAGGGAATTCTCTGCCTGCTTTTCCCCAGTGCTCTGCAAGCTCTCCAGGACAACATAAAATCTGGGGCTCTGTGCTTTCTTTCGTTCTGAACAAGTGTTACTGTTTTCTGCACAAAAGCGATTCTGCGAAGCAATGGGAACACTTCTGTTTCCCAGGCACAGAGAAGGTGCTAGCAGGGAATTCTCTGCCTGCCTTTCCCCAGTGCTCTGCAAGCTCTCCAGGACAACATAAAATCTGGGGCTCTGTGCTTTCTTTCGTTCTGAACAAGTGTTACTGTTTTCTGCACAAAAGCGATTCAGCGAAGCAATGTGAACAGGCACAGAGAAGGTGCTAGCAGGGAATTCTCTGCCTGCCTTTCCCCAGTGCTCTGCAAGCTCTCCAGGACAACATAAAATCTGGGGCTCTGTGCTTTCTTTCGTTCTGAACAAGTGTTACTGTTTTCTGCACAAAAGCGATTCAGCGAAGCAATGTGAACAGGCACAGAGAAGGTGCTAGCAGGGAATTCTCTGCCTGCTTTTCCCCAGTGCTCTGCAAGCTCTCCAGGACAACAGCAAATCTGGGGCTCTGTGCTTTCTTTCGTTCTGAACAAGTGTTACTGTTTTCTGCACAAAAGCGATTCTGCGAAGCAATGTGAACAGGCACAGAGAAGGTGCTAGCAGGGAATTCTCTGCCTGCCTTTCCCCAGTGCTCTGCAAGCTCTCCAGGACAACAGCAAATCTGGGGCTCTGTGCTTTCTTTCGTTCTGAACAAGTGTTACTGTTTTCTGCACAAAAGCGATTCTGCGAAGCAATGTGAACACTTCTGTTTCCCAGGCACAGAGAAGGTGCTAGCAGGGAATTCTCTGCCTGCTTTTCCCCAGTGCTCTGCAAGCTCTCCAGGACAACATAAAATCTGGGGCTCTGTGCTTTCTTTCTGCTGAACAAGTGTTACTGTTTTCTGCACAAAAGCGATTCTGCGAAGCAATGGGAACACTTCTGTTTCCCAGGAACAGAGAACGTGCTAGCAGGGAATTCTCTGCCTGCTTTTCCCCAGTGCTCTGCAAGCTCTCCAGGACAACATAGAATCTGGGGCTCTGTGCTTTCTTTCGTTCTGAACAAGTGTTACTGTTTTCTGCACAAAAGTGATTCTGCGAAGCAATGTGAACATTTCTGCTTCCCAGGCACAGAGAAGGTGCTAGCAGGGAATTCTCTGCCTGCCTTTCCCCAGTGCTCTGCAAGCTCTCCAGGACAACATAAAATCTGGGGCTCTGTGCTTTCTTTCGTTCTGAACAAGTGTTACTGTTTTCTGCACAAAAGCGATTCTGCGAAGCAATGTGAACACTTCTGTTTCCCAGGCACAGAGAAGGTGCTAGCAGGGAATTCTCTGCCTGCTTTTCCCCAGTGCTCTGCAAGCTCTCCAGGACAACATAAAATCTGGGGCTCTGTGCTTTCTTTCGTTCTGAACAAGTGTTACTGTTTTCTGCACAAAAGCGATTCTGCCAAGCAATGTGAACACTTCTGCTTCCCAGGCACAGAGAAGGTACTAGCAGGGAATTCTCTGCCTGCTTTTCCCCAGTGCTCTGCAAGCTCTCCAGGACAACATAAAATCTGGGGCTCTGTGCTTTCTTTCGTTCTGAACAAGTGTTACTGTTTTCTGCACAAAAGCGATTCTGCGAAGCAATGTGAACAGGCACAGAGAAGGTGCTAGCAGGGAATTCTCTGCCTGCTTTTCCCCAGTGCTCTGCAAGCTCTCCAGGACAACAGCAAATCTGGGGCTCTGTGCTTTCTTTCGTTCTGAACAAGTGTTACTGTTTTCTGCACAAAAGCGATTCTGCAAAGCAATGTGAACACTTCTGTTTCCCAGGCACAGAGAAGGTGCTAGCAGGGAATTCTCTGCCTGCTTTTCCCCAGTGCTCTGCAAGCTCTCCAGGACAACATAAAATCTGGGGCTCTGTGCTTTCTTTTGTTCTGAACAAGTGTAACTGTTTTCTGCACAAAAGCGATTCTGCGAAGCAATGTGAACAGGCACAGAGAAGGTGCTAGCAGGGAATTCTCTGCCTGCTTTTCCCCAGTGCTCTGCAAGCTCTCCAGGACAACATAAAATCTGGGGCTCTGTGCTTTCTTTCGTTCTGAACAAGTGTTACTGTTTTGGCACAAAAGCGATTCTGCCAAGCAATGTGAACACTTCTGCTTCCCAGGCACAGAGAAGGTGCTAGCAGGGAATTCTCTGCCTGCTTTTCCCCAGTGCTCTGCAAGCTCTCCAGGACAACATAAAATCTGGGGCTCTGTGCTTTCCTTCGTTCTGAACAAGTGTTACTGTTTTCTGCACAAAAGCGATTCTGCGAAGCAATTTGAACACTTCTGCTTCCCAGGCACAGAGAAGGTGCTAGCAGGGAATTCTCTGCCTGCTTTTCCCCAGTGCTCTGCAAGCTCTCCAGGACAACATAAAATCTGGGGCTCTGTGCTTTCTTTCGTTCTGAACAAGTGTTACTGTTTTCTGCACAAAAGCGATTCTGCGAAGCAATTGGAACACTTCTGTTTCCCAGGCACAGAGAAGGTGCTAGCAGGGAATTCTCTGCCTGCCTTTCCCCAGTGCTCTGCAAGCTCTCCAGGACAACATAAAATCTGGGGCTCTGTGCTTTCTTTCGTTCTGAACAAGTGTTACTGTTTTCTGCACAAAAGCGATTCAGCGAAGCAATGTGAACAGGCACAGAGAAGGTGCTAGCAGGGAATTCTCTGCCTGCTTTTCCCCAGTGCTC
The DNA here is from genome assembly GCF_047716275.1 of Strix uralensis. Classification (NCBI taxonomy): domain Eukaryota; kingdom Metazoa; phylum Chordata; class Aves; order Strigiformes; family Strigidae; genus Strix; species Strix uralensis. The sequence goes on along the minus strand of NW_027436710.1, from coordinate 509,306 downwards.
TGCAAGCTCTCCAGGACAACATAAAATCTGGGGCTCTGTGCTTTCTTTCGTTCTGAACAAGTGTTACTGTTTTCTGCACAAAAGCGATTCTGCGAAGCAATGGGAACACTTCTGTTTCCCAGGCACAGAGAAGGTGGTAGCAGGGAATTCTCTGCCTGCCTTTCCCCAGTGCTCTGCAAGCTCTCCAGGACAACATAAAATCTGGGGCTCTGTGCTTTCTTTCGTTCTGAAGAAGTGTTACTGTTTTCTGCACAAAAGCGATTCTGCGAAGCAATGGGAACACTTCTGTTTCCCAGGCACAGAGAAGGTGCTAGCAGGGAATTCTCTGCCTGCTTTTCCCCAGTGCTCTGCAAGCTCTCCAGGACAACATAAAATCTGGGGCTCTGTGCTTTCTTTTGTTCTGAACAAGTGTAACTGTTTTCTGCACAAAAGCGATTCTGCGAAGCAATGTGAACAGGCACAGAGAAGGTGCTAGCAGGGAATTCTCTGCCTGCTTTTCCCCAGTGCTCTGCAAGCTCTCCAGGACAACATAAAATCTGGGGCTCTGTGCTTTCTTTCGTTCTGAACAAGTGTTACTGTTTTGGCACAAAAGCGATTCTGCCAAGCAATGTGAACACTTCTGCTTCCCAGGCACAGAGAAGGTGCTAGCAGGGAATTCTCTGCCTGCTTTTCCCCAGTGCTCTGCAAGCTCTCCAGGACAACATAAAATCTGGGGCTCTGTGCTTTCTTTCGTTCTGAACAAGTGTTACTGTTTTCTGCACAAAAGCGATTCTGCGAAGCAATGTGAACACTTCTGTTTCCCAGGCACAGAGAAGGTGCTAGCAGGGAATTCTCTGCCTGCTTTTCCCCAGTGCTCTGCAAGCTCTCCAGGACAACATAAAATCTGGGGCTCTGTGCTTTCTTTCGTTCTGAACAAGTGTTACTGTTTTCTGCACAAAAGCGATTCTGCGAAGCAATGTGAACACTTCTGCTTCCCAGGCACAGAGAAGGTGCTAGCAGGGAATTCTCTGCCTGCTTTTCCCCAGTGCTCTGCAAGCTCTCCAGGACAACATAAAATCTGGGGCTCTGTGCTTTCTTTCGTTCTGAACAAGTGTTACTGTTTTCTGCACAAAAGCGATTCTTCGAAGCAATGTGAACACTTCTGCTTCCCAGGCACAGAGAAGGTGCTAGCAGGGAATTCTCTGCCTGCCTTTCCCCAGTGCTCTGCAAGCTCTCCAGGACAACATAAAATCTGGGGCTCTGTGCTTTCTTTCGTTCTGAACAAGTGTTATTGTTTTCTGCACAAAAGCGATTCTGCGAAGCAATGTGAACACTTCTGCTTCCCAGGCACAGAGAAGGTGCTAGCAGGGAATTCTCTGCCTGCTTTTCCCCAGTGCTCTGCAAGCTCTCCAGGACAACATAAAATCTGGGGCTCTGTGCTTTCTTTCGTTCTGAACAAGTGTTACTGTTTTCTGCACAAAAGCGATTCTGCGAAGCAATGTGAACACTTCTGCTTCCCAGGCACAGAGAAGGTGCTAGCAGGGAATTCTCTGCCTGCTTTTCCCCAGTGCTCTGCAAGCTCTCCAGGACAACATAAAATCTGGGGCTCTGTGCTTTCTTTCGTTCTGAACAAGTGTTACTGTTTTCTGCACAAAAGCGATTCTGCGAAGCAATGTGAACACTTCTGCTTCCCAGGCACAGAGAAGGTGCTAGCAGGGAATTCTCTGCCTGCTTTTCCCCAGTGCTCTGCAAGCTCTCCAGGACAACATAAAATCTGGGGCTCTGTGCTTTCTTTCGTTCTGAACAAGTGTTACTGTTTTCTGCACAAAAGCGATTCTGCGAAGCAATGTGAACACTTCTGCTTCCCAGGCACAGAGAAGGTGCTAGCAGGGAATTCTCTGCCTGCTTTTCCCCAGTGCTCTGCAAGCTCTCCAGGACAACATAAAATCTGGGGCTCTGTGCTTTCTTTCGTTCTGAACAAGTGTTATTGTTTTCTGCACAAAAGCGATTCTGCGAAGCAATGTGAAGACTTCTGCTTCCCAGGCACAGAGAAGGTGCTAGCAGGGAATTCTCTGCCTGCTTTTCCCCAGTGCTCTGCAAGCTCTCCAGGACAACATAAAATCTGGGGCTCTGTGCTTTCTTTTGTTCTGAACAAGTGTAACTGTTTTCTGCACAAAAGCGATTCTGCGAAGCAATGTGAACAGGCACAGAGAAGGTGCTAGCAGGGAATTCTCTGCCTGCTTTTCCCCAGTGCTCTGCAAGCTCTCCAGGACAACATAAAATCTGGGGCTCTGTGCTTTCTTTCGTTCTGAACAAGTGTTACTGTTTTGGCACAAAAGCGATTCTGCCAAGCAATGTGAACACTTCTGCTTCCCAGGCACAGAGAAGGTGCTAGCAGGGAATTCTCTGCCTGCTTTTCCCCAGTGCTCTGCAAGCTCTCCAGGACAACATAAAATCTGGGGCTCTGTGCTTTCCTTCGTTCTGAACAAGTGTTACTGTTTTCTGCACAAAAGCGATTCTGCGAAGCAATTTGAACACTTCTGCTTCCCAGGCACAGAGAAGGTGCTAGCAGGGAATTCTCTGCCTGCTTTTCCCCAGTGCTCTGCAAGCTCTCCAGGACAACATAAAATCTGGGGCTCTGTGCTTTCTTTCGTTCTGAACAAGTGTTACTGTTTTCTGCACAAAAGCGATTCTGCGAAGCAATTGGAACACTTCTGTTTCCCAGGCACAGAGAAGGTGCTAGCAGGGAATTCTCTGCCTGCCTTTCCCCAGTGCTCTGCAAGCTCTCCAGGACAACATAAAATCTGGGGCTCTGTGCTTTCTTTCGTTCTGAACAAGTGTTACTGTTTTCTGCACAAAAGCGATTCAGCGAAGCAATGTGAACAGGCACAGAGAAGGTGCTAGCAGGGAATTCTCTGCCTGCTTTTCCCCAGTGCTCTGCAAGCTCTCCAGGACAACATAAAATCTGGGGCTCTGTGCTTTCTTTCGTTCTGAACAAGTGTTACTGTTTTCTGCACAAAAGCGATTCTGCGAAGCAATGGGAACACTTCTGTTTCCCAGGCACAGAGAAGGTGGTAGCAGGGAATTCTCTGCCTGCCTTTCCCCAGTGCTCTGCAAGCTCTCCAGGACAACATAAAATCTGGGGCTCTGTGCTTTCTTTCGTTCTGAAGAAGTGTTACTGTTTTCTGCACAAAAGCGATTCTGCGAAGCAATGGGAACACTTCTGTTTCCCAGGCACAGAGAAGGTGCTAGCAGGGAATTCTCTGCCTGCTTTTCCCCAGTGCTCTGCAAGCTCTCCAGGACAACATAAAATCTGGGGCTCTGTGCTTTCTTTTGTTCTGAACAAGTGTAACTGTTTTCTGCACAAAAGCGATTCTGCGAAGCAATGTGAACAGGCACAGAGAAGGTGCTAGCAGGGAATTCTCTGCCTGCTTTTCCCCAGTGCTCTGCAAGCTCTCCAGGACAACATAAAATCTGGGGCTCTGTGCTTTCTTTCGTTCTGAACAAGTGTTACTGTTTTGGCACAAAAGCGATTCTGCCAAGCAATGTGAACACTTCTGCTTCCCAGGCACAGAGAAGGTGCTAGCAGGGAATTCTCTGCCTGCTTTTCCCCAGTGCTCTGCAAGCTCTCCAGGACAACATAAAATCTGGGGCTCTGTGCTTTCTTTCGTTCTGAACAAGTGTTACTGTTTTCTGCACAAAAGCGATTCTGCGAAGCAATGTGAACACTTCTGTTTCCCAGGCACAGAGAAGGTGCTAGCAGGGAATTCTCTGCCTGCTTTTCCCCAGTGCTCTGCAAGCTCTCCAGGACAACATAAAATCTGGGGCTCTGTGCTTTCTTTCGTTCTGAACAAGTGTTACTGTTTTCTGCACAAAAGCGATTCTGCGAAGCAATGTGAACACTTCTGCTTCCCAGGCACAGAGAAGGTGCTAGCAGGGAATTCTCTGCCTGCTTTTCCCCAGTGCTCTGCAAGCTCTCCAGGACAACATAAAATCTGGGGCTCTGTGCTTTCTTTCGTTCTGAACAAGTGTTACTGTTTTCTGCACAAAAGCGATTCTTCGAAGCAATGTGAACACTTCTGCTTCCCAGGCACAGAGAAGGTGCTAGCAGGGAATTCTCTGCCTGCCTTTCCCCAGTGCTCTGCAAGCTCTCCAGGACAACATAAAATCTGGGGCTCTGTGCTTTCTTTCGTTCTGAACAAGTGTTATTGTTTTCTGCACAAAAGCGATTCTGCGAAGCAATGTGAACACTTCTGCTTCCCAGGCACAGAGAAGGTGCTAGCAGGGAATTCTCTGCCTGCTTTTCCCCAGTGCTCTGCAAGCTCTCCAGGACAACATAAAATCTGGGGCTCTGTGCTTTCTTTCGTTCTGAACAAGTGTTACTGTTTTCTGCACAAAAGCGATTCTGCGAAGCAATGTGAACACTTCTGCTTCCCAGGCACAGAGAAGGTGCTAGCAGGGAATTCTCTGCCTGCTTTTCCCCAGTGCTCTGCAAGCTCTCCAGGACAACATAAAATCTGGGGCTCTGTGCTTTCTTTCGTTCTGAACAAGTGTTACTGTTTTCTGCACAAAAGCGATTCTGCGAAGCAATTGGAACACTTCTGTTTCCCAGGCACAGAGAAGGTGCTAGCAGGGAATTCTCTGCCTGCCTTTCCCCAGTGCTCTGCAAGCTCTCCAGGACAACATAAAATCTGGGGCTCTGTGCTTTCTTTCGTTCTGAACAAGTGTTACTGTTTTCTGCACAAAAGCGATTCAGCGAAGCAATGTGAACAGGCACAGAGAAGGTGCTAGCAGGGAATTCTCTGCCTGCTTTTCCCCAGTGCTCTGCAAGCTCTCCAGGACAACATAAAATCTGGGGCTCTGTGCTTTCTTTCGTTCTGAACAAGTGTTACTGTTTTCTGCACAAAAGCGATTCTGCGAAGCAATGGGAACACTTCTGTTTCCCAGGCACAGAGAAGGTGGTAGCAGGGAATTCTCTGCCTGCCTTTCCCCAGTGCTCTGCAAGCTCTCCAGGACAACATAAAATCTGGGGCTCTGTGCTTTCTTTCGTTCTGAAGAAGTGTTACTGTTTTCTGCACAAAAGCGATTCTGCGAAGCAATGGGAACACTTCTGTTTCCCAGGCACAGAGAAGGTGCTAGCAGGGAATTCTCTGCCTGCTTTTCCCCAGTGCTCTGCAAGCTCTCCAGGACAACATAAAATCTGGGGCTCTGTGCTTTCTTTTGTTCTGAACAAGTGTAACTGTTTTCTGCACAAAAGCGATTCTGCGAAGCAATGTGAACAGGCACAGAGAAGGTGCTAGCAGGGAATTCTCTGCCTGCTTTTCCCCAGTGCTCTGCAAGCTCTCCAGGACAACATAAAATCTGGGGCTCTGTGCTTTCTTTCGTTCTGAACAAGTGTTACTGTTTTGGCACAAAAGCGATTCTGCCAAGCAATGTGAACACTTCTGCTTCCCAGGCACAGAGAAGGTGCTAGCAGGGAATTCTCTGCCTGCTTTTCCCCAGTGCTCTGCAAGCTCTCCAGGACAACATAAAATCTGGGGCTCTGTGCTTTCTTTCGTTCTGAACAAGTGTTACTGTTTTCTGCACAAAAGCGATTCTGCGAAGCAATGTGAACACTTCTGTTTCCCAGGCACAGAGAAGGTGCTAGCAGGGAATTCTCTGCCTGCTTTTCCCCAGTGCTCTGCAAGCTCTCCAGGACAACATAAAATCTGGGGCTCTGTGCTTTCTTTCGTTCTGAACAAGTGTTACTGTTTTCTGCACAAAAGCGATTCTGCGAAGCAATGTGAACACTTCTGCTTCCCAGGCACAGAGAAGGTGCTAGCAGGGAATTCTCTGCCTGCTTTTCCCCAGTGCTCTGCAAGCTCTCCAGGACAACATAAAATCTGGGGCTCTGTGCTTTCTTTCGTTCTGAACAAGTGTTACTGTTTTCTGCACAAAAGCGATTCTTCGAAGCAATGTGAACACTTCTGCTTCCCAGGCACAGAGAAGGTGCTAGCAGGGAATTCTCTGCCTGCCTTTCCCCAGTGCTCTGCAAGCTCTCCAGGACAACATAAAATCTGGGGCTCTGTGCTTTCTTTCGTTCTGAACAAGTGTTATTGTTTTCTGCACAAAAGCGATTCTGCGAAGCAATGTGAACACTTCTGCTTCCCAGGCACAGAGAAGGTGCTAGCAGGGAATTCTCTGCCTGCTTTTCCCCAGTGCTCTGCAAGCTCTCCAGGACAACATAAAATCTGGGGCTCTGTGCTTTCTTTCGTTCTGAACAAGTGTTACTGTTTTCTGCACAAAAGCGATTCTGCGAAGCAATGTGAACACTTCTGCTTCCCAGGCACAGAGAAGGTGCTAGCAGGGAATTCTCTGCCTGCTTTTCCCCAGTGCTCTGCAAGCTCTCCAGGACAACATAAAATCTGGGGCTCTGTGCTTTCTTTCGTTCTGAACAAGTGTTACTGTTTTCTGCACAAAAGCGATTCTGCGAAGCAATGTGAACACTTCTGCTTCCCAGGCACAGAGAAGGTGCTAGCAGGGAATTCTCTGCCTGCTTTTCCCCAGTGCTCTGCAAGCTCTCCAGGACAACATAAAATCTGGGGCTCTGTGCTTTCTTTCGTTCTGAACAAGTGTTACTGTTTTCTGCACAAAAGCGATTCTGCGAAGCAATGTGAACACTTCTGCTTCCCAGGCACAGAGAAGGTGCTAGCAGGGAATTCTCTGCCTGCTTTTCCCCAGTGCTCTGCAAGCTCTCCAGGACAACATAAAATCTGGGGCTCTGTGCTTTCTTTCGTTCTGAACAAGTGTTATTGTTTTCTGCACAAAAGCGATTCTGCGAAGCAATGTGAAGACTTCTGCTTCCCAGGCACAGAGAAGGTGCTAGCAGGGAATTCTCTGCCTGCCTTTCCCCAGTGCTCTGCAAGCTCTCCAGGACAACATAAAATCTGGGGCTCTGTGCTTTCCTTCGTTCTGAACAAGTGTTACTGTTTTCTGCACAAAAGCGATTCTGCGAAGCAATGTGAACACTTCTGCTTCCCAGGCACAGAGAAGGTGCTAGCAGGGAATTCTCTGCCTGCTTTTCCCCAGTGCTCTGCAAGCTCTCCAGGACAACATAAAATCTGGGGCTCTGTGCTTTCTTTCGTTCTGAACAAGTGTTACTGTTTTCTGCACAAAAGCGATTCTGCGAAGCAATGTGAACACTTCTGCTTCCCAGGCACAGAGAAGGTGCTAGCAGGGAATTCTCTGCCTGCTTTTCCCCAGTGCTCTGCAAGCTCTCCAGGACAACATAAAATCTGGGGCTCTGTGCTTTTTTTCATTCTGAACAAGTGTTACTGTTTTCTGCACAAAAGCGATTCTGCGAAGCAATGTGAACACTTCTGTTTCCCAGGCACAGAGAAGGTGCTAGCAGGGAATTCTCTGCCTGCTTTTCCCCAGTGCTCTGCAAGCTCTCCAGGACAACATAAAATCTGGGGCTCTGTGCTTTCTTTCGTTCTGTAACAAGTGTTACTGTTTTCTGCACAAAAGCGATTCTGCGAAGCAATGTGAACACTTCTGCTTCCCAGGCACAGAGAAGGTGCTAGCAGGGAATTCTCTGCCTGCCTTTCCCCAGTGCTCTGCAAGCTCTCCAGGACAACATAAAATCTGGGGCTCTGTGCTTTCTTTCGTTCTGAACAAGTGTTAATGTTTTCTGCACAAAAGCGATTCTGCGAAGCAATGTGAACACTTCTGTTTCCCAGGCACAGAGAAGGTGCTAGCAGGGAATTCTCTGCCTGCCTTTCCCCAGTGCTCTGCAAGCTCTCCAGGACAACATAAAATCTGGGGCTCTGTGCTTTCTTTCGTTCTGAACAAGTGTTAATGTTTTCTGCACAAAAGCGATTCTGCGAAGCAATGGGAACACTTCTGTTTCCCAGGCACAGAGAAGGTGCTAGCAGGGAATTCTCTGCCTGCTTTTCCCCAGTGCTCTGCAAGCTCTCCAGGACAACATAAAATCTGGGGCTCTGTGCTTTCTTTCATTCTGAACAAGTGTTACTGTTTTCTGCACAAAAGCGATTCTGCGAAGCAATGTGAAGACTTCTGCTTCCCAGGCACAGAGAAGGTGCTAGCAGGGAATTCTCTGCCTGCTTTTCCCCAGTGCTCTGCAAGCTCTCCAGGACAACATAAAATCTGGGGCTCTGTGCTTTCTTTCGTTCTGAACAAGTGTTACTCTTTTCTGCACAAAAGCGATTCTGCGAAGCAATGTGAACACTTCTGCTTCCCAGGCACAGAGAAGGTGCTAGCAGGGAATTCTCTGCCTGCCTTTCCCCAGTGCTCTGCAAGCTCTCCAGGACAACATAAAATCTGGGGCTCTGTGCTTTCCTTTGTTCTGAACAAGTGTTACTGTTTTCTGCACAAAAGCGATTCTGCGAAGCAATTTGAACACTTCTGCTTCCCAGGCACAGAGAAGGTGCTAGCAGGGAATTCTCTGCCTGCTTTTCCCCAGTGCTCTGCAAGCTCTCCAGGACAACATAAAATCTGGGGCTCTGTGCTTTCTTTCGTTCTGAACAAGTGTTATTGTTTTCTGCACAAAAGCGATTCTGCGAAGCAATGTGAACACTTCTGCTTCCCAGGCACAGAGAAGGTGCTAGCAGGGAATTCTCTGCCTGCCTTTCCCCAGTGCTCTGCAAGCTCTCCAGGACAACATAAAATCTGGGGCTCTGTGCTTTCCTTCGTTCTGAACAAGTGTTACTGTTTTCTGCAGAAAAGCGATTCTGCGAAGCAATGTGAACACTTCTGTTTCCCAGGCACAGAGAAGGTGGTAGCAGGGAATTCTCTGCCTGCTTTTCCCCAGTGCTCTGCAAGCTCTCCAGGACAACATAAAATCTGGGGCTCTGTGCTTTCTTTCATTCTGAACAAGTGTTACTGTTTTCTGCACAAAAGCGATTCTGCGAAGCAATGTGAAGACTTCTGCTTCCCAGGCACAGAGAAGGTGCTAGCAGGGAATTCTCTGCCTGCTTTTCCCCAGTGCTCTGCAAGCTCTCCAGGACAACATAAAATCTGGGGCTCTGTGCTTTCTTTCGTTCTGAACAAGTGTTACTGTTTTCTGCACAAAAGCGATTCTGCGAAGCAATGTCAACACTTCTGCTTCCCAGGCACAGAGAAGGTGCTAGCAGGGAATTCTCTGCCTGCCTTTCCCCAGTGCTCTGCAAGCTCTCCAGGACAACATAAAATCTGGGGCTCTGTGCTTTCCTTCGTTCTGAACAACTGTTACTGTTTTCTGCACAAAAGCGATTCTGCGAAGCAATGTGAACACTTCTGCTTCCCAGGCACAGAGAAGGTGCTAGCAGGGAATTCTCTGCCTGCCTTTCCCCAGTGCTCTGCAAGCTCTCCAGGACAACATAAAATCTGGGGCTCTGTGCTTTCTTTCGTTCTGAACAAGTGTTACTGTTTTCTGCACAAAAGCGATTCTGCGAAGCAATGGGAACACTTCTGCTTCCCAGGCACAGAGAAGGTGCTAGCAGGGAATTCTCTGCCTGCTTTTCCCCAGTGCTCTGCAAGCTCTCCAGGACAACATAAAATCTGGGGCTCTGTGCTTTCTTTCGTTCTGAACAAGTGTTACTGTTTTCTGCACAAAAGCGATTCTGCGAAGCAATGTGAACACTTCTGCTTCCCAGGCACAGAGAAGGTGCTAGCAGGGAATTCTCTGCCTGCTTTTCCCCAGTGCTCTGCAAGCTCTCCAGGACAACATAAAATCTGGGGCTCTGTGCTTTCCTTCGTTCTGAACAAGTGTTACTGTTTTCTGCACAAAAGCGATTCTGCGAAGCAATTTGAACACTTCTGCTTCCCAGGCACAGAGAAGGTGCTAGCAGGGAATTCTCTGCCTGCTTTTCCCCAGTGCTCTGCAAGCTCTCCAGGACAACATAAAATCTGGGGCTCTGTGCTTTCTTTCGTTCTGAACAAGTGTTACTGTTTTCTGCACAAAAGCGATTCTGCGAAGCAATGTGAACACTTCTGCTTCCCAGGCACAGAGAAGGTGCTAGCAGGGAATTCTCTGCCTGCTTTTCCCCAGTGCTCTGCAAGCTCTCCAGGACAACATAAAATCTGGGGCTCTGTGCTTTCCTTCGTTCTGAACAAGTGTTACTGTTTTCTGCACAAAAGCGATTCTGCGAAGCAATTTGAACACTTCTGCTTCCCAGGCACAGAGAAGGTGCTAGCAGGGAATTCTCTGCCTGCTTTTCCCCAGTGCTCTGCAAGCTCTCCAGGACAACATAAAATCTGGGGCTCTGTGCTTTCTTTCGTTCTGAACAAGTGTTATTGTTTTCTGCACAAAAGCGATTCTGCGAAGCAATGTGAACACTTCTGCTTCCCAGGCACAGAGAAGGTGCTAGCAGGGAATTCTCTGCCTGCCTTTCCCCAGTGCTCTGCAAGCTCTCCAGGACAACATAAAATCTGGGGCTCTGTGCTTTCCTTCGTTCTGAACAAGTGTTACTGTTTTCTGCACAAAAGCGATTCTGCGAAGCAATGTGAACACTTCTGCTTCCCAGGCACAGAGAAGGTGCTAGCAGGGAATTCTCTGCCTGCCTTTCCCCAGTGCTCTGCAAGCTCTCCAGGACAACATAAAATCTGGGGCTCTGTGCTTTCTTTCGTTCTGAACAAGTGTTATTGTTTTCTGCACAAAAGCGATTCTGCGAAGCAATGTGAAGACTTCTGCTTCCCAGGCACAGAGAAGGTGCTAGCAGGGAATTCTCTGCCTGCTTTTCCCCAGTGCTCTGCAAGCTCTCCAGGACAACATAAAATCTGGGGCTCTGTGCTTTCTTTTGTTCTGAACAAGTGTAACTGTTTTCTGCACAAAAGCGATTCTGCGAAGCAATGTGAACAGGCACAGAGAAGGTGCTAGCAGGGAATTCTCTGCCTGCTTTTCCCCAGTGCTCTGCAAGCTCTCCAGGACAACATAAAATCTGGGGCTCTGTGCTTTCTTTCGTTCTGAACAAGTGTTACTGTTTTGGCACAAAAGCGATTCTGCCAAGCAATGTGAACACTTCTGCTTCCCAGGCACAGAGAAGGTGCTAGCAGGGAATTCTCTGCCTGCTTTTCCCCAGTGCTCTGCAAGCTCTCCAGGACAACATAAAATCTGGGGCTCTGTGCTTTCCTTCGTTCTGAACAAGTGTTACTGTTTTCTGCACAAAAGCGATTCTGCGAAGCAATTTGAACACTTCTGCTTCCCAGGCACAGAGAAGGTGCTAGCAGGGAATTCTCTGCCTGCTTTTCCCCAGTGCTCTGCAAGCTCTCCAGGACAACATAAAATCTGGGGCTCTGTGCTTTCTTTCGTTCTGAACAAGTGTTACTGTTTTCTGCACAAAAGCGATTCTGCGAAGCAATTGGAACACTTCTGTTTCCCAGGCACAGAGAAGGTGCTAGCAGGGAATTCTCTGCCTGCCTTTCCCCAGTGCTCTGCAAGCTCTCCAGGACAACATAAAATCTGGGGCTCTGTGCTTTCTTTCGTTCTGAACAAGTGTTACTGTTTTCTGCACAAAAGCGATTCAGCGAAGCAATGTGAACAGGCACAGAGAAGGTGCTAGCAGGGAATTCTCTGCCTGCTTTTCCCCAGTGCTCTGCAAGCTCTCCAGGACAACATAAAATCTGGGGCTCTGTGCTTTCTTTCGTTCTGAACAAGTGTTATTGTTTTCTGCACAAAAGCGATTCTGCGAAGCAATGGGAACACTTCTGTTTCCCAGGCACAGAGAAGGTGGTAGCAGGGAATTCTCTGCCTGCCTTTCCCCAGTGCTCTGCAAGCTCTCCAGGACAACATAAAATCTGGGGCTCTGTGCTTTCTTTCGTTCTGAAGAAGTGTTACTGTTTTCTGCACAAAAGCGATTCTGCGAAGCAATGGGAACACTTCTGTTTCCCAGGCACAGAGAAGGTGCTAGCAGGGAATTCTCTGCCTGCTTTTCCCCAGTGCTCTGCAAGCTCTCCAGGACAACATAAAATCTGGGGCTCTGTGCTTTCTTTTGTTCTGAACAAGTGTAACTGTTTTCTGCACAAAAGCGATTCTGCGAAGCAATGTGAACAGGCACAGAGAAGGTGCTAGCAGGGAATTCTCTGCCTGCTTTTCCCCAGTGCTCTGCAAGCTCTCCAGGACAACATAAAATCTGGGGCTCTGTGCTTTCTTTCGTTCTGAACAAGTGTTACTGTTTTGGCACAAAAGCGATTCTGCCAAGCAATGTGAACACTTCTGCTTCCCAGGCACAGAGAAGGTGCTAGCAGGGAATTCTCTGCCTGCTTTTCCCCAGTGCTCTGCAAGCTCTCCAGGACAACATAAAATCTGGGGCTCTGTGCTTTCTTTCGTTCTGAACAAGTGTTACTGTTTTCTGCACAAAAGCGATTCTGCGAAGCAATGTGAACACTTCTGTTTCCCAGGCACAGAGAAGGTGCTAGCAGGGAATTCTCTGCCTGCTTTTCCCCAGTGCTCTGCAAGCTCTCCAGGACAACATAAAATCTGGGGCTCTGTGCTTTCTTTCGTTCTGAACAAGTGTTACTGTTTTCTGCACAAAAGCGATTCTGCGAAGCAATGTGAACACTTCTGCTTCCCAGGCACAGAGAAGGTGCTAGCAGGGAATTCTCTGCCTGCTTTTCCCCAGTGCTCTGCAAGCTCTCCAGGACAACATAAAATCTGGGGCTCTGTGCTTTCTTTCGTTCTGAACAAGTGTTACTGTTTTCTGCACAAAAGCGATTCTTCGAAGCAATGTGAACACTTCTGCTTCCCAGGCACAGAGAAGGTGCTAGCAGGGAATTCTCTGCCTGCCTTTCCCCAGTGCTCTGCAAGCTCTCCAGGACAACATAAAATCTGGGGCTCTGTGCTTTCTTTCGTTCTGAACAAGTGTTATTGTTTTCTGCACAAAAGCGATTCTGCGAAGCAATGTGAACACTTCTGCTTCCCAGGCACAGAGAAGGTGCTAGCAGGGAATTCTCTGCCTGCTTTTCCCCAGTGCTCTGCAAGCTCTCCAGGACAACATAAAATCTGGGGCTCTGTGCTTTCTTTCGTTCTGAACAAGTGTTACTGTTTTCTGCACAAAAGCGATTCTGCGAAGCAATGTGAACACTTCTGCTTCCCAGGCACAGAGAAGGTGCTAGCAGGGAATTCTCTGCCTGCTTTTCCCCAGTGCTCTGCAAGCTCTCCAGGACAACATAAAATCTGGGGCTCTGTGCTTTCTTTCGTTCTGAACAAGTGTTACTGTTTTCTGCACAAAAGCGATTCTGCGAAGCAATTGGAACACTTCTGTTTCCCAGGCACAGAGAAGGTGCTAGCAGGGAATTCTCTGCCTGCCTTTCCCCAGTGCTCTGCAAGCTCTCCAGGACAACATAAAATCTGGGGCTCTGTGCTTTCTTTCGTTCTGAACAAGTGTTACTGTTTTCTGCACAAAAGCGATTCAGCGAAGCAATGTGAACAGGCACAGAGAAGGTGCTAGCAGGGAATTCTCTGCCTGCTTTTCCCCAGTGCTCTGCAAGCTCTCCAGGACAACATAAAATCTGGGGCTCTGTGCTTTCTTTCGTTCTGAACAAGTGTTACTGTTTTCTGCACAAAAGCGATTCTGCGAAGCAATGGGAACACTTCTGTTTCCCAGGCACAGAGAAGGTGGTAGCAGGGAATTCTCTGCCTGCCTTTCCCCAGTGCTCTGCAAGCTCTCCAGGACAACATAAAATCTGGGGCTCTGTGCTTTCTTTCGTTCTGAAGAAGTGTTACTGTTTTCTGCACAAAAGCGATTCTGCGAAGCAATGGGAACACTTCTGTTTCCCAGGCACAGAGAAGGTGCTAGCAGGGAATTCTCTGCCTGCTTTTCCCCAGTGCTCTGCAAGCTCTCCAGGACAACATAAAATCTGGGGCTCTGTGCTTTCTTTTGTTCTGAACAAGTGTAACTGTTTTCTGCACAAAAGCGATTCTGCGAAGCAATGTGAACAGGCACAGAGAAGGTGCTAGCAGGGAATTCTCTGCCTGCTTTTCCCCAGTGCTCTGCAAGCTCTCCAGGACAACATAAAATCTGGGGCTCTGTGCTTTCTTTCGTTCTGAACAAGTGTTACTGTTTTGGCACAAAAGCGATTCTGCCAAGCAATGTGAACACTTCTGCTTCCCAGGCACAGAGAAGGTGCTAGCAGGGAATTCTCTGCCTGCTTTTCCCCAGTGCTCTGCAAGCTCTCCAGGACAACATAAAATCTGGGGCTCTGTGCTTTCTTTCGTTCTGAACAAGTGTTACTGTTTTCTGCACAAAAGCGATTCTGCGAAGCAATGTGAACACTTCTGTTTCCCAGGCACAGAGAAGGTGCTAGCAGGGAATTCTCTGCCTGCTTTTCCCCAGTGCTCTGCAAGCTCTCCAGGACAACATAAAATCTGGGGCTCTGTGCTTTCTTTCGTTCTGAACAAGTGTTACTGTTTTCTGCACAAAAGCGATTCTGCGAAGCAATGTGAACACTTCTGCTTCCCAGGCACAGAGAAGGTGCTAGCAGGGAATTCTCTGCCTGCTTTTCCCCAGTGCTCTGCAAGCTCTCCAGGACAACATAAAATCTGGGGCTCTGTGCTTTCTTTCGTTCTGAACAAGTGTTACTGTTTTCTGCACAAAAGCGATTCTTCGAAGCAATGTGAACACTTCTGCTTCCCAGGCACAGAGAAGGTGCTAGCAGGGAATTCTCTGCCTGCCTTTCCCCAGTGCTCTGCAAGCTCTCCAGGACAACATAAAATCTGGGGCTCTGTGCTTTCTTTCGTTCTCAACAAGTGTTATTGTTTTCTGCACAAAAGCGATTCTGCGAAGCAATGTGAACACTTCTGCTTCCCAGGCACAGAGAAGGTGCTAGCAGGGAATTCTCTGCCTGCTTTTCCCCAGTGCTCTGCAAGCTCTCCAGGACAACATAAAATCTGGGGCTCTGTGCTTTCTTTCGTTCTGAACAAGTGTTACTGTTTTCTGCACAAAAGCGATTCTGCGAAGCAATGTGAACACTTCTGCTTCCCAGGCACAGAGAAGGTGCTAGCAGGGAAATCTCTGCCTGCTTTTCCCCAGTGCTCTGCAAGCTCTCCAGGACAACATAAAATCTGGGGCTCTGTGCTTTCTTTCGTTCTGAACAAGTGTTACTGTTTTCTGCACAAAAGCGATTCTGCGAAGCAATGTGAACACTTCTGCTTCCCAGGCACAGAGAAGGTGCTAGCAGGGAATTCTCTGCCTGCTTTTCCCCAGTGCTCTGCAAGCTCTCCAGGACAACATAAAATCTGGGGCTCTGTGCTTTCTTTCGTTCTGAACAAGTGTTACTGTTTTCTGCACAAAAGCGATTCTGCGAAGCAATGTGAACACTTCTGCTTCCCAGGCACAGAGAAGGTGCTAGCAGGGAATTCTCTGCCTGCTTTTCCCCAGTGCTCTGCAAGCTCTCCAGGACAACATAAAATCTGGGGCTCTGTGCTTTCTTTCGTTCTGAACAAGTGTTATTGTTTTCTGCACAAAAGCGATTCTGCGAAGCAATGTGAAGACTTCTGCTTCCCAGGCACAGAGAAGGTGCTAGCAGGGAATTCTCTGCCTGCCTTTCCCCAGTGCTCTGCAAGCTCTCCAGGACAACATAAAATCTGGGGCTCTGTGCTTTCCTTCGTTCTGAACAAGTGTTACTGTTTTCTGCACAAAAGCGATTCTGCGAAGCAATGTGAACACTTCTGCTTCCCAGGCACAGAGAAGGTGCTAGCAGGGAATTTTCTGCCTGCTTTTCCCCAGTGCTCTGCAAGCTCTCCAGGACAACATAAAATCTGGGGCTCTGTGCTTTCTTTCGTTCTGAACAAGTGTTACTGTTTTCTGCACAAAAGCGATTCTGCGAAGCAATGTGAACACTTCTGCTTCCCAGGCACAGAGAAGGTGCTAGCAGGGAATTCTCTGCCTGCTTTTCCCCAGTGCTCTGCAAGCTCTCCAGGACAACATAAAATCTGGGGCTCTGTGCTTTTTTTCATTCTGAACAAGTGTTACTGTTTTCTGCACAAAAGCGATTCTGCGAAGCAATGTGAACACTTCTGTTTCCCAGGCACAGAGAAGGTGCTAGCAGGGAATTCTCTGCCTGCTTTTCCCCAGTGCTCTGCAAGCTCTCCAGGACAACATAAAATCTGGGGCTCTGTGCTTTCTTTCGTTCTGTAACAAGTGTTACTGTTTTCTGCACAAAAGCGATTCTGCGAAGCAATGTGAACACTTCTGCTTCCCAGGCACAGAGAAGGTGCTAGCAGGGAATTCTCTGCCTGCCTTTCCCCAGTGCTCTGCAAGCTCTCCAGGACAACATAAAATCTGGGGCTCTGTGCTTTCTTTCGTTCTGAACAAGTGTTAATGTTTTCTGCACAAAAGCGATTCTGCGAAGCAATGGGAACACTTCTGTTTCCCAGGCACAGAGAAGGTGCTAGCAGGGAATTCTCTGCCTGCTTTTCCCCAGTGCTCTGCAAGCTCTCCAGGACAACATAAAATCTGGGGCTCTGTGCTTTCTTTCATTCTGAACAAGTGTTACTGTTTTCTGCACAAAAGCGATTCTGCGAAGCAATGTGAAGACTTCTGCTTCCCAGGCACAGAGAAGGTGCTAGCAGGGAATTCTCTGCCTGCTTTTCCCCAGTGCTCTGCAAGCTCTCCAGGACAACATAAAATCTGGGGCTCTGTGCTTTCTTTCGTTCTGAACAAGTGTTACTGTTTTCTGCACAAAAGCGATTCTGCGAAGCAATGTGAACACTTCTGCTTCCCAGGCACAGAGAAGGTGCTAGCAGGGAATTCTCTGCCTGCTTTTCCCCAGTGCTCTGCAAGCTCTCCAGGACAACATAAAATCTGGGGCTCTGTGCTTTCTTTCGTTCTGAACAAGTGTTATTGTTTTCTGCACAAAAGCGATTCTGCGAAGCAATGTGAACACTTCTGCTTCCCAGGCACAGAGAAGGTGCTAGCAGGGAATTCTCTGCCTGCCTTTCCCCAGTGCTCTGCAAGCTCTCCAGGACAACATAAAATCTGGGGCTCTGTGCTTTCCTTCGTTCTGAACAAGTGTTACTGTTTTCTGCACAAAAGCGATTCTGCGAAGCAATGTGAACACTTCTGTTTCCCAGGCACAGAGAAGGTGGTAGCAGGGAATTCTCTGCCTGCTTTTCCCCAGTGCTCTGCAAGCTCTCCAGGACAACATAAAATCTGGGGCTCTGTGCTTTCTTTCGTTCTGAACAAGTGTTACTGTTTTCTGCACAAATGCGATTCTGCGAAGCAATGGGAACACTTCTGCTTCCCAGACACAGAGAAGGTGCTAGCAGGGAATTCTCTGCCTGCTTTTCCCCAGTGCTCTGCAAGCTCTCCAGGACAACATAAAATCTGGGGCTCTGTGCTTTCTTTCATTCTGAACAAGTGTTACTGTTTTCTGCACAAAAGCGATTCTGCGAAGCAATGTGAAGACTTCTGCTTCCCAGGCACAGAGAAGGTGCTAGCAGGGAATTCTCTGCCTGCTTTTCCCCAGTGCTCTGCAAGCTCTCCAGGACAACATAAAATCTGGGGCTCTGTGCTTTCTTTCGTTATGAACAAGTGTTACTGTTTTCTGCACAAAAGCGATTCTGCGAAGCAATTTGAACACTTCTGCTTCCCAGGCACAGAGAAGGTGCTAGCAGGGAATTCTCTGCCTGTTTTTCCCCAGTGCTCTGCAAGCTCTCCAGGACAACATAAAATCTGGGGCTCTGTGCTTTCTTTCGTTCTGAACAAGTGTTACTGTTTTCTGCACAAAAGCGATTCTGCGAAGCAATGTGAACACTTCTGCTTCCCAGGCACAGAGAAGGTGCTAGCAGGGAATTCTCTGCCTGCCTTTCCCCAGTGCTCTGCAAGCTCTCCAGGACAACATAAAATCTGGGGCTCTGTGCTTTCCTTCGTTCTGAACAACTGTTACTGTTTTCTGCACAAAAGCGATTCTGCGAAGCAATGTGAACACTTCTGCTTCCCAGGCACAGAGAAGGTGCTAGCAGGGAATTCTCTGCCTGCCTTTCCCCAGTGCTCTGCAAGCTCTCCAGGACAACATAAAATCTGGGGCTCTGTGCTTTCTTTCGTTCT
This sequence comes from Strix uralensis, assembly GCF_047716275.1. NCBI lineage: Eukaryota > Metazoa > Chordata > Aves > Strigiformes > Strigidae > Strix > Strix uralensis. The sequence continues at coordinate 491,304 of NW_027436710.1, read as the reverse complement.
GAACAAGTGTTACTGTTTTCTGCACAAAAGCGATTCTGCGAAGCAATGGGAACACTTCTGCTTCCCAGGCACAGAGAAGGTGCTAGCAGGGAATTCTCTGCCTGCTTTTCCCCAGTGCTCTGCAAGCTCTCCAGGACAACATAAAATCTGGGGCTCTGTGCTTTCTTTCGTTCTGAACAAGTGTTACTGTTTTCTGCACAAAAGCGATTCTGCGAAGCAATGTGAACACTTCTGCTTCCCAGGCACAGAGAAGGTGCTAGCAGGGAATTCTCTGCCTGCTTTTCCCCAGTGCTCTGCAAGCTCTCCAGGACAACATAAAATCTGGGGCTCTGTGCTTTCCTTCGTTCTGAACAAGTGTTACTGTTTTCTGCACAAAAGCGATTCTGCGAAGCAATTTGAACACTTCTGCTTCCCAGGCACAGAGAAGGTGCTAGCAGGGAATTCTCTGCCTGCTTTTCCCCAGTGCTCTGCAAGCTCTCCAGGACAACATAAAATCTGGGGCTCTGTGCTTTCTTTCGTTCTGAACAAGTGTTACTGTTTTCTGCACAAAAGCGATTCTGCGAAGCAATGTGAACACTTCTGCTTCCCAGGCACAGAGAAGGTGCTAGCAGGGAATTCTCTGCCTGCTTTTCCCCAGTGCTCTGCAAGCTCTCCAGGACAACATAAAATCTGGGGCTCTGTGCTTTCCTTCGTTCTGAACAAGTGTTACTGTTTTCTGCACAAAAGCGATTCTGCGAAGCAATTTGAACACTTCTGCTTCCCAGGCACAGAGAAGGTGGTAGCAGGGAATTCTCTGCCTGCTTTTCCCCAGTGCTCTGCAAGCTCTCCAGGACAACATAAAATCTGGGGCTCTGTGCTTTCTTTCGTTCTGAACAAGTGTTATTGTTTTCTGCACAAAAGCGATTCTGCGAAGCAATGTGAACACTTCTGCTTCCCAGGCACAGAGAAGGTGCTAGCAGGGAATTCTCTGCCTGCCTTTCCCCAGTGCTCTGCAAGCTCTCCAGGACAACATAAAATCTGGGGCTCTGTGCTTTCCTTCGTTCTGAACAAGTGTTACTGTTTTCTGCACAAAAGCGATTCTGCGAAGCAATGTGAACACTTCTGCTTCCCAGGCACAGAGAAGGTGCTAGCAGGGAATTCTCTGCCTGCTTTTCCCCAGTGCTCTGCAAGCTCTCCAGGACAACATAAAATCTGGGGCTCTGTGCTTTCTTTCGTTCTGAACAAGTGTTACTGTTTTCTGCACAAAAGCGATTCTGCGAAGCAATGTGAACACTTCTGCTTCCCAGGCACAGAGAAGGTGCTAGCAGGGAATTCTCTGCCTGCTTTTCCCCAGTGCTCTGCAAGCTCTCCAGGACAACATAAAATCTGGGGCTCTGTGCTTTCTTTCGTTCTGAACAAGTGTTACTGTTTTCTGCACAAAAGCGATTCTGCGAAGCAATGGGAACACTTCTGTTTCCCAGGCACAGAGAAGGTGCTAGCAGGGAATTCTCTGCCTGCTTTTCCCCAGTGCTCTGCAAGCTCTCCAGGACAACATAAAATCTGGGGCTCTGTGCTTTCTTTCGTTCTGAACAAGTGTTACTGTTTTCTGCACAAAAGCGATTCTGCGAAGCAATGGGAACACTTCTGTTTCCCAGGCACAGAGAAGGTGCTAGCAGGGAATTCTCTGCCTGCTTTTCCCCAGTGCTCTGCAAGCTCTCCAGGACAACATAAAATCTGGGGCTCTGTGCTTTCTTTCGTTCTGAACAAGTGTTACTGTTTTCTGCACAAAAGCGATTCTGCGAAGCAATGTGAAGACTTCTGCTTCCCAGGCACAGAGAAGGTGCTAGCAGGGAATTCTCTGACTGCTTTTCCCCAGTGCTCTGCAAGTTCTCCAGGACAACATAAAATCTGGAGCTCTGTGCTTTCTTTCGTTCTGAAGAAGTGTTACTGTTTTCTGCACAAAAGCGATTCTGCGAAGCAATGTGAACACTTCTGCTTCCCAGGCACAGAGAAGGTGCTAGCAGGGAATTCTCTGCCTGCTTTTCCCCAGTGCTCTGCAAGCTCTCCAGGACAACATAAAATCTGGGGCTCTGTGCTTTCTTTCGTTCTGAACAAGTGTTATTGTTTTCTGCACAAAAGCGATTCTGCGAAGCAATGTGAAGACTTCTGCTTCCCAGGCACAGAGAAGGTGCTAGCAGGGAATTCTCTGCCTGCCTTTCCCCAGTGCTCTGCAAGCTCTCCAGGACAACATAAAATCTGGGGCTCTGTGCTTTCCTTCGTTCTGAACAAGTGTTACTGTTTTCTGCACAAAAGCGATTCTGCGAAGCAATTTGAACACTTCTGCTTCCCAGGCACAGAGAAGGTGCTAGCAGGGAATTCTCTGCCTGCTTTTCCCCAGTGCTCTGCAAGCTCTCCAGGACAACATAAAATCTGGGGCTCTGTGCTTTCTTTCGTTCTGAACAAGTGTTACTGTTTTCTGCACAAAAGCGATTCTGCGAAGCAATGTGAACACTTCTGCTTCCCAGGCACAGAGAAGGTGCTAGCAGGGAATTCTCTGCCTGCTTTTCCCCAGTGCTCTGCAAGCTCTCCAGGACAACATAAAATCTGGGGCTCTGTGCTTTCTTTCATTCTGAACAAGTGTTACTGTTTTCTGCACAAAAGCGATTCTGCGAAGCAATGTGAACACTTCTGTTTCCCAGGCACAGAGAAGGTGCTAGCAGGGAATTCTCTGCCTGCTTTTCCCCAGTGCTCTGCAAGCTCTCCAGGACAACATAAAATCTGGGGCTCTGTGCTTTCTTTCGTTCTGAACAAGTGTTACTGTTTTCTGCACAAAAGCGATTCTGCGAAGCAATGTGAACACTTCTGCTTCCCAGGCACAGAGAAGGTGCTAGCAGGGAATTCTCTGCCTGCCTTTCCCCAGTGCTCTGCAAGCTCTCCAGGACAACATAAAATCTGGGGCTCTGTGCTTTCTTTCGTTCTGAACAAGTGTTAATGTTTTCTGCACAAAAGCGATTCTGCGAAGCAATGTGAACACTTCTGTTTCCCAGGCACAGAGAAGGTGCTAGCAGGGAATTCTCTGCCTGCCTTTCCCCAGTGCTCTGCAAGCTCTCCAGGACAACATAAAATCTGGGGCTCTGTGCTTTCTTTCGTTCTGAACAAGTGTTACTGTTTTCTGCACAAAAGCGATTCTGCGAAGCAATGTGAACACTTCTGCTTCCCAGGCACAGAGAAGGTGCTAGCAGGGAATTCTCTGCCTGCCTTTCCCCAGTGCTCTGCAAGCTCTCCAGGACAACATAAAATCTGGGGCTCTGTGCTTTCCTTTGTTCTGAACAAGTGTTACTGTTTTCTGCACAAAAGCGATTCTGCGAAGCAATTTGAACACTTCTGCTTCCCAGGCACAGAGAAGGTGCTAGCAGGGAATTCTCTGCCTGCTTTTCCCCAGTGCTCTGCAAGCTCTCCAGGACAACATAAAATCTGGGGCTCTGTGCTTTCTTTCGTTCTGAACAAGTGTTATTGTTTTCTGCACAAAAGCGATTCTGCGAAGCAATGTGAACACTTCTGCTTCCCAGGCACAGAGAAGGTGCTAGCAGGGAATTCTCTGCCTGCCTTTCCCCAGTGCTCTGCAAGCTCTCCAGGACAACATAAAATCTGGGGCTCTGTGCTTTCCTTCGTTCTGAACAAGTGTTACTGTTTTCTGCACAAAAGCGATTCTGCGAAGCAATGTGAACACTTCTGTTTCCCAGGCACAGAGAAGGTGGTAGCAGGGAATTCTCTGCCTGCTTTTCCCCAGTGCTCTGCAAGCTCTCCAGGACAACATAAAATCTGGGGCTCTGTGCTTTCTTTCGTTCTGAACAAGTGTTACTGTTTTCTGCACAAATGCGATTCTGCGAAGCAATGGGAACACTTCTGCTTCCCAGACACAGAGAAGGTGCTAGCAGGGAATTCTCTGCCTGCTTTTCCCCAGTGCTCTGCAAGCTCTCCAGGACAACATAAAATCTGGGGCTCTGTGCTTTCTTTCATTCTGAACAAGTGTTACTGTTTTCTGCACAAAAGCGATTCTGCGAAGCAATGTGAAGACTTCTGCTTCCCAGGCACAGAGAAGGTGCTAGCAGGGAATTCTCTGCCTGCTTTTCCCCAGTGCTCTGCAAGCTCTCCAGGACAACATAAAATCTGGGGCTCTGTGCTTTCTTTCGTTATGAACAAGTGTTACTGTTTTCTGCACAAAAGCGATTCTGCGAAGCAATTTGAACACTTCTGCTTCCCAGGCACAGAGAAGGTGCTAGCAGGGAATTCTCTGCCTGTTTTTCCCCAGTGCTCTGCAAGCTCTCCAGGACAACATAAAATCTGGGGCTCTGTGCTTTCTTTCGTTCTGAACAAGTGTTACTGTTTTCTGCACAAAAGCGATTCTGCGAAGCAATGTGAACACTTCTGCTTCCCAGGCACAGAGAAGGTGCTAGCAGGGAATTCTCTGCCTGCCTTTCCCCAGTGCTCTGCAAGCTCTCCAGGACAACATAAAATCTGGGGCTCTGTGCTTTCCTTCGTTCTGAACAACTGTTACTGTTTTCTGCACAAAAGCGATTCTGCGAAGCAATGTGAACACTTCTGCTTCCCAGGCACAGAGAAGGTGCTAGCAGGGAATTCTCTGCCTGCCTTTCCCCAGTGCTCTGCAAGCTCTCCAGGACAACATAAAATCTGGGGCTCTGTGCTTTCTTTCGTTCTGAACAAGTGTTACTGTTTTCTGCACAAAAGCGATTCTGCGAAGCAATGGGAACACTTCTGCTTCCCAGGCACAGAGAAGGTGCTAGCAGGGAATTCTCTGCCTGCTTTTCCCCAGTGCTCTGCAAGCTCTCCAGGACAACATAAAATCTGGGGCTCTGTGCTTTCTTTCGTTCTGAACAAGTGTTACTGTTTTCTGCACAAAAGCGATTCTGCGAAGCAATGTGAACACTTCTGCTTCCCAGGCACAGAGAAGGTGCTAGCAGGGAATTCTCTGCCTGCTTTTCCCCAGTGCTCTGCAAGCTCTCCAGGACAACATAAAATCTGGGGCTCTGTGCTTTCCTTCGTTCTGAACAAGTGTTACTGTTTTCTGCACAAAAGCGATTCTGCGAAGCAATTTGAACACTTCTGCTTCCCAGGCACAGAGAAGGTGCTAGCAGGGAATTCTCTGCCTGCTTTTCCCCAGTGCTCTGCAAGCTCTCCAGGACAACATAAAATCTGGGGCTCTGTGCTTTCTTTCGTTCTGAACAAGTGTTACTGTTTTCTGCACAAAAGCGATTCTGCGAAGCAATGTGAACACTTCTGCTTCCCAGGCACAGAGAAGGTGCTAGCAGGGAATTCTCTGCCTGCTTTTCCCCAGTGCTCTGCAAGCTCTCCAGGACAACATAAAATCTGGGGCTCTGTGCTTTCCTTCGTTCTGAACAAGTGTTACTGTTTTCTGCACAAAAGCGATTCTGCGAAGCAATTTGAACACTTCTGCTTCCCAGGCACAGAGAAGGTGGTAGCAGGGAATTCTCTGCCTGCTTTTCCCCAGTGCTCTGCAAGCTCTCCAGGACAACATAAAATCTGGGGCTCTGTGCTTTCTTTCGTTCTGAACAAGTGTTATTGTTTTCTGCACAAAAGCGATTCTGCGAAGCAATGTGAACACTTCTGCTTCCCAGGCACAGAGAAGGTGCTAGCAGGGAATTCTCTGCCTGCCTTTCCCCAGTGCTCTGCAAGCTCTCCAGGACAACATAAAATCTGGGGCTCTGTGCTTTCCTTCGTTCTGAACAAGTGTTACTGTTTTCTGCACAAAAGCGATTCTGCGAAGCAATGTGAACACTTCTGCTTCCCAGGCACAGAGAAGGTGCTAGCAGGGAATTCTCTGCCTGCTTTTCCCCAGTGCTCTGCAAGCTCTCCAGGACAACATAAAATCTGGGGCTCTGTGCTTTCTTTCGTTCTGAACAAGTGTTACTGTTTTCTGCACAAAAGCGATTCTGCGAAGCAATGTGAACACTTCTGCTTCCCAGGCACAGAGAAGGTGCTAGCAGGGAATTCTCTGCCTGCTTTTCCCCAGTGCTCTGCAAGCTCTCCAGGACAACATAAAATCTGGGGCTCTGTGCTTTCTTTCGTTCTGAACAAGTGTTACTGTTTTCTGCACAAAAGCGATTCTGCGAAGCAATGGGAACACTTCTGTTTCCCAGGCACAGAGAAGGTGCTAGCAGGGAATTCTCTGCCTGCTTTTCCCCAGTGCTCTGCAAGCTCTCCAGGACAACATAAAATCTGGGGCTCTGTGCTTTCTTTCGTTCTGAACAAGTGTTACTGTTTTCTGCACAAAAGCGATTCTGCGAAGCAATGGGAACACTTCTGTTTCCCAGGCACAGAGAAGGTGCTAGCAGGGAATTCTCTGCCTGCTTTTCCCCAGTGCTCTGCAAGCTCTCCAGGACAACATAAAATCTGGGGCTCTGTGCTTTCTTTCGTTCTGAACAAGTGTTACTGTTTTCTGCACAAAAGCGATTCTGCGAAGCAATGTGAAGACTTCTGCTTCCCAGGCACAGAGAAGGTGCTAGCAGGGAATTCTCTGACTGCTTTTCCCCAGTGCTCTGCAAGTTCTCCAGGACAACATAAAATCTGGGGCTCTGTGCTTTCTTTCGTTCTGAACAAGTGTTACTGTTTTCTGCACAAAAGCGATTCTGCGAAGCAATGTGAACAGCCACAAAGAAGGTGCTAGCAGGGAATTCTCTGCCTGCCTTTCCCCACTGCTCTGCAAGCTCTCCAGGACAACAGCAAATCTGGGGCTCTGTGCTTTCTTTCGTTCTGAACAAGTGTTACTGTTTTCTGCACAAAAGCGATTCTGCGAAGCAATGTGAACACTTCTGTTTCCCAGGCACAGAGAAGGTGCTAGCAGGGAATTCTCTGCCTGCTTTTCCCCAGTGCTCTGCAAGCTCTCCAGGACAACATAAAATCTGGGGCTCTGTGCTTTCTTTCGTTCTGAACAAGTGTTACTGTTTTCTGCACAAAAGCGATTCTGCGAAGCAATGTGAACACTTCTGCTTCCCAGGCACAGAGAAGGTGCTAGCAGGGAATTCTCTGCCTGCTTTTCCCCAGTGCTCTGCAAGCTCTCCAGGACAACATAAAATCTGGGGCTCTGTGCTTTCTTTCGTTCTGAACAAGTGTTATTGTTTTCTGCACAAAAGCGATTCTGCGAAGCAATGTGAAGACTTCTGCTTCCCAGGCACAGAGAAGGTGCTAGCAGGGAATTCTCTGCCTGCTTTTCCCCAGTGCTCTGCAAGCTCTCCAGGACAACATAAAATCTGGGGCTCTGTGCTTTCTTTCGTTCTGAACAAGTGTTATTGTTTTCTGCACAAAAGCGATTCTGCGAAGCAATTTGAACACTTCTGCTTCCCAGGCACAGAGAAGGTGCTAGCAGGGAATTCTCTGCCTGCCTTTCCCCAGTGCTCTGCAAGCTCTCCAGGACAACATAAAATCTGGGGCTCTGTGCTTTCCTTCGTTCTGAACAAGTGTTACTGTTTTCTGCACAAAAGCGATTCTGCGAAGCAATGTGAACACTTCTGTTTCCCAGGCACAGAGAAGGTGCTAGCAGGGAATTCTCTGCCTGCTTTTCCCCAGTGCTCTGCAAGCTCTCCAGGACAACATAAAATCTGGGGCTCTGTGCTTTCTTTCGTTCTGAACAAGTGTTACTGTTTTCTGCACAAAAGCGATTCTGCGAAGCAATGGGAACACTTCTGTTTCCCAGGCACAGAGAAGGTGCTAGCAGGGAATTCTCTGCCTGCTTTTCCCCAGTGCTCTGCAAGCTCTCCAGGACAACATAAAATCTGGGGCTCTGTGCTTTCTTTCGTTCTGAACAAGTGTTACTGTTTTCTGCACAAAAGCGATTCTGCGAAGCAATGGGAACACTTCTGTTTCCCAGGCACAGAGAAGGTGCTAGCAGGGAATTCTCTGCCTGCTTTTCCCCAGTGCTCTGCAAGCTCTCCAGGACAACATAAAATCTGGGGCTCTGTGCTTTCTTTCGTTCTGAACAAGTGTTACTGTTTTCTGCACAAAAGCGATTCTGCGAAGCAATGTGAAGACTTCTGCTTCCCAGGCACAGAGAAGGTGCTAGCAGGGAATTCTCTGACTGCTTTTCCCCAGTGCTCTGCAAGTTCTCCAGGACAACATAAAATCTGGGGCTCTGTGCTTTCTTTCGTTCTGAACAAGTGTTACTGTTTTCTGCACAAAAGCGATTCTGCGAAGCAATGTGAACAGCCACAAAGAAGGTGCTAGCAGGGAATTCTCTGCCTGCCTTTCCCCACTGCTCTGCAAGCTCTCCAGGACAACAGCAAATCTGGGGCTCTGTGCTTTCTTTCGTTCTGAACAAGTGTTACTGTTTTCTGCACAAAAGCGATTCTGCGAAGCAATGTGAACACTTCTGTTTCCCAGGCACAGAGAAGGTGCTAGCAGGGAATTCTCTGCCTGCTTTTCCCCAGTGCTCTGCAAGCTCTCCAGGACAACATAAAATCTGGGGCTCTGTGCTTTCTTTCGTTCTGAACAAGTGTTACTGTTTTCTGCACAAAAGCGATTCTGCGAAGCAATGTGAACACTTCTGCTTCCCAGGCACAGAGAAGGTGCTAGCAGGGAATTCTCTGCCTGCTTTTCCCCAGTGCTCTGCAAGCTCTCCAGGACAACATAAAATCTGGGGCTCTGTGCTTTCTTTCGTTCTGAACAAGTGTTATTGTTTTCTGCACAAAAGCGATTCTGCGAAGCAATGTGAAGACTTCTGCTTCCCAGGCACAGAGAAGGTGCTAGCAGGGAATTCTCTGCCTGCTTTTCCCCAGTGCTCTGCAAGCTCTCCAGGACAACATAAAATCTGGGGCTCTGTGCTTTCTTTCGTTCTGAACAAGTGTTATTGTTTTCTGCACAAAAGCGATTCTGCGAAGCAATTTGAACACCTCTGCTTCCCAGGCACAGAGAAGGTGCTAGCAGGGAATTCTCTGCCTGCCTTTCCCCAGTGCTCTGCAAGCTCTCCAGGACAACATAAAATCTGGGGCTCTGTGCTTTCCTTCGTTCTGAACAAGTGTTACTGTTTTCTGCACAAAAGCGATTCTGCGAAGCAATGTGAACACTTCTGTTTCCCAGGCACAGAGAAGGTGCTAGCAGGGAATTCTCTGCCTGCTTTTCCCCAGTGCTCTGCAAGCTCTCCAGGACAACATAAAATCTGGGGCTCTGTGCTTTCTTTCGTTCTGAACAAGTGTTACTGTTTTCTGCACAAAAGCGATTCTACGAAGCAATGTGAACACTTCTGCTTCCCAGGCACAGAGAAGGTGCTAGCAGGGAATTCTCTGCCTGCTTTTCCCCAGTGCTCTGCAAGCTCTCCAGGACAACATAAAATCTGGGGCTCTGTGCTTTCTTTCGTTCTGAACAAGTGTTACTGTTTTCTGCACAAAAGCGATTCTGCGAAGCAATGTGAACACTTCTGCTTCCCAGGCACAGAGAAGGTGCTAGCAGGGAATTCTCTGCCTGCTTTTCCCCAGTGCTCTGCAAGCTCTCCAGGACAACATAAAATCTGGGGCTCTGTGCTTTCTTTCGTTCTGAACAAGTGTTACTGTTTTCTGCACAAAAGCGATTCTGCGAAGCAATGTGAACACTTCTGCTTCCCAGGCACAGAGAAGGTGCTAGCAGGGAATTCTCTGCCTGCTTTTCCCCAGTGCTCTGCAAGCTCTCCAGGACAACATAAAATCTGGGGCTCTGTGCTTTCTTTCGTTCTGAACAAGTGTTACTGTTTTCTGCACAAAAGCGATTCTGCGAAGCAATGTGAACACTTCTGCTTCCCAGGCACAGAGAAGGTGCTAGCAGGGAATTCTCTGCCTGCTTTTCCCCAGTGCTCTGCAAGCTCTCCAGGACAACATAAAATCTGGGGCTCTGTGCTTTCTTTCGTTCTGAACAAGTGTTACTGTTTTCTGCACAAAAGCGATTCTGCGAAGCAATGTGAACACTTCTGCTTCCCAGGCACAGAGAAGGTGCTAGCAGGGAATTCTCTGCCTGCCTTTCCCCAGTGCTCTGCAAGCTCTCCAGGACAACATAAAATCTGGGGCTCTGTGCTTTCCTTCGTTCTGAACAAGTGTTACTGTTTTCTGCACAAAAGCGATTCTGCGAAGCAATTTGAACACTTCTGCTTCCCAGGCACAGAGAAGGTGCTAGCAGGGAATTCTCTGCCTGCTTTTCCCCAGTGCTCTGCAAGCTCTCCAGGACAACATAAAATCTGGGGCTCTGTGCTTTCTTTCGTTCTGAACAAGTGTTACTGTTTTCTGCACAAAAGCGATTCTACGAAGCAATGTGAACACTTCTGCTTCCCAGGCACAGAGAAGGTGCTAGCAGGGAATTCTCTGCCTGCTTTTCCCCAGTGCTCTGCAAGCTCTCCAGGACAACATAAAATCTGGGGCTCTGTGCTTTCTTTCGTTCTGAACAAGTGTTACTGTTTTCTGCACAAAAGCGATTCTGCGAAGCAATGTGAACACTTCTGCTTCCCAGGCACAGAGAAGGTGCTAGCAGGGAATTCTCTGCCTGCTTTTCCCCAGTGCTCTGCAAGCTCTCCAGGACAACATAAAATCTGGGGCTCTGTGCTTTCTTTCGTTCTGAACAAGTGTTACTGTTTTCTGCACAAATGCGATTCTGCGAAGCAATGGGAACACTTCTGCTTCCCAGACACAGAGAAGGTGCTAGCAGGGAATTCTCTGCCTGCTTTTCCCCAGTGCTCTGCAAGCTCTCCAGGACAACATAAAATCTGGGGCTCTGTGCTTTCTTTCATTCTGAACAAGTGTTACTGTTTTCTGCACAAAAGCGATTCTGCGAAGCAATGTGAAGACTTCTGCTTCCCAGGCACAGAGAAGGTGCTAGCAGGTAATTCTCTGCCTGCTTTTCCCCAGTGCTCTGCAAGCTCTCCAGGACAACATAAAATCTGGGGCTCTGTGCTTTCTTTCGTTATGAACAAGTGTTACTGTTTTCTGCACAAAAGCGATTCTGCGAAGCAATTTGAACACTTCTGCTTCCCAGGCACAGAGAAGGTGCTAGCAGGGAATTCTCTGCCTGTTTTTCCCCAGTGCTCTGCAAGCTCTCCAGGACAACATAAAATCTGGGGCTCTGTGCTTTCTTTCGTTCTAAACAAGTGTTACTGTTTTCTGCACAAAAGCGATTCTGCGAAGCAATGTGAACACTTCTGCTTCCCAGGCACAGAGAAGGTGCTAGCAGGGAATTCTCTGCCTGCCTTTCCCCAGTGCTCTGCAAGCTCTCCAGGACAACATAAAATCTGGGGCTCTGTGCTTTCCTTCGTTCTGAACAACTGTTACTGTTTTCTGCACAAAAGCGATTCTGCGAAGCAATGTGAACACTTCTGCTTCCCAGGCACAGAGAAGGTGCTAGCAGGGAATTCTCTGCCTGCCTTTCCCCAGTGCTCTGCAAGCTCTCCAGGACAACATAAAATCTGGGGCTCTGTGCTTTCTTTCGTTCTGAACAAGTGTTACTGTTTTCTGCACAAAAGCGATTCTGCGAAGCAATGGGAACACTTCTGCTTCCCAGGCACAGAGAAGGTGCTAGCAGGGAATTCTCTGCCTGCTTTTCCCCAGTGCTCTGCAAGCTCTCCAGGACAACATAAAATCTGGGGCTCTGTGCTTTCTTTCATTCTGAACAAGTGTTACTGTTTTCTGCACAAAAGCGATTCTGCGAAGCAATGTGAACACTTCTGCTTCCCAGGCACAGAGAAGGTGCTAGCAGGGAATTCTCTGACTGCTTTTCCCCAGTGCTCTGCAAGCTCTCCAGGACAACATAAAATCTGGGGCTCTGTGCTTTCTTTCGTTCTGAACAAGTGTTACTGTTTTCTGCACAAAAGCGATTCTGCGAAGCAATGTGAACAGGCACAAAGAAGGTGCTAGCAGGGAATTCTCTGCCTGCCTTTCCCCACTGCTCTGCAAGCTCTCCAGGACAACAGCAAATCTGGGGCTCTGTGCTTTCTTTCGTTCTGAACAAGTGTTACTGTTTTCTGCACAAAAGCGATTCTGCGAAGCAATTTGAACACTTCTGCTTCCCAGGCACAGAGAAGGTGCTAGCAGGGAATTCTCTGCCTGCTTTTCCCCAGTGCTCTGCAAGCTCTCCAGGACAACATAAAATCTGGGGCTCTGTGCTTTCTTTCGTTCTGAACAAGTGTTATTGTTTTCTGCACAAAAGCGATTCTGCGAAGCAATGTGAACACTTCTGCTTCCCAGGCACAGAGAAGGTGCTAGCAGGGAATTCTCTGCCTGCCTTTCCCCAGTGCTCTGCAAGCTCTCCAGGACAACATAAAATCTGGGGCTCTGTGCTTTCCTTCGTTCTGAACAAGTGTTACTGTTTTCTGCACAAAAGCGATTCTGCGAAGCAATGTGAACACTTCTGCTTCCCAGGCACAGAGAAGGTGCTAGCAGGGAATTCTCTGCCTGCCTTTCCCCAGTGCTCTGCAAGCTCTCCAGGACAACATAAAATCTGGGGCTCTGTGCTTTCTTTCGTTCTGAACAAGTGTTATTGTTTTCTGCACAAAAGCGATTCTGCGAAGCAATGGGAACACTTCTGTTTCCCAGGCACAGAGAAGGTGCTAGCAGGGAATTCTCTGACTGCTTTTCCCCAGTGCTCTGCAAGTTCTCCAGGACAACATAAAATCTGGGGCTCTGTGCTTTCTTTCGTTCTGAACAAGTGTTACTGTTTTCTGCACAAAAGCGATTCTGCGAAGCAATGTGAACAAGCACAAAGAAGGTGCTAGCAGGGAATTCTCTGCCTTCCTTTCCCCACTGCTCTGCAAGCTCTCCAGGACAACAGCAAATCTGGGGCTCTGTGCTTTCTTTCGTTCTGAACAAGTGTTACTGTTTTCTGCACAAAAGCGATTCTGCGAAGCAATGTGAACACTTCTGCTTCCCAGGCACAGAGAAGGTGCTAGCAGGGAATTCTCTGCCTGCTTTTCCCCAGTGCTCTGCAAGCTCTCCAGGACAACATAAAATCTGGGGCTCTGTGCTTTCTTTCGTTCTGAACAAGTGTTACTGTTTTCTGCACAAAAGCGATTCTGCGAAGCAATGTGAACACTTCTGCTTCCCAGGCACAGAGAAGGTGCTAGCAGGGAATTCTCTGCCTGCTTTTCCCCAGTGCTCTGCAAGCTCTCCAGGACAACATAAAATCTGGGGCTCTGTGCTTTCTTTCGTTCTGAACAAGTGTTATTGTTTTCTGCACAAAAGCGATTCTGCGAAGCAATGTGAAGACTTCTGCTTCCCAGGCACAGAGAAGGTGCTAGCAGGGAATTCTCTGCCTGCCTTTCCCCACTGCTCTGCAAGCTCTCCAGGACAACATAAAATCTGGGGCTCTGTGCTTTCCTTCGTTCTGAACAAGTGTTACTGTTTTCTGCACAAAAGCGATTCTGCGAAGCAATTTGAACACTTCTGCTTCCCAGGCACAGAGAAGGTGCTAGCAGGGAATTCTCTGCCTGCCTTTCCCCAGTGCTCTGCAAGCTCTCCAGGACAACATAAAATCTGGGGCTCTGTGCTTTCTTTCGTTCTGAACAAGTGTTACTGTTTTCTGCACAAAAGCGATTCTGCGAAGCAATGTGAACACTTCTGTTTCCCAGGCACAGAGAAGGTGCTAGCAGGGAATTCTCTGCCTGCTTTTCCCCAGTGCTCTGCAAGCTCTCCAGGACAACATAAAATCTGGGGCTCTGTGCTTTCTTTCGTTCTGAACAAGTGTTACTGTTTTCTGCACAAAAGCGATTCTGCGAAGCAATGTGAACACTTCTGCTTCCCAGGCACAGAGAAGGTGCTAGCAGGGAATTCTCTGCCTGCCTTTCCCCAGTGCTCTGCAAGCTCTCCAGGACAACATAAAATCTGGGGCTCTGTGCTTTCCTTCGTTCTGAACAACTGTTACTGTTTTCTGCACAAAAGCGATTCTGCGAAGCAATGTGAACACTTCTGCTTCCCAGGCACAGAGAAGGTGCTAGCAGGGAATTCTCTGCCTGCCTTTCCCCAGTGCTCTGCAAGCTCTCCAGGACAACATAAAATCTGGGGCTCTGTGCTTTCTTTCGTTCTGAACAAGTGTTACTGTTTTCTGCACAAAAGCGATTCTGCGAAGCAATGTGAACACTTCTGCTTCCCAGGCACAGAGAAGGTGCTAGCAGGGAATTCTCTGACTGCTTTTCCCCAGTGCTCTGCAAGCTCTCCAGGACAACATAAAATCTGGGGCTCTGTGCTTTCTTTCGTTCTGAACAAGTGTTACTGTTTTCTGCACAAAAGCGATTCTGCGAAGCAATGTGAACACTTCTGTTTCCCAGGCACAGAGAAGGTGCTAGCAGGGAATTCTCTGCCTGCTTTTCCCCAGTGCTCTGCAAGCTCTCCAGGACAACATAAAATCTGGGGCTCTGTGCTTTCTTTCGTTCTGAACAAGTGTTACTGTTTTCTGCACAAAAGCGATTCTGCGAAGCAATGTGAACACTTCTGCTTCCCAGGCACAGAGAAGGTGCTAGCAGGGAATTCTCTGCCTGCTTTTCCCCAGTGCTCTGCAAGCTCTCCAGGACAACATAAAATCTGGGGCTCTGTGCTTTCCTTCGTTCTGAACAAGTGTTACTGTTTTCTGCACAAAAGCGATTCTGCGAAGCAATTTGAACACTTCTGCTTCCCAGGCACAGAGAAGGTGCTAGCAGGGAATTCTCTGCCTGCTTTTCCCCAGTGCTCTGCAAGCTCTCCAGGACAACATAAAATCTGGGGCTCTGTGCTTTCTTTCGTTCTGAACAAGTGTTACTGTTTTCTGCACAAAAGCGATTCTGCGAAGCAATGTGAACACTTCTGCTTCCCAGGCACAGAGAAGGTGCTAGCAGGGAATTCTCTGCCTGCTTTTCCCCAGTGCTCTGCAAGCTCTCCAGGACAACATAAAATCTGGGGCTCTGTGCTTTCTTTCATTCTGAACAAGTGTTACTGTTTTCTGCACAAAAGCGATTCTGCGAAGCAATGTGAAGACTTCTGCTTCCCAGGCACAGAGAAGGTGCTAGCAGGGAATTCTCTGCCTGCTTTTCCCCAGTGCTCTGCAAGCTCTCCAGGACAACATAAAATCTGGGGCTCTGTGCTTTCTTTCGTTCTGAACAAGTGTTACTGTTTTCTGCACAAAAGCGATTCTGCGAAGCAATGTGAACACTTCTGCTTCCCAGGCACAGAGAAGGTGCTAGCAGGGAATTCTCTGCCTGCCTTTCCCCAGTGCTCTGCAAGCTCTCCAGGACAACATAAAATCTGGGGCTCTGTGCTTTCCTTCGTTCTGAACAAGTGTTACTGTTTTCTGCACAAAAGCGATTCTGCGAAGCAATGTGAACACTTCTGTTTCCCAGGCACAGAGAAGGTGCTAGCAGGGAATTCTCTGCCTGCTTTTCCCCAGTGCTCTGCAAGCTCTCCAGGACAACATAAAATCTGGGGCTCTGTGCTTTCTTTCGTTCTGAACAAGTGTTATTGTTTTCTGCACAAAAGCGATTCTGCGAAGCAATGTGAACACTTCTGCTTCCCAGGCACAGAGAAGGTGCTAGCAGGGAATTCTCTGCCTGCCTTTCCCCAGTGCTCTGCAAGCTCTCCAGGACAACATAAAATCTGGGGCTCTGTGCTTTCCTTCGTTCTGAACAAGTGTTACTGTTTTCTGCACAAAAGCGATTCTGCGAAGCAATGTGAACACTTCTGTTCCCAGGCACAGAGAAGGTGGTAGCAGGGAATTCTCTGCCTGCTTTTCCCCAGTGCTCTGCAAGCTCTCCAGGACAACATAAAATCTGGGGCTCTGTGCTTTCTTTCGTTCTGAACAAGTGTTACTGTTTTCTGCACAAATGCGATTCTGCGAAGCAATGGGAACACTTCTGCTTCCCAGACACAGAGAAGGTGCTAGCAGGGAATTCTCTGCCTGCTTTTCCCCAGTGCTCTGCAAGCTCTCCAGGACAACATAAAATCTGGGGCTCTGTGCTTTCTTTCATTCTGAACAAGTGTTACTGTTTTCTGCACAAAAGCGATTCTGCGAAGCAATTTGAACACTTCTGCTTCCCAGGCACAGAGAAGGTGCTAGCAGGGAATTCTCTGCCTGCCTTTCCCCAGTGCTCTGCAAGCTCTCCAGGACAACATAAAATCTGGGGCTCTGTGCTTTCCTTCGTTCTGAACAAGTGTTACTGTTTTCTGCACAAAAGCGATTCTGCGAAGCAATTTGAACACTTCTGCTTCCCAGGCACAGAGAAGGTGCTAGCAGGGAATTCTCTGCCTGCTTTTCCCCAGTGCTCTGCAAGCTCTCCAGGACAACATAAAATCTGGGGCTCTGTGCTTTCTTTCGTTCTGAACAAGTGTTACTGTTTTCTGCACAAAAGCGATTCTGCGAAGCAATGTGAACACTTCTGCTTCCCAGGCACAGAGAAGGTGCTAGCAGGGAATTCTCTGCCTGCTTTTCCCCAGTGCTCTGCAAGCTCTCCAGGACAACATAAAATCTGGGGCTCTGTGCTTTCCTTCGTTCTGAACAAGTGTTACTGTTTTCTGCACAAAAGCGATTCTGCGAAGCAATTTGAACACTTCTGTTTCCCAGGCACAGAGAAGGTGCTAGCAGGGAATTCTCTGCCTGCTTTTCCCCAGTGCTCTGCAAGCTCTCCAGGACAACATAAAATCTGGGGCTCTGTGCTTTCTTTCGTTCTGAACAAGTGTTATTGTTTTCTGCACAAAAGCGATTCTGCGAAGCAATGTGAACACTTCTGCTTCCCAGGCACAGAGAAGGTGCTAGCAGGGAATTCTCTGCCTGCCTTTCCCAGTGCTCTGCAAGCTCTCCAGGACAACATAAAATCTGGGGCTCTGTGCTTTCCTTCGTTCTGAACAAGTGTTACTGTTTTCTGCACAAAAGCGATTCTGCGAAGCAATGTGAACACTTCTGCTTCCCAGGCACAGAGAAGGTGCTAGCAGGGAATTCTCTGCCTGCCTTTCCCCAGTGCTCTGCAAGCTCTCCAGGACAACATAAAATCTGGGGCTCTGTGCTTTCTTTCGTTCTGAACAAGTGTTACTGTTTTCTGCACAAAAGCGATTCTGCGAAGCAATGTGAACACTTCTGCTTCCCAGGCACAGAGAAGGTGCTAGCAGGGAATTCTCTGCCTGCCTTTCCCCAGTGCTCTGCAAGCTCTCCAGGACAACATAAAATCTGGGGCTCTGTGCTTTCTTTCGTTCTGAACAAGTGTTATTGTTTTCTGCACAAAAGCGATTCTGCGAAGCAATGTGAAGACTTCTGCTTCCCAGGCACAGAGAAGGTGCTAGCAGGGAATTCTCTGCCTGCCTTTCCCCAGTGCTCTGCAAGCTCTCCAGGACAACATAAAATCTGGGGCTCTGTGCTTTCCTTCGTTCTGAACAAGTGTTACTGTTTTCTGCACAAAAGCGATTCTGCGAAGCAATTTGAACACTTCTGCTTCCCAGGCACAGAGAAGGTGCTAGCAAGGAATTCTCTGCCTGCTTTTCCCCAGTGCTCTGCAAGCTCTCCAGGACAACATAAAATCTGGGGCTCTGTGCTTTCTTTCGTTCTGAACAAGTGTTACTGTTTTCTGCACAAAAGCGATTCTGTGAAGCAATGTGAACACTTCTGTTTCCCAGGCACAGAGAAGGTGCTAGCAGGGAATTCTCTGCCTGCTTTTCCCCAGTGCTCTGCAAGCTCTCCAGGACAACATAAAATCTGGGGCTCTGTGCTTTCTTTCGTTCTGAACAAGTGTTACTGTTTTCTGCACAAAAGCGATTCTGCGAAGCAATGTGAACACTTCTGCTTCCCAGGCACAGAGAAGGTGCTAGCAGGGAATTCTCTGCCTGCCTTTCCCCAGTGCTCTGCAAGCTCTCCAGGACAACATAAAATCTGGGGCTCTGTGCTTTCTTTCGTTCTGAACAAGTGTTACTGTTTTCTGCACAAAAGCGATTCTGCGAAGCAATGTGAACACTTCTGTTTCCCAGGCACAGAGAAGGTGCTAGCAGGGAATTCTCTGCCTGCTTTTCCCCAGTGCTCTGCAAGCTCTCCAGGACAACATAAAATCTGGGGCTCTGTGCTTTCTTTCGTTCTGAACAAGTGTTACTGTTTTCTGCACAAAAGCGATTCTGCGAAGCAATGTGAAGACTTCTGCTTCCCAGGCACAGAGAAGGTGCTAGCAGGGAATTCTCTGCCTGCTTTTCCCCAGTGCTCTGCAAGCTCTCCAGGACAACATAAAATCTGGGGCTCTGTGCTTTCTTTCGTTCTGAACAAGTGTTAATGTTTTCTGCACAAAAGCGATTCTGCGAAGCAATGTGAACACTTCTGTTTCCCAGGCACAGAGAAGGTGCTAGCAGGGAATTCTCTGCCTGCCTTTCCCCAGTGCTCTGCAAGCTCTCCAGGACAACATAAAATCTGGGGCTCTGTGCTTTCCTTCGTTCTGAACAAGTGTTACTGTTTTCTGCACAAAAGCGATTCTGCGAAGCAATTTGAACACTTCTGCTTCCCAGGCACAGAGAAGGTGCTAGCAGGGAATTCTCTGCCTGCTTTTCCCCAGTGCTCTGCAAGCTCTCCAGGACAACATAAAATCTGGGGCTCTGTGCTTTCTTTCGTTCTGAACAAGTGTTATTGTTTTCTGCACAAAAGCGATTCTGCGAAGCAATGTGAACACTTCTGCTTCCCAGGCACAGAGAAGGTGCTAGCAGGGAATTCTCTGCCTGCCTTTCCCCAGTGCTCTGCAAGCTCTCCAGGACAACATAAAATCTGGGGCTCTGTGCTTTCCTTCGTTCTGAACAAGTGTTACTGTTTTCTGCACAAAAGCGATTCTGCGAAGCAATGTGAACACTTCTGTTTCCCAGGCACAGAGAAGGTGGTAGCAGGGAATTCTCTGCCTGCTTTTCCCCAGTGCTCTGCAAGCTCTCCAGGACAACATAAAATCTGGGGATCTGTGCTTTCTTTCGTTCTGAACAAGTGTTACTGTTTTCTGCACAAATGCGATTCTGCGAAGCAATGGGAACACTTCTGCTTCCCAGACACAGAGAAGGTGCTAGCAGGGAATTCTCTGCCTGCTTTTCCCCAGTGCTCTGCAAGCTCTCCAGGACAACATAAAATCTGGGGCTCTGTGCTTTCTTTCGTTCTGAACAAGTGTTACTGTTTTCTGCACAAAAGCGATTCTGCGAAGCAATGTGAACACTTCTGCTTCCCAGGCACAGAGAAGGTGCTAGCAGGGAATTCTCTGCCTGCTTTTCCCCAGTGCTCTGCAAGCTCTCCAGCACAACATAAAATCTGGGGCTCTGTGCTTTCTTTCGTTATGAACAAGTGTTACTGTTTTCTGCACAAAAGCGATTCTGCGAAGCAATTTGAACACTTCTGCTTCCCAGGCACAGAGAAGGTGCTAGCAGGGAATTCTCTGCCTGTTTTTCCCCAGTGCTCTGCAAGCTCTCCAGGACAACATAAAATCTGGGGCTCTGTGCTTTCCTTCGTTCTGAACAAGTGTTACTGTTTTCTGCACAAAAGCGATTCTGCGAAGCAATGTGAACACTTCTGCTTCCCAGGCACAGAGAAGGTGCTAGCAGGGAATTCTCTGCCTGCCTTTCCCCAGTGCTCTGCAAGCTCTCCAGGACAACATAAAATCTGGGGCTCTGTGCTTTCTTTCGTTCTGAACAAGTGTTACTGTTTTCTGCACAAAAGCGATTCTGCGAAGCAATGGGAACACTTCTGCTTCCCAGGCACAGAGAAGGTGCTAGCAGGGAATTCTCTGACTGCTTTTCCCCAGTGCTCTGCAAGCTCTCCAGGACAACATAAAATCTGGGGCTCTGTGCTTTCTTTCGTTCTGAACAAGTGTTACTGTTTTCTGCACAAAAGCGATTCTGCGAAGCAATGGGAACACTTCTGTTTCCCAGGCACAGAGAAGGTGCTAGCAGGGAATTCTCTGCCTGCTTTTCCCCAGTGCTCTGCAAGCTCTCCAGGACAACATAAAATCTGGGGCTCTGTGCTTTCCTTCGTTCTGAACAAGTGTTACTGTTTTCTGCACAAAAGCGATTCTGCGAAGCAATTTGAACACTTCTGCTTCCCAGGCACAGAGAAGGTGCTAGCAGGGAATTCTCTGCCTGCCTTTCCCCAGTGCTCTGCAAGCTCTCCAGGACAACATAAAATCTGGGGCTCTGTGCTTTCCTTCGTTCTGAACAAGTGTTACTGTTTTCTGCACAAAAGCGATTCTGCGAAGCAATGTGAACACTTCTGTTTCCCAGGCACAGAGAAGGTGGTAGCAGGGAATTCTCTGCCTGCTTTTCCCCAGTGCTCTGCAAGCTCTCCAGGACAACATAAAATCTGGGGCTCTGTGCTTTCTTTCGTTCTGAACAAGTGTTACTGTTTTCTGCTCAAATGCGATTCTGCGAAGCAATGGGAACACTTCTGCTTCCCAGACACAGAGAAGGTGCTAGCAGGGAATTCTCTGCCTGCTTTTCCCCAGTGCTCTGCAAGCTCTCCAGGACAACATAAAATCTGGGGCTCTGTGCTTTCTTTCATTCTGAACAAGTGTTACTGTTTTCTGCACAAAAGCGATTCTGCGAAGCAATGTGAAGACTTCTGCTTCCCAGGCACAGAGAAGGTGCTAGCAGGGAATTCTCTGCCTGCTTTTCCCCAGTGCTCTGCAAGCTCTCCAGGACAACATAAAATCTGGGGCTCTGTGCTTTCTTTCGTTCTGAACAAGTGTTACTGTTTTCTGCACAAAAGCGATTCTGCGAAGCAATGTGAAGACTTCTGCTTCCCAGGCACAGAGAAGGTGCTAGCAGGGAATTCTCTGCCTGCCTTTCCCCAGTGCTCTGCAAGCTCTCCAGGACAACATAAAATCTGGGGCTCTGTGCTTTCCTTCGTTCTGAACAACTGTTACTGTTTTCTGCACAAAAGCGATTCTGCGAAGCAATGTGAACACTTCTGCTTCCCAGGCACAGAGAAGGTGCTAGCAGGGAATTCTCTGCCTGCCTTTCCCCAGTGCTCTGCAAGCTCTCCAGGACAACATAAAATCTGGGGCTCTGTGCTTTCTTTCGTTCTGAACAAGTGTTACTGTTTTCTGCACAAAAGCGATTCTGCGAAGCAATGGGAACACTTCTGCTTCCCAGGCACAGAGAAGGTGCTAGCAGGGAATTCTCTGACTGCTTTTCCCCAGTGCTCTGCAAGCTCTCCAGGACAACATAAAATCTGGGGCTCTGTGCTTTCTTTCGTTCTGAACAAGTGTTACTGTTTTCTGCACAAAAGCGATTCTGCGAAGCAATGTGAACACTTCTGTTTCCCAGGCACAGAGAAGGTGCTAGCAGGGAATTCTCTGCCTGCCTTTCCCCAGTGCTCTGCAAGCTCTCCAGGACAACATAAAATCTGGGGCTCTGTGCTTTCCTTCGTTCTGAACAAGTGTTACTGTTTTCTGCACAAAAGCGATTCTGCGAAGCAATTTGAACACTTCTGCTTCCCAGGCACAGAGAAGGTGCTAGCAGGGAATTCTCTGCCTGCTTTTCCCCAGTGCTCTGCAAGCTCTCCAGGACAACATAAAATCTGGGGCTCTGTGCTTTCTTTCGTTCTGAACAAGTGTTATTGTTTTCTGCACAAAAGCGATTCTGCGAAGCAATGTGAACACTTCTGCTTCCCAGGCACAGAGAAGGTGCTAGCAGGGAATTCTCTGCCTGCCTTTCCCCAGTGCTCTGCAAGCTCTCCAGGACAACATAAAATCTGGGGCTCTGTGCTTTCCTTCGTTCTGAACAAGTGTTACTGTTTTCTGCACAAAAGCGATTCTGCGAAGCAATGTGAACACTTCTGCTTCCCAGGCACAGAGAAGGTGCTAGCAGGGAATTCTCTGCCTGCTTTTCCCCAGTGCTCTGCAAGCTCTCCAGCACAACATAAAATCTGGGGCTCTGTGCTTTCTTTAGTTATGAACAAGTGTTACTGTTTTCTGCACAAAAGCGATTCTGCGAAGCAATTTGAACACTTCTGCTTCCCAGGCACAGAGAAGGTGCTAGCAGGGAATTCTCTGCCTGTTTTTCCCCAGTGCTCTGCAAGCTCTCCAGGACAACATAAAATCTGGGGCTCTGTGCTTTCCTTCGTTCTGAACAAGTGTTACTGTTTTCTGCACAAAAGCGATTCTGCGAAGCAATGTGAACACTTCTGCTTCCCAGGCACAGAGAAGGTGCTAGCAGGGAATTCTCTGCCTGCCTTTCCCCAGTGCTCTGCAAGCTCTCCAGGACAACATAAAATCTGGGGCTCTGTGCTTTCTTTCGTTCTGAACAAGTGTTACTGTTTTCTGCACAAAAGCGATTCTGCGAAGCAATGGGAACACTTCTGCTTCCCAGGCACAGAGAAGGTGCTAGCAGGGAATTCTCTGACTGCTTTTCCCCAGTGCTCTGCAAGCTCTCCAGGACAACATAAAATCTGGGGCTCTGTGCTTTCTTTCGTTCTGAACAAGTGTTACTGTTTTCTGCACAAAAGCGATTCTGCGAAGCAATGGGAACACTTCTGTTTCCCAGGCACAGAGAAGGTGCTAGCAGGGAATTCTCTGCCTGCTTTTCCCCAGTGCTCTGCAAGCTCTCCAGGACAACATAAAATCTGGGGCTCTGTGCTTTCCTTCGTTCTGAACAAGTGTTACTGTTTTCTGCACAAAAGCGATTCTGCGAAGCAATTTGAACACTTCTGCTTCCCAGGCACAGAGAAGGTGCTAGCAGGGAATTCTCTGCCTGCCTTTCCCCAGTGCTCTGCAAGCTCTCCAGGACAACATAAAATCTGGGGCTCTGTGCTTTCCTTCGTTCTGAACAAGTGTTACTGTTTTCTGCACAAAAGCGATTCTGCGAAGCAATGTGAACACTTCTGTTTCCCAGGCACAGAGAAGGTGGTAGCAGGGAATTCTCTGCCTGCTTTTCCCCAGTGCTCTGCAAGCTCTCCAGGACAACATAAAATCTGGGGCTCTGTGCTTTCTTTCGTTCTGAACAAGTGTTACTGTTTTCTGCACAAATGCGATTCTGCGAAGCAATGGGAACACTTCTGCTTCCCAGACACAGAGAAGGTGCTAGCAGGGAATTCTCTGCCTGCTTTTCCCCAGTGCTCTGCAAGCTCTCCAGGACAACATAAAATCTGGGGCTCTGTGCTTTCTTTCATTCTGAACAAGTGTTACTGTTTTCTGCACAAAAGCGATTCTGCGAAGCAATGTGAAGACTTCTGCTTCCCAGGCACAGAGAAGGTGCTAGCAGGGAATTCTCTGCCTGCTTTTCCCCAGTGCTCTGCAAGCTCTCCAGGACAACATAAAATCTGGGGCTCTGTGCTTTCTTTCGTTCTGAACAAGTGTTACTGTTTTCTGCACAAAAGCGATTCTGCGAAGCAATGTGAAGACTTCTGCTTCCCAGGCACAGAGAAGGTGCTAGCAGGGAATTCTCTGCCTGCCTTTCCCCAGTGCTCTGCAAGCTCTCCAGGACAACATAAAATCTGGGGCTCTGTGCTTTCCTTCGTTCTGAACAACTGTTACTGTTTTCTGCACAAAAGCGATTCTGCGAAGCAATGTGAACACTTCTGCTTCCCAGGCACAGAGAAGGTGCTAGCAGGGAATTCTCTGCCTGCCTTTCCCCAGTGCTCTGCAAGCTCTCCAGGACAACATAAAATCTGGGGCTCTGTGCTTTCTTTCGTTCTGAACAAGTGTTACTGTTTTCTGCACAAAAGCGATTCTGCGAAGCAATGGGAACACTTCTGCTTCCCAGGCACAGAGAAGGTGCTAGCAGGGAATTCTCTGACTGCTTTTCCCCAGTGCTCTGCAAGCTCTCCAGGACAACATAAAATCTGGGGCTCTGTGCTTTCTTTCGTTCTGAACAAGTGTTACTGTTTTCTGCACAAAAGCGATTCTGCGAAGCAATGTGAACACTTCTGTTTCCCAGGCACAGAGAAGGTGCTAGCAGGGAATTCTCTGCCTGCCTTTCCCCAGTGCTCTGCAAGCTCTCCAGGACAACATAAAATCTGGGGCTCTGTGCTTTCCTTCGTTCTGAACAAGTGTTACTGTTTTCTGCACAAAAGCGATTCTGCGAAGCAATTTGAACACTTCTGCTTCCCAGGCACAGAGAAGGTGCTAGCAGGGAATTCTCTGCCTGCTTTTCCCCAGTGCTCTGCAAGCTCTCCAGGACAACATAAAATCTGGGGCTCTGTGCTTTCTTTCGTTCTGAACAAGTGTTATTGTTTTCTGCACAAAAGCGATTCTGCGAAGCAATGTGAACACTTCTGCTTCCCAGGCACAGAGAAGGTGCTAGCAGGGAATTCTCTGCCTGCCTTTCCCCAGTGCTCTGCAAGCTCTCCAGGACAACATAAAATCTGGGGCTCTGTGCTTTCCTTCGTTCTGAACAAGTGTTACTGTTTTCTGCACAAAAGCGATTCTGCGAAGCAATGTGAACACTTCTGCTTCCCAGGCACAGAGAAGGTGCTAGCAGGGAATTCTCTGCCTGCCTTTCCCCAGTGCTCTGCAAGCTCTCCAGGACAACATAAAATCTGGGGCTCTGTGCTTTCCTTCGTTCTGAACAACTGTTACTGTTTTCTGCACAAAAGCGATTCTGCGAAGCAATGTGAACACTTCTGCTTCCCAGGCACAGAGAAGGTGCTAGCAGGGAATTCTCTGCCTGCCTTTCCCCAGTGCTCTGCAAGCTCTCCAGGACAACATAAAATCTGGGGCTCTGTGCTTTCTTTCGTTCTGAACAAGTGTTACTGTTTTCTGCACAAAAGCGATTCTGCGAAGCAATGTGAACACTTCTGCTTCCCAGGCACAGAGAAGGTGCTAGCAGGGAATTCTCTGACTGCTTTTCCCCAGTGCTCTGCAAGCTCTCCAGGACAACATAAAATCTGGGGCTCTGTGCTTTCTTTCGTTCTGAACAAGTGTTACTGTTTTCTGCACAAAAGCGATTCTGCGAAGCAATGTGAACACTTCTGTTTCCCAGGCACAGAGAAGGTGCTAGCAGGGAATTCTCTGCCTGCTTTTCCCCAGTGCTCTGCAAGCTCTCCAGGACAACATAAAATCTGGGGCTCTGTGCTTTCTTTCGTTCTGAACAAGTGTTACTGTTTTCTGCACAAAAGCGATTCTGCGAAGCAATGTGAACACTTCTGCTTCCCAGGCACAGAGAAGGTGCTAGCAGGGAATTCTCTGCCTGCTTTTCCCCAGTGCTCTGCAAGCTCTCCAGGACAACATAAAATCTGGGGCTCTGTGCTTTCCTTCGTTCTGAACAAGTGTTACTGTTTTCTGCACAAAAGCGATTCTGCGAAGCAATTTGAACACTTCTGCTTCCCAGGCACAGAGAAGGTGCTAGCAGGGAATTCTCTGCCTGCTTTTCCCCAGTGCTCTGCAAGCTCTCCAGGACAACATAAAATCTGGGGCTCTGTGCTTTCTTTCGTTCTGAACAAGTGTTACTGTTTTCTGCACAAAAGCGATTCTGCGAAGCAATGTGAACACTTCTGCTTCCCAGGCACAGAGAAGGTGCTAGCAGGGAATTCTCTGCCTGCTTTTCCCCAGTGCTCTGCAAGCTCTCCAGGACAACATAAAATCTGGGGCTCTGTGCTTTCTTTCATTCTGAACAAGTGTTACTGTTTTCTGCACAAAAGCGATTCTGCGAAGCAATGTGAAGACTTCTGCTTCCCAGGCACAGAGAAGGTGCTAGCAGGGAATTCTCTGCCTGCTTTTCCCCAGTGCTCTGCAAGCTCTCCAGGACAACATAAAATCTGGGGCTCTGTGCTTTCTTTCGTTCTGAACAAGTGTTACTGTTTTCTGCACAAAAGCGATTCTGCGAAGCAATGTGAACACTTCTGCTTCCCAGGCACAGAGAAGGTGCTAGCAGGGAATTCTCTGCCTGCCTTTCCCCAGTGCTCTGCAAGCTCTCCAGGACAACATAAAATCTGGGGCTCTGTGCTTTCCTTCGTTCTGAACAAGTGTTACTGTTTTCTGCACAAAAGCGATTCTGCGAAGCAATGTGAACACTTCTGTTTCCCAGGCACAGAGAAGGTGCTAGCAGGGAATTCTCTGCCTGCTTTTCCCCAGTGCTCTGCAAGCTCTCCAGGACAACATAAAATCTGGGGCTCTGTGCTTTCTTTCGTTCTGAACAAGTGTTATTGTTTTCTGCACAAAAGCGATTCTGCGAAGCAATGTGAACACTTCTGCTTCCCAGGCACAGAGAAGGTGCTAGCAGGGAATTCTCTGCCTGCCTTTCCCCAGTGCTCTGCAAGCTCTCCAGGACAACATAAAATCTGGGGCTCTGTGCTTTCCTTCGTTCTGAACAAGTGTTACTGTTTTCTGCACAAAAGCGATTCTGCGAAGCAATGTGAACACTTCTGTTTCCCAGGCACAGAGAAGGTGGTAGCAGGGAATTCTCTGCCTGCTTTTCCCCAGTGCTCTGCAAGCTCTCCAGGACAACATAAAATCTGGGGCTCTGTGCTTTCTTTCGTTCTGAACAAGTGTTACTGTTTTCTGCACAAAAGCGATTCTGCGAAGCAATGTGAACACTTCTGCTTCCCAGACACAGAGAAGGTGCTAGCAGGGAATTCTCTGCCTGCTTTTCCCCAGTGCTCTGCAAGCTCTCCAGGACAACATAAAATCTGGGGCTCTGTGCTTTCTTTCATTCTGAACAAGTGTTACTGTTTTCTGCACAAAAGCGATTCTGCGAAGCAATTTGAACACTTCTGCTTCCCAGGCACAGAGAAGGTGCTAGCAGGGAATTCTCTGCCTGTTTTTCCCCAGTGCTCTGCAAGCTCTCCAGCACAACATAAAATCTGGGGCTCTGTGCTTTCCTTCGTTCTGAACAAGTGTTACTGTTTTCTGCACAAAAGCGATTCTGCGAAGCAATTTGAACACTTCTGCTTCCCAGGCACAGAGAAGGTGCTAGCAGGGAATTCTCTGCCTGCTTTTCCCCAGTGCTCTGCAAGCTCTCCAGGACAACATAAAATCTGGGGCTCTGTGCTTTCTTTCGTTCTGAACAAGTGTTACTGTTTTCTGCACAAAAGCGATTCTGCGAAGCAATGTGAACACTTCTGTTTCCCAGGCACAGAGAAGGTGCTAGCAGGGAATTCTCTGCCTGCTTTTCCCCAGTGCTCTGCAAGCTCTCCAGGACAACATAAAATCTGGGGCTCTGTGCTTTCCTTCGTTCTGAACAAGTGTTACTGTTTTCTGCACAAAAGCGATTCTGCGAAGCAATTTGAACACTTCTGTTTCCCAGGCACAGAGAAGGTGCTAGCAGGGAATTCTCTGCCTGCTTTTCCCCAGTGCTCTGCAAGCTCTCCAGGACAACATAAAATCTGGGGCTCTGTGCTTTCTTTCGTTCTGAACAAGTGTTATTGTTTTCTGCACAAAAGCGATTCTGCGAAGCAATGTGAACACTTCTGCTTCCCAGGCACAGAGAAGGTGCTAGCAGGGAATTCTCTGCCTGCCTTTCCCCAGTGCTCTGCAAGCTCTCCAGGACAACATAAAATCTGGGGCTCTGTGCTTTCCTTCGTTCTGAACAAGTGTTACTGTTTTCTGCACAAAAGCGATTCTGCGAAGCAATGTGAACACTTCTGCTTCCCAGGCACAGAGAAGGTGCTAGCAGGGAATTCTCTGCCTGCCTTTCCCCAGTGCTCTGCAAGCTCTCCAGGACAACATAAAATCTGGGGCTCTGTGCTTTCTTTCGTTCTGAACAAGTGTTACTGTTTTCTGCACAAAAGCGATTCTGCGAAGCAATGTGAACACTTCTGCTTCCCAG
This sequence comes from Strix uralensis, assembly GCF_047716275.1. Classification (NCBI taxonomy): domain Eukaryota; kingdom Metazoa; phylum Chordata; class Aves; order Strigiformes; family Strigidae; genus Strix; species Strix uralensis. The sequence goes on along the minus strand of NW_027436710.1, from coordinate 463,624 downwards.
GCACAGAGAAGGTGCTAGCAGGGAATTCTCTGCCTGCCTTTCCCCAGTGCTCTGCAAGCTCTCCAGGACAACATAAAATCTGGGGCTCTGTGCTTTCTTTCGTTCTGAACAAGTGTTATTGTTTTCTGCACAAAAGCGATTCTGCGAAGCAATGTGAACACTTCTGCTTCCCAGGCACAGAGAAGGTGCTAGCAGGGAATTCTCTGCCTGCTTTTCCCCAGTGCTCTGCAAGCTCTCCAGGACAACATAAAATCTGGGGCTCTGTGCTTTCTTTCGTTCTGAACAAGTGTTATTGTTTTCTGCACAAAAGCGATTCTGCGAAGCAATGTGAAGACTTCTGCTTCCCAGGCACAGAGAAGGTGCTAGCAGGGAATTCTCTGCCTGCCTTTCCCCAGTGCTCTGCAAGCTCTCCAGGACAACATAAAATCTGGGGCTCTGTGCTTTCCTTCGTTCTGAACAAGTGTTACTGTTTTCTGCACAAAAGCGATTCTGCGAAGCAATTTGAACACTTCTGCTTCCCAGGCACAGAGAAGGTGCTAGCAAGGAATTCTCTGCCTGCTTTTCCCCAGTGCTCTGCAAGCTCTCCAGGACAACATAAAATCTGGGGCTCTGTGCTTTCTTTCGTTCTGAACAAGTGTTACTGTTTTCTGCACAAAAGCGATTCTGTGAAGCAATGTGAACACTTCTGTTTCCCAGGCACAGAGAAGGTGCTAGCAGGGAATTCTCTGCCTGCTTTTCCCCAGTGCTCTGCAAGCTCTCCAGGACAACATAAAATCTGGGGCTCTGTGCTTTCTTTCGTTCTGAACAAGTGTTACTGTTTTCTGCACAAAAGCGATTCTGCGAAGCAATGTGAAGACTTCTGCTTCCCAGGCACAGAGAAGGTGCTAGCAGGGAATTCTCTGCCTGCCTTTCCCCAGTGCTCTGCAAGCTCTCCAGGACAACATAAAATCTGGGGCTCTGTGCTTTCTTTCGTTCTGAACAAGTGTTACTGTTTTCTGCACAAATGCGATTCTGCGAAGCAATGGGAACACTTCTGTTTCCCAGGCACAGAGAAGGTGCTAGCAGGGAATTCTCTGCCTGCTTTTCCCCAGTGCTCTGCAAGCTCTCCAGGACAACATAAAATCTGGGGCTCTGTGCTTTCCTTCGTTCTGAACAAGTGTTACTGTTTTCTGCACAAAAGCGATTCTGCGAAGCAATGTGAAGACTTCTGCTTCCCAGGCACAGAGAAGGTGCTAGCAGGGAATTCTCTGCCTGCTTTTCCCCAGTGCTCTGCAAGCTCTCCAGGACAACATAAAATCTGGGGCTCTGTGCTTTCTTTCGTTCTGAACAAGTGTTACTGTTTTCTGCACAAAAGCGATTCTGCGAAGCAATGTGAACACTTCTGTTTCCCAGGCACAGAGAAGGTGCTAGCAGGGAATTCTCTGCCTGCCTTTCCCCAGTGCTCTGCAAGCTCTCCAGGACAACATAAAATCTGGGGCTCTGTGCTTTCCTTCGTTCTGAACAAGTGTTACTGTTTTCTGCATAAAAGCGATTCTGCGAAGCAATTTGAACACTTCTGCTTCCCAGGCACAGAGAAGGTGCTAGCAGGGAATTCTCTGCCTGCTTTTCCCCAGTGCTCTGCAAGCTCTCCAGGACAACATAAAATCTGGGGCTCTGTGCTTTCTTTCGTTCTGAACAAGTGTTATTGTTTTCTGCACAAAAGCGATTCTGCGAAGCAATGTGAACACTTCTGCTTCCCAGGCACAGAGAAGGTGCTAGCAGGGAATTCTCTGCCTGCCTTTCCCCAGTGCTCTGCAAGCTCTCCAGGACAACATAAAATCTGGGGCTCTGTGCTTTCCTTCGTTCTGAACAAGTGTTACTGTTTTCTGCACAAATGCGATTCTGCGAAGCAATGGGAACACTTCTGCTTCCCAGACACAGAGAAGGTGCTAGCAGGGAATTCTCTGCCTGCTTTTCCCCAGTGCTCTGCAAGCTCTCCAGGACAACATAAAATCTGGGGCTCTGTGCTTTCTTTCGTTCTGAACAAGTGTTACTGTTTTCTGCACAAAAGCGATTCTGCGAAGCAATGTGAACACTTCTGCTTCCCAGGCACAGAGAAGGTGCTAGCAGGGAATTCTCTGCCTGCTTTTCCCCAGTGCTCTGCAAGCTCTCCAGCACAACATAAAATCTGGGGCTCTGTGCTTTCTTTCGTTATGAACAAGTGTTACTGTTTTCTGCACAAAAGCGATTCTGCGAAGCAATTTGAACACTTCTGCTTCCCAGGCACAGAGAAGGTGCTAGCAGGGAATTCTCTGCCTGTTTTTCCCCAGTGCTCTGCAAGCTCTCCAGGACAACATAAAATCTGGGGCTCTGTGCTTTCTTTCGTTCTGAACAAGTGTTACTGTTTTCTGCACAAAAGCGATTCTGCGAAGCAATGTGAACACTTCTGCTTCCCAGGCACAGAGAAGGTGCTAGCAGGGAATTCTCTGCCTGCCTTTCCCCAGTGCTCTGCAAGCTCTCCAGGACAACATAAAATCTGGGGCTCTGTGCTTTCCTTCGTTCTGAACAAGTGTTACTGTTTTCTGCACAAAAGCGATTCTGCGAAGCAATGTGAACACTTCTGTTTCCCAGGCACAGAGAAGGTGGTAGCAGGGAATTCTCTGCCTGCCTTTCCCCAGTGCTCTGCAAGCTCTCCAGGACAACATAAAATCTGGGGCTCTGTGCTTTCCTTCGTTCTGAACAAGTGTTACTGTTTTCTGCACAAAAGCGATTCTGCGAAGCAATGTGAACACTTCTGCTTCCCAGGCACAGAGAAGGTGCTAGCAGGGAATTCTCTGCCTGCCTTTCCCCAGTGCTCTGCAAGCTCTCCAGGACAACATAAAATCTGGGGCTCTGTGCTTTCTTTCGTTCTGAACAAGTGTTACTGTTTTCTGCACAAAAGCGATTCTGCGAAGCAATGTGAACACTTCTGTTTCCCAGGCACAGAGAAGGTGCTAGCAGGGAATTCTCTGCCTGCTTTTCCCCAGTGCTCTGCAAGCTCTCCAGGACAACATAAAATCTGGGGCTCTGTGCTTTCTTTCGTTCTGAACAAGTGTTACTGTTTTCTGCACAAATGCGATTCTGCGAAGCAATGGGAACACTTCTGCTTCCCAGACACAGAGAAGGTGCTAGCAGGGAATTCTCTGCCTGCTTTTCCCCAGTGCTCTGCAAGCTCTCCAGGACAACATAAAATCTGGGGCTCTGTGCTTTCTTTCATTCTGAACAAGTGTTACTGTTTTCTGCACAAAAGCGATTCTGCGAAGCAATTTGAACACTTCTGCTTCCCAGGCACAGAGAAGGTGCTAGCAGGGAATTCTCTGCCTGTTTTTCCCCAGTGCTCTGCAAGCTCTCCAGGACAACATAAAATCTGGGGCTCTGTGCTTTCCTTCGTTCTGAACAAGTGTTACTGTTTTCTGCACAAAAGCGATTCTGCGAAGCAATTTGAACACTTCTGCTTCCCAGGCACAGAGAAGGTGCTAGCAGGGAATTCTCTGCCTGCCTTTCCCCAGTGCTCTGCAAGCTCTCCAGGACAACATAAAATCTGGGGCTCTGTGCTTTCTTTCGTTCTGAACAAGTGTTACTGTTTTCTGCACAAAAGCGATTCTGCGAAGCAATGTGAACACTTCTGCTTCCCAGGCACAGAGAAGGTGCTAGCAAGGAATTCTCTGCCTGCTTTTCCCCAGTGCTCTGCAAGCTCTCCAGGACAACATAAAATCTGGGGCTCTGTGCTTTCTTTCGTTCTGAACAAGTGTTACTGTTTTCTGCACAAAAGCGATTCTGTGAAGCAATGTGAACACTTCTGTTTCCCAGGCACAGAGAAGGTGCTAGCAGGGAATTCTCTGCCTGCTTTTCCCCAGTGCTCTGCAAGCTCTCCAGGACAACATAAAATCTGGGGCTCTGTGCTTTCTTTCGTTCTGAACAAGTGTTACTGTTTTCTGCACAAAAGCGATTCTGCGAAGCAATGTGAAGACTTCTGCTTCCCAGGCACAGAGAAGGTGCTAGCAGGGAATTCTCTGCCTGCCTTTCCCCAGTGCTCTGCAAGCTCTCCAGGACAACATAAAATCTGGGGCTCTGTGCTTTCTTTCGTTCTGAACAAGTGTTACTGTTTTCTGCACAAATGCGATTCTGCGAAGCAATGGGAACACTTCTGTTTCCCAGGCACAGAGAAGGTGCTAGCAGGGAATTCTCTGCCTGCTTTTCCCCAGTGCTCTGCAAGCTCTCCAGGACAACATAAAATCTGGGGCTCTGTGCTTTCCTTCGTTCTGAACAAGTGTTACTGTTTTCTGCACAAAAGCGATTCTGCGAAGCAATGTGAAGACTTCTGCTTCCCAGGCACAGAGAAGGTGCTAGCAGGGAATTCTCTGCCTGCTTTTCCCCAGTGCTCTGCAAGCTCTCCAGGACAACATAAAATCTGGGGCTCTGTGCTTTCTTTCGTTCTGAACAAGTGTTACTGTTTTCTGCACAAAAGCGATTCTGCGAAGCAATGTGAACACTTCTGTTTCCCAGGCACAGAGAAGGTGCTAGCAGGGAATTCTCTGCCTGCCTTTCCCCAGTGCTCTGCAAGCTCTCCAGGACAACATAAAATCTGGGGCTCTGTGCTTTCCTTCGTTCTGAACAAGTGTTACTGTTTTCTGCATAAAAGCGATTCTGCGAAGCAATTTGAACACTTCTGCTTCCCAGGCACAGAGAAGGTGCTAGCAGGGAATTCTCTGCCTGCTTTTCCCCAGTGCTCTGCAAGCTCTCCAGGACAACATAAAATCTGGGGCTCTGTGCTTTCTTTCGTTCTGAACAAGTGTTATTGTTTTCTGCACAAAAGCGATTCTGCGAAGCAATGTGAACACTTCTGCTTCCCAGGCACAGAGAAGGTGCTAGCAGGGAATTCTCTGCCTGCCTTTCCCCAGTGCTCTGCAAGCTCTCCAGGACAACATAAAATCTGGGGCTCTGTGCTTTCCTTCGTTCTGAACAAGTGTTACTGTTTTCTGCACAAATGCGATTCTGCGAAGCAATGGGAACACTTCTGCTTCCCAGACACAGAGAAGGTGCTAGCAGGGAATTCTCTGCCTGCTTTTCCCCAGTGCTCTGCAAGCTCTCCAGGACAACATAAAATCTGGGGCTCTGTGCTTTCTTTCGTTCTGAACAAGTGTTACTGTTTTCTGCACAAAAGCGATTCTGCGAAGCAATGTGAACACTTCTGCTTCCCAGGCACAGAGAAGGTGCTAGCAGGGAATTCTCTGCCTGCTTTTCCCCAGTGCTCTGCAAGCTCTCCAGCACAACATAAAATCTGGGGCTCTGTGCTTTCTTTCGTTATGAACAAGTGTTACTGTTTTCTGCACAAAAGCGATTCTGCGAAGCAATTTGAACACTTCTGCTTCCCAGGCACAGAGAAGGTGCTAGCAGGGAATTCTCTGCCTGTTTTTCCCCAGTGCTCTGCAAGCTCTCCAGGACAACATAAAATCTGGGGCTCTGTGCTTTCTTTCGTTCTGAACAAGTGTTACTGTTTTCTGCACAAAAGCGATTCTGCGAAGCAATGTGAACACTTCTGCTTCCCAGGCACAGAGAAGGTGCTAGCAGGGAATTCTCTGCCTGCCTTTCCCCAGTGCTCTGCAAGCTCTCCAGGACAACATAAAATCTGGGGCTCTGTGCTTTCCTTCGTTCTGAACAAGTGTTACTGTTTTCTGCACAAAAGCGATTCTGCGAAGCAATGTGAACACTTCTGTTTCCCAGGCACAGAGAAGGTGGTAGCAGGGAATTCTCTGCCTGCCTTTCCCCAGTGCTCTGCAAGCTCTCCAGGACAACATAAAATCTGGGGCTCTGTGCTTTCCTTCGTTCTGAACAAGTGTTACTGTTTTCTGCACAAAAGCGATTCTGCGAAGCAATGTGAACACTTCTGCTTCCCAGGCACAGAGAAGGTGCTAGCAGGGAATTCTCTGCCTGCCTTTCCCCAGTGCTCTGCAAGCTCTCCAGGACAACATAAAATCTGGGGCTCTGTGCTTTCTTTCGTTCTGAACAAGTGTTACTGTTTTCTGCACAAAAGCGATTCTGCGAAGCAATGTGAACACTTCTGTTTCCCAGGCACAGAGAAGGTGCTAGCAGGGAATTCTCTGCCTGCTTTTCCCCAGTGCTCTGCAAGCTCTCCAGGACAACATAAAATCTGGGGCTCTGTGCTTTCTTTCGTTCTGAACAAGTGTTACTGTTTTCTGCACAAATGCGATTCTGCGAAGCAATGGGAACACTTCTGCTTCCCAGACACAGAGAAGGTGCTAGCAGGGAATTCTCTGCCTGCTTTTCCCCAGTGCTCTGCAAGCTCTCCAGGACAACATAAAATCTGGGGCTCTGTGCTTTCTTTCATTCTGAACAAGTGTTACTGTTTTCTGCACAAAAGCGATTCTGCGAAGCAATTTGAACACTTCTGCTTCCCAGGCACAGAGAAGGTGCTAGCAGGGAATTCTCTGCCTGTTTTTCCCCAGTGCTCTGCAAGCTCTCCAGGACAACATAAAATCTGGGGCTCTGTGCTTTCCTTCGTTCTGAACAAGTGTTACTGTTTTCTGCACAAAAGCGATTCTGCGAAGCAATTTGAACACTTCTGCTTCCCAGGCACAGAGAAGGTGCTAGCAGGGAATTCTCTGCCTGCTTTTCCCCAGTGCTCTGCAAGCTCTCCAGGACAACATAAAATCTGGGGCTCTGTGCTTTCTTTCGTTCTGAACAAGTGTTACTGTTTTCTGCACAAAAGCGATTCTGCGAAGCAATGTGAACACTTCTGTTTCCCAGGCACAGAGAAGGTGCTAGCAGGGAATTCTCTGCCTGCTTTTCCCCAGTGCTCTGCAAGCTCTCCAGGACAACATAAAATCTGGGGCTCTGTGCTTTCCTTCGTTCTGAACAAGTGTTACTGTTTTCTGCACAAAAGCGATTCTGCGAAGCAATTTGAACACTTCTGTTTCCCAGGCACAGAGAAGGTGCTAGCAGGGAATTCTCTGCCTGCTTTTCCCCAGTGCTCTGCAAGCTCTCCAGGACAACATAAAATCTGGGGCTCTGTGCTTTCTTTCGTTCTGAACAAGTGTTATTGTTTTCTGCACAAAAGCGATTCTGCGAAGCAATGTGAACACTTCTGCTTCCCAGGCACAGAGAAGGTGCTAGCAGGGAATTCTCTGCCTGCCTTTCCCCAGTGCTCTGCAAGCTCTCCAGGACAACATAAAATCTGGGGCTCTGTGCTTTCCTTCGTTCTGAACAAGTGTTACTGTTTTCTGCACAAAAGCGATTCTGCGAAGCAATGTGAACACTTCTGCTTCCCAGGCACAGAGAAGGTGCTAGCAGGGAATTCTCTGCCTGCCTTTCCCCAGTGCTCTGCAAGCTCTCCAGGACAACATAAAATCTGGGGCTCTGTGCTTTCTTTCGTTCTGAACAAGTGTTACTGTTTTCTGCACAAAAGCGATTCTGCGAAGCAATGTGAACACTTCTGCTTCCCAGGCACAGAGAAGGTGCTAGCAGGGAATTCTCTGCCTGCCTTTCCCCAGTGCTCTGCAAGCTCTCCAGGACAACATAAAATCTGGGGCTCTGTGCTTTCTTTCGTTCTGAACAAGTGTTATTGTTTTCTGCACAAAAGCGATTCTGCGAAGCAATGTGAACACTTCTGCTTCCCAGGCACAGAGAAGGTGCTAGCAGGGAATTCTCTGCCTGCTTTTCCCCAGTGCTCTGCAAGCTCTCCAGGACAACATAAAATCTGGGGCTCTGTGCTTTCTTTCGTTCTGAACAAGTGTTATTGTTTTCTGCACAAAAGCGATTCTGCGAAGCAATGTGAAGACTTCTGCTTCCCAGGCACAGAGAAGGTGCTAGCAGGGAATTCTCTGCCTGCCTTTCCCCAGTGCTCTGCAAGCTCTCCAGGACAACATAAAATCTGGGGCTCTGTGCTTTCCTTCGTTCTGAACAAGTGTTACTGTTTTCTGCACAAAAGCGATTCTGCGAAGCAATTTGAACACTTCTGCTTCCCAGGCACAGAGAAGGTGCTAGCAAGGAATTCTCTGCCTGCTTTTCCCCAGTGCTCTGCAAGCTCTCCAGGACAACATAAAATCTGGGGCTCTGTGCTTTCTTTCGTTCTGAACAAGTGTTACTGTTTTCTGCACAAAAGCGATTCTGTGAAGCAATGTGAACACTTCTGTTTCCCAGGCACAGAGAAGGTGCTAGCAGGGAATTCTCTGCCTGCTTTTCCCCAGTGCTCTGCAAGCTCTCCAGGACAACATAAAATCTGGGGCTCTGTGCTTTCTTTCGTTCTGAACAAGTGTTACTGTTTTCTGCACAAAAGCGATTCTGCGAAGCAATGGGAACACTTCTGCTTCCCAGGCACAGAGAAGGTGCTAGCAGGGAATTCTCTGCCTGCTTTTCCCCAGTGCTCTGCAAGCTCTCCAGGACAACATAAAATCTGGGGCTCTGTGCTTTCTTTCGTTCTGAACAAGTGTTACTGTTTTCTGCACAAAAGCGATTCTGCGAAGCAATGTGAACACTTCTGTTTCCCAGGCACAGAGAAGGTGCTAGCAGGGAATTCTCTGCCTGCTTTTCCCCAGTGCTCTGCAAGCTCTCCAGGACAACATAAAATCTGGGGCTCTGTGCTTTCTTTCGTTCTGAACAAGTGTTATTGTTTTCTGCACAAAAGCGATTCTGCGAAGCAATGTGAAGACTTCTGCTTCCCAGGCACAGAGAAGGTGCTAGCAGGGAATTCTCTGCCTGCCTTTCCCCAGTGCTCTGCAAGCTCTCCAGGACAACATAAAATCTGGGGCTCTGTGCTTTCCTTCGTTCTGAACAAGTGTTACTGTTTTCTGCACAAAAGCGATTCTGCGAAGCAATTTGAACACTTCTGCTTCCCAGGCACAGAGAAGGTGCTAGCAAGGAATTCTCTGCCTGCTTTTCCCCAGTGCTCTGCAAGCTCTCCAGGACAACATAAAATCTGGGGCTCTGTGCTTTCTTTCGTTCTGAACAAGTGTTACTGTTTTCTGCACAAAAGCGATTCTGTGAAGCAATGTGAACACTTCTGTTTCACAGGCACAGAGAAGGTGCTAGCAGGGAATTCTCTGCCTGCTTTTCCCCAGTGCTCTGCAAGCTCTCCAGGACAACATAAAATCTGGGGCTCTGTGCTTTCTTTCGTTCTGAACAAGTGTTACTGTTTTCTGCACAAAAGCGATTCTGCGAAGCAATGTGAAGACTTCTGCTTCCCAGGCACAGAGAAGGTGCTAGCAGGGAATTCTCTGCCTGCTTTTCCCCAGTGCTCTGCAAGCTCTCCAGGACAACATAAAATCTGGGGCTCTGTGCTTTCTTTCGTTCTGAACAAGTGTTACTGTTTTCTGCACAAAAGCGATTCTGCGAAGCAATGTGAACACTTCTGTTTCCCAGGCACAGAGAAGGTGCTAGCAGGGAATTCTCTGCCTGCCTTTCCCCAGTGCTCTGCAAGCTCTCCAGGACAACATAAAATCTGGGGCTCTGTGCTTTCCTTCGTTCTGAACAAGTGTTACTGTTTTCTGCACAAAAGCGATTCTGCGAAGCAATTTGAACACTTCTGCTTCCCAGGCACAGAGAAGGTGCTAGCAGGGAATTCTCTGCCTGCTTTTCCCCAGTGCTCTGCAAGCTCTCCAGGACAACATAAAATCTGGGGCTCTGTGCTTTCTTTCGTTCTGAACAAGTGTTATTGTTTTCTGCACAAAAGCGATTCTGCGAAGCAATGTGAACACTTCTGCTTCCCAGGCACAGAGAAGGTGCTAGCAGGGATTTCTCTGCCTGCCTTTCCCCAGTGCTCTGCAAGCTCTCCAGGACAACATAAAATCTGGGGCTCTGTGCTTTCCTTCGTTCTGAACAAGTGTTACTGTTTTCTGCACAAAAGCGATTCTGCGAAGCAATGTGAACACTTCTGTTTCCCAGGCACAGAGAAGGTGGTAGCAGGGAATTCTCTGCCTGCTTTTCCCCAGTGCTCTGCAAGCTCTCCAGGACAACATAAAATCTGGGGCTCTGTGCTTTCTTTGGTTCTGAACAAGTGTTACTGTTTTCTGCACAAATGCGATTCTGCGAAGCAATGGGAACACTTCTGCTTCCCAGACACAGAGAAGGTGCTAGCAGGGAATTCTCTGCCTGCTTTTCCCCAGTGCTCTGCAAGCTCTCCAGGACAACATAAAATCTGGGGCTCTGTGCTTTCTTTCGTTCTGAACAAGTGTTACTGTTTTCTGCACAAAAGCGATTCTGCGAAGCAATTTGAACACTTCTGCTTCCCAGGCACAGAGAAGGTGCTAGCAGGGAATTCTCTGCCTGCTTTTCCCCAGTGCTCTGCAAGCTCTCCAGCACAACATAAAATCTGGGGCTCTGTGCTTTCTTTCGTTATGAACAAGTGTTACTGTTTTCTGCACAAAAGCGATTCTGCGAAGCAATTTGAACACTTCTGCTTCCCAGGCACAGAGAAGGTGCTAGCAGGGAATTCTCTGCCTGTTTTTCCCCAGTGCTCTGCAAGCTCTCCAGGACAACATAAAATCTGGGGCTCTGTGCTTTCTTTCGTTCTGAACAAGTGTTACTGTTTTCTGCACAAAAGCGATTCTGCGAAGCAATGTGAACACTTCTGCTTCCCAGGCACAGAGAAGGTGCTAGCAGGGAATTCTCTGCCTGCCTTTCCCCAGTGCTCTGCAAGCTCTCCAGGACAACATAAAATCTGGGGCTCTGTGCTTTCCTTCGTTCTGAACAAGTGTTACTGTTTTCTGCACAAAAGCGATTCTGCGAAGCAATGTGAACACTTCTGTTTCCCAGGCACAGAGAAGGTGGTAGCAGGGAATTCTCTGCCTGCTTTTCCCCAGTGCTCTGCAAGCTCTCCAGGACAACATAAAATCTGGGGCTCTGTGCTTTCCTTCGTTCTGAACAAGTGTTACTGTTTTCTGCACAAAAGCGATTCTGCGAAGCAATGTGAACACTTCTGTTTCCCAGGCACAGAGAAGGTGGTAGCAGGGAATTCTCTGCCTGCTTTTCCCCAGTGCTCTGCAAGCTCTCCAGGACAACATAAAATCTGGGGCTCTGTGCTTTCTTTCGTTCTGAACAAGTGTTACTGTTTTCTGCACAAATGCGATTCTGCGAAGCAATGGGAACACTTCTGCTTCCCAGACACAGAGAAGGTGCTAGCAGGGAATTCTCTGCCTGTTTTTCCCCAGTGCTCTGCAAGCTCTCCAGGACAACATAAAATCTGGGGCTCTGTGCTTTCTTTCGTTCTGAACAAGTGTTACTGTTTTCTGCACAAAAGCGATTCTGCGAAGCAATGTGAACACTTCTGCTTCCCAGGCACAGAGAAGGTGCTAGCAGGGAATTCTCTGCCTGCCTTTCCCCAGTGCTCTGCAAGCTCTCCAGGACAACATAAAATCTGGGGCTCTGTGCTTTCCTTCGTTCTGAACAAGTGTTACTGTTTTCTGCACAAAAGCGATTCTGCGAAGCAATGTGAACACTTCTGTTTCCCAGGCACAGAGAAGGTGGTAGCAGGGAATTCTCTGCCTGCTTTTCCCCAGTGCTCTGCAAGCTCTCCAGGACAACATAAAATCTGGGGCTCTGTGCTTTCTTTCGTTCTGAACAAGTGTTACTGTTTTCTGCACAAATGCGATTCTGCGAAGCAATGGGAACACTTCTGCTTCCCAGACACAGAGAAGGTGCTAGCAGGGAATTCTCTGCCTGCTTTTCCCCAGTGCTCTGCAAGCTCTCCAGGACAACATAAAATCTGGGGCTCTGTGCTTTCTTTCATTCTGAACAAGTGTTACTGTTTTCTGCACAAAAGCGATTCTGCGAAGCAATGTGAAGACTTCTGCTTCCCAGGCACAGAGAAGGTGCTAGCAGGGAATTCTCTGCCTGCTTTTCCCCAGTGCTCTGCAAGCTCTCCAGGACAACATAAAATCTGGGGCTCTGTGCTTTCTTTCGTTCTGAACAAGTGTTACTGTTTTCTGCACAAAAGCGATTCTGCGAAGCAATGTGAACACTTCTGCTTCCCAGGCACAGAGAAGGTGCTAGCAGGGAATTCTCTGCCTGCCTTTCCCCAGTGCTCTGCAAGCTCTCCAGGACAACATAAAATCTGGGGCTCTGTGCTTTCCTTCGTTCTGAACAACTGTTACTGTTTTCTGCACAAAAGCGATTCTGCGAAGCAATGTGAACACTTCTGCTTCCCAGGCACAGAGAAGGTGCTAGCAGGGAATTCTATGCCTGCCTTTCCTCAGTGCTCTGCAAGCTCTCCAGGACAACATAAAATCTGGGGCTCTGTGCTTTCTTTCGTTCTGAACAAGTGTTACTGTTTTCTGCACAAAAGCGATTCTGCGAAGCAATGGGAACACTTCTGCTTCCCAGGCACAGAGAAGGTGCTAGCAGGGAATTCTCTGACTGCTTTTCCCCAGTGCTCTGCAAGCTCTCCAGGACAACATAAAATCTGGGGCTCTGTGCTTTCTTTCGTTCTGAACAAGTGTTACTGTTTTCTGCACAAAAGCGATTCTGCGAAGCAATGTGAACACTTCTGTTTCCCAGGCACAGAGAAGGTGCTAGCAGGGAATTCTCTGCCTGCCTTTCCCCAGTGCTCTGCAAGCTCTCCAGGACAACATAAAATCTGGGGCTCTGTGCTTTCCTTCGTTCTGAACAAGTGTTACTGTTTTCTGCACAAAAGCGATTCTGCGAAGCAATTTGAACACTTCTGCTTCCCAGGCACAGAGAAGGTGCTAGCAGGGAATTCTCTGCCTGCTTTTCCCCAGTGCTCTGCAAGCTCTCCAGGACAACATAAAATCTGGGGCTCTGTGCTTTCTTTCGTTCTGAACAAGTGTTATTGTTTTCTGCACAAAAGCGATTCTGCGAAGCAATGTGAACACTTCTGCTTCCCAGGCACAGAGAAGGTGCTAGCAGGGAATTCTCTGCCTGCCTTTCCCCAGTGCTCTGCAAGCTCTCCAGGACAACATAAAATCTGGGGCTCTGTGCTTTCCTTCGTTCTGAACAAGTGTTATTGTTTTCTGCACAAAAGCGATTCTGCGAAGCAATGTGAACACTTCTGTTTCCCAGGCACAGAGAAGGTGGTAGCAGGGAATTCTCTGCCTGCTTTTCCCCAGTGCTCTGCAAGCTCTCCAGGACAACATAAAATCTGGGGCTCTGTGCTTTCTTTCGTTCTGAACAAGTGTTACTGTTTTCTGCACAAATGCGATTCTGCGAAGCAATGGGAACACTTCTGCTTCCCAGACACAGAGAAGGTGCTAGCAGGGAATTCTCTGCCTGCTTTTCCCCAGTGCTCTGCAAGCTCTCCAGGACAACATAAAATCTGGGGCTCTGTGCTTTCTTTCATTCTGAACAAGTGTTACTGTTTTCTGCACAAAAGCGATTCTGCGAAGCAATGTGAAGACTTCTGCTTCCCAGGCACAGAGAAGGTGCTAGCAGGGAATTCTCTGCCTGCTTTTCCCCAGTGCTCTGCAAGCTCTCCAGGACAACATAAAATCTGGGGCTCTGTGCTTTCTTTCGTTCTGAACAAGTGTTACTGTTTTCTGCACAAAAGCGATTCTGCGAAGCAATGTGAACACTTCTGCTTCCCAGGCACAGAGAAGGTGCTAGCAGGGAATTCTCTGCCTGCCTTTCCCCAGTGCTCTGCAAGCTCTCCAGGACAACATAAAATCTGGGGCTCTGTGCTTTCCTTCGTTCTGAACAACTGTTACTGTTTTCTGCACAAAAGCGATTCTGCGAAGCAATGTGAACACTTCTGCTTCCCAGGCACAGAGAAGGTGCTAGCAGGGAATTCTCTGCCTGCCTTTCCCCAGTGCTCTGCAAGCTCTCCAGGACAACATAAAATCTGGGGCTCTGTGCTTTCTTTCGTTCTGAACAAGTGTTACTGTTTTCTGCACAAAAGCGATTCTGCGAAGCAATGTGAACACTTCTGCTTCCCAGGCACAGAGAAGGTGCTAGCAGGGAATTCTCTGACTGCTTTTCCCCAGTGCTCTGCAAGCTCTCCAGGACAACATAAAATCTGGGGCTCTGTGCTTTCTTTCGTTCTGAACAAGTGTTACTGTTTTCTGCACAAAAGCGATTCTGCGAAGCAATGTGAACACTTCTGTTTCCCAGGCACAGAGAAGGTGCTAGCAGGGAATTCTCTGCCTGCTTTTCCCCAGTGCTCTGCAAGCTCTCCAGGACAACATAAAATCTGGGGCTCTGTGCTTTCTTTCGTTCTGAACAAGTGTTACTGTTTTCTGCACAAAAGCGATTCTGCGAAGCAATGTGAAGACTTCTGCTTCCCAGGCACAGAGAAGGTGCTAGCAGGGAATTCTCTGCCTGCTTTTCCCCAGTGCTCTGCAAGCTCTCCAGGACAACATAAAATCTGGGGCTCTGTGCTTTCCTTCGTTCTGAACAAGTGTTACTGTTTTCTGCACAAAAGCGATTCTGCGAAGCAATTTGAACACTTCTGCTTCCCAGGCACAGAGAAGGTGCTAGCAGGGAATTCTCTGCCTGCTTTTCCCCAGTGCTCTGCAAGCTCTCCAGGACAACATAAAATCTGGGGCTCTGTGCTTTCTTTCGTTCTGAACAAGTGTTACTGTTTTCTGCACAAAAGCGATTCTGCGAAGCAATGTGAACACTTCTGCTTCCCAGGCACAGAGAAGGTGCTAGCAGGGAATTCTCTGCCTGCTTTTCCCCAGTGCTCTGCAAGCTCTCCAGGACAACATAAAATCTGGGGCTCTGTGCTTTCTTTCATTCTGAACAAGTGTTACTGTTTTCTGCACAAAAGCGATTCTGCGAAGCAATGTGAAGACTTCTGCTTCCCAGGCACAGAGAAGGTGCTAGCAGGGAATTCTCTGCCTGCTTTTCCCCAGTGCTCTGCAAGCTCTCCAGGACAACATAAAATCTGGGGCTCTGTGCTTTCTTTCGTTCTGAACAAGTGTTACTGTTTTCTGCACAAAAGCGATTCTGCGAAGCAATGTGAACACTTCTGCTTCCCAGGCACAGAGAAGGTGCTAGCAGGGAATTCTCTGCCTGCCTTTCCCCAGTGCTCTGCAAGCTCTCCAGGACAACATAAAATCTGGGGCTCTGTGCTTTCCTTCGTTCTGAACAAGTGTTACTGTTTTCTGCACAAAAGCGATTCTGCGAAGCAATGTGAACACTTCTGTTTCCCAGGCACAGAGAAGGTGCTAGCAGGGAATTCTCTGCCTGCTTTTCCCCAGTGCTCTGCAAGCTCTCCAGGACAACATAAAATCTGGGGCTCTGTGCTTTCTTTCGTTCTGAACAAGTGTTATTGTTTTCTGCACAAAAGCGATTCTGCGAAGCAATGTGAACACTTCTGCTTCCCAGGCACAGAGAAGGTGCTAGCAGGGAATTCTCTGCCTGCCTTTCCCCAGTGCTCTGCAAGCTCTCCAGGACAACATAAAATCTGGGGCTCTGTGCTTTCCTTCGTTCTGAACAAGTGTTACTGTTTTCTGCACAAAAGCGATTCTGCGAAGCAATGTGAACACTTCTGTTTCCCAGGCACAGAGAAGGTGGTAGCAGGGAATTCTCTGCCTGCTTTTCCCCAGTGCTCTGCAAGCTCTCCAGGACAACATAAAATCTGGGGCTCTGTGCTTTCTTTCGTTCTGAACAAGTGTTACTGTTTTCTGCACAAATGCGATTCTGCGAAGCAATGGGAACACTTCTGCTTCCCAGACACAGAGAAGGTGCTAGCAGGGAATTCTCTGCCTGCTTTTCCCCAGTGCTCTGCAAGCTCTCCAGGACAACATAAAATCTGGGGCTCTGTGCTTTCTTTCATTCTGAACAAGTGTTACTGTTTTCTGCACAAAAGCGTTTCAGCGAAGCAATTTGAACACTTCTGCTTCCCAGGCACAGAGAAGGTGCTAGCAGGGAATTCTCTGCCTGTTTTTCCCCAGTGCTCTGCAAGCTCTCCAGGACAACATAAAATCTGGGGCTCTGTGCTTTCCTTCGTTCTGAACAAGTGTTACTGTTTTCTGCACAAAAGCGATTCTGCGAAGCAATTTGAACACTTCTGCTTCCCAGGCACAGAGAAGCTGCTAGCAGGGAATTCTCTGCCTGCTTTTCCCCAGTGCTCTGCAAGCTCTCCAGGACAACATAAAATCTGGGGCTCTGTGCTTTCTTTCGTTCTGAACAAGTGTTACTGTTTTCTGCACAAAAGCGATTCTGCGAAGCAATGTGAACACTTCTGTTTCCCAGGCACAGAGAAGGTGCTAGCAGGGAATTCTCTGCCTGCTTTTCCCCAGTGCTCTGCAAGCTCTCCAGGACAACATAAAATCTGGGGCTCTGTGCTTTCCTTCGTTCTGAACAAGTGTTACTGTTTTCTGCACAAAAGCGATTCTGCGAAGCAATGTGAACACTTCTGTTTCCCAGGCACAGAGAAGGTGCTAGCAGGGAATTCTCTGCCTGCTTTTCCCCAGTGCTCTGCAAGCTCTCCAGGACAACATAAAATCTGGGGCTCTGTGCTTTCTTTCGTTGTGAACAAGTGTTATTGTTTTCTGCACAAAAGCGATTCTGCGAAGCAATGTGAACACTTCTGCTTCCCAGGCACAGAGAAGGTGCTAGCAGGGAATTCTCTGCCTGCCTTTCCCCAGTGCTCTGCAAGCTCTCCAGGACAACATAAAATCTGGGGCTCTGTGCTTTCCTTCGTTCTGAACAAGTGTTACTGTTTTCTGCACAAAAGCGATTCTGCGAAGCAATGTGAACACTTCTGCTTCCCAGGCACAGAGAAGGTGCTAGCAGGGAATTCTCTGCCTGCCTTTCCCCAGTGCTCTGCAAGCTCTCCAGGACAACATAAAATCTGGGGCTCTGTGCTTTCTTTCGTTCTGAACAAGTGTTACTGTTTTCTGCACAAAAGCGATTCTGCGAAGCAATGTGAACACTTCTGCTTCCCAGGCACAGAGAAGGTGCTAGCAGGGAATTCTCTGCCTGCCTTTCCCCAGTGCTCTGCAAGCTCTCCAGGACAACATAAAATCTGGGGCTCTGTGCTTTCTTTCGTTCTGAACAAGTGTTATTGTTTTCTGCACAAAAGCGATTCTGCGAAGCAATGTGAACACTTCTGCTTCCCAGGCACAGAGAAGGTGCTAGCAGGGAATTCTCTGCCTGCTTTTCCCCAGTGCTCTGCAAGCTCTCCAGGACAACATAAAATCTGGGGCTCTGTGCTTTCTTTCGTTCTGAACAAGTGTTATTGTTTTCTGCACAAAAGCGATTCTGCGAAGCAATGTGAAGACTTCTGCTTCCCAGGCACAGAGAAGGTGCTAGCAGGGAATTCTCTGCCTGCCTTTCCCCAGTGCTCTGCAAGCTCTCCAGGACAACATAAAATCTGGGGCTCTGTGCTTTCCTTCGTTCTGAACAAGTGTTACTGTTTTCTGCACAAAAGCGATTCTGCGAAGCAATTTGAACACTTCTGCTTCCCAGGCACAGAGAAGGTGCTAGCAAGGAATTCTCTGCCTGCTTTTCCCCAGTGCTCTGCAAGCTCTCCAGGACAACATAAAATCTGGGGCTCTGTGCTTTCTTTCGTTCTGAACAAGTGTTACTGTTTTCTGCACAAAAGCGATTCTGTGAAGCAATGTGAACACTTCTGTTTCCCAGGCACAGAGAAGGTGCTAGCAGGGAATTCTCTGCCTGCTTTTCCCCAGTGCTCTGCAAGCTCTCCAGGACAACATAAAATCTGGGGCTCTGTGCTTTCTTTCGTTCTGAACAAGTGTTACTGTTTTCTGCACAAAAGCGATTCTGCGAAGCAATGTGAACACTTCTGCTTCCCAGGCACAGAGAAGGTGCTAGCAGGGAATTCTCTGCCTGCCTTTCCCCAGTGCTCTGCAAGCTCTCCAGGACAACATAAAATCTGGGGCTCTGTGCTTTCTTTCGTTCTGAACAAGTGTTACTGTTTTCTGCACAAAAGCGATTCTGCGAAGCAATGTGAACACTTCTGTTTCCCAGGCACAGAGAAGGTGCTAGCAGGGAATTCTCTGCCTGCTTTTCCCCAGTGCTCTGCAAGCTCTCCAGGACAACATAAAATCTGGTGCTCTGTGCTTTCTTTCGTTCTGAACAAGTGTTACTGTTTTCTGCACAAAAGCGATTCTGCGAAGCAATGTGAAGACTTCTGCTTCCCAGGCACAGAGAAGGTGCTAGCAGGGAATTCTCTGCCTGCTTTTCCCCAGTGCTCTGCAAGCTCTCCAGGACAACATAAAATCTGGGGCTCTGTGCTTTCTTTCGTTCTGAACAAGTGTTACTGTTTTCTGCACAAAAGCGATTCTGCGAAGCAATGTGAACACTTCTGTTTCCCAGGCACAGAGAAGGTGCTAGCAGGGAATTCTCTGCCTGCCTTTCCCCAGTGCTCTGCAAGCTCTCCAGGACAACATAAAATCTGGGGCTCTGTGCTTTCCTTCGTTCTGAACAAGTGTTACTGTTTTCTGCACAAAAGCGATTCTGCGAAGCAATTTGAACACTTCTGCTTCCCAGGCACAGAGAAGGTGCTAGCAGGGAATTCTCTGCCTGCTTTTCCCCAGTGCTCTGCAAGCTCTCCAGGACAACATAAAATCTGGGGCTCTGTGCTTTCTTTCGTTCTGAACAAGTGTTATTGTTTTCTGCACAAAAGCGATTCTGCGAAGCAATGTGAACACTTCTGCTTCCCAGGCACAGAGAAGGTGCTAGCAGGGAATTCTCTGCCTGCCTTTCCCCAGTGCTCTGCAAGCTCTCCAGGACAACATAAAATCTGGGGCTCTGTGCTTTCCTTCGTTCTGAACAAGTGTTACTGTTTTCTGCACAAAAGCGATTCTGCGAAGCAATGTGAACACTTCTGTTTCCCAGGCACAGAGAAGGTGGTAGCAGGGAATTCTCTGCCTGCTTTTCCCCAGTGCTCTGCAAGCTCTCCAGGACAACATAAAATCTGGGGCTCTGTGCTTTCTTTCGTTCTGAACAAGTGTTACTGTTTTCTGCACAAATGCGATTCTGCGAAGCAATGGGAACACTTCTGCTTCCCAGACACAGAGAAGGTGCTAGCAGGGAATTCTCTGCCTGCTTTTCCCCAGTGCTCTGCAAGCTCTCCAGGACAACATAAAATCTGGGGCTCTGTGCTTTCTTTCGTTCTGAACAAGTGTTACTGTTTTCTGCACAAAAGCGATTCTGCGAAGCAATGTGAACACTTCTGCTTCCCAGGCACAGAGAAGGTGCTAGCAGGGAATTCTCTGCCTGCTTTTCCCCAGTGCTCTGCAAGCTCTCCAGCACAACATAAAATCTGGGGCTCTGTGCTTTCTTTCGTTATGAACAAGTGTTACTGTTTTCTGCACAAAAGCGATTCTGCGAAGCAATTTGAACACTTCTGCTTCCCAGGCACAGAGAAGGTGCTAGCAGGGAATTCTCTGCCTGTTTTTCCCCAGTGCTCTGCAAGCTCTCCAGGACAACATAAAATCTGGGGCTCTGTGCTTTCTTTCGTTCTGAACAAGTGTTACTGTTTTCTGCACAAAAGCGATTCTGCGAAGCAATGTGAACACTTCTGCTTCCCAGGCACAGAGAAGGTGCTAGCAGGGAATTCTCTGCCTGCCTTTCCCCAGTGCTCTGCAAGCTCTCCAGGACAACATAAAATCTGGGGCTCTGTGCTTTCCTTCGTTCTGAACAAGTGTTACTGTTTTCTGCACAAAAGCGATTCTGCGAAGCAATGTGAACACTTCTGCTTCCCAGGCACAGAGAAGGTGCTAGCAGGGAATTCTCTGCCTGCCTTTCCCCAGTGCTCTGCAAGCTCTCCAGGACAACATAAAATCTGGGGCTCTGTGCTTTCTTTCGTTCTGAACAAGTGTTACTGTTTTCTGCACAAAAGCGATTCTGCGAAGCAATGGGAACACTTCTGCTTCCCAGGCACAGAGAAGGTGCTAGCAGGGAATTCTCTGACTGCTTTTCCCCAGTGCTCTGCAAGCTCTCCAGGACAACATAAAATCTGGGGCTCTGTGCTTTCTTTCGTTCTGAACAAGTGTTACTGTTTTCTGCACAAAAGCGGTTCTGCGAAGCAATGGGAACACTTCTGTTTCCCAGGCACAGAGAAGGTGCTAGCAGGGAATTCTCTGCCTGCTTTTCCCCAGTGCTCTGCAAGCTCTCCAGGACAACATAAAATCTGGGGCTCTGTGCTTTCTTTCGTTCTGAACAAGTGTTACTGTTTTCTGCACAAAAGCGATTCTGGCGAAGCAATGTGAACACTTCTGCTTCCCAGGCACAGAGAAGGTGCTAGCAGGGAATTCTCTGCCTGCTTTTCCCCAGTGCTCTGCAAGCTCTCCAGGACAACATAAAATCTGGGGCTCTGTGCTTTCCTTCGTTCTGAACAAGTGTTACTGTTTTCTGCACAAAAGCGATTCTGCGAAGCAATGTGAACACTTCTGCTTCCCAGGCACAGAGAAGGTGCTAGCAGGGAATTCTCTGCCTGCTTTTCCCCAGTGCTCTGCAAGCTCTCCAGGACAACATAAAATCTGGGGCTCTGTGCTTTCTTCGTTCTGAACAAGTGTTACTGTTTTCTGCACAAATGCGATTCTGCGAAGCAATGTGAACACTTCTGCTTCCCAGGCACAGAGAAGGTGCTAGCAGGGAATTCTCTGCCTGCTTTTCCCCAGTGCTCTGCAAGCTCTCCAGGACAACATAAAATCTGGGGCTCTGTGCTTTCTTTCGTTCTGAACAAGTGTTACTGTTTTCTGCACAAAAGCGATTCTGCGAAGCAATGTGAACACT
Organism: Strix uralensis; assembly: GCF_047716275.1. Taxonomy (NCBI): domain Eukaryota; kingdom Metazoa; phylum Chordata; class Aves; order Strigiformes; family Strigidae; genus Strix; species Strix uralensis. The sequence goes on along the minus strand of NW_027436710.1, from coordinate 442,930 downwards.
TCTGCTTCCCAGGCACAGAGAAGGTGCTAGCAGGGAATTCTCTGCCTGCTTTTCCCCAGTGCTCTGCAAGCTCTCCAGGACAACATAAAATCTGGGGCTCTGTGCTTTCTTTCGTTCTGAACAAGTGTTATTGTTTTCTGCACAAAAGCGATTCTGCGAAGCAATGTGAACACTTCTGCTTCCCAGGCACAGAGAAGGTGCTAGCAGGGAATTCTCTGCCTGCCTTTCCCCAGTGCTCTGCAAGCTCTCCAGGACAACATAAAATCTGGGGCTCTGTGCTTTCCTTCGTTCTGAACAGGTGTTACTGTTTTCTGCACAAAAGCGATTCTGCGAAGCAATGTGAACACTTCTGCTTCCCAGGCACAGAGAAGGTGCTAGCAGGGAATTCTCTGCCTGCCTTTCCCCAGTGCTCTGCAAGCTCTCCAGGACAACATAAAATCTGGGGCTCTGTGCTTTCTTTCGTTCTGAACAAGTGTTATTGTTTTCTGCACAAAAGCGATTCTGCGAAGCAATGTGAACACTTCTGCTTCCCAGGCACAGAGAAGGTGCTAGCAGGGAATTCTCTGCCTGCTTTTCCCCAGTGCTCTGCAAGCTCTCCAGGACAACATAAAATCTGGGGCTCTGTGCTTTCTTTCGTTCTGAACAAGTGTTACTGTTTTCTGCACAAAAGCGATTCTGCGAAGCAATGGGAACACTTCTGTTTCCCAGGCACAGAGAAGGTGCTAGCAGGGAATTCTCTGCCTGCTTTTCCCCAGTGCTCTGCAAGCTCTCCAGGACAACATAAAATCTGGGGCTCTGTGCTTTCTTTCGTTCTGAACAAGTGTTACTGTTTTCTGCACAAAAGCGATTCTGCGAAGCAATGGGAACACTTCTGTTTCCCAGGCACAGAGAAGGTGCTAGCAGGGAATTCTCTGCCTGCTTTTCCCCAGTGCTCTGCAAGCTCTCCAGGACAACAGCAAATCTGGGGCTCTGTGCTTTCTTTCGTTCTGAACAAGTGTTACTGTTTTCTGCACAAAAGCGATTCTGCGAAGCAATGTGAAGACTTCTGCTTCCCAGGCACAGAGAAGGTGCTAGCAGGGAATTCTCTGACTGCTTTTCCCCAGTGCTCTGCAAGCTCTCCAGGACAACATAAAATCTGGGGCTCTGTGCTTTCTTTCGTTCTGAACAAGTGTTATTGTTTTCTGCACAAAAGCGATTCTGCGAAGCAATGTGAACACTTCTGCTTCCCAGGCACAGAGAAGGTGCTAGCAGGGAATTCTCTGCCTGCCTTTCCCCAGTGCTCTGCAAGCTCTCCAGGACAACATAAAATCTGGGGCTCTGTGCTTTCCTTCGTTCTGAACAAGTGTTACTGTTTTCTGCACAAAAGCGATTCTGCGAAGCAATGTGAACACTTCTGCTTCCCAGGCACAGAGAAGGTGCTAGCAGGGAATTCTCTGCCTGCCTTTCCCCAGTGCTCTGCAAGCTCTCCAGGACAACATAAAATCTGGGGCTCTGTGCTTTCTTTCGTTCTGAACAAGTGTTATTGTTTTCTGCACAAAAGCGATTCTGCGAAGCAATGTGAACACTTCTGCTTCCCAGGCACAGAGAAGGTGCTAGCAGGGAATTCTCTGCCTGCTTTTCCCCAGTGCTCTGCAAGCTCTCCAGGACAACATAAAATCTGGGGCTCTGTGCTTTCTTTCGTTCTGAACAAGTGTTACTGTTTTCTGCACAAAAGCGATTCTGCGAAGCAATGGGAACACTTCTGTTTCCCAGGCACAGAGAAGGTGCTAGCAGGGAATTCTCTGCCTGCTTTTCCCCAGTGCTCTGCAAGCTCTCCAGGACAACAGCAAATCTGGGGCTCTGTGCTTTCTTTCGTTCTGAACAAGTGTTACTGTTTTCTGCACAAAAGCGATTCTGCGAAGCAATGGGAACACTTCTGTTTCCCAGGCACAGAGAAGGTGCTAGCAGGGAATTCTCTGCCTGCTTTTCCCCAGTGCTCTGCAAGCTCTCCAGGACAACATAAAATCTGGGGCTCTGTGCTTTCTTTCGTTCTGAACAAGTGTTACTGTTTTCTGCACAAAAGCGATTCTGCGAAGCAATGTGAACACTTCTGCTTCCCAGGCACAGAGAAGGTGCTAGCAGGGAATTCTCTGCCTGCTTTTCCCCAGTGCTCTGCAAGCTCTCCAGGACAACATAAAATCTGGGGCTCTGTGCTTTCTTTCGTTCTGAACAAGTGTTATTGTTTTCTGCACAAAAGCGATTCTGCGAAGCAATTTGAACACTTCTGCTTCCCAGGCACAGAGAAGGTGCTAGCAGGGAATTCTCTGCCTGCTTTTCCCCAGTGCTCTGCAAGCTCTCCAGGACAACATAAAATCTGGGGCTCTGTGCTTTCTTTCGTTCTGAACAAGTGTTATTGTTTTCTGCACAAAAGCGATTCTGCGAAGCAATGTGAACACTTCTGCTTCCCAGGCACAGAGAAGGTGCTAGCAGGGAATTCTCTGCCTGCCTTTCCCCAGTGCTCTGCAAGCTCTCCAGGACAACATAAAATCTGGGGCTCTGTGCTTTCCTTCGTTCTGAACAAGTGTTACTGTTTTCTGCACAAAAGCGATTCTGCGAAGCAATGTGAACACTTCAGGTTTCCCAGGCACAGAGAAGGTGGTAGCAGGGAATTCTCTGCCTGCTTTTCCCCAGTGCTCTGCAAGCTCTCCAGGACAACATAAAATCTGGGGCTCTGTGCTTTCTTTCGTTCTGAACAAGTGTTACTGTTTTCTGCACAAAAGCGATTCTGCGAAGCAATGTGAACACTTCTGCTTCCCAGGCACAGAGAAGGTGCTAGCAGGGAATTCTCTGCCTGCTTTTCCCCAGTGCTCTGCAAGCTCTCCAGGACAACATAAAATCTGGGGCTCTGTGCTTTCTTTCGTTCTGAACAAGTGTTACTGTTTTCTGCACAAAAGCGATTCTGCGAAGCAATGTGAAGACTTCTGCTTCCCAGGCACAGAGAAGGTGCTAGCAGGGAATTCTCTGCCTGCTTTTCCCCAGTGCTCTGCAAGCTCTCCAGGACAACATAAAATCTGGGGCTCTGTGCTTTCTTTCGTTCTGAACAAGTGTTACTGTTTTCTGCACAAAAGCGATTCTGCGAAGCAATGTGAACACTTCTGCTTCCCAGGCACAGAGAAGGTGCTAGCAGGGAATTCTCTGCCTGCTTTTCCCCAGTGCTCTGCAAGCTCTCCAGGACAACATAAAATCTGGGGCTCTGTGCTTTCTTTCGTTCTGAACAAGTGTTACTGTTTTGGCACAAAAGCGATTCTGCCAAGCAATGTGAACACTTCTGCTTCCCAGGCACAGAGAAGGTGCTAGCAGGGAATTCTCTGCCTGCTTTTCCCCAGTGCTCTGCAAGCTCTCCAGGACAACATAAAATCTGGGGCTCTGTGCTTTCTTTCGTTCTGAACAAGTGTTACTGTTTTCTGCACAAAAGCGATTCTGCGAAGCAATGTGAACACTTCTGTTTCCCAGGAACAGAGAAGGTGCTAGCAGGGAATTCTCTGCCTGCTTTTCCCCAGTGCTCTGCAAGCTCTCCAGGACAACATAAAATCTGGGGCTCTGTGCTTTCTTTCGTTCTGAACAAGTGTTACTGTTTTCTGCACAAAAGCGATTCTGCGAAGCAATTGGAACACTTCTGTTTCCCAGGCACAGAGAAGGTGCTAGCAGGGAATTCTCTGCCTGCCTTTCCCCAGTGCTCTGCAAGCTCTCCAGGACAACATAAAATCTGGGGCTCTGTGCTTTCTTTCGTTCTGAACAAGTGTTACTGTTTTCTGCACAAAAGCGATTCAGCGAAGCAATGTGAACAGGCACAGAGAAGGTGCTAGCAGGGAATTCTCTGCCTGCTTTTCCCCAGTGCTCTGCAAGCTCTCCAGGACAACATAAAATCTGGGGCTCTGTGCTTTCTTTCGTTCTGAACAAGTGTTACTGTTTTCTGCACAAAAGCGATTCTGCGAAGCAATGGGAACACTTCTGTTTCCCAGGCACAGAGAAGGTGGTAGCAGGGAATTCTCTGCCTGCCTTTCCCCAGTGCTCTGCAAGCTCTCCAGGACAACATAAAATCTGGGGCTCTGTGCTTTCTTTCGTTCTGAAGAAGTGTTACTGTTTTCTGCACAAAAGCGATTCTGCGAAGCAATGGGAACACTTCTGTTTCCCAGGCACAGAGAAGGTGCTAGCAGGGAATTCTCTGCCTGCTTTTCCCCAGTGCTCTGCAAGCTCTCCAGGACAACATAAAATCTGGGGCTCTGTGCTTTCTTTCGTTCTGAACAAGTGTTATTGTTTTCTGCACAAAAGCGATTCTGCGAAGCAATGTGAACACTTCTGTTTCCCAGGCACAGAGAAGGTGCTAGCAGGGACTTCTCTGCCTGCCTTTCCCCAGTGCTCTGCAAGCTCTCCAGGACAACAGCAAATCTGGGGCTCTGTGCTTTCTTTCGTTCTGAACAAGTGTTACTGTTTTCTGCACAAAAGCGATTCTGCGAAGCATTGGGAACACTTCTGTTACCCAGACACAGAGAAGGTGCTAGCAGGGAATTCTCTGCCTGCCTTTCCCCAGTGCTCTGCAAGCTCTCCAGGACAACATAAAATCTGGGGCTCTGTGCTTTCTTTCGTTCTGAACAAGTGTTACTGTTTTCTGCACAAAAGCGATTCTGCGAAGCAATGTGAACAGGCACAGAGAAGGTGCTAGCAGGGAATTCTCTGCCTGCCTTTCCCCAGTGCTCTGCAAGCTCTCCAGGACAACATAAAATCTGGGGCTCTGTGCTTTCTTTCGTTCTGAACAAGTGTTACTGTTTTCTGCACAAAAGCGATTCTGCGAAGCAATGTGAACACTTCTGTTTCCCAGGCACAGAGAAGGTGCTAGCAGGGAATTCTCTGCCTGCTTTTCCCCAGTGCTCTGCAAGCTCTCCAGGACAACATAAAATCTGGGGCTCTGTGCTTTCTTTCGTTCTGAACAAGTGTTACTGTTTTCTGCACAAAAGCGATTCTGCGAAGCAATGTGAACACTTCTGTTTCCCAGGAACAGAGAAGGTGCTAGCAGGGAATTCTCTGCCTGCTTTTCCCCAGTGCTCTGCAAGCTCTCCAGGACAACATAAAATCTGGGGCTCTGTGCTTTCTTTCGTTCTGAACAAGTGTTACTGTTTTCTGCACAAAAGCGATTCTGCGAAGCAATGGGAACACTTCTGTTTCCCAGGCACAGAGAAGGTGCTAGCAGGGAATTCTCTGCCTGCCTTTCCCCAGTGCTCTGCAAGCTCTCCAGGACAACATAAAATCTGGGGCTCTGTGCTTTCTTTCGTTCTGAACAAGTGTTACTGTTTTCTGCACAAAAGCGATTCAGCGAAGCAATGTGAACAGGCACAGAGAAGGTGCTAGCAGGGAATTCTCTGCCTGCTTTTCCCCAGTGCTCTGCAAGCTCTCCAGGACAACATAAAATCTGGGGCTCTGTGCTTTCTTTCATTCTGAACAAGTGTTACTGTTTTCTGCACAAAAGCGATTCTGCGAAGCAATGGGAACACTTCTGTTTCCCAGGCACAGAGAAGGTGGTAGCAGGGAATTCTCTGCCTGCCTTTCCCCAGTGCTCTGCAAGCTCTCCAGGACAACATAAAATCTGGGGCTCTGTGCTTTCTTTCGTTCTGAACAAGTGTTACTGTTTTCTGCACAAAAGCGATTCTGCGAAGCAATGGGAACACTTCTGTTTCCCAGGCACAGAGAAGGTGCTAGCAGGGAATTCTCTGCCTGCTTTTCCCCAGTGCTCTGCAAGCTCTCCAGGACAACATAAAATCTGGGGCTCTGTGCTTTCTTTCGTTCTGAACAAGTGTTATTGTTTTCTGCACAAAAGCGATTCTGCGAAGCAATGTGAACACTTCTGTTTCCCAGGCACAGAGAAGGTGCTAGCAGGGACTTCTCTGCCTGCCTTTCCCCAGTGCTCTGCAAGCTCTCCAGGACAACAGCAAATCTGGGGCTCTGTGCTTTCTTTCGTTCTGAACAAGTGTTACTGTTTTCTGCACAAAAGCGATTCTGCGAAGCAATGGGAACACTTCTGTTACCCAGACACAGAGAAGGTGCTAGCAGGGAATTCTCTGCCTGCCTTTCCCCAGTGCTCTGCAAGCTCTCCAGGACAACATAAAATCTGGGGCTCTGTGCTTTCTTTCGTTCTGAACAAGTGTTATTGTTTTCTGCACAAAAGCGATTCTGCGAAGCAATGTGAACAGGCACAGAGAAGGTGCTAGCAGGGAATTCTCTGCCTGCCTTTCCCCAGTGCTCTGCAAGCTCTCCAGGACAACAGCAAATCTGGGGCTCTGTGCTTTCTTTCGTTCTGAACAAGTGTTACTGTTTTCTGCACAAAAGCGATTCTGCGAAGCAATGTGAAGACTTCTGCTTCCCAGGCACAGAGAAGGTGCTAGCAGGGAATTCTCTGCCTGCTTTTCCCCAGTGCTCTGCAAGCTCTCCAGGACAACATAAAATCTGGGGCTCTGTGCTTTCTTTCGTTCTGAACAAGTGTTACTGTTTTCTGCACAAAAGCGATTCTGCGAAGCAATGGGAACACTTCTGTTTCCCAGGCACAGAGAAGGTGCTAGCAGGGAATTCTCTGCCTGCTTTTCCCCAGTGCTCTGCAAGCTCTCCAGGACAACATAAAATCTGGGGCTCTGTGCTTTCTTTTGTTCTGAACAAGTGTTACTGTTTTCTGCACAAAAGCGATTCTGCGAAGCAATGTGAACAGGCACAGAGAAGGTGCTAGCAGGGAATTCTCTGCCTGCTTTTCCCCAGTGCTCTGCAAGCTCTCCAGGACAACATAAAATCTGGGGCTCTGTGCTTTCTTTCGTTCTGAACAAGTGTTACTGTTTTCTGCACAAAAGCTATTCTGCGAAGCAATGTGAACACTTCTGTTTCCCAGGAACAGAGAAGGTGCTAGCAGGGAATTCTCTGCCTGCTTTTCCCCAGTGCTCTGCAAGCTCTCCAGGACAACATAAAATCTGGGGCTCTGTGCTTTCTTTCGTTCTGAACAAGTGTTACTGTTTTCTGCACAAAAGCGATTCTGCGAAGCAATGGGAACACTTCTGTTTCCCAGGCACAGAGAAGGTGCTAGCAGGGAATTCTCTGCCTGCCTTTCCCCAGTGCTCTGCAAGCTCTCCAGGACAACATAAAATCTGGGGCTCTGTGCTTTCTTTCGTTCTGAACAAGTGTTACTGTTTTCTGCACAAAAGCGATTCAGCGAAGCAATGTGAACAGGCACAGAGAAGGTGCTAGCAGGGAATTCTCTGCCTGCCTTTCCCCAGTGCTCTGCAAGCTCTCCAGGACAACATAAAATCTGGGGCTCTGTGCTTTCTTTCGTTCTGAACAAGTGTTACTGTTTTCTGCACAAAAGCGATTCAGCGAAGCAATGTGAACAGGCACAGAGAAGGTGCTAGCAGGGAATTCTCTGCCTGCTTTTCCCCAGTGCTCTGCAAGCTCTCCAGGACAACAGCAAATCTGGGGCTCTGTGCTTTCTTTCGTTCTGAACAAGTGTTACTGTTTTCTGCACAAAAGCGATTCTGCGAAGCAATGTGAACACTTCTGTTTCCCAGGCACAGAGAAGGTGCTAGCAGGGAATTCTCTGCCTGCTTTTCCCCAGTGCTCTGCAAGCTCTCCAGGACAACATAAAATCTGGGGCTCTGTGCTTTCTTTCTGCTGAACAAGTGTTACTGTTTTCTGCACAAAAGCGATTCTGCGAAGCAATGGGAACACTTCTGTTTCCCAGGAACAGAGAACGTGCTAGCAGGGAATTCTCTGCCTGCTTTTCCCCAGTGCTCTGCAAGCTCTCCAGGACAACATAGAATCTGGGGCTCTGTGCTTTCTTTCGTTCTGAACAAGTGTTACTGTTTTCTGCACAAAAGTGATTCTGCGAAGCAATGTGAACATTTCTGCTTCCCAGGCACAGAGAAGGTGCTAGCAGGGAATTCTCTGCCTGCCTTTCCCCAGTGCTCTGCAAGCTCTCCAGGACAACATAAAATCTGGGGCTCTGTGCTTTCTTTCGTTCTGAACAAGTGTTACTGTTTTCTGCACAAAAGCGATTCTGCGAAGCAATGTGAACACTTCTGTTTCCCAGGCACAGAGAAGGTGCTAGCAGGGAATTCTCTGCCTGCTTTTCCCCAGTGCTCTGCAAGCTCTCCAGGACAACATAAAATCTGGGGCTCTGTGCTTTCTTTCGTTCTGAACAAGTGTTACTGTTTTCTGCACAAAAGCGATTCTGCCAAGCAATGTGAACACTTCTGCTTCCCAGGCACAGAGAAGGTACTAGCAGGGAATTCTCTGCCTGCTTTTCCCCAGTGCTCTGCAAGCTCTCCAGGACAACATAAAATCTGGGGCTCTGTGCTTTCTTTCGTTCTGAACAAGTGTTATTGTTTTTGCACAAAAGCGATTCTGCGAAGCAATGTGAACAGGCACAGAGAAGGTGCTAGCAGGGAATTCTCTGCCTGCCTTTCCCCAGTGCTCTGCAAGCTCTCCAGGACAACATAAAATCTGGGGCTCTGTGCTTTCTTTCGTTCTGAACAAGTGTTACTGTTTTCTGCACAAAAGCGATTCTGCGAAGCAATGTGAACACTTCTGTTTCCCAGGAACAGAGAAGGTGCTAGCAGGGAATTCTCTGCCTGCTTTTCCCCAGTGCTCTGCAAGCTCTCCAGGACAACATAAAATCTGGGGCTCTGTGCTTTCTTTCGTTCTGAACAAGTGTTACTGTTTTCTGCACAAAAGCGATTCTGCGAAGCAATGTGAACAGGCACAGAGAAGGTGCTAGCAGGGAATTCTCTGCCTGCTTTTCCCCAGTGCTCTGCAAGCTCTCCAGGACAACATAAAATCTGGGGCTCTGTGCTTTCTTTCGTTCTGAACAAGTGTTACTGTTTTGGCACAAAAGCGATTCTGCCAAGCAATGTGAACACTTCTGCTTCCCAGGCACAGAGAAGGTGCTAGCAGGGAATTCTCTGCCTGCTTTTCCCAAGTGCTCTGCAAGCTCTCCAGGACAACATAAAATCTGGGGCTCTGTGCTTTCTTTCGTTCTGAACAAGTGTTACTGTTTTCTGCACAAAAGCGATTCTGCGAAGCAATGTGAACACTTCTGTTTCCCAGGCACAGAGAAGGTGCTAGCAGGGAATTCTCTGCCTGCTTTTCCCCAGTGCTCTGCAAGCTCTCCAGGACAACATAAAATCTGGGGCTCTGTGCTTTCTTTCGTTCTGAACAAGTGTTACTGTTTTCTGCACAAAAGCGATTCTGCGAAGCAATGTGAACACTTCTGCTTCCCAGGCACAGAGAAGGTGCTAGCAGGGAATTCTCTGCCTGCTTTTCCCCAGTGCTCTGCAAGCTCTCCAGGACAACATAAAATCTGGGGCTCTGTGCTTTCTTTCGTTCTGAACAAGTGTTACTGTTTTCTGCACAAAAGCGATTCTTCGAAGCAATGTGAACACTTCTGCTTCCCAGGCACAGAGAAGGTGCTAGCAGGGAATTCTCTGCCTGCCTTTCCCCAGTGCTCTGCAAGCTCTCCAGGACAACATAAAATCTGGGGCTCTGTGCTTTCTTTCGTTCTGAACAAGTGTTATTGTTTTCTGCACAAAAGCGATTCTGCGAAGCAATGTGAACACTTCTGCTTCCCAGGCACAGAGAAGGTGCTAGCAGGGAATTCTCTGCCTGCTTTTCCCCAGTGCTCTGCAAGCTCTCCAGGACAACATAAAATCTGGGGCTCTGTGCTTTCTTTCGTTCTGAACAAGTGTTACTGTTTTCTGCACAAAAGCGATTCTGCGAAGCAATGTGAACACTTCTGCTTCCCAGGCACAGAGAAGGTGCTAGCAGGGAATTCTCTGCCTGCTTTTCCCCAGTGCTCTGCAAGCTCTCCAGGACAACATAAAATCTGGGGCTCTGTGCTTTCTTTCGTTCTGAACAAGTGTTACTGTTTTCTGCACAAAAGCGATTCTGCGAAGCAATGTGAACACTTCTGCTTCCCAGGCACAGAGAAGGTGCTAGCAGGGAATTCTCTGCCTGCTTTTCCCCAGTGCTCTGCAAGCTCTCCAGGACAACATAAAATCTGGGGCTCTGTGCTTTCTTTCGTTCTGAACAAGTGTTACTGTTTTCTGCACAAAAGCGATTCTGCGAAGCAATGTGAAGACTTCTGCTTCCCAGGCACAGAGAAGGTGCTAGCAGGGAATTCTCTGCCTGCCTTTCCCCAGTGCTCTGCAAGCTCTCCAGGACAACATAAAATCTGGGGCTCTGTGCTTTCCTTCGTTCTGAACAAGTGTTACTGTTTTCTGCACAAAAGCGATTCTGCGAAGCAATTTGAACACTTCTGCTTCCCAGGCACAGAGAAGGTGCTAGCAGGGAATTCTCTGCCTGCTTTTCCCCAGTGCTCTGCAAGCTCTCCAGGACAACATAAAATCTGGGGCTCTGTGCTTTCTTTCATTCTGAACAAGTGTTACTGTTTTCTGCACAAAAGCGATTCTGCGAAGCAATGTGAACACTTCTGTTTCCCAGGCACAGAGAAGGTGCTAGCAGGGAATTCTCTGCCTGATTTTCCCCAGTGCTCTGCAAGCTCTCCAGGACAACATAAAATCTGGGGCTCTGTGCTTTCTTTCGTTCTGAACAAGTGTTACTGTTTTCTGCACAAAAGCGATTCTGCGAAGCAATGTGAACACTTCTGCTTCCCAGGCACAGAGAAGGTGCTAGCAGGGAATTCTCTGCCTGCCTTTCCCCAGTGCTCTGCAAGCTCTCCAGGACAACATAAAATCTGGGGCTCTGTGCTTTCTTTCGTTCTGAACAAATGTTAATGTTTTCTGCACAAAAGCGATTCTGCGAAGCAATGTGAACACTTCTGTTTCCCAGGCACAGAGAAGGTGCTAGCAGGGAATTCTCTGCCTGCCTTTCCCCAGTGCTCTGCAAGCTCTCCAGGACAACATAAAATCTGGGGCTCTGTGCTTTCTTTCGTTCTGAACAAGTGTTAATGTTTTCTGCACAAAAGCGATTCTGCGAAGCAATGTGAACACTTCTGTTTCCCAGGCACAGAGAAGGTGCTAGCAGGGAATTCTCTGCCTGCTTTTCCCCAGTGCTCTGCAAGCTCTCCAGGACAACATAAAATCTGGGGCTCTGTGCTTTCTTTCATTCTGAACAAGTGTTACTGTTTTCTGCACAAAAGCGATTCTGCGAAGCAATGTGAAGACTTCTGCTTCCCAGGCACAGAGAAGGTGCTAGCAGGGAATTCTCTGCCTGCTTTTCCCCAGTGCTCTGCAAGCTCTCCAGGACAACATAAAATCTGGGGCTCTGTGCTTTCTTTCGTTCTGAACAAGTGTTACTGTTTTCTGCACAAAAGCGATTCTGCGAAGCAATGTGAACACTTCTGCTTCCCAGGCACAGAGAAGGTGCTAGCAGGGAATTCTCTGCCTGCTTTTCCCCAGTGCTCTGCAAGCTCTCCAGGACAACATAAAATCTGGGGCTCTGTGCTTTCTTTCGTTCTGAACAAGTGTTATTGTTTTCTGCACAAAAGCGATTCTGCGAAGCAATGTGAACACTTCTGCTTCCCAGGCACAGAGAAGGTGCTAGCAGGGAATTCTCTGCCTGCCTTTCCCCAGTGCTCTGCAAGCTCTCCAGGACAACATAAAATCTGGGGCTCTGTGCTTTCCTTCGTTCTGAACAAGTGTTACTGTTTTCTGCACAAAAGCGATTCTGCGAAGCAATGTGAACACTTCTGTTTCCCAGGCACAGAGAAGGTGGTAGCAGGGAATTCTCTGCCTGCTTTTCCCCAGTGCTCTGCAAGCTCTCCAGGACAACATAAAATCTGGGGCTCTGTGCTTTCTTTCGTTCTGAACAAGTGTTACTGTTTTCTGCACAAATGCGATTCTGCGAAGCAATGGGAACACTTCTGCTTCCCAGACACAGAGAAGGTGCTAGCAGGGAATTCTCTGCCTGCTTTTCCCCAGTGCTCTGCAAGCTCTCCAGGACAACATAAAATCTGGGGCTCTGTGCTTTCTTTCATTCTGAACAAGTGTTACTGTTTTCTGCACAAAAGCGATTCTGCGAAGCAATGTGAAGACTTCTGCTTCCCAGGCACAGAGAAGGTGCTAGCAGGGAATTCTCTGCCTGCTTTTCCCCAGTGCTCTGCAAGCTCTCCAGGACAACATAAAATCTGGGGCTCTGTGCTTTCTTTCGTTATGAACAAGTGTTACTGTTTTCTGCACAAAAGCGATTCCGCGAAGCAATTTGAACACTTCTGCTTCCCAGGCACAGAGAAGGTGCTAGCAGGGAATTCTCTGCCTGTTTTTCCCCAGTGCTCTGCAAGCTCTCCAGGACAACATAAAATCTGGGGCTCTGTGCTTTCTTTCGTTCTGAACAAGTGTTACTGTTTTCTGCACAAAAGCGATTCTGCGAAGCAATGTGAACACTTCTGCTTCCAAGGCACAGAGAAGGTGCTAGCAGGGAATTCTCTGCCTGCCTTTCCCCAGTGCTCTGCAAGCTCTCCAGGACAACATAAAATCTGGGGCTCTGTGCTTTCCTTCGTTCTGAACAACTGTTACTGTTTTCTGCACAAAAGCGATTCTGCGAAGCAATGTGAACACTTCTGCTTCCCAGGCACAGAGAAGGTGCTAGCAGGGAATTCTCTGCCTGCCTTTCCCCAGTGCTCTGCAAGCTCTCCAGGACAACATAAAATCTGGGGCTCTGTGCTTTCTTTCGTTCTGAACAAGTGTTACTGTTTTCTGCACAAAAGCGATTCTGCGAAGCAATGGGAACACTTCTGCTTCCCAGGCACAGAGAAGGTGCTAGCAGGGAATTCTCTGCCTGCTTTTCCCCAGTGCTCTGCAAGCTCTCCAGGACAACATAAAATCTGGGGCTCTGTGCTTTCTTTCGTTCTGAACAAGTGTTACTGTTTTCTGCACAAAAGCGATTCTGCGAAGCAATGTGAACACTTCTGCTTCCCAGGCACAGAGAAGGTGCTAGCAGGGAATTCTCTGCCTGCTTTTCCCCAGTGCTCTGCAAGCTCTCCAGGACAACATAAAATCTGGGGCTCTGTGCTTTCCTTCGTTCTGAACAAGTGTTACTGTTTTCTGCACAAAAGCGATTCTGCGAAGCAATTTGAACACTTCTGCTTCCCAGGCACAGAGAAGGTGCTAGCAGGGAATTCTCTGCCTGCTTTTCCCCAGTGCTCTGCAAGCTCTCCAGGACAACATAAAATCTGGGGCTCTGTGCTTTCTTTCGTTCTGAACAAGTGTTACTGTTTTCTGCACAAAAGCGATTCTGCGAAGCAATGTGAACACTTCTGCTTCCCAGGCACAGAGAAGGTGCTAGCAGGGAATTCTCTGCCTGCTTTTCCCCAGTGCTCTGCAAGCTCTCCAGGACAACATAAAATCTGGGGCTCTGTGCTTTCCTTCGTTCTGAACAAGTGTTACTGTTTTCTGCACAAAAGCGATTCTGCGAAGCAATTTGAACACTTCTGCTTCCCAGGCACAGAGAAGGTGCTAGCAGGGAATTCTCTGCCTGCTTTTCCCCAGTGCTCTGCAAGCTCTCCAGGACAACATAAAATCTGGGGCTCTGTGCTTTCTTTCGTTCTGAACAAGTGTTATTGTTTTCTGCACAAAAGCGATTCTGCGAAGCAATGTGAACACTTCTGCTTCCCAGGCACAGAGAAGGTGCTAGCAGGGAATTCTCTGCCTGCCTTTCCCCAGTGCTCTGCAAGCTCTCCAGGACAACATAAAATCTGGGGCTCTGTGCTTTCCTTCGTTCTGAACAAGTGTTACTGTTTTCTGCACAAAAGCGATTCTGCGAAGCAATGTGAACACTTCTGCTTCCCAGGCACAGAGAAGGTGCTAGCAGGGAATTCTCTGCCTGCTTTTCCCCAGTGCTCTGCAAGCTCTCCAGGACAACATAAAATCTGGGGCTCTGTGCTTTCTTTCGTTCTGAACAAGTGTTACTGTTTTCTGCACAAAAGCGATTCTGCGAAGCAATGTGAACACTTCTGCTTCCCAGGCACAGAGAAGGTGCTAGCAGGGAATTCTCTGCCTGCTTTTCCCCAGTGCTCTGCAAGCTCTCCAGGACAACATAAAATCTGGGGCTCTGTGCTTTCTTTCGTTCTGAACAAGTGTTACTGTTTTCTGCACAAAAGCGATTCTGCGAAGCAATGGGAACACTTCTGTTTCCCAGGCACAGAGAAGGTGCTAGCAGGGAATTCTCTGCCTGCTTTTCCCCAGTGCTCTGCAAGCTCTCCAGGACAACATAAAATCTGGGGCTCTGTGCTTTCTTTCGTTCTGAACAAGTGTTACTGTTTTCTGCACAAAAGCGATTCTGCGAAGCAATGGGAACACTTCTGTTTCCCAGGCACAGAGAAGGTGCTAGCAGGGAATTCTCTGCCTGCTTTTCCCCAGTGCTCTGCAAGCTCTCCAGGACAACATAAAATCTGGGGCTCTGTGCTTTCTTTCGTTCTGAACAAGTGTTACTGTTTTCTGCACAAAAGCGATTCTGCGAAGCAATGTGAAGACTTCTGCTTCCCAGGCACAGAGAAGGTGCTAGCAGGGAATTCTCTGACTGCTTTTCCCCAGTGCTCTGCAAGTTCTCCAGGACAACATAAAATCTGGGGCTCTGTGCTTTCTTTCGTTCTGAACAAGTGTTACTGTTTTCTGCACAAAAGCGATTCTGCGAAGCAATGTGAACAGCCACAAAGAAGGTGCTAGCAGGGAATTCTCTGCCTGCCTTTCCCCACTGCTCTGCAAGCTCTCCAGGACAACAGCAAATCTGGGGCTCTGTGCTTTCTTTCGTTCTGAACAAGTGTTACTGTTTTCTGCACAAAAGCGATTCTGCGAAGCAATGTGAACACTTCTGTTTCCCAGGCACAGAGAAGGTGCTAGCAGGGAATTCTCTGCCTGCTTTTCCCCAGTGCTCTGCAAGCTCTCCAGGACAACATAAAATCTGGGGCTCTGTGCTTTCTTTCGTTCTGAACAAGTGTTACTGTTTTCTGCACAAAAGCGATTCTGCGAAGCAATGTGAACACTTCTGCTTCCCAGGCACAGAGAAGGTGCTAGCAGGGAATTCTCTGCCTGCTTTTCCCCAGTGCTCTGCAAGCTCTCCAGGACAACATAAAATCTGGGGCTCTGTGCTTTCTTTCGTTCTGAACAAGTGTTATTGTTTTCTGCACAAAAGCGATTCTGCGAAGCAATGTGAAGACTTCTGCTTCCCAGGCACAGAGAAGGTGCTAGCAGGGAATTCTCTGCCTGCTTTTCCCCAGTGCTCTGCAAGCTCTCCAGGACAACATAAAATCTGGGGCTCTGTGCTTTCTTTCGTTCTGAACAAGTGTTATTGTTTTCTGCACAAAAGCGATTCTGCGAAGCAATTTGAACACTTCTGCTTCCCAGGCACAGAGAAGGTGCTAGCAGGGAATTCTCTGCCTGCCTTTCCCCAGTGCTCTGCAAGCTCTCCAGGACAACATAAAATCTGGGGCTCTGTGCTTTCCTTCGTTCTGAACAAGTGTTACTGTTTTCTGCACAAAAGCGATTCTGCGAAGCAATGTGAACACTTCTGTTTCCCAGGCACAGAGAAGGTGCTAGCAGGGAATTCTCTGCCTGCTTTTCCCCAGTGCTCTGCAAGCTCTCCAGGACAACATAAAATCTGGGGCTCTGTGCTTTCTTTCGTTCTGAACAAGTGTTACTGTTTTCTGCACAAAAGCGATTCTGCGAAGCAATGGGAACACTTCTGCTTCCCAGGCACAGAGAAGGTGCTAGCAGGGAATTCTCTGCCTGCTTTTCCCCAGTGCTCTGCAAGCTCTCCAGGACAACATAAAATCTGGGGCTCTGTGCTTTCTTTCGTTCTGAACAAGTGTTACTGTTTTCTGCACAAAAGCGATTCTGCGAAGCAATGGGAACACTTCTGTTTCCCAGGCACAGAGAAGGTGCTAGCAGGGAATTCTCTGCCTGCTTTTCCCCAGTGCTCTGCAAGCTCTCCAGGACAACATAAAATCTGGGGCTCTGTGCTTTCTTTCGTTCTGAACAAGTGTTACTGTTTTCTGCACAAAAGCGATTCTGCGAAGCAATGTGAAGACTTCTGCTTCCCAGGCACAGAGAAGGTGCTAGCAGGGAATTCTCTGCCTGCTTTTCCCCAGTGCTCTGCAAGTTCTCCAGGACAACATAAAATGTGGGGCTCTGTGCTTTCTTTCGTTCTGAACAAGTGTTACTGTTTTCTGCACAAAAGCGATTCTGCGAAGCAATGTGAACAGCCACAAAGAAGGTGCTAGCAGGGAATTCTCTGCCTGCCTTTCCCCACTGCTCTGCAAGCTCTCCAGGACAACAGCAAATCTGGGGCTCTGTGCTTTCTTTCGTTCTGAACAAGTGTTACTGTTTTCTGCACAAAAGCGATTCTGCGAAGCAATGTGAACACTTCTGTTTCCCAGGCACAGAGAAGGTGCTAGCAGGGAATTCTCTGCCTGCTTTTCCCCAGTGCTCTGCAAGCTCTCCAGGACAACATAAAATCTGGGGCTCTGTGCTTTCTTTCGTTCTGAACAAGTGTTACTGTTTTCTGCACAAAAGCGATTCTGCGAAGCAATGTGAACACTTCTGCTTCCCAGGCACAGAGAAGGTGCTAGCAGGGAATTCTCTGCCTGCTTTTCCCCAGTGCTCTGCAAGCTCTCCAGGACAACATAAAATCTGGGGCTCTGTGCTTTCTTTCGTTCTGAACAAGTGTTATTGTTTTCTGCACAAAAGCGATTCTGCGAAGCAATGTGAAGACTTCTGCTTCCCAGGCACAGAGAAGGTGCTAGCAGGGAATTCTCTGCCTGCTTTTCCCCAGTGCTCTGCAAGCTCTCCAGGACAACATAAAATCTGGGGCTCTGTGCTTTCTTTCGTTCTGAACAAGTGTTATTGTTTTCTGCACAAAAGCGATTCTGCGAAGCAATTTGAACACTTCTGCTTCCCAGGCACAGAGAAGGTGCTAGCAGGGAATTCTCTGCCTGCCTTTCCCCAGTGCTCTGCAAGCTCTCCAGGACAACATAAAATCTGGGGCTCTGTGCTTTCCTTCGTTCTGAACAAGTGTTACTGTTTTCTGCACAAAAGCGATTCTGCGAAGCAATGTGAACACTTCTGTTTCCCAGGCACAGAGAAGGTGCTAGCAGGGAATTCTCTGCCTGCTTTTCCCCAGTGCTCTGCAAGCTCTCCAGGACAACATAAAATCTGGGGCTCTGTGCTTTCTTTCGTTCTGAACAAGTGTTACTGTTTTCTGCACAAAAGCGATTCTGCGAAGCAATGTGAAGACTTCTGCTTCCCAGGCACAGAGAAGGTGCTAGCAGGGAATTCTCTGCCTGCTTTTCCCCAGTGCTCTGCAAGCTCTCCAGGACAACATAAAATCTGGGGCTCTGTGCTTTCTTTCGTTCTGAACAAGTGTTACTGTTTTCTGCACAAAAGCGATTCTGCGAAGCAATGTGAAGACTTCTGCTTCCCAGGCACAGAGAAGGTGCTAGCAGGGAATTCTCTGCCTGCTTTTCCCCAGTGCTCTGCAAGCTCTCCAGGACAACATAAAATCTGGGGCTCTGTGCTTTCCTTCGTTCTGAACAAGTGTTACTGTTTTCTGCACAAAAGCGATTCTGCGAAGCAATTTGAACACTTCTGCTTCCCAGGCACAGAGAAGGTGCTAGCAGGGAATTCTCTGCCTGCTTTTCCCCAGTGCTCTGCAAGCTCTCCAGGACAACATAAAATCTGGGGCTCTGTGCTTTCTTTCGTTCTGAACAAGTGTTACTGTTTTCTGCACAAAAGCGATTCTACGAAGCAATGTGAACACTTCTGCTTCCCAGGCACAGAGAAGGTGCTAGCAGGGAATTCTCTGCCTGCTTTTCCCCAGTGCTCTGCAAGCTCTCCAGGACAACATAAAATCTGGGGCTCTGTGCTTTCTTTCGTTCTGAACAAGTGTTACTGTTTTCTGCACAAAAGCGATTCTGCGAAGCAATGTGAACACTTCTGCTTCCCAGGCACAGAGAAGGTGCTAGCAGGGAATTCTCTGCCTGCTTTTCCCCAGTGCTCTGCAAGCTCTCCAGGACAACATAAAATCTGGGGCTCTGTGCTTTCTTTCGTTCTGAACAAGTGTTACTGTTTTCTGCACAAAAGCGATTCTGCGAAGCAATGTGAACACTTCTGCTTCCCAGACACAGAGAAGGTGCTAGCAGGGAATTCTCTGCCTGCTTTTCCCCAGTGCTCTGCAAGCTCTCCAGGACAACATAAAATCTGGGGCTCTGTGCTTTCTTTCATTCTGAACAAGTGTTACTGTTTTCTGCACAAAAGCGATTCTGCGAAGCAATGTGAACACTTCTGCTTCCCAGGCACAGAGAAGGTGCTAGCAGGGAATTCTCTGCCTGCTTTTCCCCAGTGCTCTGCAAGCTCTCCAGGACAACATAAAATCTGGGGCTCTGTGCTTTCTTTCGTTATGAACAAGTGTTACTGTTTTCTGCACAAAAGCGATTCTGCGAAGCAATTTGAACACTTCTGCTTCCCAGGCACAGAGAAGGTGCTAGCAGGGAATTCTCTGCCTGTTTTTCCCCAGTGCTCTGCAAGCTCTCCAGGACAACATAAAATCTGGGGCTCTGTGCTTTCTTTCGTTCTAAACAAGTGTTACTGTTTTCTGCACAAAAGCGATTCTGCGAAGCAATGTGAAGACTTCTGCTTCCCAGGCACAGAGAAGGTGCTAGCAGGGAATTCTCTGCCTGCCTTTCCCCAGTGCTCTGCAAGCTCTCCAGGACAACATAAAATATGGGGCTCTGTGCTTTCCTTCGTTCTGAACAACTGTTACTGTTTTCTGCACAAAAGCGATTCTGCGAAGCAATGTGAACACTTCTGCTTCCCAGGCACAGAGAAGGTGCTAGCAGGGAATTCTCTGCCTGCCTTTCCCCAGTGCTCTGCAAGCTCTCCAGGACAACATAAAATCTGGGGCTCTGTGCTTTCTTTCGTTCTGAACAAGTGTTACTGTTTTCTGCACAAAAGCGATTCTGCGAAGCAATGGGAACACTTCTGCTTCCCAGGCACAGAGAAGGTGCTAGCAGGGAATTCTCTGCCTGCTTTTCCCCAGTGCTCTGCAAGCTCTCCAGGACAACATAAAATCTGGGGCTCTGTGCTTTCTTTCATTCTGAACAAGTGTTACTGTTTTCTGCACAAAAGCGATTCTGCGAAGCAATGTGAACACTTCTGCTTCCCAGGCACAGAGAAGGTGCTAGCAGGGAATTCTCTGACTGCTTTTCCCCAGTGCTCTGCAAGCTCTCCAGGACAACATAAAATCTGGGGCTCTGTGCTTTCCTTCGTTCTGAACAACTGTTACTGTTTTCTGCACAAAAGCGATTCTGCGAAGCAATGTGAACAGGCACAAAGAAGGTGCTAGCAGGGAATTCTCTGCCTGCCTTTCCCCACTGCTCTGCAAGCTCTCCAGGACAACAGCAAATCTGGGGCTCTGTGCTTTCTTTCGTTCTGAACAAGTGTTACTGTTTTCTGCACAAAAGCGATTCTGCGAAGCAATTTGAACACTTCTGCTTCCCAGGCACAGAGAAGGTGCTAGCAGGGAATTCTCTGCCTGCTTTTCCCCAGTGCTCTGCAAGCTCTCCAGGACAACATAAAATCTGGGGCTCTGTGCTTTCTTTCGTTCTGAACAAGTGTTATTGTTTTCTGCACAAAAGCGATTCTGCGAAGCAATGTGAACACTTCTGCTTCCCAGGCACAGAGAAGGTGCTAGCAGGGAATTCTCTGCCTGCTTTTCCCCAGTGCTCTGCAAGCTCTCCAGGACAACATAATATCTGGGGCTCTGTGCTTTCTTTCGTTCTGAACAAGTGTTACTGTTTTCTGCACAAAAGCGATTCTGCGAAGCAATGGGAACACTTCTGTTTCCCAGGCACAGAGAAGGTGCTAGCAGGGAATTCTCTGACTGCTTTTCCCCAGTGCTCTGCAAGTTCTCCAGGACAACATAAAATCTGGGGCTCTGTGCTTTCTTTCGTTCTGAACAAGTGTTACTGTTTTCTGCACAAAAGCGATTCTGCGAAGCAATGTGAACAGGCACAAAGAAGGTGCTAGCAGGGAATTCTCTGCCTGCCTTCCCCACTGCTCTGCAAGCTCTCCAGGACAACAGCAAATCTGGGGCTCTGTGCTTTCTTTCGTTCTGAACAAGTGTTACTGTTTTCTGCACAAAAGCGATTCTGCGAAGCAATGTGAACACTTCTGTTTCCCAGGCACAGAGAAGGTGCTAGCAGGGAATTCTCTGCCTGCTTTTCCCCAGTGCTCTGCAAGCTCTCCAGGACAACATAAAATCTGGGGCTCTGTGCTTTCTTTCGTTCTGAACAAGTGTTACTGTTTTCTGCACAAAAGCGATTCTGCGAAGCAATGTGAACACTTCTGCTTCCCAGGCACAGAGAAGGTGCTAGCAGGGAATTCTCTGCCTGCTTTTCCCCAGTGCTCTGCAAGCTCTCCAGGACAACATAAAATCTGGGGCTCTGTGCTTTCTTTCGTTCTGAACAAGTGTTATTGTTTTCTGCACAAAAGCGATTCTGCGAAGCAATGTGAAGACTTCTGCTTCCCAGGCACAGAGAAGGTGCTAGCAGGGAATTCTCTGCCTGCCTTTCCCCAGTGCTCTGCAAGCTCTCCAGGACAACATAAAATCTGGGGCTCTGTGCTTTCCTTCGTTCTGAACAAGTGTTACTGTTTTCTGCACAAAAGCGATTCTGCGAAGCAATTTGAACACTTCTGCTTCCCAGGCACAGAGAAGGTGCTAGCAGGGAATTCTCTGCCTGCTTTTCCCCAGTGCTCTGCAAGCTCTCCAGGACAACATAAAATCTGGGGCTCTGTGCTTTCTTTCGTTCTGAACAAGTGTTACTGTTTTCTGCACAAAAGCGATTCTGCGAAGCAATGTGAACACTTCTGCTTCCCAGGCACAGAGAAGGTGCTAGCAGGGAATTCTCTGCCTGCTTTTCCCCAGTGCTCTGCAAGCTCTCCAGGACAACATAAAATCTGGGGCTCTGTGCTTTCTTTCATTCTGAACAAGTGTTACTGTTTTCTGCACAAAAGCGATTCTGCGAAGCAATGTGAACACTTCTGTTTCCCAGGCACAGAGAAGGTGCTAGCAGGGAATTCTCTGCCTGCTTTTCCCCAGTGCTCTGCAAGCTCTCCAGGACAACATAAAATCTGGGGCTCTGTGCTTTCTTTCGTTCTGAACAAGTGTTACTGTTTTCTGCACAAAAGCGATTCTGCGAAGCAATGTGAACACTTCTGCTTCCCAGGCACAGAGAAGGTGCTAGCAGGGAATTCTCTGCCTGCCTTTCCCCAGTGCTCTGCAAGCTCTCCAGGACAACATAAAATCTGGGGCTCTGTGCTTTCTTTCGTTCTGAACAAGTGTTACTGTTTTCTGCACAAAAGCGATTCTGCGAAGCAATGTGAACACTTCTGCTTCCCAGGCACAGAGAAGGTGCTAGCAGGGAATTCTCTGCCTGCTTTTCCCCAGTGCTCTGCAAGCTCTCCAGGACAACATAAAATCTGGGGCTCTGTGCTTTCTTTCGTTCTGAACAAGTGTTACTGTTTTCTGCACAAAAGCGATTCTGCGAAGCAATGCACAAAAGCGATTCTGCGAAGCAATGGGAACACTTCTGTTTCCCAGGCACAGAGAAGGTGCTAGCAGGGAATTCTCTGCCTGCTTTTCCCCAGTGCTCTGCAAGCTCTCCAGGACAACATAAAATCTGGGGCTCTGTGCTTTCTTTCGTTCTGAACAAGTGTTACTGTTTTCTGCACAAAAGCGATTCTGCGAAGCAATGTGAAGACTTCTGCTTCCCAGGCACAGAGAAGGTGCTAGCAGGGAATTCTCTGACTGCTTTTCCCCAGTGCTCTGCAAGTTCTCCAGGACAACATAAAATCTGGGGCTCTGTGCTTTCTTTCGTTCTGAACAAGTGTTACTGTTTTCTGCACAAAAGCGATTCTGCGAAGCAATGTGAACAGCCACAAAGAAGGTGCTAGCAGGGAATTCTCTGCCTGCCTTTCCCCAGTGCTCTGCAAGCTCTCCAGGACAACATAAAATCTGGGGCTCTGTGCTTTCTTTCGTTCTGAACAAGTGTTACTGTTTTCTGCACAAAAGCGATTCTGCGAAGCAATGTGAACACTTCTGCTTCCCAGGCACAGAGAAGGTGCTAGCAGGGAATTCTCTGCCTGCCTTTCCCCAGTGCTCTGCAAGCTCTCCAGGACAACATAAAATCTGGGGCTCTGTGCTTTCCTTCGTTCTGAACAAGTGTTACTGTTTTCTGCACAAAAGCGATTCTGCGAAGCAATGTGAACACTTCTGCTTCCCAGGCACAGAGAAGGTGCTAGCAGGGAATTCTCTGCCTGCCTTTCCCCAGTGCTCTGCAAGCTCTCCAGGACAACATAAAATCTGGGGCTCTGTGCTTTCTTTCGTTCTGAACAAGTGTTACTGTTTTCTGCACAAAAGCGATTCTGCGAAGCAATGGGAACACTTCTGCTTCCCAGGCACAGAGAAGGTGCTAGCAGGGAATTCTCTGCCTGCTTTTCCCCAGTGCTCTGCAAGCTCTCCAGGACAACATAAAATCTGGGGCTCTGTGCTTTCTTTCGTTCTGAACAAGTGTTACTGTTTTCTGCACAAAAGCGATTCTGCGAAGCAATGGGAACACTTCTGTTTCCCAGGCACAGAGAAGGTGCTAGCAGGGAATTCTCTGCCTGCTTTTCCCCAGTGCTCTGCAAGCTCTCCAGGACAACATAAAATCTGGGGCTCTGTGCTTTCTTTCGTTCTGAACAAGTGTTACTGTTTTCTGCACAAAAGCGATTCTGCGAAGCAATGTGAACACTTCTGCTTCCCAGGCACAGAGAAGGTGCTAGCAGGGAATTCTCTGCCTGCTTTTCCCCAGTGCTCTGCAAGCTCTCCAGGACAACATAAAATCTGGGGCTCTGTGCTTTCCTTCGTTCTGAACAAGTGTTACTGTTTTCTGCACAAAAGCGATTCTGCGAAGCAATTTGAACACTTCTGCTTCCCAGGCACAGAGAAGGTGCTAGCAGGGAATTCTCTGCCTGCTTTTCCCCAGTGCTCTGCAAGCTCTCCAGGACAACATAAAATCTGGGGCTCTGTGCTTTCTTTCGTTCTGAACAAGTGTTACTGTTTTCTGCACAAATGCGATTCTGCGAAGCAATGTGAACACTTCTGCTTCCCAGGCACAGAGAAGGTGCTAGCAGGGAATTCTCTGCCTGCTTTTCCCCAGTGCTCTGCAAGCTCTCCAGGACAACATAAAATCTGGGGCTCTGTGCTTTCTTTCGTTCTGAACAAGTGTTACTGTTTTCTGCACAAAAGCGATTCTGCGAAGCAATGTGAACACTTCTGCTTCCCAGGCACAGAGAAGGTGCTAGCAGGGAATTCTCTGCCTGCCTTTCCCCAGTGCTCTGCAAGCTCTCCAGGACAACATAAAATCTGGGGCTCTGTGCTTTCCTTCGTTCTGAACAGGTGTTACTGTTTTCTGCACAAAAGCGATTCTGCGAAGCAATGTGAACACTTCTGCTTCCCAGGCACAGAGAAGGTGCTAGCAGGGAATTCTCTGCCTGCCTTTCCCCAGTGCTCTGCAAGCTCTCCAGGACAACATAAAATCTGGGGCTCTGTGCTTTCTTTCGTTCTGAACAAGTGTTATTGTTTTCTGCACAAAAGCGATTCTGCGAAGCAATGTGAACACTTCTGCTTCCCAGGCACAGAGAAGGTGCTAGCAGGGAATTCTCTGCCTGCTTTTCCCCAGTGCTCTGCAAGCTCTCCAGGACAACATAAAATCTGGGGCTCTGTGCTTTCTTTCGTTCTGAACAAGTGTTACTGTTTTCTGCACAAAAGCGATTCTGCGAAGCAATGGGAACACTTCTGTTTCCCAGGCACAGAGAAGGTGCTAGCAGGGAATTCTCTGCCTGCCTTTCCCCAGTGCTCTGCAAGCTCTCCAGGACAACATAAAATCTGGGGCTCTGTGCTTTCTTTCGTTCTGAACAAGTGTTACTGTTTTCTGCACAAAAGCGATTCTGCGAAGCAATGGGAACACTTCTGTTTCCCAGGCACAGAGAAGGTGCTAGCAGGGAATTCTCTGCCTGCTTTTCCCCAGTGCTCTGCAAGCTCTCCAGGACAACAGCAAATCTGGGGCTCTGTGCTTTCTTTCGTTCTGAACAAGTGTTACTGTTTTCTGCACAAAAGCGATTCTGCGAAGCAATGGGAACACTTCTGTTTCCCAGGCACAGAGAAGGTGCTAGCAGGGAATTCTCTGCCTGCTTTTCCCCAGTGCTCTGCAAGCTCTCCAGGACAACAGCAAATCTGGGGCTCTGTGCTTTCTTTCGTTCTGAACAAGTGTTACTGTTTTCTGCACAAAAGCGATTCTGCGAAGCAATGTGAACACTTCTGCTTCCCAGGCACAGAGAAGGTGCTAGCAGGGAATTCTCTGCCTGCTTTTCCCCAGTGCTCTGCAAGCTCTCCAGGACAACATAAAATCTGGGGCTCTGTGCTTTCTTTCGTTCTGAACAAGTGTTATTGTTTTCTGCACAAAAGCGATTCTGCGAAGCAATGTGAAGACTTCTGCTTCCCAGGCACAGAGAAGGTGCTAGCAGGGAATTCTCTGCCTGCTTTTCCCCAGTGCTCTGCAAGCTCTCCAGGACAACATAAAATCTGGGGCTCTGTGCTTTCTTTCGTTCTGAACAAGTGTTATTGTTTTCTGCACAAAAGCGATTCTGCGAAGCAATGTGAACACTTCTGCTTCCCAGGCACAGAGAAGGTGCTAGCAGGGAATTCTCTGCCTGCCTTTCCCCAGTGCTCTGCAAGCTCTCCAGGACAACATAAAATCTGGGGCTCTGTGCTTTCCTTCGTTCTGAACAAGTGTTACTGTTTTCTGCACAAAAGCGATTCTGCGAAGCAATGTGAACACTTCTGTTTCCCAGGCACAGAGAAGGTGGTAGCAGGGAATTCTCTGCCTGCTTTTCCCCAGTGCTCTGCAAGCTCTCCAGGACAACATAAAATCTGGGGCTCTGTGCTTTCTTTCGTTCTGAACAAGTGTTACTGTTTTCTGCACAAAAGCGATTCTGCGAAGCAATGTGAACACTTCTGCTTCCCAGGCACAGAGAAGGTGCTAGCAGGGAATTCTCTGCCTGCTTTTCCCCAGTGCTCTGCAAGCTCTCCAGGACAACATAAAATCTGGGGCTCTGTGCTTTCTTTCGTTCTGAACAAGTGTTACTGTTTTCTGCACAAAAGCGATTCTGCGAAGCAATGTGAAGACTTCTGCTTCCCAGGCACAGAGAAGGTGCTAGCAGGGAATTCTCTGCCTGCTTTTCCCCAGTGCTCTGCAAGCTCTCCAGGACAACATAAAATCTGGGGCTCTGTGCTTTCTTTCGTTCTGAACAAGTGTTACTGTTTTCTGCACAAAAGCGATTCTGCGAAGCAATGTGAACACTTCTGCTTCCCAGGCACAGAGAAGGTGCTAGCAGGGAATTCTCTGCCTGCTTTTCCCCAGTGCTCTGCAAGCTCTCCAGGACAACATAAAATCTGGGGCTCTGTGCTTTCTTTCGTTCTGAACAAGTGTTATTGTTTTCTGCACAAAAGCGATTCTGCGAAGCAATTTGAACACTTCTGCTTCCCAGGCACAGAGAAGGTGCTAGCAGGGAATTCTCTGCCTGCTTTTCCCCAGTGCTCTGCAAGCTCTCCAGGACAACATAAAATCTGGGGCTCTGTGCTTTCTTTCGTTCTGAACAAGTGTTATTGTTTTCTGCACAAAAGCGATTCTGCGAAGCAATGGGAACACTTCTGTTTCCCAGGCACAGAGAAGGTGCTAGCAGGGAATTCTCTGCCTGCTTTTCCCCAGTGCTCTGCAAGCTCTCCAGGACAACATAAAATCTGGGGCTCTGTGCTTTCTTTCATTCTGAACAAGTGTTACTGTTTTCTGCACAAAAGCGATTCTGCGAAGCAATGGGAACACTTCTGTTTCCCAGGCACAGAGAAGGTGCTAGCAGGGAATTCTCTGCCTGCTTTTCCCCAGTGCTCTGCAAGCTCTCCAGGACAACATAAAATCTGGGGCTCTGTGCTTTCTTTCGTTCTGAACAAGTGTTACTGTTTTCTGCACAAAAGCGATTCTGCGAAGCAATGTGAAGACTTCTGCTTCCCAGGCACAGAGAAGGTGCTAGCAGGGAATTCTCTGACTGCTTTTCCCCAGTGCTCTGCAAGTTCTCCAGGACAACATAAAATCTGGGGCTCTGTGCTTTCTTTCGTTCTGAACAAGTGTTACTGTTTTCTGCACAAAAGCGATTCTGCGAAGCAATGTGAACAGCCACAAAGAAGGTGCTAGCAGGGAATTCTCTGCCTGCCTTTCCCCACTGCTCTGCAAGCTCTCCAGGACAACAGCAAATCTGGGGCTCTGTGCTTTCTTTCGTTCTGAACAAGTGTTACTGTTTTCTGCACAAAAGCGATTCTGCGAAGCAATGTGAACACTTCTGTTTCCCAGGCACAGAGAAGGTGCTAGCAGGGAATTCTCTGCCTGCTTTTCCCCAGTGCTCTGCAAGCTCTCCAGGACAACATAAAATCTGGGGCTCTGTGCTTTCTTTCGTTCTGAACAAGTGTTACTGTTTTCTGCACAAAAGCGATTCTGCGAAGCAATGTGAACACTTCTGCTTCCCAGGCACAGAGAAGGTGCTAGCAGGGAATTCTCTGACTGCTTTTCCCCAGTGCTCTGCAAGCTCTCCAGGACAACATAAAATCTGGGGCTCTGTGCTTTCTTTCGTTCTGAACAAGTGTTATTGTTTTCTGCACAAAAGCGATTCTGCGAAGCAATGTGAACACTTCTGCTTCCCAGGCACAGAGAAGGTGCTAGCAGGGAATTCTCTGCCTGCCTTTCCCCACTGCTCTGCAAGCTGTCCAGGACAACATAAAATCTGGGGCTCTGTGCTTTCCTTCGTTCTGAACAAGTGTTACTGTTTTCTGCACAAAAGCGATTCTGCGAAGCAATGTGAACACTTCTGCTTCCCAGGCACAGAGAAGGTGCTAGCAGGGAATTCTCTGCCTGCCTTTCCCCAGTGCTCTGCAAGCTCTCCAGGACAACATAAAATCTGGGGCTCTGTGCTTTCCTTCGTTCTGAACAAGTGTTACTGTTTTCTGCACAAAAGCGATTCTGCGAAGCAATGTGAACACTTCTGTTTCCCAGGCACAGAGAAGGTGCTAGCAGGGACTTCTCTGCCTGCTTTTCCCCAGTGCTCTGCAAGCTCTCCAGGACAACATAAAATCTGGGGCTCTGTGCTTTCTTTCGTTCTGAACAAGTGTTACTGTTTTCTGCACAAAAGCGATTCTGCGAAGCAATGTGAACACTTCTGCTTCCCAGGCACAGAGAAGGTGCTAGCAGGGAATTCTCTGCCTGCTTTTCCCCAGTGCTCTGCAAGCTCTCCAGGACAACATAAAATCTGGGGCTCTGTGCTTTCTTTCGTTCTGAACAAGTGTTACTGTTTTCTGCACAAAAGCGATTCTGCGAAGCAATGTGAACACTTCTGCTTCCCAGGCACAGAGAAGGTGCTAGCAGGGAATTCTCTGCCTGCCTTTCCCCAGTGCTCTGCAAGCTCTCCAGGACAACATAAAATCTGGGGCTCTGTGCTTTCCTTCGTTCTGAACAAGTGTTACTGTTTTCTGCACAAAAGCGATTCTGCGAAGCAATTTGAACACTTCTGCTTCCCAGGCACAGAGAAGGTGCTAGCAGGGAATTCTCTGCCTGCTTTTCCCCAGTGCTCTGCAAGCTCTCCAGGACAACATAAAATCTGGGGCTCTGTGCTTTCTTTCGTTCTGAACAAGTGTTATTGTTTTCTGCACAAAAGCGATTCTGCGAAGCAATGTGAACACTTCTGCTTCCCAGGCACAGAGAAGGTGCTAGCAGGGAATTCTCTGCCTGCCTTTCCCCAGTGCTCTGCAAGCTCTCCAGGACAACATAAAATCTGGGGCTCTGTGCTTTCCTTCGTTCTGAACAAGTGTTACTGTTTTCTGCACAAAAGCGATTCTGCGAAGCAATGGGAACACTTCTGTTTCCCAGGCACAGAGAAGGTGGTAGCAGGGAATTCTCTGCCTGCTTTTCCCCAGTGCTCTGCAAGCTCTCCAGGACAACATAAAATCTGGGGCTCTGTGCTTTCTTTCGTTCTGAACAAGTGTTACTGTTTTCTGCACAAAAGTGATTCTGCGAAGCAATGTGAACACTTCTGCTTCCCAGGCACAGAGAAGGTGCTAGCAGGGAATTCTCTGCCTGCTTTTCCCCAGTGCTCTGCAAGCTCTCCAGGACAACATAAAATCTGGGGCTCTGTGCTTTCTTTCGTTCTGAACAAGTGTTACTGTTTTCTGCACAAAAGCGATTCTGCGAAGCAATGGGAACACTTCTGCTTCCCAGGCACAGAGAAGGTGCTAGCAGGGAATTCTCTGCCTGCTTTTCCCCAGTGCTCTGCAAGCTCTCCAGGACAACATAAAATCTGGGGCTCTGTGCTTTCTTTCGTTCTGAACAAGTGTTACTGTTTTCTGCACAAAAGCGATTCTGCGAAGCAATGTGAACACTTCTGCTTCCCAGGCACAGAGAAGGTGCTAGCAGGGAATTCTCTGCCTGCTTTTCCCCAGTGCTCTGCAAGCTCTCCAGGACAACATAAAATCTGGGGCTCTGTGCTTTCTTTCGTTCTGAACAAGTGTTACTGTTTTCTGCACAAAAGCGATTCTGCGAAGCAATGTGAAGACTTCTGCTTCCCAGGCACAGAGAAGGTGCTAGCAGGGAATTCTCTGCCTGCTTTTCCCCAGTGCTCTGCAAGCTCTCCAGGACAACATAAAATCTGGGGCTCTGTGCTTTCTTTCGTTCTGAACAAGTGTTACTGTTTTCTGCACAAAAGCGATTCTGCGAAGCAATGTGAACACTTCTGTTTCCCAGGCACAGAGAAGGTGCTAGCAGGGAATTCTCTGCCTGCCTTTCCCCAGTGCTCTGCAAGCTCTCCAGGACAACATAAAATCTGGGGCTCTGTGCTTTCCTTCGTTCTGAACAAGTGTTACTGTTTTCTGCACAAAAGCGATTCTGCGAAGCAATTTGAACACTTCTGCTTCCCAGGCACAGAGAAGGTGGTAGCAGGGAATTCTCTGCCTGCTTTTCCCCAGTGCTCTGCAAGCTCTCCAGGACAACATAAAATCTGGGGCTCTGTGCTTTCTTTCGTTCTGAACAAGTGTTATTGTTTTCTGCACAAAAGCGATTCTGCGAAGCAATGTGAACACTTCTGCTTCCCAGGCACAGAGAAGGTGCTAGCAGGGAATTCTCTGCCTGCCTTTCCCCAGTGCTCTGCAAGCTCTCCAGGACAACATAAAATCTGGGGCTCTGTGCTTTCCTTCGTTCTGAACAAGTGTTACTGTTTTCTGCACAAAAGCGATTCTGCGAAGCAATGTGAACACTTCTGTTTCCCAGGCACAGAGAAGGTGGTAGCAGGGAATTCTCTGCCTGCTTTTCCCCAGTGCTCTGCAAGCTCTCCAGGACAACATAAAATCTGGGGCTCTGTGCTTTCTTTCGTTCTGAACAAGTGTTACTGTTTTCTGCACAAATGCGATTCTGCGAAGCAATGGGAACACTTCTGCTTCCCAGACACAGAGAAGGTGCTAGCAGGGAATTCTCTGCCTGCTTTTCCCCAGTGCTCTGCAAGCTCTCCAGGACAACATAAAATCTGGGGCTCTGTGCTTTCTTTCATTCTGAACAAGTGTTACTGTTTTCTGCACAAAAGCGATTCTGCGAAGCAATGTGAACACTTCTGCTTCCCAGGCACAGAGAAGGTGCTAGCAGGGAATTCTCTGCCTGCTTTTCCCCAGTGCTCTGCAAGCTCTCCAGGACAACATAAAATCTGGGGCTCTGTGCTTTCTTTCGTTATGAACAAGTGTTACTGTTTTCTGCACAAAAGCGATTCTGCAAAGCAATTTGAACACTTCTGCTTCCAAGGCACAGAGAAGGTGCTAGCAGGGAATTCTCTGCCTGTTTTTCCCCAGTGCTCTGCAAGCTCTCCAGGACAACATAAAATCTGGGGCTCTGTGCTTTCTTTCGTTCTGAACAAGTGTTACTGTTTTCTGCACAAAAGCGATTCTGCGAAGCAATGTGAACACTTCTGCTTCCCAGGCACAGAGAAGGTGCTAGCAGGGAATTCTCTGCCTGCCTTTCCCCAGTGCTCTGCAAGCTCTCCAGGACAACATAAAATCTGGGGCTCTGTGCTTTCCTTCGTTCTGAACAAGTGTTACTGTTTTCTGCACAAAAGCGATTCTGCGAAGCAATGTGAACACTTCTGCTTCCCAGGCACAGAGAAGGTGCTAGCAGGGAATTCTCTGCCTGCCTTTCCCCAGTGCTCTGCAAGCTCTCCAGGACAACATAAAATCTGGGGCTCTGTGCTTTCTTTCGTTCTGAACAAGTGTTACTGTTTTCTGCACAAAAGCGATTCTGCGAAGCAATGGGAACACTTCTGCTTCCCAGGCACAGAGAAGGTGCTAGCAGGGAATTCTCTGACTGCTTTTCCCCAGTGCTCTGCAAGCTCTCCAGGACAACATAAAATCTGGGGCTCTGTGCTTTCCTTCGTTCTGAACAAGTGTTACTGTTTTCTGCACAAAAGCGATTCTGCGAAGCAATGGGAACACTTCTGTTTCCCAGGCACAGAGAAGGTGCTAGCAGGGAATTCTCTGCCTGCTTTTCCCCAGTGCTCTGCAAGCTCTCCAGGACAACATAAAATCTGGGGCTCTGTGCTTTCTTTCGTTCTGAACAACTGTTACTGTTTTCTGCACAAAAGCGATTCTGCGAAGCAATGTGAACACTTCTGCTTCCCAGGCACAGAGAAGGTGCTAGCAGGGAATTCTCTGCCTGCCTTTCCCCAGTGCTCTGCAAGCTCTCCAGGACAACATAAAATCTGGGGCTCTGTGCTTTCCTTCGTTCTGAACAGGTGTTACTGTTTTCTGCACAAAAGCGATTCTGCGAAGCAATGTGAACACTTCTGCTTCCCAGGCACAGAGAAGGTGCTAGCAGGGAATTCTCTGCCTGCCTTTCCCCAGTGCTCTGCAAGCTCTCCAGGACAACATAAAATCTGGGGCTCTGTGCTTTCTTTCGTTCTGAACAAGTGTTATTGTTTTCTGCACAAAAGCGATTCTGCGAAGCAATGTGAACACTTCTGCTTCCCAGGCACAGAGAAGGTGCTAGCAGGGAATTCTCTGCCTGCTTTTCCCCAGTGCTCTGCAAGCTCTCCAGGACAACATAAAATCTGGGGCTCTGTGCTTTCTTTCGTTCTGAACAAGTGTTACTGTTTTCTGCACAAAAGCGATTCTGCGAAGCAATGGGAACACTTCTGTTTCCCAGGCACAGAGAAGGTGCTAGCAGGGAATTCTCTGCCTGCTTTTCCCCAGTGCTCTGCAAGCTCTCCAGGACAACATAAAATCTGGGGCTCTGTGCTTTCTTTCGTTCTGAACAAGTGTTACTGTTTTCTGCACAAAAGCGATTCTGCGAAGCAATGGGAACACTTCTGTTTCCCAGGCACAGAGAAGGTGCTAGCAGGGAATTCTCTGCCTGCTTTTCCCCAGTGCTCTGCAAGCTCTCCAGGACAACAGCAAATCTGGGGCTCTGTGCTTTCTTTCGTTCTGAACAAGTGTTACTGTTTTCTGCACAAAAGCGATTCTGCGAAGCAATGTGAACACTTCTGTTTCCCAGGCACAGAGAAGGTGGTAGCAGGGAATTCTCTGCCTGCTTTTCCCCAGTGCTCTGCAAGCTCTCCAGGACAACATAAAATCTGGGGCTCTGTGCTTTCCTTCGTTCTGAACAAGTGTTACTGTTTTCTGCACAAAAGCGATTCTGCGAAGCAATGTGAACACTTCTGCTTCCCAGGCACAGAGAAGGTGCTAGCAGGGAATTCTCTGCCTGCCTTTCCCCAGTGCTCTGCAAGCTCTCCAGGACAACATAAAATCTGGGGCTCTGTGCTTTCTTTCGTTCTGAACAAGTGTTATTGTTTTCTGCACAAAAGCGATTCTGCGAAGCAATGTGAACACTTCTGCTTCCCAGGCACAGAGAAGGTGCTAGCAGGGAATTCTCTGCCTGCTTTTCCCCAGTGCTCTGCAAGCTCTCCAGGACAACATAAAATCTGGGGCTCTGTGCTTTCTTTCGTTCTGAACAAGTGTTACTGTTTTCTGCACAAAAGCGATTCTGCGAAGCAATGGGAACACTTCTGTTTCCCAGGCACAGAGAAGGTGCTAGCAGGGAATTCTCTGCCTGCTTTTCCCCAGTGCTCTGCAAGCTCTCCAGGACAACAGCAAATCTGGGGCTCTGTGCTTTCTTTCGTTCTGAACAAGTGTTACTGTTTTCTGCACAAAAGCGATTCTGCGAAGCAATGGGAACACTTCTGTTTCCCAGGCACAGAGAAGGTGCTAGCAGGGAATTCTCTGCCTGCTTTTCCCCAGTGCTCTGCAAGCTCTCCAGGACAACATAAAATCTGGGGCTCTGTGCTTTCTTTCGTTCTGAACAAGTGTTACTGTTTTCTGCACAAAAGCGATTCTGCGAAGCAATGTGAACACTTCTGCTTCCCAGGCACAGAGAAGGTGCTAGCAGGGAATTCTCTGCCTGCTTTTCCCCAGTGCTCTGCAAGCTCTCCAGGACAACATAAAATCTGGGGCTCTGTGCTTTCTTTCGTTCTGAACAAGTGTTATTGTTTTCTGCACAAAAGCGATTCTGCGAAGCAATGTGAAGACTTCTGCTTCCCAGGCACAGAGAAGGTGCTAGCAGGGAATTCTCTGCCTGCTTTTCCCCAGTGCTCTGCAAGCTCTCCAGGACAACATAAAATCTGGGGCTCTGTGCTTTCTTTCGTTCTGAACAAGTGTTATTGTTTTCTGCACAAAAGCGATTCTGCGAAGCAATGTGAACACTTCTGTTTCCCAGGCACAGAGAAGGTGGTAGCAGGGAATTCTCTGCCTGCTTTTCCCCAGTGCTCTGCAAGCTCTCCAGGACAACATAAAATCTGGGGCTCTGTGCTTTCTTTCGTTCTGAACAAGTGTTACTGTTTTCTGCACAAAAGCGATTCTGCGAAGCAATGTGAACACTTCTGCTTCCCAGGCACAGAGAAGGTGCTAGCAGGGAATTCTCTGCCTGCTTTTCCCCAGTGCTCTGCAAGCTCTCCAGGACAACATAAAATCTGGGGCTCTGTGCTTTCTTTCGTTCTGAACAAGTGTTACTGTTTTCTGCACAAAAGCGATTCTGCGAAGCAATGTGAAGACTTCTGCTTCCCAGGCACAGAGAAGGTGCTAGCAGGGAATTCTCTGCCTGCTTTTCCCCAGTGCTCTGCAAGCTCTCCAGGACAACATAAAATCTGGGGCTCTGTGCTTTCTTTCGTTCTGAACAAGTGTTACTGTTTTCTGCACAAAAGCGATTCTGCGAAGCAATGTGAACACTTCTGCTTCCCAGGCACAGAGAAGGTGCTAGCAGGGAATTCTCTGCCTGCTTTTCCCCAGTGCTCTGCAAGCTCTCCAGGACAACATAAAATCTGGGGCTCTGTGCTTTCTTTCGTTCTGAACAAGTGTTATTGTTTTCTGCACAAAAGCGATTCTGCGAAGCAATTTGAACACTTCTGCTTCCCAGGCACAGAGAAGGTGCTAGCAGGGAATTCTCTGCCTGCTTTTCCCCAGTGCTCTGCAAGCTCTCCAGGACAACATAAAATCTGGGGCTCTGTGCTTTCTTTCGTTCTGAACAAGTGTTATTGTTTTCTGCACAAAAGCGATTCTGCGAAGCAATGGGAACACTTCTGTTTCCCAGGCACAGAGAAGGTGCTAGCAGGGAATTCTCTGCCTGCTTTTCCCCAGTGCTCTGCAAGCTCTCCAGGACAACATAAAATCTGGGGCTCTGTGCTTTCTTTCATTCTGAACAAGTGTTACTGTTTTCTGCACAAAAGCGATTCTGCGAAGCAATGGGAACACTTCTGTTTCCCAGGCACAGAGAAGGTGCTAGCAGGGAATTCTCTGCCTGCTTTTCCCCAGTGCTCTGCAAGCTCTCCAGGACAACATAAAATCTGGGGCTCTGTGCTTTCTTTCGTTCTGAACAAGTGTTACTGTTTTCTGCACAAAAGCGATTCTGCGAAGCAATGTGAAGACTTCTGCTTCCCAGGCACAGAGAAGGTGCTAGCAGGGAATTCTCTGACTGCTTTTCCCCAGTGCTCTGCAAGTTCTCCAGGACAACATAAAATCTGGGGCTCTGTGCTTTCTTTCGTTCTGAACAAGTGTTACTGTTTTCTGCACAAAAGCGATTCTGCGAAGCAATGTGAACAGCCACAAAGAAGGTGCTAGCAGGGAATTCTCTGCCTGCCTTTCCCCAGTGCTCTGCAAGCTCTCCAGGACAACAGCAAATCTGGGGCTCTGTGCTTTCTTTCGTTCTGAACAAGTGTTACTGTTTTCTGCACAAAAGCGATTCTGCGAAGCAATGTGAACACTTCTGTTTCCCAGGCACAGAGAAGGTGCTAGCAGGGAATTCTCTGCCTGCTTTTCCCCAGTGCTCTGCAAGCTCTCCAGGACAACATAAAATCTGGGGCTCTGTGCTTTCTTTCGTTCTGAACAAGTGTTACTGTTTTCTGCACAAAAGCGATTCTGCGAAGCAATGTGAACACTTCTGCTTCCCAGGCACAGAGAAGGTGCTAGCAGGGAATTCTCTGCCTGCTTTTCCCCAGTGCTCTGCAAGCTCTCCAGGACAACATAAAATCTGGGGCTCTGTGCTTTCTTTCGTTCTGAACAAGTGTTATTGTTTTCTGCACAAAAGCGATTCTGCGAAGCAATGTGAACACTTCTGCTTCCCAGGCACAGAGAAGGTGCTAGCAGGGAATTCTCTGCCTGCCTTTCCCCACTGCTCTGCAAGCTCTCCAGGACAACATAAAATCTGGGGCTCTGTGCTTTCCTTCGTTCTGAACAAGTGTTACTGTTTTCTGCACAAAAGCGATTCTGCGAAGCAATGTGAAGACTTCTGCTTCCCAGGCACAGAGAAGGTGCTAGCAGGGAATTCTCTGCCTGCCTTTCCCCAGTGCTCTGCAAGCTCTCCAGGACAACATAAAATCTGGGGCTCTGTGCTTTCCTTCGTTCTGAACAAGTGTTACTGTTTTCTGCACAAAAGCGATTCTGCGAAGCAATGTGAACACTTCTGCTTCCCAGGCACAGAGAAGGTGCTAGCAGGGAATTCTCTGCCTGCTTTTCCCCAGTGCTCTGCAAGCTCTCCAGGACAACATAAAATCTGGGGCTCTGTGCTTTCTTTCGTTCTGAACAAGTGTTACTGTTTTCTGCACAAAAGCGATTCTGCGAAGCAATGTGAACACTTCTGCTTCCCAGGCACAGAGAAGGTGCTAGCAGGGAATTCTCTGCCTGCCTTTCCCCAGTGCTCTGCAAGCTCTCCAGGACAACATAAAATCTGGGGCTCTGTGCTTTCCTTCGTTCTGAACAAGTGTTACTGTTTTCTGCACAAAAGCGATTCTGCGAAGCAATTTGAACACTTCTGCTTCCCAGGCACAGAGAAGGTGCTAGCAGGGAATTCTCTGCCTGCTTTTCCCCAGTGCTCTGCAAGCTCTCCAGGACAACATAAAATCTGGGGCTCTGTGCTTTCTTTCGTTCTGAACAAGTGTTATTGTTTTCTGCACAAAAGCGATTCTGCGAAGCAATGTGAACACTTCTGCTTCCCAGGCACAGAGAAGGTGCTAGCAGGGAATTCTCTGCCTGCCTTTCCCCAGTGCTCTGCAAGCTCTCCAGGACAACATAAAATCTGGGGCTCTGTGCTTTCCTTCGTTCTGAACAAGTGTTACTGTTTTCTGCACAAAAGCGATTCTGCGAAGCAATGGGAACACTTCTGTTTCCCAGGCACAGAGAAGGTGGTAGCAGGGAATTCTCTGCCTGCTTTTCCCCAGTGCTCTGCAAGCTCTCCAGGACAACATAAAATCTGGGGCTCTGTGCTTTCTTTCGTTCTGAACAAGTGTTACTGTTTTCTGCACAAAAGTGATTCTGCGAAGCAATGTGAACACTTCTGCTTCCCAGGCACAGAGAAGGTGCTAGCAGGGAATTCTCTGCCTGCTTTTCCCCAGTGCTCTGCAAGCTCTCCAGGACAACATAAAATCTGGGGCTTTGTGCTTTCCTTCATTCTGAACAAGTGTTACTGTTTTCTGCACAAAAGCGATTCTGCGAAGCAATGTGAACACTTCTGTTTCCCAGGCACAGAGAAGGTGGTAGCAGGGAATTCTCTGCCTGCTTTTCCCCAGTGCTCTGCAAGCTCTCCAGGACAACATAAAATCTGGGGCTCTGTGCTTTCTTTCGTTCTGAACAAGTGTTACTGTTTTCTGCACAAATGCGATTCTGCGAAGCAATGTGAACACTTCTGCTTCCCAGGCACAGAGAAGGTGCTAGCAGGGAATTCTCTGCCTGCTTTTCCCCAGTGCTCTGCAAGCTCTCCAGGACAACATAAAATCTGGGGCTCTGTGCTTTCTTTCGTTCTGAACAAGTGTTACTGTTTTCTGCACAAAAGCGATTCTGCGAAGCAATGTGAAGACTTCTGCTTCCCAGGCACAGAGAAGGTGCTAGCAGGGAATTCTCTGCCTGCTTTTCCCCAGTGCTCTGTAAGCTCTCCAGGACAACATAAAATCTGGGGCTCTGTGCTTTCTTTCGTTCTGAACAAGTGTTACTGTTTTCTGCACAAAAGCGATTCTGCGAAGCAATGTGAAGACTTCTGCTTCCCAGGCACAGAGAAGGTGCTAGCAGGGAATTCTCTGCCTGTTTTTCCCCAGTGCTCTGCAAGCTCTCCAGGACAACATAAAATCTGGGGCTCTGTGCTTTCTTTCGTTCTGAACAAGTGTTACTGTTTTCTGCACAAAAGCGATTCTGCGAAGCAATGTGAACACTTCTGCTTCCCAGGCACAGAGAAGGTGCTAGCAGGGAATTCTCTGCCTGCCTTTCCCCAGTGCTCTGCAAGCTCTCCAGGACAACATAAAATCTGGGGCTCTGTGCTTTCCTTCATTCTGAACAAGTGTTACTGTTTTCTGCACAAAAGCGATTCTGCGAAGCAATTTGAACACTTCTGTTTCCCAGGCACAGAGAAGGTGGTAGCAGGGAATTCTCTGCCTGCTTTTCCCCAGTGCTCTGCAAGCTCTCCAGGACAACATAAAATCTGGGGCTCTGTGCTTTCTTTCGTTCTGAACAAGTGTTACTGTTTTCTGCACAAATGCGATTCTGCGAAGCAATGTGAACACTTCTGCTTCCCAGGCACAGAGAAGGTGCTAGCAGGGAATTCTCTGCCTGCTTTTCCCCAGTGCTCTGCAAGCTCTCCAGGACAACATAAAATCTGGGGCTCTGTGCTTTCTTTCGTTCTGAACAAGTGTTACTGTTTTCTGCACAAAAGCGATTCTGCGAAGCAATGTGAAGACTTCTGCTTCCCAGGCACAGAGAAGGTGCTAGCAGGGAATTCTCTGCCTGCTTTTCCCCAGTGCTCTGCAAGCTCTCCAGGACAACATAAAATCTGGGGCTCTGTGCTTTCTTTCGTTCTGAACAAGTGTTACTGTTTTCTGCACAAAAGCGATTCTGCGAAGCAATGTGAAGACTTCTGCTTCCCAGGCACAGAGAAGGTGCTAGCAGGGAATTCTCTGCCTGTTTTTCCCCAGTGCTCTGCAAGCTCTCCAGGACAACATAAAATCTGGGGCTCTGTGCTTTCTTTCGTTCTGAACAAGTGTTACTGTTTTCTGCACAAAAGCGATTCTGCGAAGCAATGGGAACACTTCTGCTTCCCAGGCACAGAGAAGGTGCTAGCAGGGAATTCTCTGCCTGCCTTTCCCCAGTGCTCTGCAAGCTCTCCAGGACAACATAAAATCTGGGGCTCTGTGCTTTCCTTCGTTCTGAACAACTGTTACTGTTTTCTGCACAAAAGCGATTCTGCGAAGCAATGGGAACACTTCTGTTTCCCAGGCACAGAGAAGGTGCTAGCAGGGAATTCTCTGCCTGCTTTTCCCCAGTGCTCTGCAAGCTCTCCAGGACAACATAAAATCTGGGGCTCTGTGCTTTCTTTCGTTCTGAACAAGTGTTACTGTTTTCTGCACAAAAGCGATTCTGCGAAGCAATGTGAACACTTCTGCTTCCCAGGCACAGAGAAGGTGCTAGCAGGGAATTCTCTGACTGCTTTTCCCCAGTGCTCTGCAAGCTCTTCAGGACAACATAAAATCTGGGGCTCTGTGCTTTCTTTCGTTCTGAACAAGTGTTACTGTTTTCTGCACAAAAGCGATTCTGCGAAGCAATGTGAACAAGCACAAAGAAGGTGCTAGCAGGGAATTCTCTGCCTGCCTTTCCCCACTGCTCTGCAAGCTCTCCAGGACAACAGCAAATCTGGGGCTCTGTGCTTTCTTTCGTTCTGAACAACTGTTACTGTTTTCTGCACAAAAGCGATTCTGCGAAGCAATGTGAACACTTCTGCTTCCCAGGCACAGAGAAGGTGCTAGCAGGGAATTCTCTGCCTGCTTTTCCCCAGTGCTCTGCAAGCTCTCCAGGACAACATAAAATCTGGGGCTCTGTGCTTTCTTTCGTTCTGAACAAGTGTTACTGTTTTCTGCACAAAAGCGATTCTGCGAAGCAATGTGAACACTTCTGCTTCCCAGGCACAGAGAAGGTGCTAGCAGGGAATTCTCTGCCTGCCTTTCCCCAGTGCTCTGCAAGCTCTCCAGGACAACATAAAATCTGGGGCTCTGTGCTTTCCTTCGTTCTGAACAAGTGTTACTGTTTTCTGCACAAAAGCGATTCTGCGAAGCAATGGGAACACTTCTGTTTCCCAGGCACAGAGAAGGTGGTAGCAGGGAATTCTCTGCCTGCTTTTCCCCAGTGCTCTGCAAGCTCTCCAGGACAACATAAAATCTGGGGCTCTGTGCTTTCTTTCGTTCTGAACAAGTGTTACTGTTTTCTGCACAAAAGCGATTCTGCGAAGCAATTTGAACACTTCTGCTTCCCAGGCACAGAGAAGGTGCTAGCAGGGAATTCTCTGCCTGCTTTTCCCCAGTGCTCTGCAAGCTCTCCAGGACAACATAAAATCTGGGGCTCTGTGCTTTCTTTCGTTCTGAACAAGTGTTATTGTTTTCTGCACAAAAGTGATTCTGCGAAGCAATGTGAACACTTCTGCTTCCCAGGCACAGAGAAGGTGCTAGCAGGGAATTCTCTGCCTGCCTTTCCCCAGTGCTCTGCAAGCTCTCCAGGACAACATAAAATCTGGGGCTCTGTGCTTTCCTTCATTCTGAACAAGTGTTACTGTTTTCTGCACAAAAGCGATTCTGCGAAGCAATGTGAACACTTCTGTTTCCCAGGCACAGAGAAGGTGGTAGCAGGGAATTCTCTGCCTGCTTTTCCCCAGTGCTCTGCAAGCTCTCCAGGACAACATAAAATCTGGGGCTCTGTGCTTTCTTTCGTTCTGAACAAGTGTTACTGTTTTCTGCACAAAAGCGATTCTGCGAAGCAATGTGAACACTTCTGCTTCCCAGGCACAGAGAAGGTGCTAGCAGGGAATTCTCTGCCTGCCTTTCCCCAGTGCTCTGCAAGCTCTCCAGGACAACATAAAATCTGGGGCTCTATGCTTTCCTTCGTTCTGAACAACTGTTACTGTTTTCTGCACAAAAACGATTCTGCGAAGCAATGGGAACACTTCTGTTTCCCAGGCACAGAGAAGGTGCTAGCAGGGAATTCTCTGCCTGCTTTTCCCCAGTGCTCTGCAAGCTCTCCAGGACAACATAAAATCTGAGGCTCTGTGCTTTCTTTCATTCTGAACAAGTGTTACTGTTTTCTGCACAAAAGCGATTCTGCGAAGCAATGTGAACACTTCTGCTTCCCAGGCACAGAGAAGGTGCTAGCAGGGAATTCTCTGCCTGCTTTTCCCCAGTGCTCTGCAAACTCTCCAGGACAACATAAAATCTGGGGCTCTGTGCTTTCTTTCGTTCTGAACAAGTGTTACTGTTTTCTGCACAAAAGCGATTCTGCGAAGCAATGTGAACAAGCACAAAGAAGGTGCTAGCAGGGAATTCTCTGCCTGCCTTTCCCCACTGCTCTGCAAGCTCTCCAGGACAACAGCAAATCTGGGGCTCTGTGCTTTCTTTCGTTCTGAACAACTGTTACTGTTTTCTGCACAAAAGCGATTCTGCGAAGCAATGTGAACACTTCTGCTTCCCAGGCACAGAGAAGGTGCTAGCAGGGAATTCTCTGCCTGCTTTTCCCCAGTGCTCTGCAAGCTCTCCAGGACAACAGCAAATCTGGGGCTCTGTGCTTTCTTTCGTTCTGAACAAGTGTTACTGTTTTCTGCACAAAAGCGATTCTGCGAAGCAATGTGAACACTTCTGCTTCCCAGGCACAGAGAAGGTGCTAGCAGGGAATTCTCTGCCTGCTTTTCCCCAGTGCTCTGCAAGCTCTCCAGGACAACATAAAATCTGGGGCTCTGTGCTTTCTTTCGTTCTGAACAAGTGTTACTGTTTTCTGCACAAAAGCGATTCTGCGAAGCAATGTGAACACTTCTGCTTCCCAGGCACAGAGAAGGTGCTAGCAGGGAATTCTCTGCCTGCCTTTCCCCAGTGCTCTGCAAGCTCTCCAGGACAACATAAAATCTGGGGCTCTGTGCTTTCTTTCGTTCTGAACAAGTGTTACTGTCTTCTGCACAAAAGCGATTCTGCCAAGCAATGTGAACACTTCTGTTTCCCAGGCACAGAGAAGGTGCTAGCAGGGAATTCTCTGCCTGCTTTTCCCCAGTGCTCTGCAAGCTCTCCAGGACAACATAAAATCTGGGGCTCTGTGCTTTCTTTCGTTCTGAACAAGTGTTACTGTTTTCTGCACAAAAGCGATTCTGCGAAGCAATGTGAACACTTCTGCTTAACAGGCACAGAGAAGGTGCTAGCAGGGAATTCTCTGCCTGCCTTTCCCCAGTGCTCTGCAAGCTCTCCAGGACAACATAAAATCTGGGGCTCTGTGCTTTCCTTCGTTCTGAACAAGTGTTACTGTTTTCTGCACAAAAGCGATTCTGCGAAGCAATGTGAACACTTCTGCTTCCCAGGCACAGAGAAGGTGCTAGCAGGGAATTCTCTGCCTGCTTTTCCCCAGTGCTCTGCAAGCTCTCCAGGACAACATAAAATCT
This sequence comes from Strix uralensis, assembly GCF_047716275.1. NCBI lineage: Eukaryota > Metazoa > Chordata > Aves > Strigiformes > Strigidae > Strix > Strix uralensis. The sequence goes on along the minus strand of NW_027436710.1, from coordinate 401,811 downwards.
GGGGCTCTGTGCTTTCTTTCGTTCTGAACAAGTGTTATTGTTTTCTGCACAAAAGCGATTCTGCGAAGCAATGTGAACACTTCTGCTTCCCAGGCACAGAGAAGGTGCTAGCAGGGAATTCTCTGCCTGCCTTTCCCCAGTGCTCTGCAAGCTCTCCAGGACAACATAAAATCTGGGGCTCTGTGCTTTCCTTCGTTCTGAACAACTGTTACTGTTTTCTGCACAAAAGCGATTCTGCGAAGCAATGGGAACACTTCTGTTTCCCAGGCACAGAGAAGGTGGTAGCAGGGAATTCTCTGCCTGCTTTTCCCCAGTGCTCTGCAAGCTCTCCAGGACAACATAAAATCTGGGGCTCTGTGCTTTCTTTCGTTCTGAACAAGTGTTACTGTTTTCTGCACAAAAGCGATTCTGCGAAGCAATGTGAACACTTCTGCTTAACAGGCACAGAGAAGGTGTAGCAGGGAATTCTCTGCCTGCCTTTCCCCAGTGCTCTGCAAGCTCTCCAGGACAACATAAAATCTGGGGCTCTGTGCTTTCCTTCGTTCTGAACAAGTGTTACTGTTTTCTGCACAAAAGCGATTCTGCGAAGCAATGGGAACACTTCTGTTTCCCAGGCACAGAGAAGGTGGTAGCAGGGAATTCTCTGCCTGCTTTTCCCCAGTGCTCTGCAAGCTCTCCAGGACAACATAAAATCTGGGGCTCTGTGCTTTCTTTCGTTCTGAACAAGTGTTACTGTTTTCTGCACAAAAGCGATTCTGCGAAGCAATTTGAACACTTCTGCTTCCCAGGCACAGAGAAGGTGCTAGCAGGGAATTCTCTGCCTGCTTTTCCCCAGTGCTCTGCAAGCTCTCCAGGACAACATAAAATCTGGGGCTCTGTGCTTTCTTTCGTTCTGAACAAGTGTTATTGTTTTCTGCACAAAAGTGATTCTGCGAAGCAATGTGAACACTTCTGCTTCCCAGGCACAGAGAAGGTGCTAGCAGGGAATTCTCTGCCTGCCTTTCCCCAGTGCTCTGCAAGCTCTCCAGGACAACATAAAATCTGGGGCTCTGTGCTTTCCTTCATTCTGAACAAGTGTTACTGTTTTCTGCACAAAAGCGATTCTGCGAAGCAATGTGAACACTTCTGTTTCCCAGGCACAGAGAAGGTGGTAGCAGGGAATTCTCTGCCTGCTTTTCCCCAGTGCTCTGCAAACTCTCCAGGACAACATAAAATCTGGGGCTCTGTGCTTTCTTTCGTTCTGAACAAGTGTTACTGTTTTCTGCACAAAAGCGATTCTGCGAAGCAATGTGAACACTTCTGCTTCCCAGGCACAGAGAAGGTGCTAGCAGGGAATTCTCTGCCTGCCTTTCCCCAGTGCTCTGCAAGCTCTCCAGGACAACATAAAATCTGGGGCTCTGTGCTTTCCTTCGTTCTGAACAACTGTTACTGTTTTCTGCACAAAAGCGATTCTGCGAAGCAATGGGAACACTTCTGTTTCCCAGGCACAGAGAAGGTGCTAGCAGGGAATTCTCTGCCTGCTTTTCCCCAGTGCTCTGCAAGCTCTCCAGGACAACATAAAATCTGGGGCTCTGTGCTTTCTTTCATTCTGAACAAGTGTTACTGTTTTCTGCACAAAAGCGATTCTGCGAAGCAATGTGAACACTTCTGCTTCCCAGGCACAGAGAAGGTGCTAGCAGGGAATTCTCTGCCTGCTTTTCCCCAGTGCTCTGCAAACTCTCCAGGACAACATAAAATCTGGGGCTCTGTGCTTTCTTTCGTTCTGAACAAGTGTTACTGTTTTCTGCACAAAAGCGATTCTGCGAAGCAATGTGAACAAGCACAAAGAAGGTGCTAGCAGGGAATTCTCTGCCTGCCTTTCCCCACTGCTCTGCAAGCTCTCCAGGACAACAGCAAATCTGGGGCTCTGTGCTTTCTTTCGTTCTGAACAACTGTTACTGTTTTCTGCACAAAAGCGATTCTGCGAAGCAATGTGAACACTTCTGCTTCCCAGGCACAGAGAAGGTGCTAGCAGGGAATTCTCTGCCTGCTTTTCCCCAGTGCTCTGCAAGCTCTCCAGGACAACAGCAAATCTGGGGCTCTGTGCTTTCTTTCGTTCTGAACAAGTGTTACTGTTTTCTGCACAAAAGCGATTCTGCGAAGCAATGTGAACACTTCTGCTTCCCAGGCACAGAGAAGGTGCTAGCAGGGAATTCTCTGCCTGCTTTTCCCCAGTGCTCTGCAAGCTCTCCAGGACAACATAAAATCTGGGGCTCTGTGCTTTCTTTCGTTCTGAACAAGTGTTACTGTTTTCTGCACAAAAGCGATTCTGCGAAGCAATGTGAACACTTCTGCTTCCCAGGCACAGAGAAGGTGCTAGCAGGGAATTCTCTGCCTGCTTTTCCCCACTGCTCTGCAAGCTCTCCAGGACAACATAAAATCTGGGGCTCTGTGCTTTCTTTCGTTCTGAACAAGTGTTATTGTTTTCTGCACAAAAGCGATTCTGCGAAGCAATGTGAACACTTCTGCTTCCCAGGCACAGAGAAGGTGCTAGCAGGGAATTCTCTGCCTGCCTTTCCCCAGTGCTCTGCAAGCTCTCCAGGACAACATAAAATCTGGGGCTCTGTGCTTTCCTTCGTTCTGAACAACTGTTACTGTTTTCTGCACAAAAGCGATTCTGCGAAGCAATGGGAACACTTCTGTTTCCCAGGCACAGAGAAGGTGCTAGCAGGGAATTCTCTGCCTGCTTTTCCCCAGTGCTCTGCAAGCTCTCCAGGACAACATAAAATCTGGGGCTCTGTGCTTTCTTTCATTCTGAACAAGTGTTACTGTTTTCTGCACAAAAGCGATTCTGCGAAGCAATGTGAACACTTCTGCTTCCCAGGCACAGAGAAGGTGCTAGCAGGGAATTCTCTGACTGCTTTTCCCCAGTGCTCTGCAAGCTCTCCAGGACAACATAAAATCTGGGGCTCTGTGCTTTCTTTCGTTCTGAACAAGTGTTACTGTTTTCTGCACAAAAGCGATTCTGCGAAGCAATGTGAACAAGCACAAAGAAGGTGCTAGCAGGGAATTCTCTGCCTGCCTTTCCCCACTGCTCTGCAAGCTCTCCAGGACAACAGCAAATCTGGGGCTCTGTGCTTTCTTTCGTTCTGAACAACTGTTACTGTTTTCTGCACAAAAGCGATTCTGCGAAGCAATGTGAACACTTCTGCTTCCCAGGCACAGAGAAGGTGCTAGCAGGGAATTCTCTGCCTGCCTTTCCCCAGTGCTCTGCAAGCTCTCCAGGACAACATAAAATCTGGGGCTCTGTGCTTTCCTTCGTTCTGAACAAGTGTTACTGTTTTCTGCACAAAAGCGATTCTGCGAAGCAATTTGAACACTTCTGTTTCCCAGGCACAGAGAAGGTGCTAGCAGGGAATTCTCTGCCTGCTTTTCCCCTGTGCTCTGCAAGCTCTCCAGGACAACATAAAATCTGGGGCTCTGTGCTTTCTTTCGTTCTGAACAAGTGTTATTGTTTTCTGCACAAAAGTGATTCTGCGAAGCAATGTGAACACTTCTGCTTCCCAGGCACAGAGAAGGTGCTAGCAGGGAATTCTCTGCCTGCCTTTCCCCAGTGCTCTGCAAGCTCTCCAGGACAACATAAAATCTGGGGCTCTGTGCTTTCCTTCATTCTGAACAAGTGTTACTGTTTTCTGCACAAAAGCGATTCTGCGAAGCAATGGGAACACTTCTGTTTCCCAAGCACAGAGAAGGTGGTAGCAGGGAATTCTCTGCCTGCTTTTCCCCAGTGCTCTGCAAGCTCTCCAGGACAACATAAAATCTGGGGCTCTGTGCTTTCTTTCGTTCTGAACAAGTGTTACTGTTTTCTGCACAAAAGCGATTCTGCGAAGCAATGGGAACACTTCTGTTTCCCAGGCACAGAGAAGGTGCTAGCAGGGAATTCTCTGCCTGCTTTTCCCCAGTGCTCTGCAAGCTCTCCAGGACAACATAAAATCTGGGGCTCTGTGCTTTCTTTCATTCTGAACAAGTGTTACTGTTTTCTGCACAAAAGCGATTCTGCGAAGCAATGTGAACACTTCTGCTTCCCAGGCACAGAGAAGGTGCTAGCAGGGAATTCTCTGACTGCTTTTCCCCAGTGCTCTGCAAGCTCTCCAGGACAACATAAAATCTGGGGCTCTGTGCTTTCTTTCGTTCTGAACAAGTGTTACTGTTTTCTGCACAAAAGCGATTCTGCGAAGCAATGTGAACAAGCACAAAGAAGGTGCTAGCAGGGAATTCTCTGCCTGCCTTTCCCCACTGCTCTGCAAGCTCTCCAGGACAACAGCAAATCTGGGGCTCTGTGCTTTCTTTCGTTCTGAACAACTGTTACTGTTTTCTGCACAAAAGCGATTCTGCGAAGCAATGTGAACACTTCTGCTTCCCAGGCACAGAGAAGGTGCTAGCAGGGAATTCTCTGCCTGCTTTTCCCCAGTGCTCTGCAAGCTCTCCAGGACAACATAAAATCTGGGGCTCTGTGCTTTCTTTCGTTCTGAACAAGTGTTACTGTTTTCTGCACAAAAGCGATTCTGCGAAGCAATGTGAACACTTCTGCTTCCCAGGCACAGAGAAGGTGCTAGCAGGGAATTCTCTGCCTGCTTTTCCCCAGTGCTCTGCAAGCTCTCCAGGACAACATAAAATCTGGGGCTCTGTGCTTTCTTTCGTTCTGAACAAGTGTTACTGTTTTCTGCACAAAAGCGATTCTGCGAAGCAATGTGAACACTTCTGCTTCCCAGGCACAGAGAAGGTGCTAGCAGGGAATTCTCTGCCTGCTTTTCCCCAGTGCTCTGCAAGCTCTCCAGGACAACATAAAATCTGGGGCTCTGTGCTTTCTTTCGTTCTGAACAAGTGTTATTGTTTTCTGCACAAAAGCGATTCTGCGAAGCAATGTGAACACTTCTGCTTCCCAGGCACAGAGAAGGTGCTAGCAGGGAATTCTCTGCCTGCCTTTCCCCAGTGCTCTGCAAGCTCTCCAGGACAACATAAAATCTGGGGCTCTGTGCTTTCCTTCGTTCTGAACAAGTGTTACTGTTTTCTGCACAAAAGCGATTCTGCGAAGCAATGTGAACACTTCTGCTTCCCAGGCACAGAGAAGGTGCTAGCAGGGAATTCTCTGACTGCTTTTCCCCAGTGCTCTGCAAGCTCTCCAGGACAACATAAAATCTGGGGCTCTGTGCTTTCTTTCGTTCTGAACAAGTGTTACTGTTTTCTGCACAAAAGCGATTCTGCGAAGCAATGTGAACAAGCACAAAGAAGGTGCTAGCAGGGAATTCTCTGCCTGCCTTTCCCCACTGCTCTGCAAGCTCTCCAGGACAACAGCAAATCTGGGGCTCTGTGCTTTCTTTCGTTCTGAACAACTGTTACTGTTTTCTGCACAAAAGCGATTCTGCGAAGCAATGTGAACACTTCTGCTTCCCAGGCACAGAGAAGGTGCTAGCAGGGAATTCTCTGCCTGCTTTTCCCCAGTGCTCTGCAAGCTCTCCAGGACAACAGCAAATCTGGGGCTCTGTGCTTTCTTTCGTTCTGAACAAGTGTTACTGTTTTCTGCACAAAAGCGATTCTGCGAAGCAATGTGAACACTTCTGCTTCCCAGGCACAGAGAAGGTGCTAGCAGGGAATTCTCTGCCTGCTTTTCCCCAGTGCTCTGCAAGCTCTCCAGGACAACATAAAATCTGGGGCTCTGTGCTTTCTTTCGTTCTGAACAAGTGTTACTGTTTTCTGCACAAAAGCGATTCTGCGAAGCAATGTGAACACTTCTGCTTCCCAGGCACAGAGAAGGTGCTAGCAGGGAATTCTCTGCCTGCTTTTCCCCACTGCTCTGCAAGCTCTCCAGGACAACATAAAATCTGGGGCTCTGTGCTTTCTTTCGTTCTGAACAAGTGTTATTGTTTTCTGCACAAAAGCGATTCTGCGAAGCAATGTGAACACTTCTGCTTCCCAGGCACAGAGAAGGTGCTAGCAGGGAATTCTCTGCCTGCCTTTCCCCAGTGCTCTGCAAGCTCTCCAGGACAACATAAAATCTGGGGCTCTGTGCTTTCCTTCGTTCTGAACAACTGTTACTGTTTTCTGCACAAAAGCGATTCTGCGAAGCAATGGGAACACTTCTGTTTCCCAGGCACAGAGAAGGTGCTAGCAGGGAATTCTCTGCCTGCTTTTCCCCAGTGCTCTGCAAGCTCTCCAGGACAACATAAAATCTGGGGCTCTGTGCTTTCTTTCATTCTGAACAAGTGTTACTGTTTTCTGCACAAAAGCGATTCTGCGAAGCAATGTGAACACTTCTGCTTCCCAGGCACAGAGAAGGTGCTAGCAGGGAATTCTCTGACTGCTTTTCCCCAGTGCTCTGCAAGCTCTCCAGGACAACATAAAATCTGGGGCTCTGTGCTTTCTTTCGTTCTGAACAAGTGTTACTGTTTTCTGCACAAAAGCGATTCTGCGAAGCAATGTGAACAAGCACAAAGAAGGTGCTAGCAGGGAATTCTCTGCCTGCCTTTCCCCACTGCTCTGCAAGCTCTCCAGGACAACATAAAATCTGGGGCTCTGTGCTTTCCTTCGTTCTGAACAAGTGTTACTGTTTTCTGCACAAAAGCGATTCTGCGAAGCAATTTGAACACTTCTGTTTCCCAGGCACAGAGAAGGTGCTAGCAGGGAATTCTCTGCCTGCTTTTCCCCAGTGCTCTGCAAGCTCTCCAGGACAACATAAAATCTGGGGCTCTGTGCTTTCTTTCGTTCTGAACAAGTGTTATTGTTTTCTGCACAAAAGTGATTCTGCGAAGCAATGTGAACACTTCTGCTTCCCAGGCACAGAGAAGGTGCTAGCAGGGAATTCTCTGCCTGCCTTTCCCCAGTGCTCTGCAAGCTCTCCAGGACAACATAAAATCTGGGGCTCTGTGCTTTCCTTCATTCTGAACAAGTGTTACTGTTTTCTGCACAAAAGCGATTCTGCGAAGCAATGGGAACACTTCTGTTTCCCAGGCACAGAGAAGGTGGTAGCAGGGAATTCTCTGCCTGCTTTTCCCCAGTGCTCTGCAAGCTCTCCAGGACAACATAAAATCTGGGGCTCTGTGCTTTCTTTCGTTCTGAACAAGTGTTACTGTTTTCTGCACAAAAGCGATTCTGCGAAGCAATGTGAAGACTTCTGCTTCCCAGGCACAGAGAAGGTGCTAGCAGGGAATTCTCTGCCTGCTTTTCCCCAGTGCTCTGCAAGCTCTCCAGGACAACATAAAATCTGGGGCTCTGTGCTTTCTTTCGTTCTGAACAAGTGTTACTGTTTTCTGCACAAAAGCGATTCTGCGAAGCAATGTGAAGACTTCTGCTTCCCAGGCACAGAGAAGGTGCTAGCAGGGAATTCTCTGCCTGTTTTTCCCCAGTGCTCTGCAAGCTCTCCAGGACAACATAAAATCTGGGGCTCTGTGCTTTCTTTCGTTCTGAACAAGTGTTACTGTTTTCTGCACAAAAGCGATTCTGCGAAGCAATGTGAACACTTCTGCTTCCCAGGCACAGAGAAGGTGCTAGCAGGGAATTCTCTGCCTGCCTTTCCCCAGTGCTCTGCAAGCTCTCCAGGACAACATAAAATCTGGGGCTCTGTGCTTTCCTTCGTTCTGAACAACTGTTACTGTTTTCTGCACAAAAGCGATTCTGCGAAGCAATGGGAACACTTCTGTTTCCCAGGCACAGAGAAGGTGCTAGCAGGGAATTCTCTGCCTGCTTTTCCCCAGTGCTCTGCAAGCTCTCCAGGACAACATAAAATCTGGGGCTCTGTGCTTTCTTTCATTCTGAACAAGTGTTACTGTTTTCTGCACAAAAGCGATTCTGCGAAGCAATGTGAACACTTCTGCTTCCCAGGCACAGAGAAGGTGCTAGCAGGGAATTCTCTGCCTGCTTTTCCCCAGTGCTCTGCAAGCTCTCCAGGACAACATAAAATCTGGGGCTCTGTGCTTTCTTTCGTTCTGAACAAGTGTTACTGTTTTCTGCACAAAAGCGATTCTGCGAAGCAATGTGAACAAGCACAAAGAAGGTGCTAGCAGGGAATTCTCTGCCTGCCTTTCCCCACTGCTCTGCAAGCTCTCCAGGACAACAGCAAATCTGGGGCTCTGTGCTTTCTTTCGTTCTGAACAACTGTTACTGTTTTCTGCACAAAAGCGATTCTGCGAAGCAATGTGAACACTTCTGCTTCCCAGGCACAGAGAAGGTGCTAGCAGGGAATTCTCTGCCTGCTTTTCCCCAGTGCTCTGCAAGCTCTCCAGGACAACATAAAATCTGGGGCTCTGTGCTTTCTTTCGTTCTGAACAAGTGTTACTGTTTTCTGCACAAAAGCGATTCTGCGAAGCAATGTGAACACTTCTGCTTCCCAGGCACAGAGAAGGTGCTAGCAGGGAATTCTCTGCCTGCTTTTCCCCAGTGCTCTGCAAGCTCTCCAGGACAACATAAAATCTGGGGCTCTGTGCTTTCTTTCGTTCTGAACAAGTGTTACTGTTTTCTGCACAAAAGCGATTCTGCGAAGCAATGTGAACACTTCTGCTTCCCAGGCACAGAGAAGGTGCTAGCAGGGAATTCTCTGCCTGCTTTTCCCCAGTGCTCTGCAAGCTCTCCAGGACAACATAAAATCTGGGGCTCTGTGCTTTCTTTCGTTCTGAACAAGTGTTATTGTTTTCTGCACAAAAGCGATTCTGCGAAGCAATGTGAACACTTCTGCTTCCCAGGCACAGAGAAGGTGCTAGCAGGGAATTCTCTGCCTGCCTTTCCCCAGTGCTCTGCAAGCTCTCCAGGACAACATAAAATCTGGGGCTCTGTGCTTTCCTTCGTTCTGAACAAGTGTTACTGTTTTCTGCACAAAAGCGATTCTGCGAAGCAATGTGAACACTTCTGCTTCCCAGGCACAGAGAAGGTGCTAGCAGGGAATTCTCTGCCTGCTTTTCCCCAGTGCTCTGCAAGCTCTCCAGGACAACATAAAATCTGGGGCTCTGTGCTTTCTTTCGTTCTGAACAAGTGTTACTGTTTTCTGCACAAAAGCGATTCTGCGAAGCAATGTGAACACTTCTGCTTCCCAGGCACAGAGAAGGTGCTAGCAGGGAATTCTCTGCCTGCTTTTCCCCAGTGCTCTGCAAGCTCTCCAGGACAACATAAAATCTGGGGCTCTGTGCTTTCTTTCGTTCTGAACAAGTGTTACTGTTTTCTGCACAAAAGCGATTCTGCGAAGCAATGTGAACACTTCTGCTTCCCAGGCACAGAGAAGGTGCTAGCAGGGAATTCTCTGCCTGCTTTTCCCCAGTGCTCTGCAAGCTCTCCAGGACAACATAAAATCTGGGGCTCTGTGCTTTCTTTCGTTCTGAACAAGTGTTACTGTTTTCTGCACAAAAGCGATTCTGCGAAGCAATGTGAACACTTCTGCTTCCCAGGCACAGAGAAGGTGCTAGCAGGGAATTCTCTGCCTGCCTTTCCCCAGTGCTCTGCAAGCTCTCCAGGACAACATAAAATCTGGGGCTCTGTGCTTTCCTTCGTTCTGAACAAGTGTTACTGTTTTCTGCACAAAAGCGATTCTGCGAAGCAATGGGAACACTTCTGTTTCCCAGGCACAGAGAAGGTGGTAGCAGGGAATTCTCTGCCTGCTTTTCCCCAGTGCTCTGCAAGCTCTCCAGGACAACATAAAATCTGGGGCTCTGTGCTTTCTTTCGTTCTGAACAAGTGTTATTGTTTTCTGCACAAAAGTGATTCTGCGAAGCAATGTGAACACTTCTGCTTCCCAGGCACAGAGAAGGTGCTAGCAGGGAATTCTCTGCCTGCCTTTCCCCAGTGCTCTGCAAGCTCTCCAGGACAACATAAAATCTGGGGCTCTGTGCTTTCCTTCATTCTGAACAAGTGTTACTGTTTTCTGCACAAAAGCGATTCTGCGAAGCAATGTGAACACTTCTGTTTCCCAGGCACAGAGAAGGTGGTAGCAGGGAATTCTCTGCCTGCTTTTCCCCAGTGCTCTGCAAGCTCTCCAGGACAACATAAAATCTGGGGCTCTGTGCTTTCTTTCGTTCTGAACAAGTGTTACTGTTTTCTGCACAAATGCGATTCTGCGAAGCAATGTGAACACTTCTGCTTCCCAGGCACAGAGAAGGTGCTAGCAGGGAATTCTCTGCCTGCTTTTCCCCAGTGCTCTGCAAGCTCTCCAGGACAACATAAAATCTGGGGCTCTGTGCTTTCTTTCATTCTGAACAAGTGTTACTGTTTTCTGCACAAAAGCGATTCTGCGAAGCAATGTGAAGACTTCTGCTTCCCAGGCACAGAGAAGGTGGTAGCAGGGAATTCTCTGCCTGCTTTTCCCCAGTGCTCTGCAAGCTCTCCAGGACAACATAAAATCTGGGGCTCTGTGCTTTCTTTCGTTCTGAACAAGTGTTATTGTTTTCTGCACAAAAGCGATTCTGCGAAGCAATGTGAACACTTCTGCTTCCCAGGCACAGAGAAGGTGCTAGCAGGGAATTCTCTGCCTGCCTTTCCCCAGTGCTCTGCAAGCTCTCCAGGACAACATAAAATCTGGGGCTCTGTGCTTTCCTTCGTTCTGAACAAGTGTTACTGTTTTCTGCACAAAAGCGATTCTGCGAAGCAATGTGAACACTTCTGCTTCCCAGGCACAGAGAAGGTGCTAGCAGGGAATTCTCTGCCTGCCTTTCCCCAGTGCTCTGCAAGCTCTCCAGGACAACATAAAATCTGGGGCTCTGTGCTTTCCTTCGTTCTGAACAACTGTTACTGTTTTCTGCACAAAAGCGATTCTGCGAAGCAATGGGAACACTTCTGTTTCCCAGGCACAGAGAAGGTGCTAGCAGGGAATTCTCTGCCTGCTTTTCCCCAGTGCTCTGCAAGCTCTCCAGGACAACATAAAATCTGGGGCTCTGTGCTTTCTTTCGTTCTGAACAAGTGTTACTGTTTTCTGCACAAAAGCGATTCTGCGAAGCAATGTGAACACTTCTGCTTAACAGGCACAGAGAAGGTGCTAGCAGGGAATTCTCTGCCTGCCTTTCCCCAGTGCTCTGCAAGCTCTCCAGGACAACATAAAATCTGGGGCTCTGTGCTTTCCTTCGTTCTGAACAAGTGTTACTGTTTTCTGCACAAAAGCGATTCTGCGAAGCAATGTGAACACTTCTGCTTCCCAGGCACAGAGAAGGTGCTAGCAGGGAATTCTCTGCCTGCTTTTCCCCAGTGCTCTGCAAGCTCTCCAGGACAACATAAAATCTGGGGCTCTGTGCTTTCTTTCATTCTGAACAAGTGTTACTGTTTTCTGCACAAAAGCGATTCTGCGAAGCAATGTGAACACTTCTGCTTCCCAGGCACAGAGAAGGTGCTAGCAGGGAATTCTCTGCCTGCTTTTCCCCAGTGCTCTGCAAACTCTCCAGGACAACATAAAATCTGGGGCTCTGTGCTTTCTTTCGTTCTGAACAAGTGTTACTGTTTTCTGCACAAAAGCGATTCTGCGAAGCAATGTGAACAAGCACAAAGAAGGTGCTAGCAGGGAATTCTCTGCCTGCCTTTCCCCACTGCTCTGCAAGCTCTCCAGGACAACAGCAAATCTGGGGCTCTGTGCTTTCTTTCGTTCTGAACAACTGTTACTGTTTTCTGCACAAAAGCGATTCTGCGAAGCAATGTGAACACTTCTGCTTCCCAGGCACAGAGAAGGTGCTAGCAGGGAATTCTCTGCCTGCTTTTCCCCAGTGCTCTGCAAGCTCTCCAGGACAACAGCAAATCTGGGGCTCTGTGCTTTCTTTCGTTCTGAACAAGTGTTACTGTTTTCTGCACAAAAGCGATTCTGCGAAGCAATGTGAACACTTCTGCTTCCCAGGCACAGAGAAGGTGCTAGCAGGGAATTCTCTGCCTGCTTTTCCCCAGTGCTCTGCAAGCTCTCCAGGACAACATAAAATCTGGGGCTCTGTGCTTTCTTTCGTTCTGAACAAGTGTTACTGTTTTCTGCACAAAAGCGATTCTGCGAAGCAATGTGAACACTTCTGCTTCCCAGGCACAGAGAAGGTGCTAGCAGGGAATTCTCTGCCTGCTTTTCCCCAGTGCTCTGCAAGCTCTCCAGGACAACATAAAATCTGGGGCTCTGTGCTTTCTTTCGTTCTGAACAAGTGTTATTGTTTTCTGCACAAAAGCGATTCTGCGAAGCAATGTGAACACTTCTGCTTCCCAGGCACAGAGAAGGTGCTAGCAGGGAATTCTCTGCCTGCCTTTCCCCAGTGCTCTGCAAGCTCTCCAGGACAACATAAAATCTGGGGCTCTGTGCTTTCCTTCGTTCTGAACAACTGTTACTGTTTTCTGCACAAAAGCGATTCTGCGAAGCAATGGGAACACTTCTGTTTCCCAGGCACAGAGAAGGTGCTAGCAGGGAATTCTCTGCCTGCTTTTCCCCAGTGCTCTGCAAGCTCTCCAGGACAACATAAAATCTGGGGCTCTGTGCTTTCTTTCATTCTGAACAAGTGTTACTGTTTTCTGCACAAAAGCGATTCTGCGAAGCAATGTGAACACTTCTGCTTCCCAGGCACAGAGAAGGTGCTAGCAGGGAATTCTCTGACTGCTTTTCCCCAGTGCTCTGCAAGCTCTCCAGGACAACATAAAATCTGGGGCTCTGTGCTTTCTTTCGTTCTGAACAAGTGTTACTGTTTTCTGCACAAAAGCGATTCTGCGAAGCAATGTGAACAAGCACAAAGAAGGTGCTAGCAGGGAATTCTCTGCCTGCCTTTCCCCACTGCTCTGCAAGCTCTCCAGGACAACAGCAAATCTGGGGCTCTGTGCTTTCTTTCGTTCTGAACAACTGTTACTGTTTTCTGCACAAAAGCGATTCTGCGAAGCAATGTGAACACTTCTGCTTCCCAGGCACAGAGAAGGTGCTAGCAGGGAATTCTCTGCCTGCCTTTCCCCAGTGCTCTGCAAGCTCTCCAGGACAACATAAAATCTGGGGCTCTGTGCTTTCCTTCGTTCTGAACAAGTGTTACTGTTTTCTGCACAAAAGCGATTCTGCGAAGCAATGTGAACACTTCTGCTTCCCAGGCACAGAGAAGGTGCTAGCAGGGAATTCTCTGCCTGCTTTTCCCCAGTGCTCTGCAAGCTCTCCAGGACAACATAAAATCTGGGGCTCTGTGCTTTCTTTCGTTCTGAACAAGTGTTACTGTTTTCTGCACAAAAGCGATTCTGCGAAGCAATGTGAACACTTCTGCTTCCCAGGCACAGAGAAGGTGCTAGCAGGGAATTCTCTGCCTGCCTTTCCCCAGTGCTCTACAAGCTCTCCAGGACAACATAAAATCTGGGGCTCTGTGCTTTCCTTCGTTCTGAACAAGTGTTACTGTTTTCTGCACAAAAGCGATTCTGCGAAGCAATGGGAACACTTCTGTTTCCCAGGCACAGAGAAGGTGGTAGCAGGGAATTCTCTGCCTGCTTTTCCCCAGTGCTCTGCAAGCTCTCCAGGACAACATAAAATCTGGGGCTCTGTGCTTTCTTTCGTTCTGAACAAGTGTTATTGTTTTCTGCACAAAAGTGATTCTGCGAAGCAATGTGAACACTTCTGCTTCCCAGGCACAGAGAAGGTGCTAGCAGGGAATTCTCTGCCTGCCTTTCCCCAGTGCTCTGCAAGCTCTCCAGGACAACATAAAATCTGGGGCTCTGTGCTTTCCTTCATTCTGAACAAGTGTTACTGTTTTCTGCACAAAAGCGATTCTGCGAAGCAATGTGAACACTTCTGTTTCCCAGGCACAGAGAAGGTGGTAGCAGGGAATTCTCTGCCTGCTTTTCCCCAGTGCTCTGCAAGCTCTCCAGGACAACATAAAATCTGGGGCTCTGTGCTTTCTTTCGTTCTGAACAAGTGTTACTGTTTTCTGCACAAATGCGATTCTGCGAAGCAATGTGAACACTTCTGCTTCCCAGGCACAGAGAAGGTGCTAGCAGGGAATTCTCTGCCTGCTTTTCCCCAGTGCTCTGCAAGCTCTCCAGGACAACATAAAATCTGGGGCTCTGTGCTTTCTTTCATTCTGAACAAGTGTTACTGTTTTCTGCACAAAAGCGATTCTGCGAATCAATGTGAAGACTTCTGCTTCCCAGGCACAGAGAAGGTGGTAGCAGGGAATTCTCTGCCTGCTTTTCCCCAGTGCTCTGCAAGCTCTCCAGGACAACATAAAATCTGGGGCTCTGTGCTTTCTTTCGTTCTGAACAAGTGTTATTGTTTTCTGCACAAAAGCGATTCTGCGAAGCAATGTGAACACTTCTGCTTCCCAGGCACAGAGAAGGTGCTAGCAGGGAATTCTCTGCCTGCCTTTCCCCAGTGCTCTGCAAGCTCTCCAGGACAACATAAAATCTGGGGCTCTGTGCTTTCCTTCGTTCTGAACAAGTGTTACTGTTTTCTGCACAAAAGCGATTCTGCGAAGCAATGTGAACACTTCTGCTTCCCAGGCACAGAGAAGGTGCTAGCAGGGAATTCTCTGCCTGCCTTTCCCCAGTGCTCTGCAAGCTCTCCAGGACAACATAAAATCTGGGGCTCTGTGCTTTCCTTCGTTCTGAACAACTGTTACTGTTTTCTGCACAAAAGCGATTCTGCGAAGCAATGGGAACACTTCTGTTTCCCAGGCACAGAGAAGGTGCTAGCAGGGAATTCTCTGCCTGCTTTTCCCCAGTGCTCTGCAAGCTCTCCAGGACAACATAAAATCTGGGGCTCTGTGCTTTCTTTCGTTCTGAACAAGTGTTACTGTTTTCTGCACAAAAGCGATTCTGCGAAGCAATGTGAACACTTCTGCTTAACAGGCACAGAGAAGGTGCTAGCAGGGAATTCTCTGCCTGCCTTTCCCCAGTGCTCTGCAAGCTCTCCAGGACAACATAAAATCTGGGGCTCTGTGCTTTCCTTCGTTCTGAACAAGTGTTACTGTTTTCTGCACAAAAGCGATTCTGCGAAGCAATGTGAACACTTCTGCTTCCCAGGCACAGAGAAGGTGCTAGCAGGGAATTCTCTGCCTGCTTTTCCCCAGTGCTCTGCAAGCTCTCCAGGACAACATAAAATCTGGGGCTCTGTGCTTTCTTTCATTCTGAACAAGTGTTACTGTTTTCTGCACAAAAGCGATTCTGCGAAGCAATGTGAACACTTCTGCTTCCCAGGCACAGAGAAGGTGCTAGCAGGGAATTCTCTGCCTGCTTTTCCCCAGTGCTCTGCAAACTCTCCAGGACAACATAAAATCTGGGGCTCTGTGCTTTCTTTCGTTCTGAACAAGTGTTACTGTTTTCTGCACAAAAGCGATTCTGCGAAGCAATGTGAACAAGCACAAAGAAGGTGCTAGCAGGGAATTCTCTGCCTGCCTTTCCCCACTGCTCTGCAAGCTCTCCAGGACAACAGCAAATCTGGGGCTCTGTGCTTTCTTTCGTTCTGAACAACTGTTACTGTTTTCTGCACAAAAGCGATTCTGCGAAGCAATGTGAACACTTCTGCTTCCCAGGCACAGAGAAGGTGCTAGCAGGGAATTCTCTGCCTGCTTTTCCCCAGTGCTCTGCAAGCTCTCCAGGACAACAGCAAATCTGGGGCTCTGTGCTTTCTTTCGTTCTGAACAAGTGTTACTGTTTTCTGCACAAAAGCGATTCTGCGAAGCAATGTGAACACTTCTGCTTCCCAGGCACAGAGAAGGTGCTAGCAGGGAATTCTCTGCCTGCTTTTCCCCAGTGCTCTGCAAGCTCTCCAGGACAACATAAAATCTGGGGCTCTGTGCTTTCTTTCGTTCTGAACAAGTGTTACTGTTTTCTGCACAAAAGCGATTCTGCGAAGCAATGTGAACACTTCTGCTTCCCAGGCACAGAGAAGGTGCTAGCAGGGAATTCTCTGCCTGCTTTTCCCCAGTGCTCTGCAAGCTCTCCAGGACAACATAAAATCTGGGGCTCTGTGCTTTCTTTCGTTCTGAACAAGTGTTATTGTTTTCTGCACAAAAGCGATTCTGCGAAGCAATGTGAACACTTCTGCTTCCCAGGCACAGAGAAGGTGCTAGCAGGGAATTCTCTGCCTGCCTTTCCCCAGTGCTCTGCAAGCTCTCCAGGACAACATAAAATCTGGGGCTCTGTGCTTTCCTTCGTTCTGAACAACTGTTACTGTTTTCTGCACAAAAGCGATTCTGCGAAGCAATGGGAACACTTCTGTTTCCCAGGCACAGAGAAGGTGCTAGCAGGGAATTCTCTGCCTGCTTTTCCCCAGTGCTCTGCAAGCTCTCCAGGACAACATAAAATCTGGGGCTCTGTGCTTTCTTTCATTCTGAACAAGTGTTACTGTTTTCTGCACAAAAGCGATTCTGCGAAGCAATGTGAACACTTCTGCTTCCCAGGCACAGAGAAGGTGCTAGCAGGGAATTCTCTGACTGCTTTTCCCCAGTGCTCTGCAAGCTCTCCAGGACAACATAAAATCTGGGGCTCTGTGCTTTCTTTCGTTCTGAACAAGTGTTACTGTTTTCTGCACAAAAGCGATTCTGCGAAGCAATGTGAACAAGCACAAAGAAGGTGCTAGCAGGGAATTCTCTGCCTGCCTTTCCCCACTGCTCTGCAAGCTCTCCAGGACAACAGCAAATCTGGGGCTCTGTGCTTTCTTTCGTTCTGAACAACTGTTACTGTTTTCTGCACAAAAGCGATTCTGCGAAGCAATGTGAACACTTCTGCTTCCCAGGCACAGAGAAGGTGCTAGCAGGGAATTCTCTGCCTGCCTTTCCCCAGTGCTCTGCAAGCTCTCCAGGACAACATAAAATCTGGGGCTCTGTGCTTTCCTTCGTTCTGAACAGGTGTTACTGTTTTCTGCACAAAAGCGATTCTGCGAAGCAATGTGAACACTTCTGCTTCCCAGGCACAGAGAAGGTGCTAGCAGGGAATTCTCTGCCTGCCTTTCCCCAGTGCTCTGCAAGCTCTCCAGGACAACATAAAATCTGGGGCTCTGTGCTTTCTTTCGTTCTGAACAAGTGTTATTGTTTTCTGCACAAAAGCGATTCTGCGAAGCAATGTGAACACTTCTGCTTCCCAGGCACAGAGAAGGTGCTAGCAGGGAATTCTCTGCCTGCCTTTCCCCAGTGCTCTGCAAGCTCTCCAGGACAACATAAAATCTGGGGCTCTGTGCTTTCCTTCGTTCTGAACAAGTGTTACTGTTTTCTGCACAAAAGCGATTCTGCGAAGCAATGGGAACACTTCTGTTTCCCAGGCACAGAGAAGGTGGTAGCAGGGAATTCTCTGCCTGCTTTTCCCCAGTGCTCTGCAAGCTCTCCAGGACAACATAAAATCTGGGGCTCTGTGCTTTCTTTCGTTCTGAACAAGTGTTACTGTTTTCTGCACAAAAGCGATTCTGCGAAGCAATTTGAACACTTCTGCTTCCCAGGCACAGAGAAGGTGCTAGCAGGGAATTCTCTGCCTGCTTTTCCCCAGTGCTCTGCAAGCTCTCCAGGACAACATAAAATCTGGGGCTCTGTGCTTTCTTTCGTTCTGAACAAGTGTTATTGTTTTCTGCACAAAAGTGATTCTGCGAAGCAATGTGAACACTTCTGCTTCCCAGGCACAGAGAAGGTGCTAGCAGGGAATTCTCTGCCTGCCTTTCCCCAGTGCTCTGCAAGCTCTCCAGGACAACATAAAATCTGGGGCTCTGTGCTTTCCTTCATTCTGAACAAGTGTTACTGTTTTCTGCACAAAAGCGATTCTGCGAAGCAATGTGAACACTTCTGTTTCCCAGGCACAGAGAAGGTTGTAGCAGGGAATTCTCTGCCTGCTTTTCCCCAGTGCTCTGCAAGCTCTCCAGGACAACATAAAATCTGGGGCTCTGTGCTTTCTTTCGTTCTGAACAAGTGTTACTGTTTTCTGCACAAAAGCGATTCTGCGAAGCAATGTGAAGACTTCTGCTTCCCAGGCACAGAGAAGGTGCTAGCAGGGAATTCTCTGCCTGCTTTTCCCCAGTGCTCTGCAAGCTCTCCAGGACAACATAAAATCTGGGGCTCTGTGCTTTCTTTCGTTCTGAACAAGTGTTACTGTTTTCTGCACAAAAGCGATTCTGCGAAGCAATGTGAACACTTCTGCTTCCCAGGCACAGAGAAGGTGCTAGCAGGGAATTCTCTGCCTGTTTTTCCCCAGTGCTCTGCAAGCTCTCCAGGACAACATAAAATCTGGGGCTCTGTGCTTTCTTTCGTTCTGAACAAGTGTTACTGTTTTCTGCACAAAAGCGATTCTGCGAAGCAATGTGAACACTTCTGCTTCCCAGGCACAGAGAAGGTGCTAGCAGGGAATTCTCTGCCTGCCTTTCCCCAGTGCTCTGCAAGCTCTCCAGGACAACATAAAATCTGGGGCTCTGTGCTTTCCTTCGTTCTGAACAACTGTTACTGTTTTCTGCACAAAAGCGATTCTGCGAAGCAATGGGAACACTTCTGTTTCCCAGGCACAGAGAAGGTGCTAGCAGGGAATTCTCTGCCTGCTTTTCCCCAGTGCTCTGCAAGCTCTCCAGGACAACATAAAATCTGGGGCTCTGTGCTTTCTTTCATTCTGAACAAGTGTTACTGTTTTCTGCACAAAAGCGATTCTGCGAAGCAATGTGAACACTTCTGCTTCCCAGGCACAGAGAAGGTGCTAGCAGGGAATTCTCTGACTGCTTTTCCCCAGTGCTCTGCAAGCTCTCCAGGACAACATAAAATCTGGGGCTCTGTGCTTTCTTTCGTTCTGAACAAGTGTTACTGTTTTCTGCACAAAAGCGATTCTGCGAAGCAATGTGAACAAGCACAAAGAAGGTGCTAGCAGGGAATTCTCTGCCTGCCTTTCCCCACTGCTCTGCAAGCTCTCCAGGACAACAGCAAATCTGGGGCTCTGTGCTTTCTTTCGTTCTGAACAACTGTTACTGTTTTCTGCACAAAAGCGATTCTGCGAAGCAATGTGAACACTTCTGCTTCCCAGGCACAGAGAAGGTGCTAGCAGGGAATTCTCTGCCTGCTTTTCCCCAGTGCTCTGCAAGCTCTCCAGGACAACATAAAATCTGGGGCTCTGTGCTTTCTTTCGTTCTGAACAAGTGTTACTGTTTTCTGCACAAAAGCGATTCTGCGAAGCAATGTGAACACTTCTGCTTCCCAGGCACAGAGAAGGTGCTAGCAGGGAATTCTCTGCCTGCCTTTCCCCAGTGCTCTGCAAGCTCTCCAGGACAACATAAAATCTGGGGCTCTGTGCTTTCCTTCGTTCTGAACAAGTGTTACTGTTTTCTGCACAAAAGCGATTCTGCGAAGCAATGTGAACACTTCTGCTTCCCAGGCACAGAGAAGGTGCTAGCAGGGAATTCTCTGACTGCTTTTCCCCAGTGCTCTGCAAGCTCTCCAGGACAACATAAAATCTGGGGCTCTGTGCTTTCTTTCGTTCTGAACAAGTGTTACTGTTTTCTGCACAAAAGCGATTCTGCGAAGCAATGTGAACAAGCACAAAGAAGGTGCTAGCAGGGAATTCTCTGCCTGCCTTTCCCCACTGCTCTGCAAGCTCTCCAGGACAACAGCAAATCTGGGGCTCTGTGCTTTCTTTCGTTCTGAACAACTGTTACTGTTTTCTGCACAAAAGCGATTCTGCGAAGCAATGTGAACACTTCTGCTTCCCAGGCACAGAGAAGGTGCTAGCAGGGAATTCTCTGCCTGCTTTTCCCCAGTGCTCTGCAAGCTCTCCAGGACAACATAAAATCTGGGGCTCTGTGCTTTCTTTCGTTCTGAACAAGTGTTACTGTTTTCTGCACAAAAGCGATTCTGCGAAGCAATGTGAACACTTCTGCTTCCCAGGCACAGAGAAGGTGCTAGCAGGGAATTCTCTGCCTGCTTTTCCCCAGTGCTCTGCAAGCTCTCCAGGACAACATAAAATCTGGGGCTCTGTGCTTTCTTTCGTTCTGAACAAGTGTTACTGTTTTCTGCACAAAAGCGATTCTGCGAAGC
Organism: Strix uralensis; assembly: GCF_047716275.1. Taxonomy (NCBI): domain Eukaryota; kingdom Metazoa; phylum Chordata; class Aves; order Strigiformes; family Strigidae; genus Strix; species Strix uralensis. Next base: position 381,889 of record NW_027436710.1, on the reverse strand, counting down.
AATGTGAACACTTCTGCTTCCCAGGCACAGAGAAGGTGCTAGCAGGGAATTCTCTGCCTGCCTTTCCCCAGTGCTCTGCAAGCTCTCCAGGACAACATAAAATCTGGGGCTCTGTGCTTTCCTTCGTTCTGAACAAGTGTTACTGTTTTCTGCACAAAAGCGATTCTGCGAAGCAATGGGAACACTTCTGTTTCCCAGGCACAGAGAAGGTGGTAGCAGGGAATTCTCTGCCTGCTTTTCCCCAGTGCTCTGCAAGCTCTCCAGGACAACATAAAATCTGGGGCTCTGTGCTTTCTTTCGTTCTGAACAAGTGTTACTGTTTTCTGCACAAATGCGATTCTGCGAAGCAATGTGAACACTTCTGCTTCCCAGGCACAGAGAAGGTGCTAGCAGGGAATTCTCTGCCTGCTTTTCCCCAGTGCTCTGCAAGCTCTCCAGGACAACATAAAATCTGGGGCTCTGTGCTTTCTTTCATTCTGAACAAGTGTTACTGTTTTCTGCACAAAAGCGATTCTGCGAAGCAATGTGAAGACTTCTGCTTCCCAGGCACAGAGAAGGTGGTAGCAGGGAATTCTCTGCCTGCTTTTCCCCAGTGCTCTGCAAGCTCTCCAGGACAACATAAAATCTGGGGCTCTGTGCTTTCTTTCGTTCTGAACAAGTGTTATTGTTTTCTGCACAAAAGCGATTCTGCGAAGCAATGTGAACACTTCTGCTTCCCAGGCACAGAGAAGGTGCTAGCAGGGAATTCTCTGCCTGCCTTTCCCCAGTGCTCTGCAAGCTCTCCAGGACAACATAAAATCTGGGGCTCTGTGCTTTCCTTCGTTCTGAACAAGTGTTACTGTTTTCTGCACAAAAGCGATTCTGCGAAGCAATGTGAACACTTCTGCTTCCCAGGCACAGAGAAGGTGCTAGCAGGGAATTCTCTGCCTGCCTTTCCCCAGTGCTCTGCAAGCTCTCCAGAACAACATAAAATCTGGGGCTCTGTGCTTTCCTTCGTTCTGAACAACTGTTACTGTTTTCTGCACAAAAGCGATTCTGCGAAGCAATGGGAACACTTCTGTTTCCCAGGCACAGAGAAGGTGCTAGCAGGGAATTCTCTGCCTGCTTTTCCCCAGTGCTCTGCAAGCTCTCCAGGACAACATAAAATCTGGGGCTCTGTGCTTTCTTTCGTTCTGAACAAGTGTTACTGTTTTCTGCACAAAAGCGATTCTGCGAAGCAATGTGAACACTTCTGCTTAACAGGCACAGAGAAGGTGCTAGCAGGGAATTCTCTGCCTGCTTTTCCCCAGTGCTCTGCAAGCTCTCCAGGACAACATAAAATCTGGGGCTCTGTGCTTTCCTTCGTTCTGAACAAGTGTTACTGTTTTCTGCACAAAAGCGATTCTGCGAAGCAATGTGAACACTTCTGCTTCCCAGGCACAGAGAAGGTGCTAGCAGGGAATTCTCTGCCTGCCTTTCCCCAGTGCTCTGCAAGCTCTCCAGGACAACATAAAATCTGGGGCTCTGTGCTTTCCTTCGTTCTGAACAACTGTTACTGTTTTCTGCACAAAAGCGATTCTGCGAAGCAATGGGAACACTTCTGTTTCCCAGGCACAGAGAAGGTGGTAGCAGGGAATTCTCTGCCTGCTTTTCCCCAGTGCTCTGCAAGCTCTCCAGGACAACATAAAATCTGGGGCTCTGTGCTTTCTTTCGTTCTGAACAAGTGTTACTGTTTTCTGCACAAAAGCGATTCTGCGAAGCAATGTGAACACTTCTGCTTAACAGGCACAGAGAAGGTGCTAGCAGGGAATTCTCTGCCTGCCTTTCCCCAGTGCTCTGCAAGCTCTCCAGGACAACATAAAATCTGGGGCTCTGTGCTTTCCTTCGTTCTGAACAAGTGTTACTGTTTTCTGCACAAAAGCGATTCTGCGAAGCAATGGGAACACTTCTGTTTCCCAGGCACAGAGAAGGTGGTAGCAGGGAATTCTCTGCCTGCTTTTCCCCAGTGCTCTGCAAGCTCTCCAGGACAACATAAAATCTGGGGCTCTGTGCTTTCTTTCGTTCTGAACAAGTGTTACTGTTTTCTGCACAAAAGCGATTCTGCGAAGCAATTTGAACACTTCTGCTTCCCAGGCACAGAGAAGGTGCTAGCAGGGAATTCTCTGCCTGCTTTTCCCCAGTGCTCTGCAAGCTCTCCAGGACAACATAAAATCTGGGGCTCTGTGCTTTCTTTCGTTCTGAACAAGTGTTATTGTTTTCTGCACAAAAGTGATTCTGCGAAGCAATGTGAACACTTCTGCTTCCCAGGCACAGAGAAGGTGCTAGCAGGGAATTCTCTGCCTGCCTTTCCCCAGTGCTCTGCAAGCTCTCCAGGACAACATAAAATCTGGGGCTCTGTGCTTTCCTTCATTCTGAACAAGTGTTACTGTTTTCTGCACAAAAGCGATTCTGCGAAGCAATGTGAACACTTCTGTTTCCCAGGCACAGAGAAGGTGCTAGCAGGGAATTCTCTGCCTGCTTTTCCCCAGTGCTCTGCAAGCTCTCCAGGACAACATAAAATCTGGGGCTCTGTGCTTTCCTTCGTTCTGAACAACTGTTACTGTTTTCTGCACAAAAGCGATTCTGCGAAGCAATGTGAACACTTCTGCTTCCCAGGCACAGAGAAGGTGCTAGCAGGGAATTCTCTGCCTGCCTTTCCCCAGTGCTCTGCAAGCTCTCCAGGACAACATAAAATCTGGGGCTCTGTGCTTTCCTTCGTTCTGAACAACTGTTACTGTTTTCTGCACAAAAGCGATTCTGCGAAGCAATGGGAACACTTCTGTTTCCCAGGCACAGAGAAGGTGCTAGCAGGGAATTCTCTGCCTGCTTTTCCCCAGTGCTCTGCAAGCTCTCCAGGACAACATAAAATCTGGGGCTCTGTGCTTTCTTTCATTCTGAACAAGTGTTACTGTTTTCTGCACAAAAGCGATTCTGCGAAGCAATGTGAACACTTCTGCTTCCCAGGCACAGAGAAGGTGCTAGCAGGGAATTCTCTGCCTGCTTTTCCCCAGTGCTCTGCAAACTCTCCAGGACAACATAAAATCTGGGGCTCTGTGCTTTCTTTCGTTCTGAACAAGTGTTACTGTTTTCTGCACAAAAGCGATTCTGCGAAGCAATGTGAACAAGCACAAAGAAGGTGCTAGCAGGGAATTCTCTGCCTGCCTTTCCCCACTGCTCTGCAAGCTCTCCAGGACAACAGCAAATCTGGGGCTCTGTGCTTTCTTTCGTTCTGAACAAGTGTTATTGTTTTCTGCACAAAAGCGATTCTGCGAAGCAATGTGAACACTTCTGCTTCCCAGGCACAGAGAAGGTGCTAGCAGGGAATTCTCTGCCTGCCTTTCCCCAGTGCTCTGCAAGCTCTCCAGGACAACAGCAAATCTGGGGCTCTGTGCTTTCCTTCGTTCTGAACAACTGTTACTGTTTTCTGCACAAAAGCGATTCTGCGAAGCAATGTGAACACTTCTGCTTCCCAGGCACAGAGAAGGTGCTAGCAGGGAATTCTCTGACTGCTTTTCCCCAGTGCTCTGCAAGCTCTCCAGGACAACATAAAATCTGGGGCTCTGTGCTTTCTTTCGTTCTGAACAAGTGTTACTGTTTTCTGCACAAAAGCGATTCTGCGAAGCAATGTGAACAAGCACAAAGAAGGTGCTAGCAGGGAATTCTCTGCCTGCCTTTCCCCACTGCTCTGCAAGCTCTCCAGGACAACAGCAAATCTGGGGCTCTGTGCTTTCTTTCGTTCTGAACAACTGTTACTGTTTTCTGCACAAAAGCGATTCTGCGAAGCAATGTGAACACTTCTGCTTCCCAGGCACAGAGAAGGTGCTAGCAGGGAATTCTCTGCCTGCCTTTCCCCAGTGCTCTGCAAGCTCTCCAGGACAACATAAAATCTGGGGCTCTGTGCTTTCCTTCATTCTGAACAAGTGTTACTGTTTTCTGCACAAAAGCGATTCTGCGAAGCAATGTGAACACTTCTGTTTCCCAGGCACAGAGAAGGTGGTAGCAGGGAATTCTCTGCCTGCTTTTCCCCAGTGCTCTGCAAGCTCTCCAGGACAACATAAAATCTGGGGCTCTGTGCTTTCTTTCGTTCTGAACAAGTGTTACTGTTTTCTGCACAAATGCGATTCTGCGAAGCAATGTGAACACTTCTGCTTCCCAGGCACAGAGAAGGTGCTAGCAGGGAATTCTCTGCCTGCTTTTCCCCAGTGCTCTGCAAGCTCTCCAGGACAACATAAAATCTGGGGCTCTGTGCTTTCTTTCGTTGTGAACAAGTGTTACTGTTTTCTGCACAAAAGCGATTCTGCGAAGCAATGTGAAGACTTCTGCTTCCCAGGCACAGAGAAGGTGGTAGCAGGGAATTCTCTGCCTGCTTTTCCCCAGTGCTCTGCAAGCTCTCCAGGACAACATAAAATCTGGGGCTCTGTGCTTTCTTTCGTTCTGAACAAGTGTTATTGTTTTCTGCACAAAAGCGATTCTGCGAAGCAATGTGAACACTTCTGCTTCCCAGGCACAGAGAAGGTGCTAGCAGGGAATTCTCTGCCTGCCTTTCCCCAGTGCTCTGCAAGCTCTCCAGGACAACATAAAATCTGGGGCTCTGTGCTTTCCTTCGTTCTGAACAAGTGTTACTGTTTTCTGCACAAAAGCGATTCTGCGAAGCAATGTGAACACTTCTGCTTCCCAGGCACAGAGAAGGTGCTAGCAGGGAATTCTCTGCCTGCCTTTCCCCAGTGCTCTGCAAGCTCTCCAGAACAACATAAAATCTGGGGCTCTGTGCTTTCCTTCGTTCTGAACAACTGTTACTGTTTTCTGCACAAAAGCGATTCTGCGAAGCAATGGGAACACTTCTGTTTCCCAGGCACAGAGAAGGTGCTAGCAGGGAATTCTCTGCCTGCTTTTCCCCAGTGCTCTGCAAGCTCTCCAGGACAACATAAAATCTGGGGCTCTGTGCTTTCTTTCGTTCTGAACAAGTGTTACTGTTTTCTGCACAAAAGCGATTCTGCGAAGCAATGTGAACACTTCTGCTTAACAGGCACAGAGAAGGTGCTAGCAGGGAATTCTCTGCCTGCTTTTCCCCAGTGCTCTGCAAGCTCTCCAGGACAACATAAAATCTGGGGCTCTGTGCTTTCCTTCGTTCTGAACAAGTGTTACTGTTTTCTGCACAAAAGCGATTCTGCGAAGCAATGTGAACACTTCTGCTTCCCAGGCACAGAGAAGGTGCTAGCAGGGAATTCTCTGCCTGCCTTTCCCCAGTGCTCTGCAAGCTCTCCAGGACAACATAAAATCTGGGGCTCTGTGCTTTCCTTCGTTCTGAACAACTGTTACTGTTTTCTGCACAAAAGCGATTCTGCGAAGCAATGGGAACACTTCTGTTTCCCAGGCACAGAGAAGGTGGTAGCAGGGAATTCTCTGCCTGCTTTTCCCCAGTGCTCTGCAAGCTCTCCAGGACAACATAAAATCTGGGGCTCTGTGCTTTCTTTCGTTCTGAACAAGTGTTACTGTTTTCTGCACAAAAGCGATTCTGCGAAGCAATGTGAACACTTCTGCTTAACAGGCACAGAGAAGGTGCTAGCAGGGAATTCTCTGCCTGCCTTTCCCCAGTGCTCTGCAAGCTCTCCAGGACAACATAAAATCTGGGGCTCTGTGCTTTCCTTCGTTCTGAACAAGTGTTACTGTTTTCTGCACAAAAGCGATTCTGCGAAGCAATGGGAACACTTCTGTTTCCCAGGCACAGAGAAGGTGGTAGCAGGGAATTCTCTGCCTGCTTTTCCCCAGTGCTCTGCAAGCTCTCCAGGACAACATAAAATCTGGGGCTCTGTGCTTTCTTTCGTTCTGAACAAGTGTTACTGTTTTCTGCACAAAAGCGATTCTGCGAAGCAATTTGAACACTTCTGCTTCCCAGGCACAGAGAAGGTGCTAGCAGGGAATTCTCTGCCTGCTTTTCCCCAGTGCTCTGCAAGCTCTCCAGGACAACATAAAATCTGGGGCTCTGTGCTTTCTTTCGTTCTGAACAAGTGTTATTGTTTTCTGCACAAAAGTGATTCTGCGAAGCAATGTGAACACTTCTGCTTCCCAGGCACAGAGAAGGTGCTAGCAGGGAATTCTCTGCCTGCCTTTCCCCAGTGCTCTGCAAGCTCTCCAGGACAACATAAAATCTGGGGCTCTGTGCTTTCCTTCATTCTGAACAAGTGTTACTGTTTTCTGCACAAAAGCGATTCTGCGAAGCAATGTGAACACTTCTGTTTCCCAGGCACAGAGAAGGTGCTAGCAGGGAATTCTCTGCCTGCTTTTCCCCAGTGCTCTGCAAGCTCTCCAGGACAACATAAAATCTGGGGCTCTGTGCTTTCCTTCGTTCTGAACAACTGTTACTGTTTTCTGCACAAAAGCGATTCTGCGAAGCAATGTGAACACTTCTGCTTCCCAGGCACAGAGAAGGTGCTAGCAGGGAATTCTCTGCCTGCCTTTCCCCAGTGCTCTGCAAGCTCTCCAGGACAACATAAAATCTGGGGCTCTGTGCTTTCCTTCGTTCTGAACAACTGTTACTGTTTTCTGCACAAAAGCGATTCTGCGAAGCAATGGGAACACTTCTGTTTCCCAGGCACAGAGAAGGTGCTAGCAGGGAATTCTCTGCCTGCTTTTCCCCAGTGCTCTGCAAGCTCTCCAGGACAACATAAAATCTGGGGCTCTGTGCTTTCTTTCATTCTGAACAAGTGTTACTGTTTTCTGCACAAAAGCGATTCTGCGAAGCAATGTGAACACTTCTGCTTCCCAGGCACAGAGAAGGTGCTAGCAGGGAATTCTCTGCCTGCTTTTCCCCAGTGCTCTGCAAACTCTCCAGGACAACATAAAATCTGGGGCTCTGTGCTTTCTTTCGTTCTGAACAAGTGTTACTGTTTTCTGCACAAAAGCGATTCTGCGAAGCAATGTGAACAAGCACAAAGAAGGTGCTAGCAGGGAATTCTCTGCCTGCCTTTCCCCACTGCTCTGCAAGCTCTCCAGGACAACAGCAAATCTGGGGCTCTGTGCTTTCTTTCGTTCTGAACAAGTGTTATTGTTTTCTGCACAAAAGCGATTCTGCGAAGCAATGTGAACACTTCTGCTTCCCAGGCACAGAGAAGGTGCTAGCAGGGAATTCTCTGCCTGCCTTTCCCCAGTGCTCTGCAAGCTCTCCAGGACAACAGCAAATCTGGGGCTCTGTGCTTTCCTTCGTTCTGAACAACTGTTACTGTTTTCTGCACAAAAGCGATTCTGCGAAGCAATGTGAACACTTCTGCTTCCCAGGCACAGAGAAGGTGCTAGCAGGGAATTCTCTGACTGCTTTTCCCCAGTGCTCTGCAAGCTCTCCAGGACAACATAAAATCTGGGGCTCTGTGCTTTCTTTCGTTCTGAACAAGTGTTACTGTTTTCTGCACAAAAGCGATTCTGCGAAGCAATGTGAACAAGCACAAAGAAGGTGCTAGCAGGGAATTCTCTGCCTGCCTTTCCCCACTGCTCTGCAAGCTCTCCAGGACAACAGCAAATCTGGGGCTCTGTGCTTTCTTTCGTTCTGAACAACTGTTACTGTTTTCTGCACAAAAGCGATTCTGCGAAGCAATGTGAACACTTCTGCTTCCCAGGCACAGAGAAGGTGCTAGCAGGGAATTCTCTGCCTGCCTTTCCCCAGTGCTCTGCAAGCTCTCCAGGACAACATAAAATCTGGGGCTCTGTGCTTTCCTTCGTTCTGAACAAGTGTTACTGTTTTCTGCACAAAAGCGATTCTGCGAAGCAATTTGAACACTTCTGCTTCCCAGGCACAGAGAAGGTGCTAGCAGGGAATTCTCTGCCTGCCTTTCCCCAGTGCTCTGCAAGCTCTCCAGGACAACATAAAATCTGGGGCTCTGTGCTTTCCTTCGTTCTGAACAACTGTTACTGTTTTCTGCACAAAAGCGATTCTGCGAAGCAATGGGAACACTTCTGTTTCCCAGGCACAGAGAAGGTGGTAGCAGGGAATTCTCTGCCTGCTTTTCCCCAGTGCTCTGCAAGCTCTCCAGGACAACATAAAATCTGGGGCTCTGTGCTTTCTTTCGTTCTGAACAAGTGTTACTGTTTTCTGCACAAAAGCGATTCTGCGAAGCAATGTGAACACTTCTGCTTAACAGGCACAGAGAAGGTGCTAGCAGGGAATTCTCTGCCTGCCTTTCCCCAGTGCTCTGCAAGCTCTCCAGGACAACATAAAATCTGGGGCTCTGTGCTTTCCTTCGTTCTGAACAAGTGTTACTGTTTTCTGCACAAAAGCGATTCTGCGAAGCAATGGGAACACTTCTGTTTCCCAGGCACAGAGAAGGTGGTAGCAGGGAATTCTCTGCCTGCTTTTCCCCAGTGCTCTGCAAGCTCTCCAGGACAACATAAAATCTGGGGCTCTGTGCTTTCTTTCGTTCTGAACAAGTGTTACTGTTTTCTGCACAAAAGCGATTCTGCGAAGCAATTTGAACACTTCTGCTTCCCAGGCACAGAGAAGGTGCTAGCAGGGAATTCTCTGCCTGCTTTTCCCCAGTGCTCTGCAAGCTCTCCAGGACAACATAAAATCTGGGGCTCTGTGCTTTCTTTCGTTCTGAACAAGTGTTATTGTTTTCTGCACAAAAGTGATTCTGCGAAGCAATGTGAACACTTCTGCTTCCCAGGCACAGAGAAGGTGCTAGCAGGGAATTCTCTGCCTGCTTTTCCCCAGTGCTCTGCAAGCTCTCCAGGACAACATAAAATCTGGGGCTCTGTGCTTTCCTTCATTCTGAACAAGTGTTACTGTTTTCTGCACAAAAGCGATTCTGCGAAGCAATGTGAACACTTCTGTTTCCCAGGCACAGAGAAGGTGCTAGCAGGGAATTCTCTGCCTGCTTTTCCCCAGTGCTCTGCAAGCTCTCCAGGACAACATAAAATCTGGGGCTCTGTGCTTTCCTTCGTTCTGAACAACTGTTACTGTTTTCTGCACAAAAGCGATTCTGCGAAGCAATGTGAACACTTCTGCTTCCCAGGCACAGAGAAGGTGCTAGCAGGGAATTCTCTGCCTGCCTTTCCCCAGTGCTCTGCAAGCTCTCCAGGACAACATAAAATCTGGGGCTCTGTGCTTTCCTTCGTTCTGAACAACTGTTACTGTTTTCTGCACAAAAGCGATTCTGCGAAGCAATGGGAACACTTCTGTTTCCCAGGCACAGAGAAGGTGCTAGCAGGGAATTCTCTGCCTGCTTTTCCCCAGTGCTCTGCAAGCTCTCCAGGACAACATAAAATCTGGGGCTCTGTGCTTTCTTTCATTCTGAACAAGTGTTACTGTTTTCTGCACAAAAGCGATTCTGCGAAGCAATGTGAACACTTCTGCTTCCCAGGCACAGAGAAGGTGCTAGCAGGGAATTCTCTGCCTGCTTTTCCCCAGTGCTCTGCAAACTCTCCAGGACAACATAAAATCTGGGGCTCTGTGCTTTCTTTCGTTCTGAACAAGTGTTACTGTTTTCTGCACAAAAGCGATTCTGCGAAGCAATGTGAACAAGCACAAAGAAGGTGCTAGCAGGGAATTCTCTGCCTGCCTTTCCCCAGTGCTCTGCAAGCTCTCCAGGACAACAGCAAATCTGGGGCTCTGTGCTTTCCTTCGTTCTGAACAACTGTTACTGTTTTCTGCACAAAAGCGATTCTGCGAAGCAATGGGAACACTTCTGTTTCCCAGGCACAGAGAAGGTGCTAGCAGGGAATTCTCTGCCTGCTTTTCCCCAGTGCTCTGCAAGCTCTCCAGGACAACATAAAATCTGGGGCTCTGTGCTTTCTTTCATTCTGAACAAGTGTTACTGTTTTCTGCACAAAAGCGATTCTGCGAAGCAATGTGAACACTTCTGCTTCCCAGGCACAGAGAAGGTGCTAGCAGGGAATTCTCTGACTGCTTTTCCCCAGTGCTCTGCAAGCTCTCCAGGACAACATAAAATCTGGGGCTCTGTGCTTTCTTTCGTTCTGAACAAGTGTTACTGTTTTCTGCACAAAAGCGATTCTGCGAAGCAATGTGAACAAGCACAAAGAAGGTGCTAGCAGGGAATTCTCTGCCTGCCTTTCCCCACTGCTCTGCAAGCTCTCCAGGACAACAGCAAATCTGGGGCTCTGTGCTTTCTTTCGTTCTGAACAACTGTTACTGTTTTCTGCACAAAAGCGATTCTGCGAAGCAATGTGAACACTTCTGCTTCCCAGGCACAGAGAAGGTGCTAGCAGGGAATTCTCTGCCTGCCTTTCCCCAGTGCTCTGCAAGCTCTCCAGGACAACATAAAATCTGGGGCTCTGTGCTTTCCTTCGTTCTGAACAAGTGTTACTGTTTTCTGCACAAAAGCGATTCTGCGAAGCAATTTGAACACTTCTGCTTCCCAGGCACAGAGAAGGTGCTAGCAGGGAATTCTCTGCCTGCTTTTCCCCAGTGCTCTGCAAGCTCTCCAGGACAACATAAAATCTGGGGCTCTGTGCTTTCTTTCGTTCTGAACAAGTGTTATTGTTTTCTGCACAAAAGCGATTCTGCGAAGCAATGTGAACACTTCTGCTTCCCAGGCACAGAGAAGGTGCTAGCAGGGAATTCTCTGCCTGCCTTTCCCCAGTGCTCTGCAAGCTCTCCAGGACAACATAAAATCTGGGGCTCTGTGCTTTCCTTCGTTCTGAACAAGTGTTACTGTTTTCTGCACAAAAGCGATTCTGCGAAGCAATGGGAACACTTCTGTTTCCCAGGCACAGAGAAGGTGGTAGCAGGGAATTCTCTGCCTGCTTTTCCCCAGTGCTCTGCAAGCTCTCCAGGACAACATAAAATCTGGGGCTCTGTGCTTTCTTTCGTTCTGAACAAGTGTTACTGTTTTCTGCACAAAAGCGATTCTGCGAAGCAATGTGAACACTTCTGCTTCCCAGGCACAGAGAAGGTGCTAGCAGGGAATTCTCTGACTGCTTTTCCCCAGTGCTCTGCAAGCTCTCCAGGACAACATAAAATCTGGGGCTCTGTGCTTTCTTTCGTTCTGAACAAGTGTTACTGTTTTCTGCACAAAAGCGATTCTGCGAAGCAATGTGAACAAGCACAAAGAAGGTGCTAGCAGGGAATTCTCTGCCTGCCTTTCCCCACTGCTCTGCAAGCTCTCCAGGACAACAGCAAATCTGGGGCTCTGTGCTTTCTTTCGTTCTGAACAACTGTTACTGTTTTCTGCACAAAAGCGATTCTGCGAAGCAATGTGAACACTTCTGCTTCCCAGGCACAGAGAAGGTGCTAGCAGGGAATTCTCTGCCTGCTTTTCCCCAGTGCTCTGCAAGCTCTCCAGGACAACATAAAATCTGGGGCTCTGTGCTTTCTTTCGTTCTGAACAAGTGTTACTGTTTTCTGCACAAAAGCGATTCTGCGAAGCAATGTGAACACTTCTGCTTCCCAGGCACAGAGAAGGTGGTAGCAGGGAATTCTCTGCCTGCTTTTCCCCAGTGCTCTGCAAGCTCTCCAGGACAACATAAAATCTGGGGCTCTGTGCTTTCTTTCGTTCTGAACAAGTGTTACTGTTTTCTGCACAAAAGCGATTCTGCGAAGCAATGTGAACACTTCTGCTTCCCAGGCACAGAGAAGGTGCTAGCAGGGAATTCTCTGCCTGCTTTTCCCCAGTGCTCTGCAAGCTCTCCAGGACAACATAAAATCTGGGGCTCTGTGCTTTCTTTCGTTCTGAACAAGTGTTACTGTTTTCTGCACAAAAGCGATTCTGCGAAGCAATGTGAACACTTCTGCTTCCCAGGCACAGAGAAGGTGCTAGCAGGGAATTCTCTGCCTGCCTTTCCCCAGTGCTCTGCAAGCTCTCCAGGACAACATAAAATCTGGGGCTCTGTGCTTTCCTTCGTTCTGAACAAGTGTTACTGTTTTCTGCACAAAAGCGATTCTGCGAAGCAATGGGAACACTTCTGTTTCCCAGGCACAGAGAAGGTGGTAGCAGGGAATTCTCTGCCTGCTTTTCCCCAGTGCTCTGCAAGCTCTCCAGGACAACATAAAATCTGGGGCTCTGTGCTTTCTTTCGTTCTGAACAAGTGTTACTGTTTTCTGCACAAAAGCGATTCTGCGAAGCAATTTGAACACTTCTGCTTCCCAGGCACAGAGAAGGTGGTAGCAGGGAATTCTCTGCCTGCTTTTCCCCAGTGCTCTGCAAGCTCTCCAGGACAACATAAAATCTGGGGCTCTGTGCTTTCTTTCGTTCTGAACAAGTGTTATTGTTTTCTGCACAAAAGTGATTCTGCGAAGCAATGTGAACACTTCTGCTTCCCAGGCACAGAGAAGGTGCTAGCAGGGAATTCTCTGCCTGCCTTTCCCCAGTGCTCTGCAAGCTCTCCAGGACAACATAAAATCTGGGGCTCTGTGCTTTCCTTCATTCTGAACAAGTGTTACTGTTTTCTGCACAAAAGCGATTCTGCGAAGCAATGTGAACACTTCTGTTTCCCAGGCACAGAGAAGGTGGTAGCAGGGAATTCTCTGCCTGCTTTTCCCCAGTGCTCTGCAAGCTCTCCAGGACAACATAAAGTCTGGGGCTCTGTGCTTTCTTTCGTTCTGAACAAGTGTTACTGTTTTCTGCACAAATGCGATTCTGCGAAGCAATGTGAACACTTCTGCTTCCCAGGCACAGAGAAGGTGCTAGCAGGGAATTCTCTGCCTGCTTTTCCCCAGTGCTCTGCAAGCTCTCCAGGACAACATAAAATCTGGGGCTCTGTGCTTTCTTTCATTCTGAACAAGTGTTACTGTTTTCTGCACAAAAGCGATTCTGCGAAGCAATGTGAAGACTTCTGCTTCCCAGGCACAGAGAAGGTGGTAGCAGGGAATTCTCTGCCTGCTTTTCCCCAGTGCTCTGCAAGCTCTCCAGGACAACATAAAATCTGGGGCTCTGTGCTTTCTTTCGTTCTGAACAAGTGTTATTGTTTTCTGCACAAAAGCGATTCTGCGAAGCAATGTGAACACTTCTGCTTCCCAGGCACAGAGAAGGTGCTAGCAGGGAATTCTCTGCCTGCCTTTCCCCACTGCTCTGCAAGCTCTCCAGGACAACATAAAATCTGGGGCTCTGTGCTTTCCTTCGTTCTGAACAAGTGTTACTGTTTTCTGCACAAAAGCGATTCTGCGAAGCAATGGGAACACTTCTGTTTCCCAGGCACAGAGAAGGTGGTAGCAGGGAATTCTCTGCCTGCTTTTCCCCAGTGCTCTGCAAGCTCTCCAGGACAACATAAAATCTGGGGCTCTGTGCTTTCTTTCGTTCTGAACAAGTGTTACTGTTTTCTGCACAAAAGCGATTCTGCGAAGCAATTTGAACACTTCTGCTTCCCAGGCACAGAGAAGGTGCTAGCAGGGAATTCTCTGCCTGCTTTTCCCCAGTGCTCTGCAAGCTCTCCAGGACAACATAAAATCTGGGGCTCTGTGCTTTCCTTCGTTCTGAACAAGTGTTATTGTTTTCTGCACAAAAGTGATTCTGCGAAGCAATGTGAACACTTCTGCTTCCCAGGCACAGAGAAGGTGCTAGCAGGGAATTCTCTGCCTGCCTTTCCCCAGTGCTCTGCAAGCTCTCCAGGACAACATAAAATCTGGGGCTCTGTGCTTTCCTTCATTCTGAACAAGTGTTACTGTTTTCTGCACAAAAGCGATTCTGCGAAGCAATGTGAACACTTCTGTTTCCCAGGCACAGAGAAGGTGGTAGCAGGGAATTCTCTGCCTGCTTTTCCCCAGTGCTCTGCAAGCTCTCCAGGACAACATAAAATCTGGGCCTCTGTGCTTTCTTTCGTTCTGAACAAGTGTTACTGTTTTCTGCACAAAAGCGATTCTGCGAAGCAATGTGAAGACTTCTGCTTCCCAGGCACAGAGAAGGTGCTAGCAGGGAATTCTCTGCCTGCTTTTCCCCAGTGCTCTGCAAGCTCTCCAGGACAACATAAAATCTGGGGCTCTGTGCTTTCTTTCGTTCTGAACAACTGTTACTGTTTTCTGCACAAAAGCGATTCTGCGAAGCAATGGGAACACTTCTGTTTCCCAGGCACAGAGAAGGTGCTAGCAGGGAATTCTCTGCCTGCTTTTCCCCAGTGCTCTGCAAGCTCTCCAGGACAACATAAAATCTGGGGCTCTGTGCTTTCTTTCATTCTGAACAAGTGTTACTGTTTTCTGCACAAAAGCGATTCTGCGAAGCAATGTGAACACTTCTGCTTCCCAGGCACAGAGAAGGTGCTAGCAGGGAATTCTCTGACTGCTTTTCCCCAGTGCTCTGCAAGCTCTCCAGGACAACATAAAATCTGGGGCTCTGTGCTTTCTTTCGTTCTGAACAAGTGTTACTGTTTTCTGCACAAAAGCGATTCTGCGAAGCAATGTGAACAAGCACAAAGAAGGTGCTAGCAGGGAATTCTCTGCCTGCCTTTCCCCACTGCTCTGCAAGCTCTCCAGGACAACAGCAAATCTGGGGCTCTGTGCTTTCTTTCGTTCTGAACAACTGTTACTGTTTTCTGCACAAAAGCGATTCTGCGAAGCAATGTGAACACTTCTGCTTCCCAGGCACAGAGAAGGTGCTAGCAGGGAATTCTCTGCCTGCCTTTCCCCAGTGCTCTGCAAGCTCTCCAGGACAACATAAAATCTGGGGCTCTGTGCTTTCCTTCGTTCTGAACAAGTGTTACTGTTTTCTGCACAAAAGCGATTCTGCGAAGCAATTTGAACACTTCTGCTTCCCAGGCACAGAGAAGGTGCTAGCAGGGAATTCTCTGCCTGCTTTTCCCCAGTGCTCTGCAAGCTCTCCAGGACAACATAAAATCTGGGGCTCTGTGCTTTCTTTCGTTCTGAACAAGTGTTATTGTTTTCTGCACAAAAGCGATTCTGCGAAGCAATGTGAACACTTCTGCTTCCCAGGCACAGAGAAGGTGCTAGCAGGGAATTCTCTGCCTGCCTTTCCCCAGTGCTCTGCAAGCTCTCCAGGACAACATAAAATCTGGGGCTCTGTGCTTTCCTTCGTTCTGAACAAGTGTTACTGTTTTCTGCACAAAAGCGATTCTGCGAAGCAATGGGAACACTTCTGTTTCCCAGGCACAGAGAAGGTGGTAGCAGGGAATTCTCTGCCTGCTTTTCCCCAGTGCTCTGCAAGCTCTCCAGGACAACATAAAATCTGGGGCTCTGTGCTTTCTTTCGTTCTGAACAAGTGTTACTGTTTTCTGCACAAAAGCGATTCTGCGAAGCAATTTGAACACTTCTGCTTCCCAGGCACAGAGAAGGTGCTAGCAGGGAATTCTCTGCCTGCTTTTCCCCAGTGCTCTGCAAGCTCTCCAGGACAACATAAAATCTGGGGCTCTGTGCTTTCTTTCGTTCTGAACAAGTGTTATTGTTTTCTGCACAAAAGTGATTCTGCGAAGCAATGTGAACACTTCTGCTTCCCAGGCACAGAGAAGGTGCTAGCAGGGAATTCTCTGCCTGCCTTTCCCCAGTGCTCTGCAAGCTCTCCAGGACAACATAAAATCTGGGGCTCTGTGCTTTCCTTCATTCTGAACAAGTGTTACTGTTTTCTGCACAAAAGCGATTCTGCGAAGCAATGTGAACACTTCTGCTTCCCAGGCACAGAGAAGGTTGTAGCAGGGAATTCTCTGCCTGCTTTTCCCCAGTGCTCTGCAAGCTCTCCAGGACAACATAAAATCTGGGGCTCTGTGCTTTCTTTCGTTCTGAACAAGTGTTACTGTTTTCTGCACAAAAGCGATTCTGCGAAGCAATGTGAAGACTTCTGCTTCCCAGGCACAGAGAAGGTGCTAGCAGGGAATTCTCTGCCTGCTTTTCCCCAGTGCTCTGCAAGCTCTCCAGGACAACATAAAATCTGGGGCTCTGTGCTTTCTTTCGTTCTGAACAAGTGTTACTGTTTTCTGCACAAAAGCGATTCTGCGAAGCAATGTGAAGACTTCTGCTTCCCAGGCACAGAGAAGGTGCTAGCAGGGAATTCTCTGCCTGTTTTTCCCCAGTGCTCTGCAAGCTCTCCAGGACAACATAAAATCTGGGGCTCTGTGCTTTCTTTCGTTCTGAACAAGTGTTACTGTTTTCTGCACAAAAGCGATTCTGCGAAGCAATGTGAACACTTCTGCTTCCCAGGCACAGAGAAGGTGCTAGCAGGGAATTCTCTGCCTGCCTTTCCCCAGTGCTCTGCAAGCTCTCCAGGACAACATAAAATCTGGGGCTCTGTGCTTTCCTTCGTTCTGAACAACTGTTACTGTTTTCTGCACAAAAGCGATTCTGCGAAGCAATGGGAACACTTCTGTTTCCCAGGCACAGAGAAGGTGCTAGCAGGGAATTCTCTGCCTGCTTTTCCCCAGTGCTCTGCAAGCTCTCCAGGACAACATAAAATCTGGGGCTCTGTGCTTTCTTTCATTCTGAACAAGTGTTACTGTTTTCTGCACAAAAGCGATTCTGCGAAGCAATGTGAACACTTCTGCTTCCCAGGCACAGAGAAGGTGCTAGCAGGGAATTCTCTGACTGCTTTTCCCCAGTGCTCTGCAAGCTCTCCAGGACAACATAAAATCTGGGGCTCTGTGCTTTCTTTCGTTCTGAACAAGTGTTACTGTTTTCTGCACAAAAGCGATTCTGCGAAGCAATGTGAACAAGCACAAAGAAGGTGCTAGCAGGGAATTCTCTGCCTGCCTTTCCCCACTGCTCTGCAAGCTCTCCAGGACAACAGCAAATCTGGGGCTCTGTGCTTTCTTTCGTTCTGAACAAGTGTTACTGTTTTCTGCACAAAAGCGATTCTGCGAAGCAATGTGAACACTTCTGCTTCCCAGGCACAGAGAAGGTGCTAGCAGGGAATTCTCTGCCTGCTTTTCCCCAGTGCTCTGCAAGCTCTCCAGGACAACATAAAATCTGGGGCTCTGTGCTTTCTTTCGTTCTGAACAAGTGTTACTGTTTTCTGCACAAAAGCGATTCTGCGAAGCAATGTGAACACTTCTGCTTCCCAGGCACAGAGAAGGTGCTAGCAGGGAATTCTCTGCCTGCTTTTCCCCAGTGCTCTGCAAGCTCTCCAGGACAACATAAAATCTGGGGCTCTGTGCTTTCTTTCGTTCTGAACAAGTGTTACTGTTTTCTGCACAAAAGCGATTCTGCGAAGCAATGTGAACACTTCTGCTTCCCAGGCACAGAGAAGGTGCTAGCAGGGAATTCTCTGCCTGCTTTTCCCCAGTGCTCTGCAAGCTCTCCAGGACAACATAAAATCTGGGGCTCTGTGCTTTCTTTCGTTCTGAACAAGTGTTATTGTTTTCTGCACAAAAGCGATTCTGCGAAGCAATGTGAACACTTCTGCTTCCCAGGCACAGAGAAGGTGCTAGCAGGGAATTCTCTGCCTGCCTTTCCCCAGTGCTCTGCAAGCTCTCCAGGACAACATAAAATCTGGGGCTCTGTGCTTTCCTTCGTTCTGAACAAGTGTTACTGTTTTCTGCACAAAAGCGATTCTGCGAAGCAATGTGAACACTTCTGCTTCCCAGGCACAGAGAAGGTGCTAGCAGGGAATTCTCTGACTGCTTTTCCCCAGTGCTCTGCAAGCTCTCCAGGACAACATAAAATCTGGGGCTCTGTGCTTTCTTTCGTTCTGAACAAGTGTTACTGTTTTCTGCACAAAAGCGATTCTGCGAAGCAATGTGAACAAGCACAAAGAAGGTGCTAGCAGGGAATTCTCTGCCTGCCTTTCCCCACTGCTCTGCAAGCTCTCCAGGACAACAGCAAATCTGGGGCTCTGTGCTTTCTTTCGTTCTGAACAACTGTTACTGTTTTCTGCACAAAAGCGATTCTGCGAAGCAATGTGAACACTTCTGCTTCCCAGGCACAGAGAAGGTGCTAGCAGGGAATTCTCTGCCTGCTTTTCCCCAGTGCTCTGCAAGCTCTCCAGGACAACATAAAATCTGGGGCTCTGTGCTTTCTTTCGTTCTGAACAAGTGTTACTGTTTTCTGCACAAAAGCGATTCTGCGAAGCAATGTGAACACTTCTGCTTCCCAGGCACAGAGAAGGTGGTAGCAGGGAATTCTCTGCCTGCTTTTCCCCAGTGCTCTGCAAGCTCTCCAGGACAACATAAAATCTGGGGCTCTGTGCTTTCTTTCGTTCTGAACAAGTGTTACTGTTTTCTGCACAAAAGCGATTCTGCGAAGCAATGTGAACACTTCTGCTTCCCAGGCACAGAGAAGGTGCTAGCAGGGAATTCTCTGCCTGCTTTTCCCCAGTGCTCTGCAAGCTCTCCAGGACAACATAAAATCTGGGGCTCTGTGCTTTCTTTCGTTCTGAACAAGTGTTACTGTTTTCTGCACAAAAGCGATTCTGCGAAGCAATGTGAACACTTCTGCTTCCCAGGCACAGAGAAGGTGCTAGCAGGGAATTCTCTGCCTGCCTTTCCCCAGTGCTCTGCAAGCTCTCCAGGACAACATAAAATCTGGGGCTCTGTGCTTTCCTTCGTTCTGAACAAGTGTTACTGTTTTCTGCACAAAAGCGATTCTGCGAAGCAATGGGAACACTTCTGTTTCCCAGGCACAGAGAAGGTGGTAGCAGGGAATTCTCTGCCTGCTTTTCCCCAGTGCTCTGCAAGCTCTCCAGGACAACATAAAATCTGGGGCTCTGTGCTTTCTTTCGTTCTGAACAAGTGTTACTGTTTTCTGCACAAAAGCGATTCTGCGAAGCAATTTGAACACTTCTGCTTCCCAGGCACAGAGAAGGTGGTAGCAGGGAATTCTCTGCCTGCTTTTCCCCAGTGCTCTGCAAGCTCTCCAGGACAACATAAAATCTGGGGCTCTGTGCTTTCTTTCGTTCTGAACAAGTGTTATTGTTTTCTGCACAAAAGTGATTCTGCGAAGCAATGTGAACACTTCTGCTTCCCAGGCACAGAGAAGGTGCTAGCAGGGAATTCTCTGCCTGCCTTTCCCCAGTGCTCTGCAAGCTCTCCAGGACAACATAAAATCTGGGGCTCTGTGCTTTCCTTCATTCTGAACAAGTGTTACTGTTTTCTGCACAAAAGCGATTCTGCGAAGCAATGTGAACACTTCTGTTTCCCAGGCACAGAGAAGGTGGTAGCAGGGAATTCTCTGCCTGCTTTTCCCCAGTGCTCTGCAAGCTCTCCAGGACAACATAAAGTCTGGGGCTCTGTGCTTTCTTTCGTTCTGAACAAGTGTTACTGTTTTCTGCACAAATGCGATTCTGCGAAGCAATGTGAACACTTCTGCTTCCCAGGCACAGAGAAGGTGCTAGCAGGGAATTCTCTGCCTGCTTTTCCCCAGTGCTCTGCAAGCTCTCCAGGACAACATAAAATCTGGGGCTCTGTGCTTTCTTTCATTCTGAACAAGTGTTACTGTTTTCTGCACAAAAGCGATTCTGCGAAGCAATGTGAAGACTTCTGCTTCCCAGGCACAGAGAAGGTGGTAGCAGGGAATTCTCTGCCTGCTTTTCCCCAGTGCTCTGCAAGCTCTCCAGGACAACATAAAATCTGGGGCTCTGTGCTTTCTTTCGTTCTGAACAAGTGTTATTGTTTTCTGCACAAAAGCGATTCTGCGAAGCAATGTGAACACTTCTGCTTCCCAGGCACAGAGAAGGTGCTAGCAGGGAATTCTCTGCCTGCCTTTCCCCACTGCTCTGCAAGCTCTCCAGGACAACATAAAATCTGGGGCTCTGTGCTTTCCTTCGTTCTGAACAAGTGTTACTGTTTTCTGCACAAAAGCGATTCTGCGAAGCAATGGGAACACTTCTGTTTCCCAGGCACAGAGAAGGTGGTAGCAGGGAATTCTCTGCCTGCTTTTCCCCAGTGCTCTGCAAGCTCTCCAGGACAACATAAAATCTGGGGCTCTGTGCTTTCTTTCGTTCTGAACAAGTGTTACTGTTTTCTGCACAAAAGCGATTCTGCGAAGCAATTTGAACACTTCTGCTTCCCAGGCACAGAGAAGGTGCTAGCAGGGAATTCTCTGCCTGCTTTTCCCCAGTGCTCTGCAAGCTCTCCAGGACAACATAAAATCTGGGGCTCTGTGCTTTCCTTCGTTCTGAACAAGTGTTATTGTTTTCTGCACAAAAGTGATTCTGCGAAGCAATGTGAACACTTCTGCTTCCCAGGCACAGAGAAGGTGCTAGCAGGGAATTCTCTGCCTGCCTTTCCCCAGTGCTCTGCAAGCTCTCCAGGACAACATAAAATCTGGGGCTCTGTGCTTTCCTTCGTTCTGAACAAGTGTTACTGTTTTCTGCACAAAAGCGATTCTGCGAAGCAATGTGAACACTTCTGTTTCCCAGGCACAGAGAAGGTGGTAGCAGGGAATTCTCTGCCTGCTTTTCCCCAGTGCTCTGCAAGCTCTCCAGGACAACATAAAATCTGGGCCTCTGTGCTTTCTTTCGTTCTGAACAAGTGTTACTGTTTTCTGCACAAAAGCGATTCTGCGAAGCAATGTGAAGACTTCTGCTTCCCAGGCACAGAGAAGGTGCTAGCAGGGAATTCTCTGCCTGCTTTTCCCCAGTGCTCTGCAAGCTCTCCAGGACAACATAAAATCTGGGGCTCTGTGCTTTCTTTCGTTCTGAACAAGTGTTACTGTTTTCTGCACAAAAGCGATTCTGCGAAGCAATTTGAACACTTCTGCTTCCCAGGCACAGAGAAGGTGCTAGCAGGGAATTCTCTGCCTGTTTTTCCCCAGTGCTCTGCAAGCTCTCCAGGACAACATAAAATCTGGGGCTCTGTGCTTTCTTTCGTTCTGAACAAGTGTTACTGTTTTCTGCACAAAAGCGATTCTGCGAAGCAATGTGAACACTTCTGCTTCCCAGGCACAGAGAAGGTGCTAGCAGGGAATTCTCTGCCTGCCTTTCCCCAGTGCTCTGCAAGCTCTCCAGGACAACATAAAATCTGGGGCTCTGTGCTTTCCTTCGTTCTGAACAACTGTTACTGTTTTCTGCACAAAAGCGATTCTGCGAAGCAATGGGAACACTTCTGTTTCCCAGGCACAGAGAAGGTGCTAGCAGGGAATTCTCTGCCTGCTTTTCCCCAGTGCTCTGCAAGCTCTCCAGGACAACATAAAATCTGGGGCTCTGTGCTTTCTTTCATTCTGAACAAGTGTTACTGTTTTCTGCACAAAAGCGATTCTGCGAAGCAATGTGAACACTTCTGCTTCCCAGGCACAGAGAAGGTGCTAGCAGGGAATTCTCTGCCTGCTTTTCCCCAGTGCTCTGCAAACTCTCCAGGACAACATAAAATCTGGGGCTCTGTGCTTTCTTTCGTTCTGAACAAGTGTTACTGTTTTCTGCACAAAAGCGATTCTGCGAAGCAATGTGAACAAGCACAAAGAAGGTGCTAGCAGGGAATTCTCTGCCTGCCTTTCCCCACTGCTCTGCAAGCTCTCCAGGACAACAGCAAATCTGGGGCTCTGTGCTTTCTTTCGTTCTGAACAACTGTTACTGTTTTCTGCACAAAAGCGATTCTGCGAAGCAATGTGAACACTTCTGCTTCCCAGGCACAGAGAAGGTGCTAGCAGGGAATTCTCTGCCTGCTTTTCCCCAGTGCTCTGCAAGCTCTCCAGGACAACATAAAATCTGGGGCTCTGTGCTTTCTTTCGTTCTGAACAAGTGTTACTGTTTTCTGCACAAAAGCGATTCTGCGAAGCAATGTGAACACTTCTGCTTCCCAGGCACAGAGAAGGTGCTAGCAGGGAATTCTCTGCCTGCTTTTCCCCAGTGCTCTGCAAGCTCTCCAGGACAACATAAAATCTGGGGCTCTGTGCTTTCTTTCGTTCTGAACAAGTGTTACTGTTTTCTGCACAAAAGCGATTCTGCGAAGCAATGTGAACACTTCTGCTTCCCAGGCACAGAGAAGGTGCTAGCATGGAATTCTCTGCCTGCTTTTCCCCAGTGCTCTGCAAGCTCTCCAGGACAACATAAAATCTGGGGCTCTGTGCTTTCTTTCGTTCTGAACAAGTGTTATTGTTTTCTGCACAAAAGCGATTCTGCGAAGCAATGTGAACACTTCTGCTTCCCAGGCACAGAGAAGGTGCTAGCAGGGAATTCTCTGCCTGCCTTTCCCCACTGCTCTGCAAGCTCTCCAGGACAACATAAAATCTGGGGCTCTGTGCTTTCCTTCGTTCTGAACAAGTGTTACTGTTTTCTGCACAAAAGCGATTCTGCGAAGCAATTTGAACACTTCTGCTTCCCAGGCACAGAGAAGGTGCTAGCAGGGAATTCTCTGCCTGCTTTTCCCCAGTGCTCTGCAAGCTCTCCAGGACAACATAAAATCTGGGGCTCTGTGCTTTCTTTCGTTCTGAACAAGTGTTACTGTTTTCTGCACAAAAGCGATTCTGCGAAGCAATGGGAACACTTCTGTTTCCCAGGCACAGAGAAGGTGCTAGCAGGGAATTCTCTGCCTGCTTTTCCCCAGTGCTCTGCAAGCTCTCCAGGACAACATAAAATCTGGGGCTCTGTGCTTTCTTTCGTTCTGAACAAGTGTTACTGTTTTCTGCACAAAAGCGATTCTGCGAAGCAATGGGAACACTTCTGCTTCCCAGGCACAGAGAAGGTGCTAGCAGGGAATTCTCTGCCTGCTTTTCCCCAGTGCTCTGCAAGCTCTCCAGGACAACATAAAATCTGGGGCTCTGTGCTTTCTTTCGTTCTGAACAAGTGTTACTGTTTTCTGCACAAAAGCGATTCTGCGAAGCAATGTGAACACTTCTGCTTCCCAGGCACAGAGAAGGTGCTAGCAGGGAATTCTCTGACTGCTTTTCCCCAGTGCTCTGCAAGTTCTCCAGGACAACATAAAATCTGGGGCTCTGTGCTTTCTTTCGTTCTGAACAAGTGTTACTGTTTTCTGCACAAAAGCGATTCTGCGAAGCAATGTGAACAGCCACAAAGAAGGTGCTAGCAGGGAATTCTCTGCCTGCCTTTCCCCACTGCTCTGCAAGCTCTCCAGGACAACATAAAATCTGGGGCTCTGTGCTTTCTTTCGTTCTGAACAAGTGTTACTGTTTTCTGCACAAAAGCGATTCTGCGAAGCAATGTGAACACTTCTGTTTCCCAGGCACAGAGAAGGTGCTAGCAGGGAATTCTCTGCCTGCTTTTCCCCAGTGCTCTGCAAGCTCTCCAGGACAACATAAAATCTGGGGCTCTGTGCTTTCTTTCGTTCTGAACAAGTGTTACTGTTTTCTGCACAAAAGCGATTCTGCGAAGCAATGTGAACACTTCTGCTTCCCAGGCACAGAGAAGGTGGTAGCAGGGAATTCTCTGCCTGCTTTTCCCCAGTGCTCTGCAAGCTCTCCAGGACAACATAAAATCTGGGGCTCTGTGCTTTCTTTCGTTCTGAACAAGTGTTATTGTTTTCTGCACAAAAGCGATTCTGCGAAGCAATGTGAACACTTCTGCTTCCCAGGCACAGAGAAGGTGCTAGCAGGGAATTCTCTGCCTGCCTTTCCCCACTGCTCTGCAAGCTCTCCAGGACAACATAAAATCTGGGGCTCTGTGCTTTCCTTCGTTCTGAACAAGTGTTACTGTTTTCTGCACAAAAGCGATTCTGCGAAGCAATTTGAACACTTCTGCTTCCCAGGCACAGAGAAGGTGCTAGCAGGGAATTCTCTGCCTGCCTTTCCCCAGTGCTCTGCAAGCTCTCCAGGACAACATAAAATCTGGGGCTCTGTGCTTTCCTTCGTTCTGAACAAGTGTTACTGTTTTCTGCACAAAAGCGATTCTGCGAAGCAATGTGAACACTTCTGTTTCCCAGGCACAGAGAAGGTGCTAGCAGGGAATTCTCTGCCTGCTTTTCCCCAGTGCTCTGCAAGCTCTCCAGGACAACATAAAATCTGGGGCTCTGTGCTTTCTTTCGTTCTGAACAAGTGTTACTGTTTTCTGCACAAAAGCGATTCTGCGAAGCAATGGGAACACTTCTGCTTCCCAGGCACAGAGAAGGTGCTAGCAGGGAATTCTCTGCCTGCTTTTCCCCAGTGCTCTGCAAGCTCTCCAGGACAACATAAAATCTGGGGCTCTGTGCTTTCTTTCGTTCTGAACAAGTGTTACTGTTTTCTGCACAAAAGCGATTCTGCGAAGCAATTTGAACACTTCTGCTTCCCAGGCACAGAGAAGGTGCTAGCAGGGAATTCTCTGCCTGCTTTTCCCCAGTGCTCTGCAAGCTCTCCAGGACAACATAAAATCTGGGGCTCTGTGCTTTCTTTCGTTCTGAACAAGTGTTATTGTTTTCTGCACAAAAGCAATTCTGCGAAGCAATGTGAAGACGTCTGCTTCCCAGGCACAGAGAAGGTGCTAGCAGGGAATTCTCTGCCTGCCTTTCCCCAGTGCTCTGCAAGCTCTCCAGGACAACATAAAATCTGGGGCTCTGTGCTTTCCTTCATTCTGAACAAGTGTTACTGTTTTCTGCACAAAAGCGATTCTGCGAAGCAATGGGAACACTTCTGTTTCCCAGGCACAGAGAAGGTGCTAGCAGGGAATTCTCTGCCTGCTTTTCCCCAGTGCTCTGCAAGCTCTCCAGGACAACATAAAATCTGGGGCTCTGTGCTTTCTTTCGTTCTGAACAAGTGTTACTGTTTTCTGCACAAATGCGATTCTGCGAAGCAATGTGAACACTTCTGCTTCCCAGGCACAGAGAAGGTGCTAGCAGGGAATTCTCTGCCTGCTTTTCCCCAGTGCTCTGCAAGCTCTCCAGGACAACATAAAATCTGGGGCTCTGTGCTTTCTTTCATTCTGAACAAGTGTTACTGTTTTCTGCACAAAAGCGATTCTGCGAAGCAATGTGAAGACTTCTGCTTCCCAGGCACAGAGAAGGTGCTAGCAGGGAATTCTCTGCCTGCTTTTCCCCAGTGCTCTGCAAGCTCTCCAGGACAACATAAAATCTGGGGCTCTGTGCTTTCTTTCGTTCTGAACAAGTGTTATGTTTTCTGCACAAAAGCGATTCTGCGAAGCAATTTGAATACTTCTGTTTCCCAGGCACAGAGAAGGTGCTAGCAGGGAATTCTCTGCCTGTTTTTCCCCAGTGCTCTGCAAGCTCTCCAGGACAACATAAAATCTGGGGCTCTGTGCTTTCTTTCGTTCTGAACAAGTGTTACTGTTTTCTGCACAAAAGCGATTCTGCGAAGCAATGTGAACACTTCTGCTTCCCAGGCACAGAGAAGGTGCTAGCAGGGAATTCTCTGCCTGCCTTTCCCCAGTGCTCTGCAAGCTCTCCAGGACAACATAAAATCTGGGGCTCTGTGCTTTCCTTCGTTCTGAACAACTGTTACTGTTTTCTGCACAAAAGCGATTCTGCGAAGCAATGGGAACACTTCTGTTTCCCAGGCACAGAGAAGGTGCTAGCAGGGAATTCTCTGCCTGCTTTTCCCCAGTGCTCTGCAAGCTCTCCAGGACAACATAAAATCTGGGGCTCTGTGCTTTCTTTCATTCTGAACAAGTGTTACTGTTTTCTGCACAAAAGCGATTCTGCGAAGCAATGTGAACACTTCTGCTTCCCAGGCACAGAGAAGGTGCTAGCAGGGAATTCTCTGACTGCTTTTCCCCAGTGCTCTGCAAGCTCTCCAGGACAACATAAAATCTGGGGCTCTGTGCTTTCTTTCATTCTGAACAAGTGTTACTGTTTTCTGCACAAAAGCGATTCTGCGAAGCAATGTGAACAAGCACAAAGAAGGTGCTAGCAGGGAATTCTCTGCCTGCCTTTCCCCACTGCTCTGCAAGCTCTCCAGGACAACAGCAAATCTGGGGCTCTGTGCTTTCTTTCGTTCTGAACAACTGTTACTGTTTTCTGCACAAAAGCGATTCTGCGAAGCAATGTGAACACTTCTGTTTCCCAGGCACAGAGAAGGTGCTAGCAGGGAATTCTCTGCCTGCTTTTCCCCAGTGCTCTGCAAGCTCTCCAGGACAACATAAAATCTGGGGCTCTGTGCTTTCTTTCGTTCTGAACAAGTGTTACTGTTTTCTGCACAAAAGCGATTCTGCGAAGCAATGTGAACACTTCTGCTTCCCAGGCACAGAGAAGGTGCTAGCAGGGAATTCTCTGCCTGCTTTTCCCCAGTGCTCTGCAAGCTCTCCAGCACAACATAAAATCTGGGGCTCTGTGCTTTCCTTCGTTCTGAACAAGTGTTACTGTTTTCTGCACAAAAGCGATTCTGCGAAGCAATTTGAACACTTCTGCTTCCCAGGCACAGAGAAGGTGCTAGCAGGGAATTCTCTGCCTGCTTTTCCCCAGTGCTCTGCAAGCTCTCCAGGACAACATAAAATCTGGGGCTCTGTGCTTTCTTTCGTTCTGAACAAGTGTTACTGTTTTCTGCACAAAAGCGATTCTGCGAAGCAATGTGAACACTTCTGCTTCCCAGGCACAGAGAAGGTGCTAGCAGGGAATTCTCTGCCTGCCTTTCCCCAGTGCTCTGCAAGCTCTCCAGGACAACATAAAATCTGGGGCTCTGTGCTTTCCTTCGTTCTGAACAAGTGTTACTGTTTTCTGCACAAAAGCGATTCTGCGAAGCAATGGGAACACTTCTGTTTCCCAGGCACAGAGAAGGTGGTAGCAGGGAATTCTCTGCCTGCTTTTCCCCAGTGCTCTGCAAGCTCTCCAGGACAACATAAAATCTGGGGCTCTGTGCTTTCTTTCGTTCTGAACAAGTGTTAATGTTTTCTGCACAAAAGCGATTCTGCGAAGCAATGTGAACACTTCTGCTTCCCAGGCACAGAGAAGGTGCTAGCAGGGAATTCTCTGCCTGCTTTTCCCCAGTGCTCTGCAAGCTCTCCAGCACAACATAAAATCTGGGGCTCTGTGCTTTCCTTCGTTCTGAACAAGTGTTACTGTTTTCTGCACAAAAGCGATTCTGCGAAGCAATTTGAACACTTCTGCTTCCCAGGCACAGAGAAGGTGCTAGCAGGGAATTCTCTGCCTGCTTTTCCCCAGTGCTCTGCAAGCTCTCCAGGACAACATAAAATCTGGGGCTCTGTGCTTTCTTTCGTTCTGAACAAGTGTTACTGTTTTCTGCACAAAAGCGATTCTGCGAAGCAATGTGAACAAGCACAAAGAAGGTGCTAGCAGGGAATTCTCTGCCTGCCTTTCCCCACTGCTCTGCAAGCTCTCCAGGACAACAGCAAATCTGGGGCTCTGTGCTTTCTTTCGTTCTGAACAAGTGTTACTGTTTTCTGCACAAAAGCGATTCTGCGAAGCAATGGGAACACTTCTGCTTCCCAGGCACAGAGAAGGTGCTAGCAGGGAATTCTCTGCCTGCTTTTCCCCAGTGCTCTGCAAGCTCTCCAGGACAACATAAAATCTGGGGCTCTGTGCTTTCTTTCGTTCTGAACAAGTGTTATTGTTTTCTGCACAAAAGCGATTCTGCGAAGCAATGTGAACACTTCTGCTTCCCAGGCACAGAGAAGGTGCTAGCAGGGAATTCTCTGCCTGCTTTTCCCCAGTGCTCTGCAAGCTCTCCAGGACAACATAAAATCTGGGGCTCTGTGCTTTCTTTCGTTCTGAACAAGTGTTACTGTTTTCTGCACAAAAGCGATTCTGCGAAGCAATGGGAACACTTCTGTTTCCCAGGCACAGAGAAGGTGCTAGCAGGGAATTCTCTGCCTGCTTTTCCCCAGTGCTCTGCAAGCTCTCCAGGACAACATAAAATCTGGGGCTCTGTGCTTTCTTTCGTTCTGAACAAGTGTTACTGTTTTCTGCACAAAAGCGATTCTGCGAAGCAATGTGAAGACTTCTGCTTCCCAGGCACAGAGAAGGTGCTAGCAGGGAATTCTCTGACTGCTTTTCCCCAGTGCTCTGCAAGTTCTCCAGGACAACATAAAATCTGGGGCTCTGTGCTTTCTTTCGTTCTGAACAAGTGTTACTGTTTTCTGCACAAAAGCGATTCTGCGAAGCAATGTGAACAGCCACAAAGAAGGTGCTAGCAGGGAATTCTCTGCCTGCCTTTCCCCACTGCTCTGCAAGCTCTCCAGGACAACATAAAATCTGGGGCTCTGTGCTTTCTTTCGTTCTGAACAAGTGTTACTGTTTTCTGCACAAAAGCGATTCTGCGAAGCAATGTGAACACTTCTGTTTCCCAGGCACAGAGAAGGTGCTAGCAGGGAATTCTCTGCCTGCTTTTCCCCAGTGCTCTGCAAGCTCTCCAGGACAACATAAAATCTGGGGCTCTGTGCTTTCTTTCGTTCTGAACAAGTGTTACTGTTTTCTGCACAAAAGCGATTCTGCGAAGCAATGTGAACACTTCTGCTTCCCAGGCACAGAGAAGGTGCTAGCAGGGAATTCTCTGCCTGCTTTTCCCCAGTGCTCTGCAAGCTCTCCAGGACAACATAAAATCTGGGGCTCTGTGCTTTCTTTCGTTCTGAACAAGTGTTATTGTTTTCTGCACAAAAGCGATTCTGCGAAGCAATGTGAACACTTCTGCTTCCCAGGCACAGAGAAGGTGCTAGCAGGGAATTCTCTGCCTGCCTTTCCCCACTGCTCTGCAAGCTCTCCAGGACAACATAAAATCTGGGGCTCTGTGCTTTCCTTCGTTCTGAACAAGTGTTACTGTTTTCTACACAAAAGCGATTCTGCGAAGCAATTTGAACACTTCTGCTTCCCAGGCACAGAGAAGGTGCTAGCAGGGAATTCTCTGCCTGCCTTTCCCCAGTGCTCTGCAAGCTCTCCAGGACAACATAAAATCTGGGGCTCTGTGCTTTCCTTCGTTCTGAACAAGTGTTACTGTTTTCTGCACAAAAGCGATTCTGCGAAGCAATGTGAACACTTCTGTTTCCCAGGCACAGAGAAGGTGCTAGCAGGGAATTCTCTGCCTGCTTTTCCCCAGTGCTCTGCAAGCTCTCCAGGACAACATAAAATCTGGGGCTCTGTGCTTTCTTTCGTTCTGAACAAGTGTTACTGTTTTCTGCACAAAAGCGATTCTGCGAAGCAATGTGAACACTTCTGCTTCCCAGGCACAGAGAAGGTGCTAGCAGGGAATTCTCTGCCTGCTTTTCCCCAGTGCTCTGCAAGCTCTCCAGGACAACATAAAATCTGGGGCTCTGTGCTTTCTTTCGTTCTGAACAAGTGTTACTGTTTTCTGCACAAAAGCGATTCTGCGAAGCAATGTGAACAAGCACAAAGAAGGTGCTAGCAGGGAATTCTCTGCCTGCCTTTCCCCACTGCTCTGCAAGCTCTCCAGGACAACAGCAAATCTGGGGCTCTGTGCTTTCTTTCGTTCTGAACAAGTGTTACTGTTTTCTGCACAAAAGCGATTCTGCGAAGCAATGGGAACACTTCTGCTTCCCAGGCACAGAGAAGGTGCTAGCAGGGAATTCTCTGCCTGCTTTTCCCCAGTGCTCTGCAAGCTCTCCAGGACAACATAAAATCTGGGGCTCTGTGCTTTCTTTCGTTCTGAACAAGTGTTATTGTTTTCTGCACAAAAGCGATTCTGCGAAGCAATGTGAACACTTCTGCTTCCCAGGCACAGAGAAGGTGCTAGCAGGGAATTCTCTGCCTGCTTTTCCCCAGTGCTCTGCAAGCTCTCCAGGACAACATAAAATCTGGGGCTCTGTGCTTTCTTTCGTTCTGAACAAGTGTTACTGTTTTCTGCACAAAAGCGATTCTGCGAAGCAATGGGAACACTTCTGTTTCCCAGGCACAGAGAAGGTGCTAGCAGGGAATTCTCTGCCTGCTTTTCCCCAGTGCTCTGCAAGCTCTCCAGGACAACATAAAATCTGGGGCTCTGTGCTTTCTTTCGTTCTGAACAAGTGTTACTGTTTTCTGCACAAAAGCGATTCTGCGAAGCAATGTGAACAGCCACAAAGAAGGTGCTAGCAGGGAATTCTCTGCCTGCCTTTCCCCACTGCTCTGCAAGCTCTCCAGGACAACATAAAATCTGGGGCTCTGTGCTTTCTTTCGTTCTGAACAAGTGTTACTGTTTTCTGCACAAAAGCGATTCTGCGAAGCAATGTGAACACTTCTGTTTCCCAGGCACAGAGAAGGTGCTAGCAGGGAATTCTCTGCCTGCTTTTCCCCAGTGCTCTGCAAGCTCTCCAGGACAACATAAAATCTGGGGCTCTGTGCTTTCTTTCGTTCTGAACAAGTGTTACTGTTTTCTGCACAAAAGCGATTCTGCGAAGCAATGTGAACACTTCTGCTTCCCAGGCACAGAGAAGGTGCTAGCAGGGAATTCTCTGCCTGCTTTTCCCCAGTGCTCTGCAAGCTCTCCAGGACAACATAAAATCTGGGGCTCTGTGCTTTCTTTCGTTCTGAACAAGTGTTATTGTTTTCTGCACAAAAGCGATTCTGCGAAGCAATGTGAACACTTCTGCTTCCCAGGCACAGAGAAGGTGCTAGCAGGGAATTCTCTGCCTGCCTTTCCCCAGTGCTCTGCAAGCTCTCCAGGACAACATAAAATCTGGGGCTCTGTGCTTTCCTTCGTTCTGAACAAGTGTTACTGTTTTCTACACAAAAGCGATTCTGCGAAGCAATTTGAACACTTCTGCTTCCCAGGCACAGAGAAGGTGCTAGCAGGGAATTCTCTGCCTGCCTTTCCCCAGTGCTCTGCAAGCTCTCCAGGACAACATAAAATCTGGGGCTCTGTGCTTTCCTTCGTTCTGAACAAGTGTTACTGTTTTCTGCACAAAAGCGATTCTGCGAAGCAATGTGAACACTTCTGTTTCCCAGGCACAGAGAAGGTGCTAGCAGGGAATTCTCTGCCTGCTTTTCCCCAGTGCTCTGCAAGCTCTCCAGGACAACATAAAATCTGGGGCTCTGTGCTTTCTTTCGTTCTGAACAAGTGTTACTGTTTTCTGCACAAAAGCGATTCTGCGAAGCAATGTGAACACTTCTGCTTCCCAGGCACAGAGAAGGTGCTAGCAGGGAATTCTCTGCCTGCTTTTCCCCAGTGCTCTGCAAGCTCTCCAGGACAACATAAAATCTGGGGCTCTGTGCTTTCTTTCGTTCTGAACAAGTGTTACTGTTTTCTGCACAAAAGCGATTCTGCGAAGCAATGTGAACACTTCTGCTTCCCAGGCACAGAGAAGGTGCTAGCAGGGAATTCTCTGCCTGCTTTTCCCCAGTGCTCTGCAAGCTCTCCAGGACAACATAAAATCTGGGGCTCTGTGCTTTCTTTCGTTCTGAACAAGTGTTATTGTTTTCTGCACAAAAGCGATTCTGCGAAGCAATGTGAAGACGTCTGCTTTCCAGGCACAGAGAAGGTGCTAGCAGGGAATTCTCTGCCTGCCTTTCCCCAGTGCTCTGCAAGCTCTCCAGGACAACATAAAATCTGGGGCTCTGTGCTTTCCTTCATTCTGAACAAGTGTTACTGTTTTCTGCACAAAAGCGATTCTGCGAAGCAATGGGAACACTTCTGTTTCCCAGGCACAGAGAAGGTGCTAGCAGGGAATTCTCTGCCTGCTTTTCCCCAGTGCTCTGCAAGCTCTCCAGGACAACATAAAATCTGGGGCTCTGTGCTTTCTTTCGTTCTGAACAAGTGTTACTGTTTTCTGCACAAATGCGATTCTGCGAAGCAATGTGAACACTTCTGCTTCCCAGGCACAGAGAAGGTGCTAGCAGGGAATTCTCTGCCTGCTTTTCCCCAGTGCTCTGCAAGCTCTCCAGGACAACATAAAATCTGGGGCTCTGTGCTTTCTTTCATTCTGAACAAGTGTTACTGTTTTCTGCACAAAAGCGATTCTGCGAAGCAATGTGAAGACTTCTGCTTCCCAGGCACAGAGAAGGTGCTAGCAGGGAATTCTCTGCCTGCTTTTCCCCAGTGCTCTGCAAGCTCTCCAGGACAACATAAAATCTGGGGCTCTGTGCTTTCTTTCGTTCTGAACAAGTGTTATGTTTTCTGCACAAAAGCGATTCTGCGAAGCAATTTGAATACTTCTGTTTCCCAGGCACAGAGAAGGTGCTAGCAGGGAATTCTCTGCCTGTTTTTCCCCAGTGCTCTGCAAGCTCTCCAGGACAACATAAAATCTGGGGCTCTGTGCTTTCTTTCGTTCTGAACAAGTGTTACTGTTTTCTGCACAAAAGCGATTCTGCGAAGCAATGTGAACACTTCTGTTTCCCAGGCACAGAGAAGGTGCTAGCAGGGAATTCTCTGCCTGCCTTTCCCCAGTGCTCTGCAAGCTCTCCAGGACAACATAAAATCTGGGGCTCTGTGCTTTCCTTCGTTCTGAACAACTGTTACTGTTTTCTGCACAAAAGCGATTCTGCGAAGCAATGGGAACACTTCTGTTTCCCAGGCACAGAGAAGGTGCTAGCAGGGAATTCTCTGCCTGCTTTTCCCCAGTGCTCTGCAAGCTCTCCAGGACAACATAAAATCTGGGGCTCTGTGCTTTCTTTCATTCTGAACAAGTGTTACTGTTTTCTGCACAAAAGCGATTCTGCGAAGCAATGTGAACACTTCTGCTTCCCAGGCACAGAGAAGGTGCTAGCAGGGAATTCTCTGACTGCTTTTCCCCAGTGCTCTGCAAGCTCTCCAGGACAACATAAAATCTGGGGCTCTGTGCTTTCTTTCATTCTGAACAAGTGTTACTGTTTTCTGCACAAAAGCGATTCTGCGAAGCAATGTGAACAAGCACAAAGAAGGTGCTAGCAGGGAATTCTCTGCCTGCCTTTCCCCACTGCTCTGCAAGCTCTCCAGGACAACAGCAAATCTGGGGCTCTGTGCTTTCTTTCGTTCTGAACAACTGTTACTGTTTTCTGCACAAAAGCGATTCTGCGAAGCAATGTGAACACTTCTGTTTCCCAGGCACAGAGAAGGTGCTAGCAGGGAATTCTCTGCCTGCTTTTCCCCAGTGCTCTGCAAGCTCTCCAGGACAACATAAAATCTGGGGCTCTGTGCTTTCTTTCGTTCTGAACAAGTGTTACTGTTTTCTGCACAAAAGCGATTCTGCGAAGCAATGTGAACACTTCTGCTTCCCAGGCACAGAGAAGGTGCTAGCAGGGAATTCTCTGCCTGCCTTTCCCCAGTGCTCTGCAAGCTCTCCAGGACAACATAAAATCTGGGGCTCTGTGCTTTCCTTCGTTCTGAACAAGTGTTACTGTTTTCTGCACAAAAGCGATTCTGCGAAGCAATGTGAACACTTCTGTTTCCCAGGCACAGAGAAGGTGGTAGCAGGGAATTCTCTGCCTGCTTTTCCCCAGTGCTCTGCAAGCTCTCCAGGACAACATAAAATCTGGGGCTCTGTGCTTTCTTTCGTTCTGAACAAGTGTTAATGTTTTCTGCACAAAAGCGATTCTGCGAAGCAATGTGAACACTTCTGCTTCCCAGGCACAGAGAAGGTGCTAGCAGGGAATTCTCTGCCTGCTTTTCCCCAGTGCTCTGCAAGCTCTCCAGGACAACATAAAATCTGGGGCTCTGTGCTTTCTTTCATTCTGAACAAGTGTTACTGTTTTCTGCACAAAAGCGATTCTGCGAAGCAATGTGAACACTTCTGCTTCCCAGGCACAGAGAAGGTGCTAGCAGGGAATTCTCTGCCTGCTTTTCCCCAGTGCTCTGCAAGCTCTCCAGGACAACATAAAATCTGGGGCTCTGTGCTTTCTTTCGTTCTGAACAAGTGTTACTGTTTTCTGCACAAAAGCGATTCTGCGAAGCAATGTGAACACTTCTGTTTCCCAGGCACAGAGAAGGTGCTAGCAGGGAATTCTCTGCCTGCTTTTCCCCAGTGCTCTGCAAGCTCTCCAGGACAACATAAAATCTGGGGCTCTGTGCTTTCCTTCGTTCTGAACAAGTGTTACTGTTTTCTGCACAAAAGCGATTCTGCGAAGCAATTTGAACACTTCTGCTTCCCAGGCACAGAGAAGGTGCTAGCAGGGAATTCTCTGCCTGCTTTTCCCCAGTGCTCTGCAAGCTCTCCAGGACAACATAAAATCTGGGGCTCTGTGCTTTCTTTCGTTCTGAACAAGTGTTACTGTTTTCTGCACAAAAGCGATTCTGCGAAGCAATGGGAACACTTCTGCTTCCCAGGCACAGAGAAGGTGCTAGCAGGGAATTCTCTGCCTGCTTTTCCCCAGTGCTCTGCAAGCTCTCCAGGACAACATAAAATCTGGGGCTCTGTGCTTTCTTTCATTCTGAACAAGTGTTACTGTTTTCTGCACAAAAGCGATTCTGCGAAGCAATGTGAACACTTCTGCTTCCCAGGCACAGAGAAGGTGGTAGCAGGGAATTCTCTGCCTGCTTTTCCCCAGTGCTCTGCAAGCTCTCCAGGACAACATAAAATCTGGGGCTCTGTGCTTTCTTTCGTTCTGAACAAGTGTTACTGTTTTCTGCACAAAAGCGATTCTGCGAAGCAATGTGAACAAGCACAAAGAAGGTGCTAGCAGGGAATTCTCTGCCTGCCTTTCCCCACTGCTCTGCAAGCTCTCCAGGACAACAGCAAATCTGGGGCTCTGTGCTTTAATCGTTCTGAACAACTGTTACTGTTTTCTGCACAAAAGCGATTCTGCGAAGCAATGTGAACACTTCTGTTTCCCAGGCACAGAGAAGGTGCTAGCAGGGAATTCTCTGCCTGCTTTTCCCCAGTGCTCTGCAAGCTCTCCAGGACAACATAAAATCTGGGGCTCTGTGCTTTCTTTCGTTCTGAACAAGTGTTACTGTTTTCTGCACAAAAGCGATTCTGCGAAGCAATGTGAACACTTCTGTTTCCCAGGCACAGAGAAGGTGCTAGCAGGGAATTCTCTGCCTGCTTTTCCCCAGTGCTCTGCAAGCTCTCCAGCACAACATAAAATCTGGGGCTCTGTGCTTTCCTTCGTTCTGAACAAGGGTTACTGTTTTCTGCACAAAAGCGATTCTGCGAAGCAATGTGAACACTTCTGCTTCCCAGGCACAGAGAAGGTGCTAGCAGGGAATTCTCTGCCTGCTTTTCCCCAGTGCTCTGCAAGCTCTCCAGGACAACATAAAATCTGGGGCTCTGTGCTTTCTTTCGTTCTGAACAAGTGTTACTGTTTTCTGCACAAAAGCGATTCTGCGAAGCAATGTGAACAAGCACAAAGAAGGTGCTAGCAGGGAATTCTCTGCCTGCCTTTCCCCACTGCTCTGCAAGCTCTCCAGGACAACAGCAAATCTGGGGCTCTGTGCTTTAATCGTTCTGAACAACTGTTACTGTTTTCTGCACAAAAGCGATTCTGCGAAGCAATGTGAACACTTCTGTTTCCCAGGCACAGAGAAGGTGCTAGCAGGGAATTCTCTGCCTGCTTTTCCCCAGTGCTCTGCAAGCTCTCCAGGACAACATAAAATCTGGGGCTCTGTGCTTTCTTTCGTTCTGAACAAGTGTTACTGTTTTCTGCACAAAAGCGATTCTGCGAAGCAATGTGAACACTTCTGTTTCCCAGGCACAGAGAAGGTGCTAGCAGGGAATTCTCTGCCTGCTTTTCCCCAGTGCTCTGCAAGCTCTCCAGCACAACATAAAATCTGGGGCTCTGTGCTTTCCTTCGTTCTGAACAAGGGTTACTGTTTTCTGCACAAAAGCGATTCTGCGAAGCAATTTGAACACTTCTGCTTCCCAGGCACAGAGAAGGTGCTAGCAGGGAATTCTCTGCCTGCTTTTCCCCAGTGCTCTGCAAGCTCTCCAGGACAACATAAAATCTGGGGCTCTGTGCTTTCTTTCGTTCTGAACAAGTGTTACTGTTTTCTGCACAAAAGCGATTCTGCGAAGCAATGTGAACACTTCTGCTTCCCAGGCACAGAGAAGGTGCTAGCAGGGAATTCTCTGCCTGCCTTTCCCCAGTGCTCTGCAAGCTCTCCAGGACAACATAAAATCTGGGGCTCTGTGCTTTCCTTCGTTCTGAACAAGTGTTACTGTTTTCTGCACAAAAGCGATTCTGCGAAGCAATGTGAACACTTCTGCTTCCCAGGCACAGAGAAGGTGGTAGCAGGGAATTCTCTGCCTGCTTTTCCCCAGTGCTCTGCAAGCTCTCCAGGACAACATAAAATCTGGGGCTCTGTGCTTTCTTTCGTTCTGAACAAGTGTTACTGTTTTCTGCACAAAAGCGATTCTGCGAAGCAATGTGAACAAGCACAAAGAAGGTGCTAGCAGGGAATTCTCTGCCTGCCTTTCCCCACTGCTCTGCAAGCTCTCCAGGACAACAGCAAATCTGGGGCTCTGTGCTTTAATCGTTCTGAACAACTGTTACTGTTTTCTGCACAAAAGCGATTCTGCGAAGCAATGTGAACACTTCTGTTTCCCAGGCACAGAGAAGGTGCTAGCAGGGAATTCTCTGCCTGCTTTTCCCCAGTGCTCTGCAAGCTCTCCAGGACAACATAAAATCTGGGGCTCTGTGCTTTCTTTCGTTCTGAACAAGTGTTACTGTTTTCTGCACAAAAGCGATTCTGCGAAGCAATGTGAACACTTCTGTTTCCCAGGCACAGAGAAGGTGCTAGCAGGGAATTCTCTGCCTGCTTTTCCCCAGTGCTCTGCAAGCTCTCCAGCACAACATAAAATCTGGGGCTCTGTGCTTTCCTTCGTTCTGAACAAGGGTTACTGTTTTCTGCACAAAAGCGATTCTGCGAAGCAATTTGAACACTTCTGCTTCCCAGGCACAGAGAAGGTGCTAGCAGGGAATTCTCTGCCTGCTTTTCCCCAGTGCTCTGCAAGCTCTCCAGGACAACATAAAATCTGGGGCTCTGTGCTTTCTTTCGTTCTGAACAAGTGTTACTGTTTTCTGCACAAAAGCGATTCTGCGAAGCAATGTGAACACTTCTGCTTCCCAGGCACAGAGAAGGTGCTAGCAGGGAATTCTCTGCCTGCCTTTCCCCAGTGCTCTGCAAGCTCTCCAGGACAACATAAAATCTGGGGCTCTGTGCTTTCCTTCGTTCTGAACAAGTGTTACTGTTTTCTGCACAAAAGCGATTCTGCGAAGCAATGTGAACACTTCTGTTTCCCAGGCACAGAGAAGGTGGTAGCAGGGAATTCTCTGCCTGCTTTTCCCCAGTGCTCTGCAAGCTCTCCAGGACAACATAAAATCTGGGGCTCTGTGCTTTCTTTCGTTCTGAACAAGTGTTAATGTTTTCTGCACAAAAGCGATTCTGCGAAGCAATGTGAACACTTCTGCTTCCCAGGCACAGAGAAGGTGCTAGCAGGGAATTCTCTGCCTGCTTTTCCCCAGTGCTCTGCAAGCTCTCCAGGACAACATAAAATCTGGGGCTCTGTGCTTTCTTTCGTTCTGAACAAGTGTTACTGTTTTCTGCACAAAAGCGATTCTGCGAAGCAATGTGAAGACTTCTGCTTCCCAGGCACAGAGAAGGTGCTAGCAGGGAATTCTCTGCCTGCTTTTCCCCAGTGCTCTGCAAGCTCTCCAGGACAACATAAAATCTGGGGCTCTGTGCTTTCTTTCGTTCTGAACAAGTGTTACTGTTTTCTGCACAAAAGCGATTCTGCGAAGCAATGTGAACACTTCTGCTTCCCAGGCACAGAGAAGGTGCTAGCAGGGAATTCTCTGCCTGCTTTTCCCCAGTGCTCTGCAAGCTCTCCAGGACAACATAAAATCTGGGGCTCTGTGCTTTCTTTCGTTCTGAACAAGTGTTACTGTTTTCTGCACAAAAGCGATTCTGCGAAGCAATGTGAACACTTCTGCTTCCCAGGCACAGAGAAGGTGCTAGCAGGGAATTCTCTGCCTGCCTTTCCCCAGTGCTCTGCAAGCTCTCCAGGACAACATAAAATCTGGGGCTCTGTGCTTTCCTTCGTTCTGAACAACTGTTACTGTTTTCTGCACAAAAGCGATTCTGCGAAGCAATGTGAACACTTCTGCTTCCCAGGCACAGAGAAGGTGCTAGCAGGGAATTCTCTGCCTGCCTTTCCCCAGTGCTCTGCAAGCTCTCCAGGACAACATAAAATCTGGGGCTCTGTGCTTTCTTTCGTTCTGAACAAGTGTTACTGTTTTCTGCACAAAAGCGATTCTGCGAAGCAATGGGAACACTTCTGTTTCCCAGGCACAGAGAAGGTGCTAGCAGGGAATTCTCTGCCTGCTTTTCCCCAGTGCTCTGCAAGCTCTCCAGGACAACATAAAATCTGGGGCTCTGTGCTTTCTTTCATTCTGAACAAGTGTTACTGTTTTCTGCACAAAAGCGATTCTGCGAAGCAATGTGAACACTTCTGCTTCCCAGGCACAGAGAAGGTGCTAGCAGGGAATTCTCTGCCTGCTTTTCCCCAGTGCTCTGCAAGCTCTCCAGGACAACATAAAATCTGGGGCTCTGTGCTTTCTTTCGTTCTGAACAAGTGTTACTGTTTTCTGCACAAAAGCGATTCTGCGAAGCAATGTGAACACTTCTGCTTCCCAGGCACAGAGAAGGTGCTAGCAGGGAATTCTCTGCCTGCCTTTCCCCAGTGCTCTGCAAGCTCTCCAGGACAACATAAATTCTGGGGCTCTGTGCTTTCTTTCGTTCTGAACAAGAGTTATTGTTTTCTGCACAAAAGCGATTCTGCGAAGCAATGTGAACACTTCTGCTTCCCAGGCACAGAGAAGGTGCTAGCAGGGAATTCTCTGCCTGCCTTTCCCCAGTGCTCTGCAAGCTCTCCAGGACAACATAAAATCTGGGGCTCTGTGCTTTCCTTCGTTCTGAACAACTGTTACTGTTTTCTGCACAAAAGCGATTCTGCGAAGCAATGTGAACACTTCTGTTTCCCAGGCACAGAGAAGGTGCTAGCAGGGAATTCTCTGCCTGCTTTTCCCCAGTGCTCTGCAAGCTCTCCAGGACAACATAAAATCTGGGGCTCTGTGCTTTCTTTCGTTCTGAACAAGTGTTACTGTTTTCTGCACAAAAGCGATTCTGCGAAGCAATGGGAACACTTCTGCTTCCCAGGCACAGAGAAGGTGCTAGCAGGGAATTCTCTGCCTGCTTTTCCCCAGTGCTCTGCAAG
This sequence comes from Strix uralensis, assembly GCF_047716275.1. Classification (NCBI taxonomy): domain Eukaryota; kingdom Metazoa; phylum Chordata; class Aves; order Strigiformes; family Strigidae; genus Strix; species Strix uralensis. The sequence goes on along the minus strand of NW_027436710.1, from coordinate 343,109 downwards.
CTCTCCAGGACAACATAAAATCTGGGGCTCTGTGCTTTCTTTCGTTCTGAACAAGTGTTACTGTTTTCTGCACAAAAGCGATTCTGCGAAGCAATTTGAACACTTCTGCTTCCCAGGCACAGAGAAGGTGCTAACAGGGAATTCTCTGCCTGCCTTTCCCCAGTGCTCTGCAAGCTCTCCAGGACAACATAAAATCTGGGGCTCTGTGCTTTCTTTCGTTCTGAACAAGTGTTACTGTTTTCTGCACAAAAGCGATTCTGCGAAGCAATGGGAACACTTCTGTTTCCCAGGCACAGAGAAGGTGCTAGCAGGGAATTCTCTGCCTGCCTTTCCCCAGTGCTCTGCAAGCTCTCCAGGACAACATAAAATCTGGGGCTCTGTGCTTTCTTTCGTTCTGAACAAGTGTTACTGTTTTCTGCACAAAAGCGATTCTGCGAAGCAATTTGAACACTTCTGCTTCCCAGGCACAGAGAAGGTGCTAGCAGGGAATTCTCTGCCTGCCTTTCCCCAGTGCTCTGCAAGCTCTCCAGGACAACATAAAATCTGGGGCTCTGTGCTTTCCTTCGTTCTGAACAACTGTTACTGTTTTCTGCACAAAAGCGATTCTGCGAAGCAATGGGAACACTTCTGTTTCCCAGGCACAGAGAAGGTGCTAGCAGGGAATTCTCTACCTGCCTTTCCCCAGTGCTCTGCAAGCTCTCCAGGACAACATAAAATCTGGGGCTCTGTGCTTTCTTTCGTTCTGAACAAGTGTTACTGTTTTCTGCACAAAAGCGATTCTGCGAAGCAATGGGAACACTTCTGTTTCCCAGGCACAGAGAAGGTGCTAGCAGGGAATTCTCTGCCTGCTTTTCCCCAGTGCTCTGCAAGCTCTCCAGGACAACATAAAATCTGGGGCTCTGTGCTTTCTTTCGTTCTGAACAAGTGTTACTGTTTTCTGCACAAAAGCGATTCTGCGAAGCAATGTGAACACTTCTGCTTCCCAGGCACAGAGAAGGTGCTAGCAGGGAATTCTCTGCCTGCCTTTCCCCAGTGCTCTGCAAGCTCTCCAGGACAACATAAAATCTGGGGCTCTGTGCTTTCTTTCGTTCTGAACAAGTGTTATTGTTTTCTGCACAAAAGCGATTCTGCGAAGCAATGTGAACACTTCTGCTTCCCAGGCACAGAGAAGGTGCTAGCAGGGAATTCTCTGCCTGCCTTTCCCCAGTGCTCTGCAAGCTCTCCAGGACAACATAAAATCTGGGGCTCTGTGCTTTCCTTCGTTCTGAACAACTGTTACTGTTTTCTGCACAAAAGCGATTCTGCGAAGCAATGTGAACACTTCTGTTTCCCAGGCACAGAGAAGGTGCTAGCAGGGAATTCTCTGCCTGCTTTTCCCCAGTGCTCTGCAAGCTCTCCAGGACAACATAAAATCTGGGGCTCTGTGCTTTCTTTCGTTCTGAACAAGTGTTACTGTTTTCTGCACAAAAGCGATTCTGCGAAGCAATGGGAACACTTCTGTTTCCCAGGCACAGAGAAGGTGCTAGCAGGGAATTCTCTGCCTGCTTTTCCCCAGTGCTCTGCAAGCTCTCCAGGACAACATAAAATCTGGGGCTCTGTGCTTTCTTTCGTTCTGAACAAGTGTTACTGTTTTCTGCACAAAAGCGATTCTGCGAAGCAATGTGAACACTTCTGCTTCCCAGGCACAGAGAAGGTGCTAGCAGGGAATTCTCTGCCTGCCTTTCCCCAGTGCTCTGCAAGCTCTCCAGGACAACATAAAATCTGGGGCTCTGTGCTTTCCTTCGTTCTGAACAACTGTTACTGTTTTCTGCACAAAAGCGATTCTGCGAAGCAATGTGAACACTTCTGCTTCCCAGGCACAGAGAAGGTGCTAGCAGGGAATTCTCTGCCTGCCTTTCCCCAGTGCTCTGCAAGCTCTCCAGGACAACATAAAATCTGGGGCTCTGTGCTTTCCTTCGTTCTGAACAACTGTTACTGTTTTCTGCACAAAAGCGATTCTGCGAAGCAATGGGAACACTTCTGTTTCCCAGGCACAGAGAAGGTGCTAGCAGGGAATTCTCTGCCTGCTTTTCCCCAGTGCTCTGCAAGCTCTCCAGGACAACATAAAATCTGGGGCTCTGTGCTTTCTTTCATTCTGAACAAGTGTTACTGTTTTCTGCACAAAAGCGATTCTGCGAAGCAATGTGAACACTTCTGCTTCCCAGGCACAGAGAAGGTGCTAGCAGGGAATTCTCTGACTGCTTTTCCCCAGTGCTCTGCAAGCTCTCCAGGACAACATAAAATCTGGGGCTCTGTGCTTTCTTTCGTTCTGAACAAGTGTTACTGTTTTCTGCACAAAAGCGATTCTGCGAAGCAATGTGAACAAGCACAAAGAAGGTGCTAGCAGGGAATTCTCTGCCTGCCTTTCCCCACTGCTCTGCAAGCTCTCCAGGACAACAGCAAATCTGGGGCTCTGTGCTTTCTTTCGTTCTGAACAACTGTTACTGTTTTCTGCACAAAAGCGATTCTGCGAAGCAATGTGAACACTTCTGCTTCCCAGGCACAGAGAAGGTGCTAGCAGGGAATTCTCTGCCTGCCTTTCCCCAGTGCTCTGCAAGCTCTCCAGGACAACATAAAATCTGGGGCTCTGTGCTTTCCTTCGTTCTGAACAAGTGTTACTGTTTTCTGCACAAAAGCGATTCTGCGAAGCAATTTGAACACTTCTGCTTCCCAGGCACAGAGAAGGTGCTAGCAGGGAATTCTCTGCCTGCTTTTCCCCAGTGCTCTGCAAGCTCTCCAGGACAACATAAAATCTGGGGCTCTGTGCTTTCTTTCGTTCTGAACAAGTGTTATTGTTTTCTGCACAAAAGCGATTCTGCGAAGCAATGTGAACACTTCTGCTTCCCAGGCACAGAGAAGGTGCTAGCAGGGAATTCTCTGCCTGCCTTTCCCCAGTGCTCTGCAAGCTCTCCAGGACAACATAAAATCTGGGGCTCTGTGCTTTCCTTCGTTCTGAACAAGTGTTACTGTTTTCTGCACAAAAGCGATTCTGCGAAGCAATGGGAACACTTCTGTTTCCCAGGCACAGAGAAGGTGGTAGCAGGGAATTCTCTGCCTGCTTTTCCCCAGTGCTCTGCAAGCTCTCCAGGACAACATAAAATCTGGGGCTCTGTGCTTTCTTTCGTTCTGAACAAGTGTTACTGTTTTCTGCACAAAAGCGATTCTGCGAAGCAATTTGAACACTTCTGCTTCCCAGGCACAGAGAAGGTGCTAGCAGGGAATTCTCTGCCTGCTTTTCCCCAGTGCTCTGCAAGCTCTCCAGGACAACATAAAATCTGGGGCTCTGTGCTTTCTTTCGTTCTGAACAAGTGTTATTGTTTTCTGCACAAAAGTGATTCTGCGAAGCAATGTGAACACTTCTGCTTCCCAGGCACAGAGAAGGTGCTAGCAGGGAATTCTCTGCCTGCCTTTCCCCAGTGCTCTGCAAGCTCTCCAGGACAACATAAAATCTGGGGCTCTGTGCTTTCCTTCATTCTGAACAAGTGTTACTGTTTTCTGCACAAAAGCGATTCTGCGAAGCAATGTGAACACTTCTGTTTCCCAGGCACAGAGAAGGTTGTAGCAGGGAATTCTCTGCCTGCTTTTCCCCAGTGCTCTGCAAGCTCTCCAGGACAACATAAAATCTGGGGCTCTGTGCTTTCTTTCGTTCTGAACAAGTGTTACTGTTTTCTGCACAAAAGCGATTCTGCGAAGCAATGTGAAGACTTCTGCTTCCCAGGCACAGAGAAGGTGCTAGCAGGGAATTCTCTGCCTGCTTTTCCCCAGTGCTCTGCAAGCTCTCCAGGACAACATAAAATCTGGGGCTCTGTGCTTTCTTTCGTTCTGAACAAGTGTTACTGTTTTCTGCACAAAAGCGATTCTGCGAAGCAATGTGAAGACTTCTGCTTCCCAGGCACAGAGAAGGTGCTAGCAGGGAATTCTCTGCCTGTTTTTCCCCAGTGCTCTGCAAGCTCTCCAGGACAACATAAAATCTGGGGCTCTGTGCTTTCTTTCGTTCTGAACAAGTGTTACTGTTTTCTGCACAAAAGCGATTCTGCGAAGCAATGTGAACACTTCTGCTTCCCAGGCACAGAGAAGGTGCTAGCAGGGAATTCTCTGCCTGCCTTTCCCCAGTGCTCTGCAAGCTCTCCAGGACAACATAAAATCTGGGGCTCTGTGCTTTCCTTCGTTCTGAACAACTGTTACTGTTTTCTGCACAAAAGCGATTCTGCGAAGCAATGGGAACACTTCTGTTTCCCAGGCACAGAGAAGGTGCTAGCAGGGAATTCTCTGCCTGCTTTTCCCCAGTGCTCTGCAAGCTCTCCAGGACAACATAAAATCTGGGGCTCTGTGCTTTCTTTCATTCTGAACAAGTGTTACTGTTTTCTGCACAAAAGCGATTCTGCGAAGCAATGTGAACAAGCACAAAGAAGGTGCTAGCAGGGAATTCTCTGCCTGCCTTTCCCCACTGCTCTGCAAGCTCTCCAGGACAACAGCAAATCTGGGGCTCTGTGCTTTCTTTCGTTCTGAACAACTGTTACTGTTTTCTGCACAAAAGCGATTCTGCGAAGCAATGTGAACACTTCTGCTTCCCAGGCACAGAGAAGGTGCTAGCAGGGAATTCTCTGCCTGCTTTTCCCCAGTGCTCTGCAAGCTCTCCAGGACAACATAAAATCTGGGGCTCTGTGCTTTCTTTCGTTCTGAACAAGTGTTACTGTTTTCTGCACAAAAGCGATTCTGCGAAGCAATGTGAACACTTCTGCTTCCCAGGCACAGAGAAGGTGCTAGCAGGGAATTCTCTGCCTGCTTTTCCCCAGTGCTCTGCAAGCTCTCCAGGACAACATAAAATCTGGGGCTCTGTGCTTTCTTTCGTTCTGAACAAGTGTTACTGTTTTCTGCACAAAAGCGATTCTGCGAAGCAATGTGAACACTTCTGCTTCCCAGGCACAGAGAAGGTGCTAGCAGGGAATTCTCTGCCTGCTTTTCCCCAGTGCTCTGCAAGCTCTCCAGGACAACATAAAATCTGGGGCTCTGTGCTTTCTTTCGTTCTGAACAAGTGTTATTGTTTTCTGCACAAAAGCGATTCTGCGAAGCAATGTGAACACTTCTGCTTCCCAGGCACAGAGAAGGTGCTAGCAGGGAATTCTCTGCCTGCCTTTCCCCAGTGCTCTGCAAGCTCTCCAGGACAACATAAAATCTGGGGCTCTGTGCTTTCCTTCGTTCTGAACAAGTGTTACTGTTTTCTGCACAAAAGCGATTCTGCGAAGCAATGTGAACACTTCTGCTTCCCAGGCACAGAGAAGGTGCTAGCAGGGAATTCTCTGCCTGCTTTTCCCCAGTGCTCTGCAAGCTCTCCAGGACAACATAAAATCTGGGGCTCTGTGCTTTCTTTCGTTCTGAACAAGTGTTACTGTTTTCTGCACAAAAGCGATTCTGCGAAGCAATGTGAACAAGCACAAAGAAGGTGCTAGCAGGGAATTCTCTGCCTGCCTTTCCCCACTGCTCTGCAAGCTCTCCAGGACAACAGCAAATCTGGGGCTCTGTGCTTTCTTTCGTTCTGAACAACTGTTACTGTTTTCTGCACAAAAGCGATTCTGCGAAGCAATGTGAACACTTCTGCTTCCCAGGCACAGAGAAGGTGCTAGCAGGGAATTCTCTGCCTGCTTTTCCCCAGTGCTCTGCAAGCTCTCCAGGACAACATAAAATCTGGGGCTCTGTGCTTTCTTTCGTTCTGAACAAGTGTTACTGTTTTCTGCACAAAAGCGATTCTGCGAAGCAATGTGAACACTTCTGCTTCCCAGGCACAGAGAAGGTGCTAGCAGGGAATTCTCTGCCTGCTTTTCCCCAGTGCTCTGCAAGCTCTCCAGGACAACATAAAATCTGGGGCTCTGTGCTTTCTTTCGTTCTGAACAAGTGTTACTGTTTTCTGCACAAAAGCGATTCTGCGAAGCAATGTGAACACTTCTGCTTCCCAGGCACAGAGAAGGTGGTAGCAGGGAATTCTCTGCCTGCTTTTCCCCAGTGCTCTGCAAGCTCTCCAGGACAACATAAAATCTGGGGCTCTGTGCTTTCTTTCGTTCTGAACAAGTGTTACTGTTTTCTGCACAAAAGCGATTCTGCGAAGCAATGTGAACACTTCTGCTTCCCAGGCACAGAGAAGGTGCTAGCAGGGAATTCTCTGCCTGCCTTTCCCCAGTGCTCTGCAAGCTCTCCAGGACAACATAAAATCTGGGGCTCTGTGCTTTCCTTCATTCTGAACAAGTGTTACTGTTTTCTGCACAAAAGCGATTCTGCGAAGCAATGGGAACACTTCTGTTTCCCAGGCACAGAGAAGGTGGTAGCAGGGAATTCTCTGCCTGCTTTTCCCCAGTGCTCTGCAAGCTCTCCAGGACAACATAAAATCTGGGGCTCTGTGCTTTCTTTCGTTCTGAACAAGTGTTACTGTTTTCTGCACAAAAGCGATTCTGCGAAGCAATGTGAACACTTCTGCTTCCCAGGCACAGAGAAGGTGCTAGCAGGGAATTCTCTGCCTGCTTTTCCCCAGTGCTCTGCAAGCTCTCCAGGACAATATAAAATCTGGGGCTCTGTGCTTTCTTTCATTCTGAACAAGTGTTACTGTTTTCTGCACAAAAGCGATTCTGCGAAGCAATGTGAAGACTTCTGCTTCCCAGGCACAGAGAAGGTGGTAGCAGGGAATTCTCTGCCTGCTTTTCCCCAGTGCTCTGCAAGCTCTCCAGGACAACATAAAATCTGGGGCTCTGTGCTTTCTTTCGTTCTGAACAAGTGTTATTGTTTTCTGCACAAAAGCGATTCTGCGAAGCAATGTGAACACTTCTGCTTCCCAGGCACAGAGAAGGTGCTAGCAGGGAATTCTCTGCCTGCCTTTCCCCAGTGCTCTGCAAGCTCTCCAGGACAACATAAAATCTGGGGCTCTGTGCTTTCCTTCATTCTGAACAAGTGTTACTGTTTTCTGCACAAAAGCGATTCTGCGAAGCAATGTGAACACTTCTGTTTCCCAGGCACAGAGAAGGTGGTAGCAGGGAATTCTCTGCCTGCTTTTCCCCAGTGCTCTGCAAGCTCTCCAGGACAACATAAAATCTGGGGCTCTGTGCTTTCTTTCGTTCTGAACAAGTGTTACTGTTTTCTGCACAAATGCGATTCTGCGAAGCAATGTGAAGACTTCTGCTTCCCAGGCACAGAGAAGGTGCTAGCAGGGAATTCTCTGCCTGCTTTTCCCCAGTGCTCTGCAAGCTCTCCAGGACAACATAAAATCTGGGCCTCTGTGCTTTCTTTCGTTCTGAACAAGTGTTACTGTTTTCTGCACAAAAGCGATTCTGCGAAGCAATGTGAAGACTTCTGCTTCCCAGGCACAGAGAAGGTGCTAGCAGGGAATTCTCTGCCTGCTTTTCCCCAGTGCTCTGCAAGCTCTCCAGGACAACATAAAATCTGGGGCTCTGTGCTTTCTTTCGTTCTGAACAAGTGTTACTGTTTTCTGCACAAAAGCGATTCTGCGAAGCAATTTGAACACTTCTGCTTCCCAGGCACAGAGAAGGTGCTAGCAGGGAATTCTCTGCCTGCTTTTCCCCAGTGCTCTGCAAGCTCTCCAGGACAACATAAAATCTGGGGCTCTGTGCTTTCTTTCGTTCTGAACAAGTGTTACTGTTTTCTGCACAAAAGCGATTCTGCGAAGCAATGTGAACACTTCTGCTTCCCAGGCACAGAGAAGGTGCTAGCAGGGAATTCTCTGCCTGCCTTTCCCCAGTGCTCTGCAAGCTCTCCAGGACAACATAAAATCTGGGGCTCTGTGCTTTCCTTCGTTCTGAACAACTGTTACTGTTTTCTGCACAAAAGCGATTCTGCGAAGCAATGGGAACACTTCTGTTTCCCAGGCACAGAGAAGGTGCTAGCAGGGAATTCTCTGCCTGCTTTTCCCCAGTGCTCTGCAAGCTCTCCAGGACAACATAAAATCTGGGGCTCTGTGCTTTCTTTCATTCTGAACAAGTGTTACTGTTTTCTGCACAAAAGCGATTCTGCGAAGCAATGTGAACACTTCTGCTTCCCAGGCACAGAGAAGGTGCTAGCAGGGAATTCTCTGCCTGCTTTTCCCCAGTGCTCTGCAAACTCTCCAGGACAACATAAAATCTGGGGCTCTGTGCTTTCTTTCGTTCTGAACAAGTGTTACTGTTTTCTGCACAAAAGCGATTCTGCGAAGCAATGTGAACAAGCACAAAGAAGGTGCTAGCAGGGAATTCTCTGCCTGCCTTTCCCCACTGCTCTGCAAGCTCTCCAGGACAACAGCAAATCTGGGGCTCTGTGCTTTCTTTCGTTCTGAACAACTGTTACTGTTTTCTGCACAAAAGCGATTCTGCGAAGCAATGTGAACACTTCTGCTTCCCAGGCACAGAGAAGGTGCTAGCAGGGAATTCTCTGCCTGCTTTTCCCCAGTGCTCTGCAAGCTCTCCAGGACAACAGCAAATCTGGGGCTCTGTGCTTTCTTTCGTTCTGAACAAGTGTTACTGTTTTCTGCACAAAAGCGATTCTGCGAAGCAATGTGAACACTTCTGCTTCCCAGGCACAGAGAAGGTGCTAGCAGGGAATTCTCTGCCTGCTTTTCCCCAGTGCTCTGCAAGCTCTCCAGGACAACATAAAATCTGGGGCTCTGTGCTTTCTTTCGTTCTGAACAAGTGTTACTGTTTTCTGCACAAAAGCGATTCTGCGAAGCAATGTGAACACTTCTGCTTCCCAGGCACAGAGAAGGTGCTAGCAGGGAATTCTCTGCCTGCTTTTCCCCAGTGCTCTGCAAGCTCTCCAGGACAACATAAAATCTGGGGCTCTGTGCTTTCTTTCGTTCTGAACAAGTGTTATTGTTTTCTGCACAAAAGCGATTCTGCGAAGCAATGTGAACACTTCTGCTTCCCAGGCACAGAGAAGGTGGTAGCAGGGAATTCTCTGCCTGCCTTTCCCCAGTGCTCTGCAAGCTCTCCAGGACAACATAAAATCTGGGGCTCTGTGCTTTCCTTCGTTCTGAACAACTGTTACTGTTTTCTGCACAAAAGCGATTCTGCGAAGCAATGGGAACAAGCACAAAGAAGGTGCTAGCAGGGAATTCTCTGCCTGCCTTTCCCCACTGCTCTGCAAGCTCTCCAGGACAACAGCAAATCTGGGGCTCTGTGCTTTCTTTCGTTCTGAACAACTGTTACTGTTTTCTGCACAAAAGCGATTCTGCGAAGCAATGTGAACACTTCTGCTTCCCAGGCACAGAGAAGGTGCTAGCAGGGAATTCTCTGCCTGCTTTTCCCCAGTGCTCTGCAAGCTCTCCAGGACAACATAAAATCTGGGGCTCTGTGCTTTCTTTCGTTCTGAACAAGTGTTACTGTTTTCTGCACAAAAGCGATTCTGCGAAGCAATGTGAACACTTCTGCTTCCCAGGCACAGAGAAGGTGCTAGCAGGGAATTCTCTGCCTGCTTTTCCCCAGTGCTCTGCAAGCTCTCCAGGACAACATAAAATCTGGGGCTCTGTGCTTTCTTTCGTTCTGAACAAGTGTTACTGTTTTCTGCACAAAAGCGATTCTGCGAAGCAATGTGAACACTTCTACTTCCCAGGCACAGAGAAGGTGCTAGCAGGGAATTCTCTGCCTGCTTTTCCCCAGTGCTCTGCAAGCTCTCCAGGACAACATAAAATCTGGGGCTCTGTGCTTTCTTTCGTTCTGAACAAGTGTTATTGTTTTCTGCACAAAAGCGATTCTGCGAAGCAATGTGAACACTTCTGCTTCCCAGGCACAGAGAAGGTGCTAGCAGGGAATTCTCTGCCTGCCTTTCCCCACTGCTCTGCAAGCTCTCCAGGACAACATAAAATCTGGGGCTCTGTGCTTTCCTTCGTTCTGAACAAGTGTTACTGTTTTCTGCACAAAAGCGATTCTGCGAAGCAATTTGAACACTTCTGCTTCCCAGGCACAGAGAAGGTGCTAGCAGGGAATTCTCTGCCTGCTTTTCCCCAGTGCTCTGCAAGCTCTCCAGGACAACATAAAATCTGGGGCTCTGTGCTTTCTTTCGTTCTGAACAAGTGTTACTGTTTTCTGCACAAAAGCGATTCTGCGAAGCAATGGGAACACTTCTGTTTCCCAGGCACAGAGAAGGTGCTAGCAGGGAATTCTCTGCCTGCCTTTCCCCAGTGCTCTGCAAGCTCTCCAGGACAACATAAAATCTGGGGCTCTGTGCTTTCCTTCGTTCTGAACAAGTGTTACTGTTTTCTGCACAAAAGCGATTCTGCGAAGCAATGTGAACACTTCTGTTTCCCAGGCACAGAGAAGGTGGTAGCAGGGAATTCTCTGCCTGCTTTTCCCCAGTGCTCTGCAAGCTCTCCAGGACAACATAAAATCTGGGGCTCTGTGCTTTCTTTCGTTCTGAACAAGTGTTAATGTTTTCTGCACAAAAGCGATTCTGCGAAGCAATGTGAACACTTCTGCTTCCCAGGCACAGAGAAGGTGCTAGCAGGGAATTCTCTGCCTGCTTTTCCCCAGTGCTCTGCAAGCTCTCCAGGACAACATAAAATCTGGGGCTCTGTGCTTTCTTTCGTTCTGAACAAGTGTTACTGTTTTCTGCACAAAAGCGATTCTGCGAAGCAATGTGAACACTTCTGCTTCCCAGGCACAGAGAAGGTGCTAGCAGGGAATTCTCTGCCTGCTTTTCCCCAGTGCTCTGCAAGCTCTCCAGGACAACATAAAATCTGGGGCTCTGTGCTTTCTTTCGTTCTGAACAAGTGTTACTGTTTTCTGCACAAAAGCGATTCTGCGAAGCAATGTGAACACTTCTGCTTCCCAGGCACAGAGAAGGTGCTAGCAGGGAATTCTCTGCCTGCTTTTCCCCAGTGCTCTGCAAGCTCTCCAGGACAACATAAAATCTGGGGCTCTGTGCTTTCTTTCGTTCTGAACAAGTGTTATTGTTTTCTGCACAAAAGCGATTCTGCGAAGCAATGTGAAGACTTCTGCTTCCCAGGCACAGAGAAGGTGCTAGCAGGGAATTCTCTGCCTGCCTTTCCCCAGTGCTCTGCAAGCTCTCCAGGACAACATAAAATCTGGGGCTCTGTGCTTTCCTTCGTTCTGAACAAGTGTTACTGTTTTCTGCACAAAAGCGATTCTGCGAAGCAATGGGAACACTTCTGTTTCCCAGGCACAGAGAAGGTGCTAGCAGGGAATTCTCTGCCTGCTTTTCCCCAGTGCTCTGCAAGCTCTCCAGGACAACATAAAATCTGGGGCTCTGTGCTTTCTTTCATTCTGAACAAGTGTTACTGTTTTCTGCACAAAAGCGATTCTGCGAAGCAATGTGAACACTTCTGCTTCCCAGGCACAGAGAAGGTGCTAGCAGGGAATTCTCTGACTGCTTTTCCCCAGTGCTCTGCAAGCTCTCCAGGACAACATAAAATCTGGGGCTCTGTGCTTTCTTTCGTTCTGAACAAGTGTTACTGTTTTCTGCACAAAAGCGATTCTGCGAAGCAATGTGAACAAGCACAAAGAAGGTGCTAGCAGGGAATTCTCTGCCTGCCTTTCCCCACTGCTCTGCAAGCTCTCCAGGACAACAGCAAATCTGGGGCTCTGTGCTTTCTTTCGTTCTGAACAACTGTTACTGTTTTCTGCACAAAAGCGATTCTGCGAAGCAATGTGAACACTTCTGCTTCCCAGGCACAGAGAAGGTGCTAGCAGGGAATTCTCTGCCTGCCTTTCCCCAGTGCTCTGCAAGCTCTCCAGGACAACATAAAATCTGGGGCTCTGTGCTTTCCTTCGTTCTGAACAAGTGTTACTGTTTTCTGCACAAAAGCGATTCTGCGAAGCAATTTGAACACTTCTGCTTCCCAGGCACAGAGAAGGTGCTAGCAGGGAATTCTCTGCCTGCTTTTCCCCAGTGCTCTGCAAGCTCTCCAGGACAACATAAAATCTGGGGCTCTGTGCTTTCTTTCGTTCTGAACAAGTGTTACTGTTTTCTGCACAAAAGCGATTCTGCGAAGCAATGGGAACACTTCTGTTTCCCAGGCACAGAGAAGGTGCTAGCAGGGAATTCTCTGCCTGCTTTTCCCCAGTGCTCTGCAAGCTCTCCAGGACAACATAAAATCTGGGGCTCTGTGCTTTCTTTCGTTCTGAACAAGTGTTACTGTTTTCTGCACAAAAGCGATTCTGCGAAGCAATGGGAACACTTCTGTTTCCCAGGCACAGAGAAGGTGCTAGCAGGGAATTCTCTGCCTGCTTTTCCCCAGTGCTCTGCAAGCTCTCCAGGACAACATAAAATCTGGGGCTCTGTGCTTTCTTTCGTTCTGAACAAGTGTTACTGTTTTCTGCACAAAAGCGATTCTGCGAAGCAATGTGAAGACTTCTGCTTCCCAGGCACAGAGAAGGTGCTAGCAGGGAATTCTCTGACTGCTTTTCCCCAGTGCTCTGCAAGTTCTCCAGGACAACATAAAATCTGGGGCTCTGTGCTTTCTTTCGTTCTGAACAAGTGTTACTGTTTTCTGCACAAAAGCGATTCTGCGAAGCAATGTGAACAGCCACAAAGAAGGTGGTAGCAGGGAATTCTCTGCCTGCCTTTCCCCACTGCTCTGCAAGCTCTCCAGGACAACATAAAATCTGGGGCTCTGTGCTTTCTTTCGTTCTGAACAAGTGTTACTGTTTTCTGCACAAAAGCGATTCTGCGAAGCAATGTGAACACTTCTGTTTCCCAGGCACAGAGAAGGTGCTAGCAGGGAATTCTCTGCCTGCTTTTCCCCAGTGCTCTGCAAGCTCTCCAGGACAACATAAAATCTGGGGCTCTGTGTTTTCTTTCGTTCTGAACAAGTGTTACTGTTTTCTGCACAAAAGCGATTCTGCGAAGCAATGTGAACACTTCTGCTTCCCAGGCACAGAGAAGGTGCTAGCAGGGAATTCTCTGCCTGCTTTTCCCCAGTGCTCTGCAAGCTCTCCAGGACAACATAAAATCTGGGGCTCTGTGCTTTCTTTCGTTCTGAACAAGTGTTATTGTTTTCTGCACAAAAGCGATTCTGCGAAGCAATGTGAACACTTCTGCTTCCCAGGCACAGAGAAGGTGCTAGCAGGGAATTCTCTGCCTGCCTTTCCCCACTGCTCTGCAAGCTCTCCAGGACAACATAAAATCTGGGGCTCTGTGCTTTCTTTCGTTCTGAACAAGTGTTACTGTTTTCTGCACAAAAGCGATTCTGCGAAGCAATTTGAACACTTCTGCTTCCCAGGCACAGAGAAGGTGCTAGCAGGGAATTCTCTGCCTGCCTTTCCCCAGTGCTCTGCAAGCTCTCCAGGACAACATAAAATCTGGGGCTCTGTGCTTTCCTTCGTTCTGAACAAGTGTTACTGTTTTCTGCACAAAAGCGATTCTGCGAAGCAATGTGAACACTTTTGTTTCCCAGGCACAGAGAAGGTGCTAGCAGGGAATTCTCTGCCTGCTTTTCCCCAGTGCTCTGCAAGCTCTCCAGGACAACATAAAATCTGGGGCTCTGTGCTTTCTTTCGTTCTGAACAAGTGTTACTGTTTTCTGCACAAAAGCGATTCTGCGAAGCAATGTGAACACTTCTGCTTCCCAGGCACAGAGAAGGTGCTAGCAGGGAATTCTCTGCCTGCTTTTCCCCAGTGCTCTGCAAGCTCTCCAGGACAACATAAAATCTGGGGCTCTGTGCTTTCTTTCGTTCTGAACAAGTGTTACTGTTTTCTGCACAAAAGCGATTCTGCGAAGCAATTTGAACACTTCTGCTTCCCAGGCACAGAGAAGGTGCTAGCAGGGAATTCTCTGCCTGCTTTTCCCCAGTGCTCTGCAAGCTCTCCAGGACAACATAAAATCTGGGGCTCTGTGCTTTCTTTCGTTCTGAACAAGTGTTATTGTTTTCTGCACAAAAGCGATTCTGCGAAGCAATGTGAAGACGTCTGCTTCCCAGGCACAGAGAAGGTGCTAGCAGGGAATTCTCTGCCTGCCTTTCCCCAGTGCTCTGCAAGCTCTCCAGGACAACATAAAATCTGGGGCTCTGTGCTTTCCTTCATTCTGAACAAGTGTTACTGTTTTCTGCACAAAAGCGATTCTGCGAAGCAATGGGAACACTTCTGTTTCCCAGGCACAGAGAAGGTGCTAGCAGGGAATTCTCTGCCTGCTTTTCCCCAGTGCTCTGCAAGCTCTCCAGGACAACATAAAATCTGGGGCTCTGTGCTTTCTTTCGTTCTGAACAAGTGTTACTGTTTTCTGCACAAATGCGATTCTGCGAAGCAATGTGAACACTTCTGCTTCCCAGGCACAGAGAAGGTGCTAGCAGGGAATTCTCTGCCTGCTTTTCCCCAGTGCTCTGCAAGCTCTCCAGGACAACATAAAATCTGGGGCTCTGTGCTTTCTTTCATTCTGAACAAGTGTTACTGTTTTCTGCACAAAAGCGATTCTGCGAAGCAATGTGAAGACTTCTGCTTCCCAGGCACAGAGAAGGTGCTAGCAGGGAATTCTCTGCCTGCTTTTCCCCAGTGCTCTGCAAGCTCTCCAGGACAACATAAAATCTGGGGCTCTGTGCTTTCTTTCGTTCTGAACAAGTGTTATGTTTTCTGCACAAAAGCGATTCTGCGAAGCAATTTGAATACTTCTGTTTCCCAGGCACAGAGAAGGTGCTAGCAGGGAATTCTCTGCCTGTTTTTCCCCAGTGCTCTGCAAGCTCTCCAGGACAACATAAAATCTGGGGCTCTGTGCTTTCTTTCGTTCTGAACAAGTGTTACTGTTTTCTGCACAAAAGCGATTCTGCGAAGCAATGTGAACACTTCTGCTTCCCAGGCACAGAGAAGGTGCTAGCAGGGAATTCTCTGCCTGCCTTTCCCCAGTGCTCTGCAAGCTCTCCAGGACAACATAAAATCTGGGGCTCTGTGCTTTCCTTCGTTCTGAACAACTGTTACTGTTTTCTGCACAAAAGCGATTCTGCGAAGCAATGGGAACACTTCTGTTTCCCAGGCACAGAGAAGGTGCTAGCAGGGAATTCTCTGCCTGCTTTTCCCCAGTGCTCTGCAAGCTCTCCAGGACAACATAAAATCTGGGGCTCTGTGCTTTCTTTCATTCTGAACAAGTGTTACTGTTTTCTGCACAAAAGCGATTCTGCGAAGCAATGTGAACAAGCACAAAGAAGGTGCTAGCAGGGAATTCTCTGCCTGCCTTTCCCCACTGCTCTGCAAGCTCTCCAGGACAACAGCAAATCTGGGGCTCTGTGCTTTCTTTCGTTCTGAACAACTGTTACTGTTTTCTGCACAAAAGCGATTCTGCGAAGCAATGTGAACACTTCTGTTTCCCAGGCACAGAGAAGGTGCTAGCAGGGAATTCTCTGCCTGCTTTTCCCCAGTGCTATGCAAGCTCTCCAGGACAACATAAAATCTGGGGCTCTGTGCTTTCTTTCGTTCTGAACAAGTGTTACTGTTTTCTGCACAAAAGCGATTCTGCGAAGCAATGTGAACACTTCTGCTTCCCAGGCACAGAGAAGGTGCTAGCAGGGAATTCTCTGCCTGCTTTTCCCCAGTGCTCTGCAAGCTCTCCAGCACAACATAAAATCTGGGGCTCTGTGCTTTCCTTCGTTCTGAACAAGTGTTACTGTTTTCTGCACAAAAGCGATTCTGCGAAGCAATTTGAACACTTCTGCTTCCCAGGCACAGAGAAGGTGCTAGCAGGGAATTCTCTGCCTGCTTTTCCCCAGTGCTCTGCAAGCTCTCCAGGACAACATAAAATCTGGGGCTCTGTGCTTTCTTTCGTTCTGAACAAGTGTTACTGTTTTCTGCACAAAAGCGATTCTGCGAAGCAATGTGAACACTTCTGCTTCCCAGGCACAGAGAAGGTGCTAGCAGGGAATTCTCTGCCTGCCTTTCCCCAGTGCTCTGCAAGCTCTCCAGGACAACATAAAATCTGGGGCTCTGTGCTTTCCTTCGTTCTGAACAAGTGTTACTGTTTTCTGCACAAAAGCGATTCTGCGAAGCAATGTGAACACTTCTGTTTCCCAGGCACAGAGAAGGTGGTAGCAGGGAATTCTCTGCCTGCTTTTCCCCAGTGCTCTGCAAGCTCTCCAGGACAACATAAAATCTGGGGCTCTGTGCTTTCTTTCGTTCTGAACAAGTGTTAATGTTTTCTGCACAAAAGCGATTCTGCGAAGCAATGTGAACACTTCTGCTTCCCAGGCACAGAGAAGGTGCTAGCAGGGAATTCTCTGCCTGCTTTTCCCCAGTGCTCTGCAAGCTCTCCAGGACAACATAAAATCTGGGGCTCTGTGCTTTCTTTCATTCTGAACAAGTGTTACTGTTTTCTGCACAAAAGCGATTCTGCGAAGCAATGTGAAGACTTCTGCTTCCCAGGCACAGAGAAGGTGCTAGCAGGGAATTCTCTGCCTGCTTTTCCCCAGTGCTCTGCAAGCTCTCCAGGACAACATAAAATCTGGGGCTCTGTGCTTTCTTTCGTTCTGAACAAGTGTTATGTTTTCTGCACAAAAGCGATTCTGCGAAGCAATTTGAATACTTCTGTTTCCCAGGCACAGAGAAGGTGCTAGCAGGGAATTCTCTGCCTGTTTTTCCCCAGTGCTCTGCAAGCTCTCCAGGACAACATAAAATCTGGGGCTCTGTGCTTTCTTTCGTTCTGAACAAGTGTTACTGTTTTCTGCACAAAAGCGATTCTGCGAAGCAATGTGAACACTTCTGCTTCCCAGGCACAGAGAAGGTGCTAGCAGGGAATTCTCTGCCTGCCTTTCCCCAGTGCTCTGCAAGCTCTCCAGGACAACATAAAATCTGGGGCTCTGTGCTTTCCTTCGTTCTGAACAACTGTTACTGTTTTCTGCACAAAAGCGATTCTGCGAAGCAATGGGAACACTTCTGTTTCCCAGGCACAGAGAAGGTGCTAGCAGGGAATTCTCTGCCTGCTTTTCCCCAGTGCTCTGCAAGCTCTCCAGGACAACATAAAATCTGGGGCTCTGTGCTTTCTTTCGTTCTGAACAAGTGTTACTGTTTTCTGCACAAAAGCGATTCTGCGAAGCAATGTGAACACTTCTGCTTCCCAGGCACAGAGAAGGTGCTAGCAGGGAATTCTCTGCCTGCTTTTCCCCAGTGCTCTGCAAGCTCTCCAGCACAACATAAAATCTGGGGCTCTGTGCTTTCCTTCGTTCTGAACAAGTGTTACTGTTTTCTGCACAAAAGCGATTCTGCGAAGCAATTTGAACACTTCTGCTTCCCAGGCACAGAGAAGGTGCTAGCAGGGAATTCTCTGCCTGCTTTTCCCCAGTGCTCTGCAAGCTCTCCAGGACAACATAAAATCTGGGGCTCTGTGCTTTCTTTCGTTCTGAACAAGTGTTACTGTTTTCTGCACAAAAGCGATTCTGCGAAGCAATGTGAACACTTCTGCTTCCCAGGCACAGAGAAGGTGCTAGCAGGGAATTCTCTGCCTGCCTTTCCCCAGTGCTCTGCAAGCTCTCCAGGACAACATAAAATCTGGGGCTCTGTGCTTTCCTTCGTTCTGAACAAGTGTTACTGTTTTCTGCACAAAAGCGATTCTGCGAAGCAATGTGAACACTTCTGTTTCCCAGGCACAGAGAAGGTGGTAGCAGGGAATTCTCTGCCTGCTTTTCCCCAGTGCTCTGCAAGCTCTCCAGGACAACATAAAATCTGGGGCTCTGTGCTTTCTTTCGTTCTGAACAAGTGTTAATGTTTTCTGCACAAAAGCGATTCTGCGAAGCAATGTGAACACTTCTGCTTCCCAGGCACAGAGAAGGTGCTAGCAGGGAATTCTCTGCCTGCTTTTCCCCAGTGCTCTGCAAGCTCTCCAGGACAACATAAAATCTGGGGCTCTGTGCTTTCTTTCATTCTGAACAAGTGTTACTGTTTTCTGCACAAAAGCGATTCTGCGAAGCAATGTGAACACTTCTGCTTCCCAGGCACAGAGAAGGTGCTAGCAGGGAATTCTCTGCCTGCTTTTCCCCAGTGCTCTGCAAGCTCTCCAGGACAACATAAAATCTGGGGCTCTGTGCTTTCTTTCGTTCTGAACAAGTGTTACTGTTTTCTGCACAAAAGCGATTCTGCGAAGCAATGTGAACAGCCACAAAGAAGGTGCTAGCAGGGAATTCTCTGCCTGCCTTTCCCCACTGCTCTGCAAGCTCTCCAGGACAACATAAAATCTGGGGCTCTGTGCTTTCTTTCGTTCTGAACAAGTGTTACTGTTTTCTGCACAAAAGCGATTCTGCGAAGCAATGGGAACACTTCTGCTTCCCAGGCACAGAGAAGGTGCTAGCAGGGAATTCTCTGCCTGCTTTTCCCCAGTGCTCTGCAAGCTCTCCAGGACAACATAAAATCTGGGGCTCTGTGCTTTCTTTCGTTCTGAACAAGTGTTACTGTTTTCTGCACAAAAGCGATTCTGCGAAGCAATGTGAACACTTCTGCTTCCCAGGCACAGAGAAGGTGCTAGCAGGGAATTCTCTGCCTGCTTTTCCCCAGTGCTCTGCAAGCTCTCCAGGACAACATAAAATCTGGGGCTCTGTGCTTTCTTTCATTCTGAACAAGTGTTACTGTTTTCTGCACAAAAGCGATTCTGCGAAGCAATGTGAACACTTCTGCTTCCCAGGCACAGAGAAGGTGCTAGCAGGGAATTCTCTGCCTGCTTTTCCCCAGTGCTCTGCAAGCTCTCCAGGACAACATAAAATCTGGGGCTCTGTGCTTTCTTTCGTTCTGAACAAGTGTTACTGTTTTCTGCACAAAAGCGATTCTGCGAAGCAATGTGAACAGCCACAAAGAAGGTGCTAGCAGGGAATTCTCTGCCTGCCTTTCCCCACTGCTCTGCAAGCTCTCCAGGACAACATAAAATCTGGGGCTCTGTGCTTTCTTTCGTTCTGAACAAGTGTTACTGTTTTCTGCACAAAAGCGATTCTGCGAAGCAATGGGAACACTTCTGCTTCCCAGGCACAGAGAAGGTGCTAGCAGGGAATTCTCTGCCTGCCTTTCCCCAGTGCTCTGCAAGCTCTCCAGGACAACATAAAATCTGGGGCTCTGTGCTTTCCTTCGTTCTGAACAACTGTTACTGTTTTCTGCACAAAAGCGATTCTGCGAAGCAATGGGAACACTTCTGTTTCCCAGGCACAGAGAAGGTGGTAGCAGGGAATTCTCTGCCTGCTTTTCCCCAGTGCTCTGCAAGCTCTCCAGGACAACATAAAATCTGGGGCTCTGTGCTTTCTTTCATTCTGAACAAGTGTTACTGTTTTCTGCACAAAAGCGATTCTGCGAAGCAATGTGAACACTTCTGCTTCCCAGGCACAGAGAAGGTGCTAGCAGGGAATTCTCTGACTGCTTTTCCCCAGTGCTCTGCAAGCTCTCCAGGACAACATAAAATCTGGGGCTCTGTGCTTTCTTTCGTTCTGAACAAGTGTTACTGTTTTCTGCACAAAAGCGATTCTGCGAAGCAATGTGAACAAGCACAAAGAAGGTGCTAGCAGGGAATTCTCTGCCTGCCTTTCCCCACTGCTCTGCAAGCTCTCCAGGACAACAGCAAATCTGGGGCTCTGTGCTTTCTTTCGTTCTGAACAACTGTTACTGTTTTCTGCACAAAAGCGATTCTGCGAAGCAATGTGAACACTTCTGCTTCCCAGGCACAGAGAAGGTGCTAGCAGGGAATTCTCTGCCTGCTTTTCCCCAGTGCTCTGCAAGCTCTCCAGGACAACATAAAATCTGGGGCTCTGTGCTTTCTTTCGTTCTGAACAAGTGTTACTGTTTTCTGCACAAAAGCGATTCTGCGAAGCAATGTGAACACTTCTGCTTCCCAGGCACAGAGAAGGTGCTAGCAGGGAATTCTCTGCCTGCTTTTCCCCAGTGCTCTGCAAGCTCTCCAGGACAACATAAAATCTGGGGCTCTGTGCTTTCTTTCGTTCTGAACAAGTGTTACTGTTTTCTGCACAAAAGCGATTCTGCGAAGCAATGTGAACACTTCTGCTTCCCAGGCACAGAGAAGGTGCTAGCAGGGAATTCTCTGCCTGCTTTTCCCCAGTGCTCTGCAAGCTCTCCAGGACAACATAAAATCTGGGGCTCTGTGCTTTCTTTCGTTCTGAACAAGTGTTATTGTTTTCTGCACAAAAGCGATTCTGCGAAGCAATGGGAACACTTCTGTTTCCCAGGCACAGAGAAGGTGCTAGCAGGGAATTCTCTGCCTGCTTTTCCCCAGTGCTCTGCAAGCTCTCCAGGACAACATAAAATCTGGGGCTCTGTGCTTTCTTTCGTTCTGAACAAGTGTTACTGTTTTCTGCACAAAAGCGATTCTGCGAAGCAATGTGAAGACTTCTGCTTCCCAGGCACAGAGAAGGTGCTAGCAGGGAATTCTCTGACTGCTTTTCCCCAGTGCTCTGCAAGTTCTCCAGGACAACATAAAATCTGGGGCTCTGTGCTTTCTTTCGTTCTGAACAAGTGTTACTGTTTTCTGCACAAAAGCGATTCTGCGAAGCAATGTGAACAGCCACAAAGAAGGTGCTAGCAGGGAATTCTCTGCCTGCCTTTCCCCACTGCTCTGCAAGCTCTCCAGGACAACATAAAATCTGGGGCTCTGTGCTTTCTTTCGTTCTGAACAAGTGTTACTGTTTTCTGCACAAAAGCGATTCTGCGAAGCAATGTGAACACTTCTGTTTCCCAGGCACAGAGAAGGTGCTAGCAGGGAATTCTCTGCCTGCTTTTCCCCAGTGCTCTGCAAGCTCTCCAGGACAACATAAAATCTGGGGCTCTGTGTTTTCTTTCGTTCTGAACAAGTGTTACTGTTTTCTGCACAAAAGCGATTCTGCGAAGCAATGTGAACACTTCTGCTTCCCAGGCACAGAGAAGGTGCTAGCAGGGAATTCTCTGCCTGCTTTTCCCCAGTGCTCTGCAAGCTCTCCAGGACAACATAAAATCTGGGGCTCTGTGCTTTCTTTCGTTCTGAACAAGTGTTATTGTTTTCTGCACAAAAGCGATTCTGCGAAGCAATGTGAACACTTCTGCTTCCCAGGCACAGAGAAGGTGCTAGCAGGGAATTCTCTGCCTGCCTTTCCCCACTGCTCTGCAAGCTCTCCAGGACAACATAAAATCTGGGGCTCTGTGCTTTCCTTCGTTCTGAACAAGTGTTACTGTTTTCTGCACAAAAGCGATTCTGCGAAGCAATTTGAACACTTCTGCTTCCCAGGCACAGAGAAGGTGCTAGCAGGGAATTCTCTGCCTGCCTTTCCCCAGTGCTCTGCAAGCTCTCCAGGACAACATAAAATCTGGGGCTCTGTGCTTTCCTTCGTTCTGAACAAGTGTTACTGTTTTCTGCACAAAAGCGATTCTGCGAAGCAATGTGAACACTTTTGTTTCCCAGGCACAGAGAAGGTGCTAGCAGGGAATTCTCTGCCTGCTTTTCCCCAGTGCTCTGCAAGCTCTCCAGGACAACATAAAATCTGGGGCTCTGTGCTTTCTTTCGTTCTGAACAAGTGTTACTGTTTTCTGCACAAAAGCGATTCTGCGAAGCAATGTGAACACTTCTGCTTCCCAGGCACAGAGAAGGTGCTAGCAGGGAATTCTCTGCCTGCTTTTCCCCAGTGCTCTGCAAGCTCTCCAGGACAACATAAAATCTGGGGCTCTGTGCTTTCTTTCGTTCTGAACAAGTGTTACTGTTTTCTGCACAAAAGCGATTCTGCGAAGCAATTTGAACACTTCTGCTTCCCAGGCACAGAGAAGGTGCTAGCAGGGAATTCTCTGCCTGCTTTTCCCCAGTGCTCTGCAAGCTCTCCAGGACAACATAAAATCTGGGGCTCTGTGCTTTCTTTCGTTCTGAACAAGTGTTACTGTTTTCTGCACAAAAGCGATTCTGCGAAGCAATGTGAACACTTCTGCTTCCCAGGCACAGAGAAGGTGCTAGCAGGGAATTCTCTGCCTGCCTTTCCCCAGTGCTCTGCAAGCTCTCCAGGACAACATAAAATCTGGGGCTCTGTGCTTTCCTTCATTCTGAACAAGTGTTACTGTTTTCTGCACAAAAGCGATTCTGCGAAGCAATGGGAACACTTCTGTTTCCCAGGCACAGAGAAGGTGCTAGCAGGGAATTCTCTGCCTGCTTTTCCCCAGTGCTCTGCAAGCTCTCCAGGACAACATAAAATCTGGGGCTCTGTGCTTTCTTTCGTTCTGAACAAGTGTTACTGTTTTCTGCACAAATGCGATTCTGCGAAGCAATGTGAACACTTCTGCTTCCCAGGCACAGAGAAGGTGCTAGCAGGGAATTCTCTGCCTGCTTTTCCCCAGTGCTCTGCAAGCTCTCCAGGACAACATAAAATCTGGGGCTCTGTGCTTTCTTTCATTCTGAACAAGTGCTACTGTTTTCTGCACAAAAGCGATTCTGCGAAGCAATGTGAAGACTTCTGCTTCCCAGGCACAGAGAAGGTGCTAGCAGGGAATTCTCTGCCTGCTTTTCCCCAGTGCTCTGCAAGCTCTCCAGGACAACATAAAATCTGGGGCTCTGTGCTTTCTTTCGTTCTGAACAAGTGTTATGTTTTCTGCACAAAAGCGATTCTGCGAAGCAATTTGAATACTTCTGTTTCCCAGGCACAGAGAAGGTGCTAGCAGGGAATTCTCTGCCTGTTTTTCCCCAGTGCTCTGCAAGCTCTCCAGGACAACATAAAATCTGGGGCTCTGTGCTTTCTTTCGTTCTGAACAAGTGTTACTGTTTTCTGCACAAAAGCGATTCTGCGAAGCAATGTGAACACTTCTGCTTCCCAGGCACAGAGAAGGTGCTAGCAGGGAATTCTCTGCCTGCCTTTCCCCAGTGCTCTGCAAGCTCTCCAGGACAACATAAAATCTGGGGCTCTGTGCTTTCCTTCGTTCTGAACAACTGTTACTGTTTTCTGCACAAAAGCGATTCTGCGAAGCAATGGGAACACTTCTGTTTCCCAGGCACAGAGAAGGTGCTAGCAGGGAATTCTCTGCCTGCTTTTCCCCAGTGCTCTGCAAGCTCTCCAGGACAACATAAAATCTGGGGCTCTGTGCTTTCTTTCATTCTGAACAAGTGTTACTGTTTTCTGCACAAAAGCGATTCTGCGAAGCAATGTGAACAAGCACAAAGAAGGTGCTAGCAGGGAATTCTCTGCCTGCCTTTCCCCACTGCTCTGCAAGCTCTCCAGGACAACAGCAAATCTGGGGCTCTGTGCTTTCTTTCGTTCTGAACAACTGTTACTGTTTTCTGCACAAAAGCGATTCTGCGAAGCAATGTGAACACTTCTGTTTCCCAGGCACAGAGAAGGTGCTAGCAGGGAATTCTCTGCCTGCTTTTCCCCAGTGCTCTGCAAGCTCTCCAGGACAACATAAAATCTGGGGCTCTGTGCTTTCTTTCGTTCTGAACAAGTGTTACTGTTTTCTGCACAAAAGCGATTCTGCGAAGCAATGTGAACACTTCTGCTTCCCAGGCACAGAGAAGGTGCTAGCAGGGAATTCTCTGCCTGCTTTTCCCCAGTGCTCTGCAAGCTCTCCAGCACAACATAAAATCTGGGGCTCTGTGCTTTCCTTCGTTCTGAACAAGTGTTACTGTTTTCTGCACAAAAGCGATTCTGCGAAGCAATTTGAACACTTCTGCTTCCCAGGCACAGAGAAGGTGCTAGCAGGGAATTCTCTGCCTGCTTTTCCCCAGTGCTCTGCAAGCTCTCCAGGACAACATAAAATCTGGGGCTCTGTGCTTTCTTTCGTTCTGAACAAGTGTTACTGTTTTCTGCACAAAAGCGATTCTGCGAAGCAATGTGAACACTTCTGCTTCCCAGGCACAGAGAAGGTGCTAGCAGGGAATTCTCTGCCTGCCTTTCCCCAGTGCTCTGCAAGCTCTCCAGGACAACATAAAATCTGGGGCTCTGTGCTTTCCTTCGTTCTGAACAAGTGTTACTGTTTTCTGCACAAAAGCGATTCTGCGAAGCAATGTGAACACTTCTGTTTCCCAGGCACAGAGAAGGTGGTAGCAGGGAATTCTCTGCCTGCTTTTCCCCAGTGCTCTGCAAGCTCTCCAGGACAACATAAAATCTGGGGCTCTGTGCTTTCTTTCGTTCTGAACAAGTGTTAATGTTTTCTGCACAAAAGCGATTCTGCGAAGCAATGTGAACACTTCTGCTTCCCAGGCACAGAGAAGGTGCTAGCAGGGAATTCTCTGCCTGCTTTTCCCCAGTGCTCTGCAAGCTCTCCAGGACAACATAAAATCTGGGGCTCTGTGCTTTCTTTCGTTCTGAACAAGTGTTACTGTTTTCTGCACAAAAGCGATTCTGCGAAGCAATGGGAACACTTCTGCTTCCCAGGCACAGAGAAGGTGCTAGCAGGGAATTCTCTGCCTGCTTTTCCCCAGTGCTCTGCAAGCTCTCCAGGACAACATAAAATCTGGGGCTCTGTGCTTTCTTTCGTTCTGAACAAGTGTTACTGTTTTCTGCACAAAAGCGATTCTGCGAAGCAATGTGAACAGCCACAAAGAAGGTGCTAGCAGGGAATTCTCTGCCTGCCTTTCCCCACTGCTCTGCAAGCTCTCCAGGACAACATAAAATCTGGGGCTCTGTGCTTTCTTTCGTTCTGAACAAGTGTTACTGTTTTCTGCACAAAAGCGATTCTGCGAAGCAATGGGAACACTTCTGCTTCCCAGGCACAGAGAAGGTGCTAGCAGGGAATTCTCTGCCTGCCTTTCCCCAGTGCTCTGCAAGCTCTCCAGGACAACATAAAATCTGGGGCTCTGTGCTTTCCTTCGTTCTGAACAACTGTTACTGTTTTCTGCACAAAAGCGATTCTGCGAAGCAATGGGAACACTTCTGTTTCCCAGGCACAGAGAAGGTGCTAGCAGGGAATTCTCTGCCTGCTTTTCCCCAGTGCTCTGCAAGCTCTCCAGGACAACATAAAATCTGGGGCTCTGTGCTTTCTTTCATTCTGAACAAGTGTTACTGTTTTCTGCACAAAAGCGATTCTGCGAAGCAATGTGAACACTTCTGCTTCCCAGGCACAGAGAAGGTGCTAGCAGGGAATTCTCTGACTGCTTTTCCCCAGTGCTCTGCAAGCTCTCCAGGACAACATAAAATCTGGGGCTCTGTGCTTTCTTTCGTTCTGAACAAGTGTTACTGTTTTCTGCACAAAAGCGATTCTGCGAAGCAATGTGAACAAGCACAAAGAAGGTGCTAGCAGGGAATTCTCTGCCTGCCTTTCCCCACTGCTCTGCAAGCTCTCCAGGACAACAGCAAATCTGGGGCTCTGTGCTTTCTTTCGTTCTGAACAACTGTTACTGTTTTCTGCACAAAAGCGATTCTGCGAAGCAATGTGAACACTTCTGCTTCCCAGGCACAGAGAAGGTGCTAGCAGGGAATTCTCTGCCTGCTTTTCCCCAGTGCTCTGCAAGCTCTCCAGGACAACAGCAAATCTGGGGCTCTGTGCTTTCTTTCGTTCTGAACAACTGTTACTGTTTTCTGCACAAAAGCGATTCTGCGAAGCAATGTGAACACTTCTGCTTCCCAGGCACAGAGAAGGTGCTAGCAGGGAATTCTCTGCCTGCTTTTCCCCAGTGCTCTGCAAGCTCTCCAGGACAACATAAAATCTGGGGCTCTGTGCTTTCTTTCGTTCTGAACAAGTGTTACTGTTTTCTGCACAAAAGCGATTCTGCGAAGCAATGTGAACACTTCTGCTTCCCAGGCACAGAGAAGGTGCTAGCAGGGAATTCTCTGCCTGCTTTTCCCCAGTGCTCTGCAAGCTCTCCAGGACAACATAAAATCTGGGGCTCTGTGCTTTCTTTCGTTCTGAACAAGTGTTACTGTTTTCTGCACAAAAGCGATTCTGCGAAGCAATGTGAACACTTCTGCTTCCCAGGCACAGAGAAGGTGCTAGCAGGGAATTCTCTGCCTGCTTTTCCCCAGTGCTCTGCAAGCTCTCCAGGACAACATAAAATCTGGGGCTCTGTGCTTTCTTTCGTTCTGAACAAGTGTTACTGTTTTCTGCACAAAAGCGATTCTGCGAAGCAATGTGAACACTTCTGCTTCCCAGGCACAGAGAAGGTGCTAGCAGGGAATTCTCTGCCTGCCTTTCCCCAGTGCTCTGCAAGCTCTCCAGGACAACATAAAATCTGGGGCTCTGTGCTTTCCTTCATTCTGAACAAGTGTTACTGTTTTCTGCACAAAAGCGATTCTGCGAAGCAATGGGAACACTTCTGTTTCCCAGGCACAGAGAAGGTGGTAGCAGGGAATTCTCTGCCTGCTTTTCCCCAGTGCTCTGCAAGCTCTCCAGGACAACATAAAATCTGGGGCTCTGTGCTTTCTTTCGTTCTGAACAAGTGTTACTGTTTTCTGCACAAATGCGATTCTGCGAAGCAATGTGAACACTTCTGCTTCCCAGGCACAGAGAAGGTGCTAGCAGGGAATTCTCTGCCTGCTTTTCCCCAGTGCTCTGCAAGCTCTCCAGGACAACATAAAATCTGGGGCTCTGTGCTTTCCTTCGTTCTGAACAAGTGTTACTGTTTTCTGCACAAAAGCGATTCTGCGAAGCAATGGGAACACTTCTGTTTCCCAGGCACAGAGAAGGTGGTAGCAGGGAATTCTCTGCCTGCTTTTCCCCAGTGCTCTGCAAGCTCTCCAGGACAACATAAAATCTGGGGCTCTGTGCTTTCTTTCGTTCTGAACAAGTGTTACTGTTTTCTGCACAAAAGCGATTCTGCGAAGCAATTTGAACACTTCTGCTTCCCAGGCACAGAGAAGGTGCTAGCAGGGAATTCTCTGCCTGCTTTTCCCCAGTGCTCTGCAAGCTCTCCAGGACAACATAAAATCTGGGGCTCTGTGCTTTCTTTCGTTCTGAACAAGTGTTATTGTTTTCTGCACAAAAGTGATTCTGCGAAGCAATGTGAACACTTCTGCTTCCCAGGCACAGAGAAGGTGCTAGCAGGGAATTCTCTGCCTGCCTTTCCCCAGTGCTCTGCAAGCTCTCCAGGACAACATAAAATCTGGGGCTCTGTGCTTTCCTTCATTCTGAACAAGTGTTACTGTTTTCTGCACAAAAGCGATTCTGCGAAGCAATGTGAACACTTCTGTTTCCCAGGCACAGAGAAGGTGGTAGCAGGGAATTCTCTGCCTGCTTTTCCCCAGTGCTCTGCAAGCTCTCCAGGACAACATAAAATCTGGGGCTCTGTGCTTTCTTTCGTTCTGAACAAGTGTTACTGTTTTCTGCACAAATGCGATTCTGCGAAGCAATGTGAAGACTTCTGCTTCCCAGGCACAGAGAAGGTGCTAGCAGGGAATTCTCTGCCTGCTTTTCCCCAGTGCTCTGCAAGCTCTCCAGGACAACATAAAATCTGGGCCTCTGTGCTTTCTTTCGTTCTGAACAAGTGTTACTGTTTTCTGCACAAAAGCGATTCTGCGAAGCAATGTGAAGACTTCTGCTTCCCAGGCACAGAGAAGGTGCTAGCAGGGAATTCTCTGCCTGCTTTTCCCCAGTGCTCTGCAAGCTCTCCAGGACAACATAAAATCTGGGGCTCTGTGCTTTCTTTCGTTCTGAACAAGTGTTACTGTTTTCTGCACAAAAGCGATTCTGCGAAGCAATTTGAACACTTCTGCTTCCCAGGCACAGAGAAGGTGCTAGCAGGGAATTCTCTGCCTGTTTTTCCCCAGTGCTCTGCAAGCTCTCCAGGACAACATAAAATCTGGGGCTCTGTGCTTTCTTTCGTTCTGAACAAGTGTTACTGTTTTCTGCACAAAAGCGATTCTGCGAAGCAATGTGAACACTTCTGCTTCCCAGGCACAGAGAAGGTGCTAGCAGGGAATTCTCTGCCTGCCTTTCCCCAGTGCTCTGCAAGCTCTCCAGGACAACATAAAATCTGGGGCTCTGTGCTTTCCTTCGTTCTGAACAACTGTTACTGTTTTCTGCACAAAAGCGATTCTGCGAAGCAATGGGAACACTTCTGTTTCCCAGGCACAGAGAAGGTGCTAGCAGGGAATTCTCTGCCTGCTTTTCCCCAGTGCTCTGCAAGCTCTCCAGGACAACAGCAAATCTGGGGCTCTGTGCTTTCTTTCGTTCTGAACAAGTGTTACTGTTTTCTGCACAAAAGCGATTCTGCGAAGCAATGTGAACACTTCTGCTTCCCAGGCACAGAGAAGGTGCTAGCAGGGAATTCTCTGCCTGCTTTTCCCCAGTGCTCTGCAAACTCTCCAGGACAACATAAAATCTGGGGCTCTGTGCTTTCTTTCGTTCTGAACAAGTGTTACTGTTTTCTGCACAAAAGCGATTCTGCGAAGCAATGTGAACAAGCACAAAGAAGGTGCTAGCAGGGAATTCTCTGCCTGCCTTTCCCCACTGCTCTGCAAGCTCTCCAGGACAACAGCAAATCTGGGGCTCTGTGCTTTCTTTCGTTCTGAACAACTGTTACTGTTTTCTGCACAAAAGCGATTCTGCGAAGCAATGTGAACACTTCTGCTTCCCAGGCACAGAGAAGGTGCTAGCAGGGAATTCTCTGACTGCTTTTCCCCAGTGCTCTGCAAGCTCTCCAGGACAACATAAAATCTGGGGCTCTGTGCTTTCTTTCGTTCTGAACAAGTGTTACTGTTTTCTGCACAAAAGCGATTCTGCGAAGCAATGTGAACAAGCACAAAGAAGGTGCTAGCAGGGAATTCTCTGCCTGCCTTTCCCCACTGCTCTGCAAGCTCTCCAGGACAACAGCAAATCTGGGGCTCTGTGCTTTCTTTCGTTCTGAACAACTGTTACTGTTTTCTGCACAAAAGCGATTCTGCGAAGCAATGTGAACACTTCTGCTTCCCAGGCACAGAGAAGGTGCTAGCAGGGAATTCTCTGCCTGCTTTTCCCCAGTGCTCTGCAAGCTCTCCAGGACAACATAAAATCTGGGGCTCTGTGCTTTCTTTCGTTCTGAACAAGTGTTACTGTTTTCTGCACAAAAGCGATTCTGCGAAGCAATGTGAACACTTCTGCTTCCCAGGCACAGAGAAGGTGCTAGCAGGGAATTCTCTGCCTGCTTTTCCCCAGTGCTCTGCAAGCTCTCCAGGACAACATAAAATCTGGGGCTCTGTGCTTTCTTTCGTTCTGAACAAGTGTTACTGTTTTCTGCACAAAAGCGATTCTGCGAAGCAATGTGAACACTTCTGCTTCCCAGGCACAGAGAAGGTGCTAGCAGGGAATTCTCTGCCTGCTTTTCCCCAGTGCTCTGCAAGCTCTCCAGGACAACATAAAATCTGGGGCTCTGTGCTTTCTTTCGTTCTGAACAAGTGTTATTGTTTTCTGCACAAAAGCGATTCTGCGAAGCAATGTGAACACTTCTGCTTCCCAGGCACAGAGAAGGTGCTAGCAGGGAATTCTCTGCCTGCCTTTCCCCACTGCTCTGCAAGCTCTCCAGGACAACATAAAATCTGGGGCTCTGTGCTTTCCTTCGTTCTGAACAAGTGTTACTGTTTTCTGCACAAAAGCGATTCTGCGAAGCAATTTGAACACTTCTGCTTCCCAGGCACAGAGAAGGTGCTAGCAGGGAATTCTCTGCCTGCTTTTCCCCAGTGCTCTGCAAGCTCTCCAGGACAACATAAAATCTGGGGCTCTGTGCTTTCTTTCGTTCTGAACAAGTGTTACTGTTTTCTGCACAAAAGCGATTCTGCAAAGCAATGGGAACACTTCTGTTTCCCAGGCACAGAGAAGGTGCTAGCAGGGAATTCTCTGCCTGCTTTTCCCCAGTGCTCTGCAAGCTCTCCAGGACAACATAAAATCTGGGGCTCTGTGCTTTCTTTCGTTCTGAACAAGTGTTACTGTTTTCTGCACAAAAGCGATTCTGCGAAGCAATGGGAACACTTCTGTTTCCCAGGCACAGAGAAGGTGCTAGCAGGGAATTCTCTGCCTGCTTTTCCCCAGTGCTCTGCAAGCTCTCCAGGACAACATAAAATCTGGGGCTCTGTGCTTTCTTTCGTTCTGAACAAGTGTTACTGTTTTCTGCACAAAATCGATTCTGCGAAGCAATGTGAAGACTTCTGCTTCCCAGGCACAGAGAAGGTGCTAGCAGGGAATTCTCTGACTGCTTTTCCCCAGTGCTCTGCAAGTTCTCCAGGACAACATAAAATCTGGGGCTCTGTGCTTTCTTTCGTTCTGAACAAGTGTTACTGTTTTCTGCACAAAAGCGATTCTGCGAAGCAATGTGAACAGCCACAAAGAAGGTGCTAGCAGGGAATTCTCTGCCTGCCTTTCCCCACTGCTCTGCAAGCTCTCCAGGACAACATAAAATCTGGGGCTCTGTGCTTTCTTTCGTTCTGAACAAGTGTTACTGTTTTCTGCACAAAAGCGATTCTGCGAAGCAATGTGAACACTTCTGTTTCCCAGGCACAGAGAAGGTGCTAGCAGGGAATTCTCTGCCTGCTTTTCCCCAGTGCTCTGCAAGCTCTCCAGGACAACATAAAATCTGGGGCTCTGTGCTTTCTTTCGTTCTGAACAAGTGTTACTGTTTTCTGCACAAAAGCGATTCTGCGAAGCAATGTGAACACTTCTGCTTCCCAGGCACAGAGAAGGTGCTAGCAGGGAATTCTCTGCCTGCTTTTCCCCACTGCTCTGCAAGCTCTCCAGGACAACATAAAATCTGGGGCTCTGTGCTTTCTTTCGTTCTGAACAAGTGTTATTGTTTTCTGCACAAAAGCGATTCTGCGAAGCAATGTGAACACTTCTGCTTCCCAGGCACAGAGAAGGTGCTAGCAGGGAATTCTCTGCCTGCCTTTCCCCACTGCTCTGCAAGCTCTCCAGGACAACATAAAATCTGGGGCTCTGTGCTTTCCTTCGTTCTGAACAAGTGTTACTGTTTTCTGCACAAAAGCGATTCTGCGAAGCAATTTGAACACTTCTGCTTCCCAGGCACAGAGAAGGTGCTAGCAGGGAATTCTCTGCCTGCCTTTCCCCAGTGCTCTGCAAGCTCTCCAGGACAACATAAAATCTGGGGCTCTGTGCTTTCCTTCGTTCTGAACAAGTGTTACTGTTTTCTGCACAAAAGCGATTCTGCGAAGCAATGTGAACACTTCTGTTTCCCAGGCACAGAGAAGGTGCTAGCAGGGAATTCTCTGCCTGCTTTTCCCCAGTGCTCTGCAAGCTCTCCAGGACAACATAAAATCTGGGGCTCTGTGCTTTCTTTCGTTCTGAACAAGTGTTACTGTTTTCTGCACAAAAGCGATTCTGCGAAGCAATGTGAACACTTCTGCTTCCCAGGCACAGAGAAGGTGCTAGCAGGGAATTCTCTGCCTGCTTTTCCCCAGTGCTCTGCAAGCTCTCCAGGACAACATAAAATCTGGGGCTCTGTGCTTTCTTTCGTTCTGAACAAGTGTTACTGTTTTCTGCACAAAAGCGATTCTGCGAAGCAATTTGAACACTTCTGCTTCCCAGGCACAGAGAAGGTGCTAGCAGGGAATTCTCTGCCTGCTTTTCCCCAGTGCTCTGCAAGCTCTCCAGGACAACATAAAATCTGGGGCTCTGTGCTTTCTTTCGTTCTGAACAAGTGTTATTGTTTTCTGCACAAAAGCGATTCTGCGAAGCAATGTGAAGACGTCTGCTTCCCAGGCACAGAGAAGGTGCTAGCAGGGAATTCTCTGCCTGCCTTTCCCCAGTGCTCTGCAAGCTCTCCAGGACAACATAAAATCTGGGGCTCTGTGCTTTCCTTCATTCTGAACAAGTGTTACTGTTTTCTGCACAAAAGCGATTCTGCGAAGCAATGGGAACACTTCTGTTTCCCAGGCACAGAGAAGGTGCTAGCAGGGAATTCTCTGCCTGCTTTTCCCCAGTGCTCTGCAAGCTCTCCAGGACAACATAAAATCTGGGGCTCTGTGCTTTCTTTCGTTCTGAACAAGTGTTACTGTTTTCTGCACAAATGCGATTCTGCGAAGCAATGTGAACACTTCTGCTTCCCAGGCACAGAGAAGGTGCTAGCAGGGAATTCTCTGCCTGCTTTTCCCCAGTGCTCTGCAAGCTCTCCAGGACAACATAAAATCTGGGGCTCTGTGCTTTCTTTCGTTCTGAACAAGTGTTATGTTTTCTGCACAAAAGCGATTCTGCGAAGCAATTTGAATACTTCTGTTTCCCAGGCACAGAGAAGGTGCTAGCAGGGAATTCTCTGCCTGTTTTTCCCCAGTGCTCTGCAAGCTCTCCAGGACAACATAAAATCTGGGGCTCTGTGCTTTCTTTCGTTCTGAACAAGTGTTACTGTTTTCTGCACAAAAGCGATTCTGCGAAGCAATGTGAACACTTCTGCTTCCCAGGCACAGAGAAGGTGCTAGCAGGGAATTCTCTGCCTGCCTTTCCCCAGTGCTCTGCAAGCTCTCCAGGACAACATAAAATCTGGGGCTCTGTGCTTTCCTTCGTTCTGAACAACTGTTACTGTTTTCTGCACAAAAGCGATTCTGCGAAGCAATGGGAACACTTCTGTTTCCCAGGCACAGAGAAGATGCTAGCAGGGAATTCTCTGCCTGCTTTTCCCCAGTGCTCTGCAAGCTCTCCAGGACAACATAAAATCTGGGGCTCTGTGCTTTCTTTCATTCTGAACAAGTGTTACTGTTTTCTGCACAAAAGCGATTCTGCGAAGCAATGTGAACAAGCACAAAGAAGGTGCTAGCAGGGAATTCTCTGCCTGCCTTTCCCCACTGCTCTGCAAGCTCTCCAGGACAACAGCAAATCTGGGGCTCTGTGCTTTCTTTCGTTCTGAACAACTGTTACTGTTTTCTGCACAAAAGCGATTCTGCGAAGCAATGTGAACACTTCTGTTTCCCAGGCACAGAGAAGGTGCTAGCAGGGAATTCTCTGCCTGCTTTTCCCCAGTGCTCTGCAAGCTCTCCAGGACAACATAAAATCTGGGGCTCTGTGCTTTCTTTCGTTCTGAACAAGTGTTACTGTTTTCTGCACAAAAGCGATTCTGCGAAGCAATGTGAACACTTCTGCTTCCCAGGCACAGAGAAGGTGCTAGCAGGGAATTCTCTGCCTGCTTTTCCCCAGTGCTCTGCAAGCTCTCCAGCACAACATAAAATCTGGGGCTCTGTGCTTTCCTTCGTTCTGAACAAGTGTTACTGTTTTCTGCACAAAAGCGATTCTGCGAAGCAATGTGAACACTTCTGCTTCCCAGGCACAGAGAAGGTGCTAGCAGGGAATTCTCTGCCTGCCTTTCCCCAGTGCTCTGCAAGCTCTCCAGGACAACATAAAATCTGGGGCTCTGTGCTTTCCTTCGTTCTGAACAAGTGTTACTGTTTTCTGCACAAAAGCGATTCTGCGAAGCAATGTGAACACTTCTGTTTCCCAGGCACAGAGAAGGTGGTAGCAGGGAATTCTCTGCCTGCTTTTCCCCAGTGCTCTGCAAGCTCTCCAGGACAACATAAAATCTGGGGCTCTGTGCTTTCTTTCGTTCTGAACAAGTGTTAATGTTTTCTGCACAAAAGCGATTCTGCGAAGCAATGTGAACACTTCTGCTTCCCAGGCACAGAGAAGGTGCTAGCAGGGAATTCTCTGCCTGCCTTTCCCCAGTGCTCTACAAGCTCTCCAGGACAACATAAAATCTGGGGCTCTGTGCTTTCTTTCATTCTGAACAAGTGTTACTGTTTTCTGCACAAAAGCGATTCTGCGAAGCAATGTGAACACTTCTGCTTCCCAGGCACAGAGAAGGTGCTAGCAGGGAATTCTCTGCCTGCTTTTCCCCAGTGCTCTGCAAGCTCTCCAGGACAACATAAAATCTGGGGCTCTGTGCTTTCTTTCGTTCTGAACAAGTGTTACTGTTTTCTGCACAAAAGCGATTCTGCGAAGCAATGTGAACAGCCACAAAGAAGGTGCTAGCAGGGAATTCTCTGCCTGCCTTTCCCCACTGCTCTGCAAGCTCTCCAGGACAACATAAAATCTGGGGCTCTGTGCTTTCTTTCGTTCTGAACAAGTGTTACTGTTTTCTGCACAAAAGCGATTCTGCGAAGCAATGTGAACACTTCTGCTTCCCAGGCACAGAGAAGGTGCTAGCAGGGAATTCTCTGCCTGCCTTTCCCCAGTGCTCTGCAAGCTCTCCAGGACAACATAAAATCTGGGGCTCTGTGCTTTCCTTCGTTCTGAACAACTGTTACTGTTTTCTGCACAAAAGCGATTCTGCGAAGCAATGTGAACACTTCTGCTTCCCAGGCACAGAGAAGGTGCTAGCAGGGAATTCTCTGACTGCTTTTCCCCAGTGCTCTGCAAGCTCTCCAGGACAACATAAAATCTGGGGCTCTGTGCTTTCTTTCGTTCTGAACAAGTGTTACTGTTTTCTGCACAAAAGCGATTCTGCGAAGCAATGTGAACAAGCACAAAGAAGGTGCTAGCAGGGAATTCTCTGCCTGCCTTTCCCCACTGCTCTGCAAGCTCTCCAGGACAACAGCAAATCTGGGGCTCTGTGCTTTCTTTCGTTCTGAACAACTGTTACTGTTTTCTGCACAAAAGCGATTCTGCGAAGCAATGTGAACACTTCTGCTTCCCAGGCACAGAGAAGGTGCTAGCAGGGAATTCTCTGCCTGCTTTTCCCCAGTGCTCTGCAAGCTCTCCAGGACAACATAAAATCTGGGGCTCTGTGCTTTCTTTCGTTCTGAACAAGTGTTACTGTTTTCTGCACAAAAGCGATTCTGCGAAGCAATGTGAACACTTCTGCTTCCCAGGCACAGAGAAGGTGCTAGCAGGGAATTCTCTGCCTGCTTTTCCCCAGTGCTCTGCAAGCTCTCCAGGACAACATAAAATCTGGGGCTCTGTGCTTTCTTTCGTTCTGAACAAGTGTTACTGTTTTCTGCACAAAAGCGATTCTGCGAAGCAATGTGAACACTTCTGCTTCCCAGGCACAGAGAAGGTGCTAGCAGGGAATTCTCTGCCTGCTTTTCCCCAGTGCTCTGCAAGCTCTCCAGGACAACATAAAATCTGGGGCTCTGTGCTTTCTTTCGTTCTGAACAAGTGTTATTGTTTTCTGCACAAAAGCGATTCTGCGAAGCAATGTGAACACTTCTGCTTCCCAGGCACAGAGAAGGTGCTAGCAGGGAATTCTCTGCCTGCCTTTCCCCAGTGCTCTGCAAGCTCTCCAGGACAACATAAAATCTGGGGCTCTGTGCTTTCCTTCGTTCTGAACAAGTGTTACTGTTTTCTGCACAAAAGCGATTCTGCGAAGCAATGTGAACACTTCTGCTTCCCAGGCACAGAGAAGGTGCTAGCAGGGAATTCTCTGACTGCTTTTCCCCAGTGCTCTGCAAGCTCTCCAGGACAACATAAAATCTGGGGCTCTGTGCTTTCTTTCGTTCTGAACAAGTGTTACTGTTTTCTGCACAAAAGCGATTCTGCGAAGCAATGTGAACAAGCACAAAGAAGGTGCTAGCAGGGAATTCTCTGCCTGCCTTTCCCCACTGCTCTGCAAGCTCTCCAGGACAACAGCAAATCTGGGGCTCTGTGCTTTCTTTCGTTCTGAACAACTGTTACTGTTTTCTGCACAAAAGCGATTCTGCGAAGCAATGTGAACACTTCTGCTTCCCAGGCACAGAGAAGGTGCTAGCAGGGAATTCTCTGCCTGCTTTTCCCCAGTGCTCTGCAAGCTCTCCAGGACAACATAAAATCTGGGGCTCTGTGCTTTCTTTCGTTCTGAACAAGTGTTACTGTTTTCTGCACAAAAGCGATTCTGCGAAGCAATGTGAACACTTCTGCTTCCCAGGCACAGAGAAGGTGCTAGCAGGGAATTCTCTGCCTGCTTTTCCCCAGTGCTCTGCAAGCTCTCCAGGACAACATAAAATCTGGGGCTCTGTGCTTTCTTTCGTTCTGAACAAGTGTTACTGTTTTCTGCACAAAAGCGATTCTGCGAAGCAATGTGAACACTTCTGCTTCCCAGGCACAGAGAAGGTGCTAGCAGGGAATTCTCTGCCTGCTTTTCCCCAGTGCTCTGCAAGCTCTCCAGGACAACATAAAATCTGGGGCTCTGTGCTTTCTTTCGTTCTGAACAAGTGTTACTGTTTTCTGCACAAAAGCGATTCTGCGAAGCAATGTGAACACTTCTGCTTCCCAGGCACAGAGAAGGTGCTAGCAGGGAATTCTCTGCCTGCCTTTCCCCAGTGCTCTGCAAGCTCTCCAGGACAACATAAAATCTGGGGCTCTGTGCTTTCCTTCATTCTGAACAAGTGTTACTGTTTTCTGCACAAAAGCGATTCTGCGAAGCAATGGGAACACTTCTGTTTCCCAGGCACAGAGAAGGTGCTAGCAGGGAATTCTCTGCCTGCTTTTCCCCAGTGCTCTGCAAGCTCTCCAGGACAACATAAAATCTGGGGCTCTGTGCTTTCTTTCGTTCTGAACAAGTGTTACTGTTTTCTGCACAAATGCGATTCTGCGAAGCAATGTGAACACTTCTGCTTCCCAGGCACAGAGAAGGTGCTAGCAGGGAATTCTCTGCCTGCTTTTCCCCAGTGCTCTGCAAGCTCTCCAGGACAACATAAAATCTGGGGCTCTGTGCTTTCTTTCATTCTGAACAAGTGTTACTGTTTTCTGCACAAAAGCGATTCTGCGAAGCAATGTGAAGAC
The DNA here is from genome assembly GCF_047716275.1 of Strix uralensis. Taxonomy (NCBI): domain Eukaryota; kingdom Metazoa; phylum Chordata; class Aves; order Strigiformes; family Strigidae; genus Strix; species Strix uralensis. The sequence goes on along the minus strand of NW_027436710.1, from coordinate 306,582 downwards.
TTCTGCTTCCCAGGCACAGAGAAGGTGGTAGCAGGGAATTCTCTGCCTGCTTTTCCCCAGTGCTCTGCAAGCTCTCCAGGACAACATAAAATCTGGGGCTCTGTGCTTTCTTTCGTTCTGAACAAGTGTTATTGTTTTCTGCACAAAAGCGATTCTGCGAAGCAATGTGAACACTTCTGCTTCCCAGGCACAGAGAAGGTGCTAGCAGGGAATTCTCTGCCTGCCTTTCCCCAGTGCTCTGCAAGCTCTCCAGGACAACATAAAATCTGGGGCTCTGTGCTTTCCTTCGTTCTGAACAAGTGTTACTGTTTTCTGCACAAAAGCGATTCTGCGAAGCAATGTGAACACTTCTGTTTCCCAGGCACAGAGAAGGTGGTAGCAGGGAATTCTCTGCCTGCTTTTCCCCAGTGCTCTGCAAGCTCTCCAGGACAACATAAAATCTGGGGCTCTGTGCTTTCTTTCGTTCTGAACAAGTGTTACTGTTTTCTGCACAAAAGCGATTCTGCGAAGCAATTTGAACACTTCTGCTTCCCAGGCACAGAGAAGGTGCTAGCAGGGAATTCTCTGCCTGCTTTTCCCCAGTGCTCTGCAAGCTCTCCAGGACAACATAAAATCTGGGGCTCTGTGCTTTCTTTCGTTCTGAACAAGTGTTATTGTTTTCTGCACAAAAGTGATTCTGCGAAGCAATGTGAACACTTCTGCTTCCCAGGCACAGAGAAGGTGCTAGCAGGGAATTCTCTGCCTGCCTTTCCCCAGTGCTCTGCAAGCTCTCCAGGACAACATAAAATCTGGGGCTCTGTGCTTTCCTTCATTCTGAACAAGTGTTACTGTTTTCTGCACAAAAGCGATTCTGCGAAGCAATGTGAACACTTCTGTTTCCCAGGCACAGAGAAGGTGGTAGCAGGGAATTCTCTGCCTGCTTTTCCCCAGTGCTCTGCAAGCTCTCCAGGACAACATAAAATCTGGGGCTCTGTGCTTTCTTTCGTTCTGAACAAGTGTTACTGTTTTCTGCACAAATGCGATTCTGCGAAGCAATGTGAAGACTTCTGCTTCCCAGGCACAGAGAAGGTGCTAGCAGGGAATTCTCTGCCTGCTTTTCCCCAGTGCTCTGCAAGCTCTCCAGGACAACATAAAATCTGGGCCTCTGTGCTTTCTTTCGTTCTGAACAAGTGTTACTGTTTTCTGCACAAAAGCGATTCTGCGAAGCAATGTGAAGACTTCTGCTTCCCAGGCACAGAGAAGGTGCTAGCAGGGAATTCTCTGCCTGCTTTTCCCCAGTGCTCTGCAAGCTCTCCAGGACAACATAAAATCTGGGGCTCTGTGCTTTCTTTCGTTCTGAACAAGTGTTACTGTTTTCTGCACAAAAGCGATTCTGCGAAGCAATTTGAACACTTCTGCTTCCCAGGCACAGAGAAGGTGCTAGCAGGGAATTCTCTGCCTGTTTTTCCCCAGTGCTCTGCAAGCTCTCCAGGACAACATAAAATCTGGGGCTCTGTGCTTTCTTTCGTTCTGAACAAGTGTTACTGTTTTCTGCACAAAAGCGATTCTGCGAAGCAATGTGAACACTTCTGCTTCCCAGGCACAGAGAAGGTGCTAGCAGGGAATTCTCTGCCTGCCTTTCCCCAGTGCTCTGCAAGCTCTCCAGGACAACATAAAATCTGGGGCTCTGTGCTTTCCTTCGTTCTGAACAACTGTTACTGTTTTCTGCACAAAAGCGATTCTGCGAAGCAATGGGAACACTTCTGTTTCCCAGGCACAGAGAAGGTGCTAGCAGGGAATTCTCTGCCTGCTTTTCCCCAGTGCTCTGCAAGCTCTCCAGGACAACATAAAATCTGGGGCTCTGTGCTTTCTTTCATTCTGAACAAGTGTTACTGTTTTCTGCACAAAAGCGATTCTGCGAAGCAATGTGAACACTTCTGCTTCCCAGGCACAGAGAAGGTGCTAGCAGGGAATTCTCTGCCTGCTTTTCCCCAGTGCTCTGCAAACTCTCCAGGACAACATAAAATCTGGGGCTCTGTGCTTTCTTTCGTTCTGAACAAGTGTTACTGTTTTCTGCACAAAAGCGATTCTGCGAAGCAATGTGAACAAGCACAAAGAAGGTGCTAGCAGGGAATTCTCTGCCTGCCTTTCCCCACTGCTCTGCAAGCTCTCCAGGACAACAGCAAATCTGGGGCTCTGTGCTTTCTTTCGTTCTGAACAACTGTTACTGTTTTCTGCACAAAAGCGATTCTGCGAAGCAATGTGAACACTTCTGCTTCCCAGGCACAGAGAAGGTGCTAGCAGGGAATTCTCTGCCTGCTTTTCCCCAGTGCTCTGCAAGCTCTCCAGGACAACAGCAAATCTGGGGCTCTGTGCTTTCTTTCGTTCTGAACAAGTGTTACTGTTTTCTGCACAAAAGCGATTCTGCGAAGCAATGTGAACACTTCTGCTTCCCAGGCACAGAGAAGGTGCTAGCAGGGAATTCTCTGCCTGCTTTTCCCCAGTGCTCTGCAAGCTCTCCAGGACAACATAAAATCTGGGGCTCTGTGCTTTCTTTCGTTCTGAACAAGTGTTACTGTTTTCTGCACAAAAGCGATTCTGCGAAGCAATGTGAACACTTCTGCTTCCCAGGCACAGAGAAGGTGCTAGCAGGGAATTCTCTGCCTGCTTTTCCCCAGTGCTCTGCAAGCTCTCCAGGACAACATAAAATCTGGGGCTCTGTGCTTTCTTTCGTTCTGAACAAGTGTTATTGTTTTCTGCACAAAAGCGATTCTGCGAAGCAATGTGAACACTTCTGCTTCCCAGGCACAGAGAAGGTGCTAGCAGGGAATTCTCTGCCTGCCTTTCCCCAGTGCTCTGCAAGCTCTCCAGGACAACATAAAATCTGGGGCTCTGTGCTTTCCTTCGTTCTGAACAACTGTTACTGTTTTCTGCACAAAAGCGATTCTGCGAATCAATGGGAACACTTCTGTTTCCCAGGCACAGAGAAGGTGCTAGCAGGGAATTCTCTGCCTGCTTTTCCCAGTGCTCTGCAAGCTCTCCAGGACAACATAAAATCTGGGGCTCTGTGCTTTCTTTCATTCTGAACAAGTGTTACTGTTTTCTGCACAAAAGCGATTCTGCGAAGCAATGTGAACACTTCTGCTTCCCAGGCACAGAGAAGGTGCTAGCAGGGAATTCTCTGACTGCTTTTCCCCAGTGCTCTGCAAGCTCTCCAGGACAACATAAAATCTGGGGCTCTGTGCTTTCTTTCGTTCTGAACAAGTGTTACTGTTTTCTGCACAAAAGCGATTCTGCGAAGCAATGTGAACAAGCACAAAGAAGGTGCTAGCAGGGAATTCTCTGCCTGCCTTTCCCCACTGCTCTGCAAGCTCTCCAGGACAACAGCAAATCTGGGGCTCTGTGCTTTCTTTCGTTCTGAACAAGTGTTACTGTTTTCTGCACAAAAGCGATTCTGCGAAGCAATGTGAACACTTCTGCTTCCCAGGCACAGAGAAGGTGCTAGCAGGGAATTCTCTGCCTGCTTTTCCCCAGTGCTCTGCAAGCTCTCCAGGACAACATAAAATCTGGGGCTCTGTGCTTTCTTTCGTTCTGAACAAGTGTTACTGTTTTCTGCACAAAAGCGATTCTGCGAAGCAATGTGAACACTTCTGCTTCCCAGGCACAGAGAAGGTGCTAGCAGGGAATTCTCTGCCTGCTTTTCCCCAGTGCTCTGCAAGCTCTCCAGGACAACATAAAATCTGGGGCTCTGTGCTTTCTTTCGTTCTGAACAAGTGTTACTGTTTTCTGCACAAAAGCGATTCTGCGAAGCAATGTGAACACTTCTGCTTCCCAGGCACAGAGAAGGTGCTAGCAGGGAATTCTCTGCCTGCTTTTCCCCACTGCTCTGCAAGCTCTCCAGGACAACATAAAATCTGGGGCTCTGTGCTTTCTTTCGTTCTGAACAAGTGTTATTGTTTTCTGCACAAAAGCGATTCTGCGAAGCAATGTGAACACTTCTGCTTCCCAGGCACAGAGAAGGTGCTAGCAGGGAATTCTCTGCCTGCCTTTCCCCAGTGCTCTGCAAGCTCTCCAGGACAACATAAAATCTGGGGCTCTGTGCTTTCCTTCGTTCTGAACAAGTGTTACTGTTTTCTGCACAAAAGCGATTCTGCGAAGCAATTTGAACACTTCTGCTTCCCAGGCACAGAGAAGGTGCTAGCAGGGAATTCTCTGCCTGCTTTTCCCCAGTGCTCTGCAAGCTCTCCAGGACAACATAAAATCTGGGGCTCTGTGCTTTCTTTCGTTCTGAACAAGTGTTACTGTTTTCTGCACAAAAGCGATTCTGCGAAGCAATGGGAACACTTCTGTTTCCCAGGCACAGAGAAGGTGCTAGCAGGGAATTCTCTGCCTGCTTTTCCCCAGTGCTCTGCAAGCTCTCCAGGACAACATAAAATCTGGGGCTCTGTGCTTTCTTTCGTTCTGAACAAGTGTTACTGTTTTCTGCACAAAAGCGATTCTGCGAAGCAATGGGAACACTTCTGTTTCCCAGGCACAGAGAAGGTGCTAGCAGGGAATTCTCTGCCTGCTTTTCCCCAGTGCTCTGCAAGCTCTCCAGGACAACATAAAATCTGGGGCTCTGTGCTTTCTTTCGTTCTGAACAAGTGTTACTGTTTTCTGCACAAAAGCGATTCTGCGAAGCAATGTGAAGACTTCTGCTTCCCAGGCACAGAGAAGGTGCTAGCAGGGAATTCTCTGACTGCTTTTCCCCAGTGCTCTGCAAGTTCTCCAGGACAACATAAAATCTGGGGCTCTGTGCTTTCTTTCGTTCTGAACAAGTGTTACTGTTTTCTGCACAAAAGCGATTCTGCGAAGCAATGTGAACAGCCACAAAGAAGGTGCTAGCAGGGAATTCTCTGCCTGCCTTTCCCCAGTGCTCTGCAAGCTCTCCAGGACAACATAAAATCTGGGGCTCTGTGCTTTCTTTCGTTCTGAACAAGTGTTACTGTTTTCTGCACAAAAGCGATTCTGCGAAGCAATGTGAACACTTCTGTTTCCCAGGCACAGAGAAGGTGCTAGCAGGGAATTCTCTGCCTGCTTTTCCCCAGTGCTCTGCAAGCTCTCCAGGACAACATAAAATCTGGGGCTCTGTGCTTTCTTTCGTTCTGAACAAGTGTTACTGTTTTCTGCACAAAAGCGATTCTGCGAAGCAATGTGAACACTTCTGCTTCCCAGGCACAGAGAAGGTGCTAGCAGGGAATTCTCTGCCTGCTTTTCCCCAGTGCTCTGCAAGCTCTCCAGGACAACATAAAATCTGGGGCTCTGTGCTTTCTTTCGTTCTGAACAAGTGTTATTGTTTTCTGCACAAAAGCGATTCTGCGAAGCAATGTGAACACTTCTGCTTCCCAGGCACAGAGAAGGTGCTAGCAGGGAATTCTCTGCCTGCCTTTCCCCACTGCTCTGCAAGCTCTCCAGGACAACATAAAATCTGGGGCTCTGTGCTTTCCTTCGTTCTGAACAAGTGTTACTGTTTTCTGCACAAAAGCGATTCTGCGAAGCAATGTGAACACTTCTGTTTCCCAGGCACAGAGAAGGTGCTAGCAGGGAATTCTCTGCCTGCTTTTCCCCAGTGCTCTGCAAGCTCTCCAGGACAACATAAAATCTGGGGCTCTGTGCTTTCTTTCGTTCTGAACAAGTGTTACTGTTTTCTGCACAAAAGCGATTCTGCGAAGCAATGTGAACACTTCTGCTTCCCAGGCACAGAGAAGGTGCTAGCAGGGAATTCTCTGCCTGCTTTTCCCCAGTGCTCTGCAAGCTCTCCAGGACAACATAAAATCTGGGGCTCTGTGCTTTCTTTCGTTCTGAACAAGTGTTACTGTTTTCTGCACAAAAGCGATTCTGCGAAGCAATTTGAACACTTCTGCTTCCCAGGCACAGAGAAGGTGCTAGCAGGGAATTCTCTGCCTGCTTTTCCCCAGTGCTCTGCAAGCTCTCCAGGACAACATAAAATCTGGGGCTCTGTGCTTTCTTTCGTTCTGAACAAGTGTTATTGTTTTCTGCACAAAAGCGATTCTGCGAAGCAATGTGAAGACGTCTGCTTCCCAGGCACAGAGAAGGTGCTAGCAGGGAATTCTCTGCCTGCCTTTCCCCAGTGCTCTGCAAGCTCTCCAGGACAACATAAAATCTGGGGCTCTGTGCTTTCCTTCATTCTGAACAAGTGTTACTGTTTTCTGCACAAAAGCGATTCTGCGAAGCAATGGGAACACTTCTGTTTCCCAGGCACAGAGAAGGTGCTAGCAGGGAATTCTCTGCCTGCTTTTCCCCAGTGCTCTGCAAGCTCTCCAGGACAACATAAAATCTGGGGCTCTGTGCTTTCTTTCGTTCTGAACAAGTGTTACTGTTTTCTGCACAAATGCGATTCTGCGAAGCAATGTGAACACTTCTGCTTCCCAGGCACAGAGAAGGTGCTAGCAGGGAATTCTCTGCCTGCTTTTCCCCAGTGCTCTGCAAGCTCTCCAGGACAACATAAAATCTGGGGCTCTGTGCTTTCTTTCATTCTGAACAAGTGTTACTGTTTTCTGCACAAAAGCGATTCTGCGAAGCAATGTGAAGACTTCTGCTTCCCAGGCACAGAGAAGGTGCTAGCAGGGAATTCTCTGCCTGCTTTTCCCCAGTGCTCTGCAAGCTCTCCAGGACAACATAAAATCTGGGGCTCTGTGCTTTCTTTCGTTCTGAACAAGTGTTATGTTTTCTGCACAAAAGCGATTCTGCGAAGCAATTTGAATACTTCTGTTTCCCAGGCACAGAGAAGGTGCTAGCAGGGAATTCTCTGCCTGTTTTTCCCCAGTGCTCTGCAAGCTCTCCAGGACAACATAAAATCTGGGGCTCTGTGCTTTCTTTCGTTCTGAACAAGTGTTACTGTTTTCTGCACAAAAGCGATTCTGCGAAGCAATGTGAACACTTCTGCTTCCCAGGCACAGAGAAGGTGCTAGCAGGGAATTCTCTGCCTGCCTTTCCCCAGTGCTCTGCAAGCTCTCCAGGACAACATAAAATCTGGGGCTCTGTGCTTTCCTTCGTTCTGAACAACTGTTACTGTTTTCTGCACAAAAGCGATTCTGCGAAGCAATGGGAACACTTCTGTTTCCCAGGCACAGAGAAGGTGCTAGCAGGGAATTCTCTGCCTGCTTTTCCCCAGTGCTCTGCAAGCTCTCCAGGACAACATAAAATCTGGGGCTCTGTGCTTTCTTTCATTCTGAACAAGTGTTACTGTTTTCTGCACAAAAGCGATTCTGCGAAGCAATGTGAACAAGCACAAAGAAGGTGCTAGCAGGGAATTCTCTGCCTGCCTTTCCCCACTGCTCTGCAAGCTCTCCAGGACAACAGCAAATCTGGGGCTCTGTGCTTTCTTTCGTTCTGAACAACTGTTACTGTTTTCTGCACAAAAGCGATTCTGCGAAGCAATGTGAACACTTCTGTTTCCCAGGCACAGAGAAGGTGCTAGCAGGGAATTCTCTGCCTGCTTTTCCCCAGTGCTCTGCAAGCTCTCCAGGACAACATAAAATCTGGGGCTCTGTGCTTTCTTTCGTTCTGAACAAGTGTTACTGTTTTCTGCACAAAAGCGATTCTGCGAAGCAATGTGAACACTTCTGCTTCCCAGGCACAGAGAAGGTGCTAGCAGGGAATTCTCTGCCTGCTTTTCCCCAGTGCTCTGCAAGCTCTCCAGCACAACATAAAATCTGGGGCTCTGTGCTTTCCTTCGTTCTGAACAAGTGTTACTGTTTTCTGCACAAAAGCGATTCTGCGAAGCAATTTGAACACTTCTGCTTCCCAGGCACAGAGAAGGTGCTAGCAGGGAATTCTCTGCCTGCTTTTCCCCAGTGCTCTGCAAGCTCTCCAGGACAACATAAAATCTGGGGCTCTGTGCTTTCTTTCGTTCTGAACAAGTGTTACTGTTTTCTGCACAAAAGCGATTCTGCGAAGCAATGTGAACACTTCTGCTTCCCAGGCACAGAGAAGGTGCTAGCAGGGAATTCTCTGCCTGCCTTTCCCCAGTGCTCTGCAAGCTCTCCAGGACAACATAAAATCTGGGGCTCTGTGCTTTCCTTCGTTCTGAACAAGTGTTACTGTTTTCTGCACAAAAGCGATTCTGCGAAGCAATGTGAACACTTCTGTTTCCCAGGCACAGAGAAGGTGGTAGCAGGGAATTCTCTGCCTGCTTTTCGGGCTCTGTGCTTTCCTTCGTTCTGAACAAGTGTTACTGTTTTCTGCACAAAAGCGATTCTGCGAAGCAATGTGAACACTTCTGTTTCCCAGGCACAGAGAAGGTGCTAGCAGGGAATTCTCTGCCTGCTTTTCCCCAGTGCTCTGCAAGCTCTCCAGGACAACATAAAATCTGGGGCTCTGTGCTTTCTTTCGTTCTGAACAAGTGTTACTGTTTTCTGCACAAAAGCGATTCTGCGAAGCAATGTGAACACTTCTGCTTCCCAGGCACAGAGAAGGTGCTAGCAGGGAATTCTCTGCCTGCCTTTCCCCAGTGCTCTGCAAGCTCTCCAGGACAACATAAAATCTGGGGCTCTGTGCTTTCTTTCGTTCTGAACAAGTGTTATTGTTTTCTGCACAAAAGCGATTCTGCGAAGCAATGTGAACACTTCTGCTTCCCAGGCACAGAGAAGGTGCTAGCAGGGAATTCTCTGCCTGCCTTTCCCCAGTGCTCTGCAAGCTCTCCAGGACAACATAAAATCTGGGGCTCTGTGCTTTCCTTCGTTCTGAACAAGTGTTACTGTTTTCTGCACAAAAGCGATTCTGCGAAGCAATGTGAACACTTCTGTTTCCCAGGCACAGAGAAGGTGGTAGCAGGGAATTCTCTGCCTGCTTTTCCCCAGTGCTCTGCAAGCTCTCCAGGACAACATAAAATCTGGGGCTCTGTGCTTTCTTTCGTTCTGAACAACTGTTACTGTTTTCTGCACAAAAGCGATTCTGCGAAGCAATGTGAACACTTCTGCTTCCCAGGCACAGAGAAGGTGCTAGCAGGGAATTCTCTGCCTGCCTTTCCCCAGTGCTCTGCAAGCTCTCCAGGACAACATAAAATCTGGGGCTCTGTGCTTTCTTTCGTTCTGAACAAGTGTTACTGTTTTCTGCACAAAAGCGATTCTGCGAAGCAATGGGAACACTTCTGTTTCCCAGGCACAGAGAAGGTGCTAGCAGGGAATTCTCTGCCTGCTTTTCCCCAGTGCTCTGCAAGCTCTCCAGGACAACATAAAATCTGGGGCTCTGTGCTTTCTTTCATTCTGAACAAGTGTTACTGTTTTCTGCACAAAAGCGATTCTGCGAAGCAATGTGAAGACTTCTGCTTCCCAGGCACAGAGAAGGTGCTAGCAGGGAATTCTCTGCCTGCTTTTCCCCAGTGCTCTGCAAGCTCTCCAGGACAACATAAAATCTGGGGCTCTGTGCTTTCTTTCGTTCTGAACAACTGTTACTGATTTCTGCACAAAAGCGATTCTGCGAGGCAATGTGAACACTTCTGCTTCCCAGGCACAGAGAAGGTGCTAGCAGGGAATTCTCTGCCTGCCTTTCCCCAGTGCTCTGCAAGCTCTCCAGGACAACATAAAATCTGGGGCTCTGTGCTTTCTTTCGTTCTGAACAAGTGTTATTGTTTTCTGCACAAAAGCGATTCTGCGAAGCAATGTGAACACTTCTGCTTCCCAGGCACAGAGAAGGTGCTAGCAGGGAATTCTCTGCCTGCCTTTCCCCAGTGCTCTGCAAGCTCTCCAGGACAACATAAAATCTGGGGCTCTGTGCTTTCTTTCGTTCTGAACAAGTGTTACTGTTTTCTGCACAAAAGCGATTCTGCGAAGCAATGTGAACACTTCTGCTTCCCAGGCACAGAGAAGGTGCTAGCAGGGAATTCTCTGCCTGCCTTTCCCCAGTGCTCTGCAAGCTCTCCAGGACAACATAAAATCTGGGGCTCTGTGCTTTCTTTCGTTCTGAACAAGTGTTATTGTTTTCTGCACAAAAGCGATTCTGCGAAGCAATGTGAACACTTCTGCTTCCCAGGCACAGAGAAGGTGCTAGCAGGGAATTCTCTGCCTGCCTTTCCCCAGTGCTCTGCAAGCTCTCCAGGACAACATAAAATCTGGGGCTCTGTGCTTTCCTTCGTTCTGAACAAGTGTTACTGTTTTCTGCACAAAAGCGATTCTGCGAAGCAATGTGAACACTTCTGCTTCCCAGGCACAGAGAAGGTGCTAGCAGGGAATTCTCTGCCTGCTTTTCCCCAGTGCTCTGCAAGCTCTCCAGGACAACATAAAATCTGGGGCTCTGTGCTTTCTTTCGTTCTGAACAACTGTTACTGTTTTCTGCACAAAAGCGATTCTGCGAAGCAATGTGAACACTTCTGCTTCCCAGGCACAGAGAAGGTGCTAGCAGGGAATTCTCTGCCTGCCTTTCCCCAGTGCTCTGCAAGCTCTCCAGGACAACATAAAATCTGGGGCTCTGTGCTTTCTTTCGTTCTGAACAAGTGTTACTGTTTTCTGCACAAAAGCGATTCTGCGAAGCAATGGGAACACTTCTGTTTCCCAGGCACAGAGAAGGTGCTAGCAGGGAATTCTCTGCCTGCTTTTCCCCAGTGCTCTGCAAGCTCTCCAGGACAACATAAAATCTGGGGCTCTGTGCTTTCTTTCATTCTGAACAAGTGTTACTGTTTTCTGCACAAAAGCGATTCTGCGAAGCAATGTGAAGACTTCTGCTTCCCAGGCACAGAGAAGGTGCTAGCAGGGAATTCTCTGCCTGCTTTTCCCCAGTGCTCTGCAAGCTCTCCAGGACAACATAAAATCTGGGGCTCTGTGCTTTCTTTCGTTCTGAACAACTGTTACTGTTTTCTGCACAAAAGCGATTCTGCGAAGCAATGTGAACACTTCTGCTTCCCAGGCACAGAGAAGGTGCTAGCAGGGAATTCTCTGCCTGCCTTTCCCCAGTGCTCTGCAAGCTCTCCAGGACAACATAAAATCTGGGGCTCTGTGCTTTCTTTCGTTCTGAACAAGTGTTACTGTTTTCTGCACAAAAGCGATTCTGCGAAGCAATGTGAACACTTGTGCTTCCCAGGCACAGAGAAGGTGCTAGCAGGGAATTGTCTGCCTGCCTTTCCCCAGTGCTCTGCAAGCTCTCCAGGACAACATAAAATCTGGGGCTCTGTGCTTTCTTTCGTTCTGAACAAGTGTTACTGTTTTCTGCACAAAAGCGATTCTGCGAAGCAATGTGAACACTTCTGCTTCCCAGGCACAGAGAAGGTGCTAGCAGGGAATTCTCTGCCTGCCTTTCCCCAGTGCTCTGCAAGCTCTCCAGGACAACATAAAATCTGGGGCTCTGTGCTTTCTTTCGTTCTGAACAAGTGTTATTGTTTTCTGCACAAAAGCGATTCTGCGAAGCAATGTGAACACTTCTGCTTCCCAGGCACAGAGAAGGTGCTAGCAGGGAATTCTCTGCCTGCCTTTCCCCAGTGCTCTGCAAGCTCTCCAGGACAACATAAAATCTGGGGCTCTGTGCTTTCTTTCGTTCTGAACAAGTGTTACTGTTTTCTGCACAAAAGCGATTCTGCGAAGCAATGTGAACACTTCTGCTTCCCAGGCACAGAGAAGGTGCTAGCAGGGAATTCTCTGCCTGCCTTTCCCCAGTGCTCTGCAAGCTCTCCAGGACAACATAAAATCTGGGGCTCTGTGCTTTCTTTCGTTCTGAACAAGTGTTATTGTTTTCTGCACAAAAGCGATTCTGCGAAGCAATGTGAACACTTCTGCTTCCCAGGCACAGAGAAGGTGCTAGCAGGGAATTCTCTGCCTGCCTTTCCCCAGTGCTCTGCAAGCTCTCCAGGACAACATAAAATCTGGGGCTCTGTGCTTTCCTTCGTTCTGAACAAGTGTTACTGTTTTCTGCACAAAAGCGATTCTGCGAAGCAATGTGAACACTTCTGTTTCCCAGGCACAGAGAAGGTGGTAGCAGGGAATTCTCTGCCTGCTTTTCCCCAGTGCTCTGCAAGCTCTCCAGGACAACATAAAATCTGGGGCTCTGTGCTTTCTTTCGTTCTGAACAACTGTTACTGTTTTCTGCACAAAAGCGATTCTGCGAAGCAATGTGAACACTTCTGCTTCCCAGGCACAGAGAAGGTGCTAGCAGGGAATTCTCTGCCTGCCTTTCCCCAGTGCTCTGCAAGCTCTCCAGGACAACATAAAATCTGGGGCTCTGTGCTTTCTTTCGTTCTGAACAAGTGTTACTGTTTTCTGCACAAAAGCGATTCTGCGAAGCAATGGGAACACTTCTGTTTCCCAGGCACAGAGAAGGTGCTAGCAGGGAATTCTCTGCCTGCTTTTCCCCAGTGCTCTGCAAGCTCTCCAGGACAACATAAAATCTGGGGCTCTGTGCTTTCTTTCATTCTGAACAAGTGTTACTGTTTTCTGCACAAAAGCGATTCTGCGAAGCAATGTGAAGACTTCTGCTTCCCAGGCACAGAGAAGGTGCTAGCAGGGAATTCTCTGCCTGCTTTTCCCCAGTGCTCTGCAAGCTCTCCAGGACAACATAAAATCTGGGGCTCTGTGCTTTCTTTCGTTCTGAACAACTGTTACTGTTTTCTGCACAAAAGCGATTCTGCGAAGCAATGTGAACACTTCTGCTTCCCAGGCACAGAGAAGGTGCTAGCAGGGAATTCTCTGCCTGCCTTTCCCCAGTGCTCTGCAAGCTCTCCAGGACAACATAAAATCTGGGGCTCTGTGCTTTCTTTCGTTCTGAACAAGTGTTACTGTTTTCTGCACAAAAGCGATTCTGCGAAGCAATGGGAACACTTCTGTTTCCCAGGCACAGAGAAGGTGCTAGCAGGGAATTCTCTGCCTGCTTTTCCCCAGTGCTCTGCAAGCTCTCCAGGACAACATAAAATCTGGGGCTCTGTGCTTTCTTTCATTCTGAACAAGTGTTACTGTTTTCTGCACAAAAGCGATTCTGCGAAGCAATGTGAAGACTTCTGCTTCCCAGGCACAGAGAAGGTGCTAGCAGGGAATTCTCTGCCTGCTTTTCCCCAGTGCTCTGCAAGCTCTCCAGCACAACATAAAATCTGGGGCTCTGTGCTTTCCTTCGTTCTGAACAAGTGTTACTGTTTTCTGCACAAAAGCGATTCTGCGAAGCAATGTGAACACTTCTGCTTCCCAGGCACAGAGAAGGTGCTAGCAGGGAATTCTCTGCCTGCCTTTCCCCAGTGCTCTGCAAGCTCTCCAGGACAACATAAAATCTGGGGCTCTGTGCTTTCTTTCGTTCTGAACAAGTGTTATTGTTTTCTGCACAAAAGCGATTCTGCGAAGCAATGTGAACACTTCTGCTTCCCAGGCACAGAGAAGGTGCTAGCAGGGAATTCTCTGCCTGCCTTTCCCCAGTGCTCTGCAAGCTCTCCAGGACAACATAAAATCTGGGGCTCTGTGCTTTCTTTCGTTCTGAACAAGTGTTACTGTTTTCTGCACAAAAGCGATTCTGCGAAGCAATGTGAACACTTCTGCTTCCCAAGCACAGAGAAGGTGCTAGCAGGGAATTCTCTGCCTGCCTTTCCCCAGTGCTCTGCAAGCTCTCCAGGACAACATAAAATCTGGGGCTCTGTGCTTTCTTTCGTTCTGAACAAGTGTTATTGTTTTCTGCACAAAAGCGATTCTGCGAAGCAATGTGAACACTTCTGCTTCCCAGGCACAGAGAAGGTGCTAGCAGGGAATTCTCTGCCTGCCTTTCCCCAGTGCTCTGCAAGCTCTCCAGGACAACATAAAATCTGGGGCTCTGTGCTTTCCTTCGTTCTGAACAAGTGTTACTGTTTTCTGCACAAAAGCGATTCTGCGAAGCAATGTGAACACTTCTGTTTCCCAGGCACAGAGAAGGTGGTAGCAGGGAATTCTCTGCCTGCTTTTCCCCAGTGCTCTGCAAGCTCTCCAGGACAACATAAAATCTGGGGCTCTGTGCTTTCTTTCGTTCTGAACAAGTGTTACTGTTTTCTGCACAAAAGCGATTCTGCGAAGCAATGTGAACACTTCTGCTTCCCAGGCACAGAGAAGGTGCTAGCAGGGAATTCTCTGCCTGCCTTTCCCCAGTGCTCTGCAAGCTCTCCAGGACAACATAAAATCTGGGGCTCTGTGCTTTCTTTCGTTCTGAACAAGTGTTACTGTTTTCTGCACAAAAGCGATTCTGCGAAGCAATGGGAACACTTCTGTTTCCCAGGCACAGAGAAGGTGCTAGCAGGGAATTCTCTGCCTGCTTTTCCCCAGTGCTCTGCAAGCTCTCCAGGACAACATAAAATCTGGGGCTCTGTGCTTTCTTTCATTCTGAACAAGTGTTACTGTTTTCTGCACAAAAGCGATTCTGTGAAGCAATGTGAAGACTTCTGCTTCCCAGGCACAGAGAAGGTGCTAGCAGGGAATTCTCTGCCTGCTTTTCCCCAGTGCTCTGCAAGCTCTCCAGGACAACATAAAATCTGGGGCTCTGTGCTTTCTTTCGTTCTGAACAACTGTTATTGTTTTCTGCACAAAAGCGATTCTGCGAAGCAATGTGAACACTTCTGCTTCCCAGGCACAGAGAAGGTGCTAGCAGGGAATTCTCTGCCTGCCTTTCCCCAGTGCTCTGCAAGCTCTCCAGGACAACATAAAATCTGGGGCTCTGTGCTTTCCTTCGTTCTGAACAACTGTTACTGTTTTCTGCACAAAAGCGATTCTGCGAAGCAATGTGAACACTTCTGTTTCCCAGGCACAGAGAAGGTGCTAGCAGGGAATTCTCTGCCTGCCTTTCCCCAGTGCTCTGCAAGCTCTCCAGGACAACATAAAATCTGGGGCTCTGTGCTTTCTTTCGTTCTGAACAAGTGTTACTGTTTTCTGCACAAAAGCGATTCTGCGAAGCAATGGGAACACTTCTGTTTCCCAGGCACAGAGAAGGTGCTAGCAGGGAATTCTCTGCCTGCTTTTCCCCAGTGCTCTGCAAGCTCTCCAGGACAACATAAAATCTGGGGCTCTGTGCTTTCTTTCATTCTGAACAAGTGTTACTGTTTTCTGCACAAAAGCGATTCTGCGAAGCAATGTGAACACTTCTGCTTCCCAGGCACAGAGAAGGTGCTAGCAGGGAATTCTCTGACTGCTTTTCCCCAGTGCTCTGCAAGCTCTCCAGGACAACATAAAATCTGGGGCTCTGTGCTTTCTTTCGTTCTGAACAAGTGTTACTGTTTTCTGCACAAAAGCGATTCTGCGAAGCAATGTGAACAGGCACAAAGAAGGTGCTAGCAGGGAATTCTCTGCCTGCCTTTCCCCACTGCTCTGCAAGCTCTCCAGGACAACATAAAATCTGGGGCTCTGTGCTTTCTTTCGTTCTGAACAAGTGTTACTGTTTTCTGCACAAAAGCGATTCTGCGAAGCAATGTGAACACTTCTGCTTCCCAGGCACAGAGAAGGTGCTAGCAGGGAATTCTCTGCCTGCTTTTCCCCAGTGCTCTGCAAGCTCTCCAGGACAACATAAAATCTGGGGCTCTGTGCTTTCTTTCATTCTGAACAAGTGTTACTGTTTTCTGCACAAAAGCGATTCTGCGAAGCAATGTGAAGACTTCTGCTTCCCAGGCACAGAGAAGGTGCTAGCAGGGAATTCTCTGCCTGCTTTTCCCCAGTGCTCTGCAAGCTCTCCAGGACAACATAAAATCTGGGGCTCTGTGCTTTCTTTCGTTCTGAACAACTGTTACTGTTTTCTGCACAAAAGCGATTCTGCGAAGCAATGTGAACACTTCTGCTTCCCAGGCACAGAGAAGGTGCTAGCAGGGAATTCTCTGCCTGCCTTTCCCCACTGCTCTGCAAGCTCTCCAGGACAACATAAAATCTGGGGCTCTGTGCTTTCCTTCGTTCTGAACAAGTGTTACTGTTTTCTGCACAAAAGCGATTCTGCGAAGCAATGTGAACACTTCTGCTTCCCAGGCACAGAGAAGGTGCTAGCAGGGAATTCTCTGCCTGCCTTTCCCCAGTGCTCTGCAAGCTCTCCAGGACAACATAAAATCTGGGGCTCTGTGCTTTCTTTCGTTCTGAACAAGAGTTATTGTTTTCTGCACAAAAGCGATTCTGCGAAGCAATGTGAACACTTCTGCTTCCCAGGCACAGAGAAGGTGCTAGCAGGGAATTCTCTGCCTGCCTTTCCCCAGTGCTCTGCAAGCTCTCCAGGACAACATAAAATCTGGGGCTCTGTGCTTTCTTTCGTTCTGAACAAGTGTTACTGTTTTCTGCACAAAAGCGATTCTGCGAAGCAATGTGAACACTTCTGCTTCCCAAGCACAGAGAAGGTGCTAGCAGGGAATTCTCTGCCTGCCTTTCCCCAGTGCTCTGCAAGCTCTCCAGGACAACATAAAATCTGGGGCTCTGTGCTTTCTTTCGTTCTGAACAAGTGTTATTGTTTTCTGCACAAAAGCGATTCTGCGAAGCAATGTGAACACTTCTGCTTCCCAGGCACAGAGAAGGTGCTAGCAGGGAATTCTCTGCCTGCCTTTCCCCAGTGCTCTGCAAGCTCTCCAGGACAACATAAAATCTGGGGCTCTGTGCTTTCCTTCGTTCTGAACAAGTGTTACTGTTTTCTGCACAAAAGCGATTCTGCGAAGCAATGTGAACACTTCTGTTTCCCAGGCACAGAGAAGGTGGTAGCAGGGAATTCTCTGCCTGCTTTTCCCCAGTGCTCTGCAAGCTCTCCAGGACAACATAAAATCTGGGGCTCTGTGCTTTCTTTCGTTCTGAACAAGTGTTACTGTTTTCTGCACAAAAGCGATTCTGCGAAGCAATGTGAACACTTCTGCTTCCCAGGCACAGAGAAGGTGCTAGCAGGGAATTCTCTGCCAGCCTTTCCCCAGTGCTCTGCAAGCTCTCCAGGACAACATAAAATCTGGGGCTCTGTGCTTTCTTTCGTTCTGAACAAGTGTTACTGTTTTCTGCACAAAAGCGATTCTGCGAAGCAATGGGAACACTTCTGTTTCCCAGGCACAGAGAAGGTGCTAGCAGGGAATTCTCTGCCTGCTTTTCCCCAGTGCTCTGCAAGCTCTCCAGGACAACATAAAATCTGGGGCTCTGTGCTTTCTTTCATTCTGAACAAGTGTTACTGTTTTCTGCACAAAAGCGATTCTGCGAAGCAATGTGAAGACTTCTGCTTCCCAGGCACAGAGAAGGTGCTAGCAGGGAATTCTCTGCCTGCTTTTCCCCAGTGCTCTGCAAGCTCTCCAGGACAACATAAAATCTGGGGCTCTGTGCTTTCTTTCGTTCTGAACAAGTGTTATTGTTTTCTGCACAAAAGCGATTCTGCGAAGCAATGTGAACACTTCTGCTTCCCAGGCACAGAGAAGGTGCTAGCAGGGAATTCTCTGCCTGCCTTTCCCCAGTGCTCTGCAAGCTCTCCAGGACAACATAAAATCTGGGGCTCTGTGCTTTCCTTCGTTCTGAACAAGTGTTACTGTTTTCTGCACAAAAGCGATTCTGCGAAGCAATGTGAACACTTCTGCTTCCCAGGCACAGAGAAGGTGCTAGCAGGGAATTCTCTGCCTGCCTTTCCCCAGTGCTCTGCAAGCTCTCCAGGACAACATAAAATCTGGGGCTCTGTGCTTTCTTTCGTTCTGAACAAGTGTTACTGTTTTCTGCACAAAAGCGATTCTGCGAAGCAATGGGAACACTTCTGTTTCCCAGGCACAGAGAAGGTGCTAGCAGGGAATTCTCTGCCTGCTTTTCCCCAGTGCTCTGCAAGCTCTCCAGGACAACATAAAATCTGGGGCTCTGTGCTTTCTTTCATTCTGAACAAGTGTTACTGTTTTCTGCACAAAAGCGATTCTGCGAAGCAATGTGAACACTTCTGCTTCCCAGGCACAGAGAAGGTGCTAGCAGGGAATTCTCTGACTGCTTTTCCCCAGTGCTCTGCAAGCTCTCCAGGACAACATAAAATCTGGGGCTCTGTGCTTTCTTTCGTTCTGAACAAGTGTTACTGTTTTCTGCACAAAAGCGATTCTGCGAAGCAATGTGAACTGGCACAAAGAAGGTGCTAGCAGGGAATTCTCTGCCTGCCTTTCCCCACTGCTCTGCAAGCTCTCCAGGACAACAGCAAATCTGGGGCTCTGTGCTTTCTTTCGTTCTGAACAAGTGTTACTGTTTTCTGCACAAAAGCGATTCTGCGAAGCAATGTGAACACTTCTGTTTCCCAGGCACAGAGAAGGTGCTAGCAGGGAATTCTCTGCCTGCTTTCCCCCAGTGCTCTGCAAGCTCTCCAGGACAACATAAAATCTGGGGCTCTGTGCTTTCTTTCGTTCTGAACAAGTGTTACTGTTTTCTGCACAAAAGCGATTCTGCGAAGCAATGTGAACACTTCTGCTTCCCAGGCACAGAGAAGCTGCTAGCAGGGAATTCTCTGCCTGCTTTTCCCCAGTGCTCTGCAAGCTCTCCAGGACAACATAAAATCTGGGGCTCTGTGCTTTCCTTCGTTCTGAACAAGTGTTACTGTTTTCTGCACAAAAGCGATTCTGCGAAGCAATGTGAAGACTTCTGCTTCCCAGGCACAGAGAAGGTGCTAGCAGGGAATTCTCTGCCTGCTTTTCCCCAGTGCTCTGCAAGCTCTCCAGGACAACATAAAATCTGGGGCTCTGTGCTTTCTTTCGTTCTGAACAAGTGTTATTGTTTTCTGCACAAAAGCGATTCTGCGAAGCAATGTGAACACTTCTGCTTCCCAGGCACAGAGAAGGTGCTAGCAGGGAATTCTCTGCCTGCCTTTCCCCAGTGCTCTGCAAGCTCTCCAGGACAACATAAAATCTGGGGCTCTGTGCTTTCCTTCGTTCTGAACAAGTGTTACTGTTTTCTGCACAAAAGCGATTCTGCGAAGCAATGTGAACACTTCTGCTTCCCAGGCACAGAGAAGGTGCTAGCAGGGAATTCTCTGCCTGCCTTTCCCCAGTGCTCTGCAAGCTCTCCAGGACAACATAAAATCTGGGGCTCTGTGCTTTCTTTCGTTCTGAACAAGTGTTACTGTTTTCTGCACAAAAGCGATTCTGCGAAGCAATGGGAACACTTCTGTTTCCCAGGCACAGAGAAGGTGCTAGCAGGGAATTCTCTGCCTGCTTTTCCCCAGTGCTCTGCAAGCTCTCCAGGACAACATAAAATCTGCGGCTCTGTGCTTTCTTTCATTCTGAACAAGTGTTACTGTTTTCTGCACAAAAGCGATTCTGCGAAGCAATGTGAACACTTCTGCTTCCCAGGCACAGAGAAGGTGCTAGCAGGGAATTCTCTGACTGATTTTCCCCAGTGCTCTGCAAGCTCTCCAGGACAACATAAAATCTGGGGCTCTGTGCTTTCTTTCGTTCTGAACAAGTGTTACTGTTTTCTGCACAAAAGCGATTCTGCGAAGCAATGTGAACTGGCACAAAGAAGGTGCTAGCAGGGAATTCTCTGCCTGCCTTTCCCCACTGCTCTGCAAGCTCTCCAGGACAACAGCAAATCTGGGGCTCTGTGCTTTCTTTCGTTCTGAACAAGTGTTACTGTTTTCTGCACAAAAGCGATTCTGCGAAGCAATGTGAACACTTCTGTTTCCCAGGCACAGAGAAGGTGCTAGCAGGGAATTCTCTGCCTGCTTTCCCCCAGTGCTCTGCAAGCTCTCCAGGACAACATAAAATCTGGGGCTCTGTGCTTTCTTTCGTTCTGAACAAGTGTTACTGTTTTCTGCACAAAAGCGATTCTGCGAAGCAATGTGAACACTTCTGCTTCCCAGGCACAGAGAAGGTGCTAGCAGGGAATTCTCTGACTGCTTTTCCCCAGAGCTCTGCAAGCTCTCCAGGACAACATAAAATCTGGGGCTCTGTGCTTTCTTTCGTTCTGAACAAGTGTTACTGTTTTCTGCACAAAAGCGATTCTGCGAAGCAATGTGAACAGGCACAAAGAAGGTGCTAGCAGGGAATTCTCTGCCTGCCTTTCCCCACTGCTCTGCAAGCTCTCCAGGACAACAGCAAATCTGGGGCTCTGTGCTTTCTTTCGTTCTGAACAAGTGTTACTGTTTTCTGCACAAAAGCGATTCTGCGAAGCAATGTGAACACTTCTGTTTCCCAGGCACAGAGAAGGTGCTAGCAGGGAATTCTCTGCCTGCTTTCCCCCAGTGCTCTGCAAGCTCTCCAGGACAACATAAAATCTGGGGCTCTGTGCTTTCTTTCGTTCTGAACAAGTGTTACTGTTTTCTGCACAAAAGCGATTCTGCGAAGCAATGTGAACACTTCTGCTTCCCAGGCACAGAGAAGGTGCTAGCAGGGAATTCTCTGCCTGCTTTTCCCCAGTGCTCTGCAAGCTCTCCAGGACAACATAAAATCTGGGGCTCTGTGCTTTACTTCGTTCTGAACAAGTGTTACTGTTTTCTGCACAAAAGCGATTCTGCGAAGCAATTTGAACACTTCTGCTTCCCAGGCACAGAGAAGGTGCTAGCAGGGAATTCTCTGCCTGCTTTTCCCCAGTGCTCTGCAAGCTCTCCAGGACAACATAAAATCTGGGGCTCTGTGCTTTCTTTCGTTCTGAACAAGTGTTATTGTTTTCTGCACAAAAGCGATTCTGCGAAGCAATGTGAACACTTCTGCTTCCCAGGCACAGAGAAGGTGCTAGCAGGGAATTCTCTGCCTGCCTTTCCCCAGTGCTCTGCAAGCTCTCCAGGACAACATAAAATCTGGGGCTCTGTGCTTTCCTTGGTTCTGAACAAGTGTTACTGTTTTCTGCACAAAAGCGATTCTGCGAAGCAATGTGAACACTTCTGTTTCCCAGGCACAGAGAAGGTGGTAGCAGGGAATTCTCTGCCTGCTTTTCCCCAGTGCTCTGCAAGCTCTCCAGGACAACATAAAATCTGGGGCTCTGTGCTTTCTTTCGTTCTGAACAAGTGTTACTGTTTTCTGCACAAAAGCGATTCTGCGAAGCAATGTGA
The DNA here is from genome assembly GCF_047716275.1 of Strix uralensis. Classification (NCBI taxonomy): domain Eukaryota; kingdom Metazoa; phylum Chordata; class Aves; order Strigiformes; family Strigidae; genus Strix; species Strix uralensis. The sequence goes on along the minus strand of NW_027436710.1, from coordinate 285,678 downwards.
ACACTTCTGCTTCCCAGGCACAGAGAAGGTGCTAGCAGGGAATTCTCTGCCTGCTTTTCCCCAGTGCTCTGCAAGCTCTCCAGGACAACATAAAATCTGGGGCTCTGTGCTTTCTTTCGTTCTGAACAAGTGTTATTGTTTTCTGCACAAAAGCGATTCTGCGAAGCAATGTGAACACTTCTGCTTCCCAGGCACAGAGAAGGTGCTAGCAGGGAATTCTCTGCCTGCCTTTCCCCAGTGCTCTGCAAGCTCTCCAGGACAACATAAAATCTGGGGCTCTGTGCTTTCCTTCGTTCTGAACAAGTGTTACTGTTTTCTGCACAAAAGCGATTCTGCGAAGCAATGTGAAGACTTCTGCTTCCCAGGCACAGAGAAGGTGCTAGCAGGGAATTCTCTGCCTGCTTTTCCCCAGTGCTCTGCAAGCTCTCCAGGACAACATAAAATCTGGGGCTCTGTGCTTTCTTTCGTTCTGAACAAGTGTTACTGTTTTCTGCACAAAAGCGATTCTGCGAAGCAATGGGAACACTTCTGCTTCCCAGGCACAGAGAAGGTGCTAGCAGGGAATTCTCTGCCTGCTTTTCCCCAGTGCTCTGCAAGCTCTCCAGGACAACATAAAATCTGGGGCTCTGTGCTTTCTTTCGTTCTGAACAAGTGTTATTGTTTTCTGCACAAAAGCGATTCTGCGAAGCAATGTGAAGACTTCTGCTTCCCAGGCACAGAGAAGGTGCTAGCAGGGAATTCTCTGCCTGCCTTTCCCCAGTGCTCTGCAAGCTCTCCAGGACAACATAAAATCTGGGGCTCTGTGCTTTCCTTCGTTCTGAACAAGTGTTACTGTTTTCTGCACAAAAGCGATTCTGCGAAGCAATGTGAACACTTCTGCTTCCCAGGCACAGAGAAGGTGCTAGCAGGGAATTCTCTGCCTGCTTTTCCCCAGTGCTCTGCAAGCTCTCCAGGACAACATAAAATCTGGGGCTCTGTGCTTTCTTTCGTTCTGAACAAGTGTTACTGTTTTCTGCACAAAAGCGATTCTGCGAAGCAATGTGAACACTTCTGCTTCCCAGGCACAGAGAAGGTGCTAGCAGGGAATTCTCTGCCTGCCTTTCCCCAGTGCTCTGCAAGCTCTCCAGGACAACATAAAATCTGGGGCTCTGTGCTTTCCTTCGTTCTGAACAAGTGTTACTGTTTTCTGCACAAAAGCGATTCTGCGAAGCAATGTGAACACTTCTGTTTCCCAGGCACAGAGAAGGTGCTAGCAGGGAATTCTCTGCCTGCTTTTCCCCAGTGCTCTGCAAGCTCTCCAGGACAACATAAAATCTGGGGCTCTGTGCTTTCTTTCGTTCTGAACAAGTGTTACTGTTTTCTGCACAAAAGCGATTCTGCGAAGCAATGTGAACACTTCTGCTTCCCAGGCACAGAGAAGGTGCTAGCAGGGAATTCTCTGCCTGCCTTTCCCCAGTGCTCTGCAAGCTCTCCAGGACAACATAAAATCTGGGGCTCTGTGCTTTCTTTCGTTCTGAACAAGTGTTATTGTTTTCTGCACAAAAGCGATTCTGCGAAGCAATGTGAACACTTCTGCTTCCCAGGCACAGAGAAGGTGCTAGCAGGGAATTCTCTGCCTGCCTTTCCCCAGTGCTCTGCAAGCTCTCCAGGACAACAGCAAATCTGGGGCTCTGTGCTTTCCTTCGTTCTGAACAAGTGTTACTGTTTTCTGCACAAAAGCGATTCTGCGAAGCAATGTGAACACTTCTGTTTCCCAGGCACAGAGAAGGTGGTAGCAGGGAATTCTCTGCCTGCTTTTCCCCAGTGCTCTGCAAGCTCTCCAGGACAACATAAAATCTGGGGCTCTGTGCTTTCTTTCGTTCTGAACAACTGTTACTGTTTTCTGCACAAAAGCGATTCTGCGAAGCAATGTGAACACTTCTGCTTCCCAGGCACAGAGAAGGTGCTAGCAGGGAATTCTCTGCCTGCCTTTCCCCAGTGCTCTGCAAGCTCTCCAGGACAACATAAAATCTGGGGCTCTGTGCTTTCTTTCGTTCTGAACAAGTGTTACTGTTTTCTGCACAAAAGCGATTCTGCGAAGCAATGGGAACACTTCTGTTTCCCAGGCACAGAGAAGGTGCTAGCAGGGAATTCTCTGCCTGCTTTTCCCCAGTGCTCTGCAAGCTCTCCAGGACAACATAAAATCTGGGGCTCTGTGCTTTCTTTCATTCTGAACAAGTGTTACTGTTTTCTGCACAAAAGCGATTCTGCGAAGCAATGTGAAGACTTCTGCTTCCCAGGCACAGAGAAGGTGCTAGCAGGGAATTCTCTGCCTGCTTTTCCCCAGTGCTCTGCAAGCTCTCCAGGACAACATAAAATCTGGGGCTCTGTGCTTTCTTTCGTTCTGAACAACTGTTACTGTTTTCTGCACAAAAGCGATTCTGCGAGGCAATGTGAACACTTCTGCTTCCCAGGCACAGAGAAGGTGCTAGCAGGGAATTCTCTGCCTGCCTTTCCCCAGTGCTCTGCAAGCTCTCCAGGACAACATAAAATCTGGGGCTCTGTGCTTTCTTTCGTTCTGAACAAGTGTTATTGTTTTCTGCACAAAAGCGATTCTGCGAAGCAATGTGAACACTTCTGCTTCCCAGGCACAGAGAAGGTGCTAGCAGGGAATTCTCTGCCTGCCTTTCCCCACTGCTCTGCAAGCTCTCCAGGACAACATAAAATCTGGGGCTCTGTGCTTTCTTTCGTTCTGAACAAGTGTTACTGTTTTCTGCACAAAAGCGATTCTGCGAAGCAATGTGAACACTTCTGCTTCCCAGGCACAGAGAAGGTGCTAGCAGGGAATTCTCTGCCTGCCTTTCCCCAGTGCTCTGCAAGCTCTCCAGGACAACATAAAATCTGGGGCTCTGTGCTTTCTTTCGTTCTGAACAAGTGTTATTGTTTTCTGCACAAAAGCGATTCTGCGAAGCAATGTGAACACTTCTGCTTCCCAGGCACAGAGAAGGTGCTAGCAGGGAATTCTCTGCCTGCCTTTCCCCAGTGCTCTGCAAGCTCTCCAGGACAACATAAAATCTGGGGCTCTGTGCTTTCCTTCGTTCTGAACAAGTGTTACTGTTTTCTGCACAAAAGCGATTCTGCGAAGCAATGTGAACACTTCTGTTTCCCAGGCACAGAGAAGGTGGTAGCAGGGAATTCTCTGCCTGCTTTTCCCCAGTGCTCTGCAAGCTCTCCAGGACAACATAAAATCTGGGGCTCTGTGCTTTCTTTCGTTCTGAACAACTGTTACTGTTTTCTGCACAAAAGCGATTCTGCGAAGCAATGTGAACACTTCTGCTTCCCAGGCACAGAGAAGGTGCTAGCAGGGAATTCTCTGCCTGCCTTTCCCCAGTGCTCTGCAAGCTCTCCAGGACAACATAAAATCTGGGGCTCTGTGCTTTCTTTCGTTCTGAACAAGTGTTACTGTTTTCTGCACAAAAGCGATTCTGCGAAGCAATGGGAACACTTCTGTTTCCCAGGCACAGAGAAGGTGCTAGCAGGGAATTCTCTGCCTGCTTTTCCCCAGTGCTCTGCAAGCTCTCCAGGACAACATAAAATCTGGGGCTCTGTGCTTTCTTTCATTCTGAACAAGTGTTACTGTTTTCTGCACAAAAGCGATTCTGCGAAGCAATGTGAAGACTTCTGCTTCCCAGGCACAGAGAAGGTGCTAGCAGGGAATTCTCTGCCTGCTTTTCCCCAGTGCTCTGCAAGCTCTCCAGGACAACATAAAATCTGGGGCTCTGTGCTTTCTTTCGTTCTGAACAACTGTTACTGTTTTCTGCACAAAAGCGATTCTGCGAAGCAATGTGAACACTTCTGCTTCCCAGGCACAGAGAAGGTGCTAGCAGGGAATTCTCTGCCTGCCTTTCCCCAGTGCTCTGCAAGCTCTCCAGGACAACATAAAATCTGGGGCTCTGTGCTTTCTTTCGTTCTGAACAAGTGTTACTGTTTTCTGCACAAAAGCGATTCTGCGAAGCAATGGGAACACTTCTGTTTCCCAGGCACAGAGAAGGTGCTAGCAGGGAATTCTCTGCCTGCTTTTCCCCAGTGCTCTGCAAGCTCTCCAGGACAACATAAAATCTGGGGCTCTGTGCTTTCTTTCGTTCTGAACAAGTGTTACTGTTTTCTGCACAAAAGCGATTCTGCGAAGCAATGTGAACACTTCTGCTTCCCAGGCACAGAGAAGGTGCTAGCAGGGAATTCTCTGCCTGCCTTTCCCCAGTGCTCTGCAAGCTCTCCAGGACAACATAAAATCTGGGGCTCTGTGCTTTCTTTCGTTCTGAACAAGTGTTATTGTTTTCTGCACAAAAGCGATTCTGCGAAGCAATGTGAACACTTCTGCTTCCCAGGCACAGAGAAGGTGCTAGCAGGGAATTCTCTGCCTGCCTTTCCCCAGTGCTCTGCAAGCTCTCCAGGACAACATAAAATCTGGGGCTCTGTGCTTTCTTTCGTTCTGAACAAGTGTTACTGTTTTCTGCACAAAAGCGATTCTGCGAAGCAATGTGAACACTTCTGCTTCCCAGGCACAGAGAAGGTGCTAGCAGGGAATTCTCTGCCTGCCTTTCCCCAGTGCTCTGCAAGCTCTCCAGGACAACATAAAATCTGGGGCTCTGTGCTTTCTTTCGTTCTGAACAAGTGTTATTGTTTTCTGCACAAAAGCGATTCTGCGAAGCAATGTGAACACTTCTGCTTCCCAGGCACAGAGAAGGTGCTAGCAGGGAATTCTCTGCCTGCCTTTCCCCAGTGCTCTGCAAGCTCTCCAGGACAACATAAAATCTGGGGCTCTGTGCTTTCCTTCGTTCTGAACAAGTGTTACTGTTTTCTGCACAAAAGCGATTCTGCGAAGCAATGTGAACACTTCTGTTTCCCAGGCACAGAGAAGGTGGTAGCAGGGAATTCTCTGCCTGCTTTTCCCCAGTGCTCTGCAAGCTCTCCAGGACAACATAAAATCTGGGGCTCTGTGCTTTCTTTCGTTCTGAACAACTGTTACTGTTTTCTGCACAAAAGCGATTCTGCGAAGCAATGTGAACACTTCTGCTTCCCAGGCACAGAGAAGGTGCTAGCAGGGAATTCTCTGCCTGCCTTTCCCCAGTGCTCTGCAAGCTCTCCAGGACAACATAAAATCTGGGGCTCTGTGCTTTCTTTCGTTCTGAACAAGTGTTACTGTTTTCTGCACAAAAGCGATTCTGCGAAGCAATGGGAACACTTCTGTTTCCCAGGCACAGAGAAGGTGCTAGCAGGGAATTCTCTGCCTGCTTTTCCCCAGTGCTCTGCAAGCTCTCCAGGACAACATAAAATCTGGGGCTCTGTGCTTTCTTTCATTCTGAACAAGTGTTACTGTTTTCTGCACAAAAGCGATTCTGCGAAGCAATGTGAAGACTTCTGCTTCCCAGGCACAGAGAAGGTGCTAGCAGGGAATTCTCTGCCTGCTTTTCCCCAGTGCTCTGCAAGCTCTCCAGGACAACATAAAATCTGGGGCTCTGTGCTTTCTTTCGTTCTGAACAACTGTTACTGTTTTCTGCACAAAAGCGATTCTGCGAAGCAATGTGAACACTTCTGCTTCCCAGGCACAGAGAAGGTGCTAGCAGGGAATTCTCTGCCTGCCTTTCCCCAGTGCTCTGCAAGCTCTCCAGGACAACATAAAATCTGGGGCTCTGTGCTTTCTTTCGTTCTGAACAAGTGTTACTGTTTTCTGCACAAAAGCGATTCTGCGAAGCAATGGGAACACTTCTGTTTCCCAGGCACAGAGAAGGTGCTAGCAGGGAATTCTCTGCCTGCTTTTCCCCAGTGCTCTGCAAGCTCTCCAGGACAACATAAAATCTGGGGCTCTGTGCTTTCTTTCATTCTGAACAAGTGTTACTGTTTTCTGCACAAAAGCGATTCTGCGAAGCAATGTGAAGACTTCTGCTTCCCAGGCACAGAGAAGGTGCTAGCAGGGAATTCTCTGCCTGCTTTTCCCCAGTGCTCTGCAAGCTCTCCAGCACAACATAAAATCTGGGGCTCTGTGCTTTCCTTCGTTCTGAACAAGTGTTACTGTTTTCTGCACAAAAGCGATTCTGCGAAGCAATGTGAACACTTCTGCTTCCCAGGCACAGAGAAGGTGCTAGCAGGGAATTCTCTGCCTGCCTTTCCCCAGTGCTCTGCAAGCTCTCCAGGACAACATAAAATCTGGGGCTCTGTGCTTTCTTTCGTTCTGAACAAGTGTTATTGTTTTCTGCACAAAAGCGATTCTGCGAAGCAATGTGAACACTTCTGCTTCCCAGGCACAGAGAAGGTGCTAGCAGGGAATTCTCTGCCTGCCTTTCCCCAGTGCTCTGCAAGCTCTCCAGGACAACATAAAATCTGGGGCTCTGTGCTTTCTTTCGTTCTGAACAAGTGTTACTGTTTTCTGCACAAAAGCGATTCTGCGAAGCAATGTGAGCACTTCTGCTTCCCAAGCACAGAGAAGGTGCTAGCAGGGAATTCTCTGCCTGCCTTTCCCCAGTGCTCTGCAAGCTCTCCAGGACAACATAAAATCTGGGGCTCTGTGCTTTCTTTCGTTCTGAACAAGTGTTATTGTTTTCTGCACAAAAGCGATTCTGCGAAGCAATGTGAACACTTCTGCTTCCCAGGCACAGAGAAGGTGCTAGCAGGGAATTCTCTGCCTGCCTTTCCCCAGTGCTCTGCAAGCTCTCCAGGACAACATAAAATCTGGGGCTCTGTGCTTTCCTTCGTTCTGAACAAGTGTTACTGTTTTCTGCACAAAAGCGATTCTGCGAAGCAATGTGAACACTTCTGTTTCCCAGGCACAGAGAAGGTGGTAGCAGGGAATTCTCTGCCTGCTTTTCCCCAGTGCTCTGCAAGCTCTCCAGGACAACATAAAATCTGGGGCTCTGTGCTTTCTTTCGTTCTGAACAAGTGTTACTGTTTTCTGCACAAAAGCGATTCTGCGAAGCAATGTGAACACTTCTGCTTCCCAGGCACAGAGAAGGTGCTAGCAGGGAATTCTCTGCCTGCCTTTCCCCAGTGCTCTGCAAGCTCTCCAGGACAACATAAAATCTGGGGCTCTGTGCTTTCTTTCGTTCTGAACAAGTGTTACTGTTTTCTGCACAAAAGCGATTCTGCGAAGCAATGGGAACACTTCTGTTTCCCAGGCACAGAGAAGGTGCTAGCAGGGAATTCTCTGCCTGCTTTTCCCCAGTGCTCTGCAAGCTCTCCAGGACAACATAAAATCTGGGGCTCTGTGCTTTCTTTCATTCTGAACAAGTGTTACTGTTTTCTGCACAAAAGCGATTCTGTGAAGCAATGTGAAGACTTCTGCTTCCCAGGCACAGAGAAGGTGCTAGCAGGGAATTCTCTGCCTGCTTTTCCCCAGTGCTCTGCAAGCTCTCCAGGACAACATAAAATCTGGGGCTCTGTGCTTTCTTTCGTTCTGAACAACTGTTATTGTTTTCTGCACAAAAGCGATTCTGCGAAGCAATGTGAACACTTCTGCTTCCCAGGCACAGAGAAGGTGCTAGCAGGGAATTCTCTGCCTGCCTTTCCCCAGTGCTCTGCAAGCTCTCCAGGACAACATAAAATCTGGGGCTCTGTGCTTTCCTTCGTTCTGAACAAGTGTTACTGTTTTCTGCACAAAAGCGATTCTGCGAAGCAATGTGAACACTTCTGTTTCCCAGGCACAGAGAAGGTGCTAGCAGGGAATTCTCTGCCTGCCTTTCCCCAGTGCTCTGCAAGCTCTCCAGGACAACATAAAATCTGGGGCTCTGTGCTTTCTTTCGTTCTGAACAAGTGTTACTGTTTTCTGCACAAAAGCGATTCTGCGAAGCAATGGGAACACTTCTGTTTCCCAGGCACAGAGAAGGTGCTAGCAGGGAATTCTCTGCCTGCTTTTCCCCAGTGCTCTGCAAGCTCTCCAGGACAACATAAAATCTGGGGCTCTGTGCTTTCTTTCATTCTGAACAAGTGTTACTGTTTTCTGCACAAAAGCGATTCTGCGAAGCAATGTGAACACTTGTGCTTCCCAGGCACAGAGAAGGTGCTAGCAGGGAATTCTCTGACTGCTTTTCCCCAGTGCTCTGCAAGCTCTCCAGGACAACATAAAATCTGGGGCTCTGTGCTTTCTTTCGTTCTGAACAAGTGTTACTGTTTTCTGCACAAAAGCGATTCTGCGAAGCAATGTGAACAGGCACAAAGAAGGTGCTAGCAGGGAATTCTCTGCCTGCCTTTCCCCACTGCTCTGCAAGCTCTCCAGGACAACATAAAATCTGGGGCTCTGTGCTTTCTTTCGTTCTGAACAAGTGTTACTGTTTTCTGCACAAAAGCGATTCTGCGAAGCAATGTGAACACTTCTGCTTCCCAGGCACAGAGAAGGTGCTAGCAGGGAATTCTCTGCCTGCTTTTCCCCAGTGCTCTGCAAGCTCTCCAGGACAACATAAAATCTGGGGCTCTGTGCTTTCTTTCATTCTGAACAAGTGTTACTGTTTTCTGCACAAAAGCGATTCTGCGAAGCAATGTGAAGACTTCTGCTTCCCAGGCACAGAGAAGGTGCTAGCAGGGAATTCTCTGCCTGCTTTTCCCCAGTGCTCTGCAAGCTCTCCAGGACAACATAAAATCTGGGGCTCTGTGCTTTCTTTCGTTCTGAACAACTGTTACTGTTTTCTGCACAAAAGCGATTCTGCGAAGCAATGTGAAGACTTCTGCTTCCCAGGCACAGAGAAGGTGCTAGCAGGGAATTCTCTGCCTGCCTTTCCCCAGTGCTCTGCAAGCTCTCCAGGACAACATAAAATCTGGGGCTCTGTGCTTTCCTTCGTTCTGAACAAGTGTTACTGTTTTCTGCACAAAAGCGATTCTGCGAAGCAATGTGAACACTTCTGCTTCCCAGGCACAGAGAAGGTGCTAGCAGGGAATTCTCTGCCTGCCTTTCCCCAGTGCTCTGCAAGCTCTCCAGGACAACATAAAATCTGGGGCTCTGTGCTTTCTTTCGTTCTGAACAAGAGTTATTGTTTTCTGCACAAAAGCGATTCTGCGAAGCAATGTGAACACTTCTGCTTCCCAGGCACAGAGAAGGTGCTAGCAGGGAATTCTCTGCCTGCCTTTCCCCAGTGCTCTGCAAGCTCTCCAGGACAACATAAAATCTGGGGCTCTGTGCTTTCTTTCGTTCTGAACAAGTGTTACTGTTTTCTGCACAAAAGCGATTCTGCGAAGCAATGTGAACACTTCTGCTTCCCAAGCACAGAGAAGGTGCTAGCAGGGAATTCTCTGCCTGCCTTTCCCCAGTGCTCTGCAAGCTCTCCAGGACAACATAAAATCTGGGGCTCTGTGCTTTCTTTCGTTCTGAACAAGTGTTATTGTTTTCTGCACAAAAGCGATTCTGCGAAGCAATGTGAACACTTCTGCTTCCCAGGCACAGAGAAGGTGCTAGCAGGGAATTCTCTGCCTGCCTTTCCCCAGTGCTCTGCAAGCTCTCCAGGACAACATAAAATCTGGGGCTCTGTGCTTTCCTTCGTTCTGAACAAGTGTTACTGTTTTCTGCACAAAAGCGATTCTGCGAAGCAATGTGAACACTTCTGTTTCCCAGGCACAGAGAAGGTGGTAGCAGGGAATTCTCTGCCTGCTTTTCCCCAGTGCTCTGCAAGCTCTCCAGGACAACATAAAATCTGGGGCTCTGTGCTTTCTTTCGTTCTGAACAAGTGTTACTGTTTTCTGCACAAAAGCGATTCTGCGAAGCAATGTGAACACTTCTGCTTCCCAGGCACAGAGAAGCTGCTAGCAGGGAATTCTCTGCCTGCTTTTCCCCAGTGCTCTGCAAGCTCTCCAGGACAACATAAAATCTGGGGCTCTGTGCTTTCCTTCGTTCTGAACAAGTGTTACTGTTTTCTGCACAAAAGCGATTCTGCGAAGCAATGTGAACACTTCTGCTTCCCAGGCACAGAGAAGGTGCTAGCAGGGAATTCTCTGCCTGCCTTTCCCCAGTGCTCTGCAAGCTCTCCAGGACAACATAAAATCTGCGGCTCTGTGCTTTCTTTCATTCTGAACAAGTGTTACTGTTTTCTGCACAAAAGCGATTCTGCGAAGCAATGTGAACACTTCTGCTTCCCAGGCACAGAGAAGGTGCTAGCAGGGAATTCTCTGACTGATTTTCCCCAGTGCTCTGCAAGCTCTCCAGGACAACATAAAATCTGGGGCTCTGTGCTTTCTTTCGTTCTGAACAAGTGTTACTGTTTTCTGCACAAAAGCGATTCTGCGAAGCAATGTGAACTGGCACAAAGAAGGTGGTAGCAGGGAATTCTCTGCCTGCCTTTCCCCACTGCTCTGCAAGCTCTCCAGGACAACAGCAAATCTGGGGCTCTGTGCTTTCTTTCGTTCTGAACAAGTGTTACTGTTTTCTGCACAAAAGCGATTCTGCGAAGCAATGTGAACACTTCTGTTTCCCAGGCACAGAGAAGGTGCTAGCAGGGAATTCTCTGCCTGCTTTCCCCCAGTGCTCTGCAAGCTCTCCAGGACAACATAAAATCTGGGGCTCTGTGCTTTCTTTCGTTCTGAACAAGTGTTACTGTTTTCTGCACAAAAGCGATTCTGCGAAGCAATGTGAACACTTCTGCTTCCCAGGCACAGAGAAGCTGCTAGCAGGGAATTCTCTGCCTGCTTTTCCCCAGTGCTCTGCAAGCTCTCCAGGACAACATAAAATCTGGGGCTCTGTGCTTTCCTTCGTTCTGAACAAGTGTTACTGTTTTCTGCACAAAAGCGATTCTGCGAAGCAATTTGAACACTTCTGCTTCCCAGGCACAGAGAAGGTGCTAGCAGGGAATTCTCTGCCTGCTTTTCCCCAGTGCTCTGCAAGCTCTCCAGGACAACATAAAATCTGGGGCTCTGTGCTTTCTTTCGTTCTGAACAAGTGTCATTGTTTTCTGCACAAAAGCGATTCTGCGAAGCAATGTGAACACTTCTGCTTCCCAGGCACAGAGAAGGTGCTAGCAGGGAATTCTCTGCCTGCCTTTCCCCAGTGCTCTGCAAGCTCTCCAGGACAACATAAAATCTGGGGCTCTGTGCTTTCTTTCGTTCTGAACAAGTGTTACTGTTTTCTGCACAAAAGCGATTCTGCGAAGCAATGTGAAGACTTCTGCTTCCCAGGCACAGAGAAGGTGCTAGCAGGGAATTCTCTGCCTGCCTTTCCCCAGTGCTCTGCAAGCTCTCCAGGACAACATAAAATCTGGGGCTCTGTGCTTTCTTTCGTTCTGAACAAGTGTTACTGTTTTCTGCACAAAAGCGATTCTGCGAAGCAATGTGAACACTTCTGCTTCCCAGGCACAGAGAAGGTGCTAGCAGGGAATTCTCTGCCTGCTTTTCCCCAGTGCTCTGCAAGCTCTCCAGGACAACATAAAATCTGGGGCTCTGTGCTTTCTTTCGTTCTGAACAAGTGTTACTGTTTTCTGCACAAAAGCGATTCTGCGAAGCAATGTGAACACTTCTGCTTCCCAGGCACAGAGAAGGTGCTAGCAGGGAATTCTCTGCCTGCCTTTCCCCAGTGCTCTGCAAGCTCTCCAGGACAACATAAAATCTGGGGCTCTGTGCTTTCCTTCGTTCTGAACAAGTGTTACTGTTTTCTGCACAAAAGCGATTCTGCGAAGCAATGTGAACACTTCTGTTTCCCAGGCACAGAGAAGGTGCTAGCAGGGAATTCTCTGCCTGCTTTTCCCCAGTGCTCTGCAAGCTCTCCAGGACAACATAAAATCTGGGGCTCTGTGCTTTCTTTCGTTCTGAACAAGTGTTACTGTTTTCTGCACAAAAGCGATTCTGCGAAGCAATGTGAACACTTCTGCTTCCCAGGCACAGAGAAGGTGCTAGCAGGGAATTCTCTGCCTGCCTTTCCCCAGTGCTCTGCAAGCTCTCCAGGACAACATAAAATCTGGGGCTCTGTGCTTTCTTTCGTTCTGAACAAGTGTTATTGTTTTCTGCACAAAAGCGATTCTGCGAAGCAATGTGAACACTTCTGCTTCCCAGGCACAGAGAAGGTGCTAGCAGGGAATTCTCTGCCTGCCTTTCCCCAGTGCTCTGCAAGCTCTCCAGGACAACATAAAATCTGGGGCTCTGTGCTTTCCTTCGTTCTGAACAAGTGTTACTGTTTTCTGCACAAAAGCGATTCTGCGAAGCAATGTGAACACTTCTGCTTCCCAGGCACAGAGAAGGTGCTAGCAGGGAATTCTCTGCCTGCCTTTCCCCAGTGCTCTGCAAGCTCTCCAGGACAACATAAAATCTGGGGCTCTGTGCTTTCTTTCGTTCTGAACAAGTGTTACTGTTTTCTGCACAAAAGCGATTCTGCGAAGCAATGGGAACACTTCTGTTTCCCAGGCACAGAGAAGGTGCTAGCAGGGAATTCTCTGCCTGCTTTTCCCCAGTGCTCTGCAAGCTCTCCAGGACAACATAAAATCTGCGGCTCTGTGCTTTCTTTCATTCTGAACAAGTGTTACTGTTTTCTGCACAAAAGCGATTCTGCGAAGCAATGTGAAGACTTCTGCTTCCCAGGCACAGAGAAGGTGCTAGCAGGGAATTCTCTGCCTGCTTTTCCCCAGTGCTCTGCAAGCTCTCCAGGACAACATAAAATCTGGGGCTCTGTGCTTTCTTTCGTTCTGAACAAGTGTTACTGTTTTCTGCACAAAAGCGATTCTGCGAAGCAATGTGAACACTTCTGCTTCCCAGGCACAGAGAAGGTGCTAGCAGGGAATTCTCTGCCTGCTTTTCCCCAGTGCTCTGCAAGCTCTCCAGGACAACATAAAATCTGGGGCTCTGTGCTTTCTTTCGTTCTGAACAAGTGTTATTGTTTTCTGCACAAAAGCGATTCTGCGAAGCAATGTGAAGACTTCTGCTTCCCAGGCACAGAGAAGGTGCTAGCAGGGAATTCTCTGCCTGCCTTTCCCCAGTGCTCTGCAAGCTCTCCAGGACAACATAAAATCTGGGGCTCTGTGCTTTCCTTCGTTCTGAACAAGTGTTACTGTTTTCTGCACAAAAGCGATTCTGCGAAGCAATGGGAACACTTCTGCTTCCCAGGCACAGAGAAGGTGCTAGCAGGGAATTCTCTGCCTGCTTTTCCCCAGTGCTCTGCAAGCTCTCCAGGACAACATAAAATCTGGGGCTCTGTGCTTTCTTTCGTTCTGAACAAGTGTTATTGTTTTCTGCACAAAAGCGATTCTGCGAAGCAATGTGAACACTTCTGCTTCCCAGGCACAGAGAAGGTGCTAGCAGGGAATTCTCTGCCTGCCTTTCCCCAGTGCTCTGCAAGCTCTCCAGGACAACATAAAATCTGGGGCTCTGTGCTTTCTTTCGTTCTGAACAAGTGTTACTGTTTTCTGCACAAAAGCGATTCTGCGAAGCAATGGGAACACTTCTGTTTCCCAGGCACAGAGAAGGTGCTAGCAGGGAATTCTCTGCCTGCTTTTCCCCAGTGCTCTGCAAGCTCTCCAGGACAACATAAAATCTGGGGCTCTGTGCTTTCTTTCGTTCTGAACAAGTGTTACTGTTTTCTGCACAAAAGCGATTCTGCGAAGCAATGTGAACACTTCTGCTTCCCAGGCACAGAGAAGGTGCTAGCAGGGAATTCTCTGCCTGCTTTTCCCCAGTGCTCTGCAAGCTCTCCAGGACAACATAAAATCTGGGGCTCTGTGCTTTCTTTCGTTCTGAACAAGTGTTACTGTTTTCTGCACAAAAGCGATTCTGCGAAGCAATGTGAACACTTCTGTTTCCCAGGCACAGAGAAGGTGCTAGCAGGGAATTCTCTGCCTGCTTTCCCCCAGTGCTCTGCAAGCTCTCCAGGACAACATAAAATCTGGGGCTCTGTGCTTTCTTTCGTTCTGAACAAGTGTTACTGTTTTCTGCACAAAAGCGATTCTGCGAAGCAATGTGAACACTTCTGCTTCCCAGGCACAGAGAAGGTGCTAGCAGGGAATTCTCTGCCTGCTTTTCCCCAGTGCTCTGCAAGCTCTCCAGGACAACATAAAATCTGGGGCTCTGTGCTTTCCTTCGTTCTGAACAAGTGTTACTGTTTTCTGCACAAAAGCGATTCTGCGAAGCAATTTGAACACTTCTGCTTCCCAGGCACAGAGAAGGTGCTAGCAGGGAATTCTCTGCCTGCTTTTCCCCAGTGCTCTGCAAGCTCTCCAGGACAACATAAAATCTGGGGCTCTGTGCTTTCTTTCGTTCTGAACAAGTGTTATTGTTTTCTGCACAAAAGCGATTCTGCGAAGCAATGTGAACACTTCTGCTTCCCAGGCACAGAGAAGGTGCTAGCAGGGAATTCTCTGCCTGCCTTTCCCCAGTGCTCTGCAAGCTCTCCAGGACAACATAAAATCTGGGGCTCTGTGCTTTCCTTCGTTCTGAACAAGTGTTACTGTTTTCTGCACAAAAGCGATTCTGCGAAGCAATGTGAACACTTCTGTTTCCCAGGCACAGAGAAGGTGGTAGCAGGGAATTCTCTGCCTGCTTTTCCCCAGTGCTCTGCAAGCTCTCCAGGACAACATAAAATCTGGGGCTCTGTGCTTTCTTTCGTTCTGAACAAGTGTTACTGTTTTCTGCACAAAAGCGATTCTGCGAAGCAATGTGAACACTTCTGCTTCCCAGGCACAGAGAAGGTGCTAGCAGGGAATTCTCTGCCTGCTTTTCCCCAGTGCTCTGCAAGCTCTCCAGGACAACATAAAATCTGGGGCTCTGTGCTTTCTTTCATTCTGAACAAGTGTTACTGTTTTCTGCACAAAAGCGATTCTGCGAAGCAATGTGAAGACTTCTGTTTCCCAGGCACAGAGAAGGTGGTAGCAGGGAATTCTCTGCCTGCTTTTCCCCAGTGCTCTGCAAGCTCTCCAGGACAACATAAAATCTGGGGCTCTGTGCTTTCTTTCGTTCTGAACAAGTGTTACTGTTTTCTGCACAAAAGCGATTCTGCGAAGCAATTTGAACACTTCTGCTTCCCAGGCACAGAGAAGGTGCTAGCAGGGAATTCTCTGCCTGTTTTTCCCCAGTGCTCTGCAAGCTCTCCAGGACAACATAAAATCTGGGGCTCTGTGCTTTCTTTCGTTCTGAACAAGTGTTACTGTTTTCTGCACAAAAGCGATTCTGCGA
The DNA here is from genome assembly GCF_047716275.1 of Strix uralensis. Classification (NCBI taxonomy): domain Eukaryota; kingdom Metazoa; phylum Chordata; class Aves; order Strigiformes; family Strigidae; genus Strix; species Strix uralensis. The sequence continues at coordinate 270,576 of NW_027436710.1, read as the reverse complement.
AGCAATGTGAACACTTCTGCTTCCCAGGCACAGAGAAGGTGCTAGCAGGGAATTCTCTGCCTGCCTTTCCCCAGTGCTCTGCAAGCTCTCCAGGACAACATAAAATCTGGGGCTCTGTGCTTTCCTTCGTTCTGAACAACTGTTACTGTTTTCTGCACAAAAGCGATTCTGCGAAGCAATGTGAACACTTCTGCTTCCCAGGCACAGAGAAGGTGCTAGCAGGGAATTCTCTGCCTGCCTTTCCCCAGTGCTCTGCAAGCTCTCCAGGACAACATAAAATCTGGGGCTCTGTGCTTTCTTTCGTTCTGAACAAGTGTTACTGTTTTCTGCACAAAAGCGATTCTGCGAAGCAATGGGAACACTTCTGCTTCCCAGGCACAGAGAAGGTGCTAGCAGGGAATTCTCTGCCTGCTTTTCCCCAGTGCTCTGCAAGCTCTCCAGGACAACATAAAATCTGGGGCTCTGTGCTTTCTTTCATTCTGAACAAGTGTTACTGTTTTCTGCACAAAAGCGATTCTGCGAAGCAATGTGAACACTTCTGCTTCCCAGGCACAGAGAAGGTGCTAGCAGGGAATTCTCTGCCTGCTTTTCCCCAGTGCTCTGCAAGCTCTCCAGGACAACATAAAATCTGGGGCTCTGTGCTTTCTTTCGTTCTGAACAAGTGTTACTGTTTTCTGCACAAAAGCGATTCTGCGAAGCAATGGGAACACTTCTGTTTCCCAGGCACAGAGAAGGTGCTAGCAGGGAATTCTCTGCCTGCTTTTCCCCAGTGCTCTGCAAGCTCTCCAGGACAACATAAAATCTGGGGCTCTGTGCTTTCTTTCGTTCTGAACAAGTGTTACGGTTTTCTGCACAAAAGCGATTCTGCCAAGCAATGTGAACACTTCTGCTTCCCAGGCACAGAGAAGGTGCTAGCAGGGAATTCTCTGCCTGCCTTTCCCCAGTGCTCTGCAAGCTCTCCAGGACAACATAAAATCTGGGGCTCTGTGCTTTCCTTCGTTCTGAACAAGTGTTACTGTTTTCTGCACAAAAGCGATTCTGCGAAGCAATGTGAACACTTCTGTTTCCCAGGCACAGAGAAGGTGGTAGCAGGGAATTCTCTGCCTGCTTTTCCCCAGTGCTCTGCAAGCTCTCCAGGACAACATAAAATCTGGGGCTCTGTGCTTTCTTTCGTTCTGAACAAGTGTTACTGTTTTCTGCACAAAAGCGATTCTGCGAAGCAATGGGAACACTTCTGTTTCCCAGGCACAGAGAAGGTGCTAGCAGGGAATTCTCTGCCTGCTTTTCCCCAGTGCTCTGCAAGCTCTCCAGGACAACATAAAATCTGGGGCTCTGTGCTTTCTTTCATTCTGAACAAGTGTTACTGTTTTCTGCACAAAAGCGATTCTGCGAAGCAATGTGAACACTTCTGCTTCCCAGGCACAGAGAAGGTGCTAGCAGGGAATTCTCTGCCTGCTTTTCCCCAGTGCTCTGCAAGCTCTCCAGGACAACATAAAATCTGGGGCTCTGTGCTTTCTTTCGTTCTGAACAAGTGTTACTGTTTTCTGCACAAAAGCGATTCTGCGAAGCAATGTGAACACTTCTGCTTCCCAGGCACAGAGAAGGTGCTAGCAGGGAATTCTCTGCCTGCTTTTCCCCAGTGCTCTGCAAGCTCTCCAGGACAACATAAAATCTGGGGCTCTGTGCTTTCTTTCGTTCTGAACAAGTGTTATTGTTTTCTGCACAAAAGCGATTCTGCGAAGCAATGTGAAGACTTCTGCTTCCCAGGCACAGAGAAGGTGCTAGCAGGGAATTCTCTGCCTGCCTTTCCCCAGTGCTCTGCAAGCTCTCCAGGACAACATAAAATCTGGGGCTCTGTGCTTTCCTTCGTTCTGAACAAGTGTTACTGTTTTCTGCACAAAAGCGATTCTGCGAAGCAATTTGAACACTTCTGCTTCCCAGGCACAGAGAAGGTGCTAGCAGGGAATTCTCTGCCTGCTTTTCCCCAGTGCTCTGCAAGCTCTCCAGGACAACATAAAATCTGGGGCTCTGTGCTTTCTTTCGTTCTGAACAAGTGTTATTGTTTTCTGCACAAAAGCGATTCTGCGAAGCAATGTGAACACTTCTGCTTCCCAGGCACAGAGAAGGTGCTAGCAGGGAATTCTCTGCCTGCCTTTCCCCAGTGCTCTGCAAGCTCTCCAGGACAACATAAAATCTGGGGCTCTGTGCTTTCCTTCGTTCTGAACAAGTGTTACTGTTTTCTGCACAAAAGCGATTCTGCGAAGCAATGGGAACACTTCTGTTTCCCAGGCACAGAGAAGGTGGTAGCAGGGAATTCTCTGCCTGCTTTTCCCCAGTGCTCTGCAAGCTCTCCAGGACAACATAAAATCTGGGGCTCTGTGCTTTCTTTCGTTCTGAACAAGTGTTACTGTTTTCTGCACAAAAGCGATTCTGCGAAGCAATGTGAACACTTCTGCTTCCCAGGCACAGAGAAGGTGCTAGCAGGGAATTCTCTGCCTGCTTTTCCCCAGTGCTCTGCAAGCTCTCCAGGACAACATAAAATCTGGGGCTCTGTGCTTTCTTTCATTCTGAACAAGTGTTACTGTTTTCTGCACAAAAGCGATTCTGCGAAGCAATGTGAAGACTTCTGCTTCCCAGGCACAGAGAAGGTGCTAGCAGGGAATTCTCTGCCTGCTTTTCCCCAGTGCTCTGCAAGCTCTCCAGGACAACATAAAATCTGGGGCTCTGTGCTTTCTTTCGTTCTGAACAAGTGTTACTGTTTTCTGCACAAAAGCGATTCTGCGAAGCAATGGGAACACTTCTGTTTCCCAGGCACAGAGAAGGTGGTAGCAGGGAATTCTCTGCCTGCTTTTCCCCAGTGCTCTGCAAGCTCTCCAGGACAACATAAAATCTGGGGCTCTGTGCTTTCTTTCATTCTGAACAAGTGTTACTGTTTTCTGCACAAAAGCGATTCTGCGAAGCAATGGGAACACTTCTGCTTCCCAGGCACAGAGAAGGTGCTAGCAGGGAATTCTCTGACTGCTTTTCCCCAGTGCTCTGCAAGCTCTCCAGGACAACATAAAATCTGGGGCTCTGTGCTTTCTTTCGTTCTGAACAAGTGTTACTGTTTTCTGCACGAAAGCGATTCTGCGAAGCAATGTGAACAGGCACAAAGAAGGTGCTAGCAGGGAATTCTCTGCCTGCCTTTCCCCACTGCTCTGCAAGCTCTCCAGGACAACAGCAAATCTGGGGCTCTGTGCTTTCTTTCGTTCTGAACAAGTGTTACTGTTTTCTGCACAAAAGCGATTCTGCGAAGCAATGTGAACACTTCTGCTTCCCAGGCACAGAGAAGGTGCTAGCAGGGAATTCTCTGCCTGCTTTTCCCCAGTGCTCTGCAAGCTCTCCAGGACAACATAAAATCTGGGGCTCTGTGCTTTCTTTCATTCTGAACAAGTGTTACTGTTTTCTGCACAAAAGCGATTCTGCGAAGCAATGTGAAGACTTCTGCTTCCCAGGCACAGAGAAGGTGCTAGCAGGGAATTCTCTGCCTGCTTTTCCCCAGTGCTCTGCAAGCTCTCCAGGACAACATAAAATCTGGGGCTCTGTGCTTTCTTTCATTCTGAACAAGTGTTACTGTTTTCTGCACAAAAGCGATTCTGCGAAGCAATGTGAACACTTCTGCTTCCCAGGCACAGAGAAGGTGCTAGCAGGGAATTCTCTGCCTGCCTTTCCCCAGTGCTCTGCAAGCTCTCCAGGACAACATAAAATCTGGGGCTCTGTGCTTTCCTTCGTTCTGAACAACTGTTACTGTTTTCTGCACAAAAGCGATTCTGCGAAGCAATGTGAACACTTCTGCTTCCCAGGCACAGAGAAGGTGCTAGCAGGGAATTCTCTGCCTGCCTTTCCCCAGTGCTCTGCAAGCTCTCCAGGACAACATAAAATCTGGGGCTCTGTGCTTTCTTTCGTTCTGAACAAGTGTTACTGTTTTCTGCACAAAAGCGATTCTGCGAAGCAATGGGAACACTTCTGTTTCCCAGGCACAGAGAAGGTGCTAGCAGGGAATTCTCTGCCTGCTTTTCCCCAGTGCTCTGCAAGCTCTCCAGGACAACATAAAATCTGGGGCTCTGTGCTTTCTTTCATTCTGAACAAGTGTTACTGTTTTCTGCACAAAAGCGATTCTGCGAAGCAATGTGAACACTTCTGCTTCCCAGGCACAGAGAAGGTGCTAGCAGGGAATTCTCTGCCTGCCTTTCCCCACTGCTCTGCAAGCTCCCCAGGACAACATAAAATCTGGGGCTCTGTGCTTTCCTTCGTTCTGAACAAGTGTTACTGTTTTCTGCACAAAAGCGATTCTGCGAAGCAATGTGAACACTTCTGCTTCCCAGGCACAGAGAAGGTGCTAGCAGGGAATTCTCTGCCTGCTTTTCCCCAGTGCTCTGCAAGCTCTCCAGGACAACATAAAATCTGGGGCTCTGTGCTTTCTTTCGTTCTGAACAAGTGTTACTGTTTTCTGCACAAAAGCGATTCTGCGAAGCAATGTGAACACTTCTGCTTCCCAGGCACAGAGAAGGTGCTAGCAGGGAATTCTCTGCCTGCCTTTCCCCAGTGCTCTGCAAGCTCTCCAGGACAACATAAAATCTGGGGCTCTGTGCTTTCTTTCGTTCTGAACAAGTGTTATTGTTTTCTGCACAAAAGCGATTCTGGGAAGCAATGTGAACACTTCTGCTTCCCAGGCACAGAGAAGGTGCTAGCAGGGAATTCTCTGCCTGCCTTTCCCCAGTGCTCTGCAAGCTCTCCAGGACAACATAAAATCTGGGGCTCTGTGCTTTCCTTCGTTCTGAACAACTGTTACTGTTTTCTGCACAAAAGCGATTCTGCGAAGCAATGTGAACACTTCTGTTTCCCAGGCACAGAGAAGGTGCTAGCAGGGAATTCTCTGCCTGCTTTTCCCCAGTGCTCTGCAAGCTCTCCAGGACAACATAAAATCTGGGGCTCTGTGCTTTCCTTCGTTCTGAACAAGTGTTACTGTTTTCTGCACAAAAGCGATTCTGCGAAGCAATGTGAACACTTCTGTTTCCCAGGCACAGAGAAGGTGCTAGCAGGGAATTCTCTGCCTGCTTTTCCCCAGTGCTCTGCAAGCTCTCCAGGACAACATAAAATCTGGGGCTCTGTGCTTTCTTTCGTTCTGAACAAGTGTTACTGTTTTCTGCACAAAAGCGATTCTGCGAAGCAATGTGAACACTTCTGCTTCCCAAGCACAGAGAAGGTGCTAGCAGGGAATTCTCTGCCTGCCTTTCCCCAGTGCTCTGCAAGCTCTCCAGGACAACATAAAATCTGGGGCTCTGTGCTTTCTTTCGTTCTGAACAAGTGTTATTGTTTTCTGCACAAAAGCGATTCTGCGAAGCAATGTGAACACTTCTGCTTCCCAGGCACAGAGAAGGTGCTAGCAGGGAATTCTCTGCCTGCCTTTCCCCAGTGCTCTGCAAGCTCTCCAGGACAACATAAAATCTGGGGCTCTGTGCTTTCCTTCGTTCTGAACAAGTGTTACTGTTTTCTGTACAAAAGCGATTCTGCGAAGCAATGTGAACACTTCTGTTTCCCAGGCACAGAGAAGGTGGTAGCAGGGAATTCTCTGCCTGCTTTTCCCCAGTGCTCTGCAAGCTCTCCAGGACAACATAAAATCTGGGGCTCTGTGCTTTCTTTCGTTCTGAACAAGTGTTACTGTTTTCTGCACAAAAGCGATTCTGCGAAGCAATGTGAACACTTCTGCTTCCCAGGCACAGAGAAGGTGCTAGCAGGGAATTCTCTGCCTGCCTTTCCCCAGTGCTCTGCAAGCTCTCCAGGACAACATAAAATCTGGGGCTCTGTGCTTTCTTTCGTTCTGAACAAGTGTTACTGTTTTCTGCACAAAAGCGATTCTGCGAAGCAATGGGAACACTTCTGCTTCCCAGGCACAGAGAAGGTGCTAGCAGGGAATTCTCTGCCTGCTTTTCCCCAGTGCTCTGCAAGCTCTCCAGGACAACATAAAATCTGGGGCTCTGTGCTTTCTTTCATTCTGAACAAGTGTTACTGTTTTCTGCACAAAAGCGATTCTGCGAAGCAATGTGAAGACTTCTGCTTCCCAGGCACAGAGAAGGTGCTAGCAGGGAATTCTCTGCCTGCTTTTCCCCAGTGCTCTGCAAGCTCTCCAGGACAACATAAAATCTGGGGCTCTGTGCTTTCTTTCGTTCTGAACAAGTGTTACTGTTTTCTGCACAAAAGCGATTCTGCGAAGCAATGTGAACACTTCTGTTTCCCAGGCACAGAGAAGGTGGTAGCAGGGAATTCTCTGCCTGCTTTTCCCCAGTGCTCTGCAAGCTCTCCAGGACAACATAAAATCTGGGGCTCTGTGCTTTCTTTCATTCTGAACAAGTGTTACTGTTTTCTGCACAAAAGCGATTCTGCGAAGCAATGTGAACACTTCTGCTTCCCAGGCACAGAGAAGGTGCTAGCAGGGAATTCTCTGACTGCTTTTCCCCAGTGCTCTGCAAGCTCTCCAGGACAACATAAAATCTGGGGCTCTGTGCTTTCTTTCGTTCTGAACAAGTGTTACTGTTTTCTGCACAAAAGCGATTCTGCGAAGCAATGTGAACAGGCACAAAGAAGGTGCTAGCAGGGAATTCTCTGCCTGCCTTTCCCCAGTGCTCTGCAAGCTCTCCAGGACAACAGCAAATCTGGGGCTCTGTGCTTTCTTTCGTTCTGAACAAGTGTTACTGTTTTCTGCACAAAAGCGATTCTGCGAAGCAATGTGAACACTTCTGTTTCCCAGGCACAGAGAAGGTGCTAGCAGGGAATTCTCTGCCTGCTTTTCCCCAGTGCTCTGCAAGCTCTCCAGGACAACATAAAATCTGGGGCTCTGTGCTTTCTTTCGTTCTGAACAAGTGTTACTGTTTTCTGCACAAAAGCGATTCTGCGAAGCAATGTGAACACTTCTGCTTCCCAGGCACAGAGAAGGTGCTAGCAGGGAATTCTCTGCCTGCTTTTCCCCAGTGCTCTGCAAGCTCTCCAGGACAACATAAAATCTGGGGCTCTGTGCTTTCTTTCGTTCTGAACAAGTGTTATTGTTTTCTGCACAAAAGCGATTCTGCGAAGCAATGTGAAGACTTCTGCTTCCCAGGCACAGAGAAGGTGCTAGCAGGGAATTCTCTGCCTGCTTTTCCCCAGTGCTCTGCAAGCTCTCCAGGACAACATAAAATCTGGGGCTCTGTGCTTTCTTTCATTCTGAACAAGTGTTACTGTTTTCTGCACAAAAGCGATTCTGCGAAGCAATGTGTACAGGCACAGAGAAGGTGCTAGCAGGGAATTCTCTGCCTGCTTTTCCCCAGTGCTCTGCAAGCTCTCCAGGACAACATAAAATCTGGGGCTCTGTGCTTTCTTTCGTTCTGAACAAGTGTTATTGTTTTCTGCACAAAAGCGATTCTGCGAAGCAATGTGAACACTTCTGCTTCCCAGGCACAGAGAAGGTGCTAGCAGGGAATTCTCTGCCTGCCTTTCCCCAGTGCTCTGCAAGCTCTCCAGGACAACATAAAATCTGGGGCTCTGTGCTTTGTTTCGTTCTGAACAAGTGTTACTGTTTTCTGCACAAAAGCGATTCTGCGAAGCAATGTGAAGACTTCTGCTTCCCAGGCACAGAGAAGGTGCTAGCAGGGAATTCTCTGCCTGCTTTTCCCCAGTGCTCTGCAAGCTCTCCAGGACAACATAAAATCTGGGGCTCTGTGCTTTCTTTCGTTCTGAACAAGTGTTACTGTTTTCTGCACAAAAGCGATTCTGCGAAGCAATGGGAACACTTCTGTTTCCCAGGCACAGAGAAGGTGCTAGCAGGGAATTCTCTGCCTGCTTTTCCCCAGTGCTCTGCAAGCTCTCCAGGACAACATAAAATCTGGGGCTCTGTGCTTTCTTTCATTCTGAACAAGTGTTACTGTTTTCTGCACAAAAGCGATTCTGCGAAGCAATGTGAACACTTCTGCTTCCCAGGCACAGAGAAGGTGCTAGCAGGGAATTCTCTGACTGCTTTTCCCCAGTGCTCTGCAAGCTCTCCAGGACAACATAAAATCTGGGGCTCTGTGCTTTCTTTCGTTCTGAACAAGTGTTACTGTTTTCTGCACGAAAGCGATTCTGCGAAGCAATGGGAACAGGCACAAAGAAGGTGCTAGCAGGGAATTCTCTGCCTGCCTTTCCCCACTGCTCTGCAAGCTCTCCAGGACAACATAAAATCTGGGGCTCTGTGCTTTCTTTCGTTCTGAACAAGTGTTACTGTTTTCTGCACAAAAGCGATTCTGCGAAGCAATGTGAACACTTCTGCTTCCCAGGCACAGAGAAGGTGCTAGCAGGGAATTCTCTGCCTGCTTTTCCCCAGTGCTCTGCAAGCTCTCCAGGACAACATAAAATCTGGGGCTCTGTGCTTTCTTTCGTTCTGAACAAGTGTTACTGTTTTCTGCACAAAAGCGATTCTGCGAAGCAATGTGAACACTTCTGCTTCCCAGGCACAGAGAAGGTGCTAGCAGGGAATTCTCTGCCTGCTTTTCCCCAGTGCTCTGCAAGCTCTCCAGGACAACATAAAATCTGGGGCTCTGTGCTTTCCTTCGTTCTGAACAAGTGTTACTGTTTTCTGCACAAAAGCGATTCTGCGAAGCAATTTGAACACTTCTGCTTCCCAGGCACAGAGAAGGTGCTAGCAGGGAATTCTCTGCCTGCTTTTCCCCAGTGCTCTGCAAGCTCTCCAGGACAACATAAAATCTGGGGCTCTGTGCTTTCTTTCGTTCTGAACAGGTGTTATTGTTTTCTGCACAAAAGCGATTCTGCGAAGCAATGTGAACACTTCTGCTTCCCAGGCACAGAGAAGGTGCTAGCAGGGAATTCTCTGCCTGCCTTTCCCCAGTGCTCTGCAAGCTCTCCAGGACAACATAAAATCTGGGGCTCTGTGCTTTCCTTCGTTCTGAACAAGTGTTACTGTTTTCTGCACAAAAGCGATTCTGCGAAGCAATGTGAACACTTCTGTTTCCCAGGCACAGAGAAGGTGGTAGCAGGGAATTCTCTGCCTGCTTTTCCCCAGTGCTCTGCAAGCTCTCCAGGACAACATAAAATCTGGGGCTCTGTGCTTTCTTTCGTTCTGAACAAGTGTTACTGTTTTCTGCACAAAAGCTATTCTGCGAAGCAATGTGAACACTTCTGCTTCCCAGGCACAGAGAAGGTGCTAGCAGGGAATTCTCTGCCTGCTTTTCCCCAGTGCTCTGCAAGCTCTCCAGGACAACATAAAATCTGGGGCTCTGTGCTTTCTTTCATTCTGAACAAGTGTTACTGTTTTCTGCACAAAAGCGATTCTGCGAAGCAATGTGAAGACTTCTGCTTCCCAGGCACAGAGAAGGTGCTAGCAGGGAATTCTCTGCCTGCTTTTCCCCAGTGCTCTGCAAGCTCTCCAGGACAACATAAAATCTGGGGCTCTGTGCTTTCTTTCGTTCTGAACAAGTGTTACTGTTTTCTGCACAAAAGCGATTCTGCGAAGCAATGTGAACACTTGTGCTTCCCAGGCACAGAGAAGGTGCTAGCAGGGAATTCTCTGCCTGTTTTTCCCCAGTGCTCTGCAAGCTCTCCAGGACAACATAAAATCTGGGGCTCTGTGCTTTCTTTCGTTCTGAACAAGTGTTACTGTTTTCTGCACAAAAGCGATTCTGCGAAGCAATGTGAAGACTTCTGCTTCCCAGGCACAGAGAAGGTGCTAGCAGGGAATTCTCTGCCTGCCTTTCCCCAGTGCTCTGCAAGCTCTCCAGGACAACATAAAATCTGGGGCTCTGTGCTTTCCTTCGTTCTGAACAACTGTTACTGTTTTCTGCACAAAAGCGATTCTGCGAAGCAATGTGAACACTTCTGCTTCCCAGGCACAGAGAAGGTGCTAGCAGGGAATTCTCTGCCTGCTTTTCCCCAGTGCTCTGCAAGCTCTCCAGGACAACATAAAATCTGGGGCTCTGTGCTTTCTTTCATTCTGAACAAGTGTTACTGTTTTCTGCACAAAAGCGATTCTGCGAAGCAATGTGAACACTTCTGCTTCCCAGGCACAGAGAAGGTGCTAGCAGGGAATTCTCTGCCTGCCTTTCCCCAGTGCTCTGCAAGCTCTCCAGGACAACATAAAATCTGGGGCTCTGTGCTTTCTTTCGTTCTGAACAAGTGTTATTGTTTTCTGCACAAAAGCGATTCTGGGAAGCAATGTGAACACTTCTGCTTCCCAGGCACAGAGAAGGTGCTAGCAGGGAATTCTCTGCCTGCCTTTCCCCAGTGCTCTGCAAGCTCTCCAGGACAACATAAAATCTGGGGCTCTGTGCTTTCCTTCGTTCTGAACAACTGTTACTGTTTTCTGCACAAAAGCGATTCTGCGAAGCAATGTGAACACTTCTGTTTCCCAGGCACAGAGAAGGTGCTAGCAGGGAATTCTCTGCCTGCTTTTCCCCAGTGCTCTGCAAGCTCTCCAGGACAACATAAAATCTGGGGCTCTGTGCTTTCCTTCGTTCTGAACAAGTGTTACTGTTTTCTGCACAAAAGCGATTCTGCGAAGCAATGTGAACACTTCTGTTTCCCAGGCACAGAGAAGGTGCTAGCAGGGAATTCTCTGCCTGCTTTTCCCCAGTGCTCTGCAAGCTCTCCAGGACAACATAAAATCTGGGGCTCTGTGCTTTCTTTCGTTCTGAACAAGTGTTACTGTTTTCTGCACAAAAGCGATTCTGCGAAGCAATGTGAACACTTCTGCTTCCCAAGCACAGAGAAGGTGCTAGCAGGGAATTCTCTGCCTGCCTTTCCCCAGTGCTCTGCAAGCTCTCCAGGACAACATAAAATCTGGGGCTCTGTGCTTTCTCTCGTTCTGAACAAGTGTTATTGTTTTCTGCACAAAAGCGATTCTGCGAAGCAATGTGAACACTTCTGCTTCCCAGGCACAGAGAAGGTGCTAGCAGGGAATTCTCTGCCTGCCTTTCCCCAGTGCTCTGCAAGCTCTCCAGGACAACATAAAATCTGGGGCTCTGTGCTTTCTTTCGTTCTGAACAAGTGTTACTGTTTTCTGCACAAAAGCGATTCTGCGAAGCAATGTGAACACTTCTGTTTCCCAGGCACAGAGAAGGTGGTAGCAGGGAATTCTCTGCCTGCTTTTCCCCAGTGCTCTGCAAGCTCTCCAGGACAACATAAAATCTGGGGCTCTGTGCTTTCTTTCATTCTGAACAAGTGTTACTGTTTTCTGCACAAAAGCGATTCTGCGAAGCAATGTGAAGACATCTGCTTCCCAGGCACAGAGAAGGTGCTAGCAGGGAATTCTCTGACTGCTTTTCCCCAGTGCTCTGCAAGCTCTCCAGGACAACATAAAATCTGGGGCTCTGTGCTTTCTTTCGTTCTGAACAAGTGTTACTGTTTTCTGCACAAAAGCGATTCTGCGAAGCAATGTGAACAGGCACAAAGAAGGTGCTAGCAGGGAATTCTCTGCCTGCCTTTCCCCACTGCTCTGCAAGCTCTCCAGGACAACATAAAATCTGGGGCTCTGTGCTTTCTTTCGTTCTGAACAAGTGTTACTGTTTTCTGCACAAAAGCGATTCTGCGAAGCAATGTGAACACTTCTGTTTCCCAGGCACAGAGAAGGTGCTAGCAGGGAATTCTCTGCCTGCTTTTCCCCAGTGCTCTGCAAGCTCTCCAGGACAACATATATCTGGGGCTCTGTGCTTTCTTTCGTTCTGAACAAGTGTTACTGTTTTCTGCACAAAAGCGATTCTGCGAAGCAATGTGAACACTTGTGCTTCCCAGGCACAGAGAAGGTGCTAGCAGGGAATTCTCTGCCTGCTTTTCCCCAGTGCTCTGCAAGCTCTCCAGGACAACATAAAATCTGGGGCTCTGTGCTTTCTTTCGTTCTGAACAAGTGTTATTGTTTTCTGCACAAAAGCGATTCTGCGAAGCAATGTGAAGACTTCTACTTCCCAGGCACAGAGAAGGTGCTAGCAGGGAATTCTCTGCCTGCCTTTCCCCAGTGCTCTGCAAGCTCTCCAGGACAACATAAAATCTGGGGCTCTGTGCTTTCCTTCGTTCTGAACAAGTGTTACTGTTTTCTGCACAAAAGCGATTCTGCGAAGCAATTTGAACACTTCTGCTTCCCAGGCACAGAGAAGGTGCTAGCAGGGAATTCTCTGCCTGCTTTTCCCCAGTGCTCTGCAAGCTCTCCAGGACAACATAAAATCTGGGGCTCTGTGCTTTCTTTCGTTCTGAACAAGTGTTACTGTTTTCTGCACAAAAGCGATTCTGCGAAGCAATTTGAACACTTCTGCTTCCCAGGCACAAAGAAGGTGCTAGCAGGGAATTCTCTGCCTGTTTTTCCCCAGTGCTCTGCAAGCTCTCCAGGACAACATAAAATCTGGGGCTCTGTGCTTTCTTTCGTTCTGAACAAGTGTTACTGTTTTCTGCACAAAAGCGATTCTGCGAAGCAATGTGAACACTTCTGCTTCCCAGGCACAGAGAAGGTGCTAGCAGGGAATTCTCTGCCTGCCTTTCCCCAGTGCTCTGCAAGCTCTCCAGGACAACATAAAATCTGGGGCTCTGTGCTTTCCTTCGTTCTGAACAAGTGTTACTGTTTTCTGCACAAAAGCGATTCTGCGAAGCAATTTGAACACTTCTGCTTCCCAGGCACAGAGAAGGTGCTAGCAGGGAATTCTCTGCCTGCTTTTCCCCAGTGCTCTGCAAGCTCTCCAGGACAACATAAAATCTGGGGCTCTGTGCTTTCTTTCGTTCTGAACAAGTGTTACTGTTTTCTGCACAAAAGCGATTCTGCGAAGCAATGTGAACACGTCCGCTTCCCAGGCACAGAGAAGGTGCTAGCAGGGAATTCTCTGCCTGCCTTTCCCCAGTGCTCTGCAAGCTCTCCAGGACAACATAAAATCTGGGGCTCTGTGCTTTCTTTCGTTCTGAACAAGTGTTATTGTTTTCTGCACAAAAGCGATTCTGCGAAGCAATGTGAACACTTGTGCTTCCCAGGCACAGAGAAGGTGCTAGCAGGGAATTCTCTGCCTGCTTTTCCCCAGTGCTCTGCAAGCTCTCCAGGACAACATAAAATCTGGGGCTCTGTGCTTTCTTTCGTTCTGAACAAGTGTTACTGTTTTCTGCACAAAAGCGATTCTGCGAAGCAATGGGAACACTTCTGTTTCCCAGGCACAGAGAAGGTGCTAGCAGGGAATTCTCTGCCTGCTTTTCCCCAGTGCTCTGCAAGCTCTCCAGGACAACATAAAATCTGGGGCTCTGTGCTTTCTTTCGTTCTGAACAAGTGTTACTGTTTTCTGCACAAAAGCGATTCTGCGAAGCAATGTGAACAGGCACAAAGAAGGTGCTAGCAGGGAATTCTCTGCCTGCCTTTCCCCAGTGCTCTGCAAGCTCTCCAGGACAACATAAAATCTGGGGCTCTGTGCTTTCTTTCATTCTGAACAATGTTACTGTTTTCTGCACAAAAGCGATTCTGCGAAGCAATGTGAAGACTTCTGCTTCCCAGGCACAGAGAAGGTGCTAGCAGGGAATTCTCTGCCTGCTTTTCCCCAGTGCTCTGCAAGCTCTCCAGGACAACATAAAATCTGGGGCTCTGTGCTTTCTTTCGTTCTGAACAAGTGTTACTGTTTTCTGCACAAAAGCGATTCTGCGAAGCAATGTGAACACTTCTGCTTCCCAGGCACAGAGAAGGTGCTAGCAGGGAATTCTCTGCCTGCCTTTCCCCAGTGCTCTTCAAGCTCTCCAGGACAACATAAAATCTGGGGCTCTGTGCTTTCTTTCGTTCTGAACAAGTGTTACTGTTTTCTGCACAAAAGCTATTCTGCGAAGCAATGTGAACACTTCTGCTTCCCAGGCACAGAGAAGGTGCTAGCAGGGAATTCTCTGCCTGCTTTTCCCCAGTGCTCTGCAAGCTCTCCAGGACAACATAAAATCTGGGGCTCTGTGCTTTCTTTCGTGCTGAACAAGTGTTACTGTTTTCTGCACAAAAGCGATTCTGCGAAGCAATGGGAACACTTCTGTTTCCCAGGCACAGAGAAGGTGCTAGCAGGGAATTCTCTGCCTGCTTTTCCCCAGTGCTCTGCAAGCTCTCCAGGACAACATAAAATCTGGGGCTCTGTGCTTTACTTCGTTCTGAACAAGTGTTACTGTTTTCTGCACAAAAGCGATTCTGCGAAGCAATGGGAACACTTCTGTTTCCCAGGCACAGAGAAGGTGCTAGCAGGGAATTCTCTGCCTGCTTTTCCCCAGTGCTCTGCAAGCTCTCCAGGACAACATAAAATCTGGGGCTCTGTGCTTTCTTTCATTCTGAACAAGTGTTACTGTTTTCTGCACAAAAGCGATTCTGCGAAGCAATGTGAAGACTTCTGCTTCCCAGGCACAGAGAAGGTGCTAGCAGGGAATTCTCTGACTGCTTTTCCCCAGTGCTCTGCAAGCTCTCCAGGACAACATAAAATCTGGGGCTCTGTGCTTTCTTTCGTTCTGAACAAGTGTTACTGTTTTCTGCACAAAAGCGATTCTGCGAAGCAATGTGAACAGGCACAAAGAAGGTGCTAGCAGGGAATTCTCTGCCTGCCTTTCCCCAGTGCTCTGCAAGCTCTCCAGGACAACATAAAATCTGGGGCTCTGTGCTTTCTTTCATTCTGAACAATGTTACTGTTTTCTGCACAAAAGCGATTCTGCGAAGCAATGTGAAGACTTCTGCTTCCCAGGCACAGAGAAGGTGCTAGCAGGGAATTCTCTGCCTGCTTTTCCCCAGTGCTCTGCAAGCTCTCCAGGACAACATAAAATCTGGGGCTCTGTGCTTTCTTTCGTTCTGAACAAGTGTTACTGTTTTCTGCACAAAAGCGATTCTGCGAAGCAATGTGAACACTTCTGCTTCCCAGGCACAGAGAAGGTGCTAGCAGGGAATTCTCTGCCTGCCTTTCCCCAGTGCTCTGCAAGCTCTCCAGGACAACATAAAATCTGGGGCTCTGTGCTTTCCTTCGTTCTGAACAAGTGTTACTGTTTTCTGCACAAAAGCGATTCTGGGAAGCAATGGGAACACTTCTGTTTCCCAGGCACAGAGAAGGTGCTAGCAGGGAATTCTCTGCCTGCTTTTCCCCAGTGCTCTTCAAGCTCTCCAGGACAACATAAAATCTGGGGCTCTGTGCTTTCTTTCGTTCTGAACAAGTGTTACTGTTTTCTGCACAAAAGCTATTCTGCGAAGCAATGTGAACACTTCTGCTTCCCAGGCACAGAGAAGGTGCTAGCAGGGAATTCTCTGCCTGCCTTTCCCCAGTGCTCTTCAAGCTCTCCAGGACAACATAAAATCTGGGGCTCTGTGCTTTCTTTCGTTCTGAACAAGTGTTACTGTTTTCTGCACAAAAGCTATTCTGCGAAGCAATGTGAACACTTCTGCTTCCCAGGCACAGAGAAGGTGCTAGCAGGGAATTCTCTGCCTGCTTTTCCCCAGTGCTCTGCAAGCTCTCCAGGACAACATAAAATCTGGGGCTCTGTGCTTTCTTTCGTGCTGAACAAGTGTTACTGTTTTCTGCACAAAAGCGATTCTGCGAAGCAATGGGAACACTTCTGTTTCCCAGGCACAGAGAAGGTGCTAGCAGGGAATTCTCTGCCTGCTTTTCCCCAGTGCTCTGCAAGCTCTCCAGGACAACATAAAATCTGGGGCTCTGTGCTTTCTTTCGTTCTGAACAAGTGTTACTGTTTTCTGCACAAAAGCGATTCTGCGAAGCAATGGGAACAGTTCTGTTTCCCAGGCACAGAGAAGGTGCTAGCAGGGAATTCTCTGCCTGCTTTTCCCCAGTGCTCTGCAAGCTCTCCAGGACAACATAAAATCTGGGGCTCTGTGCTTTCTTTCATTCTGAACAAGTGTTACTGTTTTCTGCACAAAAGCGATTCTGCGAAGCAATGTGAAGACTTCTGCTTCCCAGGCACAGAGAAGGTGCTAGCAGGGAATTCTCTGACTGCTTTTCCCCAGTGCTCTGCAAGCTCTCCAGGACAACATAAAATCTGGGGCTCTGTGCTTTCTTTCGTTCTGAACAAGTGTTACTGTTTTCTGCACAAAAGCGATTCTGCGAAGCAATGTGAACAGGCACAAAGAAGGTGCTAGCAGGGAATTCTCTGCCTGCCTTTCCCCAGTGCTCTGCAAGCTCTCCAGGACAACATAAAATCTGGGGCTCTGTGCTTTCTTTCATTCTGAACAATGTTACTGTTTTCTGCACAAAAGCGATTCTGCGAAGCAATGTGAAGACTTCTGCTTCCCAGGCACAGAGAAGGTGCTAGCAGGGAATTCTCTGCCTGCTTTTCCCCAGTGCTCTGCAAGCTCTCCAGGACAACATAAAATCTGGGGCTCTGTGCTTTCTTTCGTTCTGAACAAGTGTTACTGTTTTCTGCACAAAAGCGATTCTGCGAAGCAATGTGAACACTTCTGCTTCCCAGGCACAGAGAAGGTGCTAGCAGGGAATTCTCTGCCTGCCTTTCCCCAGTGCTCTTCAAGCTCTCCAGGACAACATAAAATCTGGGGCTCTGTGCTTTCTTTCGTTCTGAACAAGTGTTACTGTTTTCTGCACAAAAGCGATTCTGCGAAGCAATGGGAACACTTCTGTTTCCCAGGCACAGAGAAGGTGCTAGCAGGGAATTCTCTGCCTGCTTTTCCCCAGTGCTCTGCAAGCTCTCCAGGACAACATAAAATCTGGGGCTCTGTGCTTTCTTTCGTGCTGAACAAGTGTTACTGTTTTCTGCACAAAAGCGATTCTGCGAAGCAATGTGAACAGGCACAGAGAAGGTGCTAGCAGGGAATTCTCTGCCTGCCTTTCCCCAGTGCTCTGCAAGCTCTCCAGGACAACATAAAATCTGGGGCTCTGTGCTTTCTTTCGTTCTGAACAAGTGTTACTGTTTTCTGCACAAAAGCGATTCTGCGAAGCAATGGGAACACTTCTGTTTCCCAGGCACAGAGAAGGTGCTAGCAGGGAATTCTCTGCCTGCCTTTCCCCAGTGCTCTGCAAGCTCTCCAGGACAACAGCAAATCTGGGGCTCTGTGCTTTCTTTCGTTCTGAACAAGTGTTACTGTTTTCTGCACAAAAGCGATTCTGCGAAGGAATGTGAACAGGCACAGAGAAGGTGCTAGCAGGGAATTCTCTGCCTGCCTTTCCCCAGTGCTCTGCAAGCTCTCCAGGACAACATAAAATCTGGGGCTCTGTGCTTTCTTTCGTTCTGAACAAGTGTTACTGTTTTCTGCACAAAAGCGATTCTGCGAAGCAATGTGAACAGTTCTGTTTCCCAGGCACAGAGAAGGTGCTAGCAGGGAATTCTCTGCCTGCTTTTCCCCAGTGCTCTGCAAGCTCTCCAGGACAACAAAAAATCTGGGGCTCTGTGCTTTCTTTCGTTCTGAACAAGTGTTATTGTTTTCTGCACAAAAGCGATTCTGCGAAGCAATGTGAACAGTTCTGCTTCCCAGGCACAGAGAAGGTGCTAGCAGGGAATTCTCTGCCTGCTTTTCCCCAGTGCTCTGCAAGCTCTCCAGGACAACATAAAATCTGGGGCTCTGTGATTTCTTTCGTTCTGAACAAGTGTTACTGTTTTCTGCACAAAAGCGATTCTGCGAAGCAATGTGAACAGGCACAAAGAAGATGCTAGCAGGGAATTCTCTGCCTGCCTTTCCCCAGTGCTCTGCAAGCTCTCCAGGACAACATAAAATCTGGGGCTCTGTGCTTTCTTTCATTCTGAACAATGTTACTGTTTTCTGCACAAAAGCCATTCTGCGAAGCAATGTGAAGACTTCTGCTTCCCAGGCACAGAGAAGGTGCTAGCAGGGAATTCTCTGCCTGCTTTTCCCCAGTGCTCTGCAAGCTCTCCAGGACAACATAAAATCTGGGGCTCTGTGCTTTCTTTCGTTCTGAACAAGTGTTACTGTTTTCTGCACAAAAGCGATTCTGCGAAGCAATGTGAACACTTCTGCTTCCCAGGCACAGAGAAGGTGCTAGCAGGGAATTCTCTGCCTGCCTTTCCCCAGTGCTCTGCAAGCTCTCCAGGACAACATAAAATCTGGGGCTCTGTGCTTTCCTTCGTTCTGAACAACTGTTACTGTTTTCTGCACAAAAGCGATTCTGGGAAGCAATGGGAACACTTCTGTTTCCCAGGCACAGAGAAGGTGCTAGCAGGGAATTCTCTGCCTGCTTTTCCCCAGTGCTCTGCAAGCTCTCCAGGACAACATAAAATCTGGGGCTCTGTGCTTTCCTTCGTTCTGAACAAGTGTTACTGTTTTCTGCATAAAAGCTATTCTGCGAAGCAATGTGAACACTTCTGCTTCCCAGGCACAGAGAAGGTGCTAGCAGGGAATTCTCTGCCTGCCTTTCCCCAGTGCTCTTCAAGCTCTCCAGGACAACATAAAATCTGGGGCTCTGTGCTTTCTTTCGTTCTGAACAAGTGTTACTGTTTTCTGCACAAAAGCGATTCTGCGAAGCAATGGGAACACTTCTGTTTCCCAGGCACAGAGAAGGTGCTAGCAGGGAATTCTCTGCCTGCTTTTCCCCAGTGCTCTGCAAGCTCTCCAGGACAACATAAAATCTGGGGCTCTGTGCTTTCTTTCGTGCTGAACAAGTGTTACTGTTTTCTGCACAAAAGCGATTCTGCGAAGCAATGTGAACAGGCACAGAAAAGGTGCTAGCAGGGAATTCTCTGCCTGCCTTTCCCCAGTGCTCTGCAATCTCTCCAGGACAACATAAAATCTGGGGCTCTGTGCTTTCTTTCGTTCTGAACAAGTGTTACTGTTTTCTGCACAAAAGCGATTCTGCGAAGCAATGGGAACACTTCTGTTTCCCAGGCACAGAGAAGGTGCTAGCAGGGAATTCTCTGCCTGCCTTTCCCCAGTGCTCTGCAAGCTCTCCAGGACAACAGCAAATCTGGGGCTCTGTGCTTTCTTTCGTTCTGAACAAGTGTTACTGTTTTCTGCACAAAAGCTATTCTGCGAAGCAATGTGAACACTTCTGCTTCCCAGGCACAGAGAAGGTGCTAGCAGGGAATTCTCTGCCTGCCTTTCCCCAGTGCTCTGCAAGCTCTCCAGGACAACATAAAATCTGGGGCTCTGTGCTTTCTTTCGTTCTGAACAAGTGTTACTGTTTTCTGCACAAAAGCGATTCTGCGAAGGAATGTGAACAGGCACAGAGAAGGTGCTAGCAGGGAATTCTCTGCCTGCCTTTCCCCAGTGCTCTGCAAGCTCTCCAGGACAACATAAAATCTGGGACTCTGTGCTTTCTTTCGTTCTGAACAAGTGTTATTGTTTTCTGCACAAAAGGGATTCTGCGAAGCAATGTGAACAGTTCTGTTTCCCAGGCACAGAGAAGGTGCTAGCAGGGAATTCTCTGCCTGCTTTTCCCCAGTGCTCTGCAAGCTCTCCAGGACAACATAAAATCTGGGGCTCTGTGCTTTCTTTCGTTCTGAACAAGTGTTACTGTTTTCTGCACAAAAGCTATTCTGCGAAGCAATGTGAACACTTCTGCTTCCCAGGCACAGAGAAGGTGCTAGCAGGGAATTCTCTGCCTGCTTTTCCCCAGTGCTCTGCAAGCTCTCCAGGACAACATAAAATCTGGGGCTCTGTGATTTCTTTCGTTCTGAACAAGTGTTACTGTTTTCTGCACAAAAGCGATTCTGCGAAGCAATGTGAACAGGCACAAAGAAGGTGCTAGCAGGGAATTCTCTGCCTGCCTTTCCCCAGTGCTCTGCAAGCTCTCCAGGACAACATAAAATCTGGGGCTCTGTGCTTTCTTTCATTCTGAACAATGTTACTGTTTTCTGCACAAAAGCCATTCTGCGAAGCAATGTGAAGACTTCTGCTTCCCAGGCACAGAGAAGGTGCTAGCAGGGAATTCTCTGCCTGCTTTTCCCCAGTGCTCTGCAAGCTCTCCAGGACAACATAAAATCTGGGGCTCTGTGCTTTCTTTCGTTCTGAACAAGTGTTACTGTTTTCTGCACAAAAGCGATTCTGCGAAGCAATGTGAACACTTCTGCTTCCCAGGCACAGAGAAGGTGCTAGCAGGGAATTCTCTGCCTGCCTTTCCCCAGTGCTCTGCAAGCTCTCCAGGACAACATAAAATCTGGGGCTCTGTGCTTTCCTTCGTTCTGAACAACTGTTACTGTTTTCTGCACAAAAGCGATTCTGGGAAGCAATGGGAACAGTTCTGTTTCCCAGGCACAGAGAAGGTGCTAGCAGGGAATTCTCTGCCTGCTTTTCCCCAGTGCTCTTCAAGCTCTCCAGGACAACATAAAATCTGGGGCTCTGTGCTTTCTTTCGTTCTGAACAAGTGTTACTGTTTTCTGCACAAAAGCTATTCTGCGAAGCAATGTGAACACTTCTGCTTCCCAGGCACAGAGAAGGTGCTAGCAGGGAATTCTCTGCCTGCCTTTCCCCAGTGCTCTGCAAGCTCTCCAGGACAACATAAAATCTGGGGCTCTGTGCTTTCCTTCGTTCTGAACAACTGTTACTGTTTTCTGCACAAAAGCGATTCTGGGAAGCAATGGGAACACTTCTGTTTCCCAGGCACAGAGAAGGTGCTAGCAGGGAATTCTCTGCCTGCTTTTCCCCAGTGCTCTTCAAGCTCTCCAGGACAACATAAAATCTGGGGCTCTGTGCTTTCTTTCGTTCTGAACAAGTGTTACTGTTTTCTGCACAAAAGCTATTCTGCGAAGCAATGTGAACACTTCTGTTTCCCAGGCACAGAGAAGGTGCTAGCAGGGAATTCTCTGCCTGCCTTTCCCCAGTGCTCTGCAAGCTCTCCAGGACAACATAAAATCTGGGGCTCTGTGCTTTCTTTCGTGCTGAACAAGTGTTACTGTTTTCTGCACAAAAGCGATTCTGCGAAGCAATGTGAACAGGCACAGAAAAGGTGCTAGCAGGGAATTCTCTTCCTGCCTTTCCCCAGTGCTCTGCAAGCTCTCCAGGACAACATAAAATCTGGGGCTCTGTGCTTTCTTTCGTTCTGAACAAGTGTTACTGTTTTCTGCACAAAAGCGATTCTGCGAAGCAATGGGAACACTTCTGTTTCCCAGGCACAGAGAAGGTGCTAGCAGGGAATTCTCTGCCTGCCTTTCCCCAGTGCTCTGCAAGCTCTCCAGGACAACATAAAATCTGGGGCTCTGTGCTTTCTTTCGTTCTGAACAAGTGTTACTGTTTTCTGCACAAAAGCGATTCTGCGAAGGAATGTGAACAGGCACAGAGAAGGTGCTAGCAGGGAATTCTCTGCCTGCCTTTCCCCAGTGCTCTGCAAGCTCTCCAGGACAACATAAAATCTGGGGCTCTGTGCTTTCTTTCGTTCTGAACAAGTGTTACTGTTTTCTGCACAAAAGCGATTCTGCGAAGCAATGTGAACACTTCTGCTTCCCAGGCACAGAGAAGGTGCTAGCAGGGAATTCTCTGCCTGCTTTTCCCCAGTGCTCTGCAAGCTCTCCAGGACAACATAAAATCTGGGGCTCTGTGCTTTCTTTCATTCTGAACAAGTGTTACTGTTTTCTGCACAAAAGCTATTCTGCGAAGCAATGTGAACACTTCTGCTTCCCAGGCACAGAGAAGGTGCTAGCAGGGAATTCTCTGCCTGCTTTTCCCCAGTGCTCTGCAAGCTCTCCAGGACAACATAAAATCTGGGGCTCTGTGATTTCTTTCGTTCTGAACAAGTGTTACTGTTTTCTGCACAAAAGCGATTCTGCGAAGCAATGTGAACAGGCACAAAGAAGGTGCTAGCAGGGAATTCTCTGCCTGCCTTTCCCCAGTGCTCTGCAAGCTCTCCACGACAACATAAAATCTGGGGCTCTGTGCTTTCTTTCATTCTGAACAATGTTACTGTTTTCTGCACAAAAGCCATTCTGCGAAGCAATGTGAAGACTTCTGCTTCCCAGGCACAGAGAAGGTGCTAGCAGGGAATTCTCTGCCTGCCTTTCCCCAGTGCTCTGCAAGCTCTCCAGGACAACATAAAATCTGGGGCTCTGTGCTTTCCTTCGTTCTGAACAACTGTTACTTTTTTCTGCACAAAAGCGATTCTGGGAAGCAATGGGAACACTTCTGTTTCCCAGGCACAGAGAAGGTGCTAGCAGGGAATTCTCTGCCTGCTTTTCCCCAGTGCTCTTCAAGCTCTCCAGGACAACATAAAATCTGGGGCTCTGTGCTTTCTTTCTTTCTGAACAAGTGTTACTGTTTTCTGCACAAAAGCTATTCTGCGAAGCAATGTGAACACTTCTGCTTCCCAGGCACAGAGAAGGTGCTAGCAGGGAATTCTCTGCCTGCCTTTCCCCAGTGCTCTGCAAGCTCTCCAGGACAACATAAAATCTGGGGCTCTGTGCTTTCTTTCGTTCTGAACAAGTGTTACTGTTTTCTGCACAAAAGCGATTCTGCGAAGCAATGGGAACACTTCTGTTTCCCAGGCACAGAGAAGGTGCTAGCAGGGAATTCTCTGCCTGCTTTTCCCCAGTGCTCTGCAAGCTCTCCAGGACAACATAAAATCTGGGGCTCTGTGCTTTCTTTCGTGCTGAACAAGTGTTACTGTTTTCTGCACAAAATCGATTCTGCGAAGCAATGTGAACAGGCACAGAAAAGGTGCTAGCAGGGAATTCTCTGCCTGCCTTTCCCCAGTGCTCTGCAATCTCTCCAGGACAACATAAAATCTGGGGCTCTGTGCTTTCTTTCGTGCTGAACAAGTGTTACTGTTTTCTGCACAAAAGCGATTCTGCGAAGCAATGTGAACAGGCACAGAAAAGGTGCTAGCAGGGAATTCTCTTCCTGCCTTTCCCCAGTGCTCTGCAAGCTCTCCAGGACAACATAAAATCTGGGGCTCTGTGCTTTCTTTCGTTCTGAACAAGTGTTACTGTTTTCTGCACAAAAGCGATTCTGCGAAGCAATGGGAACACTTCTGTTTCCCAGGCACAGAGAAGGTGCTAGCAGGGAATTCTCTGCCTGCTTTTCCCCAGTGCTCTGCAAGCTCTCCAGGACAACATAAAATCTGGGGCTCTGTGCTTTCTTTCGTTCTGAACAAGTGTTACTGTTTTCTGCACAAAAGCGATTCTGCGAAGCAATGTGAACACTTCTGCTTCCCAGGCACAGAGAAGGTGCTAGCAGGGAATTCTCTGCCTGCCTTTCCCCAGTGCTCTTCAAGCTCTCCAGGACAACATAAAATCTGGGGCTCTGTGCTTTCTTTCGTTCTGAACAAGTGTTACTGTTTTCTGCACAAAAGCGATTCTGCGAAGCAATGGGAACACTTCTGTTTCCCAGGCACAGAGAAGGTGCTAGCAGGGAATTCTCTGCCTGCTTTTCCCCAGTGCTCTGCAAGCTCTCCAGGACAACATAAAATCTGGGGCTCTGTGCTTTCTTTCGTGCTGAACAAGTGTTACTGTTTTCTGCACAAAAGCGATTCTGCGAAGCAATGTGAACAGGCACAGAAAAGGTGCTAGCAGGGAATTCTCTGCCTGCCTTTCCCCAGTGCTCTGCAATCTCTCCAGGACAACATAAAATCTGGGGCTCTGTGCTTTCTTTCGTTCTGAACAAGTGTTACTGTTTTCTGCACAAAAGCGATTCTGCGAAGCAATGGGAACACTTCTGTTTCCCAGGCACAGAGAAGGTGCTAGCAGGGAATTCTCTGCCTGCCTTTCCCCAGTGCTCTGCAAGCTCTCCAGGACAACAGCAAATCTGGGGCTCTGTGCTTTCTTTCGTTCTGAACAAGTGTTACTGTTTTCTGCACAAAAGCTATTCTGCGAAGCAATGTGAACACTTCTGCTTCCCAGGCACAGAGAAGGTGCTAGCAGGGAATTCTCTGCCTGCCTTTCCCCAGTGCTCTGCAAGCTCTCCAGGACAACATAAAATCTGGGGCTCTGTGCTTTCTTTCGTTCTGAACAAGTGTTACTGTTTTCTGCACAAAAGCGATTCTGCGAAGGAATGTGAAAAGGCACAGAGAAGGTGCTAGCAGGGAATTCTCTGCCTGCCTTTCCCCAGTGCTCTGCAAGCTCTCCAGGACAACATAAAATCTGGGGCTCTGTGCTTTCTTTCGTTCTGAACAAGTGTTACTGTTTTCTGCACAAAAGCGATTCTGCGAAGCAATGTGAACAGTTCTGTTTCCCAGGCACAGAGAAGGTGCTAGCAGGGAATTCTCTGCCTGCTTTTCCCCAGTGCTCTGCAAGCTCTCCAGGACAACATAAAATCTGGGGCTCTGTGCTTTCTTTCATTCTGAACAAGTGTTACTGTTTTCTGCACAAAAGCTATTCTGCGAAGCAATGTGAACACTTCTGCTTCCCAGGCACAGAGAAGGTGCTAGCAGGGAATTCTCTGCCTGCTTTTCCCCAGTGCTCTGCAAGCTCTCCAGGACAACATAAAATCTGGGGCTCTGTGATTTCTTTCGTTCTGAACAAGTGTTACTGTTTTCTGCACAAAAGCGATTCTGCGAAGCAATGTGAACAGGCACAAAGAAGGTGCTAGCAGGGAATTCTCTGCCTGCCTTTCCCCAGTGCTCTGCAAGCTCTCCACGACAACATAAAATCTGGGGCTCTGTGCTTTCTTTCATTCTGAACAATGTTACTGTTTTCTGCACAAAAGCCATTCTGCGAAGCAATGTGAAGACTTCTGCTTCCCAGGCACAGAGAAGGTGCTAGCAGGGAATTCTCTGCCTGCCTTTCCCCAGTGCTCTGCAAGCTCTCCAGGACAACATAAAATCTGGGGCTCTGTGCTTTCCTTCGTTCTGAACAACTGTTACTTTTTTCTGCACAAAAGCGATTCTGGGAAGCAATGGGAACACTTCTGTTTCCCAGGCACAGAGAAGGTGCTAGCAGGGAATTCTCTGCCTGCTTTTCCCCAGTGCTCTTCAAGCTCTCCAGGACAACATAAAATCTGGGGCTCTGTGCTTTCTTTCTTTCTGAACAAGTGTTACTGTTTTCTGCACAAAAGCTATTCTGCGAAGCAATGTGAACACTTCTGCTTCCCAGGCACAGAGAAGGTGCTAGCAGGGAATTCTCTGCCTGCCTTTCCCCAGTGCTCTGCAAGCTCTCCAGGACAACATAAAATCTGGGGCTCTGTGCTTTCTTTCGTTCTGAACAAGTGTTACTGTTTTCTGCACAAAAGCGATTCTGCGAAGCAATGGGAACACTTCTGTTTCCCAGGCACAGAGAAGGTGCTAGCAGGGAATTCTCTGCCTGCTTTTCCCCAGTGCTCTGCAAGCTCTCCAGGACAACATAAAATCTGGGGCTCTGTGCTTTCTTTCGTGCTGAACAAGTGTTACTGTTTTCTGCACAAAAGCGATTCTGCGAAGCAATGTGAACAGGCACAGAAAAGGTGCTAGCAGGGAATTCTCTGCCTGCCTTTCCCCAGTGCTCTGCAATCTCTCCAGGACAACATAAAATCTGGGGCTCTGTGCTTTCTTTCGTTCTGAACAAGTGTTACTGTTTTCTGCACAAAAGCGATTCTGCGAAGCAATGGGAACACTTCTGTTTCCCAGGCACAGAGAAGGTGCTAGCAGGGAATTCTCTGCCTGCCTTTCCCCAGTGCTCTGCAAGCTCTCCAGGACAACAGCAAATCTGGGGCTCTGTGCTTTCTTTCGTTCTGAACAAGTGTTACTGTTTTCTGCACAAAAGCTATTCTGCGAAGCAATGTGAACACTTCTGCTTCCCAGGCACAGAGAAGGTGCTAGCAGGGAATTCTCTGCCTGCTTTTCCCCAGTGCTCTGCAAGCTCTCCAGGACAACATAAAATCTGGGGCTCTGTGATTTCTTTCGTTCTGAACAAGTGTTAGTGTTTTCTGCACAAAAGCGATTCTGCGAAGCAATGTGAACAGGCACAAAGAAGGTGCTAGCAGGGAATTCTCTGCCTGCCTTTCCCCAGTGCTCTGCAAGCTCTCCAGGACAACATAAAATCTGGGGCTCTGTGCTTTCTTTCATTCTGAACAATGTTACTGTTTTCTGCACAGAAGGGATTCTGCGAAGCAATGTGAACACTTCTGCTTCCCAGGCACAGAGAAGGTGCTAGCAGGGAATTCTCTGCCTGCTTTTCCCCAGTGCTCTGTAAGCTCTCCAGGACAACATAAAATCTGGGGCTCTGTGCTTTCTTTCGTTCTGAACAAGTGTTACTGTTTTCTGCACAAAAGCGATTCTGCGAAGCAATGTGAACACTTCTGCTTCCCAGGCACAGAGAAGGTGCTAGCAGGGAATTCTCTGCCTGCCTTTCCCCAGTGCTCTGCAAGCTCTCCAGGACAACATAAAATCTGGGGCTCTGTGCTTTCCTTCGTTCTGAACAACTGTTACTGTTTTCTGCACAAAAGCGATTCTGGGAAGCAATGTGAACACTTGTGCTTCCCAGGAACAGAGAAGGTGCTAGCAGGGAATTCTCTGCCTGCTTTTCCCCAGTGCTCTGCAAGCTCTCCAGGACAACAGCAAATCTGGGGCTCTGTGCTTTCTTTCGTTCTGAACAAGTGTTACTGTTTTCTGCACAAAAGCTATTCTGCGAAGCAATGTGAACACTTCTGTTTCCCAGGCACAGAGAAGGTGCTAGCAGGGAATTCTCTGCCTGCCTTTCCCCAGTGCTCTGCAAGCTCTCCAGGACAACATAAAATCTGGGGCTCTGTGCTTTCTTTCGTGCTGAACAAGTGTTACTGTTTTCTGCACAAAAGCGATTCTGCGAAGCAATGTGAACAGGCACAGAAAAGGTGCTAGCAGGGAATTCTCTGCCTGCCTTTCCCCAGTGCTCTGCAAGCTCTCCAGGACAACATAAAATCTGGGGCTCTGTGCTTTCTTTCGTTCTGAACAAGTGTTACTGTTTTCTGCACAAAAGCGATTCTGCGAAGCAATGTGAACAGGCACAAAGAAGGTGCTAGCAGGGAATTCTCTGCCTGCCTTTCCCCAGTGCTCTGCAAGCTCTCCAGGACAACATAAAATCTGGGGCTCTGTGCTTTCTTTCGTTCTGAACAAGTGTTACTGTTTTCTGCACAAAAGCGATTCTGCGAAGCAATGTGAACACTTCTGCTTCCCAGGCACAGAGAAGGTGCTAGCAGGGAATTCTCTGCCTGCCTTTCCCCAGTGCTCTGCAAGCTCTCCAGGACAACATAAAATCTGGGGCTCTGTGCTTTCCTTCGTTCTGAACAACTGTTACTGTTTTCTGCACAAAAGCGATTCTGCGAAGCAATGGGAACACTTCTGTTTCCCAGGCACAGAGAAGGTGCTAGCAGGGAATTCTCTGCCTGCTTTTCCCCAGTGCTCTGCAAGCTCTCCAGGACAACATAAAATCTGGGGCTCTGTGCTTTCTTTCGTTCTGAACAAGTGTTACTCTTTTCTGCACAAAAGCTATTCTGCGAAGCAATGTGAACACTTCTGCTTCCCAGGCACAGAGAAGGTGCTAGCAGGGAATTCTCTGCCTGCCTTTCCCCAGTGCTCTTCAAGCTCTCCAGGACAACATAAAATCTGGGGCTCTGTGCTTTCTTTCGTTCTGAACAAGTGTTACTGTTTTCTGCACAAAAGCGATTCTGCGAAGCAATGGGAACACTTCTGTTTCCCAGGCACAGAGAAGGTGCTAGCAGGGAATTCTCTGCCTGCTTTTCCCCAGTGCTCTGCAAGCTCTCCAGGACAACATAAAATCTGGGGCTCTGTGCTTTCTTTCGTGCTGAACAAGTGTTACTGTTTTCTGCACAAAAGCGATTCTGCGAAGCAATGTGAACAGGCACAGAAAAGGTGCTAGCAGGGAATTCTCTGCCTGCCTTTCCCCAGTGCTCTGCAAGCTCTCCAGGACAACAGCAAATCTGGGGCTCTGTGCTTTCTTTCGTTCTGAACAAGTGTTACTGTTTTCTGCACAAAAGCTATTCTGCGAAGCAATGTGAACACTTCTGCTTCCCAGGCACAGAGAAGGTGCTAGCAGGGAATTCTCTGCCTGCCTTTCCTCAGTGCTCTGCAAGCTCTCCAGGACAACATAAAATCTGGGGCTCTGTGCTTTCTTTCGTTCTGAACAAGTGTTACTGTTTTCTGCACAAAAGCGATTCTGCGAAGGAATGTGAACAGGCACAGAGAAGGTGCTAGCAGGGAATTCTCTGCCTGCCTTTCCCCAGTGCTCTGCAAGCTCTCCAGGACAACATAAAATCTGGGGCTCTGTGCTTTCTTTCGTTCTGAACAAGTGTTACTGTTTTCTGCACAAAAGCGATTCTGCGAAGCAATGGGAACACTTCTGTTTCCCAGGCACAGAGAAGGTGCTAGCAGGGAATTCTCTGCCTGCTTTTCCCCAGTGCTCTGCAAGCTCTCCAGGACAACATAAAATCTGGGGCTCTGTGCTTTCTTTCGTTCTGAACAAGTGTTACTGTTTTCTGCACAAAAGCTATTCTGCGAAGCAATGTGAACACTTCTGCTTCCCAGGCACAGAGAAGGTGCTAGCAGGGAATTCTCTGCCTGCTTTTCCCCAGTGCTCTGCAAGCTCTCCAGGACAACATAAAATCTGGGGCTCTGTGATTTCTTTCGTTCTGAACAAGTGTTACTGTTTTCTGCACAAAAGCGATTCTGCGAAGCAATGTGAACAGGCACAGAGAAGGTGCTAGCAGGGAATTCTCTGCCTGCCTTTCCCCAGTGCTCTGCAAGCTCTCCAGGACAACAGCAAATCTGGGGCTCTGTGCTTTCTTTCGTTCTGAACAAGTGTTACTGTTTTCTGCACAAAAGCTATTCTGCGAAGCAATGTGAACACTTCTGCTTCCCAGGCACAGAGAAGGTGCTAGCAGGGAATTCTCTGCCTGCCTTTCCTCAGTGCTCTGCAAGCTCTCCAGGACAACATAAAATCTGGGGCTCTGTGCTTTCTTTCGTTCTGAACAAGTGTTACTGTTTTCTGCACAAAAGCGATTCTGCGAAGCAATGTGAACAGGCACAAAGAAGGTGCTAGCAGGGAATTCTCTGCCTGCCTTTCCCCAGTGCTCTGCAAGCTCTCCAGGACAACATAAAATCTGGGGCTCTGTGCTTTCTTTCATTCTGAACAATGTTACTGTTTTCTGCACAAAAGGGATTCTGCGAAGCAATGTGAACACTTCTGCTTCCCAGGCACAGAGAAGGTGCTAGCAGGGAATTCTCTGCCTGCTTTTCCCCAGTGCTCTGCAAGCTCTCCAGGACAACATAAAATCTGGGGCTCTGTGCTTTCTTTCGTTCTGAACAAGTGTTACTGTTTTCTGCACAAAAGCGATTCTGCGAAGCAATGTGAACACTTCTGCTTCCCAGGCACAGAGAAGGTGCTAGCAGGGAATTCTCTGCCTGCCTTTCCCCAGTGCTCTGCAAGCTCTCCAGGACAACATAAAATCTGGGGCTCTGTGCTTTCCTTCGTTCTGAACAACTGTTACTGTTTTCTGCACAAAAGCGATTCTGGGAAGCAATGTGAACACTTGTGCTTCCCAGGAACAGAGAAGGTGCTAGCAGGGAATTCTCTGCCTGCTTTTCCCCAGTGCTCTGCAAGCTCTCCAGGACAACAGCAAATCTGGGGCTCTGTGCTTTCTTTCGTTCTGAACAAGTGTTACTGTTTTCTGCACAAAAGCTATTCTGCGAAGCAATGTGAACACTTCTGTTTCCCAGGCACAGAGAAGGTGCTAGCAGGGAATTCTCTGCCTGCCTTTCCCCAGTGCTCTGCAAGCTCTCCAGGACAACATAAAATCTGGGGCTCTGTGCTTTCTTTCGTGCTGAACAAGTGTTACTGTTTTCTGCACAAAAGCGATTCTGCGAAGCAATGTGAACAGGCACAGAAAAGGTGCTAGCAGGGAATTCTCTGCCTGCTTTTCCCCAGTGCTCTGCAAGCTCTCCAGGACAACATAAAATCTGGGGCTCTGTGCTTTCTTTCGTTCTGAACAAGTGTTACTGTTTTCTGCACAAAAGCGATTCTGCGAAGCAATGGGAACACTTCTGTTTCCCAGGCACAGAGAAGGTGCTAGCAGGGAATTCTCTGCCTGCTTTTCCCCAGTGCTCTGCAAGCTCTCCAGGACAACATAAAATCTGGGGCTCTGTGCTTTCTTTCGTGCTGAACAAGTGTTATTGTTTTCTGCACAAAAGCGATTCTGCGAAGCAATGTGAACAGGCACAGAGAAGGTGCTAGCAGGGAATTCTCTGCCTGCCTTTCCCCAGTGCTCTGCAAGCTCTCCAGGACAACATAAAATCTGGGGCTCTGTGCTTTCTTTCGTCTGAACAAGTGTTACTGTTTTCTGCACAAAAGCGATTCTGCGAAGCAATGTGTACTGGCACAGAGAAGGTGCTAGCAGGGAATCCTCTGCCTGCCTTTCCCCAGTGCTCTGCAAGCTCTCCAGGACAACAGCAAATCTGGGGCTCTGTGCTTTCTTTCGTTCTGAACAAGTGTTACTGTTTTCTGCACAAAAGCGATTCTGCGAAGCAATGTGAACACTTCTGCTTCCCAGGCACAGAGAAGGTGCTAGCAGGGAATTCTCTGCCTGCCTTTCCCCAGTGCTCTGCAAGCTCTCCAGGACAACATAAAATCTGGGGCTCTGTGCTTTCTTTCGTTCTGAACAAGTGTTACTGTTTTCTGCACAAAAGCGATTCTGCGAAGCAATGTGAACAGGCACAAAGAAGGTGCTAGCAGGGAATTCTCTGCCTGCCTTTCCCCAGTGCTCTGCAAGCTCTCCAGGACAACATAAAATCTGGGGCTCTGTGCTTTCTTTCGTTCTGAACAAGTGTTACTGTTTTCTGCACAAAAGCGATTCTGCGAAGCAATGTGAACACTTCTGCTTCCCAGGCACAGAGAAGGTGCTAGCAGGGAATTCTCTGCCTGCCTTTCCCCAGTGCTCTGCAAGCTCTCCAGGACAACATAAAATCTGGGGCTCTGTGCTTTCCTTCGTTCTGAACAACTGTTACTGTTTTCTGCACAAAAGCGATTCTGGGAAGCAATGGGAACACTTCTGTTTCCCAGGCACAGAGAAGGTGCTAGCAGGGAATTCTCTGCCTGCTTTTCCCCAGTGCTCTGCAAGCTCTCCAGGACAACATAAAATCTGGGGCTCTGTGCTTTCTTTCGTTCTGAACAAGTGTTACTGTTTTCTGCACAAAAGCTATTCTGCGAAGCAATGTGAACACTTCTGCTTCCCAGGCACAGAGAAGGTGCTAGCAGGGAATTCTCTGCCTGCCTTTCCCCAGTGCTCTTCAAGCTCTCCAGGACAACATAAAATCTGGGGCTCTGTGCTTTCTTTCGTTCTGAACAAGTGTTACTGTTTTCTGCACAAAAGCGATTCTGCGAAGCAATGTGAACACTTCTGCTTCCCAGGCACAGAGAAGGTGCTAGCAGGGAATTCTCTGCCTGCTTTTCCCCAGTGCTCTGCAAGCTCTCCAGGACAACATAAAATCTGGGGCTCTGTGCTTTCTTTCGTGCTGAACAAGTGTTACTGTTTTCTGCACAAAAGCGATTCTGCGAAGCAATGTGAACAGGCACAGAAAAGGTGCTAGCAGGGAATTCTCTGCCTGCCTTTCCCCAGTGCTCTGCAAGCTCTCCAGGACAACAGCAAATCTGGGGCTCTGTGCTTTCTTTCGTTCTGAACAAGTGTTACTGTTTTCTGCACAAAAGCTATTCTGCGAAGCAATGTGAACACTTCTGCTTCCCAGGCACAGAGAAGGTGCTAGCAGGGAATTCTCTGCCTGCCTTTCCCCAGTGCTCTGCAAGCTCTCCAGGACAACATAAAATCTGGGGCTCTGTGCTTTCTTTCGTTCTGAACAAGTGTTACTGTTTTCTGCACAAAAGCGATTCTGCGAAGGAATGTGAACAGGCACAGAGAAGGTGCTAGCAGGGAATTCTCTGCCTGCCTTTCCCCAGTGCTCTGCAAGCTCTCCAGG
The DNA here is from genome assembly GCF_047716275.1 of Strix uralensis. Lineage (NCBI taxonomy): Eukaryota > Metazoa > Chordata > Aves > Strigiformes > Strigidae > Strix > Strix uralensis. The sequence goes on along the minus strand of NW_027436710.1, from coordinate 238,771 downwards.
ACAACATAAAATCTGGGGCTCTGTGCTTTCTTTCGTTCTGAACAAGTGTTACTGTTTTCTGCACAAAAGCGATTCTGCGAAGCAATGTGAACAGTTCTGTTTCCCAGGCACAGAGAAGGTGCTAGCAGGGAATTCTCTGCCTGCTTTTCCCCAGTGCTCTGCAAGCTCTCCAGGACAACATAAAATCTGGGGCTCTGTGCTTTCTTTCGTTCTGAACAAGTGTTACTGTTTTCTGCACAAAAGCTATTCTGCGAAGCAATGTGAACACTTCTGCTTCCCAGGCACAGAGAAGGTGCTAGCAGGGAATTCTCTGCCTGCTTTTCCCCAGTGCTCTGCAAGCTCTCCAGGACAACATAAAATCTGGGGCTCTGTGATTTCTTTCGTTCTGAACAAGTGTTACTGTTTTCTGCACAAAAGCGATTCTGCGAAGCAATGTGAACAGGCACAGAGAAGGTGCTAGCAGGGAATTCTCTGCCTGCCTTTCCCCAGTGCTCTGCAAGCTCTCCAGGACAACAGCAAATCTGGGGCTCTGTGCTTTCTTTCGTTCTGAACAAGTGTTACTGTTTTCTGCACAAAAGCTATTCTGCGAAGCAATGTGAACACTTCTGCTTCCCAGGCACAGAGAAGGTGCTAGCAGGGAATTCTCTGCCTGCCTTTCCTCAGTGCTCTGCAAGCTCTCCAGGACAACATAAAATCTGGGGCTCTGTGCTTTCTTTCATTCTGAACAATGTTACTGTTTTCTGCACAAAAGCGATTCTGCGAAGCAATGTGAACACTTCTGCTTCCCAGGCACAGAGAAGGTGCTAGCAGGGAATTCTCTGCCTGCTTTTCCCCAGTGCTCTGCAAGCTCTCCAGGACAACATAAAATCTGGGGCTCTGTGCTTTCTTTCGTTCTGAACAAGTGTTACTGTTTTCTGCACAAAAGCGATTCTGCGAAGCAATGTGAACACTTCTGCTTCCCAGGCACAGAGAAGGTGCTAGCAGGGAATTCTCTGCCTGCCTTTCCCCAGTGCTCTGCAAGCTCTCCAGGACAACATAAAATCTGGGGCTCTGTGCTTTCCTTCGTTCTGAACAACTGTTACTGTTTTCTGCACAAAAGCGATTCTGGGAAGCAATGTGAACACTTGTGCTTCCCAGGAACAGAGAAGGTGCTAGCAGGGAATTCTCTGCCTGCTTTTCCCCAGTGCTCTGCAAGCTCTCCAGGACAACAGCAAATCTGGGGCTCTGTGCTTTCTTTCGTTCTGAACAAGTGTTACTGTTTTCTGCACAAAAGCTATTCTGCGAAGCAATGTGAACACTTCTGTTTCCCAGGCACAGAGAAGGTGCTAGCAGGGAATTCTCTGCCTGCCTTTCCCCAGTGCTCTGCAAGCTCTCCAGGACAACATAAAATCTGGGGCTCTGTGCTTTCTTTCGTGCTGAACAAGTGTTACTGTTTTCTGCACAAAAGCGATTCTGCGAAGCAATGTGAACAGGCACAGAAAAGGTGCTAGCAGGGAATTCTCTGCCTGCCTTTCCCCAGTGCTCTGCAAGCTCTCCAGGACAACATAAAATCTGGGGCTCTGTGCTTTCTTTCGTGCTGAACAAGTGTTATTGTTTTCTGCACAAAAGCGATTCTGCGAAGCAATGTGAACAGGCACAGAGAAGGTGCTAGCAGGGAATTCTCTGCCTGCCTTTCCCCAGTGCTCTGCAAGCTCTCCAGGACAACATAAAATCTGGGGCTCTGTGCTTTCTTTCGTCTGAACAAGTGTTACTGTTTTCTGCACAAAAGCGATTCTGCGAAGCAATGTGTACAGGCACAGAGAAGGTGCTAGCAGGGAATCCTCTGCCTGCCTTTCCCCAGTGCTCTGCAAGCTCTCCAGGACAACAGCAAATCTGGGGCTCTGTGCTTTCTTTCGTTCTGAACAAGTGTTACTGTTTTCTGCACAAAAGCGATTCTGCGAAGCAATGGGAACACTTCTGCTTCCCAGGCACAGAGAAGGTGCTAGCAGGGAATTCTCTGCCTGCCTTTCCCCAGTGCTCTGCAAGCTCTCCAGGACAACATAAAATCTGGGGCTCTGTGCTTTCCTTCGTTCTGAACAAGTGTTACTGTTTTCTGCACAAAAGCGATTCTGCGAAGCAATGTGAACAGGCACAAAGAAGGTGCTAGCAGGGAATTCTCTGCCTGCCTTTCCCCAGTGCTCTGCAAGCTCTCCAGGACAACATAAAATCTGGGGCTCTGTGCTTTCTTTCGTTCTGAACAAGTGTTACTGTTTTCTGCACAAAAGCGATTCTGCGAAGCAATGTGAACACTTGTGCTTCCCAGGCACAGAGAAGGTGCTAGCAGGGAATTCTCTGCCTGCCTTTCCCCAGTGCTCTGCAAGCTCTCCAGGACAACATAAAATCTGGGGCTCTGTGCTTTGTTTCGTTCTGAACAACTGTTACTGTTTTCTGCACAAAAGCGATTCTGGGAAGCAATGGGAACACTTCTGTTTCCCAGGCACAGAGAAGGTGCTAGCAGGGAATTCTCTGCCTGCTTTTCCCCAGTGCTCTTCAAGCTCTCCAGGACAACATAAAATCTGGGGCTCTGTGCTTTCTTTCGTTCTGAACAAGTGTTACTGTTTTCTGCACAAAAGCTATTCTGCGAAGCAATGTGAACACTTCTGCTTCCCAGGCACAGAGAAGGTGCTAGCAGGGAATTCTCTGCCTGCCTTTCCCCAGTGCTCTTCAAGCTCTCCAGGACAACATAAAATCTGGGGCTCTGTGCTTTCTTTCGTTCTGAACAAGTGTTACTGTTTTCTGCACAAAAGCGATTCTGCGAAGCAATGGGAACACTTCTGTTTCCCAGGCACAGAGAAGGTGCTAGCAGGGAATTCTCTGCCTGCTTTTCCCCAGTGCTCTGCAAGCTCTCCAGGACAACATAAAATCTGGGGCTCTGTGCTTTCTTTCGTGCTGAACAAGTGTTACTGTTTTCTGCACAAAAGCGATTCTGCGAAGCAATGTGAACAGGCACAGAAAAGGTGCTAGCAGGGAATTCTCTGCCTGCCTTTCCCCAGTGCTCTGCAAGCTCTCCAGGACAACAGCAAATCTGGGACTCTGTGCTTTCTTTCGTTCTGAACAAGTGTTACTGTTTTCTGCACAAAAGCTATTCTGCGAAGCAATGTGAACACTTCTGCTTCCCAGGCACAGAGAAGGTGCTAGCAGGGAATTCTCTGCCTGCCTTTCCTCAGTGCTCTGCAAGCTCTCCAGGACAACATAAAATCTGGGGCTCTGTGCTTTCTTTCGTGCTGAACAAGTGTTACTGTTTTCTGCACAAAAGCGATTCTGCGAAGGAATGTGAACAGGCACAGAGAAGGTGCTAGCAGGGAATTCTCTGCCTGCCTTTCCCCAGTGCTCTGCAAGCTCTCCAGGACAACATAAAATCTGGGGCTCTGTGCTTTCTTTCGTTCTGAACAAGTGTTACTGTTTTCTGCACAAAAGCGATTCTGCGAAGCAATGTGAACAGTTCTGTTTCCCAGGCACAGAGAAGGTGCTAGCAGGGAATTCTCTGCCTGCTTTTCCCCAGTGCTCTGCAAGCTCTCCAGGACAACATAAAATCTGGGGCTCTGTGCTTTCTTTCGTTCTGAACAAGTGTTACTGTTTTCTGCACAAAAGCTATTCTGCGAAGCAATGTGAACACTTGTGCTTCCCAGGCACAGAGAAGGTGCTAGCAGGGAATTCTCTGCCTGCTTTTCCCCAGTGCTCTGCAAGCTCTCCAGGACAACATAAAATCTGGGGCTCTGTGATTTCTTTCGTTCTGAACAAGTGTTACTGTTTTCTGCACAAAAGCGATTCTGCGAAGCAATGTGAACAGGCACAAAGAAGGTGCTAGCAGGGAATTCTCTGCCTGCCTTTCCCCAGTGCTCTGCAAGCTCTCCAGGACAACATAAAATCTGGGGCTCTGTGCTTTCTTTCATTCTGAACAATGTTACTGTTTTCTGCACAAAAGCGATTCTGCGAAGCAATGTGAAGACTTCTGCTTCCCAGGCACAGAGAAGGTGCTAGCAGGGAATTCTCTGCCTGCCTTTCCCCAGTGCTCTGCAAGCTCTCCAGGACAACATAAAATCTGGGGCTCTGTGCTTTCTTTCGTTCTGAACAAGTGTTACTGTTTTCTGCACAAAAGCGATTCTGCGAAGCAATGTGAACACTTCTGCTTCCCAGGCACAGAGAAGGTGCTAGCAGGGAATTCTCTGCCTGCCTTTCCCCAGTGCTCTGCAAGCTCTCCAGGACAACATAAAATCTGGGGCTCTGTGCTTTCCTTCGTTCTGAACAACTGTTACTGTTTTCTGCACAAAAGCGATTCTGGGAAGCAATGGGAACACTTCTGTTTCCCAGGCACAGAGAAGGTGCTAGCAGGGAATTCTCTGCCTGCTTTTCCCCAGTGCTCTGCAAGCTCTCCAGGACAACATAAAATCTGGGGCTCTGTGCTTTCTTTCGTTCTGAACAAGTGTTACTGTTTTCTGCACAAAAGCGATTCTGCGAAGCAATGTGAACACTTCTGCTTCCCAGGCACAGAGAAGGTGCTAGCAGGGAATTCTCTGCCTGCCTTTCCCCAGTGCTCTTCAAGCTCTCCAGGACAACATAAAATCTGGGGCTCTGTGCTTTCTTTCGTTCTGAACAAGTGTTACTGTTTTCTGCACAAAAGCGATTCTGCGAAGCAATGGGAACACTTCTGTTTCCCAGGCACAGAGAAGGTGCTAGCAGGGAATTCTCTGCCTGCTTTTCCCCAGTGCTCTGCAAGCTCTCCAGGACAACATAAAATCTGGGGCTCTGTGCTTTCTTTCATTCTGAACAAGTGTTACTGTTTTCTGCACAAAAGCGATTCTGCGAAGCAATGTGAACAGGCACAGAAAAGGTGCTAGCAGGGAATTCTCTGCCTGCCTTTCCCCAGTGCTCTGCAAGCTCTCCAGGACAACATAAAATCTGGGGCTCTGTGCTTTCTTTCGTTCTGAACAAGTGTTACTGTTTTCTGCACAAAAGCGATTCTGCGAAGCAATGGGAACACTTCTGTTTCCCAGGCACAGAGAAGGTGCTAGCAGGGAATTCTCTGCCTGCCTTTCCCCAGTGCTCTGCAAGCTCTCCAGGACAACAGCAAATCTGGGGCTCTGTGCTTTCTTTCGTTCTGAACAAGTGTTACTGTTTTCTGCACAAAAGCTATTCTGCGAAGCAATGTGAACACTTCTGCTTCCCAGGCACAGAGAAGGTGCTAGCAGGGAATTCTCTGCCTGCCTTTCCCCAGTGCTCTGCAAGCTCTCCAGGACAACATAAAATCTGGGGCTCTGTGCTTTCTTTCGTTCTGAACAAGTGTTACTGTTTTCTGCACAAAAGCTATTCTGCGAAGCAATGTGAACACTTCTGCTTCCCAGGCACAGAGAAGGTGCTAGCAGGGAATTCTCTGCCTGCTTTTCCCCAGTGCTCTGCAAGCTCTCCAGGACAACATAAAATCTGGGGCTCTGTGATTTCTTTCGTTCTGAACAAGTGTTACTGTTTTCTGCACAAAAGCGATTCTGCGAAGCAATGTGAACAGGCACAAAGAAGGTGCTAGCAGGGAATTCTCTGCCTGCCTTTCCCCAGTGCTCTGCAAGCTCTCCAGGACAACATAAAATCTGGGGCTCTGTGCTTTCTTTCGTTCTGAACAAGTGTTACTGTTTTCTGCACAAAAGCGATTCTGCGAAGGAATGTGAACAGGCACAGAGAAGGTGCTAGCAGGGAATTCTCTGCCTGCCTTTCCCCAGTGCTCTGCAAGCTCTCCAGGACAACATAAAATCTGGGGCTCTGTGCTTTCTTTCGTTCTGAACAAGTGTTACTGTTTTCTGCACAAAAGCGATTCTGCGAAGCAATGTGAACACTTGTGCTTCCCAGGCACAGAGAAGGTGCTAGCAGGGAATTCTCTGCCTGCTTTTCCCCAGTGCTCTGCAAGCTCTCCAGGACAACATAAAATCTGGGGCTCTGTGCTTTCTTTCGTTCTGAACAAGTGTTATTGTTTTCTGCACAAAAGCGATTCTGCGAAGCAATGTGAACACTTGTGCTTCCCAGGCACAGAGAAGGTGCTAGCAGGGAATTCTCTGCCTGCTTTTCCCCAGTGCTCTGCAAGCTCTCCAGGACAACATAAAATCTGGGGCTCTGTGCTTTCTTTCGTCTGAACAAGTGTTACTGTTTTCTGCACAAAAGCGATTCTGCGAAGCAATGTGAACAGGCACAGAGAAGGTGCTAGCAGGGAATTCTCTGCCTGCTTTTCCCCAGTGCTCTGCAAGCTCTCCAGGACAACATAAAATCTGGGGCTCTGTGCTTTCTTTCGTTCTGAACAAGTGTTACTGTTTTCTGCACAAAAGCGATTCTGCGAAGCAATGTGAACAGGCACAAAGAAGGTGCTAGCAGGGAATTCTCTGCCTGCTTTTCCCCAGTGCTCTGCAAGCTCTCCAGGACAACATAAAATCTGGGGCTCTGTGCTTTCTTTCGTTCTGAACAAGTGTTACTGTTTTCTGCACAAAAGCGATTCTGCGAAGCAATGTGAACACTTCTGCTTCCCAGGCACAGAGAAGGTGCTAGCAGGGAATTCTCTGCCTGCTTTTCCCCAGTGCTCTGCAAGCTCTCCAGGACAACAGCAAATCTGGGGCTCTGTGCTTTCTTTCGTTCTGAACAAGTGTTACTGTTTTCTGCACAAAAGCGATTCTGCGAAGCAATGTGAACGTTTCTGCTTCCCAGGCACAGAGAAGGTGCTAGCAGGGAATTCTCTGCCTGCTTTTCCCCAGTGCTCTGCAAGCTCTCCAGGACAACATAAAATCTGGGGCTCTGTGCTTTCTTTCGTGCTGAACAAGTGTTACTGTTTTCTGCACAAAAGCGATTCTGCGAAGCAATGTGAACAGGCACAGAAAAGGTGCTAGCAGGGAATTCTCTGCCTGCCTTTCCCCAGTGCTCTGCAAGCTCTCCAGGACAACATAAAATCTGGGGCTCTGTGCTTTCTTTCGTTCTGAACAAGTGTTACTGTTTTCTGCACAAAAGCGATTCTGCGAAGCAATGGGAACAGTTCTGTTTCCCAGGCACAGAGAAGGTGCTAGCAGGGAATTCTCTGCCTGCTTTTCCCCAGTGCTCTGCAAGCTCTCCAGGACAACATAAAATCTGGGGCTCTGTGCTTTCTTTCGTGCTGAACAAGTGTTATTGTTTTCTGCACAAAAGCGATTCTGCGAAGCAATGTGAACAGGCACAGAGAAGGTGCTAGCAGGGAATTCTCTGCCTGCCTTTCCCCAGTGCTCTGCAAGCTCTCCAGGACAACATAAAATCTGGGGCTCTGTGCTTTCTTTCGTTCTGAACAAGTGTTACTGTTTTCTGCAGAAAAGCGATTCTGCGAAGCAATGTGAACACTTCTGCTTCCCAGGCACAGAGAAGGTGCTAGCAGGGAATTCTCTGCCTGCCTTTCCCCAGTGCTCTGCAAGCTCTCCAGGACAACATAAAATCTGGGGCTCTGTGCTTTCTTTCGTCTGAACAAGTGTTACTGTTTTCTGCACAAAAGCGATTCTGCGAAGCAATGTGTACAGGCACAGAGAAGGTGCTAGCAGGGAATCCTCTGCCTGCCTTTCCCCAGTGCTCTGCAAGCTCTCCAGGACAACAGCAAATCTGGGGCTCTGTGCTTTCTTTCGTTCTGAACAAGTGTTACTGTTTTCTGCACAAAAGCGATTCTGTGAAGCAATGGGAACACTTCTGCTTCCCAGGCACAGAGAAGGTGCTAGCAGGGAATTCTCTGCCTGCCTTTCCCCAGTGCTCTGCAAGCTCTCCAGGACAACATAAAATCTGGGGCTCTGTGCTTTCTTTCGTTCTGAACAAGTGTTACTGTTTTCTGCACAAAAGCGATTCTGCGAAGCAATGTGAACAGTTCTGTTTCCCAGGCACAGAGAAGGTGCTAGCAGGGAATTCTCTGCCTGCTTTTCCCCAGTGCTCTGCAAGCTCTCCAGGACAACATAAAATCTGGGGCTCTGTGCTTTCTTTCGTTCTGAACAAGTGTTACTGTTTTCTGCACAAAAGCTATTCTGCGAAGCAATGTGAACACTTCTGCTTCCCAGGCACAGAGAAGGTGCTAGCAGGGAATTCTCTGCCTGCTTTTCCCCAGTGCTCTGCAAGCTCTCCAGGACAACATAAAATCTGGGGCTCTGTGATTTCTTTCGTTCTGAACAAGTGTTACTGTTTTCTGCACAAAAGCGATTCTGCGAAGCAATGTGAACAGGCACAAAGAAGGTGCTAGCAGGGAATTCTCTGCCTGCCTTTCCCCAGTGCTCTGCAAGCTCTCCAGGACAACATAAAATCTGGGGCTCTGTGCTTTCTTTCATTCTGAACAATGTTACTGTTTTCTGCACAAAAGCGATTCTGCGAAGCAATGTGAAGACTTCTGCTTCCCAGGCACAGAGAAGGTGCTAGCAGGGAATTCTCTGCCTGCCTTTCCCCAGTGCTCTGCAAGCTCTCCAGGACAACATAAAATCTGGGGCTCTGTGCTTTCTTTCGTTCTGAACAAGTGTTACTGTTTTCTGCACAAAAGCGATTCTGCGAAGCAATGTGAACACTTCTGCTTCCCAGGCACAGAGAAGGTGCTAGCAGGGAATTCTCTGCCTGCCTTTCCCCAGTGCTCTGCAAGCTCTCCAGGACAACATAAAATCTGGGGCTCTGTGCTTTCCTTCGTTCTGAACAACTGTTACTGTTTTCTGCACAAAAGCGATTCTGGGAAGCAATGGGAACACTTCTGTTTCCCAGGCACAGAGAAGGTGCTAGCAGGGAATTCTCTGCCTGCTTTTCCCCAGTGCTCTGCAAGCTCTCCAGGACAACATAAAATCTGGGGCTCTGTGCTTTCTTTCGTTCTGAACAAGTGTTACTGTTTTCTGCACAAAAGCGATTCTGCGAAGCAATGTGAACACTTCTGCTTCCCAGGCACAGAGAAGGTGCTAGCAGGGAATTCTCTGCCTGCCTTTCCCCAGTGCTCTTCAAGCTCTCCAGGACAACATAAAATCTGGGGCTCTGTGCTTTCTTTCGTTCTGAACAAGTGTTACTGTTTTCTGCACAAAAGCGATTCTGCGAAGCAATGGGAACACTTCTGTTTCCCAGGCACAGAGAAGGTGCTAGCAGGGAATTCTCTGCCTGCTTTTCCCCAGTGCTCTGCAAGCTCTCCAGGACAACATAAAATCTGGGGCTCTGTGCTTTCTTTCGTGCTGAACAAGTGTTACTGTTTTCTGCACAAAAGCGATTCTGCGAAGCAATGTGAACAGGCACAGAAAAGGTGCTAGCAGGGAATTCTCTGCCTGCCTTTCCCCAGTGCTCTGCAAGCTCTCCAGGACAACATAAAATCTGGGGCTCTGTGCTTTCTTTCGTTCTGAACAAGTGTTACTGTTTTCTGCACAAAAGCGATTCTGCGAAGCAATGGGAACACTTCTGTTTCCCAGGCACAGAGAAGGTGCTAGCAGGGAATTCTCTGCCTGCCTTTCCCCAGTGCTCTGCAAGCTCTCCAGGACAACAGCAAATCTGGGGCTCTGTGCTTTCTTTCGTTCTGAACAAGTGTTACTGTTTTCTGCACAAAAGCTATTCTGCGAAGCAATGTGAACACTTCTGCTTCCCAGGCACAGAGAAGGTGCTAGCAGGGAATTCTCTGCCTGCCTTTCCCCAGTGCTCTGCAAGCTCTCCAGGACAACATAAAATCTGGGGCTCTGTGCTTTCTTTCGTTCTGAACAAGTGTTACTGTTTTCTGCACAAAAGCTATTCTGCGAAGCAATGTGAACACTTCTGCTTCCCAGGCACAGAGAAGGTGCTAGCAGGGAATTCTCTGCCTGCTTTTCCCCAGTGCTCTGCAAGCTCTCCAGGACAACATAAAATCTGGGGCTCTGTGATTTCTTTCGTTCTGAACAAGTGTTACTGTTTTCTGCACAAAAGCGATTCTGCGAAGCAATGTGAACAGGCACAAAGAAGGTGCTAGCAGGGAATTCTCTGCCTGCCTTTCCCCAGTGCTCTGCAAGCTCTCCAGGACAACATAAAATCTGGGGCTCTGTGCTTTCTTTCGTTCTGAACAAGTGTTACTGTTTTCTGCACAAAAGCGATTCTGCGAAGGAATGTGAACAGGCACAGAGAAGGTGCTAGCAGGGAATTCTCTGCCTGCCTTTCCCCAGTGCTCTGCAAGCTCTCCAGGACAACATAAAATCTGGGGCTCTGTGCTTTCTTTCGTTCTGAACAAGTGTTACTGTTTTCTGCACAAAAGCGATTCTGCGAAGCAATGTGAACACTTGTGCTTCCCAGGCACAGAGAAGGTGCTAGCAGGGAATTCTCTGCCTGCTTTTCCCCAGTGCTCTGCAAGCTCTCCAGGACAACATAAAATCTGGGGCTCTGTGCTTTCTTTCGTTCTGAACAAGTGTTATTGTTTTCTGCACAAAAGCGATTCTGCGAAGCAATGTGAACACTTGTGCTTCCCAGGCACAGAGAAGGTGCTAGCAGGGAATTCTCTGCCTGCTTTTCCCCAGTGCTCTGCAAGCTCTCCAGGACAACATAAAATCTGGGGCTCTGTGCTTTCTTTCGTCTGAACAAGTGTTACTGTTTTCTGCACAAAAGCGATTCTGCGAAGCAATGTGAACAGGCACAGAGAAGGTGCTAGCAGGGAATTCTCTGCCTGCTTTTCCCCAGTGCTCTGCAAGCTCTCCAGGACAACATAAAATCTGGGGCTCTGTGCTTTCTTTCGTTCTGAACAAGTGTTACTGTTTTCTGCACAAAAGCGATTCTGCGAAGCAATGTGAACAGGCACAAAGAAGGTGCTAGCAGGGAATTCTCTGCCTGCTTTTCCCCAGTGCTCTGCAAGCTCTCCAGGACAACATAAAATCTGGGGCTCTGTGCTTTCTTTCGTTCTGAACAAGTGTTACTGTTTTCTGCACAAAAGCGATTCTGCGAAGCAATGTGAACACTTCTGCTTCCCAGGCACAGAGAAGGTGCTAGCAGGGAATTCTCTGCCTGCTTTTCCCCAGTGCTCTGCAAGCTCTCCAGGAGAACAGCAAATCTGGGGCTCTGTGCTTTCTTTCGTTCTGAACAAGTGTTACTGTTTTCTGCACAAAAGCGATTCTGCGAAGCAATGTGAACGCTTCTGCTTCCCAGGCACAGAGAAGGTGCTAGCAGGGAATTCTCTGCCTGCTTTTCCCCAGTGCTCTGCAAGCTCTCCAGGACAACATAAAATCTGGGGCTCTGTGCTTTCTTTCGTGCTGAACAAGTGTTACTGTTTTCTGCACAAAAGCGATTCTGCGAAGCAATGTGAACAGGCACAGAAAAGGTGCTAGCAGGGAATTCTCTGCCTGCCTTTCCCCAGTGCTCTGCAAGCTCTCCAGGACAACATAAAATCTGGGGCTCTGTGCTTTCTTTCGTTCTGAACAAGTGTTACTGTTTTCTGCACAAAAGCGATTCTGCGAAGCAATGGGAACACTTCTGTTTCCCAGGCACAGAGAAGGTGCTAGCAGGGAATTCTCTGCCTGCTTTTCCCCAGTGCTCTGCAAGCTCTCCAGGACAACATAAAATCTGGGGCTCTGTGCTTTCTTTCGTGCTGAACAAGTGTTATTGTTTTCTGCACAAAAGCGATTCTGCGAAGCAATGTGAACAGGCACAGAGAAGGTGCTAGCAGGGAATTCTCTGCCTGCCTTTCCCCAGTGCTCTGCAAGCTCTCCAGGACAACATAAAATCTGGGGCTCTGTGCTTTCTTTCGTTCTGAACAAGTGTTACTGTTTTCTGCAGAAAAGCGATTCTGCGAAGCAATGTGAACACTTCTGCTTCCCAGGCACAGAGAAGGTGCTAGCAGGGAATTCTCTGCCTGCCTTTCCCCAGTGCTCTGCAAGCTCTCCAGGACAACATAAAATCTGGGGCTCTGTGCTTTCTTTTGTCTGAACAAGTGTTACTGTTTTCTGCACAAAAGCGATTCTGCGAAGCAATGTGTACAGGCACAGAGAAGGTGCTAGCAGGGAATCCTCTGCCTGCCTTTCCCCAGTGCTCTGCAAGCTCTCCAGGACAACAGCAAATCTGGGGCTCTGTGCTTTCTTTCGTTCTGAACAAGTGTTACTGTTTTCTGCACAAAAGCGATTCTGTGAAGCAATGGGAACACTTCTGCTTCCCAGGCACAGAGAAGGTGCTAGCAGGGAATTCTCTGCCTGCCTTTCCCCAGTGCTCTGCAAGCTCTCCAGGACAACATAAAATCTGGGGCTCTGTGCTTTCTTTCGTTCTGAACAAGTGTTACTGTTTTCTGCACAAAAGCGATTCTGCGAAGCAATGTGAACAGGCACAAAGAAGGTGCTAGCAGGGAATTCTCTGCCTGCCTTTCCCCAGTGCTCTGCAAGCTCTCCAGGACAACATAAAATCTGGGGCTCTGTGCTTTCTTTCGTTCTGAACAAGTGTTACTGTTTTCTGCACAAAAGCGATTCTGCGAAGCAATGTGAACACTTCTGCTTCCCAGGCACAGAGAAGGTGCTAGCAGGGAATTCTCTGCCTGCCTTTCCCCAGTGCTCTGCAAGCTCTCCAGGACAACATAAAATCTGGGGCTCTGTGCTTTCCTTCGTTCTGAACAACTGTTACTGTTTTCTGCACAAAAGCGATTCTGGGAAGCAATGGGAACACTTCTGTTTCCCAGGCACAGAGAAGGTGCTAGCAGGGAATTCTCTGCCTGCTTTTCCCCAGTGCTCTTCAAGCTCTCCAGGACAACATAAAATCTGGGGCTCTGTGCTTTCTTTCGTTCTGAACAAGTGTTACTGTTTTCTGCACAAAAGCTATTCTGCGAAGCAATGTGAACACTTCTGCTTCCCAGGCACAGAGAAGGTGCTAGCAGGGAATTCTCTGCCTGCCTTTCCCCAGTGCTCTTCAAGCTCTCCAGGACAACATAAAATCTGGGGCTCTGTGCTTTCTTTCGTTCTGAACAAGTGTTACTGTTTTCTGCACAAAAGCGATTCTGCGAAGCAATGGGAACACTTCTGTTTCCCAGGCACAGAGAAGGTGCTAGCAGGGAATTCTCTGCCTGCTTTTCCCCAGTGCTCTGCAAGCTCTCCAGGACAACATAAAATCTGGGGCTCTGTGCTTTCTTTCGTGCTGAACAAGTGTTACTGTTTTCTGCACAAAAGCGATTCTGCGAAGCAATGTGAACAGGCACAGAAAAGGTGCTAGCAGGGAATTCTCTGCCTGCCTTTCCCCAGTGCTCTGCAAGCTCTCCAGGACAACAGCAAATCTGGGGCTCTGTGCTTTCTTTCGTTCTGAACAAGTGTTACTGTTTTCTGCACAAAAGCTATTCTGCGAAGCAATGTGAACACTTCTGCTTCCCAGGCACAGAGAAGGTGCTAGCAGGGAATTCTCTGCCTGCCTTTCCTCAGTGCTCTGCAAGCTCTCCAGGACAACATAAAATCTGGGGCTCTGTGCTTTCTTTCGTTCTGAACAAGTGTTACTGTTTTCTGCACAAAAGCGATTCTGCGAAGGAATGTGAACAGGCACAGAGAAGGTGCTAGCAGGGAATTCTCTGCCTGCCTTTCCCCAGTGCTCTGCAAGCTCTCCAGGACAACATAAAATCTGGGGCTCTGTGCTTTCTTTCGTTCTGAACAAGTGTTACTGTTTTCTGCAGAAAAGCGATTCTGCGAAGCAATGTGAACAGTTCTGTTTCCCAGGCACAGAGAAGGTGCTAGCAGGGAATTCTCTGCCTGCTTTTCCCCAGTGCTCTGCAAGCTCTCCAGGACAACATAAAATCTGGGGCTCTGTGCTTTCTTTCGTTCTGAACAAGTGTTACTGTTTTCTGCACAAAAGCTATTCTGCGAAGCAATGTGAACACTTCTGCTTCCCAGGCACAGAGAAGGTGCTAGCAGGGAATTCTCTGCCTGCTTTTCCCCAGTGCTCTGCAAGCTCTCCAGGACAACATAAAATCTGGGGCTCTGTGATTTCTTTCGTTCTGAACAAGTGTTACTGTTTTCTGCACAAAAGCGATTCTGCGAAGCAATGTGAACAGGCACAGAGAAGGTGCTAGCAGGGAATTCTCTGCCTGCCTTTCCCCAGTGCTCTGCAAGCTCTCCAGGACAACAGCAAATCTGGGGCTCTGTGCTTTCTTTCGTTCTGAACAAGTGTTACTGTTTTCTGCACAAAAGCTATTCTGCGAAGCAATGTGAACACTTCTGCTTCCCAGGCACAGAGAAGGTGCTAGCAGGGAATTCTCTGCCTGCCTTTCCTCAGTGCTCTGCAAGCTCTCCAGGACAACATAAAATCTGGGGCTCTGTGCTTTCTTTCGTTCTGAACAAGTGTTACTGTTTTCTGCACAAAAGCGATTCTGCGAAGGAATGTGAACAGGCACAGAGAAGGTGCTAGCAGGGAATTGTCTGCCTGCCTTTCCCCAGTGCTCTGCAAGCTCTCCAGGACAACATAAAATCTGGGGCTCTGTGCTTTCTTTCGTTCTGAACAAGTGTTACTGTTTTCTGCACAAAAGCGATTCTGCGAAGCAATGTGAACACTTCTGCTTCCCAGGCACAGAGAAGGTGCTAGCAGGGAATTCTCTGCCTGCTTTTCCCCAGTGCTCTGCAAGCTCTCCAGGACAACATAAAATCTGGGGCTCTGTGCTTTCTTTCGTTCTGAACAAGTGTTACTGTTTTCTGCACAAAAGCTATTCTGCGAAGCAATGTGAACACTTCTGCTTCCCAGGCACAGAGAAGGTGCTAGCAGGGAATTCTCTGCCTGCTTTTCCCCAGTGCTCTGCAAGCTCTCCAGGACAACATAAAATCTGGGGCTCTGTGCTTTCTTTCGTTCTGAACAAGTGTTAGTGTTTTCTGCACAAAAGCGATTCTGCGAAGCAATGTGAACAGGCACAAAGAAGGTGCTAGCAGGGAATTCTCTGCCTGCCTTTCCCCAGTGCTCTGCAAGCTCTCCAGGACAACATAAAATCTGGGGCTCTGTGCTTTCTTTCATTCTGAACAATGTTACTGTTTTCTGCACAAAAGCGATTCTGCGAAGCAATGTGAAGACTTCTGCTTCCCAGGCACAGAGAAGGTGCTAGCAGGGAATTCTCTGCCTGCCTTTCCCCAGTGCTCTGCAAGCTCTCCAGGACAACATAAAATCTGGGGCTCTGTGCTTTCTTTCGTTCTGAACAAGTGTTACTGTTTTCTGCACAAAAGCGATTCTGCGAAGCAATGTGAACACTTCTGCTTCCCAGGCACAGAGAAGGTGCTAGCAGGGAATTCTCTGCCTGCCTTTCCCCAGTGCTCTGCAAGCTCTCCAGGACAACATAAAATCTGGGGCTCTGTGCTTTCCTTCGTTCTGAACAACTGTTACTGTTTTCTGCACAAAAGCGATTCTGGGAAGCAATGGGAACACTTCTGTTTCCCAGGCACAGAGAAGGTGCTAGCAGGGAATTCTCTGCCTGCTTTTCCCCAGTGCTCTGCAAGCTCTCCAGGACAACATAAAATCTGGGGCTCTGTGCTTTCTTTCGTTCTGAACAAGTGTTACTGTTTTCTGCACAAAAGCGATTCTGCGAAGCAATGTGAACACTTCTGCTTCCCAGGCACAGAGAAGGTGCTAGCAGGGAATTCTCTGCCTGCCTTTCCCCAGTGCTCTTCAAGCTCTCCAGGACAACATAAAATCTGGGGCTCTGTGCTTTCTTTCGTTCTGAACAAGTGTTACTGTTTTCTGCACAAAAGCGATTCTGCGAAGCAATGGGAACACTTCTGTTTCCCAGGCACAGAGAAGGTGCTAGCAGGGAATTCTCTGCCTGCTTTTCCCCAGTGCTCTGCAAGCTCTCCAGGACAACATAAAATCTGGGGCTCTGTGCTTTCTTTCGTGCTGAACAAGTGTTACTGTTTTCTGCACAAAAGCGATTCTGCGAAGCAATGTGAACAGGCACAAAGAAGGTGCTAGCAGGGAATTCTCTGCCTGCCTTTCCCCAGTGCTCTGCAAGCTCTCCAGGACAACATAAAATCTGGGGCTCTGTGCTTTCTTTCGTTCTGAACAAGTGTTACTGTTTTCTGCACAAAAGCGATTCTGCGAAGGAATGTGAACAGGCACAGAGAAGGTGCTAGCAGGGAATTCTCTGCCTGCCTTTCCCCAGTGCTCTGCAAGCTCTCCAGGACAACATAAAATCTGGGGCTCTGTGCTTTCTTTCGTTCTGAACAAGTGTTACTGTTTTCTGCACAAAAGCGATTCTGCGAAGCAATGTGAAGACTTCTGCTTCCCAGGCACAGAGAAGGTGCTAGCAGGGAATTCTCTGCCTGCTTTTCCCCAGTGCTCTGCAAGCTCTCCAGGACAACATAAAATCTGGGGCTCTGTGCTTTCTTTCGTCTGAACAAGTGTTACTGTTTTCTGCACAAAAGCGATTCTGCGAAGCAATGTGAACAGGCACAGAGAAGGTGCTAGCAGGGAATTCTCTGCCTGCTTTTCCCCAGTGCTCTGCAAGCTCTCCAGGACAACATAAAATCTGGGGCTCTGTGCTTTCTTTCGTTCTGAACAAGTGTTACTGTTTTCTGCACAAAAGCGATTCTGCGAAGCAATGTGAACAGGCACAAAGAAGGTGCTAGCAGGGAATTCTCTGCCTGCTTTTCCCCAGTGCTCTGCAAGCTCTCCAGGACAACATAAAATCTGGGGCTCTGTGCTTTCTTTCGTTCTGAACAAGTGTTACTGTTTTCTGCACAAAAGCGATTCTGCGAAGCAATGTGAACACTTCTGCTTCCCAGGCACAGAGAAGGTGCTAGCAGGGAATTCTCTGCCTGCTTTTCCCCAGTGCTCTGCAAGCTCTCCAGGACAACAGCAAATCTGGGGCTCTGTGCTTTCTTTCGTTCTGAACAAGTGTTACTGTTTTCTGCACAAAAGCGATTCTGCGAAGCAATGTGAACGCTTCTGCTTCCCAGGCACAGAGAAGGTGCTAGCAGGGAATTCTCTGCCTGCTTTTCCCCAGTGCTCTGCAAGCTCTCCAGGACAACATAAAATCTGGGGCTCTGTGCTTTCTTTCGTGCTGAACAAGTGTTACTGTTTTCTGCACAAAAGCGATTCTGCGAAGCAATGTGAACAGGCACAGAGAAGGTGCTAGCAGGGAATTCTCTGCCTGCCTTTCCCCAGTGCTCTGCAAGCTCTCCAGGACAACATAAAATCTGCGGCTCTGTGCTTTCTTTCGTTCTGAACAAGTGTTACTGTTTTCTGCACAAAAGCGATTCTGCGAAACAATGTGAACACTTCTCCTTCCCAGGCACAGAGAAGGTGCTAGCAGGGAATTCTCTGCCTGCCTTTCCCCAGTGCTCTGCAAGCTCTCCAGGACAACATAAAATCTGGGGCTCTGTGCTTTCTTTCGTGCTGAACAAGTGTTACTGTTTTCTGCACAAAAGCGATTCTGCGAAGCAATGTGAACAGGCACAGAAAAGGTGCTAGCAGGGAATTCTCTGCCTGCCTTTCCCCAGTGCTCTGCAAGCTCTCCAGGACAGCATAAAATCTGGGGCTCTGTGCTTTCTTTCGTTCTGAACAAGTGTTACTGTTTTCTGCACAAAAGCGATTCTGCGAAGCAATGGGAACACTTCTGTTTCCCAGGCACAGAGAAGGTGCTAGCAGGGAATTCTCTGCCTGCTTTTCCCCAGTGCTCTGCAAGCTCTCCAGGACAACAGCAAATCTGGGGCTCTGTGCTTTCTTTCGTTCTGAACAAGTGTTACTGTTTTCTGCACAAAAGCGATTCTGCGAAGCAATGTGAACACTTCTGTTTCCCAGGCACAGAGAAGGTGGTAGCAGGGAATTCTCTGCCTGCTTTTCCCCAGTGCTCTGCAAGCTCTCCAGGACAACATAAAATCTGGGGCTCTGTGCTTTCTTTCGTTCTGAACAAGTGTTACTGTTTTCTGCACAAAAGCGATTCTGCGAAGCAATGTGAACAGGCACAGAGAAGGTGCTAGCAGGGAATTCTCTGCCTGCCTTTCCCCAGTGCTCTGCAAGCTCTCCAGGACAACATAAAATCTGGGGCTCTGTGCTTTCTTTCGTTCTGAACAAGTGTTACTGTTTTCTGCACAAAAGCGATTCTGCGAAGCAATGTGAACAGTTCTGTTTCCCAGGCACAGAGAAGGTGCTAGCAGGGAATTCTCTGCCTGCTTTTCCCCAGTGCTCTGCAAGCTCTCCAGGACAACATAAAATCTGGGGCTCTGTGCTTTCTTTCGTGCTGAACAAGTGTTACTGTTTTCTGCACAAAAGCGATTCTGCGAAGCAATGTGAACACTTCTGCTTCCCAGGCACAGAGAAGGTGCTAGCAGGGAATTCTCTGCCTGCTTTTCCCCAGTGCTCTGCAAGCTCTCCAGGACAACATAAAATCTGGGGCTCTGTGCTTTCTTTCGTTCTGAACAAGTGTTATTGTTTTCTGCACAAAAGCGATTCTGCGAAGCAATGTGAACACTTCTGCTTCCCAGGCACAGAGAAGGTGCTAGCAGGGAATTCTCTGCCTGCTTTTCCCCAGTGCTCTGCAAGCTCTCCAGGACAACATAAAATCTGGGGCTCTGTGCTTTCTTTCGTTCTGAACAAGTGTTACTGTTTTCTGCACAAAAGCGATTCTGCGAAGCAATGTGAACAGGCACAGAGAAGGTGCTAGCAGGGAATTCTCTGCCTGCCTTTCCCCAGTGCTCTGCAAGCTCTCCAGGACAACATAAAATCTGGGGCTCTGTGCTTTCTTTCGTTCTGAACAAGTGTTACTGTTTTCTGCACAAAAGCGATTCTGCGAAGCAATGTGAACAGTTCTGTTTCCCAGGCACAGAGAAGGTGCTAGCAGGGAATTCTCTGCCTGCTTTTCCCCAGTGCTCTGCAAGCTCTCCAGGACAACATAAAATCTGGGGCTCTGTGCTTTCTTTCGTGCTGAACAAGTGTTACTGTTTTCTGCACAAAAGCGATTCTGCGAAGCAATGTGAACACTTCTGCTTCCCAGGCACAGAGAAGGTGCTAGCAGGGAATTCTCTGCCTGCTTTTCCCCAGTGCTCTGCAAGCTCTCCAGGACAACATAAAATCTGGGGCTCTGTGCTTTCTTTCGTTCTGAACAAGTGTTATTGTTTTCTGCACAAAAGCGATTCTGCGAAGCAATGTGAACACTTCTGCTTCCCAGGCACAGAGAAGGTGCTAGCAGGGAATTCTCTGCCTGCTTTTCCCCAGTGCTCTGCAAGCTCTCCAGGACAACATAAAATCTGGGGCTCTGTGCTTTCTTTCGTTCTGAACAAGTGTTACTGTTTTCTGCACAAAAGCGATTCTGCGAAGCAATGTGAACAGGCACAGAGAAGGTGCTAGCAGGGAATTCTCTGCCTGCCTTTCCCCAGTGCTCTGCAAGCTCTCCAGGACAACATAAAATCTGGGGCTCTGTGCTTTCTTTCGTTCTGAACAAGTGTTACTGTTTTCTGCAGAAAAGCGATTCTGCGAAGCAATGTGTACAGGCACAGAGAAGGTGCTAGCAGGGAATCCTCTGCCTGCCTTTCCCCAGTGCTCTGCAAGCTCTCCAGGACAACAGCAAATCTGGGGCTCTGTGCTTTCTTTCGTTCTGAACAAGTGTTACTGTTTTCTGCACAAAAGCGATTCTGTGAAGCAATGGGAACACTTCTGCTTCCCAGGCACAGAGAAGGTGCTAGCAGGGAATTCTCTGCCTGCCTTTCCCCAGTGCTCTGCAAGCTCTCCAGGACAACATAAAATCTGGGGCTCTGTGCTTTCTTTCGTTCTGAACAAGTGTTACTGTTTTCTGCACAAAAGCGATTCTGCGAAGCAATGTGAACAGGCACAAAGAAGGTGCTAGCAGGGAATTCTCTGCCTGCCTTTCCCCAGTGCTCTGCAAGCTCTCCAGGACAACATAAAATCTGGGGCTCTGTGCTTTCCTTCGTTCTGAACAACTGTTACTGTTTTCTGCACAAAAGCGATTCTGGGAAGCAATGGGAACACTTCTGTTTCCCAGGCACAGAGAAGGTGCTAGCAGGGAATTCTCTGCCTGCTTTTCCCCAGTGCTCTTCAAGCTCTCCAGGACAACATAAAATCTGGGGCTCTGTGCTTTCTTTCGTTCTGAACAAGTGTTACTGTTTTCTGCACAAAAGCGATTCTGCGAAGCAATGTGAACACTTCTGCTTCCCAGGCACAGAGAAGGTGCTAGCAGGGAATTCTCTGCCTGCCTTTCCCCAGTGCTCTTCAAGCTCTCCAGGACAACATAAAATCTGGGGCTCTGTGCTTTCTTTCGTTCTGAACAAGTGTTACTGTTTTCTGCACAAAAGCGATTCTGCGAAGCAATGGGAACACTTCTGTTTCCCAGGCACAGAGAAGGTGCTAGCAGGTAATTCTCTGCCTGCTTTTCCCCAGTGCTCTGCAAGCTCTCCAGGACAACATAAAATCTGGGGCTCTGTGCTTTCTTTCGTGCTGAACAAGTGTTACTGTTTTCTGCACAAAAGCGATTCTGCGAAGCAATGTGAACAGGCACAGAAAAGGTGCTAGCAGGGAATTCTCTGCCTGCCTTTCCCCAGTGCTCTGCAAGCTCTCCAGGACAACAGCAAATCTGGGGCTCTGTGCTTTCTTTCGTTCTGAACAAGTGTTACTGTTTTCTGCACAAAAGCTATTCTGCGAAGCAATGTGAACACTTCTGCTTCCCAGGCACAGAGAAGGTGCTAGCAGGGAATTCTCTGCCTGCCTTTCCCCAGTGCTCTGCAAGCTCTCCAGGACAACATAAAATCTGGGGCTCTGTGCTTTCTTTCGTTCTGAACAAGTGTTACTGTTTTCTGCACAAAAGCGATTCTGCGAAGGAATGTGAACAGGCACAGAGAAGGTGCTAGCAGGGAATTCTCTGCCTGCCTTTCCCCAGTGCTCTGCAAGCTCTCCAGGACAACATAAAATCTGGGGCTCTGTGCTTTCTTTCGTTCTGAACAAGTGTTACTGTTTTCTGCACAAAAGCGATTCTGCGAAGCAATGTGAACAGTTCTGTTTCCCAGGCACAGAGAAGGTGCTAGCAGGGAATTCTCTGCCTGCTTTTCCCCAGTGCTCTGCAAGCTCTCCAGGACAACATAAAATCTGGGGCTCTGTGCTTTCTTTCGTTCTGAACAAGTGTTACTGTTTTCTGCACAAAAGCTATTCTGCGAAGCAATGTGAACACTTCTGCTTCCCAGGCACAGAGAAGGTGCTAGCAGGGAATTCTCTGCCTGCTTTTCCCCAGTGCTCTGCAAGCTCTCCAGGACAACATAAAATCTGGGGCTCTGTGATTTCTTTCGTTCTGAACAAGTGTTACTGTTTTCTGCACAAAAGCGATTCTGCGAAGCAATGTGAACAGGCACAGAGAAGGTGCTAGCAGGGAATTCTCTGCCTGCCTTTCCCCAGTGCTCTGCAAGCTCTCCAGGACAACATAAAATCTGGGGCTCTGTGCTTTCTTTCGTTCTGAACAAGTGTTACTGTTTTCTGCACAAAAGCGATTCTGCGAAGGAATGTGAACAGGCACAGAGAAGGTGCTAGCAGGGAATTCTCTGCCTGCCTTTCCCCAGTGCTCTGCAAGCTCTCCAGGACAACATAAAATCTGGGGCTCTGTGCTTTCTTTCGTTCTGAACAAGTGTTACTGTTTTCTGCACAAAAGCGATTCTGCGAAGCAATGTGAACACTTCTGCTTCCCAGGCACAGAGAAGGTGCTAGCAGGGAATTCTCTGCCTGCTTTTCCCCAGTGCTCTGCAAGCTCTCCAGGACAACATAAAATCTGGGGCTCTGTGCTTTCTTTCGTTCTGAACAAGTGTTACTGTTTTCTGCACAAAAGCTATTCTGCGAAGCAATGTGAACACTTCTGCTTCCCAGGCACAGAGAAGGTGCTAGCAGGGAATTCTCTGCCTGCTTTTCCCCAGTGCTCTGCAAGCTCTCCAGGACAACATAAAATCTGGGGCTCTGTGATTTCTTTCGTTCTGAACAAGTGTTACTGTTTTCTGCACAAAAGCGATTCTGCGAAGCAATGTGAACAGGCACAAAGAAGGTGCTAGCAGGGAATTCTCTGCCTGCCTTTCCCCAGTGCTCTGCAAGCTCTCCAGGACAACATAAAATCTGGGGCTCTGTGCTTTCTTTCGTTCTGAACAATGTTACTGTTTTCTGCACAAAAGCGATTCTGCGAAGCAATGTGAAGACTTCTGCTTCCCAGGCACAGAGAAGGTGCTAGCAGGGAATTCTCTGCCTGCCTTTCCCCAGTGCTCTGCAAGCTCTCCAGGACAACATAAAATCTGGGGCTCTGTGCTTTCTTTCGTTCTGAACAAGTGTTACTGTTTTCTGCACAAAAGCGATTCTGCGAAGCAATGTGAACACTTGTGCTTCCCAGGCACAGAGAAGGTGCTAGCAGGGAATTCTCTGCCTGCTTTTCCCCAGTGCTCTGCAAGCTCTCCAGGACAACATAAAATCTGGGGCTCTGTGCTTTCTTTCGTCTGAACAAGTGTTACTGTTTTCTGCACAAAAGCGATTCTGCGAAGCAATGTGAACAGGCACAGAGAAGGTGCTAGCAGGGAATTCTCTGCCTGCTTTTCCCCAGTGCTCTGCAAGCTCTCCAGGACAACATAAAATCTGGGGCTCTGTGCTTTCTTTCGTTCTGAACAAGTGTTACTGTTTTCTGCACAAAAGCGATTCTGCGAAGCAATGTGAACAGGCACAAAGAAGGTGCTAGCAGGGAATTCTCTGCCTGCCTTTCCCCAGTGCTCTGCAAGCTCTCCAGGACAACATAAAATCTGGGGCTCTGTGCTTTCTTTCGTTCTGAACAAGTGTTACTGTTTTCTGCACAAAAGCGATTCTGCGAAGCAATGTGAACACTTCTGCTTCCCAGGCACAGAGAAGGTGCTAGCAGGGAATTCTCTGCCTGCTTTTCCCCAGTGCTCTGCAAGCTCTCCAGGACAACATAAAATCTGGGGCTCTGTGATTTCTTTCGTTCTGAACAAGTGTTACTGTTTTCTGCACAAAAGCGATTCTGCGAAGCAATGTGAACAGGCACAAAGAAGGTGCTAGCAGGGAATTCTCTGCCTGCCTTTCCCCAGTGCTCTGCAAGCTCTCCAGGACAACATAAAATCTGGGGCTCTGTGCTTTCTTTCATTCTGAACAATGTTACTGTTTTCTGCACAAAAGCGATTCTGCGAAGCAATGTGAAGACTTCTGCTTCCCAGGCACAGAGAAGGTGCTAGCAGGGAATTCTCTGCCTGCCTTTCCCCAGTGCTCTGCAAGCTCTCCAGGACAACATAAAATCTGGGGCTCTGTGCTTTCTTTCGTTCTGAACAAGTGTTACTGTTTTCTGCACAAAAGCGATTCTGCGAAGCAATGTGAACACTTGTGCTTCCCAGGCACAGAGAAGGTGCTAGCAGGGAATTCTCTGCCTGCTTTTCCCCAGTGCTCTGCAAGCTCTCCAGGACAACATAAAATCTGGGGCTCTGTGCTTTCTTTCGTCTGAACAAGTGTTACTGTTTTCTGCACAAAAGCGATTCTGCGAAGCAATGTGAACAGGCACAGAGAAGGTGCTAGCAGGGAATTCTCTGCCTGCTTTTCCCCAGTGCTCTGCAAGCTCTCCAGGACAACATAAAATCTGGGGCTCTGTGCTTTCTTTCGTTCTGAACAAGTGTTACTGTTTTCTGCACAAAAGCGATTCTGCGAAGCAATGTGAACAGGCACAAAGAAGGTGCTAGCAGGGAATTCTCTGCCTGCCTTTCCCCAGTGCTCTGCAAGCTCTCCAGGACAACATAAAATCTGGGGCTCTGTGCTTTCTTTCGTTCTGAACAAGTGTTACTGTTTTCTGCACAAAAGCGATTCTGCGAAGCAATGTGAACACTTCTGCTTCCCAGGCACAGAGAAGGTGCTAGCAGGGAATTCTCTGCCTGCTTTTCCCCAGTGCTCTGCAAGCTCTCCAGGACAACATAAAATCTGGGGCTCTGTGCTTTCTTTCGTTCTGAACAAGTGTTACTGTTTTCTGCACAAAAGCTATTCTGCGAAGCAATGTGAACACTTCTGCTTCCCAGGCACAGAGAAGGTGCTAGCAGGGAATTCTCTGCCTGCTTTTCCCCAGTGCTCTGCAAGCTCTCCAGGACAACATAAAATCTGGGGCTCTGTGATTTCTTTCGTTCTGAACAAGTGTTACTGTTTTCTGCACAAAAGCGATTCTGCGAAGCAATGTGAACAGGCACAAAGAAGGTGCTAGCAGGGAATTCTCTGCCTGCCTTTCCCCAGTGCTCTGCAAGCTCTCCAGGACAACATAAAATCTGGGGCTCTGTGCTTTCTTTCATTCTGAACAATGTTACTGTTTTCTGCACAAAAGCGATTCTGCGAAGCAATGTGAAGACTTCTGCTTCCCAGGCACAGAGAAGGTGCTAGCAGGGAATTCTCTGCCTGCCTTTCCCCAGTGCTCTGCAAGCTCTCCAGGACAACATAAAATCTGGGGCTCTGTGCTTTCTTTCGTTCTGAACAAGTGTTACTGTTTTCTGCACAAAAGCGATTCTGCGAAGCAATGTGAACACTTGTGCTTCCCAGGCACAGAGAAGGTGCTAGCAGGGAATTCTCTGCCTGCTTTTCCCCAGTGCTCTGCAAGCTCTCCAGGACAACATAAAATCTGGGGCTCTGTGCTTTCTTTCGTCTGAACAAGTGTTACTGTTTTCTGCACAAAAGCGATTCTGCGAAGCAATGTGAACAGGCACAAAGAAGGTGCTAGCAGGGAATTCTCTGCCTGCTTTTCCCCAGTGCTCTGCAAGCTCTCCAGGACAACATAAAATCTGGGGCTCTGTGCTTTCTTTCGTTCTGAACAAGTGTTACTGTTTTCTGCACAAAAGCGATTCTGCGAAGCAATGTGAACACTTCTGCTTCCCAGGCACAGAGAAGGTGCTAGCAGGGAATTCTCTGCCTGCTTTTCCCCAGTGCTCTGCAAGCTCTCCAGGACAACAGCAAATCTGGGGCTCTGTGCTTTCTTTCGTTCTGAACAAGTGTTACTGTTTTCTGCACAAAAGCGATTCTGCGAAGCAATGTGAACGCTTCTGCTTCCCAGGCACAGAGAAGGTGCTAGCAGGGAATTCTCTGCCTGCTTTTCCCCAGTGCTCTGCAAGCTCTCCAGGACAACATAAAATCTGGGGCTCTGTGCTTTCTTTCGTGCTGAACAAGTGTTACTGTTTTCTGCACAAAAGCGATTCTGCGAAGCAATGTGAACAGGCACAGAGAAGGTGCTAGCAGGGAATTCTCTGCCTGCCTTTCCCCAGTGCTCTGCAAGCTCTCCAGGACAACATAAAATCTGCGGCTCTGTGCTTTCTTTCGTTCTGAACAAGTGTTACTGTTTTCTGCACAAAAGTGATTCTGCGAAGCAATGTGAACACTTCTCCTTCCCAGGCACAGAGAAGGTGCTAGCAGGGAATTCTCTGCCTGCCTTTCCCCAGTGCTCTGCAAGCTCTCCAGGACAACATAAAATCTGGGGCTCTGTGCTTTCTTTCGTGCTGAACAAGTGTTACTGTTTTCTGCACAAAAGCGATTCTGCGAAGCAATGTGAACAGGCACAGAAAAGGTGCTAGCAGGGAATTCTCTGCCTGCCTTTCCCCAGTGCTCTGCAAGCTCTCCAGGACAGCATAAAATCTGGGGCTCTGTGCTTTCTTTCGTTCTGAACAAGTGTTACTGTTTTCTGCACAAAAGCGATTCTGCGAAGCAATGGGAACACTTCTGTTTCCCAGGCACAGAGAAGGTGCTAGCAGGGAATTCTCTGCCTGCTTTTCCCCAGTGCTCTGCAAGCTCTCCAGGACAACAGCAAATCTGGGGCTCTGTGCTTTCTTTCGTTCTGAACAAGTGTTACTGTTTTCTGCACAAAAGCGATTCTGCGAAGCAATGTGAACACTTCTGTTTCCCAGGCACAGAGAAGGTGGTAGCAGGGAATTCTCTGCCTGCTTTTCCCCAGTGCTCTGCAAGCTCTCCAGGACAACATAAAATCTGGGGCTCTGTGCTTTCTTTCGTTCTGAACAAGTGTTACTGTTTTCTGCACAAAAGCGATTCTGCGAAGGAATGTGAACAGGCACAGAGAAGGTGCTAGCAGGGAATTCTCTGCCTGCCTTTCCCCAGTGCTCTGCAAGCTCTCCAGGACAACATAAAATCTGGGGCTCTGTGCTTTCTTTCGTTCTGAACAAGTGTTACTGTTTTCTGCACAAAAGCGATTCTGCGAAGCAATGTGAACAGTTCTGTTTCCCAGGCACAGAGAAGGTGCTAGCAGGGAATTCTCTGCCTGCTTTTCCCCAGTGCTCTGCAAGCTCTCCAGGACAACATAAAATCTGGGGCTCTGTGCTTTCTTTCGTGCTGAACAAGTGTTACTGTTTTCTGCACAAAAGCGATTCTGCGAAGCAATGTGAACACTTCTGCTTCCCAGGCACAGAGAAGGTGCTAGCAGGGAATTCTCTGCCTGCTTTTCCCCAGTGCTCTGCAAGCTCTCCAGGACAACATAAAATCTGGGGCTCTGTGCTTTCTTTCGTTCTGAACAAGTGTTATTGTTTTCTGCACAAAAGCGATTCTGCGAAGCAATGTGAACACTTCTGCTTCCCAGGCACAGAGAAGGTGCTAGCAGGGAATTCTCTGCCTGCTTTTCCCCAGTGCTCTGCAAGCTCTCCAGGACAACATAAAATCTGGGGCTCTGTGCTTTCTTTCGTTCTGAACAAGTGTTACTGTTTTCTGCACAAAAGCGATTCTGCGAAGCAATGTGAACAGGCACAGAGAAGGTGCTAGCAGGGAATTCTCTGCCTGCCTTTCCCCAGTGCTCTGCAAGCTCTCCAGGACAACATAAAATCTGGGGCTCTGTGCTTTCTTTCGTTCTGAACAAGTGTTACTGTTTTCTGCACAAAAGCGATTCTGCGAAGCAATGTGAACACTTCTGCTTCCCAGGCACAGAGAAGGTGCTAGCAGGGAATTCTCTGCCTGCCTTTCCCCAGTGCTCTGCAAGCTCTCCAGGACAACATAAAATCTGGGGCTCTGTGCTTTCTTTCGTTCTGAACAAGTGTTACTGTTTTCTGCACAAAAGCGATTCTGCGAAGCAATGTGAACGCTTCTGCTTCCCAGGCACAGAGAAGGTGCTAGCAGGGAATTCTCTGCCTGCTTTTCCCCAGTGCTCTGCAAGCTCTCCAGGACAACATAAAATCTGGGGCTCTGTGCTTTCTTTCGTGCTGAACAAGTGTTACTGTTTTCTGCACAAAAGCGATTCTGCGAAGCAATGTGAACAGGCACACAGAAGGTGCTAGCAGGGAATTCTCTGCCTGCCTTTCCCCAGTGCTCTGCAAGCTCTCCAGGACAACATAAAATCTGCGGCTCTGTGCTTTCTTTCGTTCTGAACAAGTGTTACTGTTTTCTGCACAAAAGTGATTCTGCGAAGCAATGTGAACACTTCTGCTTCCCAGGCACAGAGAAGGTGCTAGCAGGGAATTCTCTGCCTGCCTTTCCCCAGTGCTCTTCAAGCTCTCCAGGACAACATAAAATCTGGGGCTCTGTGCTTTCTTTCGTTCTGAACAAGTGTTACTGTTTTCTGCACAAAAGCGATTCTGCGAAGCAATGGGAACACTTCTGTTTCCCAGGCACAGAGAAGGTGCTAGCAGGGAATTCTCTGCCTGCTTTTCCCCAGTGCTCTGCAAGCTCTCCAGGACAACATAAAATCTGGGGCTCTGTGCTTTCTTTCGTGCTGAACAAGTGTTACTGTTTTCTGCACAAAAGCGATTCTGCGAAGCAATGTGAACAGGCACAGAGAAGGTGCTAGCAGGGAATTCTCTGCCTGCCTTTCCCCAGTGCTCTGCAAGCTCTCCAGGACAACAGCAAATCTGGGGCTCTGTGCTTTCTTTCGTTCTGAACAAGTGTTACTGTTTTCTGCACAAAAGCTATTCTGCGAAGCAATGTGAACACTTCTGCTTCCCAGGCACAGAGAAGGTGCTAGCAGGGAATTCTCTGCCTGCCTTTCCCCAGTGCTCTGCAAGCTCTCCAGGACAACATAAAATCTGGGGCTCTGTGCTTTCTTTCGTTCTGAACAAGTGTTACTGTTTTCTGCACAAAAGCGATTCTGCGAAGGAATGTGAACAGGCACAGAGAAGGTGCTAGCAGGGAATTCTCTGCCTGCCTTTCCCCAGTGCTCTGCAAGCTCTCCAGGACAACATAAAATCTGGGGCTCTGTGCTTTCTTTCGTTCTGAACAAGTGTTACTGTTTTCTGCACAAAAGCGATTCTGCGAAGCAATGTGAACAGTTCTGTTTCCCAGGCACAGAGAAGGTGCTAGCAGGGAATTCTCTGCCTGCTTTTCCCCAGTGCTCTGCAAGCTCTCCAGGACAACATAAAATCTGGGGCTCTGTGCTTTCTTTCGTTCTGAACAAGTGTTACTGTTTTCTGCACAAAAGCTATTCTGCGAAGCAATGTGAACACTTCTGCTTCCCAGGCACAGAGAAGGTGCTAGCAGGGAATTCTCTGCCTGCTTTTCCCCAGTGCTCTGCAAGCTCTCCAGGACAACATAAAATCTGGGGCTCTGTGATTTCTTTCGTTCTGAACAAGTGTTACTGTTTTCTGCACAAAAGCGATTCTGCGAAGCAATGTGAACAGGCACAGAGAAGGTGCTAGCAGGGAATTCTCTGCCTGCCTTTCCCCAGTGCTCTGCAAGCTCTCCAGGACAACAGCAAATCTGGGGCTCTGTGCTTTCTTTCGTTCTGAACAAGTGTTACTGTTTTCTGCACAAAAGCTATTCTGCGAAGCAATGTGAACACTTCTGCTTCCCAGGCACAGAGAAGGTGCTAGCAGGGAATTCTCTGCCTGCCTTTCCTCAGTGCTCTGCAAGCTCTCCAGGACAACATAAAATCTGGGGCTCTGTGCTTTCTTTCGTTCTGAACAAGTGTTACTGTTTTCTGCACAAAAGCGATTCTGCGAAGCAATGTGAACAGGCACAGAGAAGGTGCTAGCAGGGAATTCTCTGCCTGCCTTTCCCCAGTGCTCTGCAAGCTCTCCAGGACAACATAAAATCTGGGGCTCTGTGCTTTCTTTCGTTCTGAACAAGTGTTACTGTTTTCTGCACAAAAGCGATTCTGCGAAGCAATGTGAACACTTCTGCTTCCCAGGCACAGAGAAGGTGCTAGCAGGGAATTCTCTGCCTGCTTTTCCCCAGTGCTCTGCAAGCTCTCCAGGACAACATAAAATCTGGGGCTCTGTGCTTTCTTTCGTTCTGAACAAGTGTTACTGTTTTCTGCACAAAAGCTATTCTGCGAAGCAATGTGAACACTTCTGCTTCCCAGGCACAGAGAAGGTGCTAGCAGGGAATTCTCTGCCTGCTTTTCCCCAGTGCTCTGCAAGCTCTCCAGGACAACATAAAATCTGGGGCTCTGTGCTTTCTTTCGTGCTGAACAAGTGTTACTGTTTTCTGCACAAAAGCGATTCTGCGAAGCAATGTGAACAGGCACAGAGAAGGTGCTAGCAGGGAATTCTCTGCCTGCCTTTCCCCAGTGCTCTGCAAGCTCTCCAGGACAACATAAAATCTGCGGCTCTGTGCTTTCTTTCGTTCTGAACAAGTGTTACTGTTTTCTGCACAAAAGTGATTCTGCGAAGCAATGTGAACACTTCTCCTTCCCAGGCACAGAGAAGGTGCTAGCAGGGAATTCTCTGCCTGCCTTTCCCCAGTGCTCTGCAAGCTCTCCAGGACAACATAAAATCTGGGGCTCTGTGCTTTCTTTCGTTCTGAACAAGTGTTACTGTTTTCTGCACAAAAGCGATTCTGCGAAGCAATGTGAACACTTCTGTTTCCCAGGCACAGAGAAGGTGGTAGCAGGGAATTCTCTGCCTGCTTTTCCCCAGTGCTCTGCAAGCTCTCCAGGACAACATAAAATCTGGGGCTCTGTGCTTTCTTTCGTTCTGAACAAGTGTTACTGTTTTCTGCACAAAAGCGATTCTGCGAAGGAATGTGAACAGGCACAGAGAAGGTGCTAGCAGGGAATTCTCTGCCTGCCTTTCCCCAGTGCTCTGCAAGCTCTCCAGGACAACATAAAATCTGGGGCTCTGTGCTTTCTTTCGTTCTGAACAAGTGTTACTGTTTTCTGCACAAAAGCGATTCTGCGAAGCAATGTGAACAGTTCTGTTTCCCAGGCACAGAGAAGGTGCTAGCAGGGAATTCTCTGCCTGCTTTTCCCCAGTGCTCTGCAAGCTCTCCAGGACAACATAAAATCTGGGGCTCTGTGCTTTCTTTCGTGCTGAACAAGTGTTACTGTTTTCTGCACAAAAGCGATTCTGCGAAGCAATGTGAACACTTCTGCTTCCCAGGCACAGAGAAGGTGCTAGCAGGGAATTCTCTGCCTGCTTTTCCCCAGTGCTCTGCAAGCTCTCCAGGACAACATAAAATCTGGGGCTCTGTGCTTTCTTTCGTTCTGAACAAGTGTTATTGTTTTCTGCACAAAAGCGATTCTGCGAAGCAATGTGAACACTTCTGCTTCCCAGGCACAGAGAAGGTGCTAGCAGGGAATTCTCTGCCTGCTTTTCCCCAGTGCTCTGCAAGCTCTCCAGGACAACATAAAATCTGGGGCTCTGTGCTTTCTTTCGTTCTGAACAAGTGTTACTGTTTTCTGCACAAAAGCGATTCTGCGAAGCAATGTGAACAGGCACAGAGAAGGTGCTAGCAGGGAATTCTCTGCCTGCCTTTCCCCAGTGCTCTGCAAGCTCTCCAGGACAACATAAAATCTGGGGCTCTGTGCTTTCTTTCGTTCTGAACAAGTGTTACTGTTTTCTGCACAAAAGCGATTCTGCGAAGCAATGTGAACACTTCTGCTTCCCAGGCACAGAGAAGGTGCTAGCAGGGAATTCTCTGCCTGCCTTTCCCCAGTGCTCTGCAAGCTCTCCAGGACAACATAAAATCTGGGGCTCTGTGCTTTCTTTCGTTCTGAACAAGTGTTACTGTTTTCTGCACAAAAGCGATTCTGCGAAGCAATGTGAACGCTTCTGCTTCCCAGGCACAGAGAAGGTGCTAGCAGGGAATTCTCTGCCTGCTTTTCCCCAGTGCTCTGCAAGCTCTCCAGGACAACATAAAATCTGGGGCTCTGTGCTTTCTTTCGTGCTGAACAAGTGTTACTGTTTTCTGCACAAAAGCGATTCTGCGAAGCAATGTGAACAGGCACAGAGAAGGTGCTAGCAGGGAATTCTCTGCCTGCCTTTCCCCAGTGCTCTGCAAGCTCTCCAGGACAACATAAAATCTGCGGCTCTGTGCTTTCTTTCGTTCTGAACAAGTGTTACTGTTTTCTGCACAAAAGTGATTCTGCGAAGCAATGTGAACACTTCTGCTTCCCAGGCACAGAGAAGGTGCTAGCAGGGAATTCTCTGCCTGCCTTTCCCCAGTGCTCTTCAAGCTCTCCAGGACAACATAAAATCTGGGGCTCTGTGCTTTCTTTCGTTCTGAACAAGTGTTACTGTTTTCTGCACAAAAGCGATTCTGCGAAGCAATGGGAACACTTCTGTTTCCCAGGCACAGAGAAGGTGCTAGCAGGGAATTCTCTGCCTGCTTTTCCCCAGTGCTCTGCAAGCTCTCCAGGACAACATAAAATCTGGGGCTCTGTGCTTTCTTTCGTGCTGAACAAGTGTTACTGTTTTCTGCACAAAAGCGATTCTGCGAAGCAATGTGAACAGGCACAGAGAAGGTGCTAGCAGGGAATTCTCTGCCTGCCTTTCCCCAGTGCTCTGCAAGCTCTCCAGGACAACAGCAAATCTGGGGCTCTGTGCTTTCTTTCGTTCTGAACAAGTGTTACTGTTTTCTGCACAAAAGCTATTCTGCGAAGCAATGTGAACACTTCTGCTTCCCAGGCACAGAGAAGGTGCTAGCAGGGAATTCTCTGCCTGCCTTTCCCCAGTGCTCTGCAAGCTCTCCAGGACAACATAAAATCTGGGGCTCTGTGCTTTCTTTCGTTCTGAACAAGTGTTACTGTTTTCTGCACAAAAGCGATTCTGCGAAGGAATGTGAACAGGCACAGAGAAGGTGCTAGCAGGGAATTCTCTGCCTGCCTTTCCCCAGTGCTCTGCAAGCTCTCCAGGACAACATAAAATCTGGGGCTCTGTGCTTTCTTTCGTTCTGAACAAGTGTTACTGTTTTCTGCACAAAAGCGATTCTGCGAAGCAATGTGAACAGTTCTGTTTCCCAGGCACAGAGAAGGTGCTAGCAGGGAATTCTCTGCCTGCCTTTCCCCAGTGCTCTGCAAGCTCTCCAGGACAACATAAAATCTGGGGCTCTGTGCTTTCTTTCGTTCTGAACAAGTGTTACTGTTTTCTGCACAAAAGCTATTCTGCGAAGCAATGTGAACACTTCTGCTTCCCAGGCACAGAGAAGGTGCTAGCAGGGAATTCTCTGCCTGCTTTTCCCCAGTGCTCTGCAAGCTCTCCAGGACAACATAAAATCTGGGGCTCTGTGATTTCTTTCGTTCTGAACAAGTGTTACTGTTTTCTGCACAAAAGCGATTCTGCGAAGCAATGTGAACAGGCACAGAGAAGGTGCTAGCAGGGAATTCTCTGCCTGCCTTTCCCCAGTGCTCTGCAAGCTCTCCAGGACAACAGCAAATCTGGGGCTCTGTGCTTTCTTTCGTTCTGAACAAGTGTTACTGTTTTCTGCACAAAAGCTATTCTGCGAAGCAATGTGAACACTTCTGCTTCCCAGGCACAGAGAAGGTGCTAGCAGGGAATTCTCTGCCTGCCTTTCCTCAGTGCTCTGCAAGCTCTCCAGGACAACATAAAATCTGGGGCTCTGTGCTTTCTTTCGTTCTGAACAAGTGTTACTGTTTTCTGCACAAAAGCGATTCTGCGAAGGAATGTGAACAGGCACAGAGAAGGTGCTAGCAGGGAATTCTCTGCCTGCCTTTCCCCAGTGCTCTGCAAGCTCTCCAGGACAACATAAAATCTGGGGCTCTGTGCTTTCTTTCGTTCTGAACAAGTGTTACTGTTTTCTGCACAAAAGCGATTCTGCGAAGCAATGTGAACACTTCTGCTTCCCAGGCACAGAGAAGGTGCTAGCAGGGAATTCTCTGCCTGCTTTTCCCCAGTGCTCTGCAAGCTCTCCAGGACAACATAAAATCTGGGGCTCTGTGCTTTCTTTCGTTCTGAACAAGTGTTACTGTTTTCTGCACAAAAGCTATTCTGCGAAGCAATGTGAACACTTCTGCTTCCCAGGCACAGAGAAGGTGCTAGCAGGGAATTCTCTGCCTGCTTTTCCCCAGTGCTCTGCAAGCTCTCCAGGACAACATAAAATCTGGGGCTCTGTGATTTCTTTCGTTCTGAACAAGTGTTACTGTTTTCTGCACAAAAGCGATTCTGCGAAGCAATGTGAACAGGCACAAAGAAGGTGCTAGCAGGGAATTCTCTGCCTGCCTTTCCCCAGTGCTCTGCAAGCTCTCCAGGACAACATAAAATCTGGGGCTCTGTGCTTTCTTTCATTCTGAACAATGTTACTGTTTTCTGCACAAAAGCGATTCTGCGAAGCAATGTGAAGACTTCTGCTTCCCAGGCACAGAGAAGGTGCTAGCAGGGAATTCTCTGCCTGCCTTTCCCCAGTGCTCTGCAAGCTCTCCAGGACAACATAAAATCTGGGGCTCTGTGCTTTCTTTCGTTCTGAACAAGTGTTACTGTTTTCTGCACAAAAGCGATTCTGCGAAGCAATGTGAACACTTGTGCTTCCCAGGCACAGAGAAGGTGCTAGCAGGGAATTCTCTGCCTGCTTTTCCCCAGTGCTCTGCAAGCTCTCCAGGACAACATAAAATCTGCGGCTCTGTGCTTTCTTTCGTCTGAACAAGTGTTACTGTTTTCTGCACAAAAGCGATTCTGCGAAGCAATGTGAACAGGCACAGAGAAGGTGCTAGCAGGGAATTCTCTGCCTGCTTTTCCCCAGTGCTCTGCAAGCTCTCCAGGACAACATAAAATCTGGGGCTCTGTGCTTTCTTTCGTTCTGAACAAGTGTTACTGTTTTCTGCACAAAAGCGATTCTGCGAAGCAATGTGAACAGGCACAAAGAAGGTGCTAGCAGGGAATTCTCTGCCTGCTTTTCCCCAGTGCTCTGCAAGCTCTCCAGGACAACATAAAATCTGGGGCTCTGTGCTTTCTTTCGTTCTGAACAAGTGTTACTGTTTTCTGCACAAAAGCGATTCTGCGAAGCAATGTGAACACTTCTGCTTCCCAGGCACAGAGAAGGTGCTAGCAGGGAATTCTCTGCCTGCTTTTCCCCAGTGCTCTGCAAGCTCTCCAGGACAACAGCAAATCTGGGGCTCTGTGCTTTCTTTCGTTCTGAACAAGTGTTACTGTTTTCTGCACAAAAGCGATTCTGCGAAGCAATGTGAACGCTTCTGCTTCCCAGGCACAGAGAAGGTGCTAGCAGGGAATTCTCTGCCTGCCTTTCCCCAGTGCTCTGCAAGCTCTCCAGGACAACATAAAATCTGGGGCTCTGTGCTTTCTTTCGTGCTGAACAAGTGTTACTGTTTTCTGCACAAAAGCGATTCTGCGAAGCAATGTGAACAGGCACAGAGAAGGTGCTAGCAGGGAATTCTCTGCCTGCCTTTCCCCAGTGCTCTGCAAGCTCTCCAGGACAACATAAAATCTGCGGCTCTGTGCTTTCTTTCGTTCTGAACAAGTGTTACTGTTTTCTGCACAAAAGTGATTCTGCGAAGCAATGTGAACACTTCTCCTTCCCAGGCACAGAGAAGGTGCTAGCAGGGAATTCTCTGCCTGCCTTTCCCCAGTGCTCTGCAAGCTCTCCAGGACAGCATAAAATCTGGGGCTCTGTGCTTTCTTTCGTTCTGAACAAGTGTTACTGTTTTCTGCACAAAAGCGATTCTGCGAAGCAATGGGAACACTTCTGTTTCCCAGGCACAGAGAAGGTGCTAGCAGGGAATTCTCTGCCTGCTTTTCCCCAGTGCTCTGCAAGCTCTCCAGGACAACAGCAAATCTGGGGCTCTGTGCTTTCTTTCGTTCTGAACAAGTGTTACTGTTTTCTGCACAAAAGCGATTCTGCGAAGCAATGTGAACACTTCTGTTTCCCAGGCACAGAGAAGGTGGTAGCAGGGAATTCTCTGCCTGCTTTTCCCCAGTGCTCTGCAAGCTCTCCAGGACAACATAAAATCTGGGGCTCTGTGCTTTCTTTCGTTCTGAACAAGTGTTACTGTTTTCTGCACAAAAGCGATTCTGCGAAGGAATGTGAACAGGCACAGAGAAGGTGCTAGCAGGGAATTCTCTGCCTGCCTTTCCCCAGTGCTCTGCAAGCTCTCCAGGACAACATAAAATCTGGGGCTCTGTGCTTTCTTTCGTTCTGAACAAGTGTTACTGTTTTCTGCACAAAAGCGATTCTGCGAAGCAATGTGAACAGTTCTGTTTCCCAGGCACAGAGAAGGTGCTAGCAGGGAATTCTCTGCCTGCTTTTCCCCAGTGCTCTGCAAGCTCTCCAGGACAACATAAAATCTGGGGCTCTGTGCTTTCTTTCGTGCTGAACAAGTGTTACTGTTTTCTGCACAAAAGCGATTCTGCGAAGCAATGTGAACACTTCTGCTTCCCAGGCACAGAGAAGGTGCTAGCAGGGAATTCTCTGCCTGCTTTTCCCCAGTGCTCTGCAAGCTCTCCAGGACAACATAAAATCTGGGGCTCTGTGCTTTCTTTCGTTCTGAACAAGTGTTATTGTTTTCTGCACAAAAGCGATTCTGCGAAGCAATGTGAACACTTCTGCTTCCCAGGCACAGAGAAGGTGCTAGCAGGGAATTCTCTGCCTGCTTTTCCCCAGTGCTCTGCAAGCTCTCCAGGACAACATAAAATCTGGGGCTCTGTGCTTTCTTTCGTTCTGAACAAGTGTTACTGTTTTCTGCACAAAAGCGATTCTGCGAAGCAATGTGAACAGGCACAGAGAAGGTGCTAGCAGGGAATTCTCTGCCTGCCTTTCCCCAGTGCTCTGCAAGCTCTCCAGGACAACATAAAATCTGGGGCTCTGTGCTTTCTTTCGTTCTGAACAAGTGTTACTGTTTTCTGCACAAAAGCGATTCTGCGAAGCAATGTGAACACTTCTGCTTCCCAGGCACAGAGAAGGTGCTAGCAGGGAATTCTCTGCCTGCCTTTCCCCAGTGCTCTGCAAGCTCTCCAGGACAACATAAAATCTGGGGCTCTGTGCTTTCTTTCGTTCTGAACAAGTGTTACTGTTTTCTGCACAAAAGCGATTCTGCGAAGCAATGTGAACGCTTCTGCTTCCCAGGCACAGAGAAGGTGCTAGCAGAGAATTCTCTGCCTGCCTTTCCCCAGTGCTCTGCAAGCTCTCCAGGACAACATAAAATCTGGGGCTCTGTGCTTTCTTTCGTTCTGAACAAGTGTTACTGTTTTCTGCACAAAAGCGATTCTGCGAAGCAATGTGAACACTTCTGCTTCCCAGGCACAGAGAAGGTGCTAGCAGGGAATTCTCTGCCTGCCTTTCCCCAGTGCTCTGCAAGCTCTCCAGGACAACATAAAATCTGGGGCTCTGTGCTTTCTTTCGTTCTGAACAAGTGTTACTGTTTTCTGCACAAAAGCGATTCTGCGAAGCAATGTGAACACTTCTGCTTCCCAGGCACAGAGAAGGTGCTAGCAGGGAATTCTCTGCCTGCTTTTCCCCAGTGCTCTGCAAGCTCTCCAGGACAACATAAAATCTGGGGCTCTGTGCTTTCTTTCGTTCTGAACAAGTGTTACTGTTTTCTGCACAAAAGCGATTCTGCGAAGCAATGTGAACAGGCACAGAGAAGGTGCTAGCAGGGAATTCTCTGCCTGCCTTTCCCCAGTGCTCTGCAAGCTCTCCAGGACAACATAAAATCTGCGGCTCTGTGCTTTCTTTCGTTCTGAACAAGTGTTACTGTTTTCTGCACAAAAGTGATTCTGCGAAGCAATGTGAACACTTCTGCTTCCCAGGCACAGAGAAGGTGCTAGCAGAGAATTCTCTGCCTGCCTTTCCCCAGTGCTCTGCAAGCTCTCCAGGACAACATAAAATCTGGGGCTCTGTGCTTTCTTTCGTTCTGAACAAGTGTTACTGTTTTCTGCACAAAAGCGATTCTGCGAAGCAATGTGAACACTTCTGTTTCCCAGGCACAGAGAAGGTGCTAGCAGGGAATTCTCTGCCTGCTTTTCCCCAGTGCTCTGCAAGCTCTCCAGGACAACATAAAATCTGGGGCTCTGTGCTTTCTTTCGTGCTGAACAAGTGTTACTGTTTTCTGCACAAAAGCGATTCTGCGAAGCAATGTGAACAGGCACAGAAAAGGTGCTAGCAGGGAATTCTCTGCCTGCCTTTCCCCAGTGCTCTGCAAGCTCTCCAGGACAGCATAAAATCTGGGGCTCTGTGCTTTCTTTCGTTCTGAACAAGTGTTACTGTTTTCTGCACAAAAGCGATTCTGCGAAGCAATGGGAACACTTCTGTTTCCCAGGCACAGAGAAGGTGCTAGCAGGGAATTCTCTGCCTGCTTTTCCCCAGTGCTCTGCAAGCTCTCCAGGACAACAGCAAATCTGGGGCTCTGTGCTTTCTTTCGTTCTGAACAAGTGTTACTGTTTTCTGCACAAAAGCGATTCTGCGAAGCAATGTGAACACTTCTGTTTCCCAGGCACAGAGAAGGTGGTAGCAGGGAATTCTCTGCCTGCTTTTCCCCAGTGCTCTGCAAGCTCTCCAGGACAACATAAAATCTGGGGCTCTGTGCTTTCTTTCGTTCTGAACAAGTGTTACTGTTTTCTGCACAAAAGCGATTCTGCGAAGGAATGTGAACAGGCACAGAGAAGGTGCTAGCAGGGAATTCTCTGCCTGCCTTTCCCCAGTGCTCTGCAAGCTCTCCAGGACAACATAAAATCTGGGGCTCTGTGCTTTCTTTCGTTCTGAACAAGTGTTACTGTTTTCTGCACAAAAGCGATTCTGCGAAGCAATGTGAACACTTGTGCTTCCCAGGCACAGAGAAGGTGCTAGCAGGGAATTCTCTGCCTGCTTTTCCCCAGTGCTCTGCAAGCTCTCCAGGACAACATAAAATCTGGGGCTCTGTGCTTTCTTTCGTTCTGAACAAGTGTTATTGTTTTCTGCACAAAAGCGATTCTGCGAAGCAATGTGAACACTTCTGCTTCCCAGGCACAGAGAAGGTGCTAGCAGGGAATTCTCTGCCTGCTTTTCCCCAGTGCTCTGCAAGCTCTCCAGGACAACATAAAATCTGGGGCTCTGTGCTTTCTTTCGTCTGAACAAGTGTTACTGTTTTCTGCACAAAAGCGATTCTGCGAAGCAATGTGAACAGGCACAGAGAAGGTGCTAGCAGGGAATTCTCTGCCTGCCTTTCCCCAGTGCTCTGCAAGCTCTCCAGGACAACATAGAATCTGGGGCTCTGTGCTTTCTTTCGTTCTGAACAAGTGTTACTGTTTTCTGCACAAAAGCGATTCTGCGAAGCAATGGGAACAGTTCTGTTTCCCAGGCACAGAGAAGGTGCTAGCAGGGAATTCTCTGCCTGCTTTTCCCCAGTGCTCTGCAAGCTCTCCAGGACAACATAAAATCTGGGGCTCTGTGCTTTCTTTCGTCTGAACAAGTGTTACTGTTTTCTGCACAAAAGCGATTCTGCGAAGCAATGTGAACAGGCACAGAGAAGGTGCTAGCAGGGAATTCTCTGCCTGCTTTTCCCCAGTGCTCTGCAAGCTCTCCAGGACAACATAAAATCTGGGGCTCTGTGCTTTCTTTCGTGCTGAACAAGTGTTACTGTTTTCTGCACAAAAGCGATTCTGCCAAGCAATGTGAACACTTCTGCTTCCCAGGCACAGAG
The DNA here is from genome assembly GCF_047716275.1 of Strix uralensis. Classification (NCBI taxonomy): domain Eukaryota; kingdom Metazoa; phylum Chordata; class Aves; order Strigiformes; family Strigidae; genus Strix; species Strix uralensis. The sequence continues at coordinate 200,070 of NW_027436710.1, read as the reverse complement.
AAGGTGCTAGCAAGGAATTGTCTGCCTGCCTTTCCCCAGTGCTCTGCAAGCTCTCCAGGACAACATAAAATCTGGGGCTCTGTGCTTTCTTTCGTTCTGAACAAGTGTTACTGTTTTCTGCACAAAAGCGATTCTGCGAAGCAATGGGAACACTTCTGTTTCCCAGGCACAGAGAAGGTGCTAGCAGGGTATTCTCTGCCTGCTTTTCCCCAGTGCTCTGCAAGCTCTCCAGGACAACATAAAATCTGGGGCTCTGTGCTTTCTTTCGTTCTGAACAAGTGTTACTGTTTTCTGCACAAAAGCGATTCTGCGAAGCAATGTGAACAGGCACAGAAAAGGTGCTAGCAGGGAATTCTCTGCCTGCCTTTCCCCAGTGCTCTGCAAGCTCTCCAGGACAACATAAAATCTGGGGCTCTGTGCTTTCTTTCGTTCTAAACAAGTGTTACTGTTTTCTGCACAAAAGCGATTCTGCGAAGCAATGTGAACACTTCTGTTTCCCAGGCACAGAGAAGGTGCTAGCAGGGAATTCTCTGCCTGCTTTTCCCCAGTGCTCTGCAAGCTCTCCAGGACAACATAAAATCTGGGGCTCTGTGCTTTCTTTCGTTCTGAACAAGTGTTAGTGTTTTCTGCACAAAAGCGATTCTGCGAAGGAATGTGAACAGGCACAGAGAAGGTGCTAGCAGGGAATTCTCTGCCTGCCTTTCCCCAGTGCTCTGCAAGCTCTCCAGGACAACATAAAATCTGGGGCTCTGTGCTTTCTTTCGTGCTGAACAAGTGTTACTGTTTTCTGCACAAAAGCGATTCTGCGAAGCAATGTGAACACTTGTGCTTCCCAGGAACAGAGAAGGTGCTAGCAGGGAATTCTCTGCCTGCTTTTCCCCAGTGCTCTGCAAGCTCTCCAGGACAACAGCAAATCTGGGGCTCTGTGCTTTCTTTCGTCTGAACAAGTGTTACTGTTTTCTGCACAAAAGCGATTCTGCGAAGCAATGTGAACAGGCACAAAGAAGGTGCTAGCAGGGAATTCTCTGCCTGCTTTTCCCCAGTGCTCTGCAAGCTCTCCAGGACAACATAAAATCTGGGCCTCTGTGCTTTCTTTCGTTCTGAACAAGTGTTACTGTTTTCTGCACAAAAGCGATTCTGCGAAGCAATGTGAACACTTCTGCTTCCCAGGCACAGAGAAGGTGCTAGCAGGGAATTCTCTGCCTGCCTTTCCCCAGTGCTCTGCAAGCTCTCCAGGACAACAGCAAATCTGGGGCTCTGTGCTTTCTTTCGTTCTGAACAAGTGTTACTGTTTTCTGCACAAAAGCGATTCTGCGAAGCAATGTGAACACTTGTGCTTCCCAGGCACAGAGAAGGTGCTAGCAGGGAATTGTCTGCCTGCCTTTCCCCAGTGCTCTGCAAGCTCTCCAGGACAACATAAAATCTGGGGCTCTGTGCTTTCTTTCGTTCTGAACAAGTGTTACTGTTTTCTGCACAAAAGCGATTCTGCGAAGCAATGGGAACACTTCTGTTTCCCAGGCACAGAGAAGGTGCTAGCAGGGAATTCTCTGCCTGCTTTTCCCCAGTGCTCTGCAAGCTCTCCAGGACAACATAAAATCTGGGGCTCTGTGCTTTCTTTCGTTCTGAACAAGTGTTACTGTTTTCTGCACAAAAGCGATTCTGCGAAGCAATGTGAACAGGCACAGAGAAGGTGCTAGCAGGGAATTCTCTGCCTGCCTTTCCCCAGTGCTCTGCAAGCTCTCCAGGACAACATAAAATCTGGGGCTCTGTGCTTTCTTTCGTTCTGAACAAGTGTTACTGTTTTCTGCACAAAAGCGATTCTGCGAAGCAATTTGAACACTTCTGCTTCCCAGGCACAGAGAAGGTGCTAGCAGGGAATTCTCTGCCTGCTTTTCCCCAGTGCTCTGCAAGCTCTCCAGGACAACAGCAAATCTGGGGCTCTGTGCTTTCTTTCGTTCTGAACAAGTGTTACTGTTTTCTGCACAAAAGCTATTCTGCGAAGCAATGTGAACACGTCCGCTTCCCAGGCACAGAGAAGGTGCTAGCAGGGAATTCTCTGCCTGCCTTTCCCCAGTGCTCTGCAAGCTCTCCAGGACAACAGCAAATCTGGGGCTCTGTGCTTTCTTTCATTCTGAACAAGTGTTATTGTTTTCTGCACAAAAGCGATTCTGTGAAGCAATGTGAACACTTCTGTTTCCCAGGCACAGAGAAGGTGCTAGCAGGGAATTCTCTGCCTGCTTTTCCCCAGTGCTCTGCAAGCTCTCCAGGACAACATAAAATCTGGGGCTCTGTGCTTTCTTTCGTGCTGAACAAGTGTTACTGTTTTCTGCACAAAAGCGATTCTGCGAAGCAATGTGAACAGGCACAGAGAAGGTGCTAGCAGGGAATTCTCTGCCTGCCTTTCCCCAGTGCTCTGCAAGCTCTCCAGGACAACATAAAATCTGGGGCTCTGTGCTTTCTTTCGTTCTGAACAAGTGTTACTGTTTTCTGCACAAAAGTGATTCTGCGAAGCAATGTGAAGACTTCTGCTTCCCAGGCACAGAGAAGGTGCTAGCAGGGAATTCTCTGCCTGCCTTTCCCCAGTGCTCTGCAAGCTCTCCAGGACAACATAAAATCTGGGGCTCTGTGCTTTCTTTCGTTCTGAACAAGTGTTACTGTTTTCTGCACAAAAGCGATTCTGCGAAGCAATGTGAACACTTCTGCTTCCCAGGCACAGAGAAGGTGCTAGCAGGGAATTCTCTGCCTGCCTTTCCCCAGTGCTCTGCAAGCTCTCCAGGACAACAACAAATCTGGGGCTCTGTGCTTTCTTTCGTTCTGAACAAGTGTTACTGTTTTCTGCACAAAAGCGATTCTGCGAAGCAATGTGAACACTTCTGTTTCCCAGGCACAGAGAAGGTGCTAGCAGGGAATTCTCTGCCTGCTTTTCCCCAGTGCTCTGCAAGCTCTCCAGGACAACAGCAAATCTGGGGCTCTGTGCTTTCTTTCGTTCTGAACAAGTGTTATTGTTTTCTGCACAAAAGCGATTCTGCGAAGCAATGTGAACAGTTCTGTTTCCCAGGCACAGAGAAGGTGCTAGCAGGGAATTCTCTGCCTGCTTTTCCCCAGTGCTCTGCAAGCTCTCCAGGACAACATAAAATCTGGGGCTCTGTGCTTTCTTTCGTGCTGAACAAGTGTTACTGTTTTCTGCACAAAAGCGATTCTGCCAAGCAATGTGAACAGGCACAGAGAAGGTGCTAGCAGGGAATTCTCTGCCTGCCTTTCCCCAGTGCTCTGCAAGCTCTCCAGGACAACATAAAATCTGGGGCTCTGTGCTTTCTTTCGTTCTGAACAAGTGTTACTGTTTTCTGCACAAAAGCGATTCTGCGAAGCAATGTGAACACTTCTGCTTCCCAGGCACAGAGAAGGTGCTAGCAGGGAATTCTCTGCCTGCCTTTCCCCAGTGCTCTGCAAGCTCTCCAGGACAACAACAAATCTGGGGCTCTGTGCTTTCTTTCGTTCTGAACAAGTGTTACTGTTTTCTGCACAAAAGCGATTCTGCGAAGCAATGGGAACACTTCTGTTTCCCAGGCACAGAGAAGGTGCTAGCAGGGAATTCTCTGCCTGCTTTTCCCCAGTGCTCTGCAAGCTCTCCAGGACAACATAAAATCTGGGGCTCTGTGCTTTCTTTCGTCTGAACAAGTGTTACTGTTTTCTGCGCAAAAGCGATTCTGCGAAGCAATGTGAACAGGCACAGAGAAGGTGCTAGCAGGGAATTCTCTGCCTGCCTTTCCCCAGTGCTCTGCAAGCTCTCCAGGACAACAGCAAATCTGGGGCTCTGTGCTTTCTTTCGTTCTGAACAAGTGTTACTGTTTTCTGCACAAAAGCGATTCTGCGAAGCAATTTGAACACTTCTGCTTCCCAGGCACAGAGAAGGTGCTAGCAGGGAATTCTCTGCCTGCTTTTCCCCAGTGCTCTGCAAGCTCTCCAGGACAACAGCAAATCTGGGGCCCTGTGCTTTCTTTCGTTCTGAACAAGTGTTATTGTATTCTGCACAAAAGCGATTCTGCGAAGCAATGTGAACACTTCTGCTTCCCAGGCACAGAGAAGGTGCTAGCAGGGAATTCTCTGCCTGCTTTTCCCCAGTGCTCTGCAAGCTCTCCAGGACAACATAAAATCTGGGGCTCTGTGCTTTCTTTCGTGCTGAACAAGTGTTACTGTTTTCTGCACAAAAGCGATTCTGCGAAGCAATGTGAACAGGCACAGAGAAGGTGCTAGCAGGGAATTCTCTGCCTGCCTTTCCCCAGTGCTCTGCAAGCTCTCCAGGACAACATAAAATCTGGGGCTCTGTGCTTTCTTTCGTTCTGAACAAGTGTTACTGTTTTCTGCACAAAAGCGATTCTGCGAAGCAATGTGAACACTTCTGCTTCCCAGGCACAGAGAAGGTGCTAGCAGGGAATTCTCTGCCTGCCTTTCCCCAGTGCTCTGCAAGCTCTCCAGGACAACATAGAATCTGGGGCTCTGTGCTTTCTTTCGTTCTGAACAAGTGTTACTGTTTTCTGCACAAAAGCGATTCTGCGAAGCAATGGGAACACTTCTGTTTCCCAGGCACAGAGAAGGTGCTAGCAGGGAATTCTCTGCCTGCTTTTCCCCAGTGCTCTGCAAGCTCTCCAGGACAACATAAAATCTGGGGCTCTGTGCTTTCTTTCGTCTGAACAAGTGTTACTGTTTTCTGCACAAAAGCGATTCTGCGAAGCAATGTGAACAGGCACAGAGAAGGTGCTAGCAGGGAATTCTCTGCCTGCTTTTCCCCAGTGCTCTGTAAGCTCTCCAGGACAACATAAAATCTGGGGCTCTGTGCTTTCTTTCGTTCTGAACAAGTGTTACTGTTTTCTGCACAAAAGCGATTCTGCGAAGCAATGTGAACAGGCACAAAGAAGGTGCTAGCAGGGAATTCTCTGCCTGCTTTTCCCCAGTGCTCTGCAAGCTCTCCAGGACAACATAAAATCTGGGGCTCTGTGCTTTCTTTCGTTCTGAACAACTGTTACTGTTTTCTGCACAAAAGCGATTCTGCGAAGCAATATGAACACTTCTGCTTCCCAGGCACAGAGAAGGTGCTAGCAGGGAATTCTCTGCCTGCCTTTCCCCAGTACTCTGCAAGCTCTCCAGGACAACAGCAAATCTGGGGCTCTGTGCTTTCTTTCGTTCTGAACAAGTGTTATTGTTTTCTGCACAAAAGCGATTCTGCGAAGCAATGTGAACACTTCTGCTTCCCAGGCACAGAGAAGGTGCTAGCAGGGAATTCTCTGCCTGCCTTTCCCCAGTGCTCTGCAAGCTCTCCAGGACAACATAAAATCTGGGGCTCTGTGCTTTCATTCGTCTGAACAAGTGTTACTGTTTTCTGCACAAAAGCGATTCTGCGAAGCAATGTGAACAGGCACAGAGAAGGTGCTAGCAGGGAATTCTCTGCCTGCTTTTCCCCAGTGCTCTGCAAGCTCTCCAGGACAACATAAAATCTGGGGCTCTGTGCTTTCTTTCGTCTGAACAAGTGTTACTGTTTTCTGCACAAAAGCGATTCTGCGAAGCAATGTGAACAGGCACAGAGAAGGTGCTAGCAGGGAATTCTCTGCCTGCTTTTCCCCAGTGCTCTGTAAGCTCTCCAGGACAACATAAAATCTGGGGCTCTGTGCTTTCTTTCGTTCTGAACAAGTGTTACTGTTTTCTGCACAAAAGCGATTCTGCGAAGCAATGTGAACAGGCACAAAGAAGGTGCTAGCAGGGAATTCTCTGCCTGCTTTTCCCCAGTGCTCTGCAAGCTCTCCAGGACAACATAAAATCTGGGGCTCTGTGCTTTCTTTCGTTCTGAACAAGTGTTACTGTTTTCTGCACAAAAGCGATTCTGCGAAGCAATGTGAACACTTCTGCTTCCCAGGCACAGAGAAGGTGCTAGCAGGGAATTCTCTGCCTGCCTTTCCCCAGTACTCTGCAAGCTCTCCAGGACAACAGCAAATCTGGGGCTCTGTGCTTTCTTTCGTTCTGAACAAGTGTTATTGTTTTCTGCACAAAAGCGATTCTGCGAAGCAATGTGAACACTTCTGCTTCCCAGGCACAGAGAAGGTGCTAGCAGGGAATTCTCTGCCTGCCTTTCCCCAGTACTCTGCAAGCTCTCCAGGACAACAGCAAATCTGGGGCTCTGTGCTTTCTTTCGTTCTGAACAAGTGTTATTGTTTTCTGCACAAAAGCGATTCTGCGAAGCAATGTGAACACTTCTGCTTCCCAGGCACAGAGAAGGTGCTAGCAGGGAATTCTCTGCCTGCTTTTCCCCAGTGCTCTGCAAGCTCTCCAGGACAACATAAAATCTGGGGCTCTGTGCTTTCTTTCGTGCTGAACAAGTGTTACTGTTTTCTGCACAAAAGCGATTCTGCGAAGCAATGTGAACAGGCACAGAGAAGGTGCTAGCAGGGAATTCTCTGCCTGCCTTTCCCCAGTGCTCTGCAAGCTCTCCAGGACAACATAAAATCTGGGGCTCTGTGCTTTCTTTCGTTCTGAACAAGTGTTACTGTTTTCTGCACAAAAGCGATTCTGCGAAGCAATGTGAACACTTCTGCTTCCCAGGCACAGAGAAGGTGCTAGCAGGGAATTCTCTGCCTGCCTTTCCCCAGTGCTCTGCAAGCTCTCCAGGACAACATAGAATCTGGGGCTCTGTGCTTTCTTTCGTTCTGAACAAGTGTTACTGTTTTCTGCACAAAAGCGATTCTGCGAAGCAATGGGAACACTTCTGTTTCCCAGGCACAGAGAAGGTGCTAGCAGGGAATTCTCTGCCTGCTTTTCCCCAGTGCTCTGCAAGCTCTCCAGGACAACATAAAATCTGGGGCTCTGTGCTTTCTTTCGTCTGAACAAGTGTTACTGTTTTCTGCACAAAAGCGATTCTGCGAAGCAATGTGAACAGGCACAGAGAAGGTGCTAGCAGGGAATTCTCTGCCTGCTTTTCCCCAGTGCTCTGTAAGCTCTCCAGGACAACATAAAATCTGGGGCTCTGTGCTTTCTTTCGTTCTGAACAAGTGTTACTGTTTTCTGCACAAAAGCGATTCTGCGAAGCAATGTGAACAGGCACAAAGAAGGTGCTAGCAGGGAATTCTCTGCCTGCTTTTCCCCAGTGCTCTGCAAGCTCTCCAGGACAACATAAAATCTGGGGCTCTGTGCTTTCTTTCGTTCTGAACAAGTGTTACTGTTTTCTGCACAAAAGCGATTCTGCGAAGCAATGTGAACACTTCTGCTTCCCAGGCACAGAGAAGGTGCTAGCAGGGAATTCTCGGCCTGCCTTTCCCCAGTACTCTGCAAGCTCTCCAGGACAACAGCAAATCTGGGGCTCTGTGCTTTCTTTCGTTCTGAACAAGTGTTATTGTTTTCTGCACAAAAGCGATTCTGCGAAGCAATGTGAACACTTCTGCTTCCCAGGCACAGAGAAGGTGCTAGCAGGGAATTCTCTGCCTGCCTTTCCCCAGTGCTCTGCAAGCTCTCCAGGACAACATAAAATCTGGGGCTCTGTGCTTTCATTCGTCTGAACAAGTGTTACTGTTTTCTGCACAAAAGCGATTCTGCGAAGCAATGTGAACAGGCACAGAGAAGGTGCTAGCAGGGAATCCTCTGCCTGCCTTTCCCCAGTGCTCTGCAAGCCCTCCAGGACAACAGCAAATCTGGGGCTCTGTGCTTTCTTTCGTTCTGAACAAGTGTTACTGTTTTCTGCACAAAAGCGATTCTGCGAAGCAATGTGAACAGGCACAGAGAAGGTGCTAGCAGGGAATTCTCTGCCTGCCTTTCCCCAGTGCTCTGCAAGCTCTCCAGGACAACATAAAATCTGGGGCTCTGTGCTTTCTTTCGTTCTGAACAAGTGTTACTGTTTTCTGCACAAAAGCGATTCTGCGAAGCAATGTGAACACTTCTGCTTCCCAGGCACAGAGAAGGTGCTAGCAGGGAATTCTCTGCCTGCTTTTCCCCAGTGCTCTGCAAGCTCTCCAGGACAACAGCAAATCTGGGGCTCTGTGCTTTCTTTCGTTCTGAACAAGTGTTACTGTTTTCTGCACAAAAGCTATTCTGCGAAGCAATGTGAACACGTCCGCTTCCCAGGCACAGAGAAGGTGCTAGCAGGGAATTCTCTGCCTGCCTTTCCCCAGTGCTCTGCAAGCTCTCCAGGACAACATAAAATCTGGGGCTCTGTGCTTTCTTTCATTCTGAACAAGTGTTACTGTTTTCTGCACAAAAGCGATTCTGCGAAGCAATGTGAACACTTCTGTTTCCCAGGCACAGAGAAGGTGCTAGCAGGGAATTCTCTGCCTGCCTTTCCCCAGTGCTCTGCAAGCTCTCCAGGACAACATAAAATCTGCGGCTCTGTGCTTTCTTTCGTTCTGAACAAGTGTTACTGTTTTCTGCACAAAAGTGATTCTGCGAAGCAATGTGAAGACTTCTGATTCCCAGGCACAGAGAAGGTGCTAGCAGGGAATTCTCTGCCTGCTTTTCCCCAGTGCTCTGCAAGCTCTCCAGGACAACATAAAATCTGGGGCTCTGTGCTTTCTTTCGTTCTGAACAAGTGTTACTGTTTTCTGCACAAAAGCGATTCTGCGAAGCAATGTGAACACTTCTGCTTCCCAGCCACAGAGAAGGTGCTAGCAGGGAATTCTCTGCCTGCCTTTCCCCAGTGCTCTGCAAGCTCTCCAGGACAACATAGAATCTGGGGCTCTGTGCTTTCTTTCGTTCTGAACAAGTGTTACTGTTTTCTGCACAAAAGCGATTCTGCGAAGCAATGTGAACACTTCTGTTTCCCAGGCACAGAGAAGGTGCTAGCAGGGAATTCTCTGCCTGCTTTTCCCCAGTGCTCTGCAAGCTCTCCAGGACAACAGCAAATCTGGGGCTCTGTGCTTTCTTTCGTTCTGAACAAGTGTTATTGTTTTCTGCACAAAAGCGATTCTGCGAAGCAATGTGAAGACTTCTGCTTCCCAGGCACAGAGAAGGTGCTAGCAGGGAATTCTCTGCCTGCTTTTCCCCAGTGCTCTGCAAGCTCTCCAGGACAACATAAAATCTGGGGCTCTGTGCTTTCTTTCGTGCTGAACAAGTGTTACTGTTTTCTGCACAAAAGCGATTCTGCGAAGCAATGTGAACAGGCACAGAGAAGGTGCTAGCAGGGAATTCTCTGCCTGCTTTTCCCCAGTGCTCTGCAAGCTCTCCAGGACAACATAAAATCTGGGGCTCTGTGCTTTCTTTCGTTCTGAACAAGTGTTACTGTTTTCTGCACAAAAGCGATTCTGCGAAGCAATGTGAACAGTTCTGCTTCCCAGGCACAGAGAAGGTGCTAGCAGGGAATTCTCTGCCTGCCTTTCCCCAGTGCTCTGCAAGCTCTCCAGGACAACATAAAATCTGGGGCTCTGTGCTTTCTTTCGTCTGAACAAGTGTTACTGTTTTCTGCACAAAAGCGATTCTGCGAAGCAATGTGAACAGGCACAGAGAAGGTGCTAGCAGGGAATCCTCTGCCTGCCTTTCCCCAGTGCTCTGCAAGCCCTCCAGGACAACAGCAAATCTGGGGCTCTGTGCTTTCTTTCGTTCTGAACAAGTGTTACTGTTTTCTGCACAAAAGCGATTCTGCGAAGCAATGTGAACAGGCACAAAGAAGGTGCTAGCAGGGAATTCTCTGCCTGCTTTTCCCCAGTGCTCTGCAAGCTCTCCAGGACAACATAAAATCTGGGCCTCTGTGCTTTCTTTCGTTCTGAACAAGTGTTACTGTTTTCTGCACAAAAGCGATTCTGCGAAGCAATGTGAACACTTCTGCTTCCCAGGCACAGAGAAGGTGCTAGCAGGGAATTCTCTGCCTGCCTTTCCCCAGTGCTCTGCAAGCTCTCCAGGACAACAGCAAATCTGGGGCTCTGTGCTTTCTTTCGTTCTGAACAAGTGTTACTGTTTTCTGCACAAAAGCGATTCTGCGAAGCAATGTGAACACTTGTGCTTCCCAGGCACAGAGAAGGTGCTAGCAGGGAATTGTCTGCCTGCCTTTCCCCAGTGCTCTGCAAGCTCTCCAGGACAACATAAAATCTGGGGCTCTGTGCTTTCTTTCGTTCTGAACAAGTGTTACTGTTTTCTGCACAAAAGCGATTCTGCGAAGCAATGGGAACACTTCTGTTTCCCAGGCACAGAGAAGGTGCTAGCAGGGAATTCTCTGCCTGCTTTTCCCCAGTGCTCTGCAAGCTCTCCAGGACAACATAAAATCTGGGGCTCTGTGCTTTCTTTCGTTCTGAACAAGTGTTACTGTTTTCTGCACAAAAGCGATTCTGCGAAGCAATGTGAACACTTCTGCTTCCCAGCCACAGAGAAGGTGCTAGCAGGGAATTCTCTGCCTGCCTTTCCCCAGTGCTCTGCAAGCTCTCCAGGACAACATAGAATCTGGGGCTCTGTGCTTTCTTTCGTTCTGAACAAGTGTTACTGTTTTCTGCACAAAAGCGATTCTGCGAAGCAATGTGAACACTTCTGTTTCCCAGGCACAGAGAAGGTGCTAGCAGGGAATTCTCTGCCTGCTTTTCCCCAGTGCTCTGCAAGCTCTCCAGGACAACAGCAAATCTGGGGCTCTGTGCTTTCTTTCGTTCTGAACAAGTGTTATTGTTTTCTGCACAAAAGCGATTCTGCGAAGCAATGTGAAGACTTCTGCTTCCCAGGCACAGAGAAGGTGCTAGCAGGGAATTCTCTGCCTGCTTTTCCCCAGTGCTCTGCAAGCTCTCCAGGACAACATAAAATCTGGGGCTCTGTGCTTTCTTTCGTGCTGAACAAGTGTTACTGTTTTCTGCACAAAAGCGATTCTGCGAAGCAATGTGAACAGGCACAGAGAAGGTGCTAGCAGGGAATTCTCTGCCTGCTTTTCCCCAGTGCTCTGCAAGCTCTCCAGGACAACATAAAATCTGGGGCTCTGTGCTTTCTTTCGTTCTGAACAAGTGTTACTGTTTTCTGCACAAAAGCGATTCTGCGAAGCAATGTGAACAGTTCTGCTTCCCAGGCACAGAGAAGGTGCTAGCAGGGAATTCTCTGCCTGCCTTTCCCCAGTGCTCTGCAAGCTCTCCAGGACAACATAAAATCTGGGGCTCTGTGCTTTCTTTCGTCTGAACAAGTGTTACTGTTTTCTGCACAAAAGCGATTCTGCGAAGCAATGTGAACAGGCACAGAGAAGGTGCTAGCAGGGAATCCTCTGCCTGCCTTTCCCCAGTGCTCTGCAAGCCCTCCAGGACAACAGCAAATCTGGGGCTCTGTGCTTTCTTTCGTTCTGAACAAGTGTTACTGTTTTCTGCACAAAAGCGATTCTGCGAAGCAATGTGAACAGGCACAAAGAAGGTGCTAGCAGGGAATTCTCTGCCTGCTTTTCCCCAGTGCTCTGCAAGCTCTCCAGGACAACATAAAATCTGGGCCTCTGTGCTTTCTTTCGTTCTGAACAAGTGTTACTGTTTTCTGCACAAAAGCGATTCTGCGAAGCAATGTGAACACTTCTGCTTCCCAGGCACAGAGAAGGTGCTAGCAGGGAATTCTCTGCCTGCCTTTCCCCAGTGCTCTGCAAGCTCTCCAGGACAACAGCAAATCTGGGGCTCTGTGCTTTCTTTCGTTCTGAACAAGTGTTACTGTTTTCTGCACAAAAGCGATTCTGCGAAGCAATGTGAACACTTGTGCTTCCCAGGCACAGAGAAGGTGCTAGCAGGGAATTGTCTGCCTGCCTTTCCCCAGTGCTCTGCAAGCTCTCCAGGACAACATAAAATCTGGGGCTCTGTGCTTTCTTTCGTTCTGAACAAGTGTTACTGTTTTCTGCACAAAAGCGATTCTGCGAAGCAATGGGAACACTTCTGTTTCCCAGGCACAGAGAAGGTGCTAGCAGGGAATTCTCTGCCTGCTTTTCCCCAGTGCTCTGCAAGCTCTCCAGGACAACATAAAATCTGGGGCTCTGTGCTTTCTTTCGTGCTGAACAAGTGTTACTGTTTTCTGCACAAAAGCGATTCTGCCAAGCAATGTGAACAGGCACAGAGAAGGTGCTAGCAGGGAATTCTCTGCCTGCCTTTCCCCAGTGCTCTGCAAGCTCTCCAGGACAACATAAAATCTGGGGCTCTGTGCTTTCTTTCGTTCTGAACAAGTGTTACTGTTTTCTGCACAAAAGCGATTCTGCGAAGCAATGTGAAGACTTCTGCTTCCCAGGCACAGAGAAGGTGCTAGCAGGGAATTCTCTGCCTGCCTTTCCCCAGTGCTCTGCAAGCTCTCCAGGACAACAACAAATCTGGGGCTCTGTGCTTTCTTTCGTTCTGAACAAGTGTTACTGTTTTCTGCACAAAAGCGATTCTGCGAAGCAATGGGAACACTTCTGTTTCCCAGGCACAGAGAAGGTGCTAGCAGGGAATTCTCTGCCTGCTTTTCCCCAGTGCTCTGCAAGCTCTCCAGGACAACATAAAATCTGGGGCTCTGTGCTTTCTTTCGTCTGAACAAGTGTTACTGTTTTCTGCGCAAAAGCGATTCTGCGAAGCAATGTGAACAGGCACAGAGAAGGTGCTAGCAGGGAATTCTCTGCCTGCCTTTCCCCAGTGCTCTGCAAGCTCTCCAGGACAACAGCAAATCTGGGGCTCTGTGCTTTCTTTCGTTCTGAACAAGTGTTACTGTTTTCTGCACAAAAGCGATTCTGCGAAGCAATTTGAACACTTCTGCTTCCCAGGCACAGAGAAGGTGCTAGCAGGGAATTCTCTGCCTGCTTTTCCCCAGTGCTCTGCAAGCTCTCCAGGACAACATAAAATCTGGGGCTCTGTGCTTTCTTTCGTGCTGAACAAGTGTTACTGTTTTCTGCACAAAAGCGATTCTGCGAAGCAATGTGAACAGGCACAGAGAAGGTGCTAGCAGGGAATTCTCTGCCTGCCTTTCCCCAGTGCTCTGCAAGCTCTCCAGGACAACATAAAATCTGGGGCTCTGTGCTTTCTTTCGTTCTGAACAAGTGTTACTGTTTTCTGCACAAAAGCGATTCTGCGAAGCAATGTGAACACTTCTGCTTCCCAGCCACAGAGAAGGTGCTAGCAGGGAATTCTCTGCCTGCCTTTCCCCAGTGCTCTGCAAGCTCTCCAGGACAACATAGAATCTGGGGCTCTGTGCTTTCTTTCGTTCTGAACAAGTGTTACTGTTTTCTGCACAAAAGCGATTCTGCGAAGCAATGTGAACACTTCTGTTTCCCAGGCACAGAGAAGGTGCTAGCAGGGAATTCTCTGCCTGCTTTTCCCCAGTGCTCTGCAAGCTCTCCAGGACAACAGCAAATCTGGGGCTCTGTGCTTTCTTTCGTTCTGAACAAGTGTTATTGTTTTCTGCACAAAAGCGATTCTGCGAAGCAATGTGAAGACTTCTGCTTCCCAGGCACAGAGAAGGTGCTAGCAGGGAATTCTCTGCCTGCTTTTCCCCAGTGCTCTGCAAGCTCTCCAGGACAACATAAAATCTGGGGCTCTGTGCTTTCTTTCGTGCTGAACAAGTGTTACTGTTTTCTGCACAAAAGCGATTCTGCGAAGCAATGTGAACAGGCACAGAGAAGGTGCTAGCAGGGAATTCTCTGCCTGCTTTTCCCCAGTGCTCTGCAAGCTCTCCAGGACAACATAAAATCTGGGGCTCTGTGCTTTCTTTCGTTCTGAACAAGTGTTACTGTTTTCTGCACAAAAGCGATTCTGCGAAGCAATGTGAACAGTTCTGCTTCCCAGGCACAGAGAAGGTGCTAGCAGGGAATTCTCTGCCTGCCTTTCCCCAGTGCTCTGCAAGCTCTCCAGGACAACATAAAATCTGGGGCTCTGTGCTTTCTTTCGTCTGAACAAGTGTTACTGTTTTCTGCACAAAAGCGATTCTGCGAAGCAATGTGAACAGGCACAGAGAAGGTGCTAGCAGGGAATCCTCTGCCTGCCTTTCCCCAGTGCTCTGCAAGCCCTCCAGGACAACAGCAAATCTGGGGCTCTGTGCTTTCTTTCGTTCTGAACAAGTGTTACTGTTTTCTGCACAAAAGCGATTCTGCGAAGCAATGTGAACAGGCACAAAGAAGGTGCTAGCAGGGAATTCTCTGCCTGCTTTTCCCCAGTGCTCTGCAAGCTCTCCAGGACAACATAAAATCTGGGCCTCTGTGCTTTCTTTCGTTCTGAACAAGTGTTACTGTTTTCTGCACAAAAGCGATTCTGCGAAGCAATGTGAACACTTCTGCTTCCCAGGCACAGAGAAGGTGCTAGCAGGGAATTCTCTGCCTGCCTTTCCCCAGTGCTCTGCAAGCTCTCCAGGACAACAGCAAATCTGGGGCTCTGTGCTTTCTTTCGTTCTGAACAAGTGTTACTGTTTTCTGCACAAAAGCGATTCTGCGAAGCAATGTGAACACTTGTGCTTCCCAGGCACAGAGAAGGTGCTAGCAGGGAATTGTCTGCCTGCCTTTCCCCAGTGCTCTGCAAGCTCTCCAGGACAACATAAAATCTGGGGCTCTGTGCTTTCTTTCGTTCTGAACAAGTGTTACTGTTTTCTGCACAAAAGCGATTCTGCGAAGCAATGGGAACACTTCTGTTTCCCAGGCACAGAGAAGGTGCTAGCAGGGAATTCTCTGCCTGCTTTTCCCCAGTGCTCTGCAAGCTCTCCAGGACAACATAAAATCTGGGGCTCTGTGCTTTCTTTCGTCTGAACAAGTGTTACTGTTTTCTGCGCAAAAGCGATTCTGCGAAGCAATGTGAACAGGCACAGAGAAGGTGCTAGCAGGGAATTCTCTGCCTGCCTTTCCCCAGTGCTCTGCAAGCTCTCCAGGACAACAGCAAATCTGGGGCTCTGTGCTTTCTTTCGTTCTGAACAAGTGTTACTGTTTTCTGCACAAAAGCGATTCTGCGAAGCAATTTGAACACTTCTGCTTCCCAGGCACAGAGAAGGTGCTAGCAGGGAATTCTCTGCCTGCTTTTCCCCAGTGCTCTGCAAGCTCTCCAGGACAACAGCAAATCTGGGGCTCTGTGCTTTCTTTCGTTCTGAACAAGTGTTATTGTATTCTGCACAAAAGCGATTCTGCGAAGCAATGTGAACACTTCTGCTTCCCAGGCACAGAGAAGGTGCTAGCAGGGAATTCTCTGCCTGCTTTTCCCCAGTGCTCTGCAAGCTCTCCAGGACAACATAAAATCTGGGGCTCTGTGCTTTCTTTCGTTCTGAACAAGTGTTACTGTTTTCTGCACAAAAGCGATTCTGCGAAGCAATGTGAACAGTTCTGCTTCCCAGGCACAGAGAAGGTGCTAGCAGGGAATTCTCTGCCTGCCTTTCCCCAGTGCTCTGCAAGCTCTCCAGGACAACATAAAATCTGGGGCTCTGTGCTTTCTTTCGTTCTGAACAAGTGTTACTGTTTTCTGCACAAAAGCGATTCTGCGAAGCAATGTGAACAGGCACAGAGAAGGTGCTAGCAGGGAATCCTCTGCCTGCCTTTCCCCAGTGCTCTGCAAGCCCTCCAGGACAACAGCAAATCTGGGGCTCTGTGCTTTCTTTCGTTCTGAACAAGTGTTACTGTTTTCTGCACAAAAGCGATTCTGCGAAGCAATGTGAACAGGCACAGAGAAGGTGCTAGCAGGGAATTCTCTGCCTGCTTTTCCCCAGTGCTCTGCAAGCTCTCCAGGACAACATAAAATCTGGGCCTCTGTGCTTTCTTTCGTTCTGAACAAGTGTTACTGTTTTCTGCACAAAAGCGATTCTGCGAAGCAATGTGAACACTTCTGCTTCCCAGGCACAGAGAAGGTGCTAGCAGGGAATTCTCTGCCTGCCTTTCCCCAGTGCTCTGCAAGCTCTCCAGGACAACAGCAAATCTGGGGCTCTGTGCTTTCTTTCGTTCTGAACAAGTGTTACTGTTTTCTGCACAAAAGCGATTCTGCGAAGCAATGTGAACACTTGTGCTTCCCAGGCACAGAGAAGGTGCTAGCAGGGAATTGTCTGCCTGCCTTTCCCCAGTGCTCTGCAAGCTCTCCAGGACAACATAAAATCTGGGGCTCTGTGCTTTCTTTCGTTCTGAACAAGTGTTACTGTTTTCTGCACAAAAGCGATTCTGCGAAGCAATGGGAACACTTCTGTTTCCCAGGCACAGAGAAGGTGCTAGCAGGGAATTCTCTGCCTGCTTTTCCCCAGTGCTCTGCAAGCTCTCCAGGACAACATAAAATCTGGGGCTCTGTGCTTTCTTTCGTGCTGAACAAGTGTTACTGTTTTCTGCACAAAAGCGATTCTGCCAAGCAATGTGAACAGGCACAGAGAAGGTGCTAGCAGGGAATTCTCTGCCTGCCTTTCCCCAGTGCTCTGCAAGCTCTCCAGGACAACATAAAATCTGGGGCTCTGTGCTTTCTTTCGTTCTGAACAAGTGTTACTGTTTTCTGCACAAAAGCGATTCTGCGAAGCAATGTGAACACTTCTGCTTCCCAGGCACAGAGAAGGTGCTAGCAGGGAATTCTCTGCCTGCCTTTCCCCAGTGCTCTGCAAGCTCTCCAGGACAACAACAAATCTGGGGCTCTGTGCTTTCTTTCGTTCTGAACAAGTGTTACTGTTTTCTGCACAAAAGCGATTCTGCGAAGCAATGGGAACACTTCTGTTTCCCAGGCACAGAGAAGGTGCTAGCAGGGAATTCTCTGCCTGCTTTTCCCCAGTGCTCTGCAAGCTCTCCAGGACAACATAAAATCTGGGGCTCTGTGCTTTCTTTCGTCTGAACAAGTGTTACTGTTTTCTGCGCAAAAGCGATTCTGCGAAGCAATGTGAACAGGCACAGAGAAGGTGCTAGCAGGGAATTCTCTGCCTGCCTTTCCCCAGTGCTCTGCAAGCTCTCCAGGACAACAGCAAATCTGGGGCTCTGTGCTTTCTTTCGTTCTGAACAAGTGTTACTGTTTTCTGCACAAAAGCGATTCTGCGAAGCAATTTGAACACTTCTGCTTCCCAGGCACAGAGAAGGTGCTAGCAGGGAATTCTCTGCCTGCTTTTCCCCAGTGCTCTGCAAGCTCTCCAGGACAACAGCAAATCTGGGGCTCTGTGCTTTCTTTCGTTCTGAACAAGTGTTATTGTATTCTGCACAAAAGCGATTCTGCGAAGCAATGTGAACACTTCTGCTTCCCAGGCACAGAGAAGGTGCTAGCAGGGAATTCTCTGCCTGCTTTTCCCCAGTGCTCTGCAAGCTCTCCAGGACAACATAAAATCTGGGGCTCTGTGCTTTCTTTCGTGCTGAACAAGTGTTACTGTTTTCTGCACAAAAGCGATTCTGCGAAGCAATGTGAACAGGCACAGAGAAGGTGCTAGCAGGGAATTCTCTGCCTGCCTTTCCCCAGTGCTCTGCAAGCTCTCCAGGACAACATAAAATCTGGGGCTCTGTGCTTTCTTTCGTTCTGAACAAGTGTTACTGTTTTCTGCACAAAAGCGATTCTGCGAAGCAATGTGAACACTTCTGCTTCCCAGGCACAGAGAAGGTGCTAGCAGGGAATTCTCTGCCTGCCTTTCCCCAGTGCTCTGCAAGCTCTCCAGGACAACATAGAATCTGGGGCTCTGTGCTTTCTTTCGTTCTGAACAAGTGTTACTGTTTTCTGCACAAAAGCGATTCTGCGAAGCAATGGGAACACTTCTGTTTCCCAGGCACAGAGAAGGTGCTAGCAGGGAATTCTCTGCCTGCTTTTCCCCAGTGCTCTGCAAGCTCTCCAGGACAACATAAAATCTGGGGCTCTGTGCTTTCTTTCGTCTGAACAAGTGTTACTGTTTTCTGCACAAAAGCGATTCTGCGAAGCAATGTGAACAGGCACAGAGAAGGTGCTAGCAGGGAATTCTCTGCCTGCTTTTCCCCAGTGCTCTGTAAGCTCTCCAGGACAACATAAAATCTGGGGCTCTGTGCTTTCTTTCGTTCTGAACAAGTGTTACTGTTTTCTGCACAAAAGCGATTCTGCGAAGCAATGTGAACAGGCACAAAGAAGGTGCTAGCAGGGAATTCTCTGCCTGCTTTTCCCCAGTGCTCTGCAAGCTCTCCAGGACAACATAAAATCTGGGGCTCTGTGCTTTCTTTCGTTCTGAACAAGTGTTACTGTTTTCTGCACAAAAGCGATTCTGCGAAGCAATGTGAACACTTCTGCTTCCCAGGCACAGAGAAGGTGCTAGCAGGGAATTCTCTGCCTGCCTTTCCCCAGTACTCTGCAAGCTCTCCAGGACAACAGCAAATCTGGGGCTCTGTGCTTTCTTTCGTTCTGAACAAGTGTTATTGTTTTCTGCACAAAAGCGATTCTGCGAAGCAATGTGAACACTTCTGCTTCCCAGGCACAGAGAAGGTGCTAGCAGGGAATTCTCTGCCTGCCTTTCCCCAGTGCTCTGCAAGCTCTCCAGGACAACATAAAATCTGGGGCTCTGTGCTTTCATTCGTCTGAACAAGTGTTACTGTTTTCTGCACAAAAGCGATTCTGCGAAGCAATGTGAACAGGCACAGAGAAGGTGCTAGCAGGGAATCCTCTGCCTGCCTTTCCCCAGTGCTCTGCAAGCCCTCCAGGACAACAGCAAATCTGGGGCTCTGTGCTTTCTTTCGTTCTGAACAAGTGTAACTGTTTTCTGCACAAAAGCGATTCTGCGAAGCAATGTGAACAGGCACAGAGAAGGTGCTAGCAGGGAATTCTCTGCCTGCTTTTCCCCAGTGCTCTGCAAGCTCTCCAGGACAACATAAAATCTGGGGCTCTGTGCTTTCTTTCGTCTGAACAAGTGTTACTGTTTTCTGCACAAAAGCGATTCTGCGAAGCAATGTGAACAGGCACAGAGAAGGTGCTAGCAGGGAATTCTCTGCCTGCTTTTCCCCAGTGCTCTGTAAGCTCTCCAGGACAACATAAAATCTGGGGCTCTGTGCTTTCTTTCGTTCTGAACAAGTGTTACTGTTTTCTGCACAAAAGCGATTCTGCGAAGCAATGTGAACAGGCACAAAGAAGGTGCTAGCAGGGAATTCTCTGCCTGCTTTTCCCCAGTGCTCTGCAAGCTCTCCAGGACAACATAAAATCTGGGGCTCTGTGCTTTCTTTCGTTCTGAACAAGTGTTACTGTTTTCTGCACAAAAGCGATTCTGCGAAGCAATGTGAACACTTCTGCTTCCCAGGCACAGAGAAGGTGCTAGCAGGGAATTCTCTGCCTGCCTTTCCCCAGTACTCTGCAAGCTCTCCAGGACAACAGCAAATCTGGGGCTCTGTGCTTTCTTTCGTTCTGAACAAGTGTTATTGTTTTCTGCACAAAAGCGATTCTGCGAAGCAATGTGAACACTTCTGCTTCCCAGGCACAGAGAAGGTGCTAGCAGGGAATTCTCTGCCTGCTTTTCCCCAGTGCTCTGCAAGCTCTCCAGGACAACATAAAATCTGGGGCTCTGTGCTTTCTTTCGTGCTGAACAAGTGTTACTGTTTTCTGCACAAAAGCGATTCTGCGAAGCAATGTGAACAGGCACAGAGAAGGTGCTAGCAGGGAATTCTCTGCCTGCCTTTCCCCAGTGCTCTGCAAGCTCTCCAGGACAACATAAAATCTGGGGCTCTGTGCTTTCTTTCGTTCTGAACAAGTGTTACTGTTTTCTGCACAAAAGCGATTCTGCGAAGCAATGTGAACACTTCTGCTTCCCAGGCACAGAGAAGGTGCTAGCAGGGAATTCTCGGCCTGCCTTTCCCCAGTGCTCTGCAAGCTCTCCAGGACAACATAGAATCTGGGGCTCTGTGCTTTCTTTCGTTCTGAACAAGTGTTACTGTTTTCTGCACAAAAGCGATTCTGCGAAGCAATGGGAACACTTCTGTTTCCCAGGCACAGAGAAGGTGCTAGCAGGGAATTCTCTGCCTGCTTTTCCCCAGTGCTCTGCAAGCTCTCCAGGACAACATAAAATCTGGGGCTCTGTGCTTTCTTTCGTCTGAACAAGTGTTACTGTTTTCTGCACAAAAGCGATTCTGCGAAGCAATGTGAACAGGCACAGAGAAGGTGCTAGCAGGGAATTCTCTGCCTGCTTTTCCCCAGTGCTCTGTAAGCTCTCCAGGACAACATAAAATCTGGGGCTCTGTGCTTTCTTTCGTTCTGAACAAGTGTTACTGTTTTCTGCACAAAAGCGATTCTGCGAAGCAATGTGAACAGGCACAAAGAAGGTGCTAGCAGGGAATTCTCTGCCTGCTTTTCCCCAGTGCTCTGCAAGCTCTCCAGGACAACATAAAATCTGGGGCTCTGTGCTTTCTTTCGTTCTGAACAAGTGTTACTGTTTTCTGCACAAAAGCGATTCTGCGAAGCAATGTGAACACTTCTGCTTCCCAGGCACAGAGAAGGTGCTAGCAGGGAATTCTCGGCCTGCCTTTCCCCAGTACTCTGCAAGCTCTCCAGGACAACAGCAAATCTGGGGCTCTGTGCTTTCTTTCGTTCTGAACAAGTGTTATTGTTTTCTGCACAAAAGCGATTCTGCGAAGCAATGTGAACACTTCTGCTTCCCAGGCACAGAGAAGGTGCTAGCAGGGAATTCTCTGCCTGCCTTTCCCCAGTGCTCTGCAAGCTCTCCAGGACAACATAAAATCTGGGGCTCTGTGCTTTCATTCGTCTGAACAAGTGTTACTGTTTTCTGCACAAAAGCGATTCTGCGAAGCAATGTGAACAGGCACAGAGAAGGTGCTAGCAGGGAATCCTCTGCCTGCCTTTCCCCAGTGCTCTGCAAGCCCTCCAGGACAACAGCAAATCTGGGGCTCTGTGCTTTCTTTCGTTCTGAACAAGTGTTACTGTTTTCTGCACAAAAGCGATTCTGCGAAGCAATGTGAACAGGCACAGAGAAGGTGCTAGCAGGGAATTCTCTGCCTGCCTTTCCCCAGTGCTCTGCAAGCTCTCCAGGACAACATAAAATCTGGGGCTCTGTGCTTTCTTTCGTTCTGAACAAGTGTTACTGTTTTCTGCACAAAAGCGATTCTGCGAAGCAATGTGAACACTTCTGCTTCCCAGGCACAGAGAAGGTGCTAGCAGGGAATTCTCTGCCTGCTTTTCCCCAGTGCTCTGCAAGCTCTCCAGGACAACATAAAATCTGGGGCTCTGTGCTTTCTTTCGTCTGAACAAGTGTTACTGTTTTCTGCACAAAAGCGATTCTGCGAAGCAATGTGAACAGGCACAGAGAAGGTGCTAGCAGGGAATTCTCTGCCTGCTTTTCCCCAGTGCTCTGTAAGCTCTCCAGGACAACATAAAATCTGGGGCTCTGTGCTTTCTTTCGTTCTGAACAAGTGTTACTGTTTTCTGCACAAAAGCGATTCTGCGAAGCAATGTGAACAGGCACAAAGAAGGTGCTAGCAGGGAATTCTCTGCCTGCTTTTCCCCAGTGCTCTGCAAGCTCTCCAGGACAACATAAAATCTGGGGCTCTGTGCTTTCTTTCGTTCTGAACAAGTGTTACTGTTTTCTGCACAAAAGCGATTCTGCGAAGCAATGTGAACACTTCTGCTTCCCAGGCACAGAGAAGGTGCTAGCAGGGAATTCTCTGCCTGCCTTTCCCCAGTACTCTGCAAGCTCTCCAGGACAACAGCAAATCTGGGGCTCTGTGCTTTCTTTCGTTCTGAACAAGTGTTATTGTTTTCTGCACAAAAGCGATTCTGCGAAGCAATGTGAACACTTCTGCTTCCCAGGCACAGAGAAGGTGCTAGCAGGGAATTCTCTGCCTGCCTTTCCCCAGTGCTCTGCAAGCTCTCCAGGACAACATAAAATCTGGGGCTCTGTGCTTTCATTCGTCTGAACAAGTGTTACTGTTTTCTGCACAAAAGCGATTCTGCGAAGCAATGTGAACAGGCACAGAGAAGGTGCTAGCAGGGAATCCTCTGCCTGCCTTTCCCCAGTGCTCTGCAAGCCCTCCAGGACAACAGCAAATCTGGGGCTCTGTGCTTTCTTTCGTTGTGAACAAGTGTTACTGTTTTCTGCACAAAAGCGATTCTGCGAAGCAATGTGAACAGGCACAGAGAAGGTGCTAGCAGGGAATTCTCTGCCTGCCTTTCCCCAGTGCTCTGCAAGCCCTCCAGGACAACAGCAAATCTGGGGCTCTGTGCTTTCTTTCGTTCTGAACAAGTGTTACTGTTTTCTGCACAAAAGCGATTCTGCGAAGCAATGTGAACAGGCACAGAGAAGGTGCTAGCAGGGAATTCTCTGCCTGCCTTTCCCCAGTGCTCTGCAAGCTCTCCAGGACAACATAAAATCTGGGGCTCTGTGCTTTCTTTCGTTCTGAACAAGTGTTACTGTTTTCTGCACAAAAGCTATTCTGCGAAGCAATGTGAAAACGTCCGCTTCCCAGGCACAGAGAAGGTGCTAGCAGGGAATTCTCTGCCTGCCTTTCCCCAGTGCTCTGCAAGCTCTCCAGGACAACATAAAATCTGGGGCTCTGTGCTTTCTTTCATTCTGAACAAGTGTTACTGTTTTCTGCACAAAAGCGATTCTGCGAAGCAATGTGAACACTTCTGTTTCCCAGGCACAGAGAAGGTGCTAGCAGGGAATTCTCTGCCTGCTTTTCCCCAGTGCTCTGCAAGCTCTCCAGGACAACATAAAATCTGGGGCTCTGTGCTTTCTTTCGTGCTGAACAAGTGTTACTGTTTTCTGCACAAAAGCGATTCTGCGAAGCAATGTGAACAGGCACAGAGAAGGTGCTAGCAGGGAATTCTCTGCCTGCCTTTCCCCAGTGCTCTGCAAGCTCTCCAGGACAACATAAAATCTGGGGCTCTGTGCTTTCTTTCGTTCTGAACAAGTGTTACTGTTTTCTGCACAAAAGTGATTCTGCGAAGCAATGTGAAGACTTCTGCTTCCCAGGCACAGAGAAGGTGCTAGCAGGGAATTCTCTGCCTGCCTTTCCCCAGTGCTCTGCAAGCTCTCCAGGACAACAGCAAATCTGGGGCTCTGTGCTTTCTTTCGTTCTGAACAAGTGTTACTGTTTTCTACACAAAAGCGATTCTGCGAAGCAATGTGAACACTTCTGCTTCCCAGGCACAGAGAAGGTGCTAGCAGGGAATTCTCTGCCTGCCTTTCCCCAGTGCTCTGCAAGCTCTCCAGGACAACAACAAATCTGGGGCTCTGTGCTTTCTTTCGTTCTGAACAAGTGTTACTGTTTTCTGCACAAAAGCGATTCTGCGAAGCAATGTGAACACTTCTGTTTCCCAGGCACAGAGAAGGTGCTAGCAGGGAATTCTCTGCCTGCTTTTCCCCAGTGCTCTGCAAGCTCTCCAGGACAACAGCAAATCTGGGGCTCTGTGCTTTCTTTCGTTCTGAACAAGTGTTATTGTTTTCTGCACAAAAGCGATTCTGCGAAGCAATGTGAACAGTTCTGTTTCCCAGGCACAGAGAAGGTGCTAGCAGGGAATTCTCTGCCTGCTTTTCCCCAGTGCTCTGCAAGCTCTCCAGGACAACATAAAATCTGGGGCTCTGTGCTTTCTTTCGTGCTGAACAAGTGTTACTGTTTTCTGCACAAAAGCGATTCTGCGAAGCAATGTGAACAGGCACAGAGAAGGTGCTAGCAGGGAATTCTCTGCCTGCCTTTCCCCAGTGCTCTGCAAGCTCTCCAGGACAACATAAAATCTGGGGCTCTGTGCTTTCTTTCGTTCTGAACAAGTGTTACTGTTTTCTGCACAAAAGCGATTCTGCGAAGCAATGGGAACACTTCTGCTTCCCAGGCACAGAGAAGGTGCTAGCAGGGAATTCTCTGCCTGCCTTTCCCCAGTGCTCTGCAAGCTCTCCAGGACAACAACAAATCTGGGGCTCTGTGCTTTCTTTCGTTCTGAACAAGTGTTACTGTTTTCTGCACAAAAGCGATTCTGCGAAGCAATGGGAACACTTCTGTTTCCCAGGCACAGAGAAGGTGCTAGCAGGGAATTCTCTGCCTGCTTTTCCGCAGTGCTCTGCAAGCTCTCCAGGACAACATAAAATCTGGGGCTCTGTGCTTTCTTTCGTCTGAACAAGTGTTACTGTTTTCTGCACAAAAGCGATTCTGCGAAGCAATGTGAACAGGCACAGAGAAGGTGCTAGCAGGGAATTCTCTGCCTGCTTTTCCCCAGTGCTCTGCAAGCTCTCCAGGACAACATAAAATCTGGGGCTCTGTGCTTTCTTTCGTTCTGAACAAGTGTTACTGTTTTCTGCACAAAAGTGATTCTGCGAAGCAATGTGAAGACTTCTGATTCCCAGGCACAGAGAAGGTGCTAGCAGGGAATTCTCTGCCTGCCTTTCCCCAGTGCTCTGCAAGCTCTCCAGGACAACATAAAATCTGGGGCTCTGTGCTTTCTTTCGTTCTGAACAAGTGTTACTGTTTTCTGCACAAAAGCGATTCTGCGAAGCAATGTGAACACTTCTGCTTCCCAGGCACAGAGAAGGTGCTAGCAGGGAATTCTCTGCCTGCCTTTCCCCAGTGCTCTGCAAGCTCTCCAGGACAACAGCAAATCTGGGGCTCTGTGCTTTCTTTCGTTCTGAACAAGTGTTACTGTTTTCTGCACAAAAGCGATTCTGCTAAGCAATGTGAACACTTCTGCTTCCCAGGCACAGAGAAGGTTCTAGCAGGGAATTCTCTGCCTGCTTTTCCCCAGTGCTCTGCAAGCTCTCCAGGACAACATAAAATCTGGGGCTCTGTGCTTTCTTTCGTCTGAACAAGTGTTACTGTTTTCTGCACAAAAGCGATTCTGCGAAGCAATGTGAACAGGCACAGAGAAGGTGCTAGCAGGGAATTCTCTGCCTGCTTTTCCCCAGTGCTCTGTAAGCTCTCCAGGACAACATAAAATCTGGGGCTCTGTGCTTTCTTTCGTTCTGAACAAGTGTTACTGTTTTCTGCACAAAAGCGATTCTGCGAAGCAATGTGAACAGGCACAAAGAAGGTGCTAGCAGGGAATTCTCTGCCTGCTTTTCCCCAGTGCTCTGCAAGCTCTCCAGGACAACATAAAATCTGGGGCTCTGTGCTTTCTTTCGTTCTGAACAAGTGTTACTGTTTTCTGCACAAAAGCGATTCTGCGAAGCAATGTGAACACTTCTGCTTCCCAGGCACAGAGAAGGTGCTAGCAGGGAATTCTCTGCCTGCCTTTCCCCAGTACTCTGCAAGCTCTCCAGGACAACAGCAAATCTGGGGCTCTGTGCTTTCTTTCGTTCTGAACAAGTGTTATTGTTTTCTGCACAAAAGCGATTCTGCGAAGCAATGTGAACACTTCTGCTTCCCAGGCACAGAGAAGGTGCTAGCAGGGAATTCTCTGCCTGCCTTTCCCCAGTGCTCTGCAAGCTCTCCAGGACAACATAAAATCTGGGGCTCTGTGCTTTCATTCGTCTGAACAAGTGTTACTGTTTTCTGCACAAAATTGATTCTGCGAAGCAATGTGAACAGGCACAGAGAAGGTGCTAGCAGGGAATCCTCTGCCTGCTTTTCCCCAGTGCTCTGCAAGCCCTCCAGGACAACAGCAAATCTGGGGCTCTGTGCTTTCTTTCGTTGTGAACAAGTGTTACTGTTTTCTGCACAAAAGCGATTCTGCGAAGCAATGTGAACAGGCACAGAGAAGGTGCTAGCAGGGAATTCTCTGCCTGCCTTTCCCCAGTGCTCTGCAAGCCCTCCAGGACAACAGCAAATCTGGGGCTCTGTGCTTTCTTTCGTTCTGAACAAGTGTTACTGTTTTCTGCACAAAAGCGATTCTGCGAAGCAATGTGAACAGGCACAGAGAAGGTGCTAGCAGGGAATTCTCTGCCTGCCTTTCCCCAGTGCTCTGCAAGCTCTCCAGGACAACATAAAATCTGGGGCTCTGTGCTTTCTTTCGTTCTGAACAAGTGTTACTGTTTTCTGCACAAAAGTGATTCTGCGAAGCAATGTGAAGACTTCTGCTTCCCAGGCACAGAGAAGGTGCTAGCAGGGAATTCTCTGCCTGCCTTTCCCCAGTGCTCTGCAAGCTCTCCAGGACAACATAAAATCTGGGGCTCTGTGCTTTCTTTCGTTCTGAACAAGTGTTACTGTTTTCTGCACAAAAGCTATTCTGCGAAGCAATGTGAACACTTCTGCTTCCCAGGCACAGAGAAGGTGCTAGCAGGGAATTCTCTGCCTGCCTTTCCCCAGTGCTCTGCAAGCTCTCCAGGACAACATAGAATCTGGGGCTCTGTGCTTTCTTTCGTTCTGAACAAGTGTTACTGTTTTCTGCACAAAAGCGATTCTGCGAAGCAATGGGAACACTTCTGTTTCCCAGGCACAGAGAAGGTGCTAG
The DNA here is from genome assembly GCF_047716275.1 of Strix uralensis. NCBI lineage: Eukaryota > Metazoa > Chordata > Aves > Strigiformes > Strigidae > Strix > Strix uralensis. Next base: position 173,893 of record NW_027436710.1, on the reverse strand, counting down.
CAGGGAATTCTCTGCCTGCTTTTCCCCAGTGCTCTGCAAGCTCTCCAGGACAACATAAAATCTGGGGCTCTGTGCTTTCTTTCGTCTGAACAAGTGTTACTGTTTTCTGCACAAAAGCGATTCTGCGAAGCAATGTGAACAGGCACAGAGAAGGTGCTAGCAGGGAATTCTCTGCCTGCTTTTCCCCAGTGCTCTGCAAGCTCTCCAGGACAACATAAAATCTGGGGCTCTGTGCTTTCTTTCGTTCTGAACAAGTGTTACTGTTTTCTGCACAAAAGCGATTCTGCGAAGCAATGTGAACAGGCACAAAGAAGGTGCTAGCAGGGAATTCTCTGCCTGCTTTTCCCCAGTGCTCTGCAAGCTCTCCAGGACAACATAAAATCTGGGGCTCTGTGCTTTCTTTCGTTCTGAACAAGTGTTACTGTTTTCTGCACAAAAGCGATTCTGCGAAGCAATGTGAACACTTCTGCTTCCCAGGCACAGAGAAGGTGCTAGCAGGGAATTCTCTGCCTGCCTTTCCCCAGTACTCTGCAAGCTCTCCAGGACAACAGCAAATCTGGGGCTCTGTGCTTTCTTTCGTTCTGAACAAGTGTTATTGTTTTCTGCACAAAAGCGATTCTGCGAAGCAATGTGAACACTTCTGCTTCCCAGGCACAGAGAAGGTGCTAGCAGGGAATTCTCTGCCTGCCTTTCCCCAGTGCTCTGCAAGCTCTCCAGGACAACATAAAATCTGGGGCTCTGTGCTTTCATTCGTCTGAACAAGTGTTACTGTTTTCTGCACAAAAGCGATTCTGCGAAGCAATGTGAACAGGCACAGAGAAGGTGCTAGCAGGGAATCCTCTGCCTGCCTTTCCCCAGTGCTCTGCAAGCCCTCCAGGACAACAGCAAATCTGGGGCTCTGTGCTTTCTTTCGTTGTGAACAAGTGTTACTGTTTTCTGCACAAAAGCGATTCTGCGAAGCAATGTGAACAGGCACAGAGAAGGTGCTAGCAGGGAATTCTCTGCCTGCCTTTCCCCAGTGCTCTGCAAGCCCTCCAGGACAACAGCAAATCTGGGGCTCTGTGCTTTCTTTCGTTCTGAACAAGTGTTACTGTTTTCTGCACAAAAGCGATTCTGCGAAGCAATGTGAACAGGCACAGAGAAGGTGCTAGCAGGGAATTCTCTGCCTGCCTTTCCCCAGTGCTCTGCAAGCTCTCCAGGACAACATAAAATCTGGGGCTCTGTGCTTTCTTTCGTTCTGAACAAGTGTTACTGTTTTCTGCACAAAAGTGATTCTGCGAAGCAATGTGAAGACTTCTGCTTCCCAGGCACAGAGAAGGTGCTAGCAGGGAATTCTCTGCCTGCCTTTCCCAAGTGCTCTGCAAGCTCTCCAGGACAACATAAAATCTGGGGCTCTGTGCTTTCTTTCGTTCTGAACAAGTGTTACTGTTTTCTGCACAAAAGCGATTCTGCGAAGCAATGTGAACACTTCTGTTTCCCAGGCACAGAGAAGGTGCTAGCAGGGAATTCTCTGCCTGCTTTTCCCCAGTGCTCTGCAAGCTCTCCAGGACAACAGCAAATCTGGGGCTCTGTGCTTTCCTTCGTTCTGAACAAGTGTTATTGTTTTCTGCACAAAAGCGATTCTGCGAAGCAATGTGAACAGTTCTGTTTCCCAGGCACAGAGAAGGTGCTAGCAGGGAATTCTCTGCCTGCTTTTCCCCAGTGCTCTGCAAGCTCTCCAGGACAACATAAAATCTGGGGCTCTGTGCTTTCTTTCGTTCTGAACAAGTGTTACTGTTTTCTGCACAAAAGCGATTCTGCGAAGCAATGTGAACAGGCACAGAGAAGGTGCTAGCAGGGAATTCTCTGCCTGCCTTTCCCCAGTGCTCTGCAAGCTCTCCAGGACAACAACAAATCTGGGGCTCTGTGCTTTCTTTCGTTCTGAACAAGTGTTACTGTTTTCTGCACAAAAGCGATTCTGCGAAGCAATGTGAACACTTCTGCTTCCCAGGCACAGAGAAGGTGCTAGCAGGGAATTCTCTGCCTGCCTTTCCCCAGTGCTCTGCAAGCTCTCCAGGACAACATAAAATCTGGGGCTCTGTGCTTTCTTTCGTTCTGAACAAGTGTTACTGTTTTCTGCACAAAAGCGATTCTGCGAAGCAATGGGAACACTTCTGTTTCCCAGGCACAGAGAAGGTGCTAGCAGGGAATTCTCTGCCTGCTTTTCCCCAGTGCTCTGCAAGCTCTCCAGGACAACATAAAATCTGGGGCTCTGTGCTTTCTTTCGTGCTGAACAAGTGTTACTGTTTTCTGCACAAAAGCGATTCTGCGAAGCAATGTGAACAGGCACAGAGAAGGTGCTAGCAGGGAATTCTCTGCCTGCTTTTCCCCAGTGCTCTGCAAGCTCTCCAGGACAACATAAAATCTGGGGCTCTGTGCTTTCTTTCGTTCTGAACAAGTGTTACTGTTTTCTGCACAAAAGTGATTCTGCGAAGCAATGTGAAGACTTCTGATTCCCAGGCACAGAGAAGGTGCTAGCAGGGAATTCTCTGCCTGCCTTTCCCCAGTGCTCTGCAAGCTCTCCAGGACAACATAAAATCTGGGGCTCTGTGCTTTCTTTCGTTCTGAACAAGTGTTACTGTTTTCTGCACAAAAGCGATTCTGCGAAGCAATGTGAACACTTCTGCTTCCCAGGCACAGAGAAGGTGCTAGCAGGGAATTCTCTGCCTGCCTTTCCCCAGTGCTCTGCAAGCTCTCCAGGACAACAGCAAATCTGGGGCTCTGTGCTTTCTTTCGTTCTGAACAAGTGTTACTGTTTTCTGCACAAAAGCGATTCTGCGAAGCAATGTGAACACTACTGCTTCCCAGGCACAGAGAAGGTGCTAGCAGGGAATTCTCTGCCTGCTTTTCCCCAGTGCTCTGCAAGCTCTCCAGGACAACAACAAATCTGGGGCTCTGTGCTTTCTTTCGTTCTGAACAAGTGTTATTGTTTTCTGCACAAAAGCGATTCTGCGAAGCAATGTGAACACTTCTGCTTCCCAGGCACAGAGAAGGTGCTAGCAGGGAATTCTCTGCCTGCTTTTCCCCAGTGCTCTGCAAGCTCTCCAGGACAACATAAAATCTGGGGCTCTGTGCTTTCTTTCGTGCTGAACAAGTGTTACTGTTTTCTGCACAAAAGCGATTCTGCGAAGCAATGTGAACAGGCACAGAGAAGGTGCTAGCAGGGAATTGTCTGCCTGCCTTTCCCCAGTGCTCTGCAAGCTCTCCAGGACAACATAAAATCTGGGGCTCTGTGCTTTCTTTCGTTCTGAACAAGTGTTACTGTTTTCTGCACAAAAGCGATTCTGCGAAGCAATGTGAACACTTCTGCTTCCCAGGCACAGAGAAGGTGCTAGCAGGGAATTCTCTGCCTGCCTTTCCCCAGTGCTCTGCAAGCTCTCCAGGACAACAGCAAATCTGGGGCTCTGTGCTTTCTTTCGTTCTGAACAAGTGTTATTGTTTTCTGCACAAAAGCGATTCTGCGAAGCAATGTGAACACTTCTGCTTCCCAGGCACAGAGAAGGTGCTAGCAGGGAATTCTCTGCCTGCCTTTCCCCAGTGCTCTGCAAGCTCTCCAGGACAACATAAAATCTGGGGCTCTGTGCTTTCATTCGTCTGAACAAGTGTTACTGTTTTCTGCACAAAAGCGATTCTGCGAAGCAATGTGAACAGGCACAGAGAAGGTGCTAGCAGGGAATCCTCTGCCTGCCTTTCCCCAGTGCTCTGCAAGCCCTCCAGGACAACAGCAAATCTGGGGCTCTGTGCTTTCTTTCGTTGTGAACAAGTGTTACTGTTTTCTGCACAAAAGCGATTCTGCGAAGCAATGTGAACAGGCACAGAGAAGGTGCTAGCAGGGAATTCTCTGCCTGCCTTTCCCCAGTGCTCTGCAAGCCCTCCAGGACAACAGCAAATCTGGGGCTCTGTGCTTTCTTTCGTTCTGAACAAGTGTTACTGTTTTCTGCACAAAAGCGATTCTGCGAAGCAATGTGAACAGGCACAAAGAAGGTGCTAGCAGGGAATTCTCTGCCTGCCTTTCCCCAGTGCTCTGCAAGCTCTCCAGGACAACATAAAATCTGGGGCTCTGTGCTTTCTTTCGTTCTGAACAAGTGTTACTGTTTTCTGCACAAAAGCGATTCTGCGAAGCAATGTGAACACTTCTGCTTCCCAGGCACAGAGAAGGTGCTAGCAGGGAATTCTCTGCCTGCCTTTCCCCAGTACTCTGCAAGCTCTCCAGGACAACAGCAAATCTGGGGCTCTGTGCTTTCTTTCGTTCTGAACAAGTGTTATTGTTTTCTGCACAAAAGCGATTCTGCGAAGCAATGTGAACACTTCTGCTTCCCAGGCACAGAGAAGGTGCTAGCAGGGAATTCTCTGCCTGCCTTTCCCCAGTGCTCTGCAAGCTCTCCAGGACAACATAAAATCTGGGGCTCTGTGCTTTCTTTCGTTCTGAACAAGTGTTACTGTTTTCTGCACAAAAGTGATTCTGCGAAGCAATGTGAAGACTTCTGCTTCCCAGGCACAGAGAAGGTGCTAGCAGGGAATTCTCTGCCTGCCTTTCCCAAGTGCTCTGCAAGCTCTCCAGGACAACATAAAATCTGGGGCTCTGTGCTTTCTTTCGTTCTGAACAAGTGTTACTGTTTTCTGCACAAAAGCGATTCTGCGAAGCAATGTGAACACTTCTGTTTCCCAGGCACAGAGAAGGTGCTAGCAGGGAATTCTCTGCCTGCTTTTCCCCAGTGCTCTGCAAGCTCTCCAGGACAACAGCAAATCTGGGGCTCTGTGCTTTCCTTCGTTCTGAACAAGTGTTATTGTTTTCTGCACAAAAGCGATTCTGCGAAGCAATGTGAACAGTTCTGTTTCCCAGGCACAGAGAAGGTGCTAGCAGGGAATTCTCTGCCTGCTTTTCCCCAGTGCTCTGCAAGCTCTCCAGGACAACATAAAATCTGGGGCTCTGTGCTTTCTTTCGTTCTGAACAAGTGTTACTGTTTTCTGCACAAAAGCGATTCTGCGAAGCAATGTGAACAGGCACAGAGAAGGTGCTAGCAGGGAATTCTCTGCCTGCCTTTCCCCAGTGCTCTGCAAGCTCTCCAGGACAACAACAAATCTGGGGCTCTGTGCTTTCTTTCGTTCTGAACAAGTGTTACTGTTTTCTGCACAAAAGCGATTCTGCGAAGCAATGTGAACACTTCTGCTTCCCAGGCACAGAGAAGGTGCTAGCAGGGAATTCTCTGCCTGCCTTTCCCCAGTGCTCTGCAAGCTCTCCAGGACAACATAAAATCTGGGGCTCTGTGCTTTCTTTCGTTCTGAACAAGTGTTACTGTTTTCTGCACAAAAGCGATTCTGCGAAGCAATGGGAACACTTCTGTTTCCCAGGCACAGAGAAGGTGCTAGCAGGGAATTCTCTGCCTGCTTTTCCCCAGTGCTCTGCAAGCTCTCCAGGACAACATAAAATCTGGGGCTCTGTGCTTTCTTTCGTGCTGAACAAGTGTTACTGTTTTCTGCACAAAAGCGATTCTGCGAAGCAATGTGAACAGGCACAGAGAAGGTGCTAGCAGGGAATTCTCTGCCTGCTTTTCCCCAGTGCTCTGCAAGCTCTCCAGGACAACATAAAATCTGGGGCTCTGTGCTTTCTTTCGTTCTGAACAAGTGTTACTGTTTTCTGCACAAAAGTGATTCTGCGAAGCAATGTGAAGACTTCTGATTCCCAGGCACAGAGAAGGTGCTAGCAGGGAATTCTCTGCCTGCCTTTCCCCAGTGCTCTGCAAGCTCTCCAGGACAACATAAAATCTGGGGCTCTGTGCTTTCTTTCGTTCTGAACAAGTGTTACTGTTTTCTGCACAAAAGCGATTCTGCGAAGCAATGTGAACACTTCTGCTTCCCAGGCACAGAGAAGGTGCTAGCAGGGAATTCTCTGCCTGCCTTTCCCCAGTGCTCTGCAAGCTCTCCAGGACAACAGCAAATCTGGGGCTCTGTGCTTTCTTTCGTTCTGAACAAGTGTTACTGTTTTCTGCACAAAAGCGATTCTGCGAAGCAATGTGAACACTACTGCTTCCCAGGCACAGAGAAGGTGCTAGCAGGGAATTCTCTGCCTGCTTTTCCCCAGTGCTCTGCAAGCTCTCCAGGACAACAACAAATCTGGGGCTCTGTGCTTTCTTTCGTTCTGAACAAGTGTTATTGTTTTCTGCACAAAAGCGATTCTGCGAAGCAATGTGAACACTTCTGCTTCCCAGGCACAGAGAAGGTGCTAGCAGGGAATTCTCTGCCTGCTTTTCCCCAGTGCTCTGCAAGCTCTCCAGGACAACATAAAATCTGGGGCTCTGTGCTTTCTTTCGTGCTGAACAAGTGTTACTGTTTTCTGCACAAAAGCGATTCTGCGAAGCAATGTGAACAGGCACAGAGAAGGTGCTAGCAGGGAATTGTCTGCCTGCCTTTCCCCAGTGCTCTGCAAGCTCTCCAGGACAACATAAAATCTGGGGCTCTGTGCTTTCTTTCGTTCTGAACAAGTGTTACTGTTTTCTGCACAAAAGCGATTCTGCGAAGCAATGTGAACACTTCTGCTTCCCAGGCACAGAGAAGGTGCTAGCAGGGAATTCTCTGCCTGCCTTTCCCCAGTGCTCTGCAAGCTCTCCAGGACAACAGCAAATCTGGGGCTCTGTGCTTTCTTTCGTTCTGAACAAGTGTTATTGTTTTCTGCACAAAAGCGATTCTGCGAAGCAATGTGAACACTTCTGCTTCCCAGGCACAGAGAAGGTGCTAGCAGGGAATTCTCTGCCTGCCTTTCCCCAGTGCTCTGCAAGCTCTCCAGGACAACATAAAATCTGGGGCTCTGTGCTTTCATTCGTCTGAACAAGTGTTACTGTTTTCTGCACAAAAGCGATTCTGCGAAGCAATGTGAACAGGCACAGAGAAGGTGCTAGCAGGGAATCCTCTGCCTGCCTTTCCCCAGTGCTCTGCAAGCCCTCCAGGACAACAGCAAATCTGGGGCTCTGTGCTTTCTTTCGTTGTGAACAAGTGTTACTGTTTTCTGCACAAAAGCGATTCTGCGAAGCAATGTGAACAGGCACAGAGAAGGTGCTAGCAGGGAATTCTCTGCCTGCCTTTCCCCAGTGCTCTGCAAGCCCTCCAGGACAACAGCAAATCTGGGGCTCTGTGCTTTCTTTCGTTCTGAACAAGTGTTACTGTTTTCTGCACAAAAGCGATTCTGCGAAGCAATGTGAACAGGCACAGAGAAGGTGCTAGCAGGGAATTCTCTGCCTGCCTTTCCCCAGTGCTCTGCAAGCTCTCCAGGACAACATAAAATCTGGGGCTCTGTGCTTTCTTTCGTTCTGAACAAGTGTTACTGTTTTCTGCACAAAAGTGATTCTGCGAAGCAATGTGAAGACTTCTGCTTCCCAGGCACAGAGAAGGTGCTAGCAGGGAATTCTCTGCCTGCCTTTCCCAAGTGCTCTGCAAGCTCTCCAGGACAACATAAAATCTGGGGCTCTGTGCTTTCTTTCGTTCTGAACAAGTGTTACTGTTTTCTGCACAAAAGCGATTCTGCGAAGCAATGTGAACACTTCTGTTTCCCAGGCACAGAGAAGGTGCTAGCAGGGAATTCTCTGCCTGCTTTTCCCCAGTGCTCTGCAAGCTCTCCAGGACAACAGCAAATCTGGGGCTCTGTGCTTTCCTTCGTTCTGAACAAGTGTTATTGTTTTCTGCACAAAAGCGATTCTGCGAAGCAATGTGAACAGTTCTGTTTCCCAGGCACAGAGAAGGTGCTAGCAGGGAATTCTCTGCCTGCTTTTCCCCAGTGCTCTGCAAGCTCTCCAGGACAACATAAAATCTGGGGCTCTGTGCTTTCTTTCGTTCTGAACAAGTGTTACTGTTTTCTGCACAAAAGCGATTCTGCGAAGCAATGTGAACAGGCACAGAGAAGGTGCTAGCAGGGAATTCTCTGCCTGCCTTTCCCCAGTGCTCTGCAAGCTCTCCAGGACAACAACAAATCTGGGGCTCTGTGCTTTCTTTCGTTCTGAACAAGTGTTACTGTTTTCTGCACAAAAGCGATTCTGCGAAGCAATGTGAACACTTCTGCTTCCCAGGCACAGAGAAGGTGCTAGCAGGGAATTCTCTGCCTGCCTTTCCCCAGTGCTCTGCAAGCTCTCCAGGACAACATAAAATCTGGGGCTCTGTGCTTTCTTTCGTTCTGAACAAGTGTTACTGTTTTCTGCACAAAAGCGATTCTGCGAAGCAATGGGAACACTTCTGTTTCCCAGGCACAGAGAAGGTGCTAGCAGGGAATTCTCTGCCTGCTTTTCCCCAGTGCTCTGCAAGCTCTCCAGGACAACATAAAATCTGGGGCTCTGTGCTTTCTTTCGTGCTGAACAAGTGTTACTGTTTTCTGCACAAAAGCGATTCTGCGAAGCAATGTGAACAGGCACAGAGAAGGTGCTAGCAGGGAATTCTCTGCCTGCTTTTCCCCAGTGCTCTGCAAGCTCTCCAGGACAACATAAAATCTGGGGCTCTGTGCTTTCTTTCGTTCTGAACAAGTGTTACTGTTTTCTGCACAAAAGTGATTCTGCGAAGCAATGTGAAGACTTCTGATTCCCAGGCACAGAGAAGGTGCTAGCAGGGAATTCTCTGCCTGCCTTTCCCCAGTGCTCTGCAAGCTCTCCAGGACAACATAAAATCTGGGGCTCTGTGCTTTCTTTCGTTCTGAACAAGTGTTACTGTTTTCTGCACAAAAGCGATTCTGCGAAGCAATGTGAACACTTCTGCTTCCCAGGCACAGAGAAGGTGCTAGCAGGGAATTCTCTGCCTGCCTTTCCCCAGTGCTCTGCAAGCTCTCCAGGACAACAGCAAATCTGGGGCTCTGTGCTTTCTTTCGTTCTGAACAAGTGTTACTGTTTTCTGCACAAAAGCGATTCTGCGAAGCAATGTGAACACTACTGCTTCCCAGGCACAGAGAAGGTGCTAGCAGGGAATTCTCTGCCTGCTTTTCCCCAGTGCTCTGCAAGCTCTCCAGGACAACAACAAATCTGGGGCTCTGTGCTTTCTTTCGTTCTGAACAAGTGTTACTGTTTTCTGCACAAAAGCGATTCTGCGAAGCAATGTGAACACTTCTGCTTCCCAGGCACAGAGAAGGTGCTAGCAGGGAATTCTCTGCCTGCTTTTCCCCAGTGCTCTGCAAGCTCTCCAGGACAACATAAAATCTGGGGCTCTGTGCTTTCTTTCGTGCTGAACAAGTGTTACTGTTTTCTGCACAAAAGCGATTCTGCGAAGCAATGTGAACAGGCACAGAGAAGGTGCTAGCAGGGAATTGTCTGCCTGCCTTTCCCCAGTGCTCTGCAAGCTCTCCAGGACAACATAAAATCTGGGGCTCTGTGCTTTCTTTCGTTCTGAACAAGTGTTACTGTTTTCTGCACAAAAGCGATTCTGCGAAGCAATGTGAACACTTCTGCTTCCCAGGCACAGAGAAGGTGCTAGCAGGGAATTCTCTGCCTGCCTTTCCCCAGTGCTCTGCAAGCTCTCCAGGACAACAGCAAATCTGGGGCTCTGTGCTTTCTTTCGTTCTGAACAAGTGTTATTGTTTTCTGCACAAAAGCGATTCTGCGAAGCAATGTGAACACTTCTGCTTCCCAGGCACAGAGAAGGTGCTAGCAGGGAATTCTCTGCCTGCCTTTCCCCAGTGCTCTGCAAGCTCTCCAGGACAACATAAAATCTGGGGCTCTGTGCTTTCATTCGTCTGAACAAGTGTTACTGTTTTCTGCACAAAAGCGATTCTGCGAAGCAATGTGAACAGGCACAGAGAAGGTGCTAGCAGGGAATCCTCTGCCTGCCTTTCCCCAGTGCTCTGCAAGCCCTCCAGGACAACAGCAAATCTGGGGCTCTGTGCTTTCTTTCGTTGTGAACAAGTGTTACTGTTTTCTGCACAAAAGCGATTCTGCGAAGCAATGTGAACAGGCACAGAGAAGGTGCTAGCAGGGAATTCTCTGCCTGCCTTTCCCCAGTGCTCTGCAAGCCCTCCAGGACAACAGCAAATCTGGGGCTCTGTGCTTTCTTTCGTTCTGAACAAGTGTTACTGTTTTCTGCACAAAAGCGATTCTGCGAAGCAATGTGAACAGGCACAAAGAAGGTGCTAGCAGGGAATTCTCTGCCTGCCTTTCCCCAGTGCTCTGCAAGCTCTCCAGGACAACATAAAATCTGGGGCTCTGTGCTTTCTTTCGTTCTGAACAAGTGTTACTGTTTTCTGCACAAAAGCGATTCTGCGAAGCAATGTGAACACTTCTGCTTCCCAGGCACAGAGAAGGTGCTAGCAGGGAATTCTCTGCCTGCCTTTCCCCAGTACTCTGCAAGCTCTCCAGGACAACAGCAAATCTGGGGCTCTGTGCTTTCTTTCGTTCTGAACAAGTGTTATTGTTTTCTGCACAAAAGCGATTCTGCGAAGCAATGTGAACACTTCTGCTTCCCAGGCACAGAGAAGGTGCTAGCAGGGAATTCTCTGCCTGCCTTTCCCCAGTGCTCTGCAAGCTCTCCAGGACAACATAAAATCTGGGGCTCTGTGCTTTCATTCGTCTGAACAAGTGTTACTGTTTTCTGCACAAAAGCGATTCTGCGAAGCAATGTGAACAGGCACAGAGAAGGTGCTAGCAGGGAATCCTCTGCCTGCCTTTCCCCAGTGCTCTGCAAGCCCTCCAGGACAACAGCAAATCTGGGGCTCTGTGCTTTCTTTCGTTGTGAACAAGTGTTACTGTTTTCTGCACAAAAGCGATTCTGCGAAGCAATGTGAAAAGGCACAGAGAAGGTGCTAGCAGGGAATTCTCTGCCTGCCTTTCCCCAGTGCTCTGCAAGCCCTCCAGGACAACAGCAAATCTGGGGCTCTGTGCTTTCTTTCGTTCTGAACAAGTGTTACTGTTTTCTGCACAAAAGCGATTCTGCGAAGCAATGTGAACAGGCACAGAGAAGGTGCTAGCAGGGAATTCTCTGCCTGCCTTTCCCCAGTGCTCTGCAAGCTCTCCAGGACAACATAAAATCTGGGGCTCTGTGCTTTCTTTCGTTCTGAACAAGTGTTACTGTTTTCTGCACAAAAGTGATTCTGCGAAGCAATGTGAAGACTTCTGCTTCCCAGGCACAGAGAAGGTGCTAGCAGGGAATTCTCTGCCTGCCTTTCCCAAGTGCTCTGCAAGCTCTCCAGGACAACATAAAATCTGGGGCTCTGTGCTTTCTTTCGTTCTGAACAAGTGTTACTGTTTTCTGCACAAAAGCGATTCTGCGAAGCAATGTGAACACTTCTGTTTCCCAGGCACAGAGAAGGTGCTAGCAGGGAATTCTCTGCCTGCTTTTCCCCAGTGCTCTGCAAGCTCTCCAGGACAACAGCAAATCTGGGGCTCTGTGCTTTCCTTCGTTCTGAACAAGTGTTATTGTTTTCTGCACAAAAGCGATTCTGCGAAGCAATGTGAACAGTTCTGTTTCCCAGGCACAGAGAAGGTGCTAGCAGGGAATTCTCTGCCTGCTTTTCCCCAGTGCTCTGCAAGCTCTCCAGGACAACATAAAATCTGGGGCTCTGTGCTTTCTTTCGTTCTGAACAAGTGTTACTGTTTTCTGCACAAAAGCGATTCTGCGAAGCAATGTCAACAGGCACAGAGAAGGTGCTAGCAGGGAATTCTCTGCCTGCCTTTCCCCAGTGCTCTGCAAGCTCTCCAGGACAACAACAAATCTGGGGCTCTGTGCTTTCTTTCGTTCTGAACAAGTGTTACTGTTTTCTGCACAAAAGCGATTCTGCGAAGCAATGTGAACACTTCTGCTTCCCAGGCACAGAGAAGGTGCTAGCAGGGAATTCTCTGCCTGCCTTTCCCCAGTGCTCTGCAAGCTCTCCAGGACAACATAAAATCTGGGGCTCTGTGCTTTCTTTCGTTCTGAACAAGTGTTACTGTTTTCTGCACAAAAGTGATTCTGCGAAGCAATGTGAAGACTTCTGATTCCCAGGCACAGAGAAGGTGCTAGCAGGGAATTCTCTGCCTGCCTTTCCCCAGTGCTCTGCAAGCTCTCCAGGACAACATAAAATCTGGGGCTCTGTGCTTTCTTTCGTTCTGAACAAGTGTTACTGTTTTCTGCACAAAAGCGATTCTGCGAAGCAATGTGAACACTTCTGCTTCCCAGGCACAGAGAAGGTGCTAGCAGGGAATTCTCTGCCTGCCTTTCCCCAGTGCTCTGCAAGCTCTCCAGGACAACAGCAAATCTGGGGCTCTGTGCTTTCTTTCGTTCTGAACAAGTGTTACTGTTTTCTGCACAAAAGCGATTCTGCGAAGCAATGTGAACACTACTGCTTCCCAGGCACAGAGAAGGTGCTAGCAGGGAATTCTCTGCCTGCTTTTCCCCAGTGCTCTGCAAGCTCTCCAGGACAACAGCAAATCTGGGGCTCTGTGCTTTCTTTCGTTCTGAACAAGTGTTATTGTTTTCTGCACAAAAGTGATTCTGCGAAGCAATGTGAACACTTCTGCTTCCCAGGCACAGAGAAGGTGCTAGCAGGGAATTCTCTGCCTGCTTTTCCCCAGTGCTCTGCAAGCTCTCCAGGACAACATAAAATCTGGGGCTCTGTGCTTTCTTTCGTGCTGAACAAGTGTTACTGTTTTCTGCACAAAAGCGATTCTGCGAAGCAATGTGAACAGGCACAGAGAAGGTGCTAGCAGGGAATTCTCTGCCTGCCTTTCCCCAGTGCTCTGCAAGCTCTCCAGGACAACATAAAATCTGGGGCTCTGTGCTTTCTTTCGTTCTGAACAAGTGTTACTGTTTTCTGCACAAAAGCGATTCTGCGAAGCAATGTGAACACTTCTGCTTCCCAGGCACAGAGAAGGTGCTAGCAGGGAATTCTCTGCCTGCCTTTCCCCAGTGCTCTGCAAGCTCTCCAGGACAACAGCAAATCTGGGGCTCTGTGCTTTCTTTCGTTCTGAACAAGTGTTATTGTTTTCTGCACAAAAGCGATTCTGCGAAGCAATGTGAACACTTCTGCTTCCCAGGCACAGAGAAGGTGCTAGCAGGGAATTCTCTGCCTGCCTTTCCCCAGTGCTCTGCAAGCTCTCCAGGACAACATAAAATCTGGGGCTCTGTGCTTTCATTCGTCTGAACAAGTGTTACTGTTTTCTGCACAAAAGCGATTCTGCGAAGCAATGTGAACAGGCACAGAGAAGGTGCTAGCAGGGAATCCTCTGCCTGCCTTTCCCCAGTGCTCTGCAAGCCCTCCAGGACAACAGCAAATCTGGGGCTCTGTGCTTTCTTTCGTTGTGAACAAGTGTTACTGTTTTCTGCACAAAAGCGATTCTGCGAAGCAATGTGAACAGGCACAGAGAAGGTGCTAGCAGGGAATTCTCTGCCTGCCTTTCCCCAGTGCTCTGCAAGCCCTCCAGGACAACAGCAAATCTGGGGCTCTGTGCTTTCTTTCGTTCTGAACAAGTGTTACTGTTTTCTGCACAAAAGCGATTCTGCGAAGCAATGTGAACAGGCACAAAGAAGGTGCTAGCAGGGAATTCTCTGCCTGCCTTTCCCCAGTGCTCTGCAAGCTCTCCAGGACAACATAAAATCTGGGGCTCTGTGCTTTCTTTCGTTCTGAACAAGTGTTACTGTTTTCTGCACAAAAGCGATTCTGCGAAGCAATGTGAACACTTCTGTTTCCCAGGCACAGAGAAGGTGCTAGCAGGGAATTCTCTGCCTGCTTTTCCCCAGTGCTCTGCAAGCTCTCCAGGACAACATAAAATCTGGGGCTCTGTGCTTTCTTTCGTTCTGAACAAGTGTTACTGTTTTCTGCACAAAAGCGATTCTGCGAAGCAATGTGAACACTTCTGCTTCCCAGGCACAGAGAAGGTGCTAGCAGGGAATTCTCTACCTGCTTTTCCCCAGTGCTCTGCAAGCTCTCCAGGACAACAGCAAATCTGGGGCTCTGTGCTTTCTTTCGTTCTGAACAAGTGTTACTGTTTTCTGCACAAAAGCGATTCTGCGAAGCAATGTGAACACTTGTGCTCCCAGGCACAGAGAAGGTGCTAGCAGGGAATTCTCTGCCTGCCTTTCCCCAGTGCTCTGCAAGCTCTCCAGGACAACATAAAATCTGGGGCTCTGTGCTTTCTTTCGTTCTGAACAAGTGTTACTGTTTTCTGCACAAAAGCGATTCTGCGAAGCAATGTGAACACTTGTGCTTCCCAGGAACAGAGAAGGTGCTAGCAGGGAATTCTCTGCCTGCTTTTCCCCAGTGCTCTGCAAGCTCTCCAGGACAACAGCAAATCTGGGGCTCTGTGCTTTCTTTCGTTCTGAACAAGTGTTACTGTTTTCTGCACAAAAGCTATTCTGCGAAGCAATGTGAACACGTCCGCTTCCCAGGCACAGAGAAGGTGCTAGCAGGGAATTCTCTGCCTGCCTTTCCCCAGTGCTCTGCAAGCTCTCCAGGACAACATAAAATCTGGGGCTCTGTGCTTTCTTTCATTCTGAACAAGTGTTACTGTTTTCTGCACAAAAGCGATTCTGTGAAGCAATGTGAACACTTCTGTTTCCCAGGCACAGAGAAGGTGCTAGCAGGGAATTCTCTGCCTGCTTTTCCCCAGTGCTCTGCAAGCTCTCCAGGACAACATAAAATCTGGGGCTCTGTGCTTTCTTTCGTTCTGAACAAGTGTTACTGTTTTCTGCACAAAAGCGATTCTGCGAAGCAATGTGAACAGGCACAGAGAAGGTGCTAGCAGGGAATTCTCTGCCTGCCTTTCCCCAGTGCTCTGCAAGCTCTCCAGGACAACATAAAATCTGGGGCTCTGTGCTTTCTTTCGTTCTGAACAAGTGTTACTGTTTTCTGCACAAAAGCGATTCTGCGAAGCAATGTGAACACTTCTGTTTCCCAGGCACAGAGAAGGTGCTAGCAGGGAATTCTCTGCCTGCTTTTCCCCAGTGCTCTGCAAGCTCTCCAGGACAACATAAAATCTGGGGCTCTGTGCTTTCTTTCGTTCTGAACAAGTGTTACTGTTTTCTGCACAAAAGCGATTCTGCGAAGCAATGTGAACACTTCTGCTTCCCAGGCACAGAGAAGGTGCTAGCAGGGAATTCTCTACCTGCTTTTCCCCAGTGCTCTGCAAGCTCTCCAGGACAACAGCAAATCTGGGGCTCTGTGCTTTCTTTCGTTCTGAACAAGTGTTACTGTTTTCTGCACAAAAGCGATTCTGCGAAGCAATGTGAACACTTGTGCTTCCCAGGCACAGAGAAGGTGCTAGCAGGGAATTGTCTGCCTGCCTTTCCCCAGTGCTCTGCAAGCTCTCCAGGACAACATAAAATCTGGGGCTCTGTGCTTTCTTTCGTTCTGAACAAGTGTTACTGTTTTCTGCACAAAAGCGATTCTGCGAAGCAATGTGAACGCTTCTGCTTCCCAGGCACAGAGAAGGTGCTAGCAGGGAATTCTCTGCCTGCTTTTCCCCAGTGCTCTGCAAGCTCTCCAGGACAACATAAAATCTGGGGCTCTGTGCTTTCTTTCGTTCTGAACAAGTGTTACTGTTTTCTGCACAAAAGCGATTCTGCGAAGCAATGTGAACAGGCACAGAGAAGGTGCTAGCAGGGAATTCTCTGCCTGCCTTTCCCCAGTGCTCTGCAAGCTCTCCAGGACAACATAAAATCTGGGGCTCTGTGCTTTCTTTCGTTCTGAACAAGTGTTACTGTTTTCTGCACAAAAGCGATTCTGCGAAGCAATGTGAACACTTGTGCTTCCCAGGAACAGAGAAGGTGCTAGCAGGGAATTCTCTGCCTGCTTTTCCCCAGTGCTCTGCAAGCTCTCCAGGACAACAGCAAATCTGGGGCTCTGTGCTTTCTTTCGTTCTGAACAAGTGTTACTGTTTTCTGCACAAAAGCTATTCTGCGAAGCAATGTGAACACGTCCGCTTCCCAGGCACAGAGAAGGTGCTAGCAGGGAATTCTCTGCCTGCTTTTCCCCAGTGCTCTGCAAGCTCTCCAGGACAACATAAAATCTGGGGCTCTGTGCTTTCTTTCGTGCTGAACAAGTGTTACTGTTTTCTGCACAAAAGCGATTCTGCGAAGCAATGTGAACAGGCACAGAGAAGGTGCTAGCAGGGAATTCTCTGCCTGCCTTTCCCCAGTGCTCTGCAAGCTCTCCAGGACAACATAAAATCTGCGGCTCTGTGCTTTCTTTCGTTCTGAACAAGTGTTACTGTTTTCTGCACAAAAGCGATTCTGCGAAGCAATGTGAAGACTTCTGCTTCCCAGGCACAGAGAAGGTGCTAGCAGGGAATTCTCTGCCTGCCTTTCCCCAGTGCTCTGCAAGCTCTCCAGGACAACATAAAATCTGGGGCTCTGTGCTTTCTTTCGTTCTGAACAAGTGTTACTGTTTTCTGCACAAAAGCGATTCTGCGAAGCAATGTGAACACTTCTGCTTCCCAGGCACAGAGAAGGTGCTAGCAGGGAATTCTCTGCCTGCCTTTCCCCAGTGCTCTGCAAGCTCTCCAGGACAACAACAAATCTGGGGCTCTGTGCTTTCTTTCGTTCTGAACAAGTGTTACTGTTTTCTGCACAAAAGCGATTCTGCGAAGCAATGTGAACACTTCTGTTTCCCAGGCACAGAGAAGGTGCTAGCAGGGAATTCTCTTCCTGCTTTTCCCCAGTGCTCTGCAAGCTCTCCAGGACAACAGCAAATCTGGGGCTCTGTGCTTTCTTTCGTTCTGAACAAGTGTTATTGTTTTCTGCACAAAAGCGATTCTGCGAAGCAATGTGAACACTTCTGCTTCCCAGGCACAGAGAAGGTGCTAGCAGGGAATTCTCTGCCTGCCTTTCCCCAGTGCTCTGCAAGCTCTCCAGGACAACATAAAATCTGGGGCTCTGTGCTTTCTTTCGTTCTGAACAAGTGTTACTGTTTTCTGCACAAAAGCGATTCTGCGAAGCAATGTGAACACTTGTGCTTCCCAGGCACAGAGAAGGTGCTAGCAGGGAATTCTCTGCCTGCTTTTCCCCAGTGCTCTGCAAGCTCTCCAGGACAACATAAAATCTGGGGCTCTGTGCTTTCTTTCGTGCTGAACAAGTGTTACTGTTTTCTGCACAAAAGCGATTCTGCGAAGCAATGTGAACAGGCACAGAGAAGGTGCTAGCAGGGAATTCTCTGCCTGCCTTTCCCCAGTGCTCTGCAAGCTCTCCAGGACAACATAAAATCTGCGGCTCTGTGCTTTCTTTCGTTCTGAACAAGTGTTATTGTTTTCTGCACAAAAGCGATTCTGCGAAGCAATGTGAACACTTCTGCTTCCCAGGCACAGAGAAGGAGCTAGCAGGGAATTCTCTGCCTGCCTTTCCCCAGTGCTCTGCAAGCTCTCCAGGACAACATAAAATCTGGGGCTCTGTGCTTTCTTTCGTTCTGAACAAGTGTTACTGTTTTCTGCACAAAAGCGATTCTGCGAAGCAATGGGAACACTTCTGTTTCCCAGGCACAGAGAAGGTGCTAGCAGGGAATTCTCTGCCTGCTTTTCCCCAGTGCTCTGCAAGCTCTCCAGGACAACATAAAATCTGGGGCTCTGTGCTTTCTTTCGTGCTGAACAAGTGTTACTGTTTTCTGCACAAAAGCGATTCTGCGAAGCAATGTGAACAGGCACAGAAAAGGTGCTAGCAGGGAATTCTCTGCCTGCCTTTCCCCAGTGCTCTGCAAGCTCTCCAGGACAACATAAAATCTGGGGCTCTGTGCTTTCTTTCGTTCTGAACAAGTGTTACTGTTTTCTGCACAAAAGCGATTCTGCGAAGGAATGTGAACAGGCACAGAGAAGGTGCTAGCAGGGAATTCTCTGCCTGCCTTTCCCCAGTGCTCTGCAAGCTCTCCAGGACAACATAAAATCTGCGGCTCTGTGCTTTCTTTCGTTCTGAACAAGTGTTACTGTTTTCTGCACAAAAGCGATTCTGCGAAGCAATGTGAACTCTTGTGCTTCCCAGGCACAGAGAAGGTGCTAGCAGGGAATTCTCTGCCTGCTTTTCCCCAGTGCTCTGCAAGCTCTCCAGGACAACATAAAATCTGGGGCTCTGTGCTTTCTTTCGTTCTGAACAAGTGTTACTGTTTTCTGCACAAAAGCGATTCTGCGAAGCAATGGGAACACTTCTGTTTCCCAGGCACAGAGAAGGTGCTAGCAGGGAATTCTCTGCCTGCTTTTCCCCAGTGCTCTGCAAGCTCTCCAGGACAACATAAAATCTGGGGCTCTGTGCTTTCTTTCGTCTGAACAAGTGTTACTGTTTTCTGCACAAAAGCGATTCTGCGAAGCAATGTGAACAGGCACAGAGAAGGTGCTAGCAGGGAATTCTCTGCCTGCTTTTCCCCAGTGCTCTGCAAGCTCTCCAGGACAACATAAAATCTGGGGCTCTGTGCTTTCTTTCGTTCTGAACAAGTGTTACTGTTTTCTGCACAAAAGCGATTCTGCGAAGCAATGTGAACACTTCTGCTTCCCAGGCACAGAGAAGGTGCTAGCAGGGAATTCTCTGCCTGCTTTTCCCCAGTGCTCTGCAAGCTCTCCAGGACAACAGCAAATCTGGGGCTCTGTGCTTTCTTTCGTTCTGAACAAGTGTTACTGTTTTCTGCACAAAAGCGATTCTGCGAAGCAATGTGAACACTTCTGCTTCCCAGGCACAGAGAAGGTGCTAGCAGGGAATTCTCTGCCTGCCTTTCCCCAGTGCTCTGCAAGCTCTCCAGGACAACATAAAATCTGGGGCTCTGTGCTTTCTTTCGTTCTGAACAAGTGTTACTGTTTTCTGCACAAAAGCGATTCTGCGAAGCAATGGGAACACTTCTGTTTCCCAGGCACAGAGAAGGTGCTAGCAGGGAATTCTCTGCCTGCTTTTCCCCAGTGCTCTGCAAGCTCTCCAGGACAACATAAAATCTGGGGCTCTGTGCTTTCTTTTGTTCTGAACAAGTGTTACTGTTTTCTGCACAAAAGCGATTCTGCGAAGCAATGTGAACAGGCACAGAAAAGGTGCTAGCAGGGAATTCTCTGCCTGCCTTTCCCCAGTGCTCTGCAAGCTCTCCAGGACAACATAAAATCTGGGGCTCTGTGCTTTCTTTCGTTCTGAACAAGTGTTACTGTTTTCTGCACAAAAGCGATTCTGCGAAGCAATGTGAACACTTCTGTTTCCCAGGCACAGAGAAGGTGCTAGCAGGGAATTCTCTGCCTGCTTTTCCCCAGTGCTCTGCAAGCTCTCCAGGACAACATAAAATCTGGGGCTCTGTGCTTTCTTTCGTTCTGAACAAGTGTTACTGTTTTCTGCACAAAAGCGATTCTGCGAAGCAATGTGAACACTTCTGCTTCCCAGGCACAGAGAAGGTGCTAGCAGGGAATTCTCTACCTGCTTTTCCCCAGTGCTCTGCAAGCTCTCCAGGACAACAGCAAATCTGGGGCTCTGTGCTTTCTTTCGTTCTGAACAAGTGTTACTGTTTTCTGCACAAAAGTGATTCTGCGAAGCAATGTGAAGACTTCTGCTTCCCAGGCACAGAGAAGGTGCTAGCAGGGAATTCTCTGCCTGCCTTTCCCCAGTGCTCTGCAAGCTCTCCAGGACAACATAAAATCTGGGGCTCTGTGCTTTCTTTCGTTCTGAACAAGTGTTACTGTTTTCTGCACAAAAGCGATTCTGCGAAGCAATGTGAACACTTCTGCTTCCCAGGCACAGAGAAGGTGCTAGCAGGGAATTCTCTGCCTGCCTTTCCCCAGTGCTCTGCAAGCTCTCCAGGACAACAACAAATCTGGGGCTCTGTGCTTTCTTTCGTTCTGAACAAGTGTTACTGTTTTCTGCACAAAAGCGATTCTGCGAAGGAATGTGAACACTTCTGTTTCCCAGGCACAGAGAAGGTGCTAGCAGGGAATTCTCTGCCTGCTTTTCCCCAGTGCTCTGCAAGCTCTCCAGGACAACAGCAAATCTGGGGCTCTGTGCTTTCTTTCGTTCTGAACAAGTGTTATTGTTTTCTGCACAAAAGCGATTCTGCGAAGCAATGTGAACACTTCTGCTTCCCAGCCACAGAGAAGGTGCTAGCAGGGAATTCTCTGCCTGCCTTTCCCCAGTGCTCTGCAAGCTCTCCAGGACAACATAAAATCTGGGGCTCTGTGCTTTCTTTCGTTCTGAACAAGTGTTACTGTTTTCTGCACAAAAGCGATTCTGCGAAGCAATGTGAACACTTGTGCTTCCCAGGCACAGAGAAGGTGCTAGCAGGGAATTCTCTGCCTGCTTTTCCCCAGTGCTCTGCAAGCTCTCCAGGACAACATAAAATCTGGGGCTCTGTGCTTTCTTTCGTGCTGAACAAGTGTTACTGTTTTCTGCACAAAAGCGATTCTGCGAAGCAATGTGAACAGGCACAGAGAAGGTGCTAGCAGGGAATTCTCTGCCTGCCTTTCCCCAGTGCTCTGCAAGCTCTCCAGGACAACATAAAATCTGCGGCTCTGTGCTTTCTTTCGTTCTGAACAAGTGTTACTGTTTTCTGCACAAAAGTGATTCTGCGAAGCAATGTGAACACTTCTGCTTCCCAGGCACAGAGAAGGTGCTAGCAGGGAATTCTCTGCCTGCCTTTCCCCAGTGCTCTGCAAGCTCTCCAGGACAACATAAAATCTGGGGCTCTGTGCTTTCTTTCGTTCTGAACAAGTGTTACTGTTTTCTGCACAAAAGCGATTCTGCGAAGCAATGGGAACACTTCTGTTTCCCAGGCACAGAGAAGGTGCTAGCAGGTAATTGTCTGCCTGCCTTTCCCCAGTGCTCTGCAAGCTCTCCAGGACAACAACAAATCTGGGGCTCTGTGCTTTCTTTCGTTCTGAACAAGTGTTACTGTTTTCTGCACAAAAGCGATTCTGCGAAGCAATGGGAACACTTCTGTTTCCCAGGCACAGAGAAGGTGCTAGCAGGGAATTCTCTGCCTGCTTTTCCCCAGTGCTCTGCAAGCTCTCCAGGACAACATAAAATCTGGGGCTCTGTGCTTTCTTTCGTGCTGAACAAGTGTTACTGTTTTCTGCACAAAAGCGATTCTGCGAAGCAATGTGAACAGGCACAGAAAAGGTGCTAGCAGGGAATTCTCTGCCTGCCTTTCCCCAGTGCTCTGCAAGCTCTCCAGGACAGCATAAAATCTGGGGCTCTGTGCTTTCTTTCGTTCTGAACAAGTGTTACTGTTTTCTGCACAAAAGCGATTCTGCGAAGCAATGTGAACACTTCTGTTTCCCAGGCACAGAGAAGGTGCTAGCAGGGAATTCTCTGCCTGCTTTTCCCCAGTGCTCTGCAAGCTCTCCAGGACAACATAAAATCTGGGGCTCTGTGCTTTCTTTCGTTCTGAACAAGTGTTACTGTTTTCTGCACAAAAGCGATTCTGCGAAGGAATGTGAACAGGCACAGAGAAGGTGCTAGCAGGGAATTCTCTGCCTGCCTTTCCCCAGTGCTCTGCAAGCTCTCCAGGACAACATAAAATCTGCGGCTCTGTGCTTTCTTTCGTTCTGAACAAGTGTTACTGTTTTCTGCACAAAAGCGATTCTGCGAAGCAATGTGAACTCTTGTGCTTCCCAGGCACAGAGAAGGTGCTAGCAGGGAATTCTCTGCCTGCTTTTCCCCAGTGCTCTGCAAGCTCTCCAGGACAACATAAAATCTGGGGCTCTGTGCTTTCTTTCGTTCTGAACAAGTGTTACTGTTTTCTGCACAAAAGCGATTCTGCGAAGCAATGGGAACACTTCTGCTTCCCAGGCACAGAGAAGGTGCTAGCAGGGAATTCTCTGCCTGCTTTTCCCCAGTGCTCTGCAAGCTCTCCAGGACAACATAAAATCTGGGGCTCTGTGCTTTCTTTCGTGCTGAACAAGTGTTACTGTTTTCTGCACAAAAGCGATTCTGCGAAGCAATGTGAACAGGCACAGAGAAGGTGCTAGCAGGGAATTCTCTGCCTGCCTTTCCCCAGTGCTCTGCAAGCTCTCCAGGACAACATAAAATCTGGGGCTCTGTGCTTTCTTTCGTTCTGAACAAGTGTTACTGTTTTCTGCACAAAAGCGATTCTGCGAAGCAATGTGAACACTTCTGCTTCCCAGGCACAGAGAAGGTGCTAGCAGGGAATTCTCTGCCTGCCTTTCCCCAGTGCTCTGCAAGCTCTCCAGGACAACAGCAAATCTGGGGCTCTGTGCTTTCTTTCGTTCTGAACAAGTGTTACTGTTTTCTGCACAAAAGCGATTCTGCGAAGCAATGGGAACACTTCTGTTTCCCAGGCACAGAGAAGGTGCTAGCAGGGAATTCTCTGCCTGCTTTTCCCCAGTGCTCTGCAAGCTCTCCAGGACAACATAAAATCTGGGGCTCTGTGCTTTCTTTCGTCTGAACAAGTGTTACTGTTTTCTGCACAAAAGCGATTCTGCGAAGCAATGTGAACAGGCACAGAGAAGGTGCTAGCAGGGAATTCTCTGCCTGCTTTTCCCCAGTGCTCTGCAAGCTCTCCAGGACAACATAAAATCTGGGGCTCTGTGCTTTCTTTCGTTCTGAACAAGTGTTACAGTTTTCTGCACAAAAGCGATTCTGCGCAGCAATGTGAACAGGCACAAAGAAGGTGCTAGCAGGGAATTCTCTGCCTGCTTTTCCCCAGTGCTCTGCAAGCTCTCCAGGACAACATAAAATCTGGGGCTCTGTGCTTTCTTTCGTTCTGAACAAGTGTTACTGTTTTCTGCACAAAAGCGATTCTGCGAAGCAATGTGAACACTTCTGCTTCCCAGGCACAGAGAAGGTGCTAGCAGGGAATTCTCTGCCTGCTTTTCCCCAGTGCTCTGCAAGCTCTCCAGGACAACAGCAAATCTGGGGCTCTGTGCTTTCTTTCGTTCTGAACAAGTGTTACTGTTTTCTGCACAAAAGCGATTCTGCGAAGCAATGTGAACACTTGTGCTTCCCAGGCACAGAGAAGGTGCTAGCAGGGAATTCTCTGCCTGCCTTTCCCCAGTGCTCTGCAAGCTCTCCAGGACAACATAAAATCTGGGGCTCTGTGCTTTCTTTCGTTCTGAACAAGTGTTACTGTTTTCTGCACAAAAGCGATTCTGCAAAGCAATGGGAACACTTCTGTTTCCCAGGCACAGAGAAGGTGCTAGCAGGGTATTCTCTGCCTGCTTTTCCCCAGTGCTCTGCAAGCTCTCCAGGACAACATAAAATCTGGGGCTCTGTGCTTTCTTTCGTTCTGAACAAGTGTTACTGTTTTCTGCACAAAAGCGATTCTGCGAAGCAATGTGAACAGGCACAGAGAAGGTGCTAGCAGGGAATTCTCTGCCTGCCTTTCCCCAGTGCTCTGCAAGCTCTCCAGGACAACATAAAATCTGGGGCTCTGTGCTTTCTTTCGTTCTGAACAAGTGTTACTGTTTTCTGCACAAAAGTGATTCTGCGAAGCAATGTGAACACTTCTGCTTCCCAGGCACAGAGAAGGTGCTAGCAGGGAATTCTCTGCCTGCCTTTCCCCAGTGCTCTGCAAGCTCTCCAGGACAACATAAAATCTGGGGCTCTGTGCTTTCTTTCGTTCTGAACAAGTGTTACTGTTTTCTGCACAAAAGCGATTCTGCGAAGCAATGTGAACACTTCTGCTTCCCAGGCACAGAGAAGGTGCTAGCAGGGAATTCTCTGCCTGCCTTTCCCCAGTGCTCTGCAAGCTCTCCAGGACAACAACAAATCTGGGGCTCTGTGCTTTCTTTCGTTCTGAACAAGTGTTACTGTTTTCTGCACAAAAGCGATTCTGCGAAGCAATGGGAACACTTCTGTTTCCCAGGCACAGAGAAGGTGCTAGCAGGGAATTCTCTGCCTGCTTTTCCCCAGTGCTCTGCAAGCTCTCCAGGACAACAGCAAATCTGGGGCTCTGTGCTTTCTTTCGTGCTGAACAAGTGTTACTGTTTTCTGCACAAAAGCGATTCTGCGAAGCAATGTGAACAGGCACAGAAAAGGTGCTAGCAGGGAATTCTCTGCCTGCCTTTCCCCAGTGCTCTGCAAGCTCTCCAGGACAGCATAAAATCTGGGGCTCTGTGCTTTCTTTCGTTCTGAACAAGTGTTACTGTTTTCTGCACAAAAGCGATTCTGCCAAGCAATGTGAACATTTCTGCTTCCCAGGCACAGAGAAGGTGCTAGCAGGGAATTCTCTGCCTGCTTTTCCCCAGTGCTCTGCAAGCTCTCCAGGACAACAGCAAATCTGGGGCTCTGTGCTTTCTTTCGTTCTGAACAAGTGTTACTGTTTTCTGCACAAAAGCGATTCTGCGAATCAATGTGAACACTTCTGTTTCCCAGGCACAGAGAAGGTGGTAGCAGGGAATTCTCTGCCTGCTTTTCCCCAGTGCTCTGCAAGCTCTCCAGGACAACATAAAATCTGGGGCTCTGTGCTTTCTTTCGTTCTGAACAAGTGTTACTGTTTTCTGCACAAAAGCGATTCTGCGAAGCAATGTGAACACTTGTGCTTCCCAGGCACAGAGAAGGTGCTAGCAGGGAATTCTCTGCCTGCTTTTCCCCAGTGCTCTGCAAGCTCTCCAGGACAACAGCAAATCTGGGGCTCTGTGCTTTCTTTCGTTCTGAACAAGTGTTACTGTTTTCTGCACAAAAGCGATTCTGCGAAGCAATGTGAACACTTGTGCTTCCCAGGCACAGAGAAGGTGCTAGCAGGGAATTCTCTGCCTGCTTTTCCCCAGTGCTCTGCAAGCTCTCCAGGACAACATAAAATCTGGGGCTCTGTGCTTTCTTTCGTTCTGAACAAGTGTTACTGTTTTCTGCACAAAAGCGATTCTGCGAAGCAATGTGAACAGGCACAGAAAAGGTGCTAGCAGGGAATTCTCTGCCTGCCTTTCCCCAGTGCTCTGCAAGCTCTCCAGGACAACATAAAATCTGGGGCTCTGTGCTTTCTTTCGTTCTAAACAAGTGTTACTGTTTTCTGCACAAAAGCGATTCTGCGAAGCAATGTGAACACTTCTGTTTCCCAGGCACAGAGAAGGTGGTAGCAGGGAATTCTCTGCCTGCTTTTCCCCAGTGCTCTGCAAGCTCTCCAGGACAACATAAAATCTGGGGCTCTGTGCTTTCTTTCGTTCTGAACAAGTGTTAGTGTTTTCTGCACAAAAGCGATTCTGCAAAGGAATGTGAACAGGCACAGAGAAGGTGCTAGCAGGGAATTCTCTGCCTGCCTTTCCCCAGTGCTCTGCAAGCTCTCCAGGACAACATAAAATCTGGGGCTCTGTGCTTTCTTTCGTTCTGAACAAGTGTTACTGTTTTCTGCACAAAAGCGATTCTGCGAAGCAATGTGAACACTTGTGCTTCCCAGGAACAGAGAAGGTGCTAGCAGGGAATTCTCTGCCTGCTTTTCCCCAGTGCTCTGCAAGCTCTCCAGGACAACAGCAAATCTGGGGCTCTGTGCTTTCTTTCGTTCTGAACAAGTGTTACTGTTTTCTGCACAAAAGCTATTCTGTGAAGCACTGTGAACACGTCCGCTTCCCAGGCACAGAGAAGGTGCTAGCAGGGAATTCTCTGCCTGCCTTTCCCCAGTGCTCTGCAAGCTCTCCAGGACAACATAAAATCTGGGGCTCTGTGCTTTCTTTCATTCTGAACAAGTGTTACTGTTTTCTGCACAAAAGCGATTCTGCGAAGCAATGTGAACACTTCTGTTTCCCAGGCACAGAGAAGGTGCTAGCAGGGAATTCTCTGCCTGCTTTTCCCCAGTGCTCTGCAAGCTCTCCAGGACAACATAAAATCTGGGGCTCTGTGCTTTCTTTCGTGCTGAACAAGTGTTACTGTTTTCTGCACAAAAGCGATTCTGCGAAGCAATGTGAACAGGCACAGAGAAGGTGCTAGCAGGGAATTGTCTGCCTGCCTTTCCCCAGTGCTCTGCAAGCTCTCCAGGACAACATAAAATCTGGGGCTCTGTGCTTTCTTTCGTTCTGAACAAGTGTTACTGTTTTCTGCACAAAAGCGATTCTGCGAAGCAATGTGAACACTTCTGCTTCCCAGGCACAGAGAAGGTGCTAGCAGGGAATTCTCTGCCTGCCTTTCCCCAGTGCTCTGCAAGCTCTCCAGGACAACATAGAATCTGGGGCTCTGTGCTTTCTTTCGTTCTGAACAAGTGTTACTGTTTTCTGCACAAAAGCGATTCTGCGAAGCAATGGGAACACTTCTGTTTCCCAGGCACAGAGAAGGTGCTAGCAGGGAATTCTCTGCCTGCTTTTCCCCAGTGCTCTGCAAGCTCTCCAGGACAACATAAAATCTGGGGCTCTGTGCTTTCTTTCGTCTGAACAAGTGTTACTGTTTTCTGCACAAAAGCGATTCTGCGAAGCAATGTGAACAGGCACAGAGAAGGTGCTAGCAGGGAATTCTCTGCCTGCTTTTCCCCAGTGCTCTGCAAGCTCTCCAGGACAACAGCAAATCTGGGGCTCTGTGCTTTCTTTCGTTCTGAACAAGTGTTACTGTTTTCTGCACAAAAGCGATTCTGCGAAGCAATGTGAACAGGCACAAAGAAGGTGCTAGCAGGGAATTCTCTGCCTGCTTTTCCCCAGTGCTCTGCAAGCTCTCCAGGACAACATAAAATCTGGGGCTCTGTGCTTTCTTTCGTTCTGAACAAGTGTTACTGTTTTCTGCACAAAAGCGATTCTGCCAAGCAATGTGAACAGGCACAAAGAAGGTGCTAGCAGGGAATTGTCTGCCTGCCTTTCCCCAGTGCTCTGCAAGCTCTCCAGGACAACATAAAATCTGGGGCTCTGTGCTTTCTTTCGTTCTGAACAAGTGTTACTGTTTTCTGCACAAAAGCGATTCTGCGAAGCAATGTGAACACTTCTGTTTCCCAGGCACAGAGAAGGTGCTAGCAGGGAATTCTCTGCCTGCTTTTCCCCAGTGCTCTGCAAGCTCTCCAGGACAACATAAAATCTGGGGCTCTGTGCTTTCTTTCGTTCTGAACAAGTGTTACTGTTTTCTGCACAAAAGCGATTCTGCGAAGCAATGTGAACACTTCTGCTTCCCAGGCACAGAGAAGGTGCTAGCAGGGAATTCTCTGCCTGCTTTTCCCCAGTGCTCTGCAAGCTCTCCAGGACAACAGCAAATCTGGGGCTCTGTGCTTTCTTTCGTTCTGAACAAGTGTTACTGTTTTCTGCACAAAAGCGATTCTGTGAAGCAATGTGAACACTTGTGCTTCCCAGGCACAGAGAAGGTACTAGCAGGGAATTGTCTGCCTGCCTTTCCCCAGTGCTCTGCAAGCTCTCCAGGACAACATAAAATCTGGGGCTCTGTGCTTTCTTTCGTTCTGAACAAGTGTTACTGTTTTCTGCACAAAAGCGATTCTGCGAAGCAATGGGAACACTTCTGTTTCCCAGGCACAGAGAAGGTGCTAGCAGGGAATTCTCTGCCTGCTTTTCCCCAGTGCTCTGCAAGCTCTCCAGGACAACATAAAATCTGGGGCTCTGTGCTTTCTTTTGTTCTGAACAAGTGTTACTGTTTTCTGCACAAAAGCGATTCTGCGAAGCAATGTGAACAGGCACAGAAAAGGTGCTAGCAGGGAATTCTCTGCCTGCCTTTCCCCAGTGCTCTGCAAGCTCTCCAGGACAACATAAAATCTGGGGCTCTGTGCTTTCTTTCGTTCTAAACAAGTGTTACTGTTTTCTGCACAAAAGCGATTCTGCGAAGCAATGTGAACACTTCTGTTTCCCAGGCACAGAGAAGGTGGTAGCAGGGAATTCTCTGCCTGCTTTTCCCCAGTGCTCTGCAAGCTCTCCAGGACAACATAAAATCTGGGGCTCTGTGCTTTCTTTCGTTCTGAACAAGTGTTACTGTTTTCTGCACAAAAGCGATTCTGCGAAGGAATGTGAACAGGCACAGAGAAGGTGCTAGCAGGGAATTCTCTGCCTGCCTTTCCCCAGTGCTCTGCAAGCTCTCCAGGACAACATAAAATCTGGGGCTCTGTGCTTTCTTTCGTTCTGAACAAGTGTTACTGTTTTCTGCACAAAAGCGATTCTGCGAAGCAATGTGAACACTTGTGCTTCCCAGGAACAGAGAAGGTGCTAGCAGGGAATTCTCTGCCTGCTTTTCCCCAGTGCTCTGCAAGCTCTCCAGGACAACAGCAAATCTGGGGCTCTGTGCTTTCTTTCGTTCTGAACAAGTGTTACTGTTTTCTGCACAAAAGCTATTCTGCGAAGCAATGGGAACACTTCTGTTTCCCAGGCACAGAGAAGGTGCTAGCAGGGAATTCTCTGCCTGCCTTTCCCCAGTGCTCTGCAAGCTCTCCAGGACAACATAAAATCTGCGGCTCTGTGCTTTCTTTCGTTCTGAACAAGTGTTACTGTTTTCTGCACAAAAGTGATTCTGCTAAGCAATGTGAAGACTTCTGATTCCCAGGCACAGAGAAGGTGCTAGCAGGGAATTCTCTGCCTGCCTTTCCCCAGTGCTCTGCAAGCTCTCCAGGACAACATAAAATCTGGGGCTCTGTGCTTTCTTTCGTTCTGAACAAGTGTTACTGTTTTCTGCACAAAAGCGATTCTGCGAAGCAATGTGAACACTTCTGCTTCCCAGGCACAGAGAAGGTGCTAGCAGGGAATTCTCTGCCTGCCTTTCCCCAGTGCTCTGCAAGCTCTCCAGGACAACAACAAATCTGGGGCTCTGTGCTTTCTTTCGTTCTGAACAAGTGTTACTGTTTTCTGCACAAAAGCGATTCTGCGAAGCAATGTGAACACTTCTGCTTCCCAGGCACAGAGAAGGTGCTAGCAGGGAATTCTCTGCCTGCTTTTCCCCAGTGCTCTGCAAGCTCTCCAGGACAACAGCAAATCTGGGGCTCTGTGCTTTCTTTCGTTCTGAACAAGTGTTACTGTTTTCTGCACAAAAGCGATTCTGCGAAGCAATGTGAACACTTCTGTTTCCCAGGCACAGAGAAGGTGGTAGCAGGGAATTCTCTGCCTGCTTTTCCCCAGTGCTCTGCAAGCTCTCCAGGACAACATAAAATCTGGGGCTCTGTGCTTTCTTTCGTTCTGAACAAGTGTTACTGTTTTCTGCACAAAAGCGATTCTGCGAAGCAATGTGAACAGGCACACAGAAGGTGCTAGCAGGGAATTCTCTGCCTGCCTTTCCCCAGTGCTCTGCAAGCTCTCCAGGACAGCATAAAATCTGGGGCTCTGTGCTTTCTTTCGTTCTGAACAAGTGTTACTGTTTTCTGCACAAAAGCGATTCTGTGAAGCAATGTGAACACTTGTGCTTCCCAGGCACAGAGAAGGTACTAGCAGGGAATTGTCTGCCTGCCTTTCCCCAGTGCTCTGCAAGCTCTCCAGGACAACATAAAATCTGGGGCTCTGTGCTTTCTTTCGTTCTGAACAAGTGTTACTGTTTTCTGCACAAAAGCGATTCTGCGAAGCAATGGGAACACTTCTGTTTCCCAGGCACAGAGAAGGTGCTAGCAGGGAATTCTCTGCCTGCTTTTCCCCAGTGCTCTGCAAGCTCTCCAGGACAACATAAAATCTGGGGCTCTGTGCTTTCTTTTGTTCTGAACAAGTGTTACTGTTTTCTGCACAAAAGCGATTCTGCGAAGCAATGTGAACAGGCACAGAAAAGGTGCTAGCAGGGAATTCTCTGCCTGCCTTTCCCCAGTGCTCTGCAAGCTCTCCAGGACAACATAAAATCTGGGGCTCTGTGCTTTCTTTCGTTCTAAACAAGTGTTACTGTTTTCTGCACAAAAGCGATTCTGCGAAGCAATGTGAACACTTCTGTTTCCCAGGCACAGAGAAGGTGGTAGCAGGGAATTCTCTGCCTGCTTTTCCCCAGTGCTCTGCAAGCTCTCCAGGACAACATAAAATCTGGGGCTCTGTGCTTTCTTTCGTTCTGAACAAGTGTTACTGTTTTCTGCACAAAAGCGATTCTGCGAAGGAATGTGAACAGGCACAGAGAAGGTGCTAGCAGGGAATTCTCTGCCTGCCTTTCCCCAGTGCTCTGCAAGCTCTCCAGGACAACATAAAATCTGGGGCTCTGTGCTTTCTTTCGTTCTGAACAAGTGTTACTGTTTTCTGCACAAAAGCGATTCTGCGAAGCAATGTGAACACTTGTGCTTCCCAGGCACAGAGAAGGTGCTAGCAGGGAATTCTCTGCCTGCTTTTCCCCAGTGCTCTGCAAGCTCTCCAGGACAACAGCAAATCTGGGGCTCTGTGCTTTCTTTCGTTCTGAACAAGTGTTACTGTTTTCTGCACAAAAGCTATTCTGCGAAGCAATGGGAACACTTCTGTTTCCCAGGCACAGAGAAGGTGCTAGCAGGGAATTCTCTGCCTGCCTTTCCCCAGTGCTCTGCAAGCTCTCCAGGACAACATAAAATCTGCGGCTCTGTGCTTTCTTTCGTTCTGAACAAGTGTTACTGTTTTCTGCACAAAAGTGATTCTGCTAAGCAATGTGAAGACTTCTGATTCCCAGGCACAGAGAAGGTGCTAGCAGGGAATTCTCTGCCTGCCTTTCCCCAGTGCTCTGCAAGCTCTCCAGGACAACATAAAATCTGGGGCTCTGTGCTTTCTTTCGTTCTGAACAAGTGTTACTGTTTTCTGCACAAAAGCGATTCTGCGAAGCAATGTGAACACTTCTGCTTCCCAGGCACAGAGAAGGTGCTAGCAGGGAATTCTCTGCCTGCCTTTCCCCAGTGCTCTGCAAGCTCTCCAGGACAACAACAAATCTGGGGCTCTGTGCTTTCTTTCGTTCTGAACAAGTGTTACTGTTTTCTGCACAAAAGCGATTCTGCGAAGCAATGTGAACACTTCTGCTTCCCAGGCACAGAGAAGGTGCTATCAGGGAATTCTCTGCCTGCTTTTCCCCAGTGCTCTGCAAGCTCTCCAGGACAACAGCAAATCTGGGGCTCTGTGCTTTCTTTCGTTCTGAACAAGTGTTACTGTTTTCTGCACAAAAGCGATTCTGCGAAGCAATGTGAACACTTCTGTTTCCCAGGCACAGAGAAGGTGGTAGCAGGGAATTCTCTGCCTGCTTTTCCCCAGTGCTCTGCAAGCTCTCCAGGACAACATAAAATCTGGGGCTCTGTGCTTTCTTTCGTTCTGAACAAGTGTTACTGTTTTCTGCACAAAAGCGATTCTGCGAAGCAATGTGAACAGGCACAGAGAAGGTGCTAGCAGGGAATTCTCTGCCTGCCTTTCCCCAGTGCTCTGCAAGCTCTCCAGGACAGCATAAAATCTGGGGCTCTGTGCTTTCTTTCGTTCTGAACAAGTGTTACTGTTTTCTGCACAAAAGCGATTCTGCGAAGCAATGTGAACACTTCTGCTTCCCAGGCACAGAGAAGGTGCTAGCAGGGAATTCTCTGCCTGCTTTTCCCGTGCTCTGCAAGCTCTCCAGGACAACATAAAATCTGGGGCTCTGTGCTTTCTTTCGTGCTGAACAAGTGTTACTGTTTTCTGCACAAAAGCGATTCTGCGAAGCAATGTGAACAGGCACAGAGAAGGTGCTAGCAGGGAATTCTCTGCCTGCCTTTCCCCAGTGCTCTGCAAGCTCTCCAGGACAACATAAAATCTAGGGCTCTGTGCTTTCTTTCGTTCTGAACAAGTGTTACTGTTTTCTGCACAAAAGCGATTCTGCGAAGGAATGTGAACAGGCACAGAGAAGGCGCTAGCAGGGAATTCTCTGCCTGCTTTTCCCCAGTGCTCTGCAAGCTCTCCAGGACAACAGCAAATCTGGGGCTCTGTGCTTTCTTTCGTTCTGAACAAGTGTTACTGTTTTCTGCACAAAAGCTATTCTGCGAAGCAATGTGAACACGTCCGCTTCCCAGGCACAGAGAAGGTGCTAGCAGGGAATTCTCTGCCTGCCTTTCCCCAGTGCTCTGCAAGCTCTCCAGGACAACATAAAATCTGGGGCTCTGTGCTTTCTTTCATTCTGAACAAGTGTTACTGTTTTCTGCACAAAAGCGATTCTGTGAAGCAATGTGAACACTTCTGCTTCCCAGGCACAGAGAAGGTGCTAGCAGGGAATTCTCTGCCTGCTTTTCCCCAGTGCTCTGCAAGCTCTCCAGGACAACATAAAATCTGGGGCTCTGTGCTTTCTTTCGTGCTGAACAAGTGTTACTGTTTTCTGCACAAAAGCGATTCTGCGAAGCAATGTGAACAGGCACAGAGAAGGTGCTAGCAGGGAATTCTCTGCCTGCCTTTCCCCAGTGCTCTGCAAGCTCTCCAGGACAACATAAAATCTGCGGCTCTGTGCTTTCTTTCGTTCTGAACAAGTGTTACTGTTTTCTGCACAAAAGTGATTCTGCGAAGCAATGTGAAGACTTCTGCTTCCCAGGCACAGAGAAGGTGCTAGCAGGGAATTCTCTGCCTGCCTTTCCCCAGTGCTCTGCAAGCTCTCCAGGACAACATAAAATCTGGGGCTCTGTGCTTTCTTTCGTTCTGAACAAGTGTTACTGTTTTCTGCACAAAAGCGATTCTGCGAAGCAATGTGAACACTTCTGCTTCCCAGGCACAGAGAAGGTGCTAGCAGGGAATTCTCTGCCTGCCTTTCCCCAGTGCTCTGCAAGCTCTCCAGGACAACAACAAATCTGGGGCTCTGTGCTTTCTTTCGTTCTGAACAAGTGTTACTGTTTTCTGCACAAAAGCGATTCTGCGAAGCAATGTGAACACTTCTGTTTCCCAGGCACAGAGAAGGTGCTAGCAGGGAATTCTCTGCCTGCTTTTCCCCAGTGCTCTGCAAGCTCTCCAGGACAACAGCAAATCTGGGGCTCTGTGCTTTCTTTCGTTCTGAACAAGTGTTATTGTTTTCTGCACAAAAGCGATTCTGCGAAGCAATGTGAACACTTCTGCTTCCCAGGCACAGAGAAGGTGCTAGCAGGGAATTCTCTGCCTGCCTTTCCCCAGTGCTCTGCAAGCTCTCCAGGACAACATAAAATCTGGGGCTCTGTGCTTTCTTTCGTTCTGAACAAGTGTTACTGTTTTCTGCACAAAAGCGATTCTGCGAAGCAATGTGAACACTTCTGCTTCCCAGGCACAGAGAAGGTGCTAGCAGGGAATTCTCTGCCTGCTTTTCCCCAGTGCTCTGCAAGCTCTCCAGGACAACATAAAATCTGGGGCTCTGTGCTTTCTTTCGTGCTGAACAAGTGTTACTGTTTTCTGCACAAAAGCGATTCTGCGAAGCAATGTGAACAGGCACAGAGAAGGTGCTAGCAGGGAATTCTCTGCCTGCCTTTCCCCAGTGCTCTGCAAGCTCTCCAGGACAACATAAAATCTGCGGCTCTGTGCTTTCTTTCGTTCTGAACAAGTGTTACTGTTTTCTGCACAAAAGTGATTCTGCGAAGCAATGTGAACACTTCTGCTTCCCAGGCACAGAGAAGGTGCTAGCAGGGAATTCTCTGCCTGCCTTTCCCCAGTGCTCTGCAAGCTCTCCAGGACAACATAAAATCTGGGGCTCTGTGCTTTCTTTCGTTCTGAACAAGTGTTACTGTTTTCTGCACAAAAGCGATTCTGCGAAGCAATGTGAACACTTCTGCTTCCCAGTCACAGAGAAGGTGCTAGCAGGGAATTGTCTGCCTGCCTTTCCCCAGTGCTCTGCAAGCTCTCCAGGACAACAACAAATCTGGGGCTCTGTGCTTTCTTTCGTTCTGAACAAGTGTTACTGTTTTCTGCACAAAAGCGATTCTGCGAAGCAATGGGAACACTTCTGTTTCCCAGGCACAGAGAAGGTGCTAGCAGGGAATTCTCTGCCTGCTTTTCCCCAGTGCTCTGCAAGCTCTCCAGGACAACATAAAATCTGGGGCTCTGTGCTTTCTTTCGTGCTGAACAAGTGTTACTGTTTTCTGCACAAAAGCGATTCTGCGAAGCAATGTGAACAGGCACAGAAAAGGTGCTAGCAGGGAATTCTCTGCCTGCCTTTCCCCAGTGCTCTGCAAGCTCTCCAGGACAGCATAAAATCTGGGGCTCTGTGCTTTCTTTCGTTCTGAACAAGTGTTACTGTTTTCTGCACAAAAGCGATTCTGCGAAGCAATGGGAACACTTCTGTTTCCCAGGCACAGAGAAGGTGCTATCAGGGAATTCTCTGCCTGCTTTTCCCCAGTGCTCTGCAAGCTCTCCAGGACAACAGCAAATCTGGGGCTCTGTGCTTTCTTTCGTTCTGAACAAGTGTTACTGTTTTCTGCACAAAAGCGATTCTGCGAAGCAATGTGAACACTTCTGCTTCCCAGGCACAGAGAAGGTGCTAGCAGGGAATTCTCTGCCTGCTTTTCCCCAGTGCTCTGCAAGCTCTCCAGGACAACAGCAAATCTGGGGCTCTGTGCTTTCTTTCGTTCTGAACAAGTGTTACTGTTTTCTGCACAAAAGCGATTCTGCGAAGGAATGTGAACAGGCACAGAGAAGGTGCTAGCAGGGAATTCTCTGCCTGCCTTTCCCCAGTGCTCTGCAAGCTCTCCAGGACAACATAAAATCTGGGGCTCTGTGCTTTCTTTCGTTCTGAACAAGTGTTACTGTTTTCTGCACAAAAGCGATTCTGCGAAGCAATGTGAACACTTGTGCTTCCCAGGCACAGAGAAGGTGCTAGCAGGGAATTCTCTGCCTGCTTTTCCCCAGTGCTCTGCAAGCTCTCCAGGACAACATAAAATCTGGGGCTCTGTGCTTTCTTTCGTTCTGAACAAGTGTTACTGTTTTCTGCACAAAAGCGATTCTGCGAAGCAATGGGAACACTTCTGCTTCCCAGGCACAGAGAAGGTGCTAGCAGGGAATTCTCTGCCTGCTTTTCCCCAGTGCTCTGCAAGCTCTCCAGGACAACATAAAATCTGGGGCTCTGTGCTTTCTTTCGTGCTGAACAAGTGTTACTGTTTTCTGCACAAAAGCGATTCTGCGAAGCAATGTGAACAGGCACAGAGAAGGTGCTAGCAGGGAATTCTCTGCCTGCCTTTCCCCAGTGCTCTGCAAGCTCTCCAGGACAACAGCAAATCTGGGGCTCTGTGCTTTCTTTCGTTCTGAACAAGTGTTACTGTTTTCTGCACAAAAGCGATTCTGCGAAGCAATGTGAACACTTCTGTTTCCCAGGCACAGAGAAGGTGCTAGCAGGGAATTCTCTGCCTGCTTTTCCCCAGTGCTCTGCAAGCTCTCCAGGACAACATAAAATCTGGGGCTCTGTGCTTTCTTTCGTCTGAACAAGTGTTACTGTTTTCTGCACAAAAGCGATTCTGCGAAGCAATGTGAACAGGCACAGAGAAGGTGCTAGCAGGGAATTCTCTGCCTGCTTTTCCCCAGTGCTCTGCAAGCTCTCCAGGACAACATAAAATCTGGGGCTCTGTGCTTTCTTTCGTTCTGAACAAGTGTTACAGTTTTCTGCACAAAAGCGATTCTGCGAAGCAATGTGAACAGGCACAGAGAAGGTGCTAGCAGGGAATTCTCTGCCTGCCTTTCCCCAGTGCTCTGCAAGCTCTCCAGGACAACATAAAATCTGCGGCTCTGTGCTTTCTTTCGTTCTGAACAAGTGTTACTGTTTTCTGCACAAAAGTGATTCTGCGAAGCAATGTGAACACTTCTGCTTCCCAGGCACAGAGAAGGTGCTAGCAGGGAATTCTCTGCCTGCCTTTCCCCAGTGCTCTGCAAGCTCTCCAGGACAACATAAAATCTGGGGCTCTGTGCTTTCTTTCGTTCTGAACAAGTGTTACTGTTTTCTGCACAAAAGCGATTCTGCGAAGCAATGTGAACACTTCTGCTTCCCAGTCACAGAGAAGGTGCTAGCAGGGAATTGTCTGCCTGCCTTTCCCCAGTGCTCTGCAAGCTCTCCAGGACAACAACAAATCTGGGGCTCTGTGCTTTCTTTCGTTCTGAACAAGTGTTACTGTTTTCTGCACAAAAGCGATTCTGCGAAGCAATGGGAACACTTCTGTTTCCCAGGCACAGAGAAGGTGCTAGCAGGGAATTCTCTGCCTGCTTTTCCCCAGTGCTCTGCAAGCTCTCCAGGACAACATAAAATCTGGGGCTCTGTGCTTTCTTTCGTGCTGAACAAGTGTTACTGTTTTCTGCACAAAAGCGATTCTGCGAAGCAATGTGAACAGGCACAGAAAAGGTGCTAGCAGGGAATTCTCTGCCTGCCTTTCCCCAGTGCTCTGCAAGCTCTCCAGGACAGCATAAAATCTGGGGCTCTGTGCTTTCTTTCGTTCTGAACAAGTGTTACTGTTTTCTGCACAAAAGCGATTCTGCGAAGCAATGGGAACACTTCTGTTTCCCAGGCACAGAGAAGGTGCTATCAGGGAATTCTCTGCCTGCTTTTCCCCAGTGCTCTGCAAGCTCTCCAGGACAACAGCAAATCTGGGGCTCTGTGCTTTCTTTCGTTCTGAACAAGTGTTACTGTTTTCTGCACAAAAGCGATTCTGCGAAGCAATGTGAACACTTCTGCTTCCCAGGCACAGAGAAGGTGCTAGCAGGGAATTCTCTGCCTGCTTTTCCCCAGTGCTCTGCAAGCTCTCCAGGACAACAGCAAATCTGGGGCTCTGTGCTTTCTTTCGTTCTGAACAAGTGTTACTGTTTTCTGCACAAAAGCGATTCTGCGAAGGAATGTGAACAGGCACAGAGAAGGTGCTAGCAGGGAATTCTCTGCCTGCCTTTCCCCAGTGCTCTGCAAGCTCTCCAGGACAACATAAAATCTGGGGCTCTGTGCTTTCTTTCGTTCTGAACAAGTGTTACTGTTTTCTGCACAAAAGCGATTCTGCGAAGCAATGTGAACACTTGTGCTTCCCAGGCACAGAGAAGGTGCTAGCAGGGAATTCTCTGCCTGCTTTTCCCCAGTGCTCTGCAAGCTCTCCAGGACAACATAAAATCTGGGGCTCTGTGCTTTCTTTCGTTCTGAACAAGTGTTACTGTTTTCTGCACAAAAGCGATTCTGCGAAGCAATGGGAACACTTCTGCTTCCCAGGCACAGAGAAGGTGCTAGCAGGGAATTCTCTGCCTGCTTTTCCCCAGTGCTCTGCAAGCTCTCCAGGACAACATAAAATCTGGGGCTCTGTGCTTTCTTTCGTGCTGAACAAGTGTTACTGTTTTCTGCACAAAAGCGATTCTGCGAAGCAATGTGAACAGGCACAGAGAAGGTGCTAGCAGGGAATTCTCTGCCTGCCTTTCCCCAGTGCTCTGCAAGCTCTCCAGGACAACAGCAAATCTGGGGCTCTGTGCTTTCTTTCGTTCTGAACAAGTGTTACTGTTTTCTGCACAAAAGCGATTCTGCGAAGCAATGTGAACACTTCTGTTTCCCAGGCACAGAGAAGGTGCTAGCAGGGAATTCTCTGCCTGCTTTTCCCCAGTGCTCTGCAAGCTCTCCAGGACAACATAAAATCTGGGGCTCTGTGCTTTCTTTCGTCTGAACAAGTGTTACTGTTTTCTGCACAAAAGCGATTCTGCGAAGCAATGTGAACAGGCACAGAGAAGGTGCTAGCAGGGAATTCTCTGCCTGCTTTTCCCCAGTGCTCTGCAAGCTCTCCAGGACAACATAAAATCTGGGGCTCTGTGCTTTCTTTCGTTCTGAACAAGTGTTACAGTTTTCTGCACAAAAGCGATTCTGCGAAGCAATGTGAACAGGCACAAAGAAGGTGCTATCAGGGAATTCTCTGCCTGCTTTTCCCCAGTGCTCTGCAAGCTCTCCAGGACAACATAAAATCTGGGGCTCTGTGCTTTCTTTCGTTCTGAACAAGTGTTACTGTTTTCTGCACAAAAGCGATTCTGCGAAGCAATGTGAACACTTCTGCTTCCCAGGCACAGAGAAGGTGCTAGCAGGGAATTCTCTGCCTGCTTTTCCCCAGTGCTCTGCAAGCTCTCCAGGACAACAGCAAATCTGGGGCTCTGTGCTTTCTTTCGTTCTGAACAAGTGTTACTGTTTTCTGCACAAAAGCGATTCTGCGAAGCAATGTGAACAGGCACAGAGAAGGTGCTAGCAGGGAATTCTCTGCCTGCCTTTCCCCAGTGCTCTGCAAGCTCTCCAGGACAACATAAAATCTGGGGCTCTGTGCTTTCTTTCGTTCTGAACAAGTGTTACTGTTTTCTGCACAAAAGCGATTCTGCGAAGCAATGTGAACACTTGTGCTTTCCAGGCACAGAGAAGGTGCTAGCAGGGAATTCTCTGCCTGCTTTTCCCCAGTGCTCTGCAAGCTCTCCAGGACAACATAAAATCTGGGGCTCTGTGCTTTCTTTCGTTCTGAACAAGTGTTACTGTTTTCTGCACAAAAGCGATTCTGCGAAGCAATGGGAACACTTCTCCTTCCCAGGCACAGAGAAGGTGCTAGCAGGGAATTCTCTGCCTGCTTTTCCCCAGTGCTCTGCAAGCTCTCCAGGACAACATAAAATCTGGGGCTCTGTGCTTTCTTTCGTGCTGAACAAGTGTTACTGTTTTCTGCACAAAAGCGATTCTGCGAAGCAATGTGAACAGGCACAGAGAAGGTGCTAGCAGGGAATTCTCTGCCTGCCTTTCCCCAGTGCTCTGCAAGCTCTCCAGGACAACATAAAATCTGGGGCTCTGTGCTTTCTTTCGTTCTGAACAAGTGTTACTGTTTTCTGCACAAAAGCGAATCTGCGAAGCAATGTGAACACTTCTGCTTCCCAGGCACAGAGAAGGTGCTAGCAGGGAATTCTCTGCCTGCCTTTCCCCAGTGCTCTGCAAGCTCTCCAGGACAACAGCAAATCTGGGGCTCTGTGCTTTCTTTCGTTCTGAACAAGTGTTACTGTTTTCTGCACAAAAGCGATTCTGCGAAGCAATGTGAACACTTCTGCTTCCCAGGCACAGAGAAGGTGCTAGCAGGGAATTCTCTGCCTGCCTTTCCCCAGTGCTCTGCAAGCTCTCCAGGACAACAACAAATCTGGGGCTCTGTGCTTTCTTTCGTTCTGAACAAGTGTTACTGTTTTCTGCACAAAAGCGATTCTGCGAAGCAATGTGAACACTTCTGTTTCCCAGGCACAGAGAAGGTGCTAGCAGGGAATTCTCTGCCTGCTTTTCCCCAGTGCTCTGCAAGCTCTCCAGGACAACAGCAAATCTGGGGCTCTGTGCTTTCTTTCGTTCTGAACAAGTGTTACTGTTTTCTGCACAAAAGCGATTCTGCGAAGCAATGTGAACACTTCTGCTTCCCAGGCACAGAGAAGGTGCTAGCAGGGAATTCTCTGCCTGCTTTTCCCCAGT
The DNA here is from genome assembly GCF_047716275.1 of Strix uralensis. Classification (NCBI taxonomy): domain Eukaryota; kingdom Metazoa; phylum Chordata; class Aves; order Strigiformes; family Strigidae; genus Strix; species Strix uralensis. Next base: position 134,833 of record NW_027436710.1, on the reverse strand, counting down.
GCTCTGCAAGCTCTCCAGGACAACATAAAATCTGGGGCTCTGTGCTTTCTTTCGTGCTGAACAAGTGTTACTGTTTTCTGCACAAAAGCGATTCTGCGAAGCAATGTGAACAGGCACAGAGAAGGTGCTAGCAGGGAATTCTCTGCCTGCCTTTCCCCAGTGCTCTGCAAGCTCTCCAGGACAACATAAAATCTGCGGCTCTGTGCTTTCTTTCGTTCTGAACAAGTGTTACTGTTTTCTGCACAAAAGTGATTCTGCGAAGCAATGTGAACACTTCTGCTTCCCAGGCACAGAGAAGGTGCTAGCAGGGAATTCTCTGCCTGCCTTTCCCCAGTGCTCTGCAAGCTCTCCAGGACAACATAAAATCTGGGGCTCTGTGCTTTCTTTCGTTCTGAACAAGTGTTACTGTTTTCTGCACAAAAGCGATTCTGCGAAGCAATGTGAACACTTCTGCTTCCCAGTCACAGAGAAGGTGCTAGCAGGGAATTGTCTGCCTGCCTTTCCCCAGTGCTCTGCAAGCTCTCCAGGACAACAACAAATCTGGGGCTCTGTGCTTTCTTTCGTTCTGAACAAGTGTTACTGTTTTCTGCACAAAAGCGATTCTGCGAAGCAATGGGAACACTTCTGTTTCCCAGGCACAGAGAAGGTGCTAGCAGGGAATTCTCTGCCTGCTTTTCCCCAGTGCTCTGCAAGCTCTCCAGGACAACATAAAATCTGGGGCTCTGTGCTTTCTTTCGTGCTGAACAAGTGTTACTGTTTTCTGCACAAAAGCGATTCTGCGAAGCAATGTGAACAGGCACAGAAAAGGTGCTAGCAGGGAATTCTCTGCCTGCCTTTCCCCAGTGCTCTGCAAGCTCTCCAGGACAGCATAAAATCTGGGGCTCTGTGCTTTCTTTCGTTCTGAACAAGTGTTACTGTTTTCTGCACAAAAGCGATTCTGCGAAGCAATGGGAACACTTCTGTTTCCCAGGCACAGAGAAGGTGCTAGCAGGGAATTCTCTGCCTGCTTTTCCCCAGTGCTCTGCAAGCTCTCCAGGACAACAGCAAATCTGGGGCTCTGTGCTTTCTTTCGTTCTGAACAAGTGTTACTGTTTTCTGCACAAAAGCGATTCTGCGAAGCAATGTGAACACTTCTGTTTCCCAGGCACAGAGAAGGTGGTAGCAGGGAATTCTCTGCCTGCTTTTCCCCAGTGCTCTGCAAGCTCTCCAGGACAACATAAAATCTGGGGCTCTGTGCTTTCTTTCGTTCTGAACAAGTGTTACTGTTTTCTGCACAAAAGCGATTCTGCGAAGGAATGTGAACAGGCACAGAGAAGGTGCTAGCAGGGAATTCTCTGCCTGCCTTTCCCCAGTGCTCTGCAAGCTCTCCAGGACAACATAAAATCTGGGGCTCTGTGCTCTCTTTCGTTCTGAACAAGTGTTACTGTTTTCTGCACAAAAGCGATTCTGCGAAGCAATGTGAACACTTGTGCTTCCCAGGCACAGAGAAGGTGCTAGCAGGGAATTCTCTGCCTGCTTTTCCCCAGTGCTCTGCAAGCTCTCCAGGACAACATAAAATCTGGGGCTCTGTGCTTTCTTTCGTTCTGAACAAGTGTTACTGTTTTCTGCACAAAAGCGATTCTGCGAAGCAATGGGAACACTTCTGCTTCCCAGGCACAGAGAAGGTGCTAGCAGGGAATTCTCTGCCTGCTTTTCCCCAGTGCTCTGCAAGCTCTCCAGGACAACAGCAAATCTGGGGCTCTGTGCTTTCTTTCGTTCTGAACAAGTGTTACTGTTTTCTGCACAAAAGCGATTCTGCGAAGCAATGTGAACAGGCACAGAGAAGGTGCTAGCAGGGAATTCTCTGCCTGCCTTTCCCCAGTGCTCTGCAAGCTCTCCAGGACAACATAAAATCTGGGGCTCTGTGCTTTCTTTCGTTCTGAACAAGTGTTACTGTTTTCTGCACAAAAGCGATTCTGCGAAGCAATGTGAACACTTGTGCTTTCCAGGCACAGAGAAGGTGCTAGCAGGGAATTCTCTGCCTGCTTTTCCCCAGTGCTCTGCAAGCTCTCCAGGACAACATAAAATCTGGGGCTCTGTGCTTTCTTTCGTTCTGAACAAGTGTTACTGTTTTCTGCACAAAAGCGATTCTGCGAAGCAATGGGAACACTTCTGCTTCCCAGGCACAGAGAAGGTGCTAGCAGGGAATTCTCTGCCTGCTTTTCCCCAGTGCTCTGCAAGCTCTCCAGGACAACATAAAATCTGGGGCTCTGTGCTTTCTTTCGTGCTGAACAAGTGTTACTGTTTTCTGCACAAAAGCGATTCTGCGAAGCAATGTGAACAGGCACAGAGAAGGTGCTAGCAGGGAATTCTCTGCCTGCCTTTCCCCAGTGCTCTGCAAGCTCTCCAGGACAACATAAAATCTGGGGCTCTGTGCTTTCTTTCGTTCTGAACAAGTGTTACTGTTTTCTGCACAAAAGCGAATCTGCGAAGCAATGTGAACACTTCTGCTTCCCAGGCACAGAGAAGGTGCTAGCAGGGAATTCTCTGCCTGCCTTTCCCCAGTGCTCTGCAAGCTCTCCAGGACAACAGCAAATCTGGGGCTCTGTGCTTTCTTTCGTTCTGAACAAGTGTTACTGTTTTCTGCACAAAAGCGATTCTGCGAAGCAATGTGAACACTTCTGTTTCCCAGGCACAGAGAAGGTGCTAGCAGGGAATTCTCTGCCTGCTTTTCCCCAGTGCTCTGCAAGCTCTCCAGGACAACATAAAATCTGGGGCTCTGTGCTTTCTTTCGTCTGAACAAGTGTTACTGTTTTCTGCACAAAAGCGATTCTGCGAAGCAATGTGAACAGGCACAGAGAAGGTGCTAGCAGGGAATTCTCTGCCTGCTTTTCCCCAGTGCTCTGCAAGCTCTCCAGGACAACATAAAATCTGGGGCTCTGTGCTTTCTTTCGTTCTGAACAAGTGTTACAGTTTTCTGCACAAAAGCGATTCTGCGAAGCAACGTGAACAGGCACAAAGAAGGTGCTATCAGGGAATTCTCTGCCTGCTTTTCCCCAGTGCTCTGCAAGCTCTCCAGGACAACATAAAATCTGGGGCTCTGTGCTTTCTTTCGTTCTGAACAAGTGTTACTGTTTTCTGCACAAAAGCGATTCTGCGAAGCAATGTGAACACTTCTGCTTCCCAGGCACAGAGAAGGTGCTAGCAGGGAATTCTCTGCCTGCTTTTCCCCAGTGCTCTGCAAGCTCTCCAGGACAACAGCAAATCTGGGGCTCTGTGCTTTCTTTCGTTCTGAACAAGTGTTACTGTTTTCTGCACAAAAGCGATTCTGCGAAGCAATGTGAACACTTGTGCTTCCCAGGCACAGAGAAGGTGCTAGCAGGGAATTCTCTGCCTGCCTTTCCCCAGTGCTCTGCAAGCTCTCCAGGACAACAGCAAATCTGGGGCTCTGTGCTTTCTTTCGTTCTGAACAAGTGTTACTGTTTTCTGCACAAAAGCGATTCTGCAAAGCAATGGGAACACTTCTGTTTCCCAGGCACAGAGAAGGTGCTAGCAGGGTATTCTCTGCCTGCTTTTCCCCAGTGCTCTGCAAGCTCTCCAGGACAACATAAAATCTGGGGCTCTGTGCTTTCTTTCGTTCTGAACAAGTGTTACTGTTTTCTGCACAAAAGCGATTCTGCGAAGCAATGTGAACAGGCACAGAGAAGGTGCTAGCAGGGAATTCTCTGCCTGCCTTTCCCCAGTGCTCTGCAAGCTCTCCAGGACAACATAAAATCTGGGGCTCTGTGCTTTCTTTCGTTCTGAACAAGTGTTACTGTTTTCTGCACAAAAGTGATTCTGCGAAGCAATGTGAACACTTCTGCTTCCCAGGCACAGAGAAGGTGCTAGCAGGGAATTCTCTGCCTGCCTTTCCCCAGTGCTCTGCAAGCTCTCCAGGACAACATAAAATCTGGGGCTCTGTGCTTTCTTTCGTTCTGAACAAGTGTTACTGTTTTCTGCACAAAAGCTATTCTGCGAAGCAATGGGAACACTTCTGTTTCCCAGGCACAGAGAAGGTGCTAGCAGGGAATTCTCTGCCTGCCTTTCCCCAGTGCTCTGCAAGCTCTCCAGGACAACATAAAATCTGGGGCTCTGTGCTTTCTTTCGTGCTGAACAAGTGTTACTGTTTTCTGCACAAAAGCGATTCTGCGAAGCAATGTGAACAGGCACAGAAAAGGTGCTAGCAGGGAATTCTCTGCCTGCCTTTCCCCAGTGCTCTGCAAGCTCTCCAGGACAGCATAAAATCTGGGGCTCTGTGCTTTCTTTCGTTCTGAACAAGTGTTACTGTTTTCTGCACAAAAGCGATTCTGCGAAGCAATGGGAACACTTCTGTTTCCCAGGCACAGAGAAGGTGCTAGCAGGGAATTCTCTGCCTGCTTTTCCCCAGTGCTCTGCAAGCTCTCCAGGACAACAGCAAATCTGGGGCTCTGTGCTTTCTTTCGTTCTGAACAAGTGTTACTGTTTTCTGCACAAAAGCGATTCTGCGAATCAATGTGAACACTTCTGTTTCCCAGGCACAGAGAAGGTGGTAGCAGGGAATTCTCTGCCTGCTTTTCCCCAGTGCTCTGCAAGCTCTCCAGGACAACATAAAATCTGGGGCTCTGTGCTTTCTTTCGTTCTGAACAAGTGTTACTGTTTTCTGCACAAAAGCGATTCTGCGAAGGAATGTGAACAGGCACAGAGAAGGTGCTAGCAGGGAATTCTCTGCCTGCCTTTCCCCAGTGCTCTGCAAGCTCTCCAGGACAACATAAAATCTGGGGCTCTGTGCTTTCTTTCGTTCTGAACAAGTGTTACTGTTTTCTGCACAAAAGCGATTCTGCGAAGCAATGTGAACACTTGTGCTTCCCAGGAACAGAGAAGGTGCTAGCAGGGAATTCTCTGCCTGCTTTTCCCCAGTGCTCTGCAAGCTCTCCAGGACAACAGCAAATCTGGGGCTCTGTGCTTTCTTTCGTTCTGATCAAGTGTTACTGTTTTCTGCACAAAAGCGATTCTGCGAAGCAATGTGAACACTTGTGCTTCCCAGGCACAGAGAAGGTGCTAGCAGGGAATTGTCTGCCTGCCTTTCCCCAGTGCTCTGCAAGCTCTCCAGGACAACATAAAATCTGGGGCTCTGTGCTTTCTTTCGTTCTGAACAAGTGTTAGTGTTTTCTGCACAAAAGCGATTCTGCGAAGGAATGTGAACAGGCACAGAGAAGGTGCTAGCAGGGAATTCTCTGCCTGCCTTTCCCCAGTGCTCTGCAAGCTCTCCAGGACAACATAAAATCTGGGGCTCTGTGCTTTCTTTCGTTCTGAACAAGTGTTACTGTTTTCTGCACAAAAGCGATTCTGCGAAGCAATGTGAACACTTGTGCTTCCCAGGAACAGAGAAGGTGCTAGCAGGGAATTCTCTGCCTGCTTTTCCCCAGTGCTCTGCAAGCTCTCCAGGACAACAGCAAATCTGGGGCTCTGTGCTTTCTTTCGTTCTGAACAAGTGTTACTGTTTTCTGCACAAAAGCTATTCTGTGAAGCAATGTGAACACGTCCGCTTCCCAGGCACAGAGAAGGTGCTAGCAGGGAATTCTCTACCTGCCTTTCCCCAGTGCTCTGCAAGCTCTCCAGGACAACATAAAATCTGGGGCTCTGTGCTTTCTTTCATTCTGAACAAGTGTTACTGTTTTCTGCACAAAAGCGATTCTGCGAAGCAATGTGAACACTTCTGTTTCCCAGGCACAGAGAAGGTGCTAGCAGGGAATTCTCTGCCTGCTTTTCCCCAGTGCTCTGCAAGCTCTCCAGGACAACATAAAATCTGGGGCTCTGTGCTTTCTTTCGTGCTGAACAAGTGTTACTGTTTTCTGCACAAAAGCGATTCTGCGAAGCAATGTGAACAGGCACAGAGAAGGTGCTAGCAGGGAATTGTCTGCCTGCCTTTCCCCAGTGCTCTGCAAGCTCTCCAGGACAACATAAAATCTGGGGCTCTGTGCTTTCTTTCGTTCTGAACAAGTGTTACTGTTTTCTGCACAAAAGCGATTCTGCGAAGCAATGTGAACACTTCTGCTTCCCAGGCACAGAGAAGGTGCTAGCAGGGAATTCTCTGCCTGCCTTTCCCCAGTGCTCTGCAAGCTCTCCAGGACAACATAGAATCTGGGGCTCTGTGCTTTCTTTCGTTCTGAACAAGTGTTACTGTTTTCTGCACAAAAGCGATTCTGCGAAGCAATGGGAACACTTCTGTTTCCCAGGCACAGAGAAGGTGCTAGCAGGGAATTCTCTGCCTGCTTTTCCCCAGTGCTCTGCAAGCTCTCCAGGACAACATAAAATCTGGGGCTCTGTGCTTTCTTTCGTCTGAACAAGTGTTAATGTTTTCTGCACAAAAGCGATTCTGCGAAGCAATGTGAACAGGCACAGAGAAGGTGCTAGCAGGGAATTCTCTGCCTGCTTTTCCCCAGTGCTCTGCAAGCTCTCCAGGACAACATAAAATCTGGGGCTCTGTGCTTTCTTTCGTTCTGAACAAGTGTTACTGTTTTCTGCACAAAAGCGATTCTGCGAAGCAATGTGAACAGGCACAAAGAAGGTGCTAGCAGGGAATTCTCTGCCTGCTTTTCCCCAGTGCTCTGCAAGCTCTCCAGGACAACATAAAATCTGGGGCTCTGTGCTTTCTTTCGTTCTGAACAAGTGTTACTGTTTTCTGCACAAAAGCGATTCTGCGAAGCAATGTGAACACTTGTGCTTCCCAGGCACAGAGAAGGTGCTATCAGGGAATTCTCTGCCTGCCTTTCCCCAGTGCTCTGCAAGCTCTCCAGGACAACATAAAATCTGGGGCTCTGTGCTTTCTTTCGTTCTGAACAAGTGTTACTGTTTTCTGCACAAAAGCGATTCTGCCAAGCAATGTGAACAGGCACAAAGAAGGTGCTAGCAGGGAATTCTCTGCCTGCCTTTCCCCAGTGCTCTGCAAGCTCTCCAGGACAACATAAAATCTGGGGCTCTGTGCTTTCTTTCGTTCTGAACAAGTGTTACTGTTTTCTGCACAAAAGCGATTCTGCGAAGCAATGTGAACACTTCTGTTTCCCAGGCACAGAGAAGGTGCTAGCAGGGAATTCTCTGCCTGCTTTTCCCCAGTGCTCTGCAAGCTCTCCAGGACAACATAAAATCTGGGGCTCTGTGCTTTCTTTCGTTCTGAACAAGTGTTACTGTTTTCTGCACAAAAGCGATTCTGCGAAGCAATGTGAACACTTCTGCTTCCCAGGCACAGAGAAGGTGCTAGCAGGGAATTCTCTGCCTGCTTTTCCCCAGTGCTCTGCAAGCTCTCCAGGACAACAGCAAATCTGGGGCTCTGTGCTTTCTTTCGTTCTGAACAAGTGTTACTGTTTTCTGCACAAAAGCGATTCTGTGAAGCAATTTGAACACTTGTGCTTCCCAGGCACAGAGAAGGTACTAGCAGGGAATTGTCTGCCTGCCTTTCCCCAGTGCTCTGCAAGCTCTCCAGGACAACATAAAATCTGGGGCTCTGTGCTTTCTTTCGTTCTGAACAAGTGTTACTGTTTTCTGCACAAAAGCGATTCTGCGAAGCAATGGGAACACTTCTGTTTCCCAGGCACAGAGAAGGTGCTAGCAGGGAATTCTCTGCCTGCTTTTCCCCAGTGCTCTGCAAGCTCTCCAGGACAACATAAAATCTGGGGCTCTGTGCTTTCTTTCGTTCTGAACAAGTGTTACTGTTTTCTGCACAAAAGCGATTCTGCGAAGCAATGTGAACAGGCACAGAAAAGGTGCTAGCAGGGAATTCTCTGCCTGCCTTTCCCCAGTGCTCTGCAAGCTCTCCAGGACAACATAAAATCTGGGGCTCTGTGCTTTCTTTCGTTCTAAACAAGTGTTACTGTTTTCTGCACAAAAGCGATTCTGCGAAGCAATGTGAACACTTCTTTTTCCCAGGCACAGAGAAGGTGGTAGCAGGGAATTCTCTGCCTGCTTTTCCCCAGTGCTCTGCAAGCTCTCCAGGACAACATAAAATCTGGGGCTCTGTGCTTTCTTTCGTTCTGAACAAGTGTTACTGTTTTCTGCACAAAAGCGATTCTGCGAAGGAATGTGAACAGGCACAGAGAAGGTGCTAGCAGGGAATTCTCTGCCTGCCTTTCCCCAGTGCTCTGCAAGCTCTCCAGGACAACAACAAATCTGGGGCTCTGTGCTTTCTTTCGTTCTGAACAAGTGTTACTGTTTTCTGCACAAAAGCGATTCTGCGAAGCAATGTGAACACTTGTGCTTCCCAGGAACAGAGAAGGTGCTAGCAGGGAATTCTCTGCCTGCTTTTCCCCAGTGCTCTGCAAGCTCTCCAGGACAACAGCAAATCTGGGGCTCTGTGCTTTCTTTCGTTCTGAACAAGTGTTACTGTTTTCTGCACAAAAGCTATTCTGCGAAGCAATGGGAACACTTCTGTTTCCCAGGCACAGAGAAGGTGCTAGCAGGGAATTCTCTGCCTGCCTTTCCCCAGTGCTCTGCAAGCTCTCCAGGACAACATAAAATCTGCGGCTCTGTGCTTTCTTTCGTTCTGAACAAGTGTTACTGTTTTCTGCACAAAAGTGATTCTGCGAAGCAATGTGAAGACTTCTGATTCCCAGGCACAGAGAAGGTGCTAGCAGGGAATTCTCTGCCTGCCTTTCCCCAGTGCTCTGCAAGCTCTCCAGGACAACATAAAATCTGGGGCTCTGTGCTTTCTTTCGTTCTGAACAAGTGTTACTGTTTTCTGCACAAAAGCGATTCTGCGAAGCAATGTGAACACTTCTGCTTCCCAGGCACAGAGAAGGTGCTAGCAGGGAATTCTCTGCCTGCCTTTCCCCAGTGCTCTGCAAGCTCTCCAGGAAAACAACAAATCTGGGGCTCTGTGCTTTCTTTCGTTCTGAACAAGTGTTACTGTTTTCTGCACAAAAGCGATTCTGCGAAGCAATGTGAACACTTCTGTTTCCCAGGCACAGAGAAGGTGCTAGCAGGGAATTCTCTGCCTGCTTTTCCCCAGTGCTCTGCAAGCTCTCCAGGACAACAGCAAATCTGGGGCTCTGTGCTTTCTTTCGTTCTGAACAAGTGTTACTGTTTTCTGCACAAAAGCGATTCTGCGAAGCAATGTGAACACTTCTGTTTCCCAGGCACAGAGAAGGTGGTAGCAGGGAATTCTCTGCCTGCTTTTCCCCAGTGCTCTGCAAGCTCTCCAGGACAACATAAAATCTGGGGCTCTGTGCTTTCTTTCGTTCTGAACAAGTGTTACTGTTTTCTGCACAAAAGCGATTCTGCGAAGCAATGTGAACACTTCTGCTTCCCAGGCACAGAGAAGGTGCTAGCAGGGAATTCTCTGCCTGCTTTTCCCGTGCTCTGCAAGCTCTCCAGGACAACATAAAATCTGGGGCTCTGTGCTTTCTTTCGTGCTGAACAAGTGTTACTGTTTTCTGCACAAAAGCGATTCTGCGAAGCAATGTGAACAGGCACAGAGAAGGTGCTAGCAGGGAATTGTCTGCCTGCCTTTCCCCAGTGCTCTGCAAGCTCTCCAGGACAACATAAAATCTGGGGCTCTGTGCTTTCTTTCGTTCTGAACAAGTGTTACTGTTTTCTGCACAAAAGCGATTCTGCGAAGGAATGTCAACACTTCTGCTTCCCAGGCACAGAGAAGGTGCTAACAGGGAATTCTCTGCCTGCCTTTCCCCAGTGCTCTGCAAGCTCTCCAGGACAACATAAAATCTGGGGCTCTGTGCTTTCTTTCGTTCTGAACAAGTGTTACTGTTTTCTGCACAAAACCGATTCTGCCAAGCAATGTGAACACTTCTGCTTCCCAGGCACAGAGAAGGTGCTAGCAGGGAATTCTCTGCCTGCTTTTCCCCAGTGCTCTGCAAGCTCTCCAGGACTACATAAAATCTGGGGCTCTGTGCTTTCCTTCGTTCTGAACAAGTGTTACTGTTTTCTGCACAAAAGCGATTCTGCGAAGCAATGTGAACACTTCTGCTTCCCAGGCACAGAGAAGGCGCTAGCAGGGAATTCTCTGCCTGCCTTTCCCCAGTGCTCTGCAAGCTCTCCAGGACAACATAAAATCTGGGGCTCTGTGCTTTCTTTCGTTCTGAACAAGTGTTACTGTTTTCTGCACAAAAGCGATTCTGCGAAGCAATGTGAACAGGCACAGAGAAGGTGCTAGCAGGGAATTCTCTGCCTGCCTTTCCCCAGTGCTCTGCAAGCTCTCCAGGACAACATAAAATCTGGGGCTCTGTGCTTTCTTTCGTTCTGAACAAGTGTTACTGTTTTCTGCACAAAAGCGATTCTGCGAAGCAATGTGAACAGGCACAGAGAAGGTGCTAGCAGGGAATTCTCTGCCTGCTTTTCCCCAGTGCTCTGCAAGCTCTCCAGGACAACATAAAATCTGGGGCTCTGTGCTTTCTTTCGTTCTGAACAAGTGTTACTGTTTTCTGCACAGAAGCGATTCTGCCAAGCAATGTGAACACTTCTGCCTCCCAGGCACAGAGAAGGTGCTAGCAGGGAATTCTCTGCCTGCCTTTCCCCAGTGCTCTGCAAGCTCTCCAGGACAACATAAAATCTGGGGCTCTGTGCTTTCTTTCGTTCTGAACAAGTGTTACTGTTTTCTGCACAAAAGCGATTCTGCGAAGCAATGTGAACACTTCTGCTTCCCAGGCACAGAGAAGGTGCTAGCAGGGAATTCTCTGCCTGCCTTTCCCCAGTGCTCTGCAAGCTCTCCAGGACAACAACAAATCTGGGGCTCTGTGCTTTCTTTCGTTCTGAACAAGTGTTACTGTTTTCTGCACAAAAGCGATTCTGCGAAGCAATGTGAACACTTCTGTTTCCCAGGCACAGAGAAGGTGCTAGCAGGGAATTCTCTGCCTGCTTTTCCCCAGTGCTCTGCAAGCTCTCCAGGACAACAGCAAATCTGGGGCTCTGTGCTTTCTTTCGTTCTGAACAAGTGTTACTGTTTTCTGCACAAAAGCGATTCTGCGAAGCAATGTGAACACTTCTGTTTCCCAGGCACAGAGAAGGTGGTAGCAGGGAATTCTCTGCCTGCTTTTCCCCAGTGCTCTGCAAGCTCTCCAGGACAACATAAAATCTGGGGCTCTGTGCTTTCTTTCGTTCTGAACAAGTGTTACTGTTTTCTGCACAAAAGCGATTCTGCGAAGCAATGTGAACAGGCACAGAGAAGGTGCTAGCAGGGAATTCTCTGCCTGCTTTTCCCCAGTGCTCTGCAAGCTCTCCAGGACAACATAAAATCTGGGGCTCTGTGCTTTCTTTCGTTCTGAACAAGTGTTACTGTTTTCTGCACAAAAGCGATTCTGCGAAGCAATGTGAACAGGCACAGAGAAGGTGCTAGCAGGGAATTCTCTGCCTGCTTTTCCCCAGTGCTCTGCAAGCTCTCCAGGACAACATAAAATCTGGGGCTCTGTGCTTTCTTTCGTTCTGAACAAGTGTTACTGTTTTCTGCACAGAAGCGATTCTGCCAAGCAATGTGAACACTTCTGCCTCCCAGGCACAGAGAAGGTGCTAGCAGGGAATTCTCTGCCTGCCTTTCCCCAGTGCTCTGCAAGCTCTCCAGGACAACAACAAATCTGGGGCTCTGTGCTTTCTTTCGTTCTGAACAAGTGTTACTGTTTTCTGCACAAAAGCGATTCTGCGAAGCAATGTGAACACTTCTGCTTCCCAGGCACAGAGAAGGTGCTAGCAGGGAATTCTCTGCCTGCCTTTCCCCAGTGCTCTGCAAGCTCTCCAGGACAACAACAAATCTGGGGCTCTGTGCTTTCTTTCGTTCTGAACAAGTGTTACTGTTTTCTGCACAAAAGCGATTCTGCGAAGCAATGTGAACACTTCTGTTTCCCAGGCACAGAGAAGGTGGTAGCAGGGAATTCTCTGCCTGCTTTTCCCCAGTGCTCTGCAAGCTCTCCAGGACAACAGCAAATCTGGGGCTCTGTGCTTTCTTTCGTTCTGAACAAGTGTTACTGTTTTCTGCACAAAAGCGATTCTGCGAAGCAATGTGAACACTTCTGTTTCCCAGGCACAGAGAAGGTGGTAGCAGGGAATTCTCTGCCTGCTTTTCCCCAGTGCTCTGCAAGCTCTCCAGGACAACATAAAATCTGGGGCTCTGTGCTTTCTTTCGTTCTGAACAAGTGTTACTGTTTTCTGCACAAAAGCGATTCTGCGAAGGAATGTGAACAGGCACACAGAAGGTGCTAGCAGGGAATTCTCTGCCTGCCTTTCCCCAGTGCTCTGCAAGCTCTCCAGGACAGCATAAAATCTGGGGCTCTGTGCTTTCTTTCGTTCTGAACAAGTGTTACTGTTTTCTGCACAAAAGCGATTCTGCGAAGCAATGTGAACACTTCTGCTTCCCAGGCACAGAGAAGGTGCTAGCAGGGAATTCTTTGCCTGCTTTTCCCGTGCTCTGCAAGCTCTCCAGGACAACATAAAATCTGGGGCTCTGTGCTTTCTTTCGTGCTGAACAAGTGTTACTGTTTTCTGCACAAAAGCGATTCTGCGAAGCAATGTGAACAGGCACAGAGAAGGTGCTAGCAGGGAATTCTCTGCCTGCCTTTCCCCAGTGCTCTGCAAGCTCTCCAGGACAACATAAAATCTGGGGCTCTGTGCTTTCTTTCGTTCTGAACAAGTGTTACTGTTTTCTGCACAAAAGCGATTCTGCGAAGGAATGTCAACACTTCTGCTTCCCAGGCACAGAGAAGGTGCTAACAGGGAATTCTCTGCCTGCCTTTCCCCAGTGCTCTGCAAGCTCTCCAGGACAACAGCAAATCTGGGGCTCTGTGCTTTCTTTCGTTCTGAACAAGTGTTACTGTTTTCTGCACAAAACCGATTCTGCCAAGCAATGTGAACACTTCTGCTTCCCAGGCACAGAGAAGGTGGTAGCAGGGAATTCTCTGCCTGCTTTTCCCCAGTGCTCTGCAAGCTCTCCAGGACAACATAAAATCTGGGGCTCTGTGCTTTCTTTCGTTCTGAACAAGTGTTACTGTTTTCTGCACAAAAGCGATTCTGCGAAGCAATGTGAACACTTCTGCTTCCCAGGCACAGAGAAGGCGCTAGCAGGGAATTCTCTGCCTGCCTTTCCCCAGTGCTCTGCAAGCTCTCCAGGACAACATAAAATCTGGGGCTCTGTGCTTTCTTTCGTTCTGAACAAGTGTTACTGTTTTCTGCACAAAAGCGATTCTGCCAAGCAATGTGAACAGTTCTGCTTCCCAGGCACAGAGAAGGTGCTAGCAGGGAATTCTCTGCCTGCCTTTCCCCAGTGCTCTGCAAGCTCTCCAGGACAACATAAAATCTGGGGCTCTGTGCTTTGTTTCGTTCTGAACAAGTGTTACTGTTTTCTGCACAAAAGCGATTCTGCGAAGCAATGTGAACACTTCTGCTTCCCAGGCACAGAGAAGGTGCTAGCAGGGAATTCTCTGCCTGCCTTGCCCCAGTGCTCTGCAAGCTCTCCAGGACAACATAAAATCTGGGGCTCTGTGCTTTCTTTTGTTCTGAACAAGTGTTAGTGTTTTCTGCACAGAAGCGATTCTGCCAAGCAATGTGAATACTTCTGCCTCCCAGGCACAGAGAAGGTGCTAGCAGGGAATTCTCTGCCTGCCTTTCCCCAGTGCTCTGCAAGCTCTCCAGGACAACATAAAATCTGGGGCTCTGTGCTTTCTTTCGTTCTGAACAACTGTTACTGTTTTCTGCACAGAAGCGATTCTGCCAAGCAATGTGAATACTTCTGCCTCCCAGGCACAGAGAAGGTGCTAGCAGGGAATTCTCTGCCTGCCTTTCCCCAGTGCTCTGCAAGCTCTCCAGGACAACATAAAATCTGGGGCTCTGTGCTTTCTTTCGTTCTGAACAACTGTTACTGTTTTCTGCACAGAAGCGATTCTGCCAAGCAATGTGAATACTTCTGCCTCCCAGGCACAGAGAAGGTGCTAGCAGGGAATTCTCTGCCTGCCTTTCCCCAGTGCTCTGCAAGCTCTCCAGGACAACATAAAATCTGGGGCTCTGTGCTTTCTTTCGTTCTGAACAAGTGTTACTGTTTTCTGCACAAAAGCGATTCTGCGAAGCAATGTGAACACTTCTGCTTCCCAGGCACAGAGAAGGTGCTAGCAGGGAATTCTCTGCCTGCCTTTCCCCAGTGCTCTGCAAGCTCTCCAGGACAACATAAAATCTGGGGCTCTGTGCTTTCTTTCGTTCTGAACAAGTGTTACTGTTTTCTGCACAAAAGCGATTCTGCGAAGCAATGTGAACACTTCTGTTTCCCAGGCACAGAGAAGGTGGTAGCAGGGAATTCTCTGCCTGCTTTTCCCCAGTGCTCTGCAAGCTCTCCAGGACAACATAAAATCTGGGGCTCTGTGCTTTCTTTCGTTCTGAACAAGTGTTACTGTTTTCTGCACAAAAGCGATTCTGCGAAGCAATGTGAACAGGCACAGAGAAGGTGCTAGCAGGGAATTCTCTGCCTGCTTTTCCCCAGTGCTCTGCAAGCTCTCCAGGACAACATAAAATCTGGGGCTCTGTGCTTTCTTTCGTTCTGAACAAGTGTTACTGTTTTCTGCACAGAAGCGATTCTGCCAAGCAATGTGAACACTTCTGCCTCCCAGGCACAGAGAAGGTGCTAGCAGGGAATTCTCTGCCTGCCTTTCCCCAGTGCTCTGCAAGCTCTCCAGGACAACATAAAATCTGGGGCTCTGTGCTTTCTTTCGTTCTGAACAAGTGTTACTGTTTTCTGCACAAAAGCGATTCTGCGAAGCAATGTGAACACTTCTGCTTCCCAGGCACAGAGAAGGTGCTAGCAGGGAATTCTCTGCCTGCCTTTCCCCAGTGCTCTGCAAGCTCTCCAGGACAACAACAAATCTGGGGCTCTGTGCTTTCTTTCGTTCTGAACAAGTGTTACTGTTTTCTGCACAAAAGCGATTCTGCGAAGCAATGTGAACACTTCTGTTTCCCAGGCACAGAGAAGGTGCTAGCAGGGAATTCTCTGCCTGCTTTTCCCCAGTGCTCTGCAAGCTCTCCAGGACAACAGCAAATCTGGGGCTCTGTGCTTTCTTTCGTTCTGAACAAGTGTTACTGTTTTCTGCACAAAAGCGATTCTGCGAAGCAATGTGAACACTTCTGTTTCCCAGGCACAGAGAAGGTGGTAGCAGGGAATTCTCTGCCTGCTTTTCCCCAGTGCTCTGCAAGCTCTCCAGGACAACATAAAATCTGGGGCTCTGTGCTTTCTTTCGTTCTGAACAAGTGTTACTGTTTTCTGCACAAAAGCGATTCTGCGAAGGAATGTGAACAGGCACACAGAAGGTGCTAGCAGGGAATTCTCTGCCTGCCTTTCCCCAGTGCTCTGCAAGCTCTCCAGGACAGCATAAAATCTGGGGCTCTGTGCTTTCTTTCGTTCTGAACAAGTGTTACTGTTTTCTGCACAAAAGCGATTCTGCGAAGCAATGTGAACACTTCTGCTTCCCAGGCACAGAGAAGGTGCTAGCAGGGAATTCTTTGCCTGCTTTTCCCGTGCTCTGCAAGCTCTCCAGGACAACATAAAATCTGGGGCTCTGTGCTTTCTTTCGTGCTGAACAAGTGTTACTGTTTTCTGCACAAAAGCGATTCTGCGAAGCAATGTGAACAGGCACAGAGAAGGTGCTAGCAGGGAATTCTCTGCCTGCCTTTCCCCAGTGCTCTGCAAGCTCTCCAGGACAACATAAAATCTGGGGCTCTGTGCTTTCTTTCGTTCTGAACAAGTGTTACTGTTTTCTGCACAAAAGCGATTCTGCGAATGAATGTCAACACTTCTGCTTCCCAGGCACAGAGAAGGTGCTAACAGGGAATTCTCTGCCTGCCTTTCCCCAGTGCTCTGCAAGCTCTCCAGGACAACAGCAAATCTGGGGCTCTGTGCTTTCTTTCGTTCTGAACAAGTGTTACTGTTTTCTGCACAAAACCGATTCTGCCAAGCAATGTGAACACTTCTGCTTCCCAGGCACAGAGAAGGTGCTAGCAGGGAATTCTCTGCCTGCTTTTCCCCAGTGCTCTGCAAGCTCTCCAGGACTACATAAAATCTGGGGCTCTGTGCTTTCTTTCGTTCTGAACAAGTGTTACTGTTTTCTGCACAAAAGCGATTCTGCGAAGCAATGTGAACACTTCTGCTTCCCAGGCACAGAGAAGGCGCTAGCAGGGAATTCTCTGCCTGCCTTTCCCCAGTGCTCTGCAAGCTCTCCAGGACAACATAAAATCTGGGGCTCTGTGCTTTCTTTCGTTCTGAACAAGTGTTACTGTTTTCTGCACAAAAGCGATTCTGCCAAGCAATGTGAACAGTTCTGCTTCCCAGGCACAGAGAAGGTGCTAGCAGGGAATTCTCTGCCTGCCTTTCCCCAGTGCTCTGCAAGCTCTCCAGGACAACATAAAATCTGGGGCTCTGTGCTTTGTTTCGTTCTGAACAAGTGTTACTGTTTTCTGCACAAAAGCGATTCTGCGAAGCAATGTGAACACTTCTGCTTCCCAGGCACAGAGAAGGTGCTAGCAGGGAATTCTCTGCCTGCCTTGCCCCAGTGCTCTGCAAGCTCTCCAGGACAACATAAAATCTGGGGCTCTGTGCTTTCTTTTGTTCTGAACAAGTGTTAGTGTTTTCTGCACAGAAGCGATTCTGCCAAGCAATGTGAATACTTCTGCCTCCCAGGCACAGAGAAGGTGCTAGCAGGGAATTCTCTGCCTGCCTTTCCCCAGTGCTCTGCAAGCTCTCCAGGACAACATAAAATCTGGGGCTCTGTGCTTTCTTTCGTTCTGAACAACTGTTACTGTTTTCTGCACAGAAGCGATTCTGCCAAGCAATGTGAATACTTCTGCCTCCCAGGCACAGAGAAGGTGCTAGCAGGGAATTCTCTGCCTGCCTTTCCCCAGTGCTCTGCAAGCTCTCCAGGACAACATAAAATCTGGGGCTCTGTGCTTTCTTTCGTTCTGAACAACTGTTACTGTTTTCTGCACAGAAGCGATTCTGCCAAGCAATGTGAATACTTCTGCCTCCCAGGCACAGAGAAGGTGCTAGCAGGGAATTCTCTGCCTGCCTTTCCCCAGTGCTCTGCAAGCTCTCCAGGACAACATAAAATCTGGGGCTCTGTGCTTTCTTTCGTTCTGAACAAGTGTTACTGTTTTCTGCACAAAAGCGATTCTGCGAAGCAATGTGAACACTTCTGCTTCCCAGGCACAGAGAAGGTGCTAGCAGGGAATTCTTTGCCTGCTTTTCCCGTGCTCTGCAAGCTCTCCAGGACAACATAAAATCTGGGGCTCTGTGCTTTCTTTCGTGCTGAACAAGTGTTACTGTTTTCTGCACAAAAGCGATTCTGCGAAGCAATGTGAACAGGCACAGAGAAGGTGCTAGCAGGGAATTCTCTGCCTGCCTTTCCCCAGTGCTCTGCAAGCTCTCCAGGACAACATAAAATCTGGGGCTCTGTGCTTTCTTTCGTTCTGAACAAGTGTTACTGTTTTCTGCACAAAAGCGATTCTGCGAAGGAATGTCAACACTTCTGCTTCCCAGGCACAGAGAAGGTGCTAACAGGGAATTCTCTGCCTGCCTTTCCCCAGTGCTCTGCAAGCTCTCCAGGACAACAGCAAATCTGGGGCTCTGTGCTTTCTTTCGTTCTGAACAAGTGTTACTGTTTTCTGCACAAAACCGATTCTGCCAAGCAATGTGAACACTTCTGCTTCCCAGGCACAGAGAAGGTGCTAGCAGGGAATTCTCTGCCTGCTTTTCCCCAGTGCTCTGCAAGCTCTCCAGGACAACATAAAATCTGGGGCTCTGTGCTTTCTTTCGTTCTGAACAAGTGTTACTGTTTTCTGCACAAAAGCGATTCTGCCAAGCAATGTGAACAGTTCTGCTTCCCAGGCACAGAGAAGGTGCTAGCAGGGAATTCTCTGCCTGCCTTTCCCCAGTGCTCTGCAAGCTCTCCAGGACAACATAAAATCTGGGGCTCTGTGCTTTGTTTCGTTCTGAACAAGTGTTACTGTTTTCTGCACAAAAGCGATTCTGCGAAGCAATGTGAACACTTCTGCTTCCCAGGCACAGAGAAGGTGCTAGCAGGGAATTCTCTGCCTGCCTTGCCCCAGTGCTCTGCAAGCTCTCCAGGACAACATAAAATCTGGGGCTCTGTGCTTTCTTTTGTTCTGAACAAGTGTTAGTGTTTTCTGCACAGAAGCGATTCTGCCAAGCAATGTGAATACTTCTGCCTCCCAGGCACAGAGAAGGTGCTAGCAGGGAATTCTCTGCCTGCCTTTCCCCAGTGCTCTGCAAGCTCTCCAGGACAACATAAAATCTGGGGCTCTGTGCTTTCTTTCGTTCTGAACAACTGTTACTGTTTTCTGCACAGAAGCGATTCTGCCAAGCAATGTGAATACTTCTGCCTCCCAGGCACAGAGAAGGTGCTAGCAGGGAATTCTCTGCCTGCCTTTCCCCAGTGCTCTGCAAGCTCTCCAGGACAACATAAAATCTGGGGCTCTGTGCTTTCTTTCGTTCTGAACAACTGTTACTGTTTTCTGCACAGAAGCGATTCTGCCAAGCAATGTGAATACTTCTGCCTCCCAGGCACAGAGAAGGTGCTAGCAGGGAATTCTCTGCCTGCCTTTCCCCAGTGCTCTGCAAGCTCTCCAGGACAACATAAAATCTGGGGCTCTGTGCTTTCTTTCGTTCTGAACAACTGTTACTGTTTTCTGCACAAAAGCGATTCTGCGAAGCAATGTGAACAGGCACAGAGAAGGTGTTAGCAGGGAATTCTCTGCCTGCCTTTCCCCAGTGCTCTGCAAGCTCTCCAGGACAACATAAAATCTGGGGCTCTGTGCTTTCTTTCGTTCTGAACAAGTGTTACTGTTTTCTGCACAAAAGCGATTCTGCGAAGCAATGTGAACAGGCACAGAGAAGGTGCTAGCAGGGAATTTTCTGCCTGCTTTTCCCCAGTGCTCTGCAAGCTCTCCAGGACAACATAAAATCTGGGGCTCTGTGCTTTCTTTCGTTCTGAACAAGTGTTACTGTTTTCTGCACAGAAGCGATTCTGCCAAGCAATGTGAACACTTCTGCCTCCCAGGCACAGAGAAGGTGCTAGCAGGGAATTCTCTGCCTGCCTTTCCCCAGTGCTCTGCAAGCTCTCCAGGACAACATAAAATCTGGGGCTCTGTGCTTTCTTTCGTTCTGAACAAGTGTTACTGTTTTCTGCACAAAAGCGATTCTGCCAAGCAATGTGAACAGTTCTGCTTCCCAGGCACAGAGAAGGTGCTAGCAGGGAATTCTCTGCCTGCCTTTCCCCAGTGCTCTGCAAGCTCTCCAGGACAACATAAAATCTGGGGCTCTGTGCTTTCTTTCATTCTGAACAAGTGTTACTGTTTTCTGCACAAAAGCGATTCTGCCAAGCAATGTGAACACTTCTGCTTCCCAGGCACAGAGAAGGTGCTAGCAGGGAATTCTCTGCCTGCTTTTCCCCAGTGCTCTGCAAGCTCTCCAGGACTACATAAAATCTGGGGCTCTGTGCTTTCTTTCGTTCTGAACAAGTGTTACTGTTTTCTGCACAAAAGCGATTCTGCGAAGCAATGTGAACACTTCTGCTTCCCAGGCACAGAGAAGGCGCTAGCAGGGAATTCTCTGCCTGCCTTTCCCCAGTGCTCTGCAAGCTCTCCAGGACAACATAAAATCTGGGGCTCTGTGCTTTCTTTCGTTCTGAACAAGTGTTACTGTTTTCTGCACAAAAGCGATTCTGCCAAGCAATGTGAACAGTTCTGCTTCCCAGGCACAGAGAAGGTGCTAGCAGGGAATTCTCTGCCTGCCTTTCCCCAGTGCTCTGCAAGCTCTCCAGGACAACATAAAATCTGGGGCTCTGTGCTTTGTTTCGTTCTGAACAAGTGTTACTGTTTTCTGCACAAAAGCGATTCTGCGAAGCAATGTGAACACTTCTGCTTCCCAGGCACAGAGAAGGTGCTAGCAGGGAATTCTCTGCCTGCCTTGCCCCAGTGCTCTGCAAGCTCTCCAGGACAACATAAAATCTGGGGCTCTGTGCTTTCTTTTGTTCTGAACAAGTGTTAGTGTTTTCTGCACAGAAGCGATTCTGCCAAGCAATGTGAATACTTCTGCCTCCCAGGCACAGAGAAGGTGCTAGCAGGGAATTCTCTGCCTGCCTTTCCCCAGTGCTCTGCAAGCTCTCCAGGACAACATAAAATCTGGGGCTCTGTGCTTTCTTTCGTTCTGAACAACTGTTACTGTTTTCTGCACAGAAGCGATTCTGCCAAGCAATGTGAATACTTCTGCCTCCCAGGCACAGAGAAGGTGCTAGCAGGGAATTCTCTGCCTGCCTTTCCCCAGTGCTCTGCAAGCTCTCCAGGACAACATAAAATCTGGGGCTCTGTGCTTTCTTTCGTTCTGAACAAGTGTTACTGTTTTCTGCACAGAAGCGATTCTGCCAAGCAATGTGAATACTTCTGCCTCCCAGGCACAGAGAAGGTGCTAGCAGGGAATTCTCTGCCTGCCTTTCCCCAGTGCTCTGCAAGCTCTCCAGGACAACATAAAATCTGGGGCTCTGTGCTTTCTTTCGTTCTGAACAAGTGTTACTGTTTTCTGCACAAAAGCGATTCTGCGAAGCAATGTGAACAGGCACAGAGAAGGTGCTAGCAGGGAATTCTCTGCCTGCTTTTCCCCAGTGCTCTGCAAGCTCTCCGGGACAACATAAAATCTGGGGCTCTGTGCTTTCTTTCGTTCTGAACAAGTGTTACTGTTTTCTGCACAGAAGCGATTCTGCCAAGCAATGTGAACACTTCTGCCTCCCAGGCACAGAGAAGGTGCTAGCAGGGAATTCTCTGCCTGCCTTTCCCCAGTGCTCTGCAAGCTCTCCAGGACAACATAAAATCTGGGGCTCTGTGCTTTCTTTCGTTCTGAACAAGTGTTACTGTTTTCTGCACAAAAGCGATTCTGCCAAGCAATGTGAACAGTTCTGCTTCCCAGGCACAGAGAAGGTGCTAGCAGGGAATTCTCTGCCTGCCTTTCCCCAGTGCTCTGCAAGCTCTCCAGGACAACATAAAATCTGGGGCTCTGTGCTTTCTTTCGTTCTGAACAAGTGTTACTGTTTTCTGCACAAAAGCGATTCTGCCAAGCAATGTGAACACTTCTGCTTCCCAGGCACAGAGAAGGTGCTAGCAGGGAATTCTCTGCCTGCTTTTCCCCAGTGCTCTGCAAGCTCTCCAGGACTACATAAAATCTGGGGCTCTGTGCTTTCTTTCGTTCTGAACAAGTGTTACTGTTTTCTGCACAAAAGCGATTCTGCGAAGCAATGTGAACACTTCTGCTTCCCAGGCACAGAGAAGGCGCTAGCAGGGAATTCTCTGCCTGCCTTTCCCCAGTGCTCTGCAAGCTCTCCAGGACAACATAAAATCTGGGGCTCTGTGCTTTCTTTCGTTCTGAACAAGTGTTACTGTTTTCTGCACAAAAGCGATTCTGCCAAGCAATGTGAACAGTTCTGCTTCCCAGGCACAGAGAAGGTGCTAGCAGGGAATTCTCTGCCTGCCTTTCCCCAGTGCTCTGCAAGCTCTCCAGGACAACATAAAATCTGGGGCTCTGTGCTTTGTTTCGTTCTGAACAAGTGTTACTGTTTTCTGCACAAAAGCGATTCTGCGAAGCAATGTGAACACTTCTGCTTCCCAGGCACAGAGAAGGTGCTAGCAGGGAATTCTCTGCCTGCCTTTCCCCAGTGCTCTGCAAGCTCTCCAGGACAACATAAAATCTGGGGCTCTGTGCTTTCTTTTGTTCTGAACAAGTGTTAGTGTTTTCTGCACAGAAGCGATTCTGCCAAGCAATGTGAATACTTCTGCCTCCCAGGCACAGAGAAGGTGCTAGCAGGGAATTCTCTGCCTGCCTTTCCCCAGTGCTCTGCAAGCTCTCCAGGACAACATAAAATCTGGGGCTCTGTGCTTTCTTTCGTTCTGAACAACTGTTACTGTTTTCTGCACAGAAGCGATTCTGCCAAGCAATGTGAATACTTCTGCCTCCCAGGCACAGAGAAGGTGCTAGCAGGGAATTCTCTGCCTGCCTTTCCCCAGTGCTCTGCAAGCTCTCCAGGACAACATAAAATCTGGGGCTCTGTGCTTTCTTTCGTTCTGAACAAGTGTTACTGTTTTCTGCACAGAAGCGATTCTGCCAAGCAATGTGAATACTTCTGCCTCCCAGGCACAGAGAAGGTGCTAGCAGGGAATTCTCTGCCTGCCTTTCCCCAGTGCTCTGCAAGCTCTCCAGGACAACATAAAATCTGGGGCTCTGTGCTTTCTTTCGTTCTGAACAAGTGTTACTGTTTTCTGCACAAAAGCGATTCTGCGAAGCAATGTGAACAGGCACAGAGAAGGTGCTAGCAGGGAATTCTCTGCCTGCTTTTCCCCAGTGCTCTGCAAGCTCTCCGGGACAACATAAAATCTGGGGCTCTGTGCTTTCTTTCGTTCTGAACAAGTGTTACTGTTTTCTGCACAGAAGCGATTCTGCCAAGCAATGTGAACACTTCTGCCTCCCAGGCACAGAGAAGGTGCTAGCAGGGAATTCTCTGCCTGCCTTTCCCCAGTGCTCTGCAAGCTCTCCAGGACAACATAAAATCTGGGGCTCTGTGCTTTCTTTCGTTCTGAACAAGTGTTACTGTTTTCTGCACAAAAGCGATTCTGCCAAGCAATGTGAACAGTTCTGCTTCCCAGGCACAGAGAAGGTGCTAGCAGGGAATTCTCTGCCTGCCTTTCCCCAGTGCTCTGCAAGCTCTCCAGGACAACATAAAATCTGGGGCTCTGTGCTTTCTTTTGTTCTGAACAAGTGTTACTGTTTTCTGCACAAAAGCGATTCTGCCAAGCAATGTGAACAGGCACAGAGAAGGTGCTAGCAGGGAATTCTCTGCCTGCCTTTCCCCAGTGCTCTGCAAGCTCTCCGGGACAACATAAAATCTGGGGCTCTGTGCTTTCTTTCGTTCTGAACAAGTGTTACTGTTTTCTGCACAAAAGCGATTCTGCCAAGCAATGTGAACACTTCTGCTTCCCAGGCACAGAGAAGGTGCTAGCAGGGAATTCTCTGCCTGCTTTTCCCCAGTGCTCTGCAAGCTCTCCAGGACTACATAAAATCTGGGGCTCTGTGCTTTCTTTCGTTCTGAACAAGTGTTACTGTTTTCTGCACAAAAGCGATTCTGCGAAGCAATGTGAACACTTCTGCTTCCCAGGCACAGAGAAGGCGCTAGCAGGGAATTC
Organism: Strix uralensis; assembly: GCF_047716275.1. Taxonomy (NCBI): domain Eukaryota; kingdom Metazoa; phylum Chordata; class Aves; order Strigiformes; family Strigidae; genus Strix; species Strix uralensis. The sequence goes on along the minus strand of NW_027436710.1, from coordinate 111,628 downwards.
TCTGCCTGCCTTTCCCCAGTGCTCTGCAAGCTCTCCAGGACAACATAAAATCTGGGGCTCTGTGCTTTCTTTCGTTCTGAACAAGTGTTACTGTTTTCTGCACAAAAGCGATTCTGCCAAGCAATGTGAACAGTTCTGCTTCCCAGGCACAGAGAAGGTGCTAGCAGGGAATTCTCTGCCTGCCTTTCCCCAGTGCTCTGCAAGCTCTCCAGGACAACATAAAATCTGGGGCTCTGTGCTTTCTTTCGTTCTGAACAAGTGTTACTGTTTTCTGCACAAAAGCGATTCTGCGAAGCAATGTGAACACTTCTGCTTCCCAGGCACAGAGAAGGTGCTAGCAGGGAATTCTCTGCCTGCCTTGCCCCAGTGCTCTGCAAGCTCTCCAGGACAACATAAAATCTGGGGCTCTGTGCTTTCTTTTGTTCTGAACAAGTGTTAGTGTTTTCTGCACAGAAGCGATTCTGCCAAGCAATGTGAATACTTCTGCCTCCCAGGCACAGAGAAGGTGCTAGCAGGGAATTCTCTGCCTGCCTTTCCCCAGTGCTCTGCAAGCTCTCCAGGACAACATAAAATCTGGGGCTCTGTGCTTTCTTTCGTTCTGAACAAGTGTTACTGTTTTCTGCACAGAAGCGATTCTGCCAAGCAATGTGAATACTTCTGCCTCCCAGGCACAGAGAAGGTGCTAGCAGGGAATTCTCTGCCTGCCTTTCCCCAGTGCTCTGCAAGCTCTCCAGGACAACATAAAATCTGGGGCTCTGTGCTTTCTTTCGTTCTGAACAAGTGTTACTGTTTTCTGCACAAAAGCGATTCTGCGAAGCAATGTGAACAGGCACAGAGAAGGTGTTAGCAGGGAATTCTCTGCCTGCCTTTCCCCAGTGCTCTGCAAGCTCTCCAGGACAACATAAAATCTGGGGCTCTGTGCTTTCTTTCGTTCTGAACAAGTGTTACTGTTTTCTGCACAAAAGCGATTCTGCGAAGCAATGTGAACAGGCACAGAGAAGGTGCTAGCAGGGAATTCTCTGCCTGCTTTTCCCCAGTGCTCTGCAAGCTCTCCAGGACAACATAAAATCTGGGGCTCTGTGCTTTCTTTCGTTCTGAACAAGTGTTACTGTTTTCTGCACAGAAGCGATTCTGCCAAGCAATGTGAACACTTCTGCCTCCCAGGCACAGAGAAGGTGCTAGCAGGGAATTCTCTGCCTGCCTTTCCCCAGTGCTCTGCAAGCTCTCCAGGACAACATAAAATCTGGGGCTCTGTGCTTTCTTTCGTTCTGAACAACTGTTACTGTTTTCTGCACAGAAGCGATTCTGCCAAGCAATGTGAATACTTCTGCCTCCCAGGCACAGAGAAGGTGCTAGCAGGGAATTCTCTGCCTGCCTTTCCCCAGTGCTCTGCAAGCTCTCCAGGACAACATAAAATCTGGGGCTCTGTGCTTTCTTTCGTTCTGAACAACTGTTACTGTTTTCTGCACAAAAGCGATTCTGCGAAGCAATGTGAACAGGCACAGAGAAGGTGTTAGCAGGGAATTCTCTGCCTGCCTTTCCCCAGTGCTCTGCAAGCTCTCCAGGACAACATAAAATCTGGGGCTCTGTGCTTTCTTTCGTTCTGAACAAGTGTTACTGTTTTCTGCACAAAAGCGATTCTGCGAAGCAATGTGAACAGGCACAGAGAAGGTGCTAGCAGGGAATTCTCTGCCTGCTTTTCCCCAGTGCTCTGCAAGCTCTCCAGGACAACATAAAATCTGGGGCTCTGTGCTTTCTTTCGTTCTGAACAAGTGTTACTGTTTTCTGCACAGAAGCGATTCTGCCAAGCAATGTGAACACTTCTGCCTCCCAGGCACAGAGAAGGTGCTAGCAGGGAATTCTCTGCCTGCCTTTCCCCAGTGCTCTGCAAGCTCTCCAGGACAACATAAAATCTGGGGCTCTGTGCTTTCTTTCGTTCTGAACAAGTGTTACTGTTTTCTGCACAAAAGCGATTCTGCCAAGCAATGTGAACAGTTCTGCTTCCCAGGCACAGAGAAGGTGCTAGCAGGGAATTCTCTGCCTGCCTTTCCCCAGTGCTCTGCAAGCTCTCCAGGACAACATAAAATCTGGGGCTCTGTGCTTTCTTTCGTTCTGAACAAGTGTTACTGTTTTCTGCACAAAAGCGATTCTGCCAAGCAATGTGAACACTTCTGCTTCCCAGGCACAGAGAAGGTGCTAGCAGGGAATTCTCTGCCTGCTTTTCCCCAGTGCTCTGCAAGCTCTCCAGGACTACATAAAATCTGGGGCTCTGTGCTTTCTTTCGTTCTGAACAAGTGTTACTGTTTTCTGCACAAAAGCGATTCTGCGAAGCAATGTGAACACTTCTGCTTCCCAGGCACAGAGAAGGCGCTAGCAGGGAATTCTCTGCCTGCCTTTCCCCAGTGCTCTGCAAGCTCTCCAGGACAACATAAAATCTGGGGCTCTGTGCTTTCTTTCGTTCTGAACAAGTGTTACTGTTTTCTGCACAAAAGCGATTCTGCCAAGCAATGTGAACAGTTCTGCTTCCCAGGCACAGAGAAGGTGCTAGCAGGGAATTCTCTGCCTGCCTTTCCCCAGTGCTCTGCAAGCTCTCCAGGACAACATAAAATCTGGGGCTCTGTGCTTTGTTTCGTTCTGAACAAGTGTTACTGTTTTCTGCACAAAAGCGATTCTGCGAAGCAATGTGAACACTTCTGCTTCCCAGGCACAGAGAAGGTGCTAGCAGGGAATTCTCTGCCTGCCTTGCCCCAGTGCTCTGCAAGCTCTCCAGGACAACATAAAATCTGGGGCTCTGTGCTTTCTTTTGTTCTGAACAAGTGTTAGTGTTTTCTGCACAGAAGCGATTCTGCCAAGCAATGTGAATACTTCTGCCTCCCAGGCACAGAGAAGGTGCTAGCAGGGAATTCTCTGCCTGCCTTTCCCCAGTGCTCTGCAAGCTCTCCAGGACAACATAAAATCTGGGGCTCTGTGCTTTCTTTCGTTCTGAACAACTGTTACTGTTTTCTGCACAGAAGCGATTCTGCCAAGCAATGTGAATACTTCTGCCTCCCAGGCACAGAGAAGGTGCTAGCAGGGAATTCTCTGCCTGCCTTTCCCCAGTGCTCTGCAAGCTCTCCAGGACAACATAAAATCTGGGGCTCTGTGCTTTCTTTCGTTCTGAACAAGTGTTACTGTTTTCTGCACAGAAGCGATTCTGCCAAGCAATGTGAATACTTCTGCCTCCCAGGCACAGAGAAGGTGCTAGCAGGGAATTCTCTGCCTGCCTTTCCCCAGTGCTCTGCAAGCTCTCCAGGACAACATAAAATCTGGGGCTCTGTGCTTTCTTTCGTTCTGAACAAGTGTTACTGTTTTCTGCACAAAAGCGATTCTGCGAAGCAATGTGAACAGGCACAGAGAAGGTGCTAGCAGGGAATTCTCTGCCTGCTTTTCCCCAGTGCTCTGCAAGCTCTCCAGGACAACATAAAATCTGGGGCTCTGTGCTTTCTTTCGTTCTGAACAAGTGTTACTGTTTTCTGCACAGAAGCGATTCTGCCAAGCAATGTGAACACTTCTGCCTCCCAGGCACAGAGAAGGTGCTAGCAGGGAATTCTCTGCCTGCCTTTCCCCAGTGCTCTGCAAGCTCTCCAGGACAACATAAAATCTGGGGCTCTGTGCTTTCTTTCGTTCTGAACAAGTGTTACTGTTTTCTGCACAAAAGCGATTCTGCCAAGCAATGTGAACAGTTCTGCTTCCCAGGCACAGAGAAGGTGCTAGCAGGGAATTCTCTGCCTGCCTTTCCCCAGTGCTCTGCAAGCTCTCCAGGACAACATAAAATCTGGGGCTCTGTGCTTTCTTTTGTTCTGAACAAGTGTTACTGTTTTCTGCACAAAAGCGATTCTGCCAAGCAATGTGAACAGGCACAGAGAAGGTGCTAGCAGGGAATTCTCTGCCTGCCTTTCCCCAGTGCTCTGCAAGCTCTCCGGGACAACATAAAATCTGGGGCTCTGTGCTTTCTTTCGTTCTGAACAAGTGTTACTGTTTTCTGCACAAAAGCGATTCTGCCAAGCAATGTGAACACTTCTGCTTCCCAGGCACAGAGAAGGTGCTAGCAGGGAATTCTCTGCCTGCTTTTCCCCAGTGCTCTGCAAGCTCTCCAGGACTACATAAAATCTGGGGCTCTGTGCTTTCTTTCGTTCTGAACAAGTGTTACTGTTTTCTGCACAAAAGCGATTCTGCGAAGCAATGTGAACACTTCTGCTTCCCAGGCACAGAGAAGGCGCTAGCAGGGAATTCTCTGCCTGCCTTTCCCCAGTGCTCTGCAAGCTCTCCAGGACAACATAAAATCTGGGGCTCTGTGCTTTCTTTCGTTCTGAACAAGTGTTACTGTTTTCTGCACAAAAGCGATTCTGCCAAGCAATGTGAACAGTTCTGCTTCCCAGGCACAGAGAAGGTGCTAGCAGGGAATTCTCTGCCTGCCTTTCCCCAGTGCTCTGCAAGCTCTCCAGGACAACATAAAATCTGGGGCTCTGTGCTTTCTTTCGTTCTGAACAAGTGTTACTGTTTTCTGCACAAAAGCGATTCTGCGAAGCAATGTGAACACTTCTGCTTCCCAGGCACAGAGAAGGTGCTAGCAGGGAATTCTCTGCCTGCCTTGCCCCAGTGCTCTGCAAGCTCTCCAGGACAACATAAAATCTGGGGCTCTGTGCTTTCTTTTGTTCTGAACAAGTGTTAGTGTTTTCTGCACAGAAGCGATTCTGCCAAGCAATGTGAATACTTCTGCCTCCCAGGCACAGAGAAGGTGCTAGCAGGGAATTCTCTGCCTGCCTTTCCCCAGTGCTCTGCAAGCTCTCCAGGACAACATAAAATCTGGGGCTCTGTGCTTTCTTTCGTTCTGAACAAGTGTTACTGTTTTCTGCACAGAAGCGATTCTGCCAAGCAATGTGAATACTTCTGCCTCCCAGGCACAGAGAAGGTGCTAGCAGGGAATTCTCTGCCTGCCTTTCCCCAGTGCTCTGCAAGCTCTCCAGGACAACATAAAATCTGGGGCTCTGTGCTTTCTTTCGTTCTGAACAAGTGTTACTGTTTTCTGCACAAAAGCGATTCTGCGAAGCAATGTGAACAGGCACAGAGAAGGTGTTAGCAGGGAATTCTCTGCCTGCCTTTCCCCAGTGCTCTGCAAGCTCTCCAGGACAACATAAAATCTGGGGCTCTGTGCTTTCTTTCGTTCTGAACAAGTGTTACTGTTTTCTGCACAAAAGCGATTCTGCGAAGCAATGTGAACAGGCACAGAGAAGGTGCTAGCAGGGAATTCTCTGCCTGCTTTTCCCCAGTGCTCTGCAAGCTCTCCAGGACAACATAAAATCTGGGGCTCTGTGCTTTCTTTCGTTCTGAACAAGTGTTACTGTTTTCTGCACAGAAGCGATTCTGCCAAGCAATGTGAACACTTCTGCCTCCCAGGCACAGAGAAGGTGCTAGCAGGGAATTCTCTGCCTGCCTTTCCCCAGTGCTCTGCAAGCTCTCCGGGACAACATAAAATCTGGGGCTCTGTGCTTTCTTTCGTTCTGAACAAGTGTTACTGTTTTCTGCACAAAAGCGATTCTGCCAAGCAATGTGAACACTTCTGCTTCCCAGGCACAGAGAAGGTGCTAGCAGGGAATTCTCTGCCTGCTTTTCCCCAGTGCTCTGCAAGCTCTCCAGGACTACATAAAATCTGGGGCTCTGTGCTTTCTTTCGTTCTGAACAAGTGTTACTGTTTTCTGCACAAAAGCGATTCTGCGAAGCAATGTGAACACTTCTGCTTCCCAGGCACAGAGAAGGCGCTAGCAGGGAATTCTCTGCCTGCCTTTCCCCAGTGCTCTGCAAGCTCTCCAGGACAACATAAAATCTGGGGCTCTGTGCTTTCTTTCGTTCTGAACAAGTGTTACTGTTTTCTGCACAAAAGCGATTCTGCCAAGCAATGTGAACAGTTCTGCTTCCCAGGCACAGAGAAGGTGCTAGCAGGGAATTCTCTGCCTGCCTTTCCCCAGTGCTCTGCAAGCTCTCCAGGACAACATAAAATCTGGGGCTCTGTGCTTTGTTTCGTTCTGAACAAGTGTTACTGTTTTCTGCACAAAAGCGATTCTGCGAAGCAATGTGAACACTTCTGCTTCCCAGGCACAGAGAAGGTGCTAGCAGGGAATTCTCTGCCTGCCTTGCCCCAGTGCTCTGCAAGCTCTCCAGGACAACATAAAATCTGGGGCTCTGTGCTTTCTTTCGTTCTGAACAACTGTTACTGTTTTCTGCACAGAAGCGATTCTGCCAAGCAATGTGAATACTTCTGCCTCCCAGGCACAGAGAAGGTGCTAGCAGGGAATTCTCTGCCTGCCTTTCCCCAGTGCTCTGCAAGCTCTCCAGGACAACATAAAATCTGGGGCTCTGTGCTTTCTTTCGTTCTGAACAAGTGTTACTGTTTTCTGCACAGAAGCGATTCTGCCAAGCAATGTGAATACTTCTGCCTCCCAGGCACAGAGAAGGTGCTAGCAGGGAATTCTCTGCCTGCCTTTCCCCAGTGCTCTGCAAGCTCTCCAGGACAACATAAAATCTGGGGCTCTGTGCTTTCTTTCGTTCTGAACAAGTGTTACTGTTTTCTGCACAAAAGCGATTCTGCGAAGCAATGTGAACAGGCACAGAGAAGGTGTTAGCAGGGAATTCTCTGCCTGCCTTTCCCCAGTGCTCTGCAAGCTCTCCAGGACAACATAAAATCTGGGGCTCTGTGCTTTCTTTCGTTCTGAACAAGTGTTACTGTTTTCTGCACAAAAGCGATTCTGCGAAGCAATGTGAACAGGCACAGAGAAGGTGCTAGCAGGGAATTCTCTGCCTGCTTTTCCCCAGTGCTCTGCAAGCTCTCCAGGACAACATAAAATCTGGGGCTCTGTGCTTTCTTTCGTTCTGAACAAGTGTTACTGTTTTCTGCACAGAAGCGATTCTGCCAAGCAATGTGAACAGGCACAGAGAAGGTGCTAGCAGGGAATTCTCTGCCTGCTTTTCCCCAGTGCTCTGCAAGCTCTCCAGGACAACATAAAATCTGGGGCTCTGTGCTTTCTTTCGTTCTGAACAAGTGTTACTGTTTTCTGCACAGAAGCGATTCTGCCAAGCAATGTGAATACTTCTGCCTCCCAGGCACAGAGAAGGTGCTAGCAGGGAATTCTCTGCCTGCCTTTCCCCAGTGCTCTGCAAGCTCTCCAGGACAACATAAAATCTGGGGCTCTGTGCTTTCTTTCGTTCTGAACAAGTGTTACTGTTTTCTGCACAAAAGCGATTCTGCGAAGCAATGTGAACAGGCACAGAGAAGGTGTTAGCAGGGAATTCTCTGCCTGCCTTTCCCCAGTGCTCTGCAAGCTCTCCAGGACAACATAAAATCTGGGGCTCTGTGCTTTCTTTCGTTCTGAACAACTGTTACTGTTTTCTGCACAAAAGCGATTCTGCGAAGCAATGTGAACAGGCACAGAGAAGGTGTTAGCAGGGAATTCTCTGCCTGCCTTTCCCCAGTGCTCTGCAAGCTCTCCAGGACAACATAAAATCTGGGGCTCTGTGCTTTCTTTCGTTCTGAACAAGTGTTACTGTTTTCTGCACAAAAGCGATTCTGCGAAGCAATGTGAACAGGCACAGAGAAGGTGCTAGCAGGGAATTCTCTGCCTGCTTTTCCCCAGTGCTCTGCAAGCTCTCCAGGACAACATAAAATCTGGGGCTCTGTGCTTTCTTTCGTTCTGAACAAGTGTTACTGTTTTCTGCACAGAAGCGATTCTGCCAAGCAATGTGAACACTTCTGCCTCCCAGGCACAGAGAAGGTGCTAGCAGGGAATTCTCTGCCTGCCTTTCCCCAGTGCTCTGCAAGCTCTCCGGGACAACATAAAATCTGGGGCTCTGTGCTTTCTTTCGTTCTGAACAAGTGTTACTGTTTTCTGCACAAAAGCGATTCTGCCAAGCAATGTGAACACTTCTGCTTCCCAGGCACAGAGAAGGTGCTAGCAGGGAATTCTCTGCCTGCTTTTCCCCAGTGCTCTGCAAGCTCTCCAGGACTACATAAAATCTGGGGCTCTGTGCTTTCTTTCGTTCTGAACAAGTGTTACTGTTTTCTGCACAGAAGCGATTCTGCCAAGCAATGTGAACACTTCTGCCTCCCAGGCACAGAGAAGGTGCTAGCAGGGAATTCTCTGCCTGCCTTTCCCCAGTGCTCTGCAAGCTCTCCGGGACAACATAAAATCTGGGGCTCTGTGCTTTCTTTCGTTCTGAACAAGTGTTACTGTTTTCTGCACAAAAGCGATTCTGCCAAGCAATGTGAACACTTCTGCTTCCCAGGCACAGAGAAGGTGCTAGCAGGGAATTCTCTGCCTGCTTTTCCCCAGTGCTCTGCAAGCTCTCCAGGACAACATAAAATCTGGGGCTCTGTGCTTTCTTTCGTTCTGAACAAGTGTTACTGTTTTCTGCACAAAAGCGATTCTGCGAAGCAATGTGAACAGGCACAGAGAAGGTGTTAGCAGGGAATTCTCTGCCTGCCTTTCCCCAGTGCTCTGCAAGCTCTCCAGGACAACATAAAATCTGGGGCTCTGTGCTTTCTTTCGTTCTGAACAAGTGTTACTGTTTTCTGCACAAAAGCGATTCTGCGAAGCAATGTGAACAGGCACAGAGAAGGTGCTAGCAGGGAATTCTCTGCCTGCTTTTCCCCAGTGCTCTGCAAGCTCTCCAGGACAACATAAAATCTGGGGCTCTGTGCTTTCTTTCGTTCTGAACAAGTGTTACTGTTTTCTGCACAGAAGCGATTCTGCCAAGCAATGTGAACAGGCACAGAGAAGGTGCTAGCAGGGAATTCTCTGCCTGCTTTTCCCCAGTGCTCTGCAAGCTCTCCAGGACAACATAAAATCTGGGGCTCTGTGCTTTCTTTCGTTCTGAACAAGTGTTACTGTTTTCTGCACAGAAGCGATTCTGCCAAGCAATGTGAATACTTCTGCCTCCCAGGCACAGAGAAGGTGCTAGCAGGGAATTCTCTGCCTGCCTTTCCCCAGTGCTCTGCAAGCTCTCCAGGACAACATAAAATCTGGGGCTCTGTGCTTTCTTTCGTTCTGAACAAGTGTTACTGTTTTCTGCACAAAAGCGATTCTGCGAAGCAATGTGAACAGGCACAGAGAAGGTGTTAGCAGGGAATTCTCTGCCTGCCTTTCCCCAGTGCTCTGCAAGCTCTCCAGGACAACATAAAATCTGGGGCTCTGTGCTTTCTTTCGTTCTGAACAAGTGTTACTGTTTTCTGCACAAAAGCGATTCTGCGAAGCAATGTGAACAGGCACAGAGAAGGTGTTAGCAGGGAATTCTCTGCCTGCCTTTCCCCAGTGCTCTGCAAGCTCTCCAGGACAACATAAAATCTGGGGCTCTGTGCTTTCTTTCGTTCTGAACAAGTGTTACTGTTTTCTGCACAAAAGCGATTCTGCGAAGCAATGTGAACAGGCACAGAGAAGGTGCTAGCAGGGAATTCTCTGCCTGCTTTTCCCCAGTGCTCTGCAAGCTCTCCAGGACAACATAAAATCTGGGGCTCTGTGCTTTCTTTCGTTCTGAACAAGTGTTACTGTTTTCTGCACAGAAGCGATTCTGCCAAGCAATGTGAACACTTCTGCCTCCCAGGCACAGAGAAGGTGCTAGCAGGGAATTCTCTGCCTGCCTTTCCCCAGTGCTCTGCAAGCTCTCCGGGACAACATAAAATCTGGGGCTCTGTGCTTTCTTTCGTTCTGAACAAGTGTTACTGTTTTCTGCACAAAAGCGATTCTGCCAAGCAATGTGAACACTTCTGCTTCCCAGGCACAGAGAAGGTGCTAGCAGGGAATTCTCTGCCTGCTTTTCCCCAGTGCTCTGCAAGCTCTCCAGGACTACATAAAATCTGGGGCTCTGTGCTTTCTTTCGTTCTGAACAAGTGTTACTGTTTTCTGCACAAAAGCGATTCTGCGAAGCAATGTGAACACTTCTGCTTCCCAGGCACAGAGAAGGCGCTAGCAGGGAATTCTCTGCCTGCCTTTCCCCAGTGCTCTGCAAGCTCTCCAGGACAACATAAAATCTGGGGCTCTGTGCTTTCTTTCGTTCTGAACAAGTGTTACTGTTTTCTGCACAAAAGCGATTCTGCCAAGCAATGTGAACAGTTCTGCTTCCCAGGCACAGAGAAGGTGCTAGCAGGGAATTCTCTGCCTGCCTTTCCCCAGTGCTCTGCAAGCTCTCCAGGACAACATAAAATCTGGGGCTCTGTGCTTTGTTTCGTTCTGAACAAGTGTTACTGTTTTCTGCACAAAAGCGATTCTGCGAAGCAATGTGAACACTTCTGCTTCCCAGGCACAGAGAAGGTGCTAGCAGGGAATTCTCTGCCTGCCTTGCCCCAGTGCTCTGCAAGCTCTCCAGGACAACATAAAATCTGGGGCTCTGTGCTTTCTTTCGTTCTGAACAACTGTTACTGTTTTCTGCACAGAAGCGATTCTGCCAAGCAATGTGAATACTTCTGCCTCCCAGGCACAGAGAAGGTGCTAGCAGGGAATTCTCTGCCTGCCTTTCCCCAGTGCTCTGCAAGCTCTCCAGGACAACATAAAATCTGGGGCTCTGTGCTTTCTTTCGTTCTGAACAAGTGTTACTGTTTTCTGCACAGAAGCGATTCTGCCAAGCAATGTGAATACTTCTGCCTCCCAGGCACAGAGAAGGTGCTAGCAGGGAATTCTCTGCCTGCCTTTCCCCAGTGCTCTGCAAGCTCTCCAGGACAACATAAAATCTGGGGCTCTGTGCTTTCTTTCGTTCTGAACAAGTGTTACTGTTTTCTGCACAAAAGCGATTCTGCGAAGCAATGTGAACAGGCACAGAGAAGGTGTTAGCAGGGAATTCTCTGCCTGCCTTTCCCCAGTGCTCTGCAAGCTCTCCAGGACAACATAAAATCTGGGGCTCTGTGCTTTCTTTCGTTCTGAACAAGTGTTACTGTTTTCTGCACAAAAGCGATTCTGCGAAGCAATGTGAACAGGCACAGAGAAGGTGCTAGCAGGGAATTCTCTGCCTGCTTTTCCCCAGTGCTCTGCAAGCTCTCCAGGACAACATAAAATCTGGGGCTCTGTGCTTTCTTTCGTTCTGAACAAGTGTTACTGTTTTCTGCACAGAAGCGATTCTGCCAAGCAATGTGAACACTTCTGCCTCCCAGGCACAGAGAAGGTGCTAGCAGGGAATTCTCTGCCTGCCTTTCCCCAGTGCTCTGCAAGCTCTCCAGGACAACATAAAATCTGGGGCTCTGTGCTTTCTTTTGTTCTGAACAAGTGTTACTGTTTTCTGCACAAAAGCGATTCTGCCAAGCAATGTGAACAGGCACAGAGAAGGTGCTAGCAGGGAATTCTCTGCCTGCCTTTCCCCAGTGCTCTGCAAGCTCTCCGGGACAACATAAAATCTGGGGCTCTGTGCTTTCTTTCGTTCTGAACAAGTGTTACTGTTTTCTGCACAAAAGCGATTCTGCCAAGCAATGTGAACAGTTCTGCTTCCCAGGCACAGAGAAGGTGCTAGCAGGGAATTCTCTGCCTGCCTTTCCCCAGTGCTCTGCAAGCTCTCCAGGACAACATAAAATCTGGGGCTCTGTGCTTTCTTTCGTTCTGAACAAGTGTTACTGTTTTCTGCACAAAAGCGATTCTGCGAAGCAATGTGAACACTTCTGCTTCCCAGGCACAGAGAAGGTGCTAGCAGGGAATTCTCTGCCTGCCTTTCCCCAGTGCTCTGCAAGCTCTCCAGGACAACATAAAATCTGGGGCTCTGTGCTTTCTTTCGTTCTGAACAAGTGTTACTGTTTTCTGCACAAAAGCGATTATGCGAAGCAATGTGAACAGGCACAGAAAAGGTGCTATCAGGGAATTCTCTGCCTGCTTTTCCCCAGTGCTCTGCAAGCTCTCCAGGACAACATAAAATCTGGGGCTCTGTGCTTTCTTTCGTTCTGAACAAGTGTTACTGTTTTCTGCACAAAAGCGATTATGCGAAGCAATGTGAACAGGCACAGAGAAGGTGCTAGCAGGGAATTCTCTGCCTGCTTTTCCCCAGTGTTCTGCAAGCTCTCCAGGACAACAGCAAATCTGGGGCTCTGTGCTTTCTTTCGTTCTGAACAAGTGTTACTGTTTTCTGCACAAAACCGATTCTGCGAAGGAATGTGAACACTTCTGCTTCCCAGGCACAGAGAAGGTGCTAGCAGGGAATTCTCTGCCTGCCTTTCCCCAGTGCTCTGCAAGCTCTCCAGGACAACATAAAATCTGGGGCTCTGTGCTTTCTTTCGTTCTGAACAAGTGTTACTGTTTTCTGCACAAAAGCGATTCTGCGAAGCAATGTGAACAGGCACAGAGAAGGTGCTAGCAGGGAATTCTCTGCCTGCTTTTCCGCAGTGCTCTGCAAGCTCTCCAGGACAACAGCAAACCTGGGGCTCTGTGCTTTCTTTCGTTCTGAACAAGTGTTACTGTTTTCTGCACAAAACTGATTCTGCGAAGCAATGTGAACACTTCTGCTTCCCAGGCACAGAGAAGGTGCTAGCAGGGAATTCTCTGCCTGCCTTTCCCCTGTGCTCTGCAAGCTCTCCAGGACAACATAAAATCTGGGGCTCTGTGCTTTCTTTCGTTCTGAACAAGTGTTACTGTTTTCTGCACAGAAGTGATTCTGCCAAGCAATGTGAACACTTCTGTTTCCCAGGCACAGAGAAGGTGGTAGCAGGGAATTCTCTGCCTGCTTTTCCCCAGTGCTCTGCAAGCTCTCCAGGACAGCATAAAATCTGGGGCTCTGTGCTTTCTTTCGTTCTGAACAAGTGTTACTGTTTTCTGCACAAAAGCGATTCTGCGAAGGAATGTCAACACTTCTGCTTCCCAGGCACAGAGAAGGTGCTAACAGGGAATTCTCTGCCTGCCTTTCCCCAGTGCTCTGCAAGCTCTCCAGGACAACATAAAATCTGGGGCTCTGTGCTTTCTTTCGTTCTGAACAAGTGTTACTGTTTTCTGCACAAAACCGATTCTGCCAAGCAATGTGAACACTTCTGCTTCCCAGGCACAGAGAAGGTGCTAGCAGGGAATTCTCTGCCTGCTTTTCCCCAGTGCTCTGCAAGCTCTCCAGGACTACATAAAATCTGGGGCTCTGTGCTTTCTTTCGTTCTGAACAAGTGTTACTGTTTTCTGCACAAAAGCGATTCTGCGAAGCAATGTGAACACTTCTGCTTCCCAGGCACAGAGAAGGCGCTAGCAGGGAATTGTCTGCCTGCCTTTCCCCAGTGCTCTGCAAGCTCTCCAGGACAACATAAAATCTGGGGCTCTGTGCTTTGTTTCGTTCTGAACAAGTGTTACTGTTTTCTGCACAAAAGCGATTCTGCGAAGCAATGTGAACACTTCTGCTTCCCAGGCACAGAGAAGGTGCTAGCAGGGAATTCTCTGCCTGCCTTGCCCCAGTGCTCTGCAAGCTCTCCAGGACAACATAAAATCTGGGGCTCTGTGCTTTCTTTTGTTCTGAACAAGTGTTAGTGTTTTCTGCACAGAAGCGATTCTGCCAAGCAATGTGAATACTTCTGCCTCCCAGGCACAGAGAAGGTGCTAGCAGGGAATTCTCTGCCTGCCTTTCCCCAGTGCTCTGCAAGCTCTCCAGGACAACATAAAATCTGGGGCTCTGTGCTTTCTTTCGTTCTGAACAACTGTTACTGTTTTCTGCACAGAAGCGATTCTGCCAAGCAATGTGAATACTTCTGCCTCCCAGGCACAGAGAAGGTGCTAGCAGGGAATTCTCTGCCTGCCTTTCCCCAGTGCTCTGCAAGCTCTCCAGGACAACATAAAATCTGGGGCTCTGTGCTTTCTTTCGTTCTGAACAACTGTTACTGTTTTCTGCACAGAAGCGATTCTGCCAAGCAATGTGAATACTTCTGCCTCCCAGGCACAGAGAAGGTGCTAGCAGGGAATTCTCTGCCTGCCTTTCCCCAGTGCTCTGCAAGCTCTCCAGGACAACATAAAATCTGGGGCTCTGTGCTTTCTTTCGTTCTGAACAAGTGTTACTGTTTTCTGCACAAAAGCGATTCTGCGAAGCAATGTGAACAGGCACAGAGAAGGTGCTAGCAGGGAATTCTCTGCCTGCTTTTCCCCAGTGCTCTGCAAGCTCTCCAGGACAACATAAAATCTGGGGCTCTGTGCTTTCTTTCGTTCTGAACAAGTGTTACTGTTTTCTGCACAGAAGCGATTCTGCCAAGCAATGTGAACACTTCTGCCTCCCAGGCACAGAGAAGGTGCTAGCAGGGAATTCTCTGCCTGCCTCTCCCCAGTGCTCTGCAAGCTCTCCAGGACAACATAAAATCTGGGGCTCTGTGCTTTCTTTCGTTCTGAACAAGTGTTACTGTTTTCTGCACAAAAGCGATTCTGCCAAGCAATGTGAACAGTTCTGCTTCCCAGGCACAGAGAAGGTGCTAGCAGGGAATTCTCTGCCTGCCTTTCCCCAGTGCTCTGCAAGCTCTCCAGGACAACATAAAATCTGGGGCTCTGTGCTTTCTTTTGTTCTGAACAAGTGTTACTGTTTTCTGCACAAAAGCGATTCTGCCAAGCAATGTGAACAGGCACAGAGAAGGTGCTAGCAGGGAATTCTCTGCCTGCCTTTCCCCAGTGCTCTGCAAGCTCTCCGGGACAACATAAAATCTGGGGCTCTGTGCTTTCTTTCGTTCTGAACAAGTGTTACTGTTTTCTGCACAAAAGCGATTCTGCCAAGCAATGTGAACAGTTCTGCTTCCCAGGCACAGAGAAGGTGCTAGCAGGGAATTCTCTGCCTGCCTTTCCCCAGTGCTCTGCAAGCTCTCCAGGACAACATAAAATCTGGGGCTCTGTGCTTTCTTTCGTTCTGAACAAGTGTTACTGTTTTCTGCACAAAAGCGATTCTGCGAAGCAATTTGAACAGTTCTGCTTCCCAGGCACAGAGAAGGTGCTAGCAGGGAGTTCTCTGCCTGCCTTTCCCCAGTGCTCTGCAAGCTCTCCAGGACAACATAAAATCTGGGGCTCTGTGCTTTCTTTCGTTCTGAACAAGTGTTACTGTTTTCTGCACAAAAGCGATTCTGCGAAGCAATGTGAACACTTCTGCTTCCCAGGCACAGAGAAGGTGCTAGCAGGGAATTCTCTGCCTGCCTTTCCCCAGTGCTCTGCAAGCTCTCCAGGACAACATAAAATCTGGGGCTCTGTGCTTTCTTTCGTTCTGAACAAGTGTTACTGTTTTCTGCACAAAACCGATTCTGCGAAGGAATGTGAACAGGCACAGAAAAGGTGCTATCAGGGAATTCTCTGCCTGCTTTTCCCCAGTGCTCTGCAAGCTCTCCAGGACAACATAAAATCTGGGGCTCTGTGCTTTCTTTCATTCTGAACAAGTGTTACTGTTTTCTGCACAAAAGCGATTATGCGAAGCAATGTGAACAGGCACAGAGAAGGTGCTAGCAGGGAATTCTCTGCCTGCTTTTCCGCAGTGCTCTGCAAGCTCTCCAGGACAACAGCAAATCCGGGGCTCTGTGCTTTCTTTCGTTCTGAACAAGTGTTACTGTTTTCTGCACAAAAGCGATTCTGCCAAGCAATGTGAACACTTCTGCTTCCCAGGCACAGAGAAGGTGCTAGCAGGGAATTCTCTGCCTGCCTTTCCCCAGTGCTCTGCAAGCTCTCCAGGACAACAGCAAATCTGGGGCTCTGTGCTTTCTTTCGTTCTGAACAAGTGTTACTGTTTTCTGCACAAAAGCGATTCTGCCAAGCAATGTGAACATTTCTGCTTCCTAGGCACAGAGAAGGTGCTAGCAGGGAATTCTCTGCCTGCCTTTCCCCAGTGCTCTGCAAGCTCTCCAGGACAACATAAAATCTGGGGCTCTGTGCTTTCTTTCGTTCTGAACAAGTGTTACTGTTTTCTGCACAAAACCGATTCTGCGAAGGAATGTGAACAGGCACAGAAAAGGTGCTATCAGGGAATTCTCTGCCTGCTTTTCCCCAGTGCTCTGCAAGCTCTCCAGGACAACATAAAATCTGGGGCTCTGTGCTTTCTTTCGTTCTGAACAAGTGTTACTGTTTTCTGCACAAAAGCGATTATGCGAAGCAATGTGAACAGGCACAGAGAAGGTGCTAGCAGGGAATTCTCTGCCTGCTTTTCCGCAGTGCTCTGCAAGCTCTCCAGGACAACAGCAAATCCGGGGCTCTGTGCTTTCTTTCGTTCTGAACAAGTGTTACTGTTTTCTGCACAAAAGCGATTCTGCCAAGCAATGTGAACAGTTCTGCTTCCCAGGCACAGAGAAGGTGCTAGCAGGGAATTCTCTGCCTGCCTTTCCCCAGTGCTCTGCAAGCTCTCCAGGACAACAGCAAATCTGGGGCTCTGTGCTTTCTTTCGTTCTGAACAAGTGTTACTGTTTTCTGCACAAAAGCGATTCTGCGAAGCAATGTGAACACTTCTGCTTCCCAGGCACAGAGAAGGTGCTAGCAGGGAATTCTCTGCCTGCCTTTCCCCAGTGCTCTGCAAGCTCTCCAGGACAACATAAAATCTGGGGCTCTGTGCTTTCTTTCGTTCTGAACAAGTGTTACTGTTTTCTGCACAAAAGCGATTCTGCGAAGCAATGTGAACACTTCTGCTTCCCAGGCACAGAGAAGGTGCTAGCAGGGAATTCTCTGCCTGCCTTTCCCCAGTGCTCTGCAAGCTCTCCAGGACAACATAAAATCTGGGGCTCTGTGCTTTCTTTCGTTCTGAACAAGTGTTACTGTTTTCTGCACAAAACCGATTCTGCGAAGGAATGTGAACAGGCACAGAAAAGGTGCTATCAGGGAATTCTCTGCCTGCTTTTCCCCAGTGCTCTGCAAGCTCTCCAGGACAACATAAAATCTGGGGCTCTGTGCTTTCTTTCGTTCTGAACAAGTGTTACTGTTTTCTGCACAAAACCGATTCTGCCAAGCAATGTGAACAGGCACAGAGAAGGTGCTAGCAGGGAATTCTCTGCCTGCTTTTCCGCAGTGCTCTGCAAGCTCTCCAGGACAACAGCAAATCCGGGGCTCTGTGCTTTCTTTCGTTCTGAACAAGTGTTACTGTTTTCTGCACAAAAGCGATTCTGCCAAGCAATGTGAACAGTTCTGCTTCCCAGGCACAGAGAAGGTGCTAGCAGGGAATTCTCTGCCTGCCTTTCCCCAGTGCTCTGCAAGCTCTCCAGGACAACAGCAAATCTGGGGCTCTGTGCTTTCTTTCGTTCTGAACAAGTGTTACTGTTTTCTGCACAAAAGCGATTCTGCCAAGCAATGTGAACATTTCTGCTTCCTAGGCACAGAGAAGGTGCTAGCAGGGAATTCTCTGCCTGCCTTTCCCCAGTGCTCTGCAAGCTCTCCAGGACAACATAAAATCTGGGGCTCTGTGCTTTCTTTCGTTCTGAACAAGTGTTACTGTTTTCTGCACAAAACCGATTCTGCGAAGGAATGTGAACAGGCACAGAAAAGGTGCTATCAGGGAATTCTCTGCCTGCTTTTCCCCAGTGCTCTGCAAGCTCTCCAGGACAACATAAAATCTGGGGCTCTGTGCTTTCTTTCGTTCTGAACAAGTGTTACTGTTTTCTGCACAAAAGCGATTATGCGAAGCAATGTGAACAGGCACAGAGAAGGTGCTAGCAGGGAATTCTCTGCCTGCTTTTCCGCAGTGCTCTGCAAGCTCTCCAGGACAACAGCAAATCCGGGGCTCTGTGCTTTCTTTCGTTCTGAACAAGTGTTACTGTTTTCTGCACAAAAGCGATTCTGCCAAGCAATGTGAACAGTTCTGCTTCCCAGGCACAGAGAAGGTGCTAGCAGGGAATTCTCTGCCTGCCTTTCCCCAGTGCTCTGCAAGCTCTCCAGGACAACAGCAAATCTGGGGCTCTGTGCTTTCTTTCGTTCTGAACAAGTGTTACTGTTTTCTGCACAAAAGCGATTCTGCGAAGCAATGTGAACACTTCTGCTTCCCAGGCACAGAGAAGGTGCTAGCAGGGAATTCTCTGCCTGCCTTTCCCCAGTGCTCTGCAAGCTCTCCAGGACAACATAAAATCTGGGGCTCTGTGCTTTCTTTCGTTCTGAACAAGTGTTACTGTTTTCTGCACAAAAGCGATTCTGCGCAGCAATGTGAACAGGCACAGAGAAGGTGCTAGCAGGGAATTCTCTGCCTGCTTTTCCGCAGTGCTCTGCAAGCTCTCCAGGACAACAGCAAATCCGGGGCTCTGTGCTTTCTTTCGTTCTGAACAAGTGTTACTGTTTTCTGCACAAAAGCGATTCTGCCAAGCAATGTGAACAGTTCTGCTTCCCAGGCACAGAGAAGGTGCTAGCAGGGAATTCTCTGCCTGCCTTTCCCCAGTGCTCTGCAAGCTCTCCAGGACAACAGCAAATCTGGGGCTCTGTGCTTTCTTTCGTTCTGAACAAGTGTTACTGTTTTCTGCACAAAAGCGATTCTGCCAAGCAATGTGAACATTTCTGCTTCCTAGGCACAGAGAAGGTGCTAGCAGGGAATTCTCTGCCTGCCTTTCCCCAGTGCTCTGCAAGCTCTCCAGGACAACATAAAATCTGGGGCTCTGTGCTTTCTTTCGTTCTGAACAAGTGTCACTGTTTTCTGCACAAAAGCGATTATGCGAAGCAATGTGAACAGGCACAGAGAAGGTGCTATCAGGGAATTCTCTGCCTGCTTTTCCCCAGTGCTCTGCAAGCTCTCCAGGACAACATAAAATCTGGGGCTCTGTGCTTTCTTTCGTTCTGAACAAGTGTTACTGTTTTCTGCACAAAAGCGATTCTGCGAAGCAATGTGAACACTTCTGCTTCCCAGGCACAGAGAAGGTGCTAGCAGGGAATTCTCTGCCTGCCTTTCCCCAGTGCTCTGCAAGCTCTCCAGGACAACAGCAAATCTGGGGCTCTGTGCTTTCTTTCGTTCTGAACAAGTGTTACTGTTTTCTGCACAAAAGCGATTCTGCGAAGCAATGTGAACAGTTCTGCTTCCCAGGCACAGAGAAGGTGCTAGCAGGGAATTCTCTGCCTGCCTTTCCCCAGTGCTCTGCAAGCTCTCCAGGACAACATAAAATCTGGGGCTCTGTGCTTTCTTTCGTTCTGAACAAGTGTTACTGTTTTCTGCACAAAAGCGATTATGCGAAGCAATGTGAACAGGCACAGAGAAGGTGCTAGCAGGGAATTCTCTGCCTGCTTTTCCGCAGTGCTCTGCAAGCTCTCCAGGACAACAGCAAATCCGGGGCTCTGTGCTTTCTTTCGTTCTGAACAAGTGTTACTGTTTTCTGCACAAAAGCGATTCTGCGAAGGAATGTGAACACTTCTGCTTCCCAGGCACAGAGAAGGTGCTAGCAGGGAATTCTCTGCCTGCCTTTCCCCAGTGCTCTGCAAGCTCTCCAGGACAACATAAAATCTGGGGCTCTGTGCTTTCTTTCGTTCTGAACAAGTGTTACTGTTTTCTGCACAAAACCGATTCTGCGAAGGAATGTGAACAGGCACAGAAAAGGTGCTATCAGGGAATTCTCTGCCTGCTTTTCCCCAGTGCTCTGCAAGCTCTCCAGGACAACATAAAATCTGGGGCTCTGTGCTTTCTTTCGTTCTGAACAAGTGTTACTGTTTTCTGCACAAAAGCGATTATGCGAAGCAATGTGAACAGGCACAGAGAAGGTGCTAGCAGGGAATTCTCTGCCTGCTTTTCCGCAGTGCTCTGCAAGCTCTCCAGGACAACAGCAAATCCGGGGCTCTGTGCTTTCTTTCGTTCTGAACAAGTGTTACTGTTTTCTGCACAAAAGCGATTCTGCCAAGCAATGTGAACAGTTCTGCTTCCCAGGCACAGAGAAGGTGCTAGCAGGGAATTCTCTGCCTGCCTTTCCCCAGTGCTCTGCAAGCTCTCCAGGACAACAGCAAATCTGGGGCTCTGTGCTTTCTTTCGTTCTGAACAAGTGTTACTGTTTTCTGCACAAAAGCGATTCTGCCAAGCAATGTGAACATTTCTGCTTCCTAGGCACAGAGAAGGTGCTAGCAGGGAATTCTCTGCCTGCCTTTCCCCAGTGCTCTGCAAGCTCTCCAGGACAACATAAAATCTGGGGCTCTGTGCTTTCTTTCGTTCTGAACAAGTGTTACTGTTTTCTGCACAAAACCGATTCTGCGAAGGAATGTGAACAGGCACAGAAAAGGTGCTATCAGGGAATTCTCTGCCTGCTTTTCCCCAGTGCTCTGCAAGCTCTCCAGGACAACATAAAATCTGGGGCTCTGTGCTTTCTTTCGTTCTGAACAAGTGTTACTGTTTTCTGCACAAAAGCGATTATGCGAAGCAATGTGAACAGGCACAGAGAAGGTGCTAGCAGGGAATTCTCTGCCTGCTTTTCCGCAGTGCTCTGCAAGCTCTCCAGGACAACAGCAAATCCGGGGCTCTGTGCTTTCTTTCGTTCTGAACAAGTGTTACTGTTTTCTGCACAAAAGCGATTCTGCCAAGCAATGTGAACAGTTCTGCTTCCCAGGCACAGAGAAGGTGCTAGCAGGGAATTCTCTGCCTGCCTTTCCCCAGTGCTCTGCAAGCTCTCCAGGACAACAGCAAATCTGGGGCTCTGTGCTTTCTTTCGTTCTGAACAAGTGTTACTGTTTTCTGCACAAAAGCGATTCTGCGAAGCAATGTGAACACTTCTGCTTCCCAGGCACAGAGAAGGTGCTAGCAGGGAATTCTCTGCCTGCCTTTCCCCAGTGCTCTGCAAGCTCTCCAGGACAACATAAAATCTGGGGCTCTGTGCTTTCTTTCGTTCTGAACAAGTGTTACTGTTTTCTGCACAAAAGCGATTCTGCGCAGCAATGTGAACAGGCACAGAGAAGGTGCTAGCAGGGAATTCTCTGCCTGCTTTTCCGCAGTGCTCTGCAAGCTCTCCAGGACAACAGCAAATCCGGGGCTCTGTGCTTTCTTTCGTTCTGAACAAGTGTTACTGTTTTCTGCACAAAAGCGATTCTGCCAAGCAATGTGAACAGTTCTGCTTCCCAGGCACAGAGAAGGTGCTAGCAGGGAATTCTCTGCCTGCCTTTCCCCAGTGCTCTGCAAGCTCTCCAGGACAACAGCAAATCTGGGGCTCTGTGCTTTCTTTCGTTCTGAACAAGTGTTACTGTTTTCTGCACAAAAGCGATTCTGCCAAGCAATGTGAACATTTCTGCTTCCTAGGCACAGAGAAGGTGCTAGCAGGGAATTCTCTGCCTGCCTTTCCCCAGTGCTCTGCAAGCTCTCCAGGACAACATAAAATCTGGGGCTCTGTGCTTTCTTTCGTTCTGAACAAGTGTCACTGTTTTCTGCACAAAAGCGATTATGCGAAGCAATGTGAACAGGCACAGAGAAGGTGCTATCAGGGAATTCTCTGCCTGCTTTTCCCCAGTGCTCTGCAAGCTCTCCAGGACAACATAAAATCTGGGGCTCTGTGCTTTCTTTCGTTCTGAACAAGTGTTACTGTTTTCTGCACAAAAGCGATTCTGCGAAGCAATGTGAACACTTCTGCTTCCCAGGCACAGAGAAGGTGCTAGCAGGGAATTCTCTGCCTGCCTTTCCCCAGTGCTCTGCAAGCTCTCCAGGACAACAGCAAATCTGGGGCTCTGTGCTTTCTTTCGTTCTGAACAAGTGTTACTGTTTTCTGCACAAAAGCGATTCTGCGAAGCAATGTGAACAGTTCTGCTTCCCAGGCACAGAGAAGGTGCTAGCAGGGAATTCTCTGCCTGCCTTTCCCCAGTGCTCTGCAAGCTCTCCAGGACAACATAAAATCTGGGGCTCTGTGCTTTCTTTCGTTCTGAACAAGTGTTACTGTTTTCTGCACAAAAGCGATTATGCGAAGCAATGTGAACAGGCACAGAGAAGGTGCTAGCAGGGAATTCTCTGCCTGCTTTTCCGCAGTGCTCTGCAAGCTCTCCAGGACAACAGCAAATCCGGGGCTCTGTGCTTTCTTTCGTTCTGAACAAGTGTTACTGTTTTCTGCACAAAAGCGATTCTGCGAAGGAATGTGAACACTTCTGCTTCCCAGGCACAGAGAAGGTGCTAGCAGGGAATTCTCTGCCTGCCTTTCCCCAGTGCTCTGCAAGCTCTCCAGGACAACATAAAATCTGGGGCTCTGTGCTTTCTTTCGTTCTGAACAAGTGTTACTGTTTTCTGCACAAAACCGATTCTGCGAAGGAATGTGAACAGGCACAGAAAAGGTGCTATCAGGGAATTCTCTGCCTGCTTTTCCCCAGTGCTCTGCAAGCTCTCCAGGACAACATAAAATCTGGGGCTCTGTGCTTTCTTTCGTTCTGAACAAGTGTTACTGTTTTCTGCACAAAAGCGATTATGCGAAGCAATGTGAACAGGCACAGAGAAGGTGCTAGCAGGGAATTCTCTGCCTGCTTTTCCGCAGTGCTCTGCAAGCTCTCCAGGACAACAGCAAATCCGGGGCTCTGTGCTTTCTTTCGTTCTGAACAAGTGTTACTGTTTTCTGCACAGAAGTGATTCTGCCAAGCAATGTGAACAGTTCTGCTTCCCAGGCACAGAGAAGGTGCTAGCAGGGAATTCTCTGCCTGCCTTTCCCCAGTGCTCTGCAAGCTCTCCAGGACAACAGCAAATCTGGGGCTCTGTGCTTTCTTTCGTTCTGAACAAGTGTTACTGTTTTCTGCACAAAAGCGATTCTGCCAAGCAATGTGAACATTTCTGCTTCCTAGGCACAGAGAAGGTGCTAGCAGGGAATTCTCTGCCTGCCTTTCCCCAGTGCTCTGCAAGCTCTCCAGGACAACATAAAATCTGGGGCTCTGTGCTTTCTTTCGTTCTGAACAAGTGTTACTGTTTTCTGCACAAAACCGATTCTGCGAAGGAATGTGAACAGGCACAGAAAAGGTGCTATCAGGGAATTCTCTGCCTGCTTTTCCCCAGTGCTCTGCAAGCTCTCCAGGACAACATAAAATCTGGGGCTCTGTGCTTTCTTTCGTTCTGAACAAGTGTTACTGTTTTCTGCACAAAAGCGATTATGCGAAGCAATGTGAACAGGCACAGAGAAGGTGCTAGCAGGGAATTCTCTGCCTGCTTTTCCGCAGTGCTCTGCAAGCTCTCCAGGACAACAGCAAATCCGGGGCTCTGTGCTTTCTTTCGTTCTGAACAAGTGTTACTGTTTTCTGCACAAAAGCGATTCTGCCAAGCAATGTGAACAGTTCTGCTTCCCAGGCACAGAGAAGGTGCTAGCAGGGAATTCTCTGCCTGCCTTTCCCCAGTGCTCTGCAAGCTCTCCAGGACAACAGCAAATCTGGGGCTCTGTGCTTTCTTTCGTTCTGAACAAGTGTTACTGTTTTCTGCACAAAAGCGATTCTGCGAAGCAATGTGAACACTTCTGCTTCCCAGGCACAGAGAAGGTGCTAGCAGGGAATTCTCTGCCTGCCTTTCCCCAGTGCTCTGCAAGCTCTCCAGGACAACATAAAATCTGGGGCTCTGTGCTTTCTTTCGTTCTGAACAAGTGTTACTGTTTTCTGCACAAAAGCGATTCTGCGAAGCAATGTGAACAGTTCTGCTTCCCAGGCACAGAGAAGGTGCTAGCAGGGAATTCTCTGCCTGCTTTTCCCCAGTGCTCTGCAAGCTCTCCAGGACAACATAAAATCTGGGGCTCTGTGCTTTGTTTCGTTCTGAACAAGTGTTACTGTTTTCTGCACAAAAGCGATTCTGCGCAGCAATGTGAACAGGCACAGAGAAGGTGCTAGCAGGGAATTCTCTGCCTGCTTTTCCGCAGTGCTCTGCAAGCTCTCCAGGACAACAGCAAATCCGGGGCTCTGTGCTTTCTTTCGTTCTGAACAAGTGTTACTGTTTTCTGCACAAAAGCGATTCTGCCAAGCAATGTGAACAGTTCTGCTTCCCAGGCACAGAGAAGGTGCTAGCAGGGAATTCTCTGCCTGCCTTTCCCCAGTGCTCTGCAAGCTCTCCAGGACAACAGCAAATCTGGGGCTCTGTGCTTTCTTTCGTTCTGAACAAGTGTTACTGTTTTCTGCACAAAAGCGATTCTGCGAAGGAATGTGAACACTTCTGCTTCCCAGGCACAGAGAAGGTGCTAGCAGGGAATTCTCTGCCTGCCTTTCCCCAGTGCTCTGCAAGCTCTCCAGGACAACATAAAATCTGGGGCTCTGTGCTTTCTTTCGTTCTGAACAAGTGTCACTGTTTTCTGCACAAAAGCGATTATGCGAAGCAATGTGAACAGGCACAGAGAAGGTGCTATCAGGGAATTCTCTGCCTGCTTTTCCCCAGTGCTCTGCAAGCTCTCCAGGACAACATAAAATCTGGGGCTCTGTGCTTTCTTTCGTTCTGAACAAGTGTTACTGTTTTCTGCACAAAAGCGATTCTGCGAAGCAATGTGAACACTTCTGCTTCCCAGGCACAGAGAAGGTGCTAGCAGGGAATTCTCTGCCTGCCTTTCCCCAGTGCTCTGCAAGCTCTCCAGGACAACAGCAAATCTGGGGCTCTGTGCTTTCTTTCGTTCTGAACAAGTGTTACTGTTTTCTGCACAAAAGCGATTCTGCGAAGCAATGTGAACAGTTCTGCTTCCCAGGCACAGAGAAGGTGCTAGCAGGGAATTCTCTGCCTGCCTTTCCCCAGTGCTCTGCAAGCTCTCCAGGACAACATAAAATCTGGGGCTCTGTGCTTTCTTTCGTTCTGAACAAGTGTTACTGTTTTCTGCACAAAAGCGATTATGCGAAGCAATGTGAACAGGCACAGAGAAGGTGCTAGCAGGGAATTCTCTGCCTGCTTTTCCGCAGTGCTCTGCAAGCTCTCCAGGACAACAGCAAATCCGGGGCTCTGTGCTTTCTTTCGTTCTGAACAAGTGTTACTGTTTTCTGCACAAAAGCGATTCTGCGAAGGAATGTGAACACTTCTGCTTCCCAGGCACAGAGAAGGTGCTAGCAGGGAATTCTCTGCCTGCCTTTCCCCAGTGCTCTGCAAGCTCTCCAGGACAACATAAAATCTGGGGCTCTGTGCTTTCTTTCGTTCTGAACAAGTGTTACTGTTTTCTGCACAAAAGCGATTCTGCGAAGCAATGTGAACAGGCACAGAGAAGGTGCTAGCAGGGAATTCTCTGCCTGCTTTTCCGCAGTGCTCTGCAAGCTCTCCAGGACAACAGCAAACCTGGGGCTCTGTGCTTTCTTTCGTTCTGAACAAGTGTTACTGTTTTCTGCACAAAACTGATTCTGCCAAGCAATGTGAACACTTCTGCTTCCCAGGCACAGAGAAGGTGCTAGCAGGGAATTCTCTGCCTGCCTTTCCCCAGTACTCTGCAAGCTCTCCAGGACAACAGCAAATCTGGGGCTCTGTGCTTTCTTTCGTTCTGAACAAGTGTTACTGTTTTCTGCACAAAACCGATTCTGCCAAGCAATGTGAACAGTTCTGCTTCCCAGGCACAGAGAAGGTGCTAGCAGGGAATTCTCTGCCTGCCTTTCCCCAGTGCTCTGCAAGCTCTCCAGGACAACATAAAATCTGGGGCTCTGTGCTTTCTTTCGTTCTGAACAAGTGTTACGGTTTTCTGCACAAAAGCGATTCTGCCAAGCAATGTGAACACTTCTGCTTCCCAGGCACAGAGAAGGTGCTATCAGGGAATTCTCTGCCTGCTTTTCCGCAGTGCTCTGCAAGCTCTCCAGGACAACATAAAATCTGGGGCTCTGTGCTTTCTTTCGTTCTGAACAAGTGTTACTGTTTTCTGCACAGAAGTGATTCTGCCAAGCAATGTGAACACTTCTGCCTCCCAGGCACAGAGAAGGTGCTAGCAGGGAATTCTCTGCCTGCCTTTCCCCAGTGCTCTGCAAGCTCTCCAGGACAACATAAAATCTGGGGCTCTGTGCTTTCTTTCGTTCTGAACAAGTGTTAGTGTTTTCTGCACAAAAGCGATTCTGCGCAGCAATGTGAACAGGCACAGAGAAGGTGCTAGCAGGGAATTCTCTGCCTGCTTTTCCGCAGTGCTCTGCAAGCTCTCCAGGACAACATAAAATCTGGGGCTCTGTGCTTTCTTTCGTTCTGAACAAGTGTTACTGTTTTCTGCACAAAAGCGATTCTGCCAAGCAATGTGAACACTTCTGCTTCCCAGGCACAGAGAAGGTGCTAGCAGGGAATTCTCTGCCTGCCTTTCCCCAGTGCTCTGCAAGCTCTCCAGGACAACATAAAATCTGGGGCTCTGTGCTTTCTTTCGTTCTGAACAAGTGTTACTGTTTTCTGCACAAAAGCGATTCTGCGAAGGAATGTGAACAGTTCTGCTTCCCAGGCACAGAGAAGGTACTAGCAGGGAATTCTCTGCCTGCCTTTCCCCAGTGCTCTGCAAGCTCTCCAGGACAACAGCAAACCTGGGGCTCTGTGCTTTCTTTCGTTCTGAACAAGTGTTACTGTTTTCTGCACAAAACTGATTCTGCCAAGCAATGTGAACACTTCTGCTTCCCAGGCACAGAGAAGGTGCTAGCAGGGAATTCTCTGCCTGCCTTTCCCCAGTACTCTGCAAGCTCTCCAGGACAACAGCAAATCTGGGGCTCTGTGCTTTCTTTCGTTCTGAACAACTGTTACTGTTTTCTGCACAAAACCGATTCTGCCAAGCAATGTGAACAGTTCTGCTTCCCAGGCACAGAGAAGGTGCTAGCAGGGAATTCTCTGCCTGCCTTTCCCCAGTGCTCTGCAAGCTCTCCAGGACAACATAAAATCTGGGGCTCTGTGCTTTCTTTCGTTCTGAACAAGTGTTACGGTTATCTGCACAAAAGCGATTCTGCCAAGCAATGTGAACACTTCTGCTTCCCAGGCACAGAGAAGGTGCTAGCAGGGAATTCTCTGCCTGCTTTTCCGCAGTGCTCTGCAAGCTCTCCAGGACAACATAAAATCTGGGGCTCTGTGCTTTCTTTCGTTCTGAACAAGTGTTACTGTTTTCTGCACAGAAGTGATTCTGCCAAGCAATGTGAACACTTCTGCCTCCCAGGCACAGAGAAGGTGCTAGCAGGGAATTCTCTGCCTGCCTTTCCCCAGTGCTCTGCAAGCCCTCCAGGACAACATAAAATCTGGGGCTCTGTGCTTTCTTTCGTTCTGAACAAGTGTTATTGTTTTCTGCACAAAACCGATTCTGCGAAGGAATGTGAACAGGCACAGAAAAGGTGCTATCAGGGAATTCTCTGCCTGCTTTTCCCCAGTGCTCTGCAAGCTCTCCAGGACAACATAAAATCTGGGGCTCTGTGCTTTCTTTCGTTCTGAACAAGTGTTACTGTTTTCTGCACAAAAGCGATTATGCGAAGCAATGTGAACAGGCACAGAGAAGGTGCTAGCAGGGAATTCTCTGCCTGCTTTTCCGCAGTGCTCTGCAAGCTCTCCAGGACAACATAAAATCTGGGGCTCTGTGCTTTCTTTCGTTCTGAACAAGTGTTACTGTTTTCTGCACAAAAGCGATTCTGCGAAGCAATGTGAACACTTCTGCTTCCCAGGCACAGAGAAGGTGCTAGCAGGGAATTCTCTGCCTGCCTTTCCCCAGTGCTCTGCAAGCTCTCCAGGACAACAGCAAATCTGGGGCTCTGTGCTTTCTTTCGTTCTGAACAAGTGTTACTGTTTTCTGCACAAAAGCGATTCTGCGAAGCAATGTGAACAGTTCTGCTTCCCAGGCACAGAGAAGGTGCTAGCAGGGAATTCTCTGCCTGCCTTTCCCCAGTGCTCTGCAAGCTCTCCAGGACAACATAAAATCTGGGGCTCTGTGCTTTCTTTCGTTCTGAACAAGTGTTACTGTTTTCTGCACAAAAGCGATTCTGCGAAGCAATGTGAACACTTCTGCTTCCCAGGCACAGAGAAGGTGCTAGCAGGGAATTCTCTGCCTGCCTTTCCCCAGTGCTCTGCAAGCTCTCCAGGACAACATAAAATCTGGGGCTCTGTGCTTTCTTTCGTTCTGAACAAGTGTTACTGTTTTCTGCACAAAAGCGATTCTGCGAAGCAATGTGAACAGGCACAGAGAAGGTGCTAGCAGGGAATTCTCTGCCTGCTTTTCCGCAGTGCTCTGCAAGCTCTCCAGGACAACAGCAAACCTGGGGCTCTGTGCTTTCTTTCGTTCTGAACAAGTGTTACTGTTTTCTGCACAAAACTGATTCTGCCAAGCAATGTGAACACTTCTGCTTCCCAGGCACAGAGAAGGTGCTAGCAGGGAATTCTCTGCCTGCCTTTCCCCAGTACTCTGCAAGCTCTCCAGGACAACAGCAAATCTGGGGCTCTGTGCTTTCTTTCGTTCTGAACAACTGTTACTGTTTTCTGCACAAAAGCGATTCTGCGAAGCAATGTGAACAGTTCTGCTTCCCAGGCACAGAGAAGGTGCTAGCAGGGAATTCTCTGCCTGCCTTTCCCCAGTGCTCTGCAAGCTCTCCAGGACAACATAAAATCTGGGGCTCTGTGCTTTCTTTCGTTCTGAACAAGTGTTACGGTTTTCTGCACAAAAGCGATTCTGCCAAGCAATGTGAACACTTCTGCTTCCCAGGCACAGAGAAGGTGCTAGCAGGGAATTCTCTGCCTGCTTTTCCGCAGTGCTCTGCAAGCTCTCCAGGACAACATAAAATCTGGGGCTCTGTGCTTTCTTTCGTTCTGAACAAGTGTTACTGTTTTCTGCACAGAAGTGATTCTGCCAAGCAATGTGAACACTTCTGCCTCCCAGGCACAGAGAAGGTGCTAGCAGGGAATTCTCTGCCTGCCTTTCCCCAGTGCTCTGCAAGCCCTCCAGGACAACATAAAATCTGGGGCTCTGTGCTTTCTTTCGTTCTGAACAAGTGTTAGTGTTTTCTGCACAAAAGCGATTCTGCGCAGCAATGTGAACAGGCACAGAGAAGGTGCTAGCAGGGAATTCTCTGCCTGCTTTTCCGCAGTGCTCTGCAAGCTCTCCAGGACAACATAAAATCTGGGGCTCTGTGCTTTCTTTCGTTCTGAACAAGTGTTAGTGTTTTCTGCACAAAAGCGATTCTGCGCAGCAATGTGAACAGGCACAGAGAAGGTGCTAGCAGGGAATTCTCTGCCTGCCTTTCCCCAGTGCTCTGCAAGCTCTCCAGGACAACATAAAATCTGGGGCTCTGTGCTTTCTTTCGTTCTGAACAAGTGTTACTGTTTTCTGCACAAAACCGATTCTGCGAAGGAATGTGAACAGGCACAGAAAAGGTGCTATCAGGGAATTCTCTGCCTGCTTTTCCCCAGTGCTCTGCAAGCTCTCCAGGACAACATAAAATCTGGGGCTCTGTGCTTTCTTTCGTTCTGAACAAGTGTTACTGTTTTCTGCACAAAAGCGATTATGCGAAGCAATGTGAACAGGCACAGAGAAGGTGCTAGCAGGGAATTCTCTGCCTGCTTTTCCCCAGTGCTCTGCAAGCTCTCCAGGACAACATAAAATCTGGGGCTCTGTGCTTTCTTTCGTTCTGAACAAGTGTTACTGTTTTCTGCACAAAAGCGATTCTGCGAAGCAATGTGAACACTTCTGCTTCCCAGGCACAGAGAAGGTGCTATCAGGGAATTCTCTGCCTGCCTTTCCCCAGTGCTCTGCAAGCTCTCCAGGACAACAGCAAATCTGGGGCTCTGTGCTTTCTTTCGTTCTGAACAAGTGTTACTGTTTTCTGCACAAAAGCGATTCTGCGAAGCAATGTGAACACTTCTGCTTCCCAGGCACAGAGAAGGTGCTAGCAGGGAATTCTCTGCCTGCCTTTCCCCAGTGCTCTGCAAGCTCTCCAGGACAACATAAAATCTGGGGCTCTGTGCTTTCTTTCGTTCTGAACAAGTGTTACTGTTTTCTGCACAAAACCGATTCTGCGAAGGAATGTGAACAGGCACAGAAAAGGTGCTATAAGGGAATTCTCTGCCTGCTTTTCCCCAGTGCTCTGCAAGCTCTCCAGGACAACATAAAATCTGGGGCTCTGTGCTTTCTTTCGTTCTGAACAAGTGTTACTGTTTTCTGCACAAAACCGATTATGCGAAGCAATGTGAACAGGCACAGAGAAGGTGCTAGCAGGGAATTCTCTGCCTGCTTTTCCGCAGTGCTCTGCAAGCTCTCCAGGACAACAGCAAATCCGGGGCTCTGTGCTTTCTTTCGTTCTGAACAAGTGTTACTGTTTTCTGCACAAAAGCGATTCTGCCAAGCAATGTGAACACTTCTGCTTCCCAGGCACAGAGAAGGTGCTAGCAGGGAATTCTCTGCCTGCCTTTCCCCAGTGCTCTGCAAGCTCTCCAGGACAACATAAAATCTGGGGCTCTGTGCTTTCTTTCGTTCTGAACAAGTGTTACTGTTTTCTGCACAAAAGCGATTCTGCGAAGCAATGTGAACAGGCACAGAGAAGGTGCTAGCAGGGAATTCTCTGCCTGCTTTTCCGCAGTGCTCTGCAAGCTCTCCAGGACAACAGCAAACCTGGGGCTCTGTGCTTTCTTTCGTTCTGAACAAGTGTTACTGTTTTCTGCACAAAACTGATTCTGCCAAGCAATGTGAACACTTCTGCTTCCCAGGCACAGAGAAGGTGCTAGCAGGGAATTCTCTGCCTGCCTTTCCCCAGTACTCTGCAAGCTCTCCAGGACAACAGCAAATCTGGGGCTCTGTGCTTTCTTTCGTTCTGAACAAGTGTTACGGTTTTCTGCACAAAAGCGATTCTGCCAAGCAATGTGAACACTTCTGCTTCCCAGGCACAGAGAAGGTGCTAGCAGGGAATTCTCTGCCTGCTTTTCCCCAGTGCTCTGCAAGCTCTCCAGGACAACATAAAATCTGGGGCTCTGTGCTTTCTTTCGTTCTGAACAAGTGTTACTGTTTTCTGCACAGAAGTGATTCTGCCAAGCAATGTGAACACTTCTGCCTCCCAGGCACAGAGAAGGTGCTAGCAGGGAATTCTCTGCCTGCCTTTCCCCAGTGCTCTGCAAGCCCTCCAGGACAACATAAAATCTGGGGCTCTGTGCTTTCTTTCGTTCTGAACAAGTGTTACTGTTTTCTGCACAAAAGCGATTCTGCGCAGCAATGTGAACAGGCACAGAGAAGGTGCTAGCAGGGAATTCTCTGCCTGCTTTTCCGCAGTGCTCTGCAAGCTCTCCAGGACAACATAAAATCTGGGGCTCTGTGCTTTCTTTCGTTCTGAACAAGTGTTACTGTTTTCTGCACAAAAGCGATTCTGCGAAGCAATGTGAACAGGCACAGAGAAGGTGCTAGCAGGGAATTCTCTGCCTGCTTTTCCCCAGTGTTCTGCAAGCTCTCCAGGACAACAGCAAATCTGGGGCTCTGTGCTTTCTTTCGTTCTGAAAAAGTGTTACTGTTTTCTGCACAAAAGCGATTCTGCCAAGCAATGTGAACACTTCTGCTTCCCAGGCACAGAGAAGGTGCTAGCAGGGAATTCTCTGCCTGCCTTTCCCCAGTGCTCTGCAAGCTCTCCAGGACAACATAAAATCTGGGGCTCTGTGCTTTCTTTCGTTCTGAACAAGTGTTACTGTTTTCTGCACAAAAGCGATTATGCGAAGCAATGTGAGCAGGCACAGAGAAGGTGCTATCAGGGAATTCTCTGCCTGCTTTTCCCCAGTGCTCTGCAAGCTCTCCAGGACAACATAAAATCTGGGGCTCTGTGCTTTCTTTCGTTCTGAACAAGTGTTACTGTTTTCTGCACAAAAGCGATTATGCGAAGCAATGTGAACAGGCACAGAGAAGGTGCTAGCAGGGAATTCTCTGCCTGCTTTTCCGCAGTGCTCTGCAAGCTCTCCAGGACAACATAAAACCTGGGGCTCTGTGCTTTCTTTCGTTCTGAACAAGTGTTACTGTTTTCTGCACAAAACTGATTCTGCCAAGCAATGTGAACACTTCTGCTTCCCAGGCACAGAGAAGGTGCTAGCAGGGAATTCTCTGCCTGCCTTTCCCCAGTACTCTGCAAGCTCTCCAGGACAACAGCAAATCTGGGGCTCTGTGCTTTCTTTCGTTCTGAACAAGTGTTACTGTTTTCTGCACAAAACCGATTCTGCCAAGCAATGTGAACAGTTCTGCTTCCCAGGCACAGAGAAGGTGCTAGCAGGGAATTCTCTGCCTGCCTTTCCCCAGTGCTCTGCAAGCTCTCCAGGACAACATAAAATCTGGGGCTCTGTGCTTTCTTTCGTTCTGAACAAGTGTTACTGTTTTCTGCACAAAAGCGATTCTGCGAAGCAATGTGAACACTTCTGCTTCCCAGGCACAGAGAAGGTGCTAGCAGGGAATTCTCTGCCTGCTTTTCCGCAGTGCTCTGCAAGCTCTCCAGGACAATATAAAATCTGGGGCTCTGTGCTTTCTTTCGTTCTGAACAAGTGTTACTGTTTTCTGCACAGAAGTGATTCTGCTAAGCAATGTGAACACTTCTGCCTCCCAGGCACAGAGAAGGTGCTAGCAGGGAATTCTCTGCCTGCTTTTCCGCAGTGCTCTGCAAGCTCTCCAGGACAACATAAAATCTGGGGCTCTGTGCTTTCTTTCGTTCTGAACAAGTGTTACTGTTTTCTGCACAAAAGCGATTCTGCGAAGCAATGTGAACAGGCACAGAGAAGGTGCTATCAGGGAATTCTCTGCCTGCCTTTCCCCAGTGCTCTGCAAGCTCTCCAGGACAACATAAAATCTGGGGCTCTGTGCTTTCTTTCGTTCTGAACAAGTGTTACTGTTTTCTGCACAAAAGCGATTCTGCGAAGCAATGTGAACAGGCACAGAGAAGGTGCTATCAGGGAATTCTCTGCCTGCCTTTCCCCAGTGCTCTGCAAGCTCTCCAGGACAACATAAAATCTGGGGCTCTGTGCTTTCTTTCGTTCTTAACGAGTGTTACTGTTTTCTGCACAAAAGCGATTCTGCGAAGCAATGTGAACACTTCTGCTTCCCAGGCACAGAGAAGGTGCTAGCAGGGAATTCTCTGCCTGCTTTTCCCCAGTGCTCTGCAAGCTCTCCAGGACAACATAAAATCTGGGGCTCTGTGCTTTCTTTCGTTCTGAACAAGTGTTACTGTTTTCTGCACAAAACCGATTCTGCCAAGCAATGTGAACAGTTCTGCTTCCCAGGCACAGAGAAGGTGCTATCAGGGAATTCTCTGCCTGCTTTTCCCCAGTGCTCTGCAAGCTCTCCAGGACAACATAAAATCTGGGGCTCTGTGCTTTCTTTCGTTCTGAACAAGTGTTACTGTTTTCTGCACAAAAGCGATTCTGCGAAGCAATGTGAACACTTCTGCTTCCCAGGCACAGAGAAGGTGCTAGCAGGGAATTCTCTGCCTGCCTTTCCCCAGTGCTCTTCAAGCTCTCCAGGACAACATAAAATCTGGGGCTCTGTGCTTTCTTTCGTTCTGAACAAGTGTTACTGTTTTCTGCACAAAACCGATTCTGCGAAGGAATGTGAACAGGCACAGAAAAGGTGCTATCAGGGAATTCTCTGCCTGCTTTTCCGCAGTGCTCTGCAAGCTCTCCAGGACAACATAAAATCTGGGGCTCTGTGCTTTCTTTCGTTCTGAACAAGTGTTACTGTTTTCTGCACAAAAGCGATTCTGCCAAGCAATGTGAACAGGCACAGAGAAGGTGCTAGCAGGGAATTCTCTGCCTGCTTTTCCGCAGTGCTCTGCAAGCTCTCCAGGACAACAGCAAACCTGGGGCTCTGTGCTTTCTTTCGTTCTGAACAAGTGTTACTGTTTTCTGCACAAAAGCGATTCTGCCAAGCAATGTGAACAGTTCTGCTTCCCAGGCACAGAGAAGGTGCTAGCAGGGAATTCTCTGCCTGCCTTTCCCCAGTGCTCTGCAAGCTCTCCAGGACAACATAAAATCTGGGGCTCTGTGCTTTCTTTCGTTCTGAACAAGTGTTACTGTTTTCTGCACAAAAGCGATTCTGCCAAGCAATGTGAACACTTCTGCTTCCCAGGCACAGAGAAGGTGCTAGCAGGGAATTCTCTGCCTGCCTTTCCGCAGTGCTCTGCAAGCTCTCCAGGACAACATAAAATCTGGGGCTCTGTGCTTTCTTTCGTTCTGAACAAGTGTTACTGTTTTCTGCACAGAAGTGATTCTGCCAAGCAATGTGAACACTTCTGCCTCCCAGGCACAGAGAAGGTGCTAGCAGGGAATTCTCTGCCTGCCTTTCCGCAGTGCTCTGCAAGCTCTCCAGGACAACATAAAATCTGGGGCTCTGTGCTTTCTTTCGTTCTGAACAAGTGTTACTGTTTTCTGCACAGAAGTGATTCTGCCAAGCAATGTGAACACTTCTGCCTCCCAGGCACAGAGAAGGTGCTAGCAGGGAATTCTCTGCCTGCCTTTCCCCAGTGCTCTGCAAGCCCTCCAGGACAACATAAAATCTGGGGCTCTGTGCTTTCTTTCGTTCTGAACAAGTGTTAGTGTTTTCTGCACAAAAGCGATTCTGCGAAGCAATGTGAACAGGCACAGAGAAGGTGCTAGCAGGGAATTCTCTGCCTGCCTTTCCCCAGTGCTCTGCAAGCTCTCCAGGACAACATAAAATCTGGGGCTCTGTGCTTTCTTTCGTTCTGAACAAGTGTTACTGTTTTCTGCACAAAACCGATTCTGCGAAGGAATGTGAACAGGCACAGAAAAGGTGCTATCAGGGAATTCTCTGCCTGCTTTTCCCCAGTGCTCTGCAAGCTCTCCAGGACAACATAAAATCTGGGGCTCTGTGCTTTCTTTCGTTCTGAACAAGTGTTACTGTTTTCTGCACAAAAGCGATTATGCGAAGCAATGTGAACAGGCTCAGAGAAGGTGCTAGCAGGGAATTCTCTGCCTGCTTTTCCGCAGTGCTCTGCAAGCTCTCCAGGACAACAGCAAATCTGGGGCTCTGTGCTTTCTTTCGTTCTGAACAAGTGTTACTGTTTTCTGCACAAAAGCGATTCTGCGAAGGAATGTGAACACTTCTGCTTCCCAGGCACAGAGAAGGTGCTAGCAGGGAATTCTCTGCCTGCCTTTCCCCAGTGCTCTGCAAGCTCTCCAGGACAACATAAAATCTGGGGCTCTGTGCTTTCTTTCGTTCTGAACAAGTGTTACTGTTTTCTGCACAAAAGCGATTCTGTGAAGCAATGTGAACAGGCACAGAGAAGGTGCTAGCAGGGAATTCTCTGCCTGCTTTTCCCCAGTGCTCTGCAAGCTCTCCAGGACAACAGCAAACCTGGGGCTCTGTGCTTTCTTTCGTTCTGAACAAGTGTTACTGTTTTCTGCACAAAACTGATTCTGCCAAGCAATGTGAACAGTTCTGCTTCCCAGGCACAGAGAAGGTGCTAGCAGGGAATTCTCTGCCTGCCTTTCCCCAGTGCTCTGCAAGCTCTCCAGGACAACATAAAATCTGGGGCTCTGTGCTTTCTTTCGTTCTGAACAAGTGTTACTGTTTTCTGCACAAAAGCGATTCTGCCAAGCAATGTGAACACTTCTGCTTCCCAGGCACAGAGAAGGTGCTAGCAGGGAATTCTCTGCCTGCCTTTCCGCAGTGCTCTGCAAGCTCTCCAGGACAACATAAAATCTGGGGCTCTGTGCTTTCTTTCGTTCTGAACAAGTGTTACTGTTTTCTGCACAGAAGTGATTCTGCCAAGCAATGTGAACACTTCTGCCTCCCAGGCACAGAGAAGGTGCTAGCAGGGAATTCTCTGCCTGCCTTTCCCCAGTGCTCTGCAAGCCCTCCAGGACAACATAAAATCTGGGGCTCTGTGCTTTCTTTCGTTCTGAACAAGTGTTAGTGTTTTCTGCACAAAAGCGATTCTGCGCAGCAATGTGAACAGGCACAGAGAAGGTGCTAGCAGGGAATTCTCTGCCTGCTTTTCCGCAGTGCTCTGCAAGCTCTCCAGGACAACATAAAATCTGGGGCTCTGTGCTTTCTTTCGTTCTGAACAAGTGTTAATGTTTTCTGCACAAAAGCGATTCTGCGAAGCAATGTGAACAGGCACAGAGAAGGTGCTAGCAGGGAATTCTCTGCCTGCCTTTCCCCAGTGCTCTGCAAGCTCTCCAGGACAACATAAAATCTGGGGCTCTGTGCTTTCTTTCGTTCTGAACAAGTGTTACTGTTTTCTGCACAAAACCGATTCTGCGAAGGAATGTGAACAGGCACAGAAAAGGTGCTATCAGGGAATTCTCTGCCTGCTTTTCCCCAGTGCTCTGCAAGCTCTCCAGGACAACATAAAATCTGGGGCTCTGTGCTTTCTTTCGTTCTGAACAAGTGTTACTGTTTTCTGCACAAAAGCGATTATGCGAAGCAATGTGAACAGGCTCAGAGAAGGTGCTAGCAGGGAATTCTCTGCCTGCTTTTCCGCAGTGCTCTGCAAGCTCTCCAGGACAACAGCAAATCTGGGGCTCTGTGCTTTCTTTCGTTCTGAACAAGTGTTACTGTTTTCTGCACAAAAGCGATTCTGCGAAGGAATGTGAACACTTCTGCTTCCCAGGCACAGAGAAGGTGCTAGCAGGGAATTCTCTGCCTGCCTTTCCCCAGTGCTCTGCAAGCTCTCCAGGACAACATAAAATCTGGGGCTCTGTGCTTTCTTTCGTTCTGAACAAGTGTTACTGTTTTCTGCACAAAAGCGATTCTGCGAAGCAATGTGAACAGGCACAGAGAAGGTGCTAGCAGGGAATTCTCTGCCTGCTTTTCCCCAGTGCTCTGCAAGCTCTCCAGGACAACAGCAAACCTGGGGCTCTGTGCTTTCTTTCGTTCTGAACAAGTGTTACTGTTTTCTGCACAAAACTGATTCTGCCAAGCAATGTGAACAGTTCTGCTTCCCAGGCACAGAGAAGGTGCTAGCAGGGAATTCTCTGCCTGCCTTTCCCCAGTACTCTGCAAGCTCTCCAGGACAACAGCAAATCTGGGGCTCTGTGCTTTCTTTCGTTCTGAACAAGTGTTACTGTTTTCTGCACAAAACCGATTCTGCCAAGCAATGTGAACAGTTCTGCTTCCCAGGCACAGAGAAGGTGCTAGCAGGGAATTCTCTGCCTGCCTTTCCCCAGTGCTCTGCAAGCTCTCCAGGACAACATAAAATCTGGGGCTCTGTGCTTTCTTTCGTTCTGAACAAGTGTTACGGTTTTCTGCACAAAAGCGATTCTGCCAAGCAATGTGAACAGTTCTGCTTCCCAGGCACAGAGAAGGTGCTAGCAGGGAATTCTCTGCCTGCTTTTCCGCAGTGCTCTGCAAGCTCTCCAGGACAACATAAAATCTGGGGCTCTGTGCTTTCTTTCGTTCTGAACAAGTGTTACTGTTTTCTGCACAGAAGTGATTCTGCCAAGCAATGTGAACACTTCTGCCTCCCAGGCACAGAGAAGGTGCTAGCAGGGAATTCTCTGCCTGCCTTTCCCCAGTGCTCTGCAAGCCCTCCAGGACAACATAAAATCTGGGGCTCTGTGCTTTCTTTCGTTCTGAACAAGTGTTAGTGTTTTCTGCACAAAAGCGATTCTGCGCAGCAATGTGAACAGGCACAGAGAAGGTGCTAGCAGGGAATTCTCTGCCTGCTTTTCCGCAGTGCTCTGCAAGCTCTCCAGGACAACATAAAATCTGGGGCTCTGTGCTTTCTTTCGTTCTGAACAAGTGTTACTGTTTTCTGCACAAAAGCGATTCTGCGAAGCAATGTGAACAGGCACAGAGAAGGTGCTAGCAGGGAATTCTCTGCCTGCCTTTCCCCAGTGCTCTGCAAGCTCTCCAGGACAACATAAAATCTGGGGCTCTGTGCTTTCTTTCGTTCTGAACAAGTGTTACTGTTTTCTGCACAAAAGCGATTCTGCCAAGCAATGTGAACAGTTCTGCTTCCCAGGCACAGAGAAGGTGCTAGCAGGGAATTCTCTGCCTGCCTTTCCCCAGTGCTCTGCAAGCTCTCCAGGACAACATAAAATCTGGGGCTCTGTGCTTTCTTTCGTTCTGAACAAGTGTTACTGTTTTCTGCACAAAAGCGATTCTGCGAAGCAATGTGAACAGGCACAGAGAAGGTGCTATCAGGGAATTCTCTGCCTGCTTTTCCCCAGTGCTCTGCAAGCTCTCCAGGACAACATAAAATCTGGGGCTCTGTGCTTTCTTTCGTTCTGAACAAGTGTTACTGTTTTCTGCACAAAAGCGATTCTGCGAAGCAATGTGAACAGGCACAGAAAAGGTGCTAGCAGGGAATTCTCTGCCTGCTTTTCCCCAGTGTTCTGCAAGCTCTCCAGGACAACAGCAAATCTGGGGCTCTGTGCTTTCTTTCGTTCTGAACAAGTGTTACTGTTTTCTGCACAAAAGCGATTCTGCCAAGCAATGTGAACCCTTCTGCTTCCCAGGCACAGAGAAGGTGCTAACAGGGCATTCTCTGCCTGCCTTTCCCCAGTGCTCTGCAAGCTCTCCAGGACAACATAAAATCTGGGGCTCTGTGCTTTCTTTCGTTCTGAACAAGTGTTACTGTTTTCTGCACAAAAGCGATTCTGCCAAGCAATGTGAACAGGCACAGAGAAGGTGCTAGCAGGGAATTCTCTGCCTGTTTTTCTCCAGTGCTCTGCAAGCTCTCCAGGACAACATAAAATCTGGGGCTCTGTGCTTTCTTTCGTTCTGAACAAGTGTTACTGTTTTCTGCACAAAAGCGATTCTGCGAAGGAATGTGAACAGGCACAGAGAAGGTGCTATCAGGGAATTCTCTGCCTGCTTTTCCCCAGTGCTCTGCAAGCTCTCCAGGACAACATAAAATCTGGGGCTCTGTGCTTTCTTTCGTTCTGAACAAGTGTTACTGTTTTCTGCACAAAAGCGATTATGCGAAGCAATGTGAACAGGCACAGAAAAGGTGCTAGCAGGGAATTCTCTGCCTGCTTTTCCCCAGTGTTCTGGAAGCTCTCCAGGACAACAGCAAATCTGGGGCTCTGTGCTTTCTTTCGTTCTGAACAAGTGTTACTGTTTTCTGCACAAAAGCGATTCTGCGAAGGAATGTGAACACTTCTGCTTCCCAGGCACAGAGAAGGTGCTAGCAGGGAATTCTCTGCCTGCCTTTCCCCAGTGCTCTGCAAGCTCTCCAGGACAACATAAAATCTGGGGCTCTGTGCTTTCTTTCGTTCTGAACAAGTGTTACTGTTTTCTGCACAAAAGCAATTCTGCCAAGCAATG
This sequence comes from Strix uralensis, assembly GCF_047716275.1. NCBI lineage: Eukaryota > Metazoa > Chordata > Aves > Strigiformes > Strigidae > Strix > Strix uralensis. Next base: position 72,639 of record NW_027436710.1, on the reverse strand, counting down.
TGAACAGGCACAGAGAAGGTGCTAGCAGGGAATTCTCTGCCTGCTTTTCCGCAGTGCTCTGCAAGCTCTCCAGGACAACAGCAAATCTGGGGCTCTGTGCTTTCTTTCGTTCTGAACAAGTGTTACTGTTTTCTGCACAAAACCGATTCTGCCAAGCAATGTGAACACTTCTGCTTCCCAGGCACAGAGAAGTTGCTAGCAGGGAATTCTCTGCCTGCTTTTCCCCAGTGCTCTGCAAGCTCTCCAGGACAACAGCAAATCTGGGGCTCTGTGCTTTCTTTCGTTCTGAACAAGTGTTACTGTTTTCTGCACAAAAGCGATTCTGCCAAGCAATGTGAACAGTTCTGCTTCCCAGGCACAGAGAAGGTGCTAGCAGGGAATTCTCTGCCTGCCTTTCCCCAGTGCTCTGCAAGCTCTCCAGGACAACATAAAATCTGGGGCTCTGTGCTTTCTTTCGTTCTGAACAAGTGTTACGGTTTTCTGCACAAAAGCGATTCTGCCAAGCAATGTGAACAGTTCTGCTTCCCAGGCACAGAGAAGGTGCTAGCAGGGAATTCTCTGCCTGCTTTTCCGCAGTGCTCTGCAAGCTCTCCAGGACAACATAAAATCTGGGGCTCTGTGCTTTCTTTCGTTCTGAACAAGTGTTAGTGTTTTCTGCACAAAAGCGATTCTGCCAAGCAATGTGAACAGTTCTGCTTCCCAGGCACAGAGAAGGTGCTAGCAGGGAATTCTCTGCCTGCCTTTCCCCAGTGCTCTGCAAGCTCTCCAGGACAACATAAAATCTGGGGCTCTGTGCTTTCTTTCGTTCTGAACAAGTGTTACTGTTTTCTGCACAAAACCGATTCTGCCAAGCAATGTGAACAGGCACAGAGAAGGTGCTAGCAGGGAATTCTCTGCCTGCCTTTCCCCAGTGCTCTGCAAGCTCTCCAGGACAACATAAAATCTGGGGCTCTGTGCTTTCTTTCGTTCTGAACAAGTGTTACTGTTTTCTGCACAAAAGCAATTCTGCCAAGCAATGTGAACAGGCACAGAGAAGGTGCTAGCAGGGAATTCTCTGCCTGCTTTTCCGCAGTGCTCTGCAAGCTCTCCAGGACAACAGCAAATCTGGGGCTCTGTGCTTTCTTTCGTTCTGAACAAGTGTTACTGTTTTCTGCACAAAACCGATTCTGCCAAGCAATGTGAACACTTCTGCTTCCCAGGCACAGAGAAGTTGCTAGCAGGGAATTCTCTGCCTGCTTTTCCCCAGTGCTCTGCAAGCTCTCCAGGACAACAGCAAATCTGGGGCTCTGTGCTTTCTTTCGTTCTGAACAAGTGTTACTGTTTTCTGCACAAAAGCGATTCTGCCAAGCAATGTGAACAGTTCTGCTTCCCAGGCACAGAGAAGGTGCTAGCAGGGAATTCTCTGCCTGCCTTTCCCCAGTGCTCTGCAAGCTCTCCAGGACAACATAAAATCTGGGGCTCTGTGCTTTCTTTCGTTCTGAACAAGTGTTACGGTTTTCTGCACAAAAGCGATTCTGCCAAGCAATGTGAACAGTTCTGCTTCCCAGGCACAGAGAAGGTGCTAGCAGGGAATTCTCTGCCTGCTTTTCCGCAGTGCTCTGCAAGCTCTCCAGGACAACATAAAATCTGGGGCTCTGTGCTTTCTTTCGTTCTGAACAAGTGTTAGTGTTTTCTGCACAAAAGCGATTCTGCCAAGCAATGTGAACAGTTCTGCTTCCCAGGCACAGAGAAGGTGCTAGCAGGGAATTCTCTGCCTGCCTTTCCCCAGTGCTCTGCAAGCTCTCCAGGACAACATAAAATCTGGGGCTCTGTGCTTTCTTTCGTTCTGAACAAGTGTTACTGTTTTCTGCACAAAACCGATTCTGCCAAGCAATGTGAACAGGCACAGAGAAGGTGCTAGCAGGGAATTCTCTGCCTGCCTTTCCCCAGTGCTCTGCAAGCTCTCCAGGACAACATAAAATCTGGGGCTCTGTGCTTTCTTTCGTTCTGAACAAGTGTTACTGTTTTCTGCACAAAACCGATTCTGCCAAGCAATGTGAACAGGCACAGAGAAGGTGCTAGCAGGGAATTCTCTGCCTGCTTTTCCCCAGTGTTCTGCAAGCTCTCCAGGACAACAGCAAATCTGGGGCTCTGTGCTTTCTTTCGTTCTGAACAAGTGTTACTGTTTTCTGCACAAAAGCGATTCTGCGAAGGAATGTGAACCCTTCTGCTTCCCAGGCACAGAGAAGGTGCTAACAGGGCATTCTCTGCCTGCCTTTCCCCAGTGCTCTGCAAGCTCTCCAGGACAACATAAAATCTGGGGCTCTGTGCTTTCTTTCGTTCTGAACAAGTGTTACTGTTTTCTGCACAAAAGCGATTCTGCCATGCAATGTGAACAGGCACAGAGAAGGTGCTAGCAGGGAATTCTCTGCCTGCTTTTCCCCAGTGCTCTGCAAGCTCTCCAGGACAACAGCAAATCTGGGGCTCTGTGCTTTCTTTCGTTCTGAACAAGTGTTACTGTTTTCTGCACAAAACCGATTCTGCCAAGCAATGTGAACACTTCTGCTTCCCAGGCACAGAGAAGGTGCTAGCAGGGAATTCTCTGCCTGCTTTTCCCCAGTGCTCTGCAAGCTCTCCAGGACAACAGCAAATCTGGGGCTCTGTGCTTTCTTTCGTTCTGAACAAGTGTTACTGTTTTCTGCACAAAACCGATTCTGCCAAGCAGTGTGAACAGTTCTGCTTCCCAGGCACAGAGAAGGTGCTAGCAGGGAATTCTCTGCCTGCCTTTCCCCAGTGCTCTGCAAGCTCTCCAGGACAACATAAAATCTGGGGCTCTGTGCTTTCTTTCGTTCTGAACAAGTGTTACGGTTTTCTGCACAAAAGCGATTCTGCCAAGCAATGTGAACAGTTCTGCTTCCCAGGCACAGAGAAGGTGCTAGCAGGGAATTCTCTGCCTGCTTTTCCCCAGTGCTCTGCAAGCTCTCCAGGACAACATAAAATCTGGGGCTCTGTGCTTTCTTTCGTTCTGAACAAGTGTTACTGTTTTCTGCACAGAAGTGATTCTGCCAAGCAATGTGAACACTTCTGCCTCCCAGGCACAGAGAAGGTGCTAGCAGGGAATTCTCTGCCTGCCTTTCCCCAGTGCTCTGCAAGCCCTCCAGGACAACATAAAATCTGGGGCTCTGTGCTTTCTTTCGTTCTGAACAAGTGTTACTGTTTTCTGCACAAAAGCGATTCTGCGAAGCAATGTGAACAGGCACAGAGAAGGTGCTAGCAGGGAATTCTCTGCCTGCTTTTCCCCAGTGCTCTGCAAGCTCTCCAGGACAACATAAAATCTGGGGCTCTGTGCTTTCTTTCGTTCTGAACAAGTGTTAGTGTTTTCTGCACAAAAGCGATTCTGCCAAGCAATGTGAACAGTTCTGCTTCCCAGGCACAGAGAAGGTGCTAGCAGGGAATTCTCTGCCTGCCTTTCCCCAGTGCTCTGCAAGCTCTCCAGGACAACATAAAATCTGGGGCTCTGTGCTTTCTTTCGTTCTGAACAAGTGTTACTGTTTTCTGCACAAAACCGATTCTGCCAAGCAATGTGAACAGGCACAGAGAAGGTGCTAGCAGGGAATTCTCTGCCTGCCTTTCCCCAGTGCTCTGCAAGCTCTCCAGGACAACATAAAATCTGGGGCTCTGTGCTTTCTTTCGTTCTGAACAAGTGTTACTGTTTTCTGCACAAAAGCGATTCTGCGAAGCAATGTGAACAGGCACAGAAAAGGTGCTAGCAGGGAATTCTCTGCCTGCTTTTCCCCAGTGTTCTGCAAGCTCTCCAGGACAACAGCAAATCTGGGGCTCTGTGCTTTCTTTCGTTCTGAACAAGTGTTACTGTTTTCTGCACAAAAGCGATTCTGCGAAGGAATGTGAACCCTTCTGCTTCCCAGGCACAGAGAAGGTGCTAACAGGGCATTCTCTGCCTGCCTTTCCCCAGTGCTCTGCAAGCTCTCCAGGACAACATAAAATCTGGGGCTCTGTGCTTTCTTTCGTTCTGAACAAGTGTTACTGTTTTCTGCACAAAAGCGATTCTGCCATGCAATGTGAACAGGCACAGAGAAGGTGCTAGCAGGGAATTCTCTGCCTGCTTTTCCCCAGTGCTCTGCAAGCTCTCCAGGACAACAGCAAATCTGGGGCTCTGTGCTTTCTTTCGTTCTGAACAAGTGTTACTGTTTTCTGCACAAAACCGATTCTGCCAAGCAATGTGAACACCTCTGCTTCCCAGGCACAGAGAAGTTGCTAGCAGGGAATTCTCTGCCTGCTTTTCCCCAGTGCTCTGCAAGCTCTCCAGGACAACAGCAAATCTGGGGCTCTGTGCTTTCTTTCGTTCTGAACAAGTGTTACTGTTTTCTGCACAAAAGCGATTCTGCCAAGCAATGTGAACAGTTCTGCTTCCCAGGCACAGAGAAGGTGCTAGCAGGGAATTCTCTGCCTGCCTTTCCCCAGTGCTCTGCAAGCTCTCCAGGACAACATAAAATCTGGGGCTCTGTGCTTTCTTTCGTTCTGAACAAGTGTTACGGTTTTCTGCACAAAAGCGATTCTGCCAAGCAATGTGAACAGTTCTGCTTCCCAGGCACAGAGAAGGTGCTAGCAGGGAATTCTCTGCCTGCTTTTCCGCAGTGCTCTGCAAGCTCTCCAGGACAACATAAAATCTGGGGCTCTGTGCTTTCTTTCGTTCTGAACAAGTGTTAGTGTTTTCTGCACAAAAGCGATTCTGCCAAGCAATGTGAACAGTTCTGCTTCCCAGGCACAGAGAAGGTGCTAGCAGGGAATTCTCTGCCTGCCTTTCCCCAGTGCTCTGCAAGCTCTCCAGGACAACATAAAATCTGGGGCTCTGTGCTTTCTTTCGTTCTGAACAAGTGTTACTGTTTTCTGCACAAAACCGATTCTGCCAAGCAATGTGAACAGGCACAGAGAAGGTGCTAGCAGGGAATTCTCTGCCTGCCTTTCCCCAGTGCTCTGCAAGCTCTCCAGGACAACATAAAATCTGGGGCTCTGTGCTTTCTTTCGTTCTGAACAAGTGTTACTGTTTTCTGCACAAAAGCAATTCTGCCAAGCAATGTGAACAGGCACAGAGAAGGTGCTAGCAGGGAATTCTCTGCCTGCTTTTCCGCAGTGCTCTGCAAGCTCTCCAGGACAACAGCAAATCTGGGGCTCTGTGCTTTCTTTCGTTCTGAACAAGTGTTACTGTTTTCTGCACAAAACCGATTCTGCCAAGCAATGTGAACACTTCTGCTTCCCAGGCACAGAGAAGTTGCTAGCAGGGAATTCTCTGCCTGCTTTTCCCCAGTGCTCTGCAAGCTCTCCAGGACAACAGCAAATCTGGGGCTCTGTGCTTTCTTTCGTTCTGAACAAGTGTTACTGTTTTCTGCACAAAAGCGATTCTGCGAAGGAATGTGAACCCTTCTGCTTCCCAGGCACAGAGAAGGTGCTAACAGGGCATTCTCTGCCTGCCTTTCCCCAGTGCTCTGCAAGCTCTCCAGGACAACATAAAATCTGGGGCTCTGTGCTTTCTTTCGTTCTGAACAAGTGTTACTGTTTTCTGCACAAAAGCGATTCTGCCATGCAATGTGAACAGGCACAGAGAAGGTGCTAGCAGGGAATTCTCTGCCTGCTTTTCCCCAGTGCTCTGCAAGCTCTCCAGGACAACAGCAAATCTGGGGCTCTGTGCTTTCTTTCGTTCTGAACAAGTGTTACTGTTTTCTGCACAAAACCGATTCTGCCAAGCAATGTGAACACTTCTGCTTCCCAGGCACAGAGAAGGTGCTAGCAGGGAATTCTCTGCCTGCTTTTCCCCAGTGCTCTGCAAGCTCTCCAGGACAACAGCAAATCTGGGGCTCTGTGCTTTCTTTCGTTCTGAACAAGTGTTACTGTTTTCTGCACAAAACCGATTCTGCCAAGCAGTGTGAACAGTTCTGCTTCCCAGGCACAGAGAAGGTGCTAGCAGGGAATTCTCTGCCTGCCTTTCCCCAGTGCTCTGCAAGCTCTCCAGGACAACATAAAATCTGGGGCTCTGTGCTTTCTTTCGTTCTGAACAAGTGTTACGGTTTTCTGCACAAAAGCGATTCTGCCAAGCAATGTGAACAGTTCTGCTTCCCAGGCACAGAGAAGGTGCTAGCAGGGAATTCTCTGCCTGCTTTTCCCCAGTGCTCTGCAAGCTCTCCAGGACAACATAAAATCTGGGGCTCTGTGCTTTCTTTCGTTCTGAACAAGTGTTACTGTTTTCTGCACAGAAGTGATTCTGCCAAGCAATGTGAACACTTCTGCCTCCCAGGCACAGAGAAGGTGCTAGCAGGGAATTCTCTGCCTGCCTTTCCCCAGTGCTCTGCAAGCCCTCCAGGACAACATAAAATCTGGGGCTCTGTGCTTTCTTTCGTTCTGAACAAGTGTTACTGTTTTCTGCACAAAAGCGATTCTGCGAAGCAATGTGAACAGGCACAGAGAAGGTGCTAGCAGGGAATTCTCTGCCTGCTTTTCCGCAGTGCTCTGCAAGCTCTCCAGGACAACATAAAATCTGGGGCTCTGTGCTTTCTTTCGTTCTGAACAAGTGTTAGTGTTTTCTGCACAAAAGCGATTCTGCCAAGCAATGTGAACAGTTCTGCTTCCCAGGCACAGAGAAGGTGCTAGCAGGGAATTCTCTGCCTGCCTTTCCCCAGTGCTCTGCAAGCTCTCCAGGACAACATAAAATCTGGGGCTCTGTGCTTTCTTTCGTTCTGAACAAGTGTTACTGTTTTCTGCACAAAACCGATTCTGCCAAGCAATGTGAACAGGCACAGAGAAGGTGCTAGCAGGGAATTCTCTGCCTGCCTTTCCCCAGTGCTCTGCAAGCTCTCCAGGACAACATAAAATCTGGGGCTCTGTGCTTTCTTTCGTTCTGAACAAGTGTTACTGTTTTCTGCACAAAAGCGATTCTGCGAAGCAATGTGAACAGGCACAGAAAAGGTGCTAGCAGGGAATTCTCTGCCTGCTTTTCCCCAGTGTTCTGCAAGCTCTCCAGGACAACAGCAAATCTGGGGCTCTGTGCTTTCTTTCGTTCTGAACAAGTGTTACTGTTTTCTGCACAAAAGCGATTCTGCGAAGGAATGTGAACCCTTCTGCTTCCCAGGCACAGAGAAGGTGCTAACAGGGCATTCTCTGCCTGCCTTTCCCCAGTGCTCTGCAAGCTCTCCAGGACAACATAAAATCTGGGGCTCTGTGCTTTCTTTCGTTCTGAACAAGTGTTACTGTTTTCTGCACAAAAGCGATTCTGCCATGCAATGTGAACAGGCACAGAGAAGGTGCTAGCAGGGAATTCTCTGCCTGCTTTTCCCCAGTGCTCTGCAAGCTCTCCAGGACAACAGCATATCTGGGGCTCTGTGCTTTCTTTCGTTCTGAACAAGTGTTACTGTTTTCTGCACAAAACCGATTCTGCCAAGCAATGTGAACACTTCTGCTTCCCAGGCACAGAGAAGGTGCTAGCAGGGAATTCTCTGCCTGCTTTTCCCCAGTGCTCTGCAAGCTCTCCAGGACAACAGCAAATCTGGGGCTCTGTGCTTTCTTTCGTTCTGAACAAGTGTTACTGTTTTCTGCACAAAACCGATTCTGCCAAGCAGTGTGAACAGTTCTGCTTCCCAGGCACAGAGAAGGTGCTAGCAGGGAATTCTCTGCCTGCCTTTCCCCAGTGCTCTGCAAGCTCTCCAGGACAACATAAAATCTGGGGCTCTGTGGTTTCTTTCGTTCTGAACAAGTGTTACGGTTTTCTGCACAAAAGCGATTCTGCCAAGCAATGTGAACAGCTCTGCTTCCCAGGCACAGAGAAGGTGCTAGCAGGGAATTCTCTGCCTGCTTTTCCCCAGTGCTCTGCAAGCTCTCCAGGACAACATAAAATCTGGGGCTCTGTGCTTTCTTTCGTTCTGAACAAGTGTTACTGTTTTCTGCACAAAAGCGATTCTGCGAAGGAATGTGAACAGGCACAGAGAAGGTGCTAGCAGGGAATTCTCTGCCTGCTTTTCCGCAGTGCTCTGCAAGCTCTCCAGGACAACATAAAATCTGGGGCTCTGTGCTTTCTTTCGTTCTGAACAAGTGTTACTGTTTTCTGCACAAAAGCGATTCTGCGAAGCAATGTGAACAGGCACAGAGAAGGTGCTAGCAGGGAATTCTCTGCCTGCTTTTCCGCAGTGCTCTGCAAGCTCTCCAGGACAACATAAAATCTGGGGCTCTGTGCTTTCTTTCGTTCTGAACAAGTGTTACTGTTTTCTGCACAAAAGCGATTATGCGAAGCAATGTGAACAGGCACAGAAAAGGTGCTAGCAGGGAATTCTCTGCCTGCTTTTCCCCAGTGCTCTGCAAGCTCTCCAGGACAACAGCAAATCTGGGGCTCTGTGCTTTCTTTCGTTCTGAACAAGTGTTACTGTTTTCTGCACAAAAGCGATTCTGCGAAGGAATGTGAACCCTTCTGCTTCCCAGGCACAGAGAAGGTGCTAACAGGGCATTCTCTGCCTGCCTTTCCCCAGTGCTCTGCAAGCTCTCCAGGACAACATAAAATCTGGGGCTCTGTGCTTTCTTTCGTTCTGAACAAGTGTTACTGTTTTCTGCACAAAAGCGATTCTGCCAAGCAATGTGAACAGGCACAGAGAAGGTGCAAGCAGGGAATTCTCTGCCTGTTTTTCTCCAGTGTTCTGCAAGCTCTCCAGGACAACAGCAAATCTGGGGCTCTGTGCTTTCTTTCGTTCTGAACAAGTGTTACTGTTTTCTGCACAAAACCGATTCTGCCAAGCAATGTGAACACTTCTGCTTCCCAGGCACAGAGAAGTTGCTAGCAGGGAATTCTCTGCCTGCTTTTCCCCAGTGCTCTGCAAGCTCTCCAGGACAACAGCAAATCTGGGGCTCTGTGCTTTCTTTCGTTCTGAACAAGTGTTAGTGTTTTCTGCACAAAAGCGATTCTGCCAAGCAATGTGAACAGTTCTGCTTCCCAGGCACAGAGAAGGTGCTAGCAGGGAATTCTCTGCCTGCCTTTCCCCAGTGCTCTGCAAGCTCTCCAGGACAACATAAAATCTGGGGCTCTGTGCTTTCTTTCGTTCTGAACAAGTGTTACTGTTTTCTGCACAAAAGCGATTCTGCGAAGCAATGTGAACAGGCACAGAAAAGGTGCTAGCAGGGAATTCTCTGCCTGCTTTTCCCCAGTGTTCTGCAAGCTCTCCAGGACAACAGCAAATCTGGGGCTCTGTGCTTTCTTTCGTTCTGAACAAGTGTTACTGTTTTCTGCACAAAAGCGATTCTGCGAAGGAATGTGAACCCTTCTGCTTCCCAGGCACAGAGAAGGTGCTAACAGGGCATTCTCTGCCTGCCTTTCCCCAGTGCTCTGCAAGCTCTCCAGGACAACATAAAATCTGGGGCTCTGTGCTTTCTTTCGTTCTGAACAAGTGTTACTGTTTTCTGCACAAAAGCGATTCTGCCATGCAATGTGAACAGGCACAGAGAAGGTGCTAGCAGGGAATTCTCTGCCTGCTTTTCCCCAGTGCTCTGCAAGCTCTCCAGGACAACAGCAAATCTGGGGCTCTGTGCTTTCTTTCGTTCTGAACAAGTGTTACTGTTTTCTGCACAAAACCGATTCTGCCAAGCAATGTGAACACTTCTGCTTCCCAGGCACAGAGAAGGTGCTAGCAGGGAATTCTCTGCCTGCTTTTCCCCAGTGCTCTGCAAGCTCTCCAGGACAACAGCAAATCTGGGGCTCTGTGCTTTCTTTCGTTCTGAACAAGTGTTACTGTTTTCTGCACAAAACCGATTCTGCCAAGCAGTGTGAACAGTTCTGCTTCCCAGGCACAGAGAAGGTGCTAGCAGGGAATTCTCTGCCTGCCTTTCCCCAGTGCTCTGCAAGCTCTCCAGGACAACATAAAATCTGGGGCTCTGTGCTTTCTTTCGTTCTGAACAAGTGTTACGGTTTTCTGCACAAAAGCGATTCTGCCAAGCAATGTGAACAGTTCTGCTTCCCAGGCACAGAGAAGGTGCTAGCAGGGAATTCTCTGCCTGCTTTTCCCCAGTGCTCTGCAAGCTCTCCAGGACAACATAAAATCTGGGGCTCTGTGCTTTCTTTCGTTCTGAACAAGTGTTACTGTTTTCTGCACAGAAGTGATTCTGCCAAGCAATGTGAACACTTCTGCCTCCCAGGCACAGAGAAGGTGCTAGCAGGGAATTCTCTGCCTGCCTTTCCCCAGTGCTCTGCAAGCCCTCCAGGACAACATAAAATCTGGGGCTCTGTGCTTTCTTTCGTTCTGAACAAGTGTTACTGTTTTCTGCACAAAAGCGATTCTGCGAAGCAATGTGAACAGGCACAGAGAAGGTGCTAGCAGGGAATTCTCTGCCTGCTTTTCCGCAGTGCTCTGCAAGCTCTCCAGGACAACATAAAATCTGGGGCTCTGTGCTTTCTTTCGTTCTGAACAAGTGTTAGTGTTTTCTGCACAAAAGCGATTCTGCCAAGCAATGTGAACAGTTCTGCTTCCCAGGCACAGAGAAGGTGCTAGCAGGGAATTCTCTGCCTGCCTTTCCCCAGTGCTCTGCAAGCTCTCCAGGACAACATAAAATCTGGGGCTCTGTGCTTTCTTTCGTTCTGAACAAGTGTTACTGTTTTCTGCACAAAACCGATTCTGCCAAGCAATGTGAACAGGCACAGAGAAGGTGCTAGCAGGGAATTCTCTGCCTGCCTTTCCCCAGTGCTCTGCAAGCTCTCCAGGACAACATAAAATCTGGGGCTCTGTGCTTTCTTTCGTTCTGAACAAGTGTTACTGTTTTCTGCACAAAAGCGATTCTGCGAAGCAATGTGAACAGGCACAGAAAAGGTGCTAGCAGGGAATTCTCTGCCTGCTTTTCCCCAGTGTTCTGCAAGCTCTCCAGGACAACAGCAAATCTGGGGCTCTGTGCTTTCTTTCGTTCTGAACAAGTGTTACTGTTTTCTGCACAAAAGCGATTCTGCGAAGGAATGTGAACCCTTCTGCTTCCCAGGCACAGAGAAGGTGCTAACAGGGCATTCTCTGCCTGCCTTTCCCCAGTGCTCTGCAAGCTCTCCAGGACAACATAAAATCTGGGGCTCTGTGCTTTCTTTCGTTCTGAACAAGTGTTACTGTTTTCTGCACAAAAGCGATTCTGCCATGCAATGTGAACAGGCACAGAGAAGGTGCTAGCAGGGAATTCTCTGCCTGCTTTTCCCCAGTGCTCTGCAAGCTCTCCAGGACAACAGCAAATCTGGGGCTCTGTGCTTTCTTTCGTTCTGAACAAGTGTTACTGTTTTCTGCACAAAACCGATTCTGCCAAGCAATGTGAACACTTCTGCTTCCCAGGCACAGAGAAGGTGCTAGCAGGGAATTCTCTGCCTGCTTTTCCCCAGTGCTCTGCAAGCTCTCCAGGACAACAGCAAATCTGGGGCTCTGTGCTTTCTTTCGTTCTGAACAAGTGTTACTGTTTTCTGCACAAAACCGATTCTGCCAAGCAGTGTGAACAGTTCTGCTTCCCAGGCACAGAGAAGGTGCTAGCAGGGAATTCTCTGCCTGCCTTTCCCCAGTGCTCTGCAAGCTCTCCAGGACAACATAAAATCTGGGGCTCTGTGCTTTCTTTCGTTCTGAACAAGTGTTACGGTTTTCTGCACAAAAGCGATTCTGCCAAGCAATGTGAACAGTTCTGCTTCCCAGGCACAGAGAAGGTGCTAGCAGGGAATTCTCTGCCTGCTTTTCCCCAGTGCTCTGCAAGCTCTCCAGGACAACATAAAATCTGGGGCTCTGTGCTTTCTTTCGTTCTGAACAAGTGTTACTGTTTTCTGCACAGAAGTGATTCTGCCAAGCAATGTGAACACTTCTGCCTCCCAGGCACAGAGAAGGTGCTAGCAGGGAATTCTCTGCCTGCCTTTCCCCAGTGCTCTGCAAGCCCTCCAGGACAACATAAAATCTGGGGCTCTGTGCTTTCTTTCGTTCTGAACAAGTGTTAGTGTTTTCTGCACAAAAGCGATTCTGCGAAGCAATGTGAACAGGCACAGAGAAGGTGCTAGCAGGGAATTCTCTGCCTGCTTTTCCGCAGTGCTCTGCAAGCTCTCCAGGACAACATAAAATCTGGGGCTCTGTGCTTTCTTTCGTTCTGAACAAGTGTTACTGTTTTCTGCACAAAACCGATTCTGCCAAGCAATGTGAACAGGCACAGAGAAGGTGCTAGCAGGGAATTCTCTGCCTGCTTTTCCGCAGTGCTCTGCAAGCTCTCCAGGACAACATAAAATCTGGGGCTCTGTGCTTTCTTTCGTTCTGAACAAGTGTTACTGTTTTCTGCACAAAAGCGATTATGCGAAGCAATGTGAACAGGCACAGAAAAGGTGCTAGCAGGGAATTCTCTGCCTGCTTTTCCCCAGTGTTCTGCAAGCTCTCCAGGACAACAGCAAATCTGGGGCTCTGTGCTTTCTTTCGTTCTGAACAAGTGTTACTGTTTTCTGCACAAAAGCGATTCTGCGAAGGAATGTGAACCCTTCTGCTTCCCAGGCACAGAGAAGGTGCTAACAGGGCATTCTCTGCCTGCCTTTCCCCAGTGCTCTGCAAGCTCTCCAGGACAACATAAAATCTGGGGCTCTGTGCTTTCTTTCGTTCTGAACAAGTGTTACTGTTTTCTGCACAAAAGCGATTCTGCCAAGCAATGTGAACAGGCACAGAGAAGGTGCTAGCAGGGAATTCTCTGCCTGTTTTTCTCCAGTGCTCTGCAAGCTCTCCAGGACAACATAAAATCTGGGGCTCTGTGCTTTCTTTCGTTCTGAACAAGTGTTACTGTTTTCTGCACAAAAGCGATTATGCGAAGCAATGTGAACAGGCACAGAAAAGGTGCTAGCAGGGAATTCTCTGCCTGCTTTTCCCCAGTGTTCTGGAAGCTCTCCAGGACAACAGCAAATCTGGGGCTCTGTGCTTTCTTTCGTTCTGAACAAGTGTTACTGTTTTCTGCACAAAAGCGATTCTGCGAAGGAATGTGAACACTTCTGCTTCCCAGGCACAGAGAAGGTGCTAGCAGGGAATTCTCTGCCTGCCTTTCCCCAGTGCTCTGCAAGCTCTCCAGGACAACATAAAATCTGGGGCTCTGTGCTTTCTTTCGTTCTGAACAAGTGTTACTGTTTTCTGCACAAAACCGATTCTGCCAAGCAATGTGAACACTTCTGCTTCCCAGGCACAGAGAAGGTGCTAGCAGGGAATTCTCTGCCTGCTTTTCCCCAGTGCTCTGCAAGCTCTCCAGGACAACAGCAAATCTGGGGCTCTGTGCTTTCTTTCGTTCTGAACAAGTGTTACTGTTTTCTGCACAAAAGCGATTCTGCCAAGCAATGTGAACAGTTCTGCTTCCCAGGCACAGAGAAGGTGCTAGCAGGGAATTCTCTGCCTGCCTTTCCCCAGTGCTCTGCAAGCTCTCCAGGACAACATAAAATCTGGGGCTCTGTGCTTTCTTTCGTTCTGAACAAGTGTTACGGTTTTCTGCACAAAAGCGATTCTGCCAAGCAATGTGAACAGTTCTGCTTCCCAGGCACAGAGAAGGTGCTAGCAGGGAATTCTCTGCCTGCTTTTCCGCAGTGCTCTGCAAGCTCTCCAGGACAACATAAAATCTGGGGCTCTGTGCTTTCTTTCGTTCTGAACAAGTGTTAGTGTTTTCTGCACAAAAGCGATTCTGCCAAGCAATGTGAACAGTTCTGCTTCCCAGGCACAGAGAAGGTGCTAGCAGGGAATTCTCTGCCTGCCTTTCCCCAGTGCTCTGCAAGCTCTCCAGGACAACATAAAATCTGGGGCTCTGTGCTTTCTTTCGTTCTGAACAAGTGTTACTGTTTTCTGCACAAAACCGATTCTGCCAAGCAATGTGAACAGGCACAGAGAAGGTGCTAGCAGGGAATTCTCTGCCTGCCTTTCCCCAGTGCTCTGCAAGCTCTCCAGGACAACATAAAATCTGGGGCTCTGTGCTTTCTTTCGTTCTGAACAAGTGTTACTGTTTTCTGCACAAAAGCGATTCTGCGAAGCAATGTGAACAGGCACAGAAAAGGTGCTAGCAGGGAATTCTCTGCCTGCTTTTCCCCAGTGTTCTGCAAGCTCTCCAGGACAACAGCAAATCTGGGGCTCTGTGCTTTCTTTCGTTCTGAACAAGTGTTACTGTTTTCTGCACAAAAGCGATTCTGCGAAGGAATGTGAACCCTTCTGCTTCCCAGGCACAGAGAAGGTGCTAACAGGGCATTCTCTGCCTGCCTTTCCCCAGTGCTCTGCAAGCTCTCCAGGACAACATAAAATCTGGGGCTCTGTGCTTTCTTTCGTTCTGAACAAGTGTTACTGTTTTCTGCACAGAAGCGATTCTGCGAAGCAATGTGAACAGGCACAGAGAAGGTGCTAGCAGGGAATTCTCTGCCTGTTTTTCTCCAGTGCTCTGCAAGCTCTCCAGGACAACATAAAATCTGGGGCTCTGTGCTTTCTTTCGTTCTGAACAAGTGTTACGGTTTTCTGCACAAAAGCGATTCTGCCAAGCAATGTGAACAGTTCTGCTTCCCAGGCACAGAGAAGGTGCTAGCAGGGAATTCTCTGCCTGCTTTTCCCCAGTGCTCTGCAAGCTCTCCAGGACAACATAAAATCTGGGGCTCTGTGCTTTCTTTCGTTCTGAACAAGTGTTACTGTTTTCTGCACAGAAGTGATTCTGCCAAGCAATGTGAACACTTCTGCCTCCCAGGCACAGAGAAGGTGCTAGCAGGGAATTCTCTGCCTGCCTTTCCCCAGTGCTCTGCAAGCTCTCCAGGACAACATAAAATCTGGGGCTCTGTGCTTTCTTTCGTTCTGAACAAGTGTTACTGTTTTCTGCACAAAAGCGATTCTGCGAAGCAATGTGAACAGGCACAGAAAAGGTGCTAGCAGGGAATTCTCTGCCTGCTTTTCCCCAGTGTTCTGCAAGCTCTCCAGGACAACAGCAAATCTGGGGCTCTGTGCTTTCTTTCGTTCTGAACAAGTGTTACTGTTTTTTGCACAAAAGCGATTCTGCGAAGGAATGTGAACCCTTCTGCTTCCCAGGCACAGAGAAGGTGCTAACAGGGCATTCTCTGCCTGCCTTTCCCCAGTGTTCTGCAAGCTCTCCAGGACAACATAAAATCTGGGGCTCTGTGCTTTCTTTCGTTCTGAACAAGTGTTACTGTTTTCTGCACAGAAGCGATTCTGCGAAGCAATGTGAACAGGCACAGAGAAGGTGCTAGCAGGGAATTCTCTGCCTGTTTTTCTCCAGTGCTCTGCAAGCTCTCCAGGACAACATAAAATCTGGGGCTCTGTGCTTTCTTTCGTTCTGAACAAGTGTTACTGTTTTCTGCACAAAAGCGATTCTGCCATGCAATGTGAACAGGCACAGAGAAGGTGCTAGCAGGGAATTCTCTGCCTGCCTTTCCCCAGTGCTCTGCAAGCTCTCCAGGACAACATAAAATCTGGGGCTCTGTGCTTTCTTTCGTTCTGAACAAGTGTTACGGTTTTCTGCACAAAAGCGATTCTGCCAAGCAATGTGAACAGTTCTGCTTCCCAGGCACAGAGAAGGTGCTAGCAGGGAATTCTCTGCCTGCTTTTCCCCAGTGCTCTGCAAGCTCTCCAGGACAACATAAAATCTGGGGCTCTGTGCTTTCTTTCGTTCTGAACAAGTGTTACTGTTTTCTGCACAGAAGTGATTCTGCCAAGCAATGTGAACACTTCTGCCTCCCAGGCACAGAGAAGGTGCTAGCAGGGAATTCTCTGCCTGCCTTTCCCCAGTGCTCTGCAAGCCCTCCAGGACAACATAAAATCTGGGGCTCTGTGCTTTCTTTCGTTCTGAACAAGTGTTACTGTTTTCTGCACAAAAGCGATTCTGCGAAGCAATGTGAACAGGCACAGAGAAGGTGCTAGCAGGGAATTCTCTGCCTGCTTTTCCGCAGTGCTCTGCAAGCTCTCCAGGACAACATAAAATCTGGGGCTCTGTGCTTTCTTTCGTTCTGAACAAGTGTTACTGTTTTCTGCACAAAAGCGATTCTGCGAAGCAATGTGAACAGGCACAGAGAAGGTGCTAGCAGGGAATTCTCTGCCTGCTTTTCCGCAGTGCTCTGCAAGCTCTCCAGGACAACATAAAATCTGGGGCTCTGTGCTTTCTTTCGTTCTGAACAAGTGTTACTGTTTTCTGCACAAAAGCGATTATGCGAAGCAATGTGAACAGGCACAGAAAAGGTGCTAGCAGGGAATTCTCTGCCTGCTTTTCCCCAGTGTTCTGGAAGCTCTCCAGGACAACAGCAAATCTGGGGCTCTGTGCTTTCTTTCGTTCTGAACAAGTGTTACTGTTTTCTGCACAAAAGCGATTCTGCGAAGGAATGTGAACACTTCTGCTTCCCAGGCACAGAGAAGGTGCTAGCAGGGAATTCTCTGCCTGCCTTTCCCCAGTGCTCTGCAAGCTCTCCAGGACAACATAAAATCTGGGGCTCTGTGCTTTCTTTCGTTCTGAACAAGTGTTACTGTTTTCTGCACAAAAGCAATTCTGCCAAGCAATGTGAACAGGCACAGAGAAGGTGCTAGCAGGGAATTCTCTGCCTGCTTTTCCGCAGTGCTCTGCAAGCTCTCCAGGACAACAGCAAATCTGGGGCTCTGTGCTTTCTTTCGTTCTGAACAAGTGTTACTGTTTTCTGCACAAAACCGATTCTGCCAAGCAATGTGAACACTTCTGCTTCCCAGGCACAGAGAAGGTGCTAGCAGGGAATTCTCTGCCTGCTTTTCCCCAGTGCTCTGCAAGCTCTCCAGGACAACAGCAAATCTGGGGCTCTGTGCTTTCTTTCGTTCTGAACAAGTGTTACTGTTTTCTGCACAAAAGCGATTCTGCCAAGCAATGTGAACAGTTCTGCTTCCCAGGCACAGAGAAGGTGCTAGCAGGGAATTCTCTGCCTGCCTTTCCCCAGTGCTCTGCAAGCTCTCCAGGACAACATAAAATCTGGGGCTCTGTGCTTTCTTTCGTTCTGAACAAGTGTTAGTGTTTTCTGCACAAAAGCGATTCTGCCAAGCAATGTGAACACTTCTGCTTCCCAGGCACAGAGAAGGTGCTAGCAGGGAATTCTCTGCCTGCTTTTCCGCAGTGCTCTGCAAGCTCTCCAGGACAACATAAAATCTGGGGCTCTGTGCTTTCTTTCGTTCTGAACAAGTGTTACTGTTTTCTGCACAAAAGCGATTATGCGAAGCAATGTGAACAGGCACAGAAAAGGTGCTAGCAGGGAATTCTCTGCCTGCTTTTCCCCAGTGTTCTGGAAGCTCTCCAGGACAACAGCAAATCTGGGGCTCTGTGCTTTCTTTCGTTCTGAACAAGTGTTACTGTTTTCTGCACAAAAGCGATTCTGCGAAGGAATGTGAACACTTCTGCTTCCCAGGCACAGAGAAGGTGCTAGCAGGGAATTCTCTGCCTGCCTTTCCCCAGTGCTCTGCAAGCTCTCCAGGACAACATAAAATCTGGGGCTCTGTGCTTTCTTTCGTTCTGAACAAGTGTTACTGTTTTCTGCACAAAAGCAATTCTGCCAAGCAATGTGAACAGGCACAGAGAAGGTGCTAGCAGGGAATTCTCTGCCTGCTTTTCCGCAGTGCTCTGCAAGCTCTCCAGGACAACAGCAAATCTGGGGCTCTGTGCTTTCTTTCGTTCTGAACAAGTGTTACTGTTTTCTGCACAAAACCGATTCTGCCAAGCAATGTGAACACTTCTGCTTCCCAGGCACAGAGAAGGTGCTAGCAGGGAATTCTCTGCCTGCTTTTCCCCAGTGCTCTGCAAGCTCTCCAGGACAACAGCAAATCTGGGGCTCTGTGCTTTCTTTCGTTCTGAACAAGTGTTACTGTTTTCTGCACAAAAGCGATTCTGCCAAGCAATGTGAACAGTTCTGCTTCCCAGGCACAGAGAAGGTGCTAGCAGGGAATTCTCTGCCTGCCTTTCCCCAGTGCTCTGCAAGCTCTCCAGGACAACATAAAATCTGGGGCTCTGTGCTTTCTTTCGTTCTGAACAAGTGTTAGTGTTTTCTGCACAAAAGCGATTCTGCCAAGCAATGTGAACACTTCTGCTTCCCAGGCACAGAGAAGGTGCTAGCAGGGAATTCTCTGCCTGCTTTTCCGCAGTGCTCTGCAAGCTCTCCAGGACAACATAAAATCTGGGGCTCTGTGCTTTCTTTCGTTCTGAACAAGTGTTACTGTTTTCTGCACAAAAGCGATTATGCGAAGCAATGTGAACAGGCACAGAAAAGGTGCTAGCAGGGAATTCTCTGCCTGCTTTTCCCCAGTGTTCTGGAAGCTCTCCAGGACAACAGCAAATCTGGGGCTCTGTGCTTTCTTTCGTTCTGAACAAGTGTTACTGTTTTCTGCACAAAAGCGATTCTGCGAAGGAATGTGAACACTTCTGCTTCCCAGGCACAGAGAAGGTGCTAGCAGGGAATTCTCTGCCTGCCTTTCCCCAGTGCTCTGCAAGCTCTCCAGGACAACATAAAATCTGGGGCTCTGTGCTTTCTTTCGTTCTGAACAAGTGTTACTGTTTTCTGCACAAAAGCAATTCTGCCAAGCAATGTGAACAGGCACAGAGAAGGTGCTAGCAGGGAATTCTCTGCCTGCTTTTCCGCAGTGCTCTGCAAGCTCTCCAGGACAACAGCAAATCTGGGGCTCTGTGCTTTCTTTCGTTCTGAACAAGTGTTACTGTTTTCTGCACAAAACCGATTCTGCCAAGCAATGTGAACACTTCTGCTTCCCAGGCACAGAGAAGGTGCTAGCAGGGAATTCTCTGCCTGCTTTTCCCCAGTGCTCTGCAAGCTCTCCAGGACAACAGCAAATCTGGGGCTCTGTGCTTTCTTTCGTTCTGAACAAGTGTTACTGTTTTCTGCACAAAAGCGATTCTGCCAAGCAATGTGAACAGTTCTGCTTCCCAGGCACAGAGAAGGTGCTAGCAGGGAATTCTCTGCCTGCCTTTCCCCAGTGCTCTGCAAGCTCTCCAGGACAACATAAAATCTGGGGCTCTGTGCTTTCTTTCGTTCTGAACAAGTGTTAGTGTTTTCTGCACAAAAGCGATTCTGCCAAGCAATGTGAACACTTCTGCTTCCCAGGCACAGAGAAGGTGCTAGCAGGGAATTCTCTGCCTGCTTTTCCGCAGTGCTCTGCAAGCTCTCCAGGACAACATAAAATCTGGGGCTCTGTGCTTTCTTTCGTTCTGAACAAGTGTTAGTGTTTTCTGCACAAAAGCGATTCTGCCAAGCAATGTGAACAGTTCTGCTTCCCAGGCACAGAGAAGGTGCTAGCAGGGAATTCTCTGCCTGCCTTTCCCCAGTGCTCTGCAAGCTCTCCAGGACAACATAAAATCTGGGGCTCTGTGCTTTCTTTCGTTCTGAACAAGTGTTACTGTTTTCTGCACAAAACCGATTCTGCCAAGCAATGTGAACAGGCACAGAGAAGGTGCTAGCAGGGAATTCTCTGCCTGCCTTTCCCCAGTGCTCTGCAAGCTCTCCAGGACAACATAAAATCTGGGGCTCTGTGCTTTCTTTCGTTCTGAACAAGTGTTACTGTTTTCTGCACAGAAGCGATTCTGCGAAGCAATGTGAACAGGCACAGAGAAGGTGCTAGCAGGGAATTCTCTGCCTGTTTTTCTCCAGTGCTCTGCAAGCTCTCCAGGACAACATAAAATCTGGGGCTCTGTGCTTTCTTTCGTTCTGAACAAGTGTTACTGTTTTCTGCACAAAAGCGATTCTGCCATGCAATGTGAACAGGCACAGAGAAGGTGCTAGCAGGGAATTCTCTGCCTGCTTTTCCCCAGTGCTCTGCAAGCTCTCCAGGACAACAGCAAATCTGGGGCTCTGTGCTTTCTTTCGTTCTGAACAAGTGTTACTGTTTTCTGCACAAAACCGATTCTGCCAAGCAATGTGAACACTTCTGCTTCCCAGGCACAGAGAAGGTGCTAGCAGGGAATTCTCTGCCTGCTTTTCCCCAGTGCTCTGCAAGCTCTCCAGGACAACAGCAAATCTGGGGCTCTGTGCTTTCTTTCGTTCTGAACAAGTGTTACTGTTTTCTGCACAAAACCGATTCTGCCAAGCAGTGTGAACAGTTCTGCTTCCCAGGCACAGAGAAGGTGCTAGCAGGGAATTCTCTGCCTGCCTTTCCCCAGTGCTCTGCAAGCTCTCCAGGACAACATAAAATCTGGGGCTCTGTGCTTTCTTTCGTTCTGAACAAGTGTTACGGTTTTCTGCACAAAAGCGATTCTGCCAAGCAATGTGAACAGTTCTGCTTCCCAGGCACAGAGAAGGTGCTAGCAGGGAATTCTCTGCCTGCTTTTCCCCAGTGCTCTGCAAGCTCTCCAGGACAACATAAAATCTGGGGCTCTGTGCTTTCTTTCGTTCTGAACAAGTGTTACTGTTTTCTGCACAGAAGTGATTCTGCCAAGCAATGTGAACACTTCTGCCTCCCAGGCACAGAGAAGGTGCTAGCAGGGAATTCTCTGCCTGCCTTTCCCCAGTGCTCTGCAAGCCCTCCAGGACAACATAAAATCTGGGGCTCTGTGCTTTCTTTCGTTCTGAACAAGTGTTACTGTTTTCTGCACAAAAGCGATTCTGCGAAGCAATGTGAACAGGCACAGAGAAGGTGCTAGCAGGGAATTCTCTGCCTGCTTTTCCGCAGTGCTCTGCAAGCTCTCCAGGACAACATAAAATCTGGGGCTCTGTGCTTTCTTTCGTTCTGAACAAGTGTTACTGTTTTCTGCACAAAAGCGATTCTGCGAAGCAATGTGAACAGGCACAGAGAAGGTGCTAGCAGGGAATTCTCTGCCTGCTTTTCCGCAGTGCTCTGCAAGCTCTCCAGGACAACATAAAATCTGGGGCTCTGTGCTTTCTTTCGTTCTGAACAAGTGTTACTGTTTTCTGCACAAAACCGATTCTGCCAAGCAATGTGAACAGGCACAGAGAAGGTGCTAGCAGGGAATTCTCTGCCTGCCTTTCCCCAGTGCTCTGCAAGCTCTCCAGGACAACATAAAATCTGGGGCTCTGTGCTTTCTTTCGTTCTGAACAAGTGTTACTGTTTTCTGCACAAAAGCGATTCTGCGAAGGAATGTGAACAGGCACAGAGAAGGTGCTATCAGGGAATTCTCTGCCTGCTTTTCCCCAGTGCTCTGCAAGCCCTCCAGGACAACATAAAATCTGGGGCTCTGTGCTTTCTTTCGTTCTGAACAAGTGTTACTGTTTTCTGCACAAAAGCGATTCTGCGAAGGAATGTGAACAGGCACAGAGAAGGTGCTAGCAGGGAATTCTCTGCCTGCTTTTCCCCAGTGTTCTGGAAGCTCTCCAGGACAACAGCAAATCTGGGGCTCTGTGCTTTCTTTCGTTCTGAACAAGTGTTACTGTTTTCTGCACAAAAGCGATTCTGCGAAGGAATGTGAACACTTCTGCTTCCCAGGCACAGAGAAGGTGCTAGCAGGGAATTCTCTGCCTGCCTTTCCCCAGTGCTCTGCAAGCTCTCCAGGACAACATAAAATCTGGGGCTCTGTGCTTTCTTTCGTTCTGAACAAGTGTTACTGTTTTCTGCACAAAAGCGATTCTGCCAAGCAATGTGAACAGTTCTGCTTCCCAGGCACAGAGAAGGTGCTAGCAGGGAATTCTCTGCCTGCCTTTCCCCAGTGCTCTGCAAGCTCTCCAGGACAACATAAAATCTGGGGCTCTGTGCTTTCTTTCGTTCTGAACAAGTGTTACGGTTTTCTGCACAAAAGCGATTCTGCCAAGCAATGTGAACAGTTCTGCTTCCCAGGCACAGAGAAGGTGCTAGCAGGGAATTCTCTGCCTGCCTTTCCCCAGTGCTCTGCAAGCCCTCCAGGACAACATAAAATCTGGGGCTCTGTGCTTTCTTTCGTTCTGAACAAGTGTTACTGTTTTCTGCACAAAAGCGATTCTGCGAAGCAATGTGAACAGGCACAGAGAAGGTGCTAGCAGGGAATTCTCTGCCTGCTTTTCCGCAGTGCTCTGCAAGCTCTCCAGGACAACATAAAATCTGGGGCTCTGTGCTTTCTTTCGTTCTGAACAAGTGTTACTGTTTTCTGCACAAAAGCGATTCTGCGAAGCAATGTGAACAGGCACAGAGAAGGTGCTAGCAGGGAATTCTCTGCCTGCTTTTCCGCAGTGCTCTGCAAGCTCTCCAGGACAACATAAAATCTGGGGCTCTCTGCTTTCTTTCGTTCTGAACAAGTGTTACTGTTTTCTGCACAAAACCGATTCTGCCAAGCAATGTGAACAGGCACAGAGAAGGTGCTAGCAGGGAATTCTCTGCCTGCCTTTCCCCAGTGCTCTGCAAGCTCTCCAGGACAACATAAAATCTGGGGCTCTGTGCTTTCTTTCGTTCTGAACAAGTGTTACTGTTTTCTGCACAAAAGCGATTCTGCCAAGCAATGTGAACAGTTCTGCCTCCCAGGCACAGAGAAGGTGCTAGCAGGGAATTCTCTGCCTGCTTTTCCGCAGTGCTCTGCAAGCTCTCCAGGACAACATAAAATCTGGGGCTCTGTGCTTTCTTTCGTTCTGAACAAGTGTTACTGTTTTCTGCACAGAAGCGATTCTGCCAAGCAATGTGAACACTTCTGCCTCCCAGGCACAGAGAAGGTGCTAGCAGGGAATTCTCTGCCTGCTTTTCCGCAGTGCTCTGCAAGCTCTCCAGGACAACATAAAATCTGGGGCTCTGTGCTTTCTTTCGTTCTGAACAAGTGTTACTGTTTTCTGCACAGAAGTGATTCTGCCAAGCAATGTGAACACTTCTGCCTCCCAGGCACAGAGAAGGTGCTAGCAGGGAATTCTCTGCCTGCTTTTCCGCAGTGCTCTGCAAGCTCTCCAGGACAACATAAAATCTGGGGCTCTGTGCTTTCTTTCGTTCTGAACAAGTGTTACTGTTTTCTGCACAAAAGCGATTCTGCGAAGCAATGTGAACAGGCACAGAGAAGGTGCTAGCAGGGAATTCTCTGCCTGCCTTTCCCCAGTGCTCTGCAAGCTCTCCAGGACAACATAAAATCTGGGGCTCTGTGCTTTCTTTCATTCTGAACAAGTGTTACTGTTTTCTGCACAAAAGCGATTCTGCCAAGCAATGTGAACAGGCACAGAAAAGGTGCTAGCAGGGAATTCTCTGCCTGCTTTTCCCCAGTGTTCTGCAAGCTCTCCAGGACAACAGCAAATCTGGGGCTCTGTGCTTTCTTTCGTTCTGAACAAGTGTTACTGTTTTCTGCACAAAAGCGATTCTGCCAAGCAATGTGAACCCTTCTGCTTCCCAGGCACAGAGAAGGTGCTAACAGGGCATTCTCTGCCTGCCTTTCCCCAGTGCTCTGCAAGCTCTCCAGGACAACATAAAATCTGGGGCTCTGTGCTTTCTTTCGTTCTGAACAAGTGTTACTGTTTTCTGCACAAAAGCGATTCTGCCAAGCAATGTGAACAGGCACAGAGAAGGTGCTAGCAGGGAATTCTCTGCCTGCCTTTCCCCAGTGCTCTGCAAGCTCTCCAGGACAACATAAAATCTGGGGCTCTGTGCTTTCTTTCGTTCTGAACAAGTGTTACTGTTTTCTGCACAAAAGCGATTCTGCGAAGGAATGTGAACAGGCACAGAGAAGGTGCTATCAGGGAATTCTCTGCCTGCTTTTCCCCAGTGCTCTGCAAGCTCTCCAGGACAACATAAAATCTGGGGCTCTGTGCTTTCTTTCGTTCTGAACAAGTGTTACTGTTTTCTGCACAAAAGCGATTATGCGAAGCAATGTGAACAGGCACAGAAAAGGTGCTAGCAGGGAATTCTCTGCCTGCTTTTCCCCAGTGTTCTGGAAGCTCTCCAGGACAACAGCAAATCTGGGGCTCTGTGCTTTCTTTCGTTCTGAACAAGTGTTACTGTTTTCTGCACAAAAGCGATTCTGCGAAGGAATGTGAACACTTCTGCTTCCCAGGCACAGAGAAGGTGCTAGCAGGGAATTCTCTGCCTGCCTTTCCCCAGTGCTCTGCAAGCTCTCCAGGACAACATAAAATCTGGGGCTCTGTGCTTTCTTTCGTTCTGAACAAGTGTTACTGTTTTCTGCACAAAAGCGATTCTGCCAAGCAATGTGAACAGTTCTGCTTCCCAGGCACAGAGAAGGTGCTAGCAGGGAATTCTCTGCCTGCCTTTCCCCAGTGCTCTGCAAGCTCTCCAGGACAACATAAAATCTGGGGCTCTGTGCTTTCTTTCGTTCTGAACAAGTGTTACGGTTTTCTGCACAAAAGCGATTCTGCCAAGCAATGTGAACAGTTCTGCTTCCCAGGCACAGAGAAGGTGCTAGCAGGGAATTCTCTGCCTGCTTTTCCCCAGTGCTCTGCAAGCTCTCCAGGACAACATAAAATCTGGGGCTCTGTGCTTTCTTTCGTTCTGAACAAGTGTTACTGTTTTCTGCACAGAAGTGATTCTGCCAAGCAATGTGAACACTTCTGCCTCCCAGGCACAGAGAAGGTGCTAGCAGGGAATTCTCTGCCTGCCTTTCCCCAGTGCTCTGCAAGCTCTCCAGGACAACATAAAATCTGGGGCTCTGTGCTTTCTTTCGTTCTGAACAAGTGTTACTGTTTTCTGCACAAAAGCGATTCTGCCAAGCAATGTGAACAGGCACAGAGAAGGTGCTATCAGGGAATTCTCTGCCTGCCTTTCCCCAGTGCTCTGCAAGCTCTCCAGGACAACATAAAATCTGGGGCTCTGTGCTTTCTTTCGTTCTGAACAAGTGTTACTGTTTTCTGCACAAAAGCGATTCTGCGAAGCAATGTGAACAGGCACAGAGAAGGTGCTAGCAGGGAATTCTCTGCCTGCTTTTCCCCAGTGCTCTGCAAGCTCTCCAGGACAACATAAAATCTGGGGCTCTGTGCTTTCTTTCGTTCTGAACAAGTGTTAGTGTTTTCTGCACAAAAGCGATTCTGCCAAGCAATGTGAACAGTTCTGCTTCCCAGGCACAGAGAAGGTGCTAGCAGGGAATTCTCTGCCTGCCTTTCCCCAGTGCTCTGCAAGCTCTCCAGGACAACATAAAATCTGGGGCTCTGTGCTTTCTTTCGTTCTGAACAAGTGTTACTGTTTTCTGCACAAAACCGATTCTGCCAAGCAATGTGAACAGGCACAGAGAAGGTGCTAGCAGGGAATTCTCTGCCTGCCTTTCCCCAGTGCTCTGCAAGCTCTCCAGGACAACATAAAATCTGGGGCTCTGTGCTTTCTTTCGTTCTGAACAAGTGTTACTGTTTTCTGCACAGAAGCGATTCTGCGAAGCAATGTGAACAGGCACAGAGAAGGTGCTAGCAGGGAATTCTCTGCCTGTTTTTCTCCAGTGCTCTGCAAGCTCTCCAGGACAACATAAAATCTGGGGCTCTGTGCTTTCTTTCGTTCTGAACAAGTGTTACTGTTTTCTGCACAAAAGCGATTCTGCCATGCAATGTGAACAGGCACAGAGAAGGTGCTAGCAGGGAATTCTCTGCCTGCTTTTCCCCAGTGCTCTGCAAGCTCTCCAGGACAACAGCAAATCTGGGGCTCTGTGCTTTCTTTCGTTCTGAACAAGTGTTACTGTTTTCTGCACAAAACCGATTCTGCCAAGCAATGTGAACACTTCTGCTTCCCAGGCACAGAGAAGGTGCTAGCAGGGAATTCTCTGCCTGCTTTTCCCCAGTGCTCTGCAAGCTCTCCAGGACAACAGCAAATCTGGGGCTCTGTGCTTTCTTTCGTTCTGAACAAGTGTTACTGTTTTCTGCACAAAAGCGATTCTGCCAAGCAATGTGAACCCTTCTGCTTCCCAGGCACAGAGAAGGTGCTAACAGGGCATTCTCTGCCTGCCTTTCCCCAGTGCTCTGCAAGCTCTCCAGGACAACATAAAATCTGGGGCTCTGTGCTTTCTTTCGTTCTGAACAAGTGTTACTGTTTTCTGCACAAAAGCGATTCTGCCAAGCAATGTGAACAGGCACAGAGAAGGTGCTAGCAGGGAATTCTCTGCCTGCCTTTCCCCAGTGCTCTGCAAGCTCTCCAGGACAACATAAAATCTGGGGCTCTGTGCTTTCTTTCGTTCTGAACAAGTGTTACTGTTTTCTGCACAAAAGCGATTCTGCGAAGGAATGTGAACAGGCACAGAGAAGGTGCTATCAGGGAATTCTCTGCCTGCTTTTCCCCAGTGCTCTGCAAGCTCTCCAGGACAACATAAAATCTGGGGCTCTGTGCTTTCTTTCGTTCTGAACAAGTGTTACTGTTTTCTGCACAAAAGCGATTATGCGAAGCAATGTGAACAGGCACAGAAAAGGTGCTAGCAGGGAATTCTCTGCCTGCTTTTCCCCAGTGTTCTGGAAGCTCTCCAGGACAACAGCAAATCTGGGGCTCTGTGCTTTCTTTCGTTCTGAACAAGTGTTACTGTTTTCTGCACAAAAGCGATTCTGCGAAGGAATGTGAACACTTCTGCTTCCCAGGCACAGAGAAGGTGCTAGCAGGGAATTCTCTGCCTGCCTTTCCCCAGTGCTCTGCAAGCTCTCCAGGACAACATAAAATCTGGGGCTCTGTGCTTTCTTTCGTTCTGAACAAGTGTTACTGTTTTCTGCACAAAAGCGATTCTGCCAAGCAATGTGAACAGTTCTGCTTCCCAGGCACAGAGAAGGTGCTAGCAGGGAATTCTCTGCCTGCCTTTCCCCAGTGCTCTGCAAGCTCTCCAGGACAACATAAAATCTGGGGCTCTGTGCTTTCTTTCGTTCTGAACAAGTGTTACGGTTTTCTGCACAAAAGCGATTCTGCCAAGCAATGTGAACAGTTCTGCTTCCCAGGCACAGAGAAGGTGCTAGCAGGGAATTCTCTGCCTGCTTTTCCCCAGTGCTCTGCAAGCTCTCCAGGACAACATAAAATCTGGGGCTCTGTGCTTTCTTTCGTTCTGAACAAGTGTTACTGTTTTCTGCACAGAAGTGATTCTGCCAAGCAATGTGAACACTTCTGCCTCCCAGGCACAGAGAAGGTGCTAGCAGGGAATTCTCTGCCTGCCTTTCCCCAGTGCTCTGCAAGCTCTCCAGGACAACATAAAATCTGGGGCTCTGTGCTTTCTTTCGTTCTGAACAAGTGTTACTGTTTTCTGCACAAAAGCGATTCTGCCAAGCAATGTGAACAGGCACAGAGAAGGTGCTATCAGGGAATTCTCTGCCTGCCTTTCCCCAGTGCTCTGCAAGCTCTCCAGGACAACATAAAATCTGGGGCTCTGTGCTTTCTTTCGTTCTGAACAAGTGTTACTGTTTTCTGCACAAAAGCGATTCTGCGAAGCAATGTGAACAGGCACAGAGAAGGTGCTAGCAGGGAATTCTCTGCCTGCTTTTCCCCAGTGCTCTGCAAGCTCTCCAGGACAACATAAAATCTGGGGCTCTGTGCTTTCTTTCGTTCTGAACAAGTGTTAGTGTTTTCTGCACAAAAGCGATTCTGCCAAGCAATGTGAACAGTTCTGCTTCCCAGGCACAGAGAAGGTGCTAGCAGGGAATTCTCTGCCTGCCTTTCCCCAGTGCTCTGCAAGCTCTCCAGGACAACATAAAATCTGGGGCTCTGTGCTTTCTTTCGTTCTGAACAAGTGTTACTGTTTTCTGCACAAAACCGATTCTGCCAAGCAATGTGAACAGGCACAGAGAAGGTGCTAGCAGGGAATTCTCTGCCTGCCTTTCCCCAGTGCTCTGCAAGCTCTCCAGGACAACATAAAATCTGGGGCTCTGTGCTTTCTTTCGTTCTGAACAAGTGTTACTGTTTTCTGCACAGAAGCGATTCTGCGAAGCAATGTGAACAGGCACAGAGAAGGTGCTAGCAGGGAATTCTCTGCCTGTTTTTCTCCAGTGCTCTGCAAGCTCTCCAGGACAACATAAAATCTGGGGCTCTGTGCTTTCTTTCGTTCTGAACAAGTGTTACTGTTTTCTGCACAAAAGCGATTCTGCCATGCAATGTGAACAGGCACAGAGAAGGTGCTAGCAGGGAATTCTCTGCCTGCTTTTCCCCAGTGCTCTGCAAGCTCTCCAGGACAACAGCAAATCTGGGGCTCTGTGCTTTCTTTCGTTCTGAACAAGTGTTACTGTTTTCTGCACAAAACCGATTCTGCCAAGCAATGTGAACACTTCTGCTTCCCAGGCACAGAGAAGGTGCTAGCAGGGAATTCTCTGCCTGCTTTTCCCCAGTGCTCTGCAAGCTCTCCAGGACAACAGCAAATCTGGGGCTCTGTGCTTTCTTTCGTTCTGAACAAGTGTTACTGTTTTCTGCACAAAACCGATTCTGCCAAGCAATGTGAACAGTTCTGCTTCCCAGGCACAGAGAAGGTGCTAGCAGGGAATTCTCTGCCTGCCTTTCCCCAGTGCTCTGCAAGCTCTCCAGGACAACATAAAATCTGGGGCTCTGTGCTTTCTTTCGTTCTGAACAAGTGTTACGGTTTTCTGCACAAAAGCGATTCTGCCAAGCAATGTGAACACTTCTGCCTCCCAGGCACAGAGAAGGTGCTAGCAGGGAATTCTCTGCCTGCCTTTCCCCAGTGCTCTGCAAGCCCTCCAGGACAACATAAAATCTGGGGCTCTGTGCTTTCTTTCGTTCTGAACAAGTGTTACTGTTTTCTGCACAAAAGCGATTCTGCGAAGCAATGTGAACAGGCACAGAGAAGGTGCTAGCAGGGAATTCTCTGCCTGCTTTTCCGCAGTGCTCTGCAAGCTCTCCAGGACAACATAAAATCTGGGGCTCTGTGCTTTCTTTCGTTCTGAACAAGTGTTACTGTTTTCTGCACAAAAGCGATTCTGCGAAGCAATGTGAACAGGCACAGAGAAGGTGCTAGCAGGGAATTCTCTGCCTGCCTTTCCCCAGTGCTCTGCAAGCTCTCCAGGACAACATAAAATCTGGGGCTCTGTGCTTTCTTTCGCTCTGAACAAGTGTTACTGTTTTCTGCACAAAAGCGATTCTGCGAAGCAATGTGAACAGTTCTGCTTCCCAGGCACAGAGAAGGTGCTAGCAGGGAATTCTCTGCCTGCCTTTCCCCAGTGCTCTGCAAGCTCTCCAGGACAACATAAAATCTGGGGCTCTGTGCTTTCTTTCGTTCTGAACAAGTGTTACTGTTTTCTGCACAAAAGCGATTCTGCCAAGCAATGTGAACAGGCACAGAGAAGGTGCTAGCAGGGAATTCTCTGCCTGCCTTTCCCCAGTGCTCTGCAAGCTCTCCAGGACAACATAAAATCTGGGGCTCTGTGCTTTCTTTCGTTCTGAACAAGTGTTACTGTTTTCTGCACAAAAGCGATTCTGCGAAGCAATGTGAACAGGCACAGAAAAGGTGCTAGCAGGGAATTCTCTGCCTGCTTTTCCCCAGTGTTCTGCAAGCTCTCCAGGACAACAGCAAATCTGGGGCTCTGTGCTTTCTTTTGTTCTGAACAAGTGTTACTGTTTTCTGCACAAAAGCGATTCTGCGAAGGAATGTGAACCCTTCTGCTTCACAGGCACAGAGAAGGTGCTAACAGGGCATTCTCTGCCTGCCTTTCCCCAGTGCTCTGCAAGCTCTCCAGGACAACATAAAATCTGGGGCTCTGTGCTTTCTTTCGTTCTGAACAAGTGTTACTGTTTTCTGCACAGAAGCGATTCTGCCAAGCAATGTGAACAGGCACAGAGAAGGTGCTAGCAGGGAATTCTCTGCCTGTTTTTCTCCAGTGCTCTGCAAGCTCTCCAGGACAACATAAAATCTGGGGCTCTGTGCTTTCTTTCGTTCTGAACAAGTGTTACTGTTTTCTGCACAAAACCGATTCTGCCAAGCAATGTGAACACTTCTGCTTCCCAGGCACAGAGAAGGTGCTAGCAGGGAATTCTCTGCCTGCTTTTCCCCAGTGCTCTGCAAGCTCTCCAGGACAACATAAAATCTGGGGCTCTGTGCTTTCTTTCGTTCTGAACAAGTGTTACTGTTTTCTGCACAAATGCGATTCTGCGAAGCAATGTGAACACTTCTGCTTCCCAGGCACAGAGAAGGTGCTAGCAGGGAATTCTCTGCCTGCTTTTCCGCAGTGCTCTGCAAGCTCTCCAGGACAACATAAAATCTGGGGCTCTGTGCTTTC
Organism: Strix uralensis; assembly: GCF_047716275.1. Classification (NCBI taxonomy): domain Eukaryota; kingdom Metazoa; phylum Chordata; class Aves; order Strigiformes; family Strigidae; genus Strix; species Strix uralensis. The sequence continues at coordinate 42,590 of NW_027436710.1, read as the reverse complement.
TTTCGTTCTGAACAAGTGTTACTGTTTTCTGCACAGAAGCGATTCTGCCAAGCAATGTGAACACTTCTGCCTCCCAGGCACAGAGAAGGTGCTAGCAGGGAATTCTCTGCCTGCCTTTCCTCAGTGCTCTGCAAGCTCTCCAGGACAACATAAAATCTGGGGCTCTGTGCTTTCTTTCGTTCTGAACAAGTGTTACTGTTTTCTGCACAAAAGCGATTCTGCGAAGCAATGTGAACAGGCACAGAGAAGGTGCTATCAGGGAATTCTCTGCCTGCCTTTCCCCAGTGCTCTGCAAGCTCTCCAGGACAACATAAAATCTGGGGCTCTGTGCTTTCTTTCGTTCTGAACAAGTGTTACTGTTTTCTGCACAGAAGCGATTCTGCCAAACAATGTGAACAGTTCTGCTTCTCAGGCACAGAGAAGGTGCTAGCAGGGAATTCTTTGCCTGCCTTTCCCCAGTGCTCTGCAAGCTCTCCAGGACAACATAAAATCTGGGGCTCTGTGCTTTCTTTCGTTCTGAACAAGTGTTACTGTTTTCTGCACAGAAGCGATTCTGCCAAGCAATGTGAACACTTCTGCCTCCCAGGCACAGAGAAGGTGCTAGCAGAGAATTCTCTGCCTGCCTTTCCCCAGTGCTCTGCAAGCTCTCCAGGACAACATAAAATCTGGGGCTCTGTGCTTTCTTTCGTTCTGAACAAGTGTTAGTGTTTTCTGCACAAAAGCGATTCTGCGAAGCAATGTGAACACTTCTGCTTCCCAGGCACAGAGAAGGTGTTAGCAGGGAATTCTCTGCCTGCCTTTCCCCAGTGCTCTGCAAGCTCTCCAGGACAACATAAAATCTGGGGCTCTGTGCTTTCTTTCGTTCTGAACAAGTGTTACTGTTTTCTGCACAAAAGTGATTCTGCGAAGCAATGTGAACAGGCACAGAGAAGGTGCTAGCAGGGAATTCTCTGCCTGCTTTTCCGCAGTGCTCTGCAAGCTCTCCAGGACAACATAAAATCTGGGGCTCTGTGCTTTCTTTCGTTCTGAACAAGTGTTACTGTTTTCTGCACAGAAGCGATTCTGCCAAGCAATGTGAACACTTCTGCCTCCCAGGCACAGAGAAGGTGCTAGCAGGGAATTCTCTGCCTGCCTTTCCCCAGTGCTCTGCAAGCTCTCCAGGACAACGTAAAATCTGGGGCTCTGTGCTTTCTTTCGTTCTGAACAAGTGTTAGTGTTTTCTGCACAAAAGCGATTCTGCGAAGCAATGTGAACAGGCACAGAGAAGGTGCTAGCAGGGAATTCTCTGCCTGCTTTTCCGCAGTGCTCTGCAAGCTCTCCAGGACAACATAAAATCTGGGGCTCTGTGCTTTCTTTCGTTCTGAACAAGTGTTACTGTTTTCTGCACAGAAGCGATTCTGCCAAGCAATGTGAACACTTGTGCTTCCCAGGCACAGAGAAGGTGCTAGCAGGGAATTCTCTGCCTGCCTTTCCCCAGTGCTCTGCAAGCTCTCCAGGACAACATAAAATCTGGGGCTCTGTGCTTTCTTTCGTTCTGAACAAGTGTTACTGTTTTCTGCACAGAAGCGATTCTGCCAAGCAATGTGAACACTTCTGCCTCCCAGGCACAGAGAAGGTGCTAGCAGGGAATTCTCTGCCTGCTTTTCCGCAGTGCTCTGCAAGCTCTCCAGGACAACAGCAAACCTGGGGCTCTGTGCTTTCTTTCGTTCTGAACAAGTGTTACTGTTTTCTGCACAGAAGTGATTCTGCCAAGCAATGTGAACACTTCTGCCTCCCAGGCACAGAGAAGGTGCTAGCAGGGAATTCTCTGCCTGCTTTTCCGCAGTGCTCTGCAAGCTCTCCAGGACAACATAAAATCTGGGGCTCTGTGCTTTCTTTCGTTCTGAACAAGTGTTACTGTTTTCTGCACAAAAGCGATTCTGCGAAGCAATGTGAACAGGCACAGAGAAGGTGCTAGCAGGGAATTCTCTGCCTGCCTTTCCCCAGTGCTCTGCAAGCTCTCCAGGACAACATAAAATCTGGGGCTCTGTGCTTTCTTTCATTCTGAACAAGTGTTACTGTTTTCTGCACAAAAGCGATTCTGCCAAGCAATGTGAACAGGCACAGAAAAGGTGCTAGCAGGGAATTCTCTGCCTGCTTTTCCCCAGTGTTCTGCAAGCTCTCCAGGACAACAGCAAATCTGGGGCTCTGTGCTTTCTTTCGTTCTGAACAAGTGTTACTGTTTTCTGCACAAAAGCGATTCTGCCAAGCAATGTGAACAGGCACAGAGAAGGTGCTAGCAGGGAATTCTCTGCCTGCCTTTCCCCAGTGCTCTGCAAGCTCTCCAGGACAACATAAAATCTGGGGCTCTGTGCTTTCTTTCGTTCTGAACAAGTGTTACTGTTTTCTGCACAAAAGCGATTCAGCGAAGGAATGTGAACAGGCACAGAGAAGGTGCTATCAGGGAATTCTCTGCCTGCTTTTCCCCAGTGCTCTGCAAGCTCTCCAGGACAACATAAAATCTGGGGCTCTGTGCTTTCTTTCGTTCTGAACAAGTGTTACTGTTTTCTGCACAAAAGCGATTATGCGAAGCAATGTGAACAGGCACAGAAAAGGTGCTAGCAGGGAATTCTCTGCCTGCTTTTCCCCAGTGTTCTGGAAGCTCTCCAGGACAACAGCAAATCTGGGGCTCTGTGCTTTCTTTCGTTCTGAACAAGTGTTACTGTTTTCTGCACAAAAGCGATTCTGCGAAGGAATGTGAACCCTTCTGCTTCCCAGGCACAGAGAAGGTGCTAGCAGGGAATTCTCTGCCTGCCTTTCCCCAGTGCTCTGCAAGCTCTCCAGGACAACATAAAATCTGGGGCTCTGTGCTTTCTTTCGTTCTGAACAAGTGTTACTGTTTTCTGCACAAAAGCGATTCTGCCAAGCAATGTGAACAGTTCTGCTTCCCAGGCACAGAGAAGGTGCTAGCAGGGAATTCTCTGCCTGCCTTTCCCCAGTGCTCTGCAAGCTCTCCAGGACAACATAAAATCTGGGGCTCTGTGCTTTCTTTCGTTCTGAACAAGTGTTACGGTTTTCTGCACAAAAGCGATTCTGCCAAGCAATGTGAACAGTTCTGCTTCCCAGGCACAGAGAAGGTGCTAGCAGGGAATTCTCTGCCTGCTTTTCCCCAGTGCTCTGCAAGCTCTCCAGGACAACATAAAATCTGGGGCTCTGTGCTTTCTTTCGTTCTGAACAAGTGTTACTGTTTTCTGCACAGAAGTGATTCTGCCAAGCAATGTGAACACTTCTGCCTCCCAGGCACAGAGAAGGTGCTAGCAGGGAATTCTCTGCCTGCCTTTCCCCAGTGCTCTGCAAGCCCTCCAGGACAACATAAAATCTGGGGCTCTGTGCTTTCTTTCGTTCTGAACAAGTGTTACTGTTTTCTGCACAAAAGCGATTCTGCGAAGCAATGTGAACAGGCACAGAGAAGGTGCTATCAGGGAATTCTCTGCCTGCCTTTCCCCAGTGCTCTGCAAGCTCTCCAGGACAACATAAAATCTGGGGCTCTGTGCTTTCTTTCGTTCTGAACAAGTGTTACTGTTTTCTGCACAAAAGCGATTCTGCGAAGCAATGTGAACAGGCACAGAGAAGGTGCTAGCAGGGAATTCTCTGCCTGCTTTTCCCCAGTGCTCTGCAAGCTCTCCAGGACAACATAAAATCTGGGGCTCTGTGCTTTCTTTCGTTCTGAACAAGTGTTACGGTTTTCTGCACAAAAGCGATTCTGCCAAGCAATGTGAACAGTTCTGCTTCCCAGGCACAGAGAAGGTGCTAGCAGGGAATTCTCTGCCTGCCTTTCCCCAGTGCTCTGCAAGCTCTCCAGGACAACATAAAATCTGGGGCTCTGTGCTTTCTTTCGTTCTGAACAAGTGTTACTGTTTTCTGCACAAAACCGATTCTGCCAAGCAATGTGAACAGGCACAGAGAAGGTGCTAGCAGGGAATTCTCTGCCTGCCTTTCCCCAGTGCTCTGCAAGCTCTCCAGGACAACATAAAATCTGGGGCTCTGTGCTTTCTTTCGTTCTGAACAAGTGTTACTGTTTTCTGCACAGAAGCGATTCTGCGAAGCAATGTGAACAGGCACAGAGAAGGTGCTAGCAGGGAATTCTCTGCCTGTTTTTCTCCAGTGCTCTGCAAGCTCTCCAGGACAACATAAAATCTGGGGCTCTGTGCTTTCTTTCGTTCTGAACAAGTGTTACTGTTTTCTGCACAAAAGCGATTCTGCCATGCAATGTGAACAGGCACAGAGAAGGTGCTAGCAGGGAATTCTCTGCCTGCTTTTCCCCAGTGCTCTGCAAGCTCTCCAGGACAACAGCAAATCTGGGGCTCTGTGCTTTCTTTCGTTCTGAACAAGTGTTACTGTTTTCTGCACAAAACCGATTCTGCCAAGCAATGTGAACACTTCTGCTTCCCAGGCACAGAGAAGGTGCTAGCAGGGAATTCTCTGCCTGCTTTTCCCCAGTGCTCTGCAAGCTCTCCAGGACAACAGCAAATCTGGGGCTCTGTGCTTTCTTTCGTTCTGAACAAGTGTTACTGTTTTCTGCACAAAACCGATTCTGCCAAGCAATGTGAACAGTTCTGCTTCCCAGGCACAGAGAAGGTGCTAGCAGGGAATTCTCTGCCTGCCTTTCCCCAGTGCTCTGCAAGCTCTCCAGGACAACATAAAATCTGGGGCTCTGTGCTTTCTTTCGTTCTGAACAAGTGTTACGGTTTTCTGCACAAAAGCGATTCTGCCAAGCAATGTGAACAGTTCTGCTTCCCAGGCACAGAGAAGGTGCTAGCAGGGAATTCTCTGCCTGCTTTTCCCCAGTGCTCTGCAAGCTCTCCAGGACAACATAAAATCTGGGGCTCTGTGCTTTCTTTCGTTCTGAACAAGTGTTACTGTTTTCTGCACAGAAGTGATTCTGCCAAGCAATGTGATCACTTCTGCCTCCCAGGCACAGAGAAGGTGCTAGCAGGGAATTCTCTGCCTGCCTTTCCCCAGTGCTCTGCAAGCCCTCCAGGACAACATAAAATCTGGGGCTCTGTGCTTTCTTTCGTTCTGAACAAGTGTTACTGTTTTCTGCACAAAAGCGATTCTGCGAAGCAATGTGAACAGGCACAGAGAAGGTGCTAGCAGGGAATTCTCTGCCTGCTTTTCCGCAGTGCTCTGCAAGCTCTCCAGGACAACATAAAATCTGGGGCTCTGTGCTTTCTTTCGTTCTGAACAAGTGTTACTGTTTTCTGCACAAAAGCGATTCTGCGAAGCAATGTGAACAGGCACAGAAAAGGTGCTAGCAGGGAATTCTCTGCCTGCTTTTCCCCAGTGCTCTGCAAGCTCTCCAGGACAACATAAAATCTGGGGCTCTGTGCTTTCTTTCGTTCTGAACAAGTGTTACTGTTTTCTGCACAAAAGCGATTCTGCGAAGCAATGTGAACAGTTCTGCTTCCCAGGCACAGAGAAGGTGCTAGCAGGGAATTCTCTGCCTGCCTTTCCCCAGTGCTCTGCAAGCTCTCCAGGACAACATAAAATCTGGGGCTCTGTGCTTTCTTTCGTTCTGAACAAGTGTTACTGTTTTCTGCACAAAAGCGATTCTGCCAAGCAATGTGAACAGGCACAGAGAAGGTGCTAGCAGGGAATTCTCTGCCTGCCTTTCCCCAGTGCTCTGCAAGCTCTCCAGGACAACATAAAATCTGGGGCTCTGTGCTTTCTTTCGTTCTGAACAAGTGTTACTGTTTTCTGCACAAAAGCGATTCTGCGAAGCAATGTGAACAGGCACAGAAAAGGTGCTAGCAGGGAATTCTCTGCCTGCTTTTCCCCAGTGTTCTGCAAGCTCTCCAGGACAACAGCAAATCTGGGGCTCTGTGCTTTCTTTTGTTCTGAACAAGTGTTACTGTTTTCTGCACAAAAGCGATTCTGCGAAGGAATGTGAACCCTTCTGCTTCACAGGCACAGAGAAGGTGCTAACAGGGCATTCTCTGCCTGCCTTTCCCCAGTGCTCTGCAAGCTCTCCAGGACAACATAAAATCTGGGGCTCTGTGCTTTCTTTCGTTCTGAACAAGTGTTACTGTTTTCTGCACAGAAGCGATTCTGCCAAGCAATGTGAACAGGCACAGAGAAGGTGCTAGCAGGGAATTCTCTGCCTGCTTTTCCGCAGTGCTCTGCAAGCTCTCCAGGACAACATAAAATCTGGGGCTCTGTGCTTTCTTTCGTTCTGAACAAGTGTTACTGTTTTCTGCACAGAAGCGATTCTGCCAAGCAATGTGAACACTTCTGCCTCCCAGGCACAGAGAAGGTGCTAGCAGGGAATTCTCTGCCTGCCTTTCCTCAGTGCTCTGCAAGCTCTCCAGGACAACATAAAATCTGGGGCTCTGTGCTTTCTTTCGTTCTGAACAAGTGTTACTGTTTTCTGCACAAAAGCGATTCTGCGAAGCAATGTGAACAGGCACAGAGAAGGTGCTATCAGGGAATTCTCTGCCTGCCTTTCCCCAGTGCTCTGCAAGCTCTCCAGGACAACATAAAATCTGGGGCTCTGTGCTTTCTTTCGTTCTGAACAAGTGTTAGTGTTTTCTGCACAAAAGCGATTCTGCCAAACAATGTGAACAGTTCTGCTTCCCAGGCACAGAGAAGGTGCTAGCAGGGAATTCTCTGCCTGCCTTTCCCCAGTGCTCTGCAAGCTCTCCAGGACAACATAAAATCTGGGGCTCTGTGCTTTCTTTCGTTCTGAACAAGTGTTACTGTTTTCTGCACAGAAGCGATTCTGCCAAGCAATGTGAACACTTCTGCCTCCCAGGCACAGAGAAGGTGCTAGCAGAGAATTCTCTGCCTGCCTTTCCCCAGTGCTCTGCAAGCTCTCCAGGACAACATAAAATCTGGGGCTCTGTGCTTTCTTTCGTTCTGAACAAGTGTTAGTGTTTTCTGCACAAAAGCGATTCTGCGAAGCAATGTGAACACTTCTGCTTCCCAGGCACAGAGAAGGTGCTAGCAGGGAATTCTCTGCCTGCCTTTCCCCAGTGCTCTGCAAGCTCTCCAGGACAACATAAAATCTGGGGCTCTGTGCTTTCTTTCGTTCTGAACAAGTGTTACTGTTTTCTGCACAAAAGTGATTCTGCGAAGCAATGTGAACAGGCACAGAGAAGGTGCTAGCAGGGAATTCTCTGCCTGCTTTTCCGCAGTGCTCTGCAAGCTCTCCAGGACAACATAAAATCTGGGGCTCTGTGCTTTCTTTCGTTCTGAACAAGTGTTACTGTTTTCTGCACAGAAGCGATTCTGCCAAGCAATGTGAACACTTCTGCCTCCCAGGCACAGAGAAGGTGCTAGCAGGGAATTCTCTGCCTGCCTTTCCCCAGTGCTCTGCAAGCTCTCCAGGACAACGTAAAATCTGGGGCTCTGTGCTTTCTTTCGTTCTGAACAAGTGTTTGTGTTTTCTGCACAAAAGCGATTCTGCGAAGCAATGTGAACAGGCACAGAGAAGGTGCTAGCAGGGAATTCTCTGCCTGCCTTTCCCCAGTGCTCTGCAAGCTCTCCAGGACAACATAAAATCTGGGGCTCTGTGCTTTCTTTCGTTCTGAACAAGTGTTACGGTTTTCTGCACAAAAGCGATTCTGCCAAGCAATGTGAACAGGCACAGAGAAGGTGCTAGCAGGGAATTCTCTGCCTGCTTTTCCGCAGTGCTCTGCAAGCTCTCCAGGACAACATAAAATCTGGGGCTCTGTGCTTTCTTTCATTCTGAACAAGTGTTACTGTTTTCTGCACAGAAGCGATTCTGCCAAGCAATGTGAACACTTGTGCTTCCCAGGCACAGAGAAGGTGCTAGCAGGGAATTCTCTGCCTGCCTTTCCCCAGTGCTCTGCAAGCTCTCCAGGACAACATAAAATCTGGGGCTCTGTGCTTTCTTTCGTTCTGAACAAGTGTTACTGTTTTCTGCACAGAAGCGATTCTGCCAAGCAATGTGAACACTTCTGCCTCCCAGGCACAGAGAAGGTGCTAGCAGGGAATTCTCTGCCTGCCTTTCCCCAGTGCTCTGCAAACCCTCCAGGACAACATAAAATCTGGGGCTCTGTGCTTTCTTTCGTTCTGAACAAGTGTTAGTGTTTTCTGCACAAAAGCGATTCTGCGAAGCAATGTGAACAGGCACAGAGAAGGTGCTAGCAGGGAATTCTCTGCCTGCCTTTCCCCAGTGCTCTGCAAGCTCTCCAGGACAACATAAAATCTGGGGCTCTGTGCTTTCTTTCGTTCTGAACAAGTGTTAGTGTTTTCTGCACAAAAGCGATTCTGCGAAGCAATGTGAACAGGCACAGAGAAGGTGCTAGCAGGGAATTCTCTGCCTGCCTTTCCCCAGTGCTCTGCAAGCTCTCCAGGACAACATAGAATCTGGGGCTCTGTGCTTTCTTTTGTTCTGAACAAGTGTTAGTGTTTTCTGCACAAAAGCGATTCTGCGAAGCAATGTGAACACTTCTGCTTCCCAGGCACAGAGAAGGTGCTAGCAGGGAATTCTCTGCCTGCCTTTCCCCAGTGCTCTGCAAGCTCTCCAGGACAACATAAAATCTGGGGCTCTGTGCTTTCTTTCGTTCTGAACAAGTGTTACTGTTTTCTGCACAAAAGCGATTCTGCGAAGCAATGTGAACAGGCACAGAGAAGGTGCTAGCAGGGAATTCTCTGCCTGCCTTTCCCCAATGCTCTGCAAGCTCTCCTGGGCAAGAGCGAATCTGGGGCTCTGTGCTTTATTTCCGCCCGAATGTGCATTAATGTCCTCTGCTTTATGGTGCGATGGTGGATCCTGGGATGCTGAATCGTGGATGTGGATTGGTGGATGTTGGTAAACTGGATTGTGGATCGTGGATTGTCAGATGTTGGATGGTAAATGATGGATTATTGATGATGGATGGTACATATTGGATGGTGGATGGTGGAAATTGGGATGGTGGATGGCGGATAGATGGTTGTGGGATATTGGAAGGTGGATGGGGGGTGGTGGATGTTGAATGGAGGATGGTGTATGGTGTATTGTGGTATGGTGTATGTTGGATGGTTGATGGTAGGAAGTCGGAGAGTGGATAGTGGATTGCTGATTGTGGGATGGTGGATGGTGGATGGTGGATTGTGGGATGGTGGATTGTGGGATGGTAAATTGTGGATGGTGTGAAGGTTGTTGGTGGGAAGGTGGATGGTCGATGGTTGATGTTTAATTGTGGGAACGTGGATGTTGCATGTTGGATGCTGGATTGTGGGATGGTGGATGTTGGATGGTGTGAAGGTGTTTGGTTGTTGGTGGATTGTGGGATGGTGGATGGTTGATGGTTGATGATTGATCGTGGAAGGTGGATGGTGGATGGTGGATAGTGGATTGTGGGATGGTGTATGTTGATGGTGGATGGTGGGAATCTGGGTGGGGGATGGTGTTTTGTGGGATGGTGCATTGTGGGGATTTGTAAGGACCTCCTGCGGGGAAATGGGCATGTGAGCAGTCCTGCATATGAGTAAGGCTGGTAAAGCCTCAATGTTGGCAAGGATGTGATGAAATGACCCTGGAAGAATGAGGAAGAACCCAGGAAGTTAAACAACTTCAGGGTGTGGGTTTGGACGGAGGAAGAAGTTTGTACAATGTCGATGTGGCAGTTCTCATTCAATCAGAAGAGAGCTTAAGGAGCATGTGCAAAGCTAACTGTCCAATCAGAGAGAATTCAACCACGTGATTGTATCATGTGATTTTAACCTGCATTATAAAAGGCTTGCTTCACCATAATAAAATTGGCATTGCTTAATCAATCTGGTTGTCCGCATGTCCATCTCTCCCGCATGTGGCTCCCTCTGCAGGGACCCACAGATTCGTACAAGTCTGATGAGGACTCGGTGATGTGCAATCACGGGTGGAAAGCTGGTCGAAACTGTTCCAGACGCTGCCCTGGTGTCTGAAGGAGAGAATCAACGCGCTGTAACTTTAAGGCTCCGTGAGAGGCGGTAGCCAGGGATCTGCCTCTGGCGGCGGCCAGGGAGGAATGGGGTCCACGCTTACTAGAGATGAGCAAGCAGTGGTGAAACTCCTCCAACATATCCTCTCCATGAGAGGGATCAAATATGACAAGTCCAACTTAGAAGGCTTATTAAAGTGGAGCCGAGAGAAAGGACTTATCCCCAGTCCAGGGCTTGTATTTGAAGCCGCTACCTGGGAAGCCATAGGGAAACAGCTATGGGACTCAGTTAGTGATGGAGGAAAGTTGGCAGAAGAAGTGACCGGTTACACCACGCTATGGAAATTAATCTGAGAGACACTACAGGAGATTAGTAGTGAGTGTGCGGCTGCGGCTTCTGCCTCTGCAGCTCTCGGAGCATCTTCTAACTTTGATATATCAGCCACACCGCCGCTGCTGCCGCTACCGCACTGCCCCGGCCACGGCCAGAGGGACGGTCCGGCCCCTTCCCCCACCTCGGCCTCCTCGCCCCGGGGCGACAAGGGAGGGGGCTACTCTCTGCTGCTTGTGGCTCCCGCCACGCTGGGTCAGCCAAAAACTCCGTTTGCCTTATCAATTGTGCCGCCGGGACCGCGGCGAGCAGTGGGGGCTAAATCCAAAACTGCATAATCAGGGGCTGGAAACAGCGGAAGTGTATCTGATGCGAACCGGAAAGGGACTGAGGAGAAACCAAAAGAGGCTAAAGACTCCAATAGTGGGCGGGACACAGATGAGGGCGTGGGTAGCAGGTACTTGTGCCCACCTCTCCCTCCCTCACAAGTCAACGCCACAGAAGAACACACCCCCGCTTCACAAGTTGGCTCTTCAAACACTGAAACTTTACTCCTGCAGCTTGTAAACAGCCTTCAGAAACTGACTGTATCACAGGGAGAGAAGATGAAGCAGAAACCATATACGTTTTCGTCAAATACAGGACCACAACCATCTGCTCCTTCTGATCCATCGCTCGAATATTCAGCTCCCGTGCCTGCTACTAATTCCTTCCTCTCGTCATTACCAGAGACGGTGACTGCATCCCCGCCATCTCACCCTGCAACTTCACATCTTTTCTCTTCACAGGTGCAGAGTGCTGATGGAAAGGAATTATTAGAGATGCTATAGTAGAAGGATCTTTTATCCCAGAAAGCATACAAGCATTTCCAGTTTCTTTTAATACTGTTACTGGTGCCAATGAGTGGGATCCCTTAGATTGGAAGCTGCTTGAAAAGGTTAGGGCCTCAGTAGTACAAAATGGTCTCCATCATCAATTAACTATATCTTCTCATCATCATTGTTAATTCCAAAAGATATCGATCAAATAGTGGCAGTTATTTTAACTCCATCTCAAAAAATTATTTGAAAGCACGTGGGTGAAGTTAGCTAACAAACAGGTTCGTCCACGACCACAGGGTGATCCCCTCTATCTTGTCCAAGCACAAATGCTATTGGGTACAGGGCCTTTCGCCACAGTAGATCTACAGGTCAATTTTTCTAACGAAGTGTTACGGTTATCACAGTCAATAGCTAGTCAGGCCCTAATGTCTGTACGTGATACAGAAGGAAAGAAACAGGACAAGTTTGTAACAGCAAAACAAGGACTTAATGAACCTTTTTCAAAATTTGTAGATCATCTTTATGACTCTCTAGAACAACAACCTGACATGACCCAAGAGATGAAGGAAAATATATTTAAGTTAATGGCCTTCAAAAATGCTAATCCATCTACCAAACGGCTGTTAGTGACCCTCCCACATGGAGCATCTGTAGCTGACATGATTGAATTAACCAACAGAGGAATGCAACAGGCTAATGTTGCAGCCTATGCCGCTGCAGTGCATGAAGTGGTTGCACCATTTTTTAACAACTTATTATGAGCCTAGTTATTAATAAGGAGCCCGGCTAGCTCAGTCGGTAGAGCATGGGGCAGAACAAGCCCGCAGAGGACACGGCCACTGTCAGACTCCTGCTGCATATACTCTCTATGAGAGGGATAACTTATAATGAAACTTCTTTATGAAGGTTATTTAAATGGTGCAGAAACCACGGCTATCCTGCTGATACCCTCACTGCCTTTGAGCCAGCAAAATGGGCTGAAATAGGTGAACGGTATAAAACAAAGAAGGGGGAATTTTCTGGACGCACCACATAATCAACTAGCAATGACTTTATATATTCTTAATGGTGTTTTGATGTTTGTAGTGTTTGTCATTTTATGTTGTGTGAGTGATAAGTGTAAGAGGCCTCTTTGTGTGATTGTTTTCTGTGTGTGAGATGCAGCCCAGCTGCAGCTGCGGAGTGTGGAGCTCTCTGACAGAGCACCCAAGTGCCTGCTGGGTCATCGGTGCAGCCTGTTTCTTCGAACTAAGTGTTTCAAGTGTCATAAGGCTCAAGTGTTAGCAAAAAACCTGGAAAGTGCTAACTGGGAAGGACCATATCCCTTGATAACCGGGGGAAGAGGTTATGCTTGTGTCTCCACAGGTCACAGTCCCCACAGGTGATTACCAGCAAGCTGTGTGCAACTACACCTGAGGCGTGAGAGGCAGCTTTTGGTAGACACTCAGGAGCCAGCTGTGGGTGCTGTGGATGCCCCTGTGCCAACAGTTCGCGATCTCTTCAACTGATCATTTAAGCAGAATGTATGGGTAATGCTTGCTATTGCAATAGGACAAAATACACTATCTCAGTCTTTAATCACACCACAGTTGCCAACTCTTTTAAGAGAAAATGCTGACAGTAATTGCAACTTCATGATGAAATAGATAGGCTTACTAGTCACTAGTGAAAGAAGTAGCTTAGACAAAATGTAGTTATTAATAAGGATGAAATGCTATAAGAATGTGTGTATTCACCTTTCTTTGTTTAGCAATATTAAGAATTAAGAAGTCAAGTGTTTAACCTTATTAGAAACTCCCTTGGTTTTCCCCCCTGAGTGGTGGCCAGGCATGGGTGGAACCCAACAGGAGGGTGAAATCAGATGTTTCCGCTCAAAGGAAATTGCCAGTTATTTTGGCCTGCTGATTTGGAGGTTGGACCTGCTTGCAGCGATTTTGGATGCCTCACCTACGGATGGACGCATCATGTAGGACTTTCCAGTTTGTGAGGAAGGGCACTCTAAATTCTCGCTGCATCCAGGGTTCCCCAGCAACTGCGGATCTGAATGTTAGCACCCCATTAAGTAAGTGTGCTATTTCATATTTTTCCTTACTGTTTACTTTTGTAGTATTTCATCATATCCCTTAGTTGTGGATACTGCAATTATCTTACTCTAGTAACTGTAACTGCTGTGTTGTTTCTAGCGTTCTGTGAAACTATTTTAAGTATGCTGTGTTTTGAAGCTTGCCTAACCCTTAATTGATGAAGTCTCGAAATAAGTCTTGCAGGTGCAGCTTTACACATCCTCTGAGCAATAGCTAGGAAGAACAGGCCTTGGAAGATAGATAAGAAACTGCTGAGTTATGCCAAGGTAGCGGGCAAAACCAGCAGACAGCTACAACACTGAACTGCGAAAAAGCACTAAGCTGTGAGAAGTTACCATCGTTGTAGGGCGGAATGCGCCAGAGAATATGGAAAATTAGTTCAATTGACCCGTGAAACTAATAATGGACCAGCCTATACCTCTCAAAATTTTTTTTTTTTTTTGTCAACTCTGGGGTATACATCACATCACAGGTATACCACATTCCCCCATGGGGCAAGCCATAGTGGAGAGAGCGCATCAAAACTTGAAAGGCGCTTTTGCAAAAACAAAAAGGGGGAGAGATCTTGGCTGCTGCAGAACCACTTGCAAAAGCGGTGTATGTGTTAAATTACTTACGGCTCACAGGTGATAGGGAGGAACCACCAGTAATAATACATAAGTATGGGTCTGAAATCTGGTATAAGCCAGTGTGGAGATAGTGCTTTTGCTCAGTACAAAGATGTTGCTATAGGAGAGTGGAAAGGACCTGTGGAACTAACAATGACGGGTCGAGGCTATGCCTGTGTTATTACCGATACCGGCACTAGATGGGCTCCATCTCGCTGGGTGCGGCCTTGGAAAGGAGATCAAGTTTGTGATTCTAAGCCTTGTGATGGTTCTGACAGTGACTAATGCTCATCCAGCAAAAGTAGTGTTTCCCCGACCAAACATATGGGTAACTATAGCTAAAGAGACAGGTCAAGAATCCACAAGAATTCATTGGGTTTGTGTCAGACGATAGTTGGGCAAAAATGAAACTTTCACAGGCCAATGACATTGCTCAAATTACCCAGGCCGGCACCAACACCACAACCTTTTGGCAAGGTCAACTTATTATGAGCAAAGTGTTGTTAAAAGGAGTAATCATTGTAATTATTGTGCTTGCTATTATTTTGCCATGCTTAATTTCTTGTATTAGACAATCGTTGCAGAAAAGCTTGCAAGGAGTTTGGATTGCTCAAAAACAAAAAGAGGGATATGTGGGGATTCTAAAGGATTTCCTGCTAGGAAATCAGCATGTGAGCAATCCTGCATATGAGCAAGACTGGCAAAGCCTCAGCGTCGGCAAGGATGTGATGAGGAGATGACCCTGGAAGAATGAGGAAGAACCCAGGAAGTTAAACAACTTCAGGGTGTTGGTCTGGGCAGAGAAGAAGTTTGTACAATGTCAATGCGGCAGTTCTCATCCAATCAGAAGAGAGCTTAAGGAGCATGTGCGAAGCTAACTGTCCAATCAGAAAGAATTGTACCATGTGATTGTATCTTGTGATTTTCACCTGCATTATAAAAGGCTTGTCCACCATAATAAAGTAGGCATTGCTTAATCACTGTGTGATCATGTGCATAGCTCCCACAGGGAAGTATTTCAGGAGGGGAGTGATTCAGGAGTATTTCAGGGGGTACTATTTTGGTGGGAGCATTTTGGGGGGAGTTTTTCAGGGGGGACTGTTTGTGGGGGAGTATTTCGGGGTGGGAGTATTTTGGGGGGTTGGGGGGTGGGTCTTTCGAGTGGACTCTTTCAGGGGAAACTGTTTCAGAGGGGGACTAATTCAGGGGGAGTATTTTGGGGAGACTATTTCGGGGAGAGAATTTCATGGAGAGTCTCACAGTGGAGCAGTTTGAGGGGGAGTATTCCAGGAGCAGTATGTTGGGGGGAGTGTTTTGGGGGGAGTATTTCGGGGGGCAGTGTTACAGGAGCATTATTTTGGGGGGAGCATTTTGGGAGGAAGTATTTCAGGTGAGTGTTTCGGAGAAGGAGTAATTCGAGGGTAGTATTCCAGGAGGGAGTTTTTCAGAGGTGGGGGGTGTGTGTATGGTATTTCAGGGGGGAGTGTTATGGGTGGGGACTATTTTGGGGGGGAGAGTATTTTGGTGGGACTATTTTGGGTGGGGAGTATTTCAGGGGGGAGTATTTCCAGGGGAGTATTTTGGGAGGGGTGGGGGGGGGGGGAAATGACTGTTTCAGGGGGATTATGTTGGGGGGGGGGAATTTCAGAGGGGGAGTATTCTGGGAAGAGAGTTTTGGGGGGAGTAATTCAGCGAGAATGTTTTTGGGGGAGTATTCCAGGGTAGTATTTTGGGGGACAGTGGTTCAGGAGCATTATTTCAGGGGGAGTATTTCAGGTGAGTGTTTTGGGGGAGGAGTATTTTGGGGGGAATATTTTGGAGGGGAGTATTTGGAGGAGAGTATTTTGGGAGGGACTGTTTTGAGGGGTAATATTTCGGGGGGACTATGTTGGGGTGTTAGTGTTTCAGGGGGGAGTATTTTGGGGTTTGGATATTCCCTGACGCATGCTTTTAGCACCGTAAGCCCCTTTGGACTCCTTTTGTCGCAGTCACACTGCTCCCAATATCTCCATTCCCAAAAAGGAACCTTGTTTTTCTTGTCTCTGCTATCTAGGATGCCTCTCGAGACCTTCCTTGTGCTCCACAGAATTTTGGTAGCATGTTGCCTCTCTTTTTATCTCTCTTATTGCTATGAGACTTTTGTGACCCCCCCCCTGCTCCCAGTCACCATGTGTCATGAGATGGTCTCTGTGTACCACAGCCCCGTTTTAGCTCTGCAGCGGACGTTGATCCTGTCTCATTTCCTCAGAAACCCATCTGCGGGTTTATGTCTCGGAGGGAGCGTTGTTATCGTCATCCTCTCTGCCGTCTAGAGTGTCTCCACTTGGTCCCCGGCCTCCTGAGGACATCTGTACTGTACTGGAATCCCCTCCAGGCTTCTTCCTTGTGTCCCTGAGACTTCTGTGGTGTCTTGGGCCCAGTCAGGACCCCTCTAGTGGCACAGTGATGCCTATCGGTGTCTTTGAGGTTGCCCTTAGCAGACTTCTAGCTTTGTCGTGGGCCTCAGACTCTTCTCGTTCCCTTAGAGAGTTTCCCCCGTCCATGTCTGTGACCCAGGCCGGTCATTCTGTCCTCTCTTCCCTCTAGCCGTGCCTCTATTACTGCCCTGGGCCTGTGATGACACATTTACCCAGTTGGGATCCTCTCAGGATTTCATGGTCATGTCCCCCGTCCTTTGGATGACTCCCTGGCTCCCTTAGGACAGTTCTGGTCACGATGCCTTCCCGAGACCTTCCTGGTTCTCCGGTTCCATCTTGTAGTGCTTTAGGTGGCGCCATCTTTGAACCACAGAACACTCCTTTGTTCCTCTCTGTTATCTGGGATTCCAGCATTCAGTTCCCGGCCACCCGAGACCACCCCTGCTCTGCTCAGATGATCACCCGAATTCCTCCTTGTCATCTCTGAGCCTTCTTTTGTCCATCGGCCCCCTCAACACCCCTCTCCTCGCAGTCACAATGCCGGCTCGGCTCTTCCTCGATCTCCACTGCAGCTTTTAGCACTCCAGCTCCTTTTCTCTTGTTCTGTCAGAGCCCCCCTTCTTTCTTTGCTACTCAGCGCTCCTTTATCCCTCTCTCTACCATCCAGCATGTCACCGTTTGCTTGTTCTCTCGCTCATCTGTAGTTTGCCTCGATGTCCTCGCTGTGTCTCCGAGCCCTCTTTTCTTACCCTGCCCCTTCCTGATTACTCTCTAGAACAACGTCTTCCATGTCCTTTCACATACTCTACCGCACTCTTGTAGCACCTTGGCTCCCTTTCAATTTTATTATTTTGTGCTCTCCAGAGCTCTCTTCTCTTACTTTTAAGCGTTAGGCATGCCTTCATTCAGCCCCCGCCCCCCTGAGGATGTCTGGACTTTGTTCAATTCCCTTTTGAGTTTGTTGCATCCCCAAGACTTCTTTGGTCTCTCTAATCCCTGTGATAATGCTTCTTGTTTTGCCAGAACCTTTTCTGAAGCCATCTTTGTGTTCCAGAACCGTCTTTTGGTTTTCCACCCTATCACATGTTTTTATTTGGTGTCTGGTATCCCAAAGATGTGTACTGTCAGCTCAGATCTGTTCTGGAGTTTTTCCAGAGAAGACGATCACCTTCATCTATGATCGATGCGTCTCCCGTGGTGTTTTCTGTCATGTTTTGCAATTTCTTTTTGTTCTGGCTACTTAAGTGTTAACTAGGCTGCTTCATACAGCTTCTGATACATTTCTTGCAATTCCATGGTTTTTTGGTCTTTTCTGTCCTCTGGGACTCTTCAGGGCATTAATTGGAGAGACTGTCAAGGTCACTCTGAGTTGTTGGCCATGGACAGTCAATAATTTATATTGCAACCGGTGGTGTTTTTGAGAAGGGATTCTTACAGGATCTAATTCTGCTCTGGTCTTCACTCCTATCCAGAACACATTCTGTTAGAAGTTAGGCAGCATGTGGGGTTTATGGCATTTAGCCAACTACTTTCCTACGTAGCTTAGTATGATACCTGTCTTTTTCTATCTATACTCCAGAAAAGCTCAGTTTAATTCCCTACCCAGTCCCATCACTGAATCAATAGAAGTAGTGAAAGAACAGACATTGTTGTTTCCAGGAAGGGTTGTTTTCTTTATTCAGCCTTTTGCGCGCTGTAACCTTAAGGCAGAGGAGAAAACTTGCTGTTGCTCCCCTGGCTGCCTGGATGCCTCTGGGGGTTCGCCCCTCCCCTACCCCAGGTGATTGTGGTCAGGGTGGTGGGTGGGTCCCAGGGTATATGAGCCCCAGGCTCTGGTCAGGGAGCTCCTTCTGCTTCTGGGCTTCTCTGAGGTCAGTGCTCTAGAGGTCCTTGAGTGGGTGGCAGCTTTAGAGCTGTGGAAGCTCTTTGGGCAGGAGTGTTTGGATATTCACAGCAACAGAGGTACCTGTGGGGAGAGTGTCAGGACCCGTCAAGGTTCAGCAGCGTATGGAATACGAGGTGCACTGGCATGTAGGGGTTTATTTTCAGGTGAGTAATTTTGTATCAAGAGGTGGTTGGGTGTGTGTGTGTGTTTAAGATGGCTTAATAGCATTGTGTTGCATTTTCCTGGCTTTTCTGACTCAATGGAAGATGCACCGTTGTTTTTTTCCCCTAGTTTTGCTGCATACCATGTCAGTTGTTGATCTCCTCTGTCTCAGTAGGCCCAATGGTGAGAAGATGGAGCACGGGTTGAAGTGAGCATCCTGCATGCACCTGTAGGTGCAGTTTGGGCGTTTCTCAAAAAAGCAGCAGGAATGTAAGGAGCAGTGTCCTTTGGGATATGGGATGGCTCATTGTGTTTTCCTATTGTGCACAGAGCTCCATGTAGTTTTGTACGGGTGGGCACCTTTGAAGTAGGATGAGTGTCTGAGGTGAGATGGGGTAGTAGAGAGTAGGAGCACGGGCTTGGTGTTTTCACACAAGCATCACCATAATGTTTTTTCTTTTGCTATCATAGGTGCCACAAGCGACGACAGCCATAGCGTCCAATACTGGCAACGGTGTGAAGCAGGTGAGCGGAAAGCAAGATGCTTTTGAGGAGGAGGGTGTTGTGGAAGGGGCTGTGTCGGCTGACACATGCAGTTGTTGTGCAGCTGATGACGAGGAGCCTGGTGTCTGCAGGAATATCCTGGTTAGCTGGTGTGTTTTTTGTGGAAGATGGCTTCAGACCCCCAGCCCCCAGCTCAGTTGAGGGACTGGTGTTTTGGAGAGGGCTCTGGGGCGAGCCCAAGGTTGGGAATTGCAGGGAGGGGTTCTCCAGTCAGCGTAGGGCAGAGGCCTGTCCAGGAGCAGCATCCTTTGGGCTGGGAAAGGGAGTAGGGTACCCTTCTGCATGAAACTGCCCAGTGCTGGGCAGGGCAGTTCCAGCCTATGACTGTGGTGTTGTGTGGCTTCTGTCTTCTGTTTTCTGTGTCCTAGAGCTTCCTCAGGTCTCGATGTCCCTGTTGCTCTTTGTGCTCAAGTAGCACAGCATGTGCCTCGGGTGCCATCCCTGGGGTCAGGCGTGCCCGTAGTCATTGCAGAATGGTGGCCGGGTACTTCTTTTATTGCATTACAAGCCTAAAGCATGCATAGGTCTTGGAAGTTTCAGGAGATCAGTCTGCTTTGGCAGCGTTGTTCCAGGCTATGTTAACCTCTCTGACCCTGGGCGGTCCATTTCTGCAAAGAGCTTTTCTGGGAGTTCTTCCCTGCATCCTTACATTCTTAGTTCTTGCAGTGAGGCTTCTTGCACATGCCTCATCCTGGTTGCTCCCACCTGTTTTTGTCTCGGGCCACAACGTTTGGCTCTTCTCAGCCTGCCATGGATTCTTCCTTTTGGCCCCCGAGGTCTTTTCATCCGGCAGCGTCTCTGGCCTGAGGGGGTCATTCCTGGAGAGCTTGTTTTAATGTCTCAGTCACAGCATTTGACTTGTCTGTGTGCAGTGCTGGTCTGTGCCTGTTTGTGTCTGGGTGGGAGCTGTTCTGCCTGGGGGCACAGCAGTGATGGGCAGCAAACGAATAGTCTAAGAATCGAAGGCTGCCATGGTGATAAGCCCAGACTTTGTAGGCAGAGGGTGTGCGGCCTGTTTCAGAGCAAGTAGCCTCATATGCAGCAGGCAAGAGTCTTTCTGTAGTGCTGTGCAGAGACACTGGGGATGGCTGGGTTGTGTTTAGTGGCAGGCTTCAGGGAGGATCTAGGTGGTGTACCTCCATGGAAATGAGACCTCTGGAATTGTTCAGCCATCGCTCAGCATCCACGTGACTTGTTTGACACCATTTCTGCAGGTGCAGTGGGGAGACCTGGGCACCAAAAGGCGATGGAGGAGGCGAGCGGAGCGCTGTGAGAAGGTCAGTTGATGTACGGCGTCGGAGGGAAGATGAGAGTGGTGGCTCTATGACCACCCTATAAACGTGTTTTATTTTGGAGGTGTAAAGCAGGATAGCGGCAGCCGAGGGCAGTCGAGCGAGGTGAGCTGGGACTAGCTTAGCAGTTATTTTCCAGGTTCTGTATTGTTGGTGCCATTAGAAGCATCCCTTGCAGTTTGTGTCTTACAGGTGGTACCCAAGCCTCCACAGGACAAGCTGTGACCAGCAGAGGTGGGGTGGGTGAGCACACAAGGTAAAGGAGTGGGAGAGGGTTATGGGTGTGGGCAGGCTGTAGTTTTGGGCAGTATCCCAGCAAGTGGTACTTTGGTTTTTTCAGGTGACGCACGTGGCGTCGGAAGGGTGAAGCCGCTGCGTCATCATAGCTTTTAGTCTTTCACAGCATTTTGTCTCCATCGGTCACTGGGGTGTTATTACCCATCTTTCATCCAGAGTTCTGGCATTATTGTACAGCAGGCCACACCGGGGCATCTGTGTCAGGTGGCCTTGGCATTATTGCACGTACTGTCAGGCGTGTCTTTTGATCTGGCGTTAACTCTAGCCTGTGTGGTAGTCCTGCATCCTTAGGTCCTGTTTGTGGAGCATGTAGATGTGTGTGTTTGAGGTGGAGCTGCTTTGTGTGTTTGTAGCCATTCCAGATGGGGTGGAATGGCCCAAGCAGGGGATGGTAGTGTGGTGGTGAGCGTGGCCTGTTTGGGTGGAGGTTGTGTAGGCTGGTTTTGGGGATAGACAGTAGTTATCACCAAGCAGGCTCTAGAGTTCCTTCTTCTGTCTGCTGCTGGTGCCATAGGGCCACTGGCATCCCAGAAGCGAATCCTTCCAGGAGATTTGATGGAGTGTACAAATGGAAGCAAAGAAGGAGTGGTGGACGTATTCCTCTGCTCCCAACTGTGGGGGCCTGTGGTGTGGAATCATGTGGAGCGGTGGCGATGGCTTCAGGTGTGTGATGATGCAGTTCCAGGGATGGTTATGGAATTGGGTTGCTCTGCCACTCCGGGAGGTGAAGGTTGGATAGAGTAGATGTTGAATGAGTGTTAGTTTTAGAAGGTATCTATCCTTGTATGTGAGGCTGTCTTTCATTTCAGGGTCTATGGAATGTAGAGGTAGCTCCTCCTGTCTTTCAAAAATAGTAGAGAAACTCTCAAGTGGGGCAATTTCTGTTTCTCCTTGACCTGGTTGATGGTCACCTGGTGCTGGCTGCTCTGTCAGGTGATGTTCATGGCCAGTGTTTGGGTGGAGGTTGGGCTCAGGCTGTGGTGTTTGCAGGCAGGGGGATTTTGGAGGCCTCTGGGAGCTGTGTTGTGAGGAGTGCTGCAGCTGTGGGGCAGAGAACTGTTGCGGTGGTCAGGTGGCGGGTGGGTGAGCTGAGAGTGAGGGGGGGGTTTGTGGGGTAACTGAAGGAGTGCTGTGCTTGGAATGGGTCTCCCTGGGTGTGATTGCTTTATGCATTGGCTTTGTGTTGCAGGTGGAGTTGAGGTTTTTGAGTATTTAGAAAAAAATAATTTAAAAATGTCAGGTGGGGGAGCGAGGGATTTTTTTTTTGTTTCCCCTGGCTGGGTGTTTTTTCCCCGGTCCCGGCTGCTCTGCGAGGCGATGATCAGCGCCAGTGTTTGGACGCAGAGTGGGTAGGGGTGGGGTTTCTGCAGGCCGGGCAATGTTGGAGGCCTCCCGGGAGTGGTGTTCCTGGTCTCCTGTGTGTCATAGTGGTATTTAAATAGTGATGAATCCAGGTAGGAGAGACATGATGCCAAGAGGAGTGTGTGAAATGAGCATCAGTGCTGGGAGAGGTCATGGGGGTAGGGAAATCTCTCCTCCTTAGGGCTTTAGGGTTTGTGAAGCGCATCAGTCTTGGTGTCAAGTAGGTTCAATCAAGGTGTATTTGCTTTTGGTTCCAAGGTGTATCAAATAGGTAAAAGGTGTTTTGTAATATAGCTTTAGTAAAAGTGTCTTTGCTCTGGTTCTAAGATTTCTTAAGCAAATGAAAGTTATGCTTTAACGTAGCTTCAATAAAGGTATATTTGCTCCTGGTTCTACTGTTATCAAATAAGTAAAAGCTGTTTTGTAATGTAGCTTTAAAAAAAGTGTATTAGTTAGGGTTGGTTCCTGTGTGGCTTTTTGGATGTCTGACTTTGACCCTCTTTCTCTCTGTGCATCTCACGTTGTTCCTGTGTCTCCACCTTGCACCCCTTTTTGGCATCTACCTTTTTCTGGCCTATATTTGCCCTCTGGCCTCCAAATTCTCTGGCCTCTACTTGCTTTTGGCCTCTCACCACCTCTTGGCCTCCAATTTTTCCTAGCCTCTACTTTCTTCCCAGCTCTTTTCAGCCTCCCACCCCTTTTTGGCTTCCACATTTTTCTGGCCTCTATTTCCCTTCCACCCTCCCTTTCTGACCTCTGGCAGCTTTTCAGCCCCCTCCTTTATTCTGGCCTTTATGTGCTCTTTGAACTTTGGACCCTTTTCTGCCCACCCAGCCCTTTCCAGTCCCTTTCCCCATTTCGTACTCCACAAGTTTCTGCCCTTTACCTGCCCTTTGGTCTCCACTATTTGCTGGCCTCTGTGTCCCCTTGTCACTCCTGGCATGCAAGGCCAAGGGTTCAGTGCAAACCGGGCTCAAATGTTTGGAGAGGAGCTGTCACAGCTGAAGCTGGAGAGGCCTGAGAAACAGGAAGAAAGTCAAGGCTGCCTGGGCAGCAGCTGCCTCCACTGTGGGAAGAGAGACCCTGCCTCTCTGGGTGAGGAAGAAGCCCTCTTCATAGTCCACAGCGGGCCAGGCCGCCACCGTGCACCCGGGGTCTGCGTGCGTCACCCCAAGCACGGTACGGCTGCGTAGTGTGTGAGGGAGCGAGGCTGCGTGTGTAGGACGCCTCGTCTTGTAAGAGCTGAGCGACACCCACCTATTCGCTGAGGCGGGGGACAGCCAAGGGACTGGAGCTACAGAAGAGGAAGTGAGGAGAGAAGGAGCAAGTAGGATCTGAAGTGGCAAATCTCCCTGGCAGTGCAGAGAGCGACAGCTGTGGTGAGTCCTGGGCCCTCGGGGCCCCATCATCTCTCCTGTGCTTTTTGGGCTCTCTCCTGTCCCCCTCTCTATCCCACACTGCTGTGATATGTTTGGATTCCCTTTACCTCTGCTCTCCTCTCTCTTCTCTCCTGTTCCCTCTCCCTCTCACTCTCTGTTCTTCTAGCCCTCCCTGTTCCTTTTTCTCTAGATGCCTTTGTCCTGCTCCCTCTCCTACCTTTTTTTTTCTTCCTGTCTTGCTCCTGCAGCCTAGTGCTCTTTATTCCCTTCTCCAGTTCTTTGTCCTGATGGGCATTGGTCTCTTTTCCCCCACAAGTACTCTGGTCTGTTCCCTGGGGTTCTTTATTGTGGGAGTGTTAGCTCTGTGCAGCTGTGGGACACTCAATATGTCAAGAGCCAAATCATGTGTTACTGGTAAATGATTAAGAGGCAAGTCAGCATTGGTCTGTCAGCCCTGCACAGCTGTGGGAGATTCAATACTTAAGAGCCAAGTGGACATGGGCCAGTCAGCTCAGCCAGAGAGCTCAGTTTGGGGAGCTTGGGGAAGGGGGAGAACTCTGTCCTGCACTGGTTTGGAGAAGCGCCAGCTCTGCTCTGCGCCAGCCTGGAGAAGCAGCAAGGCTTGGAGGAGAAACAGGCTGTTGAAGAGAGATACCAGGCTGTGTTAGTGTGGTGAAGAAAATGGCAGCACCGAGACTGCCTGTGTGGTATGGAACTGTTTGTGGGATAAGAGTGTTGATGACTATCTAGCTGCTGCTTTGCTTATCATGAAGGAAGAGCTAAGGAAGCGAGAGCATAGCGAGAGCGTAAGTATGTATCATTGTAATAATAAAGGATTTTCCTTCTGCACTTCAATGGAGAGTCCGTGCCTCAGTTGCCACACTTTCCCTCTCAGTGCCTGTCTGTGCCGCTCCATGTCCTGGCCTTCCTCTCTCCCTGCCTCCTTCTCTTCCTCCCTCCATCCTGTAATCTCGCAGACTGCTGCCCCCCCCAACCTGTTGCTTGCTGTCCCTGTCCTCCACCCTCTTCATTTTGTCCTCTCTCAGACACTTTGCACTGTTCCCTGTCTCAACTCTTGATTGCTTCGCCTCTTGTTCTCTGTCCCTGTCTCTTCTCGTGTCCCTCCTCTCATTCCCTCTGTTGCTCTTGTTGGTTCCAGACCAGCATCCTGCTCTGTGTCCCTCTCCCTTCCGCAGTGGTCTCCTGCTCTCTGGCTCCCTGTCCCTCCCCTACCTTCTACATCCCTCTGGCCTGCCTCCTCTCTTTCCTGATCCCTCTGGCCTGTTTCCCGTCGCTGGCTTGCTGTTCTTTCTCCACCTCCTTGCCTTGCTTCTGTCCCTCTCCTCATCTCTTGGTGGCTGCTGTTTCTTTCTCCATCACTGCCTTGCTCTCTGTCCCTTTTCTCTTCTTCTCTCTGTCCTCCATCCTCTCCTGAACACTTTGCCTCTAGAGCCCCACACCACACTCTGTCGCGTTGTTTCCCGCTATCACCCCGTGCCCAGCTCCCTGTCCCATGATTATCATTACACTCTGTGCTGCTCCGTGGCCTTTCCCCTTCATCCTCCAGCCCATCACGGTCTTTTCTTTCTCCCTCTCTCTGTCCTGTTCCCTCTCCCTTTCTCCCTCTCCCCCTTTCTCATCCTCTCCAATCCCTCTGGATTTCACAGTCTCTTGCTCTCCCTCCCACCTTCCTTTCCCCCCACATCTCATTTCTCTCTCTCTCTGTTCTTTCTACTCCCCACTCATCATTATCTCTCTCCCTTGGTCTCGCTCCCTGACCCAGTTTTTCTTCTGCCCTGTCCCTGCAGGACTCCTCATTCCTTTTCTAGTGATTTCTCCATCTCTACTTCACCCACCTCCTCCCACCCCTTTTTGGCTTCCAGCCCTTTTCACACTCACATGCCCGTCACACCTCACACTCTCTTTTTTGACATCTACACTTTTCTGCCTAGATTTGCTCTCCAGCCTCCAATTTCTGTGGCCTCTACTGACCTCTGGCCTCCCACTGCATTTGAGGAGGACGGCGAGGCTGACAACGATGCCGAGGAGGCCGGTGGCGAGGGCGGCGGCAAGGAGGCTGAGAGAGACAGCAGCGATGAGGGAGGCGAGGGCGGCGAGAGCGGCGGCGGCGGCAAGGAGGACTTGATTGTTTTGCCTCTTGCTCTCTGTCCCCATCTCCTCGGCTCACATGCCTCTCACACCTCACACCCCTTTTCTGCATTGACTTTTTTGTGGTGTATAATTTCCCTAGCGCCTTCATTCTTTTTCTCGCCTTTTTTGGCCCCCATTTTTGGCTTCCAGAGTTTTCTGATCTCTATGTCCCTTCTAGCCTTCCATTCTGAGTTTCTGTAGCCTTTTTGGCCTCTACTTTTTTTTGTCCTTTATGTGGTCTTTGAACTTTATGACCCTTTTTTTATGCACCCATCCCTTTTATGTCTCTCACCCCTTTTAGTCCTCAATAAATTTCTGTTTTCCTTGTGCTGTCTTTTTTTAATCACAATATTTCATTCAAACATCCTTGCGTTGCACAGCCATCCTTTAGGTCTGTAGCAGGCTTTGTATATTTATTGTTCTGAGGCAAGTCTCTGCCTGGCTTTCCCTGTGCTCGGAGCACTATTACCATTTCATGTGCTATAGCTGGTGCTTTCATTTTTTTCCCTATAAACTGAGAACATCTGTATATCGTTCAGATCCCCTCTCAAGTACCTCGTTTTGTTTGCCTCTAAGTCCAACTTTCTTCCAACTCTTAGAGAGTACTTGTTACAGTAACTGCCCTTACTGAGGCCATTGTTACGCCACACAGTGCCCTTTGTGGTCTGTAGCCCTCTTTGTGGGACTCGTACTCAGAGACAACCATTGCTCTTGGGTTTTTCTGTGGGCTGGAACACTCTTGCTGTATTCAATGCCATGTCAAGTGTCTCCATGCAGTCGTTCATCCTCTGAGATGTGTACATTGCTGTGACACCTGCTTGGGTTTTGCATTGTGTCCCAGAGTTGCCTTCTGTCTCTGTGTTACTCTCAGCATCATTCTAGTGTTAATGCCTCCTGAGGCCTCCTAATGCTCCGAAGCCCTGTTTTGGTTCTGTAGTGCACTTTGCACCCTATTTGCTCAGTGGGAATATTTCCTGATGCCATATTTCATTTGCAGAACGCTTATGTTGTTTTATATGGTAGGTAGCATCTATGTGTTCAGTTCCTGATCTAGTGAGGACATCTGTAGTATGTTCAAATTGTATCTGGATGACTTGATCATGTTCTTGAGCAGTCTTTTGGATGTTCTGCTGCTCAGAACACGTGTGCAGATGTCATGATGCCTGAAGTCTTCGATATTTCAGGCAGCATGCTTTTAGCAATGTAAGCCCTCTTTGGGTTTGCTTTGTCGCAATTGTGTGCTGTTAATATCTCCATTCCAAAAAGGGAGTGTTGTTGGTTTTTATTTGTCTATGCCATCTAGGATGCGTCTTGAGAACTTCTTTGTGCTCCAGTGAGTTTTGGTAGCATGTTGAGTCTGTTTTGATCTCTGTTTTTTCCTATGAAGATTTTGTGCCCCCTGTGGTCCCAGTCACTGTGTGTCCCAAGATGTTCTTTGAGTACTACCACCCCATTTTAGCTATCTAGGGGATGTTGATCCTGTCTT
The DNA here is from genome assembly GCF_047716275.1 of Strix uralensis. NCBI lineage: Eukaryota > Metazoa > Chordata > Aves > Strigiformes > Strigidae > Strix > Strix uralensis. The sequence continues at coordinate 15,843 of NW_027436710.1, read as the reverse complement.
GTTTTGTCACAAACCTGTCTGCGGGTTTATGTTTTGGAGGAAGCGGTCTTATTGTCATCCTCTCTGTCGTCTAGGGTGTCTCCATCTGGTCCCAGGCCTCTCAAGGACATCTGTACTCTTCTGAAATCTCCTCCAGAGTTCTTCCTTGTGTCCATGAGCATTCTTTGGAGTCTTTGGCCTAGACGACTTGAGAGACAGCCCTATGGAGAACACAGAGAACTGGTTCACGGATGGAAACAGCTATGTCCTAAGTGGTAAAAGATATGCTGGGTATGCTGTTACTACCAGCCAGGAAATAATAGAATCAGGGCATTTGCCCATGAATACCTCTGCGCAAAAGGCAGAAATAATTGCCCTAACCCGCACTTTGGAGTTGGCCCAAGTCAAGGCTGTGAATATCCATATGGACTCAAAATACGCCTTTGGAGTCGTACACGTGCATGGAGCAATTTGGAAAGAGAGGACTATTGAACTCCCAGGATAAAAACATCAGACATGCAAAGGAAATTGAGACTGTTGGAAGCAGTCCAGCTTCCTAAAAAAGTAGCAATCATGCACATCAAGGCACAGCAAAAGGTGAACTCAGATTTGGAGAAGGGAAATGAGCTGGCCGACAGAGAGGCAAAATGAGCAGCCAAAGGAGAGGTAAAAGTAGAAGGAGCTTTAATCCCTGATGGGCGAAGTTCCCTAGAGGGTAAGCCTAATTATATTAAAGAAGATCAAAAACTTATCACAGATCTGGAAGGATCATATAATGAGGAAGGTTGGGCCCTCACCCTGCAAGGAAAGATAGTCATTCCCTCTTACTTAATATGGTCCCCGGTAAGGGAGGAACCTCAGAAAGGACACTGGGGAGCAGAGGCCCTATATAAACATTTAATTAAAGATATCAGAGCTAGAAATTTATATACTACGGTAAGACAAGAGACTCAACAGTGTGATCTTTGCCTCCAGACTAATCCTAAAAATACCCCCAGATTGGAAATGGGCTCAATTGGGAAAGGCAATGCACCTGGGCAACAATGGCAGATTTCTTGGAAGTTCTGAAAAATCAAAGGGGGTATAGATACCTATTGGTATTAACAGATACCTTTTCAGGCTGGCTAGAAGCATTCCCTACCAGAACCGCCAAATCTCGGGAGGTGACCAGAATATTAATACAAGATATAATATTACACTTTGGGGTTCCAGCAACAATATCTTCTGACAGAGGGCCACGTTTCATTTCAAAGGTGGTGCAACAAATCAACTGCCATTTAGATATAGATTGGCAGCTTCATACCCCATATCATCCCCAGTCAAGTGGCCAAGTAGAAAAGATGAATCATTTAGTCAAACAGCAGATTGTGAAACTTGGCCAGGAGACTAATTTGGCTTGGCTTCAGTCTCTTCCTGTGGCCCTTCTGTGCATATGAACTAAGCCAAGGGCAAGAGAGGGGTTAAGTCCTTTTGAAATTCTGTACGGATGACCCTATAGCATACAAAAGGGCATATCCATGCAGGCAGGGGATGAGACTGTAACTTCATATCTGCTGGCATTGGGTAAACAGCTCAATAAAATTGGAAAACATGTGTTTGGAACTCAAAGTAGAGGGTTAGATGGACCTGTGCATAATATACAGCCTGGGGATTACGTGTATGTTAAGTCTCTTGCAGAAAAGCCTCTGGAACCGCAATGGGAAGGACCATTCCAAGTACTCCTCACCTCCTTTACGGCAATTAAGATCAAGGAGCAGAGCACCTGGATCCATCATACCGGAGTGAAGGAGGTCCATAGATCTCCATGGAAGGTTACACAAATTCGGCCAGGAAAATTGAATTTTTCACGATAATCTTGGTCAACATCTATGGTGTTGTGGTAGCATGGAACTAGAATTTCTTTGTAGGCCTTCTTCACGGGATGGCTCAAGGAAATAATTTGTCAGATTGCTGGGTATGCACAGAATTACCAAAATCAGGTCAATTTCCTTTTTCTAGGTATTCCCAAATTTAACATCCCATGGTTTACAAATATGACAGGTTGGGTAGGGGGACCTACCCCTCATGATCTGATGGGAGTATGGAGACCACCTGATGGCAATTATGACAGAACACTGGAGATGCTTATGTCACATAGAAGAAGAATCAGCTTAGGTTTAGGCTGGAATCAAACAAGTACTTTTCTAAGGTGTTAGATCAGGAGTCAGTTTATTAAAGGTAGTAAAAGAATTTATTAATGTCTTAGAAAAGGGGGGGAATTGAGATGAGGAGCTAGGAAATTAAAATAGGATATAGAAATTAGGCACTCAAGAAATGAAGGTGTAACTTAGTTTAGAGATAAAGATGGAAGACTTAGAGATCAAGCTAGAGGCCCATTAGTTAAAAGATAACTAAGATTGAATAGGATAATAGATCATAGTCAATGGGCCAGAGAGCAGAACAATATGGAAACCTTGATTAATGGAAGCTGTGAGGGAACGCTTCCTGATGGAATAGGAAGACAGCCCTAAAAACTGGTCAAAACCAACCCTATGGTCCGGCCTGAGTCCAGGAGGCTACAGAGACTGAGCAAGGAACGGAGGTAAAAAGTTCAACAGTGAGGAAGAGGAGCTACTTCATCTCTGCGATCCCAGCCCACAACCACCAGGACATGCTGCACAGATGCAACTAGGAGGAGACCGGGGCGGAACACATGAAAGACTTTCAGGCTCATTATAATATGAAACAGGGATAGTCATGCATAGGTATAGGCGTATTATGAATCTGTGATGCTTTGTAGCATAAAGCCAAGACAAGGTGTCATGAGAGGTGCACATGTTTCTGGTGGAGCGATCCCCCGTGTGCCTCAGCGCTGAATAAACATACCTACTTTATAACCTTATAGGTTGTGGAGTCATGTTTCCACAAGTCACCCCCCCCCCCCCCCTCTTCTTTCACTTCCCCCCCCTCCTTGTTCTCCCTTTCTCTCTCTCTCTCTCTTTGCTTTCCTCTCCCCGCCTCCTGGTTCCCCCTCTCCCCCCTTGTCACGGTCCACTCGGACACGTGATGGTTCGTTTGCTATGATCTTGGAAGTGCAAATTTAAGGGGACCAACACCAAAGGGGATAGCAGTAATCAAACAGTGAAACTTTATTGTGTTGCCTGTGAAGCAGCATGCGATAGTTAGAGATGGATGAAAGAAAGGAGAAAAGTAAAGTTTAGAGAGAGGAGGGAGAGAGGTTATAGTTACCACCGCTGATCTCACAACGTCCTAACGGTCCAGGGTCCAGCTGATGCTGCATCGTCGATCGTCGTGGTCCTTGGTGGGGAAGTTTACCATTTTCGTTGTCCAGAAGTCATCTTTTATGCTCAGTAACACACCTTGCTCCTCCTCTGCCTCAGGGGTCTCCGCCCTTCTCAGAATTCAATTATCATATCTCCGCCCTTCTCAAGCGAGGCCATCACGCGTGCGCAGGGGGGAGTGTCCGAGGTGTGGCCAGTCTTGGAGGCGGGTAGCCTTCGACCAGGAGGTGTGTTCTAATGAAGCAAAGTGTATTATAATGAAGCAAAGTTCATCTAAGGTTCATGATTTCTTCATCGATGTTATGGCAACAGTTGCGATCCATCTTTTTGACAATGGCTATGCAATTATATCTAACAGCTCCGGCTAGGCCCAGGTACTGAACATTCTTTGTGCTACACGGCTCAGGCACCAAAGAACAGCACTGCACTGCCTGCACCACCCGGTTCAGTACTCAGGAGAACAGCACAGCACTGGCTGTGCCACACAGTTCTGCATTCAGGAGCCTTTGCACTACATTCCACTCCAGGGATCGGCAACTGTGCTCCAAACAGGCCGTAGTCGGGTATCTCACTGTCCATGTCCCTGATGACAATGTTGAGACAATGCTGATCTTCTGACCGACTCTTACACCACCCCGTGGCTCAACATCGTCGTCAGGATGTCAGGATTGCACGGTAGTACCATAGTAGAAGAGGAAGAAAGAAAGGAAAAGAAAGGGAGAGAGAGAGAGAGAAGAAAGAAGGGAAGTCACAGCGATAGAACAATCTGCAAAATTAAATTTATGAAATAATTACAATCAAAGCTATTTATATAAGAAAATAATTAATGGGGTTTTAAAACATCAATTGATTTGGGGATCTCCACCTTGGATGGGACATCAAACATATTGTTTGTGTTCAATACAGACATCAAACATGTTAACCGATTCATCATTCTCCAGGTTATGACATATAATACTGCTGTCAAAGCCAAACTGATCAAAACCAATATCAGGAGAACCACGATAGGGTGACACAGCTTGTTCAGGATGACTGTAGCAGTAGGCGACCATCCGAAAAGTGTGTCCCACCATCTATATTCTGTATCCTTTTGCACTCTTTCCAAAACTTGGTATATTTCTTTCACATTATGATGAACAGTTATTAAGGTTTTCTGTCCGTTTTCCCTAATTTTTTCCAAAATCTCAATCAAATCCTTGTGTTGTAGTAACTGCTTTACCAAAGTGAGATTCATTCCAATGGGTGTAGGCAGCAATTCGTGAATCAACGTGTAATTAGATTGCAAAAGTTGGTGAGATGTGACCGGGGCCAAATAGGAAAAGTCATATCTGATAATCTCAGTAAAATTACAAACACATAAATTTGAATGATTTTTAGTCTCTACAACTACCTTGCCCACGGATAAAAAATCACAAACAGTCCTCAAACATACACAGCCTTTGCCAATGTATATGAGCACCGTTTCAGGGTTTTCATTAGGATGAATCTCGAAATGACAAATATTTTGTTCAGCATCTAGACAAATATCTTGAGCCTCAATTGCATTGCCTTCACAGATAAATCCTTGTTGTTCTCGTACAAGGCAAGATTCCAAATTGATAGTTTGCCATTTTTCATTCACCTTGCGGGCCCATACTCTATGCTCAAAAGGATAGAGTGTAGTTCTGTCGTGGTTCAACCCTAATGCAATGACAGGATAAATTGGGTATAGGGTAGCATTATATATAGTGAGCACAAAGGTTGTGGCTGTGTTTGTGATGGGGTCATAGGTAAAGTTTACCAGGTTCCACCAGGATTGGAGTTTCTTCTCAAAATCAGTGGTACTGTCCCAAATTATTTTCCGAATTTCAGTGGGGAGAGTGCCTTCTTCACCTTCTCTTATAATTGAGGCGGCTACCGACTGCATCCATATTTGAGCCTGGATACAGCTGAGAGCCAAAGAGAGGTTATTCTGGATCACCCCAAGTGCATCTGTAATCAATTCATGGTCCTTTACATTTACCTTTTCCCATTTTGGTAATATATTTGACAACAGCCACTGGTTAGTCCCCAAAGCCGATAAAGAAGATCGCAAAGGCTGTTGTAAGTTAGTCAAATCACTAATTGAGGTAGCCAATTTGTTCATTATTACCTCTGAATCGATACTATTTAAAACTCCCAATCCTGTTCCCAAAACACCAGTTAGGTCTCTCCGTGTTCTTCTCGTGGAAAGAGTTCGTTTTTGCAGCCAGGTTGTCCATCCCTCGTAAGAAGCCTTTAGGAAGGGTGAGCAAGCTGGCTGAATGTCCAAAACATTGTTTTGCATCAGCAATTCAACTTGTATGAGAGACCATGCTGGGTTAAACAACATTTGTTGTTGGCCCGTATTCCTGATTACATATGGTCCAATTCCAAAAGTTTTTGGGCTAAGCACAAGAGTTGGTTGGGTAGTAGCTAATACAACATCTATTTTGAGTTTTCCCCAGTATTTGGTGTTATTTTTACCACACATAACTTTATGGGAGTACTGTACAGCAGTCAAATTTAGCCAACAATCTAGGTTTTGATTTTTACACAACAAAATATGGCCATATGGTCCAGCTCCATAACTGTTTGTGGGTTCAGTGTGGGATTCAGTGATCAATCTGCATCTTATTGCAATGTTATCCCCTTGTACCACCATACTACAGTGGCTAAATTTGGGAGACGGTCTTTGGGATACTGTCCTAGAGTGCTAGTATGCTTGATGGTAGCTTGGGACCATGGCCATTCTGTATTCTTTTGGTTACAGGTTAGTGGTAAGATGCAGAAAAGTACTACCAATCCAATTAAGTGATTCACGTTATTCTTGGTGTCCCTTGGAGTTCTTCTGCAAGAATAAAACAGAACCTGCTTCTCTGAGGCAAAAATTAAAACCAGACAGAAAATTAGAATGATGGAATTATCCAGCAGGTATTTATCCGATGCTCCTTCCCTAGGGCATTGAAGGCTAACCTCCCACTCGTGCTCCCAGAAAGGGAGCCATTCAGTACATCCTTTAAACACCGCATAGGAATCAGTGTAAATGTGGACAGGGGAAGCGGTTTGTGCTTCACGCTGGAAAACACTGCATACTGCAATTAATTCTCCTACCTGGGCACTCCCTTCTCCCTCTGTTATTATCTGTTCATCAGTAGTAGTGTGGAGAGCTACTGTCCGGTATTGCCACACTTTTCCTTCTCACTTTGCAGAAGCGTCGGTAAACCAAGCATTCACTGGCTGATCGTGAAAGAAAGGAGGGGCCACCCGAATAACTGAGATAGGTTTGTCTTGGCTGCTGTCCAGGCTCTCTGTTTCTTGGACAGCTAAGTTTTTTAAAGCTCCTTCAGTCACTGAGAAAAGGTTACAATAGTGTTCAATCTGGGCATATCACTTTCGTACCAAGGCTCTCTGGGCTACCCCATCAGGAGGAGGGGTCCCGCTAGTGACTGCTTTAATAACCTTGAACAGGCCTCTTAGCACGATTGGTGGTTGGCGTGTGATTTTCTCCACTTCTTGTGAGTGCTTTTGGATCTTTTCTAGGGGAGTTTACAAACCCATGTTCTACAAATGACAGATTATGTTCTGTTGGGTTGCTATGCCTTCAGCTTTTGGTAGTTTCTCCAGTTTTTGGGCCAAAGCGTGGTGAGCTAGTGTAGGGGAATGTTTGTATCCCTGAGCCAGACGGATAAAGGTAAATTGTTGTCCCTCCCATGTAAAAGCCAAACGATCTCTGTCTTCTGGTTGCAAAGGTATCATGAAAAACATATCTTTAACATCTATGGTTGCCATGATTGGATGAGCTTTCTCCTGAATTGTTATTACCAGTTCAGCCATGTTAGGGACTGTGGCAGTTAGAGGCTCTGTGTTAGCATTCAGTCTCCGAAAATCTACTGTAAGCTTCCACTTCTCCTTAGGTTTTTTCACTGGCCACACCGGCGAGTTGAAAGGAGAATGGGTATTTATCACCACTCCTTGCTCCTGAATTTCCTGCATAACTGGTTTGATACCTTCCTTTGTTCGCAGGGGGAGGGGATATTGTTTGACATTGGTTACTTTGCTAAGCGGCAGAGGGGGTGCACTCTGAGGTAGCCTGATGTTCAGCTGTGGTGTCCCGAAAGTCCACAGCAATCCTTCTGAACCCTTCCACCCCCTTCCTTTAAGAGCATCTTTTAAAAAGTGATTTTCTTCCTCTATCTCTTCCTTTTCCTCTATCTGCTGTATTAACAAGCAAATTATTTTCCCCTTTTCTGCTAACTGCTCTTCCTTCTCTGCTAATTGCTCTTCCAGGTTGGAGATTGTTTTCTGCAAAAGTTGTACCAAATTTTCAAGGGATTCTATGATTTGTTTTTCATGGCTACGCCGCTTATAGCGGTCTTCAATTGCTGCGACCAGGCTGGCTCCAAGGACTGTGCAGATTATCGCTTTGCCTTTACCTGACCGTAATCTAGCCTCATTCTGTATGGAAATCACTCGGTCTGTTACACTCTGTAAATTTGCCCAATTGCCTCGAGCCCACTCTTCTCTGGGTGGGGAGGGTCGAGCTTCATACTTTGCCAAGAGTGCATAGAACGAGTCAAGATTTTTTACTAATGAAGAGTTTTGATAAACATCCTTTTCAGTTATTCTTATTACGAAGGGGCCAAACTCACTTTGGGGACATAAAACTTAGTTACACCACAGACGCAACAACTACTGCGTTGCCCTTTTCTTCCCCGATTGGCTGAAGGGACCAAAATCTACCACAGGGAGGTTAAACTTAGTTGCAGACTTTCTCGGCTTGTCCCTTTCACTTCCCCAGGTAGTCGACCTCATTTATTGAGGACAGTTCCCTCTTTTGCACTAAGAGATCCTTGCACTTGATCCTGATAGACAGAGCCCTCAATTTGAGTTTGGGGTGCAATACACCGAGGCGTGTGTGGTGTGCGGGAATCTCGAATCACCCCCCTTGCTTTCTGGACACCTCTCACCCTTTCGGGTGTAGGGCCAGGTGCGGCTGGAGCGAAATGTTCTTCCCCTGTTACAGACCACACACAACCTGCACCCCCCTGTCTCTCAGGATCCTGTCCGTGATGCCAGTTTAATGTCACAGTCTACTCGGTGGACTCGTGATGGTTCGTTTGCTACGATCTCGGAAGTGCAAATTTAAGGGGACCAACACCAAAGGGGATAGCAGTAATCAAACAGTGAAACTTTATTGTGTTGCCTGTGAAGCAGCATGCGATAGTTAGAGATGGATGAAAGAAAGGAAAAAAGTAAAGTAAAGTTTAGAGAGAGGAGGGAGAGAGGTTATAGCTAACACCGCTGATCTCACGACGTCCTAACGGTCCAGGGTCCAGCTGATGCTGCGTCGTCGATCGTCGTGGTCCTTGGTGGGGAAGCTTCCCATTTTCATTGTCCAGAAGTCATCTTTTATGCTCAGTAACACACCTTGCTCCTCCTCTGCCTCAGGGGTCTCCGCCCTTCTCAGAATTCAATTATCATATCTCCGCCCTTCTCAAGCGAGGCCATCACGCGTGCGCAGGGGGGAGTGTCCGAGGTGTGGCCAGTCTTGGAGGCGGGTAGCCTTCGACCAGGAGGTGTGTTCTAATGAAGCAAAGTGTATTATAATGAAGCAAAGTTCATCTAAGGTTCATGATTTCTTCATCGATGTTATGGCAACAGTCGCGATCCATCTTTTTGACAATGGCTATGCAATTATATCTAACAGCTCCGGCTAGGCCCAGGTACTGAACAATAGCACAACACTCTTTGTACTACACGGCTCAGGCACCAAAGAACAGCACTGCACTGCCTGCACCACCCGGTTCAGTACTCAGGAGAACAGCACAGCACTGGCTGTGCCACACAGTTCTGCATTCAGGAGCCTTTGCACTACATTCCACTCCAGGGATCGGCAACTGCGCTCCAAACAGGCCGTAGTCGGGTATCTCACTGTCCATGTCCCTGATGACAATGTTGAGACAATGCTGATCTTCTGACCGACTCTTACACTCCCCCCCGCCCCCCACTATCTCTCTCATCTCTCTGTCTCTCTCCTTTATCATCCCCCCCTCCATTCCCACTCTCTCTCTCTCTTCTTCTTCATCCCCCGCCGGCGCTCCCCTACCTCCCTCTCTCTTCCCCCCTTGCCCCCTCCCTCTCGCCCTCCCCCCCCCCTCGCCCTCACCCCCCCTCCCCCCCTCCCTCCCCCCCCTCCCTCCCACCTCCCTATCCACCCTCCCTCTCCCCTTCCCTCTCCCCCTCCCTCTCCCCCCCTTCCTCTCCCCCCCTTCCTCACCCCCACTCCTCCCCTCCCCCCTTCCTCAACCCCCCTTCCTCTCCCCCACTTCCTCTCCCCCTTCCTCTCCCCCCCTTCCTCTCCACCCCCTTCCACTCCACCCCTCTTACTCCACACCTCCCCCTCTCCCTTGCCCCCCTCACTCTCCCCCCATTCCTCACCCCCCCTTCCTCACCCCCTCTTCCTCACCCCCCCTTAATCACCCCCCCTTCCTCTCCCCCCCTTCCTCTCCCCCCCTTCCTCTCCCCCTTTCCTCTCACCCATTCATCTCCCTCACTTCCTCTCCCCCTCCTCTCCCCCCTTCCTCTCCCCCTACTCCTCTCCCCACCTTACTCTCCCTGCTTCCTCTCCCCCCTTCCTCTCCCCCTCTCCTCAACCCCTCCTCTCCCCACCTCCTCTCCCCAACCTCCTCTCCCCACCTCCTCTCCCCCCCTCCCCCCCTACTCTCCCCTCTCATCTCCCCCCATGCCTCTCCCCCCTTCCTCTCCCCCCCTTCCCCTCCCCCCCTACCTCTCCCCCCCTTCCTCTCAGCCCTTCCTCTCCCGCGCTTCCTATCCCCCCCTCACACCCAACCTACTATCCACGCCTCCCTCTCCCTCCCTCCCACTCCCCACCTACCTCTCTGCCCACATTCCTCTTCACCCACCTTCATCTCCCCACCTCCTCTCCCCCACCTCTCTCCCTCCCCTCTCCCCCTCTCCTCTCCACCTCCCCTCTCCTCCTCTCTCCCTTTTCCACCACCTGCTTCTTGCTCACTATCCCCCTCTCATCTCCTCTCTATTCCTCTCTCTTTCTGTTTCTTCCTCTGATTTCCTCCTCTCTCTTCTTCCTCTCTCTCCCTCCTCTCTCTCCCTCCTCACTCTCCCTTCTCTCTCTCACAACAATTCTTGCTCTCTCTTCTTCCTCTATGTTCTTTCTCCTCTCTCCATGTCCTCTCTCCTACTCTCTTCATCTCTCTTCCTCTCACATTTTCTCTTCCACTACTCTCCTCCTCATTTCTCCTCCACCACTCTCTTTCTCCTCTCTTTTCCTCCTCTCTCCCTCCTCTCTCCTCCCCTCTCCTCCTCTCTCTTACTCCTCTCTCCTCCTACTCTCTAATCCTCCTCTCTCTTCCTCCTCTCTCTCCCTTCTCCCTCTTTCTCCTCTCTTCCACCTCTCTCTTCCTCATCTCTCGTCCTCATCTCTCCTCCTCCTTTCTCTTCCTCCACTCTCTTCCTTCTCTCTCTTCCTCCTCTCTCTTCCTCCACATTCAACCCCCTCTCTCCTCATCCTCTATCCTTCTCTCTCCTCTTCCTACCTGCCACTACATTCCTCTCTCTTCCTCCTCTCTCTTCCTACACTCTCATCCTTCTTTCTCCTCATCCTCTATCCCTCTCTCTCCTCTTCCTCCCTGCCACTACATTCCTCTCTCTTCCTCCTCTCTCTTCCCCCTCTCTCTTCTTCATCTCTCCTCTTCGACTCTCCTTCTCCTCTCTCCTCTACCTCTCTCGCCCTCCTCTCTCTTCCTCCTCTCTCCTCCTCCCCTCTCCTCTTCCTCTCTCTTCCTCCTCTCTCTTCCTCCTCTCTCTTCCTCCTCTCTCTTCCTCCTCTCTTTTCCTCCTCTCTATTCCTTGTCTCTCTTCCTCATCTCTCCTCCTCCACTCTCCTCCTCCTCTCTCCTGTTTCTCTCTCTTCCTCCTCTCTCTTCCTCCTCTTTCTTCCTCCTCTCGCCTCCTCCTCTCTCCTCCTCCTCTGTCCACCTTTCTCTCTTTCTCCTCTGTCTTCCTCCACTCTCCTCCTTCTTTCTCCACTACCTCTCTCTTCCTCCTCTCTGTTCCTCCTATCTCCTCCTCCGCTCTCCTTTTCCTCTCTTCCTCCTCTCTCTTCCTGCTCTCTCCTCCTATTCCCTCGTCCGCCTCTCTGTTACTCCTCTCTCCTCCACCTCTCTCCTCTTCCTCTTTCTTGCTCCACTCCCTTCCTCCTCTCTCTTCCTCCTCTCTCCTCTTCCTCTCTCCTTTTCATCTCTATTCCTCCTCTCGCCTCCTCCTCTCTCCTCTTCCTCTCTCTTCCCCCTTTCTCGATCTTCTCTCTCTTCCTGTTCTCTCTTCCTCCACTCTCTTCCTCCTCTCTATTCCTCCTCTCTGTTCCTCCTCTTTCCTCCTCCTCTCTCCTCTTCGTCTCTTTTCCTCCTCTCTCTTCCTCCTATCTCTTTCTCCTCTCTCTTCCTCCTCTCTCTTCCTCCTCCCTCCTCCTCCCCTATTCTCTTCCTCTCTCTTCCTCCTCTGTCTACCTCCTCTTTCGTCCTCCTCTCTCTTCCTCCTCTCTCCTCCTCCTCTCTCCTCTTCCTCTCTCTTCCCTCTTTCTCGCCCTTCTCTCTCTTCCTGTTCTCTCTTCCTCCTCTCTCTTCCTCCTCTCTCCTCGTCTCTCCTCTTCCTATGTCTTCCTCCTCTCTCTTCCTCCTCTCTCTTCCTCCTCTTTCCTCCTCCTCTCTCCTCTTCGTCTCTTTTCCTCCTCTCTCTTCCTCCTATCTCTTTCTCCTCTCGCTTCCTCCTCTCTCTTCCTCCTCCCTCCTCCTCCCCTATTCTCTTCCTCTCTCTTCCTCCTCTCTCTACCTCCTCTTTCGTCCTCCTCTCTCTTCCTCCTCTCTCTTCCTGTTCTCTCTTCCTCCACTCTCTTCCTCCTCTCTCCACCTCATCTCTCCTCTTTCTCTCTCTTTCTCGTCTCTCTTCCTCCTCTCTCCTCCTACTCTCTCCTCTTCGTCTCTTTTCCTCCTCTCTCTTTCTCGTCTCTCTTTCTCCTGTCTCTTTCTCCTCTCTCTTCCTCCTCTCTCCTCCTCCTCTTTCCTATTCCTCTCTCGTCCTCCTCTCTCTTCTGTCTCTCTCTTCCTCCTCTCTCTTCCTCCTCTCTTTTCCTCCTCTCTGTTCCTCCTCTCTCCTCCTCCTCTCTCCTCTTCGTCTCTTTTCCTCCTCTCTCTTCCTCCTATCTTTTTCTCCTCCTCTCTTTCTACTCTCTCTTCCTCCTCCCTCCTCCTCCCCTATTCTCTTCCTCTCTCTTCCTCCTCTCTCTACCTCCTCTTTCGTCCTCCTCTCTCTTCCTCCTCTCTCCTCCTCCTCTCTCCTCTTCCTCTCTCTTCCCCCTTTCTAGGCCTTCTCTCTCTTCCTGTTCTCTCTTCCTCTACTCTCTTCCTCCTCTCTCCTCGTCTCTCCTCTTCCTATGTCTTACTCCTCTCTCTTCCTCCTCTCTTTTCCTCCTCTCTGTTCCTCCTCTCTCCTCCTCCTCTCTCCTCTTTGTCTCTTTTCCTCCTCTCTCTTCCTCCTATCTTTTTCTCCTCTCTCTTTCTCCTCTCTCTTCCTCCTCCCTCCTCCTCCCTATTCTCTTCCTCTCTCTTCCTCCTCTCTCTACCTCCTCTTTCGTCCTCCTCTCTCTTCCTCCTCTCTCCTCCTCCTCTCTCCTCTTCCTCTCTCTTCCCCCTTTCTAGGCCTTCTCTCTCTTCCTGTTCTCTCTTCCTCTACTCTCTTCCTCCTCTCTCCTCGTCTCTCCTCTTCCTATGTCTTCCTCCTCTCTCTTCCTCCTCTCTCTTCCTCCTCTCTCTTCCTGCTCTCTCCTCCTATTCTCTCCTCCGCCACTCTGTTCCTCCTCTCTCATCCACCTCTCTCCTCTTGCTCTCTCTTGCTCCACTCTCTTCCTCCTCTCTCTTCCTCATCTCTCCTCCTCCTCTCTCCTTTTCCTCTCTATTCCTCCTCTCTCCTCATCCTCTCTCCTCTTCCTCTCTCTTCCCCCTCTCTCGCCCTTCTCTCTCTTCCTGTTCTCTCTTCCTCCACTCTCTTCCTCCTCTCTCCACCTCGTCTCTCCTCTTTCTCTCTCTTTCTCGTCTCTCTTCCTCCTCTCTCCTCCTACTCTCTCCTCTTCGTCTCTTTTCCTCCTCTCTCTTTCTCGTCTCTCTTTCTCCTGTCTCTTTCTCCTCTCTCTTCCTCCTCTCTCCTCCTCCTCTCTCCTATTCCTCTCCCGTCCCCCTCTCTCTTCTGTCTCTCTCTTCCTCCTCTCTCTTCCTCCTCTCTTTTCCTCCTCTCTGTTCCTCCTCTCTCCTCCTCCTCTCTCCTCTTCGTCTCTGTTCCTCCTCTCTCTTCCTCCTATCTTTTTCTCCTCTCTCTTTCTCCTCTCTCTTCCTCCTCCCTCCTCCTCCCCTATTCTCTTCCTCTCTCTTCCTCCTCTTTCTACCTCCTCTTTCGTCCTCCTCTCTCTTCCTCCTCTCTCCTCCTCCTCTCTCCTCTTCCTCTCTCTTCCCCCTTTCTAGGCCTTCTCTCTCTTCCTGTTCTCTCTTCCTCTACTCTCTTCCTCCTCTCTCCTCGTCTCTCCTCTTCCTATGTCTTCCTCCTCTCTCTTCCTCCTCTCTCTTCCTCCTCTCTCTTCCTCCTCTCTCTTCCTGCTCTCTCCTCCTATTCTCTCCTCCGCCACTCTGTTCCTCCTCTCTCATCCACCTCTCTCCTCTTGCTCTCTCCTGCTCCACTCTCTTCCTCCTCTCTCTTCCTCATCTCTCCTCCTCCTCTCTCCTTTTCCTCTCTATTCCTCCTCTCTCCTCCTCCTCTCTCCTCTTCCTCTCTCTTCTCCCTCTCTCGCGCTTCTCTCTCGTCCTGTTCTCTCTTCCTCCTCTCTCTTCCTCCTCTCTCCACCTTATCTCTCCTCTTTCTCTCTCTATGTCGTCTCTCTTCCTCCTCTCTCCTCCTACTCTCTTCTCTTCGTCTCTTTTCCTCCTCTCTCTTTCTTGTCTCTCTTTCTCCTCTCTCTTTCTCCTCTCTCTTCCTCCTCTCCCCTCCTCCTCTCTCTATTCCTCTCTCTTCCTCCTCTCTCTTCTGTCTCTCTCTTCCTCCTCTCTCTTCCTCCTCTCTCTTCGTCCTCTTTCTTCCTCCTCTCTGCCTGTCCTCTCTCCTCTTTCTCTCTCCTCTTCCTCTCTTCCTCCTCTCTCTTCCTCCTCTCTCTTCCTCCTATCTCTTCCTCATCTCTCTTCCTCCTCTCTCATCCTCCTCTCTCTTACTCCTCTCTGTTACTCCTCTCTCCTCTTCCTCTCTCTTCCTCCTGTCTTTTCCTCCTCTCTCCTCCTCCTCTCTCCTCTTCCTCTCTCCTCTTTCTCTCTTTTCCTCCTCTCTTTTCCTCCTCTCTCTTCCTCCTCTCTCCTCTTCCTCTCTCCTTTTCCTCTCTATTCCTCCTCTCGCCTCCTCCTCTCTCCTCTTCCTCTCTCTTCCCCCTTTCTCGATCTTCTCTCTCTTCCTGTTCTCTCTTCCTCCACTCTCTTCCTCCTCTCTATTCCTCCTCTCTGTTCCTCCTCTTTCCTCCTCCTCTCTCCTCTTCGTCTCTTTTCCTCCTCTCTCTTCCTCCTATCTCTTTCTCCTCTCGCTTCCTCCTCTCTCTTCCTCCTCCCTCCTCCTCCCCTATTCTCTTCCTCTCTCTTCCTCCTCTCTCTACCTCCTCTTTCGTCCTCCTCTCTCTTCCTCCACTCTCCTCCTCCTCTCTCCTCTTCCTCTCTCTTCCCTCTTTCTCGCCCTTCTCTCTCTTCCTGTTCTCTCTTCCTCCTCTCTCTTCCTCCTCTCTCCTCGTCTCTCCTCTTCCTATGTCTTCCTCCTCTCTCTTCCTCCTCTCTCTTCCTCCTCTTTCCTCCTCCTCTCTCCTCTTCGTCTCTTTTCCTCCTCTCTCTTCCTCCTATCTCTTTCTCCTCTCGCTTCCTCCTCTCTCTTCCTCCTCCCTCCTCCTCCCCTATTCTCTTCCTCTCTCTTCCTCCTCTCTCTACCTCCTCTTTCGTCCTCCTCTCTCTTCCTCCTCTCTCCTCCTCCTCTCTCCTCTTCCTCTCTCTTCCCCCTTTCTAGGCCTTCTCTCTCTTCCTGTTCTCTCTTCCTCTACTCTCTTCCTCCTCTCTCCTCGTCTCTCCTCTTCCTATGTCTTCCTCCTCTCTCTTCCTCCTCTCTCTTCCTCCTCTCTCTTCCTGCTCTCTCCTCCTATTCTCTCCTCCGCCACTCTGTTCCTCCTCTCTCATCCACCTCTCTCCTCTTGCTCTCTCTTGCTCCACTCTCTTCCTCCTCTCTCTTCCTCATCTCTCCTCCTCCTCTCTCCTTTTCCTCTCTATTCCTCCTCTCTCCTCATCCTCTCTCCTCTTCCTCTCTCTTCCCCCTCTCTCGCCCTTCTCTCTCTTCCTGTTCTCTCTTCCTCCACTCTCTTCCTCCTCTCTCCACCTCGTCT
Organism: Strix uralensis; assembly: GCF_047716275.1. Lineage (NCBI taxonomy): Eukaryota > Metazoa > Chordata > Aves > Strigiformes > Strigidae > Strix > Strix uralensis. The sequence goes on along the minus strand of NW_027436710.1, from coordinate 99 downwards.
CTCCTCTTTCTCTCTCTTTCTCGTCTCTCTTCCTCCTCTCTCCTCCTACTCTCTCCTCTTCGTCTCTTTTCCTCCTCTCTCTTTCTCGTCTCTCTTTCT